>NW_024870817.1:17997500-20397500 GCF_019054845.1 Dipodomys spectabilis | reverse complement strand
GGCAAGAATTTGACAACACATCTTTGAATGAAATCCAGAGATCCCCAAATGAGAACTGTCTCAGGTGCTGGAACAAAGGCCTGGAGCTAAGCTGTTAGTTGAAGTTGTGCCTCTGGGTGTTAGAAGGTCAGGCCCAGCAAGAAAAAGTCAGCAAACAGGGTGTGGTCATGCTCCACAGGAGGGTGCTGAGAAGAACTTTGCTTCTGAGGCAGCCTGGAGTTGTCCTCTTCAGTTCTTAGGATGCTGTTAAGAGGCTAGCTTCCCTTCCACGTTAGTTGATATGCCATGTTCTGATCCGCATGGAGTTCCTGAACATAAGAGTTTCAGCTATTCTAGACACCATGTTAAAATAGTATGGCTTAACAAACTTTTCCCTGGAGACTCCTATCTTATAGAAAGTCTGAGACTTATTGGATGTTGGAAGATCCAGTGAGCCAAATTAGAGCCAAAACCCACATGGAATGGTGGAGTGAGAGTTCTCCTATATTAGAAAAGAATGAAAAGCTGGAAGTAAGTAAGGCTCAACTGATGAGAGATGGGAGAAGAGAATTGGAGTAGAAAGTATCATTCTACTGTATGCAACGTTATGTTTTGGGTCCATGAAATGTTAGTAGCAAGAAGGTTACTCACTGTGTCTGTGGCATGTCTGACCCTGATTGACTAACAAGAGAACACCACAAAGACCACAGTGTAATTACACTTCCTTCTGCAGCCGCATCCACACCTGACATGCTGAGTCTGCAGAGGGCTGGCTGTGAACCCAGCAAAAAAAAAAAAAATGCCTTACGATAAACTGTCGTCATCATCCCTCAGGGGATATGTCACATCTGCCCACAACCATTGGACAAACCTACCTTTTTAAAAATAGATGTGTTTTTGTACTCTTGAAACTACTGATTTTCTAACTCTTTGTCATAGCCCAGCCAAGTTTGAGCTGATGGTATAAAGAGGTTTTCCACCACAAGGTTATTTAAAGTTCTTTGAGCTGCCGCCAGACCTTCATTTAGCATTTTAATAAACTTCCTGGGCCAAGGAGTAATTTTCCTGTATCCTCTTTGTCCTCAGCATGAAGTAATAGTACAAAAGAGGGTCATCATTTTTAGGCCAGTCGTCTGCATCAATTATAAAATTATCCTTATGCATAACTAGATATAAAGCCCAAGATAGAGAAAAGGGAAGCAGGTTTCTTTCTGTGATTTACAATAAGAAGGGGTCATAGACACATCAAGGATTTTCAAAAGTGCCAACAGAAACATTTTTTATACAGATAGTTAGAGAGGACATTAAAAAAAAAAAAAAAACAGCACATACAATCAAGTTCTAGTAAGATAACCAGAATTAAATTGCCTAAACATTTGCTTACTTATGGTGTCCTTATCAGGGTCTCTCTAAAGGCAGAAGTACCAGTAGGCTCGAATGTTTACATAGTGATATGGAAATTGGCCTCCCAATCAGTTTGTTGTAAGGATCCCCAGAGAATTTTTTTTAGAACCTGCATCTCTGGGTGTAGCATGATGTCACTTTTCAGTGTTTCTAGGCACTGGGCCAAAACTCAGTTTCAGGAAAATAATTGCAAAAATGTTTAAATAATTTGCATGAGGCTTGTGAAAGCGAAGGAAAAGCTGCCTGCTCCATTCCCCAAGGAGATTTCAAGACACAATCAATGTTAGGCCGCAAAACACTGTTTAGACAGAATAATTATCAGCCCTTTCCCTTCTCTTTCATTATTAAACTGAGGCCTATTCCCTCTGAGGGTTTCACCTGGCATATGGAAATACTGTTGTTGCTAAGTCCGCTTTATGGATGTTCAAATAAGCTAAGTAAATTCACAGTTTACTGCAGGTTCATTCATGGACATAATTTGACATGAGAAGTTGTATCCTTGTCATGATTAGCTTTTCTGTTGTTGTTGTTTCTCTTTGTCTTCTCATCACCTGGACTAGAATTATATACAATGGCTTCAAACCATGTGAAGAGCTCTTTGAAAAGCTATCCTAATGTTCAGTTCAGGTCTTTAATTGTTGACTCCTTAAAACAGAACTTAAAGACTCCTAAGTGACAGCCTCATCGAAACTATGCATGTAAGGACCCAGTGGGTGAAAATTGGGTTGATACAGAGACTGAAAACACATTTAAATTGTATTAGTGCTATCAATGCCCAAATTACTGTACAGTTATTACTTTAGGGAAATACTCAAAGTATTATTTGAATTGAATCAAAGTTATTCTTACAAAGACTCTTGAAATGGCGATATCTGATTTAAAGAGTCATGGCTACCTATCATATGGTATTTTATTGATTTTGATAGTTCAGAAATGGACACGTTGAATAAGTGACAGTGTTAGACTGCAAATACAATTTTCCTTCCCTCTCACCTCCTTGCATCTCTTACAAAACCCATGGCCCCACACAACACCTATTCAAGCCCACTCTGCAAACTAGCTTTCATGGACTTTCATACATATGTCTATCAGTGTATCTACACACACATATACATAGAGATAGAGATAGCTAGATATAGATAAAATTCTTAGCTAACAAAATGTTTCTGGGTATTTTTAATCATAAAATGACACTTAGATCAGTACTTAAAATGTCTCATTTTAGCTGAGCACAGTGACTCATGCCTATAATCCCAGCTACTTAGGCTGAGACTGGAAGAGAGCAAATCTGAGGCCAGCCTTGACTACATAGAGATATTTTGTTTAAAAAAAAGTCTAGTTTTGTGTAATAGTAAATTTGAAACACTGACTTAAAACATCTTTTCCTTATTTGGCCCTTCAGTGGGAAATATTGAGAAGTTGGCTGACTCTGTTTTCTCTCCCTTTGCACTCTAAATGTGATTTCCAACCACTCTAGAGTTGGAATGTGAGGAAGGGAAAAAAGAAAAATAAAGAAACAGAAGAAAGTTTTACTTGAATTGTACACTGTTTAAATCTGATATAATTTAAGCTGACTTTTCTCTCATAGGCACTTCAGTGGATTAAAAAAATATTGTATCATGGGCATCTATTTCAACAAACATACTTAAAAAAATAGGAATATTGGCCATGCACTAGTGGCTTATGCCTGTAATTATAACTATTCAGGAGAATAAGATCTGAGGATTGAGGTTCAAAGCCAGCCCGGGCAGGAAAAAGTACATGAGACTCTTATCTCCAATTAACTACCAGAAAATTGTAAGTAGGGCCATGGCTCAAAGTGGTAGAGTGCTCTCCTTGAGTGGAAGAGCTCAGGGACAGCGCCCAGGCCCTGAGTTCAAGCCCCACAACCTACCAAAAAAAATGGGAATTGAGGGGGAAATGGGGGAGAAGTTGGGGGAGAATGATGGGAGGGATAACATTGAAACAGATCTGTTGAACTGAAACCCCTTTATACAACTACTTACAGATGATCATTTTAAAAAGGGAATATATCTTACCTAGCTAATCTTTTCTGATTTCTTTGTTAGCCTCTGAATATCAAGCAGATATCTTAGTCCCTTTATGCTGAAGTTTCTTCATCTTTTCAGGTAAGATTGAACTTTAAACAATTCCAGGTTTCTTTACTCATTCTTGGCTCAGATTTTTAATTAAACAGTGACCTGATATCCATGGTACTAGTGGTACTAGGTTATTCCAGCTATGCTGTGACTAAAGATAACAACAACAGCAACAACAAATATATATATATATATATATATAATTAATATATTCACATTCCAACTGTATAAAGAACACATTTTGGATGGTCCCCAAATGAGAAAGTATCTCTACCCTTGAAAAGAGTCTTTTAACTCCCTTAACATTGGCTCTTTAAGAACTCTTTTCAAAGTCAGATAATGTGATGTTAGGAAAACGAACCCTCAAATATGTATTTTAATGTTTTTGTTTCTTTCATGCATGTGTTTCTAACGCATTTATAAGATTATTTCTTTGTTGCTTTGTATGTCCCTCCCCCACAGTGTAACCCCCGCTTTCACTGTATTTGATGTCAGTATAACATGTGGAGGAGACGGGGACAAACAAGTCGTTTAAGGATTCAGGTGGACCTGTTGCAACAATGAGAAGTACAAAATGTCATGTCAAAACCAGCTTTACAATGTCGGTATGATTGGGTGGGGGGGTGGGGGGAGGCTGGGAAGGGAGGTGAAGGGTAAACAAAGGAGGAAGCTGCAATGCTTGGTAAGAAATGTATGCATTATCCTGCCCATGTAATTGTAACCCCTCTGTACAGTATGTTCTCAAATAAAATAAAATAAAAATTAAAAAAAAAAAAGAACTCTTTTCAAAGACAGTCTTTTGGCCTGTCTAACGTGTGTGTGTGTGTGTGTGTGTGTGTGTGTGTGTGTGTGTGTTTGTGTGTGTGTGTGCTGAATTTAGTAGCTTTGATCAACTCTTTTGTGAATCTACTTAGATGACCTCATAACTCACTTTGGAAGGTTGTGACACAGAATCGTGCATGGCTACTGCAAATGATTTTGTGAGTTTTATATTACATAAAATGGCAGGCTTAGGAGATGAGTGAATACTGACATTCAGCTTTCCTCCTCTAGTAAAACATAATGTGAGGAAAGCACTTTTGCAATTTATTTGCCCACAGGGTTTTTTTTTCTTTGTCTTATTTGTACAAGGGCATCTATTGGCTTGAAACTCTGGTTGAAACTGAGACAGAATCTTATTTAAAATTCCATTTTAGTTAGATGAATTCCATGATTAGCGGCTTCCCTTTATGACCACCTTCTCATAATCCCTGTGACAAGTGTACAGCATGACCTCAGAATGTTACCAACAGCCCAAAGGACAGCCATTGGTATCCTACTACTTATTATTAGAATGAAACATGAGATTTTTCAAGCAGAAGTATTTTTTTTCAATCAGGGTGCCAGCACTTCAATGGGGGAATCGTCTTTTGAACAAAAGGTACTCAAACAATTGGATACTCACATACAAAAATAAATAAATAAAAAGGCCCTAACTCACAGCATGTGCAAAATCGATTCTAGCCTGGAGCTGGTTGCTGACACCTACAATTGTAGCCAGTCAGGATGCTAAAATCTGGAGGATCTTGGTGTAATGCCAACCTGGGTAATAAAAGTTTTCTAGACTCCATTTCCAAAATAACAAGCACGAAGAGCAAAGCTAGAGTTGTGGTTCAGGTAGTGCAGCACTAGAATAGCCAGCTTAAGGCTGTGAGTTCCAACACAATTACTACAAGCAAAAATAAATAAATAAATAGATAGATAAATAAATAAATAAATGGATTATTGACTGAATATAAAAATAGACTATAAAACTCTAAGAAAAGATTTTTCAAAAGAGGCAAAGCTTTGTGTTCTCAGATTAGACAATAGTTTCTTCGAGATGGCACCCAAATAACAAAATAGCTTGAAGATAAAAGTAGAAACATTAGACTGTGTTATGGTTTGAATAGGATATGGTCTCCATAGGTTCATGTATTGAGGGCTTGGATGCTAGTTGATGGGTTTTGGGAAATGATTGGATCCTGAAAGCTCTAACTTACTCAAAGGATCAAGCCCTTGATGGATTCATGATATGATGGTAATTATTGGGAGATGGTAAAATGTGGGAAGTGGAACTTAGTAAGAAAAAATGGGTTACAGAAATGATGTGCCTTGTCCACTGCCCCCATCTTCTCTCTGTTTCTAGGCTGTCAAGAGGTAAGCAGCCTTCTCCACCACAGCCATCTCCTGCCATGATGCTCTGCCTCACCTTAGCCCATGGCAACGGAACAAGTGACACCTCTGAAACCGTGAACCAAAATACATCCCTTCTTCTTTGTTTCCCTCAGTTATTTACTACAGCTCAGTCTGACTAACTCAGACTCTATAAAATATTTAAAAATTTATGTTTCAAAACATAGCATCAAGAAACTAAAAAGATGACCTACAGAATGGGAGAAAGCATGAATAAATCATCTTTCCAGTAGGGATATGTAAAGAACTCTTACAACAAAAGACTTGAATATAAATTCTCAAAAATATATCACACAGATGACCAATAAGCTCATGGAAAGGCACTCAACATTATTAACCATCTGGAAATGCAATCAAAACCACAGTGAGAGCTGGGCACTGATGGCTCACACCTGTAATCCTAGCTCCAGAGGCTGAGATCTGAGGATTGCTGTTCAAAGTCAGCCCGGGCAAGGAAAGCCCAATAAACCACCAGAAAACCAGAAGTGGTGCTGTGGCTTAAGCAGTAGAGTTCTTTCCTTGAGCTGAAGAGCTGAGGGACAGTGCCTAGGCCCAAAGTTGAAGCCCCACAACCGATAAGAAAACAGACACATACACACTCACACACACACACACACACACACAAGATGCATTTCACAATAATAAACCAGGCACTGTGGCTCATGCTTATAATCTCAGCACTTAAGAGGAAGATTGTACGTTTAAGGCCACCCAGAGATACATAAAATTTGCAAGCTAGTCTATGCTACATCGCAAGGCCTGGTCCTATACAAGGAAACAAACAAGAAATAAAAGTATTGATAAGAAAGTGGAGAAATTCTCTACTGTGTGGGGAATCCTCAAACAGTGCTGGTAGAAATGTAAAATGGTATATCTACTTTAGAAAAGGTTTCAAAGATTTTCACAATGGTAAAGATTATTTCCATAGGCTCCAGAATTTCTACTCTTGGTATAAATACAAATGGACTGAAGTCATATGTCCATGCAAAACATTGTATATGAATCTTCACAACAGCAAACATGTTTTATAGCCGCAAACATGTTTTATAGCCACAAACTAAAACTGCTCTAAAATACCAGGTGATGAAATTATAATCAATGCTTCCATATAACGGAATATTATTTGACAACAATAAAGAATGAAAAATGAATTCATACTTTAACATGAGAGAACTTTGAAAGCATTAGGCCAACAAAGAAATTAGTCACAAAATATTACATATAGGAAAAATTTATTTATCTGAAATATCTAGAAAAAGAAAACCTATAGAGCCAGAAGATCGATCATTCATTGATTGCTTAGAATAATTTTATATTTGGACTGCTCATTGTATTTTTTTGTCTATTGATCTTGTATCCTACAACCATAATGAACTTATCAGTCTTTTAGTGCATCACTTATGATTTTATACATGCAAGACCATTTCACTGCAAGTAGAGATATGTATCCTTTTTCTTTCAAACTGAATGCATTTGATTTGATTTGCCTGCCTTACTTCACTGGCTACAATCTCCAGTTCCAAGCTAAGTAGAGTAGATGAGAAAAGACACCCCTTATACACTTTTCTCCCTATCAAGGAAAATAAAAGTGCTCACTCTTTCGTGATAAAGTAAGATGTCCTTAGTCAGAGTGAGAAAATTTCCTTCCATTTGGCAAGGGTATTTTGTTTGTTCATTTGCGGTTGGTTTTTGTTTGTTTAAAACAGGGTTCCATTATGTAGCTCAAACTAGTTTTGAGCTCAAAAGCCATCTTCCTGCCTCAGGTTCCCAAGGGCTGGGATTACGTGTTTGCATCATTATACCTGGCCTTAAAAAAATCATGATTACATGTGGAATATTATCAAATGCTTTTTTTTTAATGTTTATTTAGCTATATGGTTTTGGTTTGTATTCTTTGTTTTACTAATATGGCACATTAAATTGAATGATTTTCATATGTTTAACCAACCTTTTGTTCCCAGAGAAATTTCACTTGGTCATGGTATATAACCATCTTTATATGCTTTTGGATTTGGTTTGTTAGTATTTTGTTAAGGATTTTTGTACATTTATTGATAAGGCCTTTTATCTTTTAGATATTTTCTCTTGGTTTATCCAGTTTAATTTTGTCCCTTGCATCTTTAGTTGCACAAATCTCCTGCTTTTATACAAACAAAATAGTTAATTTCCACTGTGGCTTACTAGCATTTTCCTTTTCTTGGTGAGAAAGGCCATTTCTCCCCCACAACTATAAAACTATTTGCATACATTTTTCTTTAATATCATCATTGTTTTACTTTTTGTTTGTTTGTGACATCATCTCACTATGCAACCCATGAAATGGAAATGTAACTCTAGCCTAGAAATTACTGTATTGTCCAGGCTGGTCTAGAACTTTTATTCCTCTTGCTTCAGCCTCTTGCTTTAGCCTTCCTTCAGTGCTAAGATGATAAGTGTGTGCTACCATACTACGTATTGTACTTTATTTTTATATTTAGAAATTTAGTTGAAAACATATTCTTATCTAGCTCTAAGGGGGAGACTCAATGGCCTGTGTTTTCTAAATTCATTCAGTAATTCAACAATGCATCTTGAGCTCTTTTGGCCAGATTTATAGTGAGAATCAGGAGCAAAAATTAGAATTTGAATATCTGAAAAAACTTTCAGTGTGCTCAGAAAATAAGAGCATGTACAGGGAGCTTTGGTATTCAAAGAAATTAACATCATTTAAAAATGCCAAATATGTTGTCCATGGTGGGCAACAGGACAAATAACTTGAGAATTTCTCAAAATTGGCTAGATCCTCTGATGACCAGCTACAGGATATAAAGGTGTCAACCCATTGAAAAGATTTGTGCCCTGTAGGCTTAGTGATTCATTTCATCATGCTTAACTGCCCAGGACTTAGAGGCTGCTGTAGCTATGGTCTGAGGGAACCCTCTCCTTCCTTTGGCAACAGATGTTGGTGTTTTCTATGTGCTGGTTTAGCAGGAATACAAAATGCAAGAGTGATTAGGTCCTGGAATTGAAAGAAAAGCTTGTGAAGTCAGGCAAAGTGTAGCTGTGTAAGAATCCCAAGGATCAACCCCCAAAAAGGGTTTTGTCATCCTCTTCCTCTATAATGTTTCTGTCTTCCTAGAGTCATAAAAGCAATGAATCCATCTGGCCATGGGCTGAAATCTCTGAAAATTAATCTGAAATTAATGTTTCCACCTTGAGTTGTTTCTCTCAGGGTATAGTGATATAAAAAAAACTAGCACAGATGTTGCTTTGGCTCATACTTTGCATTGTTTAAGAGAATGGCACTGGCATTGGCTTGAGTTTCAACTTCAAGGTTATAAGTGTGTGCTTCAATAGTAAGAGCCCTTTCCTAGCAAGCATGAGGCTCTGAGTTCAAACCAGAGAGACAGAGACAGAGACAGAGAGATAGAGAGATGGAGAAAGATGGAAAGAGACAGAGACAGAGACAGACAGACAGACAGACAGACAGACAGATAGACAAACAGAGCACAAATATTTTTTTCCAGTCCTGGAGCTTTAACTCAGGGCTTGGGCACTGTCCCTGAGCTTCTTTTGCTCAAGGCTAGCACTCTACCATTTGAGCCACAATGCCACTTCCAGCTTTTTCTATTTATGTGGTACTGAGGAATTGAACCCAGGGCTTCATGCATACTAGGCAAGCACTTTACCGCTAAGCCACACTCTCAGCCTGAGATCAAATTTCATAACCTCATGGCAGATGGCATCTCAAAAGTGGAGTGTACACACACACACACACACACACACACACACACACACACACACACGCACACACATGAGAGAGAGTGATGACAGAAAAAAAAAGCCAGAGAGAGATCATGAAGGGGCTACATTTGCTTTTAACTTATTTATTTTTATAAGAAACCTCTGCCAGGATCTGATGGCCCATGCCTGTAATCCTAGCTACTCAGGAGGCTGAAATCTGAGGATCATAGTTCAAAGCCATCTCAGGCAGAAAAGTCCATGATACTCTAATCTCCAATAAACCACCAGAAAATTGGAAGTGGTACTGTGGCTCAAGTGGCAGAGCGCTCGCTTTACGCTGAAGAGCTCAAGGACAGAGCCCAGGCCCAGAGTTCAAGCCCTACAACAGGAAAGAAAGAAAGAAAGAAACCTTTTATTAGAACTAAGTAGGATCTTAGAACAGCATTAATTCACTCTGAGTGCAATTTCTCTAATGACCTACAAACTTCTGATTAGCCTCCCCCTCGTCCCCCCATTAAAGATTCAAGTATATTTTAAAGTCACGACAGTGAGGACCAACTTTCTAGCATGTGAAAACCTTTATGGGACAAACCACATGCAAATCATGGCACCCTATGGATTAGAAAATACCATTATTCTTATTTTACAAATGAAATTATTTGATCAAATTTAAGTAATTTGCCTGAAATTACAAGAGTTGATAAATGCTAAAGCCAGGATTTGAATCCAATAGTTTGGTTGTGGGGCTTATGTTCCTAATCACTTACTTATTCTCTCTCTCTCTGTCTCTCTCTGTCTCTGTCTCTGTCTCTCTGTCTCTGTCTCTCTGACTCTGTCTGTCTGTCTGTCTCTCTCTCTCTCTTTCTTTCTTTGTTGGTCATGGGGCCTGAACTCTGGGCCTGGGCACTGTCTCTCAGCTCTTCAGCTCAAAGCTAGTACTCTACCACTTGAGCCACAGCGCCACTTCTAGCTTTTTTCTTTTTGCTTATGTGGTGCTGAGGAATCGAACCCAGAGTCTCATGCATGCAAGGCAAGCACTCTACCACTGAGTCAAACTTCCCAGCCCTTATTCTCTCTTTTGAAAGTAAAGCTCATGGACATGCTGGTAGAGTGAATGATGGAAGGTGAAGGAAAGGACAAAATCAGAGATGGCTCATTTGGGGTTGAGCACCTTGGTAGATATTTACAAAGATTTCAAATGTTGGGGAAACTATTAAAAGATGGGTGTGGTGTGTGTATTTTGTGTATATAGGTTGGAAGAGAAATTATTTGTTATATTTTATAAGTGTTCTGTTTTAGAGCTCTCAAGTAAAATGTCAAGCAGGCAGTACATTTTAGGAGCTAGGTAAGAACTGCAGAGTAATTTATAACTTGTAGAGTTGATATATAAAGAGTCCTAGATGAGTTAGGGGGGAAAATGAGGCTCATGTTCATGTTTTGCTATCCTTTTTTTTTTTTTTTTTTTTTTGGGTCCGGTCATGGGGCCTGAACTCTGAGCCTGGGTGCTGTGCCTCAGCTCTTCAGCTCAAGTCTAGCACTCTACCACTTGAGGCACAGCGCCACTTCTGGCTTTTTTCTTTTTGCTTATGTGGTACTGAGGAATCGAACCCAGGGCCTCGGGCATGCAAGGCAAGCACTCTACCACTGAGCCACCTTCCCAGCCCCTGTTTTGCTATCCTTAGTTAGAGAAAGAAAAGCCAGTAAAAGAATCAGTAAAAGACTAGGACATAATAGCACAATTTTGTAATCCCAGTTTTTAGGAGGTTGCATTAAGAAGATCACAAGTTTGAGACTAGTTTAAGGTACACACTAGTGAGACTCTGACTAGGAGAGAAAGAGAGGGAGAGAGAAGGGAAGAGGGAGAGGGAGATGGAGAGAGAAACTAAGATTTAGCAACATTGGACATTGGAGTAAAGCCAGTAGATTATAGAGTTTGACAGTCATGAATCAGCTATTAGCAAATACAATTTATTGAACAACCCATCCCTTTTCCCAGTAATCTAAAATGTTGTCATTATTATATATTTTCCATATTTATACAGGTCTGTTTCCAGACTGTTCCATTCTACTTATCTTTTCCTCCATAATCATAAGCAAAGGGTTTGTACCAATTACTGCCCTTAATTTCGGCTATAATTTTTAAAGTATCTCACTGCAAATTCAGAAAGACATGATACATGTTTTCTTTCTAGATTTTAATCTAGATTTTAATAAAGAAAGGATGTGAAAGGAGAAGGGGAAACTATTTGGAAAAGGAAATGGACCAGAAAGAGAGGGGAACATGAAAAATAATGTGTGTGTGAATATGATCAAAATACATTATATATGTAGGTCAGTGTCATAATGAAACCCATTTTTTCATACAGTAAGAAAATGTGGAAAACAAAAATATTTCTGGCTACATTCACTCATTATTTTTGCCAGTCCTTCACCAAACTTACATTCTAAGAGTCCTATTTGGATAGCATTAAATTCACACAATTATTTTGAGGAATATTGATATCTTCATACCACTCAGTCATTCTTACTAGGGTTTGCTTCTCTTCCACTCAAATTTGTTCCTGTGTGCTCCTGCAACCATTTATAATTTTCTTTCTGTAGTTCTAGTGTGCTTGATGCTAAGCTTACTCTTAGATATTTTATGGTTGTCGTTGCTAACATATATCATGTTGTTGTTGTTGTTGTTGTTTTATTGCACTCCTTAATTGATTATGCTGGGTTTATCAGAGTTATTCCTTGTAACCCAGAGAGACTAACTCTAACAAAAGCAGAAAGAAAACTGAATAGAAGCACATGTAGTTGTTGATTTATGTATTGTCAGCTTTCTATTTCTGGAACTAAAAAAAAAAATGCCTGACACAATTAACTTAAAAGAAGGAAAGTTAGTTTATTTGAGTTCAAAGTTTCAGAGGTTTCAGTCCATGGTTGATGGCCCCATAGTTTTGAGCCTGCAACATCATGGCAGGAGCTAGGTATGGTGACAGAGGTCTGTTCACTTCATGGCAGCCAAGAAGTAAAAAAGAAAGAGAAGTTAAAACATCAGTGGTCCCCAAGATCCTCTTCAAGGGCCCTTAGGGACCTAACTTCCTCCTACTAGGTTCCATCATCTGCCAGGCCAGTATGACCATTGATGGATAGTTCAGATCGAAACTATAGCAGTTTATTGAAGAAGAATTGAAGAAACAGGCTCAGGATTTATTCTATCTTTTATAATGATATAGAAAGCTATTTTCATTAGTAGATTTTTATTTTACAATTATTTGGGGTAGGTAGGGATAGGGGCAGGGAATGGGGAAGAATGATGGAAGGAATGGCATTGATGAAGATGCACAGCACACATACCTGATGTAGCCTCTTTGTACAACTGCTTAAATAAGTTATTCTGGGCAATACTGAGCATTTGCACTCAGGGTCTTATATTTCCTAGATAAGTGTTCTACTAAGGCCAGGCCTCTATCCTTTTTTTTTTTACTTGAACTTTTTTTTCCAGGCAGGATGCTTTTGCTTGAGCCTAACTCAGATTCTGATCCTCTTAATTAGGTTCCCATGTTCCTGGGATTACAGCATTGAAACACTGGTTGGCTTGTTTTTCTGAAATAGGGTCTTGCTAACTTTTGCCTGAGCTAGACCTTAAACCCTGATCTCACTATCTCTGACTCCTGAACAATTTGGATTCTAGGTATCCTAAATTTTATATTATCATTAGTCAAAGTTAAATTATAGTAGTTATATTTTAAATAGAAACTTGTTAACATCTTTATTATATAAATAACCACTAAAATTGGTAAAATAATATATCTATAATAATAAAATTGGTAAAATTATAAAAATTCTATGATGCTAAAAGACAAAATAAATAGGGAAAAATAGATAAAAAGGAGATAAATATATGAAAATATATTTAGCTTCCTGAGTAGTACAAGAAGTATTATATAATAAGACACTGGTTTTTGATCTGCCAAATTAAAAGATTGTTTTTTAAAAATTGGTAAGTAATCCATATAGGCAAGTGATATTTTATCTGTTTTGTTGGTAAAATGTAATTGATACAACTCAAAAGCTTTAAAGATGTTCAGTATTTCAATAAGTATTTGTGCTTCCTAGATGGTCTACTTTTTGATAGAATTACATTTGTGGGCAAAGATGCTCAGTATAGTTTTATTTGTGAAACCTAGAAGCAGTACCAATGTGGGAAATGGTCGAGAATGATGTCACAGCCAAGTATTGGGTTCAAAAGCTAAGGAAAAGAGAGGTAACAATGACCCTTACCTTGTAGGAGAGTGAAGGAGTAGCTCTGATCAGTGAAGCAATCTAACAGTGTAGAGAGAGGAAAGAAAGTTAAACTGTAGACTTGGTCATACTAAGGAATTCAAAAACACCTTGCTGTCACTGGTGACTTACACCTAGAATCCTAGCTAATCAAGATTCTGAAATCTGAGGATCGAAGTTCAAAGTCAGCTTGGGCAGCCAAATCAAAGAGCCTCTTATCTGCAATTAACTAGCAAAAAGTCAGAACTACAGGTATGGCTCAAGTGTTAGAGCACCAGCCAGAGTGGTAAAGCCAGTGGGAGCACCAGAGCCTCAATTCAAGCTCCAGTACTGGTCCTCACATATTACATCTATTTGATTGAATTTTAAATGCTTTTTAGATAGGAGCTTTATGAAAATCTAACCATCACAATTGCTAATGTTAATACATGGTGGAAAAATAAACACCAGCTGTCTAGGAGGAAAAACACTCCTTTATTTCCTGGAACTTTATCTTTCCACATTTTTACAATTTTTCTAAATTTTCTATTATGAGTACATGTTTCTTCTATAATATAATTAAATATAAATAAAGTTTCAGTGAGGCATGTGTCTATTTTGAATGTACTGGTTTTTAAATTCTTATTTTCTAAAGGCAAAGACCTCAGGCATAGATTGTTCATCTTTCCTCTCCTCTGCCCCTTAGCTACCCCCTGCCGCCCCCCCCTCCCCGTCTCCCTGCTCCTACCACCCTTGGTGTTCTTTCCCTTTTCAAGCCTAGCAGTCTTCCCTGGAATCCTGTGTAGTTAATTTCTCCTAGTCTCCAGCATTTTCAATCTCTTGACTTGCATTAGCTCCTTCCCCTCAAGCAACAATATACACAGATTTCATCTTTCTTGGAACAATTGTTATTTGACCCTGTTACTTTTAATGCTTATGATGCTTTTTCTCTCCTTTCTACTGCCAAGCTTCCTTTCTTTCATCATGTCCATGATTTTTTTTCTTTCTCTCCCTATTCAAGATACATCTGGAGGTCACTAATATATATATATATATATATATGTATATATATATATATATTATATAGCATATAGTTTATGTAGCATATATAGTATATAGACTATCCTAAGGTAGCAAGCCATCTCAACATACAGACTCAGACTCAGGTATTGCCACTAGTTGCCTCTTTCCTTCAGTGTCCAGGCTGCCCTTCAGAGATCTCTGAGTCTCCATTTCTTTGTCTGCAAAATAGAGATAGTATTGAAATCTCTCTCCTAATAAGGCTTTTAGAGAATAGATCAGTCATGTAGAGTTTATAGTAGTACCTAGCATATATATTCAGTAAAAATAATTGCCTGGGTGCTCATGGCTCATGCCACTCAGGGAGCTGAGATCTGAGGATTGCATTTTGGAACTGACCCAGCCAAGAAAGTCTGTGAGACTCATATCCAATAAACTACTCAGAAAAAGCCAGAAGTGGGCCTGTGGTTCAAATGGTAGAGTCCTAGCCTTGAGCTAAAAGAAGTTCAGGGACAGAGCTCAGGCCCCAAGTTCAAGCCCCAGGACTGGCAAACAAAAAAAAAAAAAATAGAGTAAAATACAAAATAAAATATATTTGTGTTATCTATGAGTAACTTTTACCATGGCCATAAACAAAGTGAAGAAATGGTCACATCAAGACAAAATCCTGATTCCTTTCCTCCAGGACGGTTCTCTTTGTATCCCATCCATTTAATACTTTTTGAAGACCTTCCCTCCTTTTGAAGTTGTTTTCTGGTGCCTTTAAGATGACTGATTATTTCATACTTAATTTGTGATAGACATCATTCTTCTGTATCCTCTGATGATAGAGTTTCTCTTCTGCCTCTCACATTTTCCCCATGGTACAGCTCTCCCTAGTCCTGGTAATCCTCTTCTGGATGATTTCATCGCTACTCTCTTGGCTGACTTAATATGGTCATTGTCCAGCCTGTAGTGATCTTCAACAGGTATGGTACATGTGCTGAGTAACTTCATTATCAACTTGGTTGGCCTAGAAGAAACCCAGATACTTGATACAAACCTTTTGTTTCTGGTGAGTTGTAAGGATGTTTCTAAGAGAGATTTGCAATGGACCCAACATACAGATTTCATTGTCATCCATGTGGTATTCATTCGATTCATCAAATAACATATAACATCATCATATAACAACTGGGAGAGGAAGGGAAACCCTATTCTCTCTGAGAGAAAGCAAAATACGTCCATCTGTATCTTCTGCCTATGGATAGTTCTCAAACTTTGGGACTTGGACTGAATTATACCTCTGACTTGTCTTTTCTTTCAGTTTGCAGATAGTGGAGTATCACATATTCATGTGAGCCAACTCTCCTAATAACATCATAAACATCATCCTCTCCCTCCCCTCTATTAATTCTGCTTCACTAAAGAACCCTAATAGACCCTCTACTTCCCCCTGGCCGCTGTGCTGGAAGGAGGCCAAGATGGCTGGTGAGCTAGCCAAGGCTCAGGTCACCCGGCCTGGTGGTGACAAGATCTTCGGGAAGATCATCTGAGGGAAATCCCCACCAAAATCATTTTTGAGGATGACTGGTGTCTTGCTTTCCATGACATTTCCCCTCAAGCATCAACCCATTTTCTGGTGATCCCCAAGAAACATATATCCCAGATTTCTGTAGCTGAAGATGATGATGAAAGTCTTCTTGGACATTTGATGATTGTTGGAAAGACATGTGCTGCTGATCTGGGCCTAAAGAAGGGCTATCGCATGGTGGTGAATGAAGGTGTAGATGGTGGCCAGTCTGTCTACCATGTTCATCTCCATGTTCTTGGGGGTTGTCAGATGCACTGGCCTCCTGGTTAAGCGTGCTCCAGGGTAACTTTCCTCCTCTAGGTAGAGATGAGTTTTGCAAGTTCCAATATGTGTTAAATGGCAGGTATTTTTTTTCCTATGTGTGAAACTACTGAAGACATTTAAAAATCTATGCCTAGAGACACAGGGGGCGGCTTGCAGATCACCAGGTACCGGATTGCAGAACAGCGGATCGCCAGGAACAGAGAAACCTAACAGCCAGGAGTCTCCACGAGGATCCCACCCCCACCCATCACTCTCCACCGGAGCGGAGAGGCTCCATCCCGCCAAAGCCGCCCGGCACCAGCAGCACGACAAAGGGACCTGTCGGCAGAACACCCGCCCAATCGCGATCGCAACTACCCGGCGGGGGGCCGCCCAACCCAGCCCGCAACCACCCCAACTGAACTCGGATTGCAACAACAACTGACGACCTACAGGGTGAGTACCCAACAGGGGACAGTGAATCCCTCAAGGGAGACCAGAGCTGGAGGGAATCCCCAGACCCTGACCTAGACTCCCTACCCCAACACCCGGACCACAGGACCCACTAAAACTGGGAACTGTTCGAGAGCTCCACCAGCCGGTGGAGCACACTCTGCTGGCCAGGCCAGAGCAAGAGCGCCCCTGGAAGGGAGCTTAAATGCCCAAGCCAGGAACAGCGCCCCTGGGTCAAGACTACCAACAGTAGAAGAAATTTGAACTGTGTCCTCCAGGCTGCATAACCTAGGTGGTATACACATTAGCACAGGCCTAACGAGCGCGCTCCAGGCTGGGGCCGGAACCAGGCCCGGGGACCGGCGCCTGAACAAAGCAAAAAGGGTCAGAAGTGGGGCTGTGGCTCAAATGGTAGGGTGCCAGCCTTGAGCTGAAGAGCTGAGGGACAGCACCCAAACCTAGAGTTCAAGCCCACAACCAGCCCAAAACAAACAAACAAAAACACATCAGGAGCCCATAGCAGACTCCAGTATTTGGGAGAGTGCATCCAGAGCATCTGATCTTCCCAAGAGCACCCGCAGGAGCAAACACAAGCAGTCTAGGCTGCTCAACCCTTCCAAAGGCGGGAATTGCTACAGCAGAGAGCTGAGAATCCTAAGTAAGTCAGAATAGCAGCTGGAAATAGGCTCCCAACAGAATCCAGATCAGGCACAGACTCTCTCTACCAATACAGAATCAGCAACCAAGCAAAGACAGACACACCAAAACAAGATTGAAGAGCAGTCTCCTGAACCCCCATGCGAAAATCACAGAGAAAAATCACAAGGTTTACCACTACCCAGGACAGCAAGCTCACCTCAAAAGCCAGCAGCCACGCAGGGGAGAGCCTCAGTGGGAGCAAAGCAGGAATGGAAGACAAAAGCTACATCCAAGGGTTGCTGGAGGCAATGACTCAAGAAATAAAGCGAGAAATGGATCAGAAATTGAAAGAGCACAAGGATGAACTATCAAAAGATATACAGGACATCAAACAAAAGTTGGATGCAAAAATAGAAGCTGCACAAACCTCAGTAAGAAGTGAGATAAACGCCAAATTAGAGGTAATGCATACTGATCTCACCTCATTGAGAGGTGAGATCAGTACTCTGAGAACCAACATTGAATCCATAAAGGGATCCATTTCCACCATGCAAACCACAATAGAAGCCACGGTCAACAGAGTGAATGAAATGGAAGGTAGAGTGTCAGATACAGAAGACAGAATACACCAACTGGACCAAAAAGTGACAGATATGGAAAAATCACTCAAATTAAACCAAAGGGAAATTCAAGAGCAAGCAGATAATGCTAAAAAATTTAACCTTCGCATAATCGGAGTGGACGAAGGTGAGGAATTCCAGAGCAAGGGAATGCAACACCTATTTAACAAGATAGTCAATGAAAATTTTCCCCACCTCAAAAACGACCATCTTAACTACATCACAAAAGCTTATCGAACACCCAACAAGCAAGATCCCAGGAGAAACACTTCTAGGCACATTATAGTAACAATGATGGATCTGAATAATAAGGAAACAATCCTGCATGCAGCAAAAATGAAGAAGGAGCTATACTACAACGGGAAAAAAATTAGAATCACTGCAGATCTCTCCACACAAACAATGAATGCAAGAAAAGCCTGGGAAAGCACCATACGAGCCCTGAGAGCCAATAACTGCCAACTCAGACTGATATACCCGGCAAAGCTAGCATTCACATTCGATGGAGAACTGAAAACTTTTAATAGCAAAGAAAAACTAAATGAATACATAAACATTAAGCCAGCATTACAAAGAATTCTAAGAGGGGGGACACAACCTGAAGAAAGCAACCAGGAACTGGGACCTGCCCCAAACAGGCATTACTCAAAGTCTAACTGAGCAAGCACAGGAGGAAAGGAAAGAAGAAAAACTTAGGAAAACGGAATGGCAGGGACAACAATGCATCTCTCTATACTTTCTCTTAATATAAATGGGCTGAATTCGCCAATTAAAAGAAAACCAACTGAGGACTGGATCAGAAAACAAGACCCATCCATCTGTTGCCTTCAGGAGACCCACCTCTCAGCCAAACATACAAACAAACTCAGAGTTGAAGGGGTGGAAAAGGATCTACCAATCAAATGCCCCCAATAAGAAAGCAGGTGTAGCTATTCTGATATCTGACAAAATAAACTTTTCATTAAAATCAGTACAGAAAGACAAGGACGGACACTACATATTAATAAAGGGAACAATCCAAGAGGAGGATATAACCATCATCAACTTATATGCCCCAAATATCGGTGCACCCAGATATGTTAAACAAATGCTCTCAAACTTACAGAATAAAACAGATCCCAATACGATAATACTAGGAGACTTTAACACGCCACTCTCACCAAAGGACAGGTCTACCAACCAGAGGATTGGCAAAGAAGCTACCGAATTAAGTGAGGCCATACTTCAAGCGGAATTAACTGACATCTACCGAGTATTTCACCCTAAAACAACACAGTACACATTCTTCTCAGCAGCTCATGGAACTTTCTCCAAAATAGACCATATCATAGTTCATGCAAGGAACTTAAGCAAATACAAAGGGATCGACATAATCCCCTGTATCCTATCTGACCACAGTGGAATCAAGCTAGCTCTCAATAACAAAGCATACCGCAGAAATTTCTCTAATACATGGAAATTGAACAGCACACTCCTTAACAAGGCCTGGGTAACAGAAGAGATCAGAGAAGAAATAAAGCATTTCCTACAACTCAATGAAAATGAAAACACCTCACAAAGAAACTTGTGGGACACAGCAAAAGCAGTCCTGAGGGGCAAATTTATTGCCCTCAGTGCCCACATCAAGAGAATGGAGACAGACCAAGTAAATAATCTCATGTTGCAACTAAAACAGCTAGAAAAACCAGAAAAAATGGGACCTAAAGCTACTAGACGAAGCCAGATAACCAAATTGAGAGCAGAGATTAACCAATTAGAAAATCAGAAAACCATAACCAAAATAAACCAAACAAAAAGCTGGTTCTTTGAAAAAATAAACAAAATTGATGGCCCGTTGGCAAGATTAATTAAAAAAAGAAGAGAGGAAACCCATATTAATAGGATTAGGGATGCCACGGGAAACATCACAACACCTACCCAAGATATCCAAACAATTCTAACAGACTACTTTCAAAAGCTATACTCTCTAAAGGAAGAAAATCTGGCGGAAATGGATGCATTTTTAGAGAAATCCAAGTTACCCAAACTGAGCAAAGAAGAAGTTAACCAATTAAATAAGCCAATATCCTATAATGAGATACAGGAAGCTATCAAAAGTCTTCCAACAAAAAAAAGCCCAGGACCAGATGGATTCACAGCAGAATTCTATAAGACCTTTAAAGAAGAACTAATACCCATACTCCTCAAGCTCTTCAGAGAAACAGAGAAGGAGGGAGCTATCCCAAACTCATTCTACGAAGCCAATATCACACTCATCCCCAAACCAGGCAAAGACCCAACCAAAAAGGAGAATTACAGGCCAATCTCCTTGATGAACACAGATGCAAAGATCCTTAACAAGATTCTAGCTAACAGAATCCAGAAACACATTAAAAAAATAATACACTATGATCAGGTAGGCTTCATCCCAGAGACACAGGGATGGTTTAACATACGTAAGTCAATAAATGTAATCCAGCATATCAACAGAGCCAAGGTCAAGAATCACATGATTATCGCCACAGATGCAGAAAAGGCCTTTGATAAAATTCAACATTCATTCATGCTAAAAGCTCTGGAGAAAATAGGAATAGAAGGAACATTTCTAAAAACAATAAAACCCATTTATGACAGACCAATAGCCAATATTATACTTAATGGGGAAAAGCTACAACCAATCCTCCTAAAAACAGGAACAAGGCAAGGATGTCCACTGTCTCCACTCCTCTTCAACATAGTCCTAGAACCCTTAGCCAGGGCAATAAGGCAAGAAAAAGACATTAAAGGGATCCGCATAGGGAAAGAAGAAGTTAAACTATCCCTTTTTGCAGACGACATGATAC
The DNA here is from genome assembly GCF_019054845.1 of Dipodomys spectabilis. Classification (NCBI taxonomy): domain Eukaryota; kingdom Metazoa; phylum Chordata; class Mammalia; order Rodentia; family Heteromyidae; genus Dipodomys; species Dipodomys spectabilis. Next base: position 20,376,463 of record NW_024870817.1, on the reverse strand, counting down.
TATACCTCCACGATCCCAAAAACTCCATCCCCAAACTTTTAGAAATCATAAGTCACTTCGGCAAAATAGCAGGATACAAAATAAACCCACAAAAATCAGTTGCCTTCCTATACACTGATAACACACAGGAAGAGAGGGAAATAAGGGGAGCAACCCCATTCACAATAACCTCCCAAAAAATAAAATATTTAGGAATTAACCTAACCAAAGATGTAAAAGAACTATTTAATGAGAACTATAAAAAGTTAAAGAAAGAAATTGCAGAAGACACTAGGAAATGGAAAGACCTCCCATGCTCCTGGATAGGCCGACTTAATATAGTAAAGATGGTGATACTTCCAAAACTAATATACAAATTCAAGGCAATTCCTATTAAAATCCCAATGACGTATATCACTGAAATACAGAAAACAGTCCAAAAATTTATATGGAACAACAAAAGACCTAGAATAGCCAAAACAATTCTAGGGGATAAAGACAATATGGGAGGGCTATCCATGCCGAACTTCAAACTCTACTACAGAGCTATAATCACAAAGACAGCATGGTACTGGCACAAAAACAGACCCGAAGACCAATGGAACAGAATAGAAGATCCAGATATAAATCCACAGGCCTACAGCCAGCTGATATTCGACAAAGGAGCCAAAGACATACAATGGAAGAAACACAGCCTCCAACCGCTGGTGCTGGGAAAACTGGGCAGCCACATGCAGAAAACTAAAAGTGGACCCCAGCCTATCACCATGCACCAACATCAACTCAAAATGGATTAAAGACCTTAACATTAAACCTGAATCTCTGAAACTACTGCAGGACAGAGTAGGAGAGACACTTGAACTAATAGGCACAGGAAGGAACTTCCTGAACAGAGTCCCAGGGTCACAACAAGTTGGAGAGAGACTCGACAAATGGGACTACCTTAAAATAAAAAGCTTCTGCACAGCTAAATCTATCGCAACTAAGCTAGAAAGACAACCAACTAATTGGGAAAAAATATTTACCAGCAATATATCAGACAAGGGGTTAACATCCTGTATATACAGGGAACTCAAGAAACTAATCCCTCCCAAACCTAACAAACCAATTACTAAATGGGCAAGGGAACTAAAGAGGGACTTCTCAAATGAAGAAATAAAAATGGCAAAGAAACACATGAGGAAATGTTCATCATCCCTGGTGGTGAAGGAAATGCAAATAAAGACAACCCTGAGATACCACCTTACCCCAGTCAGAATGTCCCACATCCACAAATCAGCCAACGACAAATGCTGGAGGGGATGTGGAGAAAGAGGAACCCTGTTACACTGCTGGTGGGAATGTACACTTATACAACCACTTTGGAAAGCAGTCTGGAGGGTCCTTAGAAAGCTAAAGATTGACCTCCCTTACGACCCAGTCATACCACTTCTAGGCATCTACCCTGAACAACAGGAACCAATATACAAGGACACGTGCACCTCCATGTTTATTGCAGCACTGTTCGCAATAGCCAGGATATGGAAACAACCTAGATGCCCCACCACAGATGAATGGATCCAAAAATTGTGGTATCTATACACAATGGAATATTATGCAGCCATTAGAAATGACAAAATAATGGCATTTGCAGGGAAATGGATGGAGCTAGAAGGAATCATGTTGAGCGAGGTAAGCCAAGAACGAAGAGACAAACGGTACATGGTCTCCCTGATAAGTGGATGCTAAATCCAAAAGGTTAGGTGATACGACAAAACTAACAGGACTTAAGAAACAAAGAACTCCCGCTCATCTGGTTGAACCACTACTAAATATCCCCATGCTGCTGATCACAAATATGGTATATAACATGTGAACACTGTTATATATTACAGACTGTGGTAGACAATTTGCTCCAGGGAAGTTAGAATGAACTTGTGACTTTGAAATTATGTAATCATTTAATCACAATCAAAAAAAAAAAAAAAGAACCTCGGGGAAGGGAGGGAGGGAGGGGATGGTAGGGGGAAAACAATGGAGGGGGTAACAATGTTCAAGAGGAAGTGTACTCATAACCTCACTCATGTAACTGTAACCCTCTGTATAGTAGCTTTACAATAAAAAAAAAAACAAAAAACAAAAAAAAAAAAAACAAAAAAAAAAAAAAAGAAAGGGTAGTACATAGATTTTCTTTAGGCTTGGGGTTATCTAGCATCTTCTGTAAAATAATAATAATAGCAATTAATAATAATATTTAGGCTTTGAGGGCTACATGGCTTCTGTCACAACTCTTTTTTTGAGGTGTGCATATACTGGTGATTGAACTTAGGGTATTTTAATTGCTAGACTAGGGCTCTACCACTTGCGCCATGCCTCTAGACCCAATAGTCAGTTCTTTGTGTGAAAGAAGCCAGAGACATACTTGCTATGTACTAATAAAACTTTATAGAAACAGACAGTAAACTGTCATTTACCTACTCCTAATGATTCTTCTAACTGTTGCTAGCACATGATTTTGTGTCAAAAAGAAAAACAATAGAGTTTAGGCAAAGGGGATTAGCAGCTAACATCTACATTTTGCTTATACATTAATAGAAAATTGTTATTCTTCCACTTCCAGGCAATTTTGAGCTCTTTGGCATTCTTTGTAAGTTAAGGACTATAATTACATCTAGAAGCATTAATATGCAATGACAAAATGTCTGAGCCTATGGACACGAAAGGAGGATTTTTATTTATTTTTGTCGGTTGTGGGGCTTGAACTCAGGGACTGGGCACTGTCCCTGAGCATTTTTGCTCAAGGCTAGTGCTCTACCACTTTGAACCACAGCACCACTTCTGGTATTTTGAGTGGTTAATTGGAGACTTTTCTGCCTGGGCTGGCTTCAAACCATGGTCCTCATATATCAGCCTCCTGAATAGCTGGAATTACAGGTGTGAGCCACAGGTGCCTGTCTGAAGATTTTTATATTTATGTGACTCAAAACATATGATTCTTATCTAAAATAATACAACTCTATCTTTCCTGTTACTTAATTTGCTATTGGTTTGTGGTATTTTTAGTGGACAAGCATTGTTTTGTAGATGGAGCAGAAGGAAGGAAACACAGAAGAAAAAAAAAAAAATCTATGCCTAATAAAAGACTTCATTGCATGGTGAAAAAAAAAAAGAACCCAAATAGAGTACCTAAGTCTGTGTCTCACACCCTCTGTAATAGTAAGACTGAAAAACACCTAGATAGTGGCTCGAACACCACTGTGGCCATTCTTTTACTTATTTATTTTTCAAAAACATGATGCGTTTATCACTATATACATGTCCCAGAATAAATACTTGTACAGGTCAGATATGACTCTTCTAAGTCATGATGAAGTATCCAGAAGCAGTGTCGTAACTGCACAGGTGATGCTTTGTTACCTGTTTTCTCTTCATCAGATCCCCATGGTGTAGTCTCCTGCCTTGGACAGCTCATGGCTAAAAAGGGACTCAGAGGAGAGACAAGGTGAGGTGAAGGGAAGAAGGGAGGTAGTATCACTCCAGGGCAAACACGTGGGTAATGTCAGTCAGTTCACCTTAGCTTCTGGACAAGAAGACTCCATAATTTTTATTTTTAAAATCAGATTTCAGTATCTAATTTATTTATTTTTTTGCTAGTCCTTTGACTTGAACTCTTAGGGCTTGGGTGCTGTCCCTGAGCCTCTTTGTGCTCAATGCTAGAATTCTACCACTTGAGCTACCGTGACACTTCTGGATTTTTCTAGGTAATTTATTGGAGATAAGAGTCTCACAGGGCTGGGAATGTGGCTTAGTGATAGAGTGCTTGCCTAGCATGCATGAAGCCCTGGGTTCAGTTCCTCAGTACCACACAAACAGAAAAAGCTGGAAGGGGCACTGTGACTCAAGTGGTAGAACACTAACTTTGAGCACAGAGAGGCTCAGGGACAGAACCCAGGCCCTGAGTTCAAGCCTCAGGACTGGCAAAGAAAAAAAGAAACAAAGAAGGAAAGGAAGAAAGAAAGAAAGAAAGAAGGAGGGAGAGAAGGAAGGGAGGGAGGGAAGGAGGGAAGGAGAGAGGAAGGAAGGAAGGAAGGAAGGAAGGAAGGAAGGAAAGGTAAGGAAAGGAAAGGAAAGGAAACAAAGCATTGCACAGACTTTTCTATCTGGACTGACTTCAAACCATGATCCTCAGCTCTCAGCCTCCTGAGTAACTAGGATTATAATCATGAGCCACTGGCATCTGGCTTCCTTATCTCATATATTAATACCTAGGGTTGCTTTTTGTCTCAAATGATAGCTAAAAGTGCCCAAATGATATTATCCAAAAAGAAATGCACTTTTTACCTGACTTATGTAACTATACATCACCTTTATAATAACAATGAAAAATAAAAACAGACAAACAATCCCAGAAAGTGATGTCATGGTGAGGAATAACAATAGAAGCAACATCTGCAAGATCTTACATTGTGATAAAAATTTGGTTTCTATGTATATATGAATAACTTTGTTTTGGGTGACCAAGCCTTAAAGATGAGACAGAGACAGAGAGAGAGAGAAAGAGAGAGAGAGAGAGAGAAAGACAGACAGAGAGAGAGAATGAAAAAGAGAGAGAGATCTTTTTGCCAGGACAAAAGAATCTATGGCAGTTTTTATTATGAGAACAAACAGAAAGATTAGGGCTCTTCATCACACAAGAAACTCTAGCTACAGCCCATAAATCAAGAAGCAATGAGAAGGCGAGCAGATCCCATAGTGCAGCTACCAAGAGGGACACTTAAAACCCAGCAAAGCTCCTGTCAGGACACAGAAAAGTAAATAGAAATCTACACATCAGGAAATAATGGAAGTTATTATTTCACAGACCAACACAGATTGAAAACTTAAACATGCTTGGTAAGTTTGTAAATATCTGGAGTGGAGCTAATGAAGAGGGTGAATATGAGGATGAATATGATTTATGTGGTCACATGCATATATGAAAATAGAACAATGTAACATGTTGAAGTTGTTTTTAAGAGGGGGGCAGTGGGATAAGAGAAAGTTGTAGAGGAGGTAAAATTGATTGGGATATATTGTATGCATTTGTGGAAATGTCATAATGAGTTCTACCCCTATACAAGTAATGTATACTAACAAAAAAGAAAAAAAATGTTGGGCCCAGCACCTGTGGCATGCTTGCAATCCTAGCTATTCAGGAGACTGCAACTGAGCATCACAGTTTGAAGCTAGCCCAGGTAGAAATGTCAGTGAGACTTTTAGCTCCAATTAACTACCAAAAAATCTGGACATATAGTGGGAGAGTGTTAGTTGTAAGCACTCATATGCACACATACACATATATGCATATATTTGTGGCCTAAAGTATGTTTCCCCTAGTACATTAACAATGAATGAACACATTTCTTTTTTTTTCCTTCATTGTTCATTTTAGACCAAAACTTGTTATACAAAAGTCCTTTACAACTTAAAAAGTGTCCCTTCAGATTGAGATCTATAGGTATGAGAGAATGATGGAAGAGGTAATATTGATCAAGACACACTGTACTCATAAACTGAAATGTTGGATTGAAACCCTTTCCTACAACCACTTAAAGTAAATAAATAAGAAAATGTAAGAAGCACCCCTTCAGGAGGAATATTGGCATTCTTTCTAGTACACATTTTGTGTGTGAAATAGTAAAGAAGTTAAAATTTATTTTCCATTAAATTTGTTGAAAATATAGCTGGAAGTGAAAAATAGGGCCCAGTTGTCTTCCAGAGGCCATGGTGAATACACACATTAAGTATACTTCCTTTTATCCCAATTTATTAGCATGTATTATTTCATTGTGGTATTTCCACATACATAAAAAGGTACCCCAATCAACTTCATCCCTTCTGTCATTCCCCTTCATTTTGTTTCTTGAAGCAATTTCAACAGACTCCACTGTTGTACTTTCATACATGTATATTAAGTACTTTTACAATATTTATCCCACTACACCCTTTCTTTTTGCCCTCCCCTTCTCACTTTTATCCACCCACAAACAGGTCCCATTTTACATTCCTGCCATTCACTTCTAAACTCTCGAGTCCACATATGAGTGAGAGTATGTGGAAAACATTTGTTTTTCTCACGCTAGCTTCTTTTAACATGATCCTCTCTAGTTTCATCTATTTTACTGTGAATGGCATAAGGATATTATTTGGTAGGTCATGGGACTTGAACTCAAGGCCTGGGTACTGTCTCTGAGCTTTTCTACCACTTTAAGCCATAGCTCCACTTCTGTTTTTTTTTTAGGAATTAATTGGAGGTAATAGTCTCAGGGACTTTTCTGCCTGGTCTGGATTTGAACTATGGTCCTCCAATCTCCCCCTCCTGAGTAGCTAAGATTATAAGCATGAGCCACCATCACCCGGCTGGCATTTAAAGTGAAGTATTTTCTTTGATTTGCTTGAAATAGAAGAGTTTCTCAAAGCACAGTGTCTGGATTGGCATCAGGATACCTGGAGAATAGTTTAAATATAAAAGTCTTCAGTATTGCTGTAGACACCCACTCCAGGTTCAGAACCCCAGGTTTTGTATTTTTAACAAGCTTCACACATGATTCCTAATGCTGGTAAAATTTGAGCCCTATGTAGAATTAAAACAAATGGTCCACTGCATTCATTTATTATATATAATGGTCCGATATTAGAGTATTCTCTCACTAATGAGATACCTAGGTGAAGATGTTTTAAATTAAGGGCTAGCTTCAACATAAAAGAAAAGAAAAAGATTTTTAAAAAACCTCTTTGGTATTCATTAGAATGACATCTACAGCTAAGGTTTTAAGCTTCTCTTGAAATTTCTGAGGTACATTCTCAGTAAGAAAATTTTCGAAATTTTCTATGAAACATATCTCAGCAGTTTTCTGACAGCAATTGGAAAATTTTGAAAAACATTGTTCCAAGGATGAGAATTTACTAAGCTTGAGTGTGTCATTGACTTTTGAATAGTTCAATGTCACTGTTAAGACATCAGGGCATATTTTTTTTTCTGGTATCATCCCAGCCTCAAAGGAAGGCAGTTCAAGAACCATTAAAGTGGCTTTTCACAAATTCTGTGGGATCATCTTTAAGAGCTGTAATAGCTATTGCATGGCATCTATAGTTCCAGTTGCTTAGGAGTCTGGAGTGGGAGAATTGTGTGTGTGTGTGTGTGTGTGTGTGTGTGTGTGTGTGTGTGTGCCAGTTCAGGGGCTTGAACTTAGGGCCTGGGCACTGTCCCTGACCTTTCTTGTTCAAGGCTAGAACTCTACCACTTCTGGATTTTTTGGTAGTTAATTAGAAATAACAGTCTCAAAGACTTTCTTTCTTTCTTTCTTTTCTTTCTTTTTTCCTTTCTTTCTTTCTTTCTTTCTTTCTTTCTTTCTTTCTTTCTTTCTTTCTTTCTTTCTTTCTTTCTTTCTTTCTTTCTTTCTCTCTCTCTCTCTTTCTTTCTTTCTTTCCTTTCTTTTTGTCAGTTGTGGGGCTTGAACTCTGGGCCTGGGCACTGTCCCTCAACTCTTCAGGTCAAGTCAAGCACTCTACCACTTTAGCCACAGTGCCACTTGCAGTTTTCTTGTGGCTTATTGGAGATAAGTCTCACAGGCTGGCTTTGAACCGCAATCCTCAGATCTCAGCCTCCTGAGTAGGATTACAGGTGTGGGCCACCAGTGCCTGGCTTCAAAGACTTTGCTTCTCCATTGGCTTTGAACCTAAATCCTTAGATCTCAGCCTCCTGAGTAGCTAGGATTACAGGCAAGAGCCATCAGCACTTTTGTGGGAGGACCATCTGAGCTCAGCAGTACAGACTAGTCTGGGCAACAAGGCAAGACCCTCTCTGTCTATCTGTCTGTCTGTCTGTCTGTCTCTCGCTCTCTCTCTCTATCTATGGTTATCAGAATTGAACACTTGATAGACAAGTACTCTACCAACGGAGTCACGAATCATACCCCCGAAACTTTTTAAAAGTTATTTTTCAGGTAAAATCTTGCTTTTGCTTGGGATCAGCCTCTGACCATGATCCTCCTACCTCTACCTCCTGAGTAGTTAAGATTATAGCATGCAACACCATGCCTGGCTATATTCTTTCTCTTGAAAGAAGTTATATTAGTTTTCTCTGGGCTGCTGTAATGAAATACCCCAGACTGAGTGGTTTAAAGACAGGCTGAAAGCTCCAGTGCAGAAGACCACAAGGACACCCAAGTTACGTAGAGCAAAGTTTGTCAGCAAGCTGGCAAGGCTGTGCCTTTTGGGCTGGGTGCAACACTTGTCCTTGTGCAGAGGGGGTATCTTTATGGGGCCAAAGGCTAAGAATGAAAAATTCTACTAGGGGCTTGGGGTACTCTGCAGTTGTACGTAGGACCAAAGATAGTGCATAGCCAGGCAAGGTTTACTGATTGCCAACAGTTGCCGATATGTCTAAGCAGAAAGCATTCTGCTGCTGTAGCTGAAGGCTATGGAGCCCTGGAGTGGAGTGGAGTTGACAATGGTGGTCAGGTTCGGTCTGGTCACCTGATTTGGGGGAAAGGGTTGAAGACCTACGATGGGAATTGTTAAGTCAAAATGGAGGAGAACATACTAACACAGACATTTTCTCACAGCGCTGTAGCTAGAAGTTCATGACCAAGATGCTGGTTTTGACACCTTGGAATTCAGTTTTTGTGAGAGGACTTCCTGGTATGAGATGAGGCTATATCCTCACAGGGCCTCTATCTCTGCACTGTATACAGATAGAGACATCTGGTACCTTTCCTCTTCTATGGACACCAGCCTTAATACATTAGGGCCATATCCTTTGACCTTTTATAACCACCTCTCTAAAGGCCCTGTCTCCCAACATAGTCACATTGGAAGTTAGGAAATCCACATCTGAATTGGAAGAGGTCTGAAACAACCTGTTTACAAAGCCTTTGACTTTTTCTGTCTTCCAATTCTGAGAGCTCACAAACATAGTATATTCTTTTTTTTTTTGGGGGGGGGGGGTCCAGTCATGGGGCTTGAACTCTGGGCCTGGGCACTGTCCTTCAGCTCTCCAGCTCAAGGCTAGCGCTTTACCACTTGAGCCACAGCGCCACTTCCGGCTTTTTTCTTTTTTCTTATGTGGTGCTGAGGAATCGAACCCAGGGCCTCAGGCAAGCAAAGCAAGCGCTCTACCACTGAGCCAACTTCCCAGCCCGCAAACATAGTATATTCATTTCTGGAGAATTTTTCTTTCAAACTGGACTGAGCGATCAGTTCTTGGTGGTCACAGGATCTCCATGGAAGCACCTCTAGAGCTCAGATGCTTCAAATGTCTACGGCTTGTTCATGTAGCTGAAGCCATGAGAAAATCTGTTAGCGAACTGTAATACTTTCTCCAAGACAGGCACCAGTGGTTCATGCCTATAATTCTAGCTAAATAAGAGGCTGAGATCTGAAGATCATAGTTTGAAGCCAGCCTGAGCAAGGAAGTCTGTAAGACTCTTATCTCCAATGAACCACACACATGAAAAGCTGAAAGCAGAGCTGTGATCCAAGTGGTTGAGCATTAACCTTGAGCACAAAGCTCAGGAACAGTGCCCAAATGCTGAGTTCAAGCCCCAGGACTGGCACAAAACAACAACAAAAAAAAAAACCCCTGTGTAAGTTGCTATGTTTTGTAGGCAGTTCTTTCTTTTTAAATTTCAGTGTGAGGATATAAAGTTGTTTTCACTTTTCCCTTTTGCAAGGTACCATTTATCTGCCTCATTGAACACTGAACACAGAGACATCCTTCTCTTTAGAATATAGCCTGTTGCAAGTGGCATCTATGGATGTTTTGTCTAAACATAATAAATACAGTCACATCTAAAGCAGTGCTTTTCAATAGAATCATGATACAAATTTTAAATTTTCTAGAAGATACATTTAACATTTATAAAGAAACTGGTCATGGCAGCTGTACTCTCAGCACTTACATTACTCAGCAAGGCATGATGGTCAGGAGTCTCAGCATAGCCTGAGCTACATAGCAAGTTCCAAGCCTTCCTGGGCTCCAGAGTAAGACCCAAGAAAAAAAGACAAAGGAAAATAAATATATAATCAAGTAAACAAAAGAGGAAAGGAAGAAAGAGGTAAAATTGTTTTAAGTTATTTTTAATTTAGCTAAAAATATACACTTTCAACATGTGATCAGTATTTTTTTAATTTGTAAAATATTTTACAATGTTCATTTTTAATGTCTTTGAAATATTGGGTATATTTTTATACTTTTTTTAAAAAAATTTTTTGGTCCGGTCATGGGGCCTGAACTCTGGGCCTGGGCGCTGTCCCTCAGCTCTTCAGCTCAAGGCTAGCACTCTACCACTTGAGCCACCTTCCCAGCCCTATATTTTTATACTTACAGCACATCTCAACTCTCACTAGCTTCATTTCAAGTGCTCAACAGACACAGATGACTATACTTTTGTACTAGATTGGACTGGACTGTGTAGCTCTTAAATATCTTGGATTCAAGCTCTACAATTTTGAAACTAGAAATTTATGCTGCAGAAGATGGTATTTTTTGTAGCTGGTATGATGGTTCATGTCTGTAATACTAGCTATTCAGGAAGCTAAAAATCAAGAAGATTGTAGTTTGGCCGGGCACCAGTGGCTCATGCCTGTAATCCTAGCTATTCAGGAGGCTGAGATCTGAGGAAAGTCTGTGAGACACTTATTTCCAATAAACCACCAGAAAACCAGAAGTGGCACTGTGGCTGAAGTGATAGAGCACTAACCTTGAGCTGAAGAGGTAAGGGACAGTGCGACTGGGCAGAAAAAGAGGAGGAGGAGGAGGAGGAGGAGGGGGAGGAGGAGGGGGAAGGGCAGGGGGAGGAGGAAGAGGGAGAGGAGAAGAGGGGGGAGAGGGGGAGGAGGAAGAAGGGGAAGAAGAAGGGGAAGAAGAAGGAGGAGGAGGAGGAGGAGCAGAAAGAGAAAGAGGAGGAGGAGGAAGAGGAAGAAGAAAGAAGATTGTAGTTTGATGCCAGCCTGAAAAAAAATTTCCTGAGATCTCACCTCAACCGATAAAATATTGGGCATGGCAATGTGTGTCTGTCAAACTGGTTTTGTGCAAAGCATAGATAGGAGGATTATGGTCTAGTCCAGTCCTGGCCAAAAGTGAGACTCTATTAAAAAACTAACAAAAGTGAAACACATTGGGGTTATAGAGAGTGGTAGAGAGCCTGGGCCAGCAAGCACAAGGGCCTATACTGGAAAAAAAATGAAGAAGATGGCATTTTTGTCAGGTTAAATGTGACCATCTGGTATACATTTCCACACAGTGGGAAAGGACTTCTGTCATGCTTTTCCTTTCTATGGTCAGAAGCATATCTTGTGCAGGTGTCGGTATTATGTCTTAAGCTCCTCCTGACAATCAGCTGGTCAAGTATCATTTTCGACATGAATCCTTCTATTGTTTACAGTCTGTCTACTTATCATCTTTCATCACGGGACTGTGATAAGGTCTGTTTATTAGGGGAGCCACATTCTTCCAGTTCTAGACATTTATTGATCCAAGTCAGAACCCTATGGAAAGGTTTCTGACAGCTTGGTAGTTGTTTTTTCTTTTTTTTCTTTTCTTTTTTTTCTTTTTTTTCTTTTTTTTTGTCCTAGGAGATGATAGTTTCTTATGGAAAAGCCTGTATTTGATTTAAGCTGCTTTGAGTTTTTATTCATCTTCCTGAATAATAATCCTCACCCTTATTCCTTAACCTTTGGGAACAATTTAGTCTTCTCTTTATCTGGCTTAGCCTCCCATGGATATTTTTAAATGTCAAATTTCACAATGTAGCAGGGTTAATAAGATTTTTTTTTTAGTGGAAGATATGACAACTGGACTCCTTGGCCATCTGTTTCAGGAACAGACATGTCAAATCTCATGAATTGCTGCTCCAGTTCCTGCTGTGTCTGCCATAGTTCCTAGCATAGCATCCTGAAAATGATAGGTGCTCTATAGATGTTATCTTCCTTCCTTTCTTCTTTTCTCCTCTTCTGTCTTCCTCTCTTCTCATCTTCCTTCCCCTCTCTTCCCTTCTTCCCCTCCCCTCTTTCCTTCTCTTCTCTTCTCCTCCTTTCCTCTCCTCTCCTTTCCCCTATTCTCTTTTCTTTTTCTTCCTCTTTCTCTCTCTTTTTCTCTCTCTGTCTCTCTTTCATGCTGGTCCTACAGCTTAAACTCAGGTCCTTCTGCCATCATTGGCTTTTTCACTAACAGCTGGCACTACCACTTAAGTCAGACCTCCATATTTTCTGAATGAAGAAGAAAATGCTTAGTAGGTTAATATCTCCGTTGGGCTTCAACTAGAATGCAATTCCAGTTTACAAAGTGCAATAAGTGGGGGGCGGTTAGTGTCTATGTGTGCCTGGATTCAGATATTGAAGCACCAGTGAGGAGATATTAATACATCTCAGTACCATCTTGGGGCCAGGATCTAGTCCACGGAGAGAAGCCTATTGTCACCATGTATGCATCTAAAGAATTTTGCTCTAGAGTAGGGAGATTGAAGAGGCCACTATTATACCTCAGGCCATAAGAAACAGCATACTGTATAGCACATGACCTTTCTGGAGGAGCTACAGAAGCACCCTGGTGGAGGCTGAGGGCCTATAGAAAGTTCACAGATTCAGTGGCTGTGGAGAGTCATGCGGAAGATGGAGCAGATGGTGTGGACCTTGGATGTGTTTGACGTGGAGAGCCCATAAAAACCTGAGGAAGTGAAAGATATTGGCAAGGTACTATAGTCCTATGGTTATAATCATTGATGTCCCCCTCGAGCCATATAGGTCAAGAAGACCTGGGAACATTTGGTTTACAGTTCCAGAATACTTGACAATGTAAGTTAATGTTTTGCCCTGAAACACTAATCTCTCTCCCCTTTTATCCATACCCTGGATTCTTCCTTTTCTCTACTCATATAGCTATGAAATATAAATTCTTGGCTTTACACTGATCTACTAAATCAGAAGCACTAGGGTGGACCCCAGAATTCTGTGTTATAATACTCAGTTTAGGTAATTCTGATGCATCTTCATATATGAGAACCACTATTATCATCTAGTTATGATTTAATTTATTGCAAACACCGATGTCCTTTATAGAGTGGGATATTTTCCATGGAGCCACAGTAAATCTTCATGCATCATAAAGCACTAACCCTCAAACAGGCGTTCATTGCTGCTACAGCAAAAACAGGGAATTAGATTCCCTTCCAACTTTTCCTTCCTATTAGGCTATAGGATATACTATTTCTCTTTAAATATCTGGAGTTTTAAATGTATATTTAATATAAATGACTGCATTGGATCACTATTAGGTTATAGCATATAATACTTCCCTTTAAATATCTGTTTTTTTTAAGTGTCTTTGTTATTAAACATAATGAGAACGTGAAGAATTTGGAAGTTCATCTTTCTTTACATGTTAGAAAGAAGATCTATTGTGTTTTTCTCTATAGTAAGCAAGTCCAGTTTCTGGGTCTTCTACCAGTAAATCAAAGATACAACTCAGATTTTATGACTTTACCTAATGTAAGTATTGACTAGAAATAAAGTATCTAGTGGTTGGAAACATGGCTTGGATGGGAGAGCGCCAGCCAATAAGTAAAAGTGTTGGATACCACATTTGAGTCCCAGTCTCAGACCAAAAAGAAAAAAAAAGAGAGAGAAGAAAAGAAAGGAAAGGAAAAAGGTATAGAAAGCTGCCTGTAAAGTTTCAGAATATTTTAACCAACTTTCAAGTTGTTCTTTCTCCAGCAGTTATTTCTAATGTCTATGTATAAAATGTTTTGATGTTATTTTTCCCTAAAGCAAATGTTTATCACCCTGTGCCAGGCTCTGTGCTAGATGCTGTGACTGAGACTGGCACAGTCCCTGTCACCACAGAGCTTAGAGGTTGGTGGAAAGATAGACAAGAGCACAGGTAATTACAATACAGCATGATAAGTGTTATGATAGATGAAATAAAGGGTGCTATTGGAACTGTTCTCAATAAAAATGCAACATAACTCCTGTCTGAGTGATTTATTGCTCTTGATTATAAAATATGCTTGGGAGATAGAAGCTAACTCCTACTCATCCTTCAGAAGGCAGCTCAAGTTGTCATGTCCTCACATCCTCCAGTGAGTCTTCCCTTCTACCCTACCACCCTGCCCCCCTACACTTGAGATTAGGGTCTTTACTACACACATCCATCACACTCTGCATATTTCTATAAGAGCATTGCTCAGAGTGTGTTCCAATGGGCTCTTCAAATGCCTATCACGCTGATGTACTCTCAGCTCTTAGAGGGCAAAGACTCTATCTTATTTGTCTTTGTGATTCTAACACAATGCTCACATCAGTACCCTTTCATATTCCTTTATTGTATGATTTAGTCTTACCTGTCTACTATGCATTTGTGTTATATGCTTTATCCCTTTAAAAATGGCTTTTTTAAAACTGATCTTTTTTAGTAGAAGCATGAGCTCATTAGAATTTCCTGCCCTTAGTATTAATGCTTATATAGAACATACTCTTTAATAGTACCTCAAAATCACCATCAGCGTCATGCAAAGATTGAAAGATGGAGATCATCCCAGGCATAAAAGTTCATGAGACTCCATCTCAGCCAATGGTTGGACATGGTGGTACTCAACTGTTAGCCCAGGTACTGGGAAAGCACAATGACTCCTCTTGGTGCTTAACATCTCTAGAAACATGGGACTTACCTCAGAGCTCTACTCTCTCCCATAAAAGAAGGAGGGAGAGAGAGCAAGAGAGAGGAAGGAAAGAGGGAAGGAGAAAAGGAAGGAAGAAGGAGGAGGAGGAGGAAGGAAAGAAGGAAGAAAGAATAAGAGAGAGAAGAAAAATTTCTTTTGACTCTTCTCTAAGGAAAGGAAAGAAGGAGGGGCTGGGAAGGTGGCTCAGTGGTAGAGTGCTTGCCTTGCATGCATGAGGCCCTGGGTTCGATTCCTCAGCACCACATAAGCAAAAAGAAGAAAGCCGGAAGTGGCGCTGTGGCTCAAGTGGTAGAGCGCTAGCCTTGAGCTGAAGAGCTGAGGGACAGAGCTCAGGCCCAGAGTCCAAGCCCCATGACTGGACCCAAAAAAAAAAAAAAAATAAAAAAAGAAAGAAAGAAAGAAGGAAATGGTTGCCTACCTCCAGGGGAAGAAATGCTGAAAAAGTCCCACTCCTAAAGGTCAGGTTGTTAAGGTCACCTAAGAATGAGCCTGGAAAAGGAGAATCAAGAAAACACCCACATCCACTATGAGTACTAAGTAAGAAGCATGAGCAGCCTACTGTTGGTATAACAGTAAGACTACAGAGAGCTGGATGTATGTGTATATCATAGAGAGCTCTTCTGTTGTATAGGACCCATGAAAAGGCTATCGTGGAGTCTGGGGAAAGCTCTTGAGATTTCTAGATCTCCCAGTGAATACAAGGTAGCAACAGTCCACCGCTCTAAAATGAAATCAAATATAGGAAAAAGAAACTGAACACAATATTGGGTATGGTGACACATATAATTTCAGCACTCAGGAAGCTAAAGTGGGAAGATTGTGATTTCCTGACTAACCTGGGCTCCAGAGTGAATATACAGCTAGCCTGGCCTATATATTGAGACCCTGGCTCAAAAAATAAAAAGAGAAGAAGGAAGGGGAGAAAGAGAGAAAATGAAAAATGAGAAAGAGAAAGAGAGATAGAAAAGAGAGAAAGAGAGAGAAAGAAAGAAAGAGAGAAAGGGAGGAAGGGAAGAAGGGAAGGAAGAAGGGAGAGAGGGGAGGAAAACTCAGCTCAGCTTCTCACTGGATTAACAGCTCTGCATACCACTAATCTGACAGAAAGAGGCTTACCATTTGGAACATAAATATCATTTGCCTCTATTTCCACTGTTCTTTTTCCACATTCAAAAAAGTATGAAACATAGCAAGAACATATCTTAAATAAAATAGCCCACACAATAAGACCTAATTATGACCTAGGTGTTAGAAGTATTTAAATTGATTATTATTGAAAAAAATAATAGTTGTGATTGATACAATAAAGAGGCTAGTAGTATGATAAATTAATAAATAGTGGAGAATTTCAACCTGGAGAGCCAAATATAGATACCAGAAATACGACATGATACAACAGATTAAAAGTCCTCAGACAAATTTATCAGCTGAATGGACAGGTATGCAGATGTAGTTCAGTGGGAGGGTATTTGCCTAGTATGCAGAAGGCCTAGACTTCAATTCCCAGCATCATAAAATAAAAAATAACAACAAAAACAGATTGGGCAGAGGAAATAATCAGTAATTATGAAGATTTGTCAGTAGAAATGATCAAATGCACTGAGATTTTCAAAATATGGGAGGGAGGGAAGAATAGCAAATCTAAGAATTATGGAATAACTAATTATGTTTTTAAAATAGCATCAAACAATAAATATTTTGCATAAATTTAACAAAAGATGTATATGACATCCAGTGAAACTAAAAGATATAGATGAAATTAAAATACACCTTAAATACATACCATGTTCATTATTGGAAAATTCAATATATTTTAATCATATTTTTATTATCTTAAAATAATTGTACAAAAGTTACCATTGAACATATCAGTCTATGAACACAATGCATCTTGACGGATGTCACCCCTTTCATTATTTTCCCCTTTCATTCCCAGCCCAAACCCTTCCCTTAATTTTCTTAATTTTGTAGGATATGTATTGAATATTATGACTGCATTCTTCCCTTCACTCACCTACTACCTCACCATGACTTCCCCCACTTTCAAGTATCAGTTTCCTAGTATTTGTTTTGGTGGATTACAGATTAGTTTTTGTAAGGAATTACATTGTTCCTGCCTGAAAATACAATACTTTGGCTAATATACTTGTATAAACTTGCATACAGCTCCAAAATATTTATTAGTACATTTTTAAATTAGTTCTAGTTTCCATATATGAGAGAAAACATTCATTTTTGTCTGGGCCTCACTTCACTTAACATAATCTTTTCCAAGTTCATTCATTTCTTTGTAAATGATGTGGTATCATTATTCTTAATGGATGAATAAAATTCCATTGTGTATATATACCACATTTTCTTGATCCATTCATCCATTGAAGGTCATCTGTGCTGATTCCACACCTTGGCTATGGTGAATAGTGCAGCAATGAACATGGTTGTGCAGGTGGCTTAAATGGATCCTGATTTGTAATCTTGGATAAATGTCCAAGAGTGGTATTGCTGGATCATGTTTAGTTGTTTGAGGAATCTTCAAAAAAGTACCACATAATCTTCCAGAATTAAGTAATGAAAGCATAAATAAGTTTATCAAATAGATCACTTATATTTCCACAGCAACACTTGCACCATTGTGTTGACTCACCCTTAGGATCTGAAGTAAAGCTCTATATTGATTCATGTTATATTGTTTGTCCACGAACTTGTTCAGAAACAAGGTTTGAGAAAGGTATCTGTGGATGGCTTATCTCTTTTATTTATTTATTGTATATATTTATTGTTATTGTAAAGATGATGTACGAGGGATTACAGTTCTATAAATCAGGTAATAGTACATTTCTTTTGAACTGTGTCATCCCCTCCCTTTCTCTCTTCCAGTTTTTCCCTCCCGTTCCTACATATAAGTTGTATAGTTCATTTTCAACATAGAGTATAGTGAGTACCACTGTTGCAGTTGTTCACCCTTTGTCCCACCCTTTCTGTGCAATGGCTTATTTATCTCTTGAAATAGGCTCTGATTATAATATTGTTTGTACCCCCATGTGGATGGTCATCAAGCTATTCCTTCTGCAAAAGGTAGACAAGTTGGCATATTCCAAAGATAAGAGATAACCTCCTTCTAGATCACCTCAGTGTTACTGACATAATCTGTTGATGGTAGAGATGGAAGTGGTACTTTGGCTCAACAACAGAATAACTTTCACTAAGGCTGACCTAATTATGTGACAGTGAGTTTCTCATCTGTCAGTAACAGCTATCAACTCTGAATTCCCTAATATAGTACCAGAACTGCAGTGATATGAAAAGTACCAGTAGACCTGGCAGCACTGTGACTATATTGGACCTCTGTCATGGAAAAAATAATAATTTCCTCATTGGACTAGACATCTATCCTGAATTTAACTTTCTTGCTCACCATGCCTCTGCTAGTATCATTACTGAGGACTTTCTGGATGTCATAACTTGTCATCATTCCTATTTGCTACTAACATAGGAGCTACAGAAAAACAATAAGGCAATGTGTTAATACCTATGAGAGTTATTTGTCTTATTACATATACCATCAACAGAAGCAACAATTTTACTTATAGAATGTAAAAATTCTGTTTTCATCTACAATTCTACCTATGAGGCTTATAATTCCATAGCATATTCTGAACCTGCAACCATATATGATGATTTTTTTCCCATAAATGAGTCAAAAAAACAAACAGGGGTTGAAAATGGGCATGGATATCCTTCCAACTACACTATGAACACTTACATAATACTGGCTTTTGTTCTCCAACTCTGAATATTGTGGTTTAGAAGATGAGTAAAGGTTCTAGTGAATACAATAACAGTTCTATTAGACTGAGAAATTGAGGCCCCTAACAGATCATTTTGGGCTCTTCTCATTCTGAGTAAATACACCAAAGAAAAAAAGCAAGCAAGAAAGAGGTAAAAGAAAAAGAGATTAGTCTTTTTTTATATCCTCAAAGGGATTATCAAGGGAAAATAAGATTATTATTTATATCAAGTATTCTTCAAATGAAAGCAAAATACATGAACCAGGAAATTCTTCAGGATATCTCCCTAAGTTCAGTGGCCCACAATCTTTTAGTGGGGACCGATTTCCTCATTAGATACAGAACTCTAATCAACCAAGAACAAGCAAATCCTGGGATGGGTAGGTTAGGAGAAGCTTTAAAAAATTAATATGAGGGGGTGGGAAGGTGGCTCAGTGGTAGAGTGCTTGCCTTGCATGCATGAGGCCTTGGGTTTGATTCCTCAGCACCACATAAGTAGAAAAAGCTGGAAGTGGTGCTGTGGCTCAGGTGGTAGAGCGCTAGCCTTAAGCTGAAGAGCTGAGGGACAGCACCCAGGCCCAGAGTTCGGGCCCCACAACTGACAAAAAATACTACTAATAATAATCTGAAACCAGATACTCTGGTTCATTCCTATAATGTTAGCTACTTGGGAGACAGAAATCAGGAAGATCATAGTTTGAGACCAACCTGGCCAGAATGCTAGCAAAGCCTCATCTCAACCAACCAGCAAATACTGTGGTTTGTGCCTGTGATCTCATCTACTTGTGAGTAAGAAGACTGGTCTGAGGCAGGCATCAGAACAATGTCAGACCATATCAGAAAAATAACTAAAGCCAAAAAGGGCTAGGAGGCTGGCTCAAGTGGTAAAGTGCCTGCCTAGTAAGCAATAAGTCTAGAATCCCGACCCTAGTGCCACAACTAAAATAAATAAAATAAGAGATGAGAAAATAGAAGTTTGAGGCCTATACTACATTGCAAAACTCTGCTTCAAAAAAAAAATCAACATATGTTGAAACAATAATTTGCAGTAGTGATGGTTATTGTCTTAGGAGTGATTTTCATAATCAAGGCTATGAATTGAAATGAGCATTAAAAACTTCTGTGGGGACTGGAAAGGTGGCTCAGTGGTAGAGCGCTTGCCTTGCCTGCCTGAGGCCCTGGGTTCGATTCTTCAGCACCACATAAGCAAAAAGAAAAAAAGCCAGAAGTGGCACTGTGGCTCAAGTGGTAGCGCACTAGCCTTGAACTGAAGAACTGACGGACAGCGTCCAGGCCCAGAGTTCAGGCCCCACGATCGGACACACAAAAAAAATAAAAATAAAAAATAAAACTTCTGTGGCCATTGAATCTGTAAATTCTTTTCCTACATTGAGGGTGATTTCTATTGTGTCTATGTTGGAGGAGAATAGGGCCCCAATTCTCTCTCCAGTAGTCAAATCAGTCAGTTCTTTTTTTTCCACAACCTTAGTAGCTAGAGCATGAGTATGGCAACTAGGCTTGTTAATGGAACTTGGTCCTTGAATCTGAGGTAAATTATGCAAATGGGAAGTGTTTAAAATGTATTCCCACTGGCCAGTGATCCCAGTACACTCACCTGAGGCAGAGTGAGGAACAGCAGCCTTTGCCAAACTTGGAGATGACCTTGTTGTAGTCCTACTGTCTGAGTGCCCTTGGCTCCTTCTTTACTTGTACCCCAGTTCTTCAGTTTTCTGAATCTCTGAGCTACTTAATATTCTAACTATATATTCCTTTACTGCTTAAAATCAGCCTGCTTCTATTTCTTATGACCAAAAGCTTCATCTTTATGCTGCTTGATTCAAAGTGCTTTGCACTTAGTAAGAAGTTGTGGAATGATTATGAAGTTACATTTTTTTGGTACCTAGCCCTATGGTTTTCTGTTAAGATCCATATCCCTGGTTTTATTTCGTATAAGACAGAAAAACTAATTTCGTGTAATATTAATATTTTCTGGAATATGTATGTCTGATAAAACAATTCTAATAAAAACTTTGCAAAACAACAGGCAGGTAGGGGGCCTCTGGCAAGGTTGGGAAGCAAACAGAGGATTGAAATTCCTAAACCTATGCGAAGCCAAATCCCTCCTCCCTCTTACCCGAAGGTCAGCTTGTGTTTCAGCCTGGTATTTGTTCACTGAGCCTTATCCACAGTGAAACTCAGGTGGCAAGCCTCCCAAAGGCTTTACAAGGCCATAAAAGCTTATGTTCAAGCCTCAAGTTGTGAGGATGTGCTAGGAAGGCTAAAAAGAACTATTGGCTTCAGGATTTGAGGCTTGAATGATCATGTACTCTAGGAACATGGTACATTGTGAATTTTCTCTCACTTCATGTCCTGTCTTCTTTTTGATTCTTCTTTTCTCAGGGGTATTTTTCTTCCTTTTATTCTCCTCCTTCCAAGTATGTTAGAACCTATTTTTAAAAGTGCTGGTGATTTTTTTTGCATGTTTTTCAATTTTGTATATCATCATTTTATTACATTTATTCATAGGAAGTTTTAACTCTGATCATCTTGTTAAATTTTAACCTAGTATATTGTTTTAAATAACAATTTATTAATACAGTACTTAAATTTGTTGACATGATGATGAAAGAAAAAATTTTTTGAAATGGATATAAGTGGTTGAATGTTTCTGCAGTTCTCTGATTCTAATTGAAAACGCTTACCAGATAAAGCTTTTGAAGTGTCAAAAGAATGGAGACCTTACATGTAATTTACATGTGGTTGTCACATATCATCTATCTCTAATCAATCTGTAGTTTTCTTTCACTGTTCTTACCATTTTTTGTACTCAGAATAGCAACCTATAAGTGCTTCTGAAAGCATCTAGGAAATTTTCCCTTTTGCATGCATATAACATTTAAATTTAACTTTCCTGTGGTTTATAGGTATTACATTTCAAAAACATTATATAATTCTGTGGCTGTCCTGCTATTATAGCATTCTGATTTCCATATCAATAGATCCCTTGTCTTGCTGTAATATAAAAATCAAAAACCTAAAATACAATAAACTTGTATTTGAGGTCTTATCAACAGGATCAATACCAATGCCTGCCAGAGCATATGCTTATTTTTGGAAAGCTTTGCATGATTTAGCCTTTAATATTATTCCAACAGTCAGAGCTTCATAACATGAAGCTGTTTCTGGTCAAGTGTAGTGGCACATGCCTGTGCCTGTAATACTAGGGAGTACTAGGGAGGCTGAGGCAGAAGGACTGAGTTCAAGGTCAGCCTGAGATAACAAGACCCAGTTTCAAATAAAGTTATTTTAAACAAAAGCTGTGCACACAAGTGTGTGTGACTTGGGAAGGGGGGTGGTGGTAATTCAGTGACAATGGGCTTGACTAGGTACTAGCTGATTCAATCTTCAGTATCTCAACAAAAAGAGATTTTTCCCCCCATGGCTGTTTGTCTGGGGTCTTGATGAATAAAGACTTAACTTCTATTAATGCTTGTTATGTTTGTTGCCGTATTTCTAGTACCCAGCACAGTGTCTGGCATGTTAAGATTCTTGATGTTCTTGTGAAGAGGATGGATGAATATTAATCAGCTTAATGTTTTCCAGTTCCATAGGGAGGTCATTATGTTATAGACATATGTGTTTGAAAGCCAGACCCATTGAGGTTTATACCTTTTCCTTCCTCATTGCCTAGAGGTGAAAGTTTAGGCCTCAGGCTTAAACTCCATATCAAATCTAGCCACCTTCCCCAACAGGCTAAATAAAGAGATGGGGAATAGTATAGAGCAGAGAATGAGTGGCAGGAACAGCCACACAAAAGGCACAATAAGTAAGTATTTTCATCTGTCTTCAGCTATCTTTGAGATATGGAGTTTTTTTTTTTTAGGTTTAAACTGAGAAAGAATTTTGGGTAAAGGAAAGAGGATGTGAAATCATTGTACAGTCTTAGTCGAAGTTTTGCCAAATTGATCATTAATGGGGAGTTCTGGAGAACTTGTTAAGGCTGTCTTCACTTTGAGGAGAGCAAGTTTGGTCAAGAAAACCAGGTCATAGTTACCTGAGTTGTCTTTACAGGGGAGGAATTGTGAATTCTGAGTTTCCTTCCGTTGGGAACACTTCTCTCTATTTCTCCTTGTCGAGATATTATCACTAAGTCCTGTCCTTCAGGTATTTCAAGGTATACAAAGTGACAACAGCAAAAATGGCTTAGAGGAAACAGACACAAAATATAAGGTGCTAAGCTTTTCTACTGCTTTATTTAATCCATGGGCCCAAGTAAGCAATCTGTGCTTTTCAGCAAAAGCAGTTTCAAGACTCTGTTACAGAGTTATTTCTAGTATTCTTCTAACTCCAACATGCAAGTTTCAGATAATTTTATTTTGCTATCAAGCATTTTCTTTCATACTGAGTTGATGTTCGGAGGGGGAGGCGCGTGCCAGTCCTAGGACTTGAGTGAAGGGGCCTGCATACTCTCCCTGAGCTTTTTTGCTCAAGACTAGTGCTCTACCACTTGAGCCACAACTCCACTTTGGGCATTTTGTTGGTTAATTGGAGATGAGTGTATGATAGACTTTACTGCTTCGGCTGGTTTCGAGCATGATTCTCAGATACTAGCCTCCTGAGAATCTAGGATTACAGGCGTCAGCAACTGGTACCCAGCTTATATTCATTTCTTTAACAAACAACATGAAGCACTTCCTATTCTCATCACCAACTTTTCCTTAGTCTTCCACATTCACCACATTCACTTTCTTTGTACCCCATCTTGTCAGAAATTTCAAGGCTTTCATGAATAATCCAACTATTACTTTATTCTCATAGTTTGTTCAGTGCTTATGCCCTTCATTTCCATCTGCAACAGCTTCCAAGTTTGGATTGATCACCTGGGCTTTGTTCCCACCTAATTCTAACTAATGTATCTATAATTTCATATATCAATCTTTTCACTCCAAACATACCCTTCCTGTCTACTAATTCTCTCTCTCATATTTCTGTAGGCCTATTCTCTGACTAATGCAATGTCCTTAAGTCCTTATGTCATTTTCAGTCGCTGAGTCCTCTCTCTTTTACATTTGTTGTTTTCTTCTTAGCATTACTTCTTTGCCATCATTCAGAGACCAATAGGTTTCATTACTATTATTCTCCTACTAGTAACTCTAATTATCTTACCTTTTCAACACTCTTCTGCATCCTTGCAAGCCTGAAACTTAGCCATTTGTCTGTGCTTTCTCCTCATTCAAACAAGATGAGTACTTCTCTACAAGTCAGTCACATAAAATAAAGGGATTAGTACCTCCACAAATATAGGAACCCATTCATGTTTCTTTAAGAAATCCTATACTTCTACCAAATTGTACTAGATTTTCATTTTTTGCTATGTCTTCTCTTTTTTTTTTGGTTATTTTTTTTGGGTCCGGTCATGGGGCCTGAACTCTGGGCCTGGGCGCTGTCCCTCAGCTCTTCAGCTCAAGGCTAGAGCTCTACCTCTTGAGCCACAGCGCCACTTCCGGCTTTTTTCTTTTTGCTTATGGGGTGCTGAGGAATCGAACCCAGGGCCTCATGCATGCAAGGCAAGCGCTCTACCAGTGAGCCACCTTCCCAGCCCCTTCATTTTTTTTTAATTGCTCTGCTTACTGCCTTTATCACACAGAAAGTAGGAGCTATCAGAAATGAACTTTCTTTGGCCACTCCTTCCAGGCACTTCTTCCCTCCCAAATCAAAGGCATCTGCTTCCACTCTAGGCAGTACATCATTCTCCTCTGCCATTAGTCCAGTTAATAAAGATTAGTGCTTGCAACTCAACTACTGTATCTTCAGGGAAGTGTTGTCTAAATTGCTCATCTCTCTTTTTTGCTCTTGTGCTTGGTTGATAAAGTGGATCAAGTCACATTCACCTTAAAATGTGTGACACCAATGTGTCCTCCTCCTCTGGCTCTGACTGCTCCCTGAATGTCATCCCTTCCTCTTCCTTCTCTTCATAGGCAAGCTTGAAGTCTTCTTCCTCAATACCCCATTGCGTTTGCATTGTTTTTACTTATTTTTTAAAGACCCATCAACTTTAACAACTCATGTAAACTTAGATCATCGCCATAATACCAAAACTGCTCTTGTTAAGGTTTTAAAAAAAAGATTTCTTAATTTCCAAAACTAAAGTTCACTTTTCAATGCTTCTCTTCCTGATTCTTTGTTTTGTTTGTTTGATCCATCCTTCCTTCTTTCCTCCCGCCCTCCCTTCTTCCCTTCCTTCCTTCCTACTTTCCTACCTTACTGTCCTCCTACTTTCCTGCCTTCCCCCCCCCCCCAACCCTCTCTCTCTCTCTCTCTTCTGGGATTTGAATTCAGGGCCTTATGCTTGCTAGGCAGGTACTACCACTTTTTTACTTTTAAGTTATTTTTAGATAGGGTCTCAAGTTTTTGCTTAGCACCAGCTTAGATCCATCTCCCTCGGTTTCTCACATAGCTTGACTAAATACACCTCTGTGCCAGGTTTGTTTGAATTTGAAACAGGGTCTCACTATGTAGCTCAGGGTGACTTCAAACACAAAAATCTCCTAGCTCAACTTCCTGAGTGTTGGGATTACATATCTAGCCTTTATACTCTGTTCTCTGTTGTTTTTTTTATACTCTTAACCATATTTCCTTCTTTATTGTTGTTATTGTTTTCCTACGTTAGTCTTTATACCTCTCTTAATTCTTTTAAACTCCTTGTAGGCTAGTCTGTTTGCTTGTTAAATATTGATGAGCCTGAAGATTCCACACTCTGGTCTTAGCTTCTTCACTCATTATTTTTCTTAAAATAGTCTCTTCTTTGACCCTAACTGCAACCACTTGTATCAATGATATTCAAACATAGTAGTGACTTCTTCTGAGGGGGTTAGGATTTAAAGTAAGCAAGAAAAGCAAAAATAGAATGAGTTAAAATTATCTTTGAAAAATAAAAATCCTGCAAAATACCATATACCATTTTGAATGTATATATTATCAATCAAGAAATCCTACCGAGCCAGTTTTCCTCCAGTGTAGGAACAGAAGGTTGTTGCTTCAGTTCAATGCCAGATGAAGTAGTTGGCTTGCTATGGGGGCATGTTATAAGAAAAATATGTTTTCGGTGTTTGCCAAGTACATATAGTGTAGTTAATACAAGTAAAGTAATAATAGAAGATACCAGTATATATTTTTAATTTAACCTCTTTAAAAAAACTCTGGCCTTATGTACCACCTTCTTTTGGATATCCCTCCCAACCCAGATTATTTTAATTATATTTCTGAAAGCTGGAGAAATGAGATAAGTCACATTCTACTTAGAAAAGTCATTTGCTATAAAGATACAATAATGTGACAAGGGTACAACTTACATGAATGTTTTCCTATTACCTTGACCCATGTCCCTATTCCAGATACTATGCAGCTAATACTAACACTATAAAGGTCTTGTTGGAACCAAGGCTTCTTCAGTTTGATAGAATTCTTAGGTCAATTATCACATGAGCAAATTATCTTGGGCTAAATAGCAACTTCACGGAACTAGTAGAATGCCTGAGTATTATGGAAGGCATTGTATGTGTGTTTTGTTGTTGTTGAAAGGTATTGGGATTTAAAATGCTAGGACAGCAATGCTCTCAGACCCTTTTCACTTTTATTTTTCCAAAAGAACCTTTTGTTTATTCTTAGGCCAGACAAGACTGTGATCCTCCTATTTACTTTCCCCATGTTGCTGGGATGATAGGCAGATACCAAGTCTAGCTTCTATTGATTAAGGTGCAGCCTCCTGAATTTTTCTCCTAGCTGGCCTCAAATTACGATATTAATCTCTCTGACTCTCAAATAGGATTACAACCATAAGGTGTTTGCAGACTTTATCTTCTCTTTATCACATACACCAAAGTGCATAAATCTCCATAGTAGAGAACAATAATATATAAAAATATAGCAATACTACTGAAGTGTGGGAGTTTTTTTCCACTTCAGCATTCAAACATGTAATTATAATGGGACTGGACAACTTTCCTGGTATACTTTCTTCACTGTTATTATTCATGTACCTCTCTTGTATGTGTATATATAGGATTAAGCCAATTGTAGTGTTGCAATGCTTGCAATCACAGCTACATAGGTAGGTAGATCAGAGTCCAAAAAGGAAGACCAAACTTGAAAAATAAACTAATGCAAAAGGGCTGGGGAGTGGTAGCAAAACTGGTAGGATACTTACCCAATAAGCACAAGGCCATGAGTTCAATGCTCAGCACCATCATTTTTTTTAAAGTAACATTATGATAATGACATTACTTTTTATTTAGTCATATATCAAAATGTATGAAGAGGGAAGTTAATTCACAACCCCTTTATTATAGGTAGCACTGTTAATGTTTGGTTACAATCACTTTATTTGGTTATCTGAGTGTGAGCTTCATTATGCAGCCTAGACAGATGTAGAACTCAGTATGTAATCCAGGCTGGATTTGAACACATATCCTCCTGCTTTGGCCTCCAGAGTGCTGGAAATATAGGCATGCTCATCCTGCCCAGCAGGTTATAACCTTCATTAATTTTCTACAGGACCATAACTGAGGCCATTAAAAAAAAATTTATTTTATTTTATTTATTTATTTTTGTCAGTTGTGGGGCTTGAACTCTGGGCCTGGGCGCTGTCCTTCAGCTCTTCAGCTCAAGGCGAGTGCTCTACCGCATGAGCCACAATGCCACTTCCGATTTTCCAGGGGTTTATTGGAGATAAGAGTCTCACAGACTTTCCTCCCCGGGCTGGCTTTGAACCATGATCCTCAGATCTCAGCCTCCTGAGTAGCTAGGGTTACAGGTGTGAGCCACTGGCGCCCAGCAAAATTTTTATTTTTTTTATTGTTATCATAAAGGTGATATACAGTTACATAAGTCAGGTGATAAGTAATATCATTTTCAACAGTGTCACCCCTTCCCTTGCCTTCTCCCAGCTTTCCTCTTTCATGCCCACCCACAAGTGGTACAGTCCATATTCAATATAGAGTCTAGTGAGTAGAATTGCTTCATTTGTTCACCCTTTATCCCTCCATTTCTGTGTTCCTCTTTGCTTCCAAAGACAGATAATGAACAAATAAGACAAAAAGAAAAGAAAACAAAAATAACAATAAAGAAAAAAACCTTGTTTTCATTTTCTGGAGTTCACTTAGAAAAATATTCTTTTATATGATCAAAGGCACATAGGCATTGTACCTTTGTGTTCCTCCTCTAAGAATAGCATCCTTTGGTCTCACTGTGTGTGAATGCGTAGAGTCCTGAGGTAAGTTATTGATACTTACTTTGTATCTGGTCATCCTTCTGTGTTTAAAACATAATCAAGCTGGGTGCTGGTGGCTCACAGCTATAATCCTAGCTATTTAGGAGGCTAAGATCTGAGGATCGCAGTTCAACACCAGCTCGGTCACGAAAGTCCATTAGACTCTTACCTCCAATAAACCACTCAGAAACCAGAAGTGGCACTGTGGCTCAAGTGCTAGAGCACTCACCTTGAGCTGAAGAGCTTAGGGACAGTGCCCAGGCCCAGAGTTCAAGCCCCACAACAACCACCACCACCACCAACAAAAAAGCCAGAAGTGGAGCAATGGCTCAAGTGGTAGAATACTAGCCTTGAGCACAAAAGCTCAGGAACAGTGTGCAGGCCCTGAGTTTGAGTCCCAGGATTGGCAATACATGCACAAAAAAAAAAAATCAAGTCAGATATAGTGGTATAATCTCAGCATTCAGGAAGCTGAGGTAGGAGTATCTCAAGCCAGTTTCCACTACAGAGTAAGACTCTAACTCAAAAATAAAATAGTGGGGGGAAGGGAAGGAAGGAAGAAAGGAGGAAAGAAGGAAAGAAGGGAGGGAAAGAAGGAGCGAGAGGGAGGGCAGGCAGTCAAAACCCCACAATATTATATTAATAGTACTATTTCACTGTCTCTATGTACAGTCTCATAAATTTAAAAATGTGTTATTTTGGGAATCCTCATTCCCATAAAACGAATTCTATTTTAAAGAAATATGCATCCTGAGATAGTATAGAAAAACATACCCAGAGTTATCTTGAGGTGAGTGCTCCAAATTTACATATGAAGTGAGTGACAGAAATGAAAATTGCCCCATGACTTCTTGGCTTGAAGGCAGTGCTCTTATGAGACAGTGCACATGAAAGGCATATTATCAATATTTGAGTGGTAGTTTATAAGAAGTTTTTGTCTCCAGAGCAACTCCTAATTTGCTGTGAATCTAGGGAAACTCCCTGAATGAAGTTTGAACAAAGGCTTCTGGGTTTTCAGACTGAGTTCTTCTTACTGCAAAACATCATTCTAACACACCAAATCGGAAATTCGAATTTTCGACACCAGACCCAAAGTCCAGGAGTTCATATGTCAGATCCTGCCACTCACTCCTATATGTCAAATAAGTAGACATGGTTAAGAGCAGAGTTAGATGGCCAGGACATTCATGGGAAGACAGCGCTCTAGCCCACTTTCAGCCATCTTTGGCACCAACACATGAGCTACAGATTTAAACAAAGAACTGAGAGCAGAGGCCAAAAGAAAGGTATGCTGAGTTAAACAGTCCCAGTTAGAAGTGTGATCTGGCCGGGCTGGGAAGGTGGCTCAGTGGTAGAGCGCTTGCCTTGCATGCATGAGGCCCTGGGTTCGATTCCCCAGCACCACATAAGAAAAAAAAAAAAAAATCACTGACTCTTTGGGGCTGGGAAGGTGGCTCAGTGGTAGAGCGCTTGCCTTGCATGCCTGAGGCCCTGGGTTCAATTCCTCAGCACCACATAAACAAAAAGAAAAAAGCCAGAAGTGGTGCTGTGGCTCAAGTGGTAGGGCACTAGCCTTGAGCTGAAGAGCTGAGGGACAGCGCTCAGGCCCAGAGTTCAGGCTCCAAGACTGGACCCAAAAAAAAAAAAAAAGAAGTGTGATCTGGCTGGTCACTATCTCAGTTCTGGTCCTCCCAGGTTCGGGAGAAGTTGTTACCACTGACATTGCTTGAGGAGACCAATATGAGATGATTATTCCTGTTCCAGGGTGCAGCCTCATCATTATAGGTACTTCTCCTTATGAGGGGGATGGTTTGTCCTGCAAGGCTCTGCTGTTCCTTAAGAGCAGCTGTGGTCCCTTGTCATAAAGATGTTATCAATCAGTCCTGTCCTTCTTGGATTTGAAGGTGACTGTGAGGTGAGTGGTGAAAAACAAGGACAAATACAAAATGAAGGCTTGGATGACAAGCTTGTCTCCTGCTTTTAGTTAATTTGTGGGCCCAAGTGAGAAGTCACTGTTTTGAGCAATTGCTGCATTTAAGCACCTGTTACAATATCAATATGTAATTGAATCATACAATCAGAATTTATTCCTGATCAGGAAATGTAGCCATACCATACAATATTAAAGAAAACAAATTATTATTAAGCAAGAACATTCAAGTCCTTACAAATATAACAAGAGGCTCTGGGGCATATGTATTGATTTTGTCTCACAAAAATACCCTCATTGTATTTTTCTTCCCTGAATTCTCAGTGGAAAATCCTGGAGGGGAAGACCATCTTGCTGTGCCATACCAGTGAGCCTAACCTGGGCTCCTGAAAGCACAGGGTATTTGAACCTAACTATCTGAAGAGATTATGAGATTTTGTAGTTCTCTATTACTTGTAGGTTCTTTATTATTCATTCACTGCTTTCCAAACCAATCTGGATATAATGTGCTACAAATAAGCTGTTAGAGTCTTCTTTTCTATTTTGCCCAAAAGTGATCTATGTTTACTTATACAGGTAGGCCCTGTGGATCTATGTTCTCATTTACTTCTTAGGCTCTTTATCATCTTCTACCATTTTCCATTCAAAGATCCTTTGTTTGATCAAGATTTGGCACACTTTTCTAAGCAACTGTCCTTATAGTTCCATAAAGCCAATATATATGTACATATATACACAACTATATATAGTTACACAAGTATATATATATATAATGATACAAGTATATATAAAAATATATACATATATATGAAGAGAGTAGTCTTGAATGTTTGTTTATTTCTATGAGCTTCTTGGGTGAAATTGCTAGGTGCCTTATCAAAAGGTAAAATTTCAGAAAAAAATGAAAAGCATGATTTTCATACAGATATAAAAATAAACATGTTTAAACATTTATTTTATTCATTTGGTAGCAGGGAACCTGATGAAATGAGATAGAGCTGGTTTTTTCCACTGGATGGGTAGAGGAGCATATAAAAACACTATCAGACAGGATAGAATGTATATCTCTATTAATTACTTATGACTTACAAAGAACTGCAAAATGGCTCCAAGACAATATAAAGCTAGAATCTGGTAACCCAGGAGATGTCATAGAAGTGAAGTTTTTCTATACTCCCTAAAGTAAAAGGATTTATAAGTCTCCCAACTAATAATCTGGTGGGAAAAATATGAAGTACCTGGGTAATATCATACCACTGCCAAAGTGATCTTTGTAGAACACTGAGTTCCTCAGATAAATTTAAAGAATAAATTATAGTTCCCAAATATCTTGAAATGCCTAAGAAACAAAAAACAAACAACAAAAATACCTCCAAATGTTAGAGAACACAAAGTAAATATCAAAATTCAATAAGTAGAACAATTCAATCTTCATTTTAAATTGTTCAAGTTGACTAATTTCCTAAAATGTGCCATGCCATTCACAGTACAAACAAGACCCTGAAGAATAAGACTGTCAACTCTGTACATCACTATTACAATAACAATGAAAATAAATTAGAAAACAAAAAACAAAAAAAGAATAAGATTGTCAAAAACACAAGCAGAGCTACAATTCTTTTACTATGCACTCTTAGTCACAGCAAATTCTGCCACAATTCTTCATTTATTTATCCTTCGTTGACAATAAAACTTTTTAAAGTAATTTTTAGTTAACCTTTAGAAAATTTCTCAAATTTTTCTTAGGAAACAAAGGTCAAAGAATTTTACATTGCATTACATATGTCTTCCACTAAAAATTAAAGAACACTACTTCTAAGTCCTGTGTGGTGGTGCATACCCGTACCTGAGGAGCTGAGACAGGAGGATCCTACCATCATGGAGCTTGGGCTACAGAGTGAGACTCATTCTCAAGCAAACTAACCAACAAACAAAATAAGTTCCACACACATTTAATTGCACAAAGGTAACTAAATTCAGCAACAAAATTCTGCAACTTAGAATTTAAGGTAGACTCATCTACTGTAAATTAGACTCTAGAATCTAAAGTAGAGTAGGAGAAGCTCCAAGCTAAGGAATGTGATCAGTATAAAATATTACTAAAATACAATTTTTATCTATATATTGGTCACAACCTGTATGATTTGCTTAAGAAAAGTAAAAATAAAGACACAAAATTCTTGGGGCTGGGAATATGGCTTAGTGGTAGAGTGCTTGTCTAGCATGCATGAAGCCCTGGGTTCGATTCCTCAGTACCACATACACAGAAAAAGCTGGAAGGGTTGCTGTGGCTCAAATGGTAGAGTGCTAGCCTTGAGCAAAAGAGTTCAGGACAGTGCCCGGGCCCTGAGTTAAGGCTCCAGGACTGGCAAAAATAAATAAATAAATAAAATAATAAATAAGAAAAAATAACAAATAGAAAATTCTTTTTTCTTTTTTTTCTGTCAATCATGGAGCTTGAAGTTGGCCTGGGTGCTGTCCCTCAGCTGTTTAGCTCAAGGCTAGTGCTCTACCACCTGAGTCACAGCACCACTTACAGTTTTCTGGTGGCTTATTGGAGACAGACTTTCCTGCCCTGGCTGGCTTTGAACCATGATCCTGAGATCTCAGCCTCCTGAGTAGCTAGGATTACAGGCATGAGCCCCCAGCACCCGACAAGACACAAGATTCTTGAATATGATTAGTCCTAACAGCTCCAGTCATAATAGCCCCAAGCTTAAAAAAACACCAACTACCCTTTCCAGATAAATGGTTGAATGGTCATGGAACAATAACCCACCCAGAAAATGAAATGAATTAGTGATTAGTACAATAAAACAAATGATTCTCAAAAACATTATGTTGAACAAAAAAGTCAGACACATACATATTATATGATACCATTTTCTAGGACTGGCAAAATGAATCTAGTTTCTAGATGTCTGAAGGTAGGTGGGAGAAATTAACTGCAAAGAGTAGAAGGTAACTTTTTGGGGATGCTGGAACTGTTCTGCAGTTTGTTTGGGGTAATGGTGACCTGATGCCCTAAGCCTTGAGTTAATTTTCATAAACTGGGTCTTTTTTGTTGTTATTTGTAGTATTGAGTTGGAACTTGGGTCCACATATTGGCTAGGCAGGTATTTTACTATTTGAACTATGCCCCAACTGTTTTGTTTTGAATTACTTTTTAAGTAAGTCATTTATGTCAGTGTCTACCCAGACTGTGATCCTTCTATTTACATTTCCCACATGTTGCTGTGATGACAGATGTACAAGCTTTTCTTTTTTCTTTCTTTCTTTTTTGTGGTACCAGGGTTTGAATGTAATCTTCTAATTTCTAGGCTGGTTCTTTACCACTTGAGTCATGCTTCCAAATGCTTATGGTGGTTAGTTTGGAGGTGGACTCTGACAAATGTTTCTGCCTGGGCTGGCTTCCAACCAAGATCCTTAATATTTCAGCCTCATGAGTAACTAGGACTATCGTTGGGAGCCACCTGATGCCAGGCTGAGAATGTGTTATCCTCAAACCTCCATTTTATTTTATTAAAAAAACAAACTCCTCTCCCTAGGATTACAGACATCAACCACTATGTCTGGTCCCTCAAACACTTTATAGTGTTGTAGGGCAAACAAATAGACCTATATTATCTTTTGCAATGAATGATACAATGAGAGAAACTATCTAATTTACTTCCCTTCCTTGTGAATCATACTTTAATCTCCAGAGTAAATATTTATTTTTAGTTAACATGGCATTATGGATTTATGAAAAGGTGTTTCTAAACTATTAAGCACAATGCAAAGTAATGCATCCTTATTTTTGCATGTGAAAACATTTTCACAGTAGCTGCTGTTAGGTTAGCCCCATGATATATATATACATATATATATATGTATATATATCCTATACACATATATAATATATATCCTATACATACATATACACATATATATATAGACTATATATGCCACAGATGGTACTATTACTGTCAGTATTCAGCTTCCTGCCTCTGGCTTCACCTTTAAGTTTTAAGTGGCAGCCCTGTATGCACTGCCTGCATTGTGCTTACTGGTGTGGCTCTAAGCGCTTAGGGGAACTCTAATAAGCACATAGCATTCTACTCTTTCCCCAGTGGTCGCCTCTGTATACTCCAGCCATTGGACAATTTGTTGGAGGACAGTGTACAGACACTCTTGAAACTGCTGGCACCCTTCCCCCAAGGTTCAGCTTGCTCTCTGCTTGCTTCTCAGCTCCAAGCACTCAGAGCCTTTGTCCTCGGCGGAGGGCACCCTCACGGTCCCCTCCCTGGGCGCGGGGAGGGAAGGGGTGCCAGAGAGGCGAGGGGGCGTGGCCTTGGCGCTAGTCCACGCCCTCAGCACCCACCCCGCCCCCTCCTACGAGCTCTCCTCCCCTCCCGCCTCCCCGAGGCCCCAGCCTGGAGCGCGCGGCCGACCACGTCACCCGCCTGCGCGCGCGGGAAAATGCCGTGCGCATGCTCCGACGTGACCGCCCGCGACTGCGGCGTCAGAGGGGCTTCTCGGCTTGCGGGTTCTGTTTCTCCGTCGCGGCCTTAGCGACCTCGCAGCCCCCCTTGGCCCCTGTCTGGCTCTGCCCTCGAAGGCGGGTGGCAAGGCGGTAGCCTCCCCGCACGCTTGTACCTTCTCCCCGCCCCCCCCTCCCTCAGCCCCATCGCCCCGCCCCGGCTGCGGGGACCGGGCGGAGCGGAGCGGGGTGAGTATCTCCACAGCCGGGTCGGCGGCCTCCGGAGGCTGCTTCCCGCACGGCCCTCACCCCCCACACACACACTCCACGGACTTGGGGAGGACGAGCGGGCGCGCGGACAGCAGCCTGACCCCCAACAAAAGCTGGGGAGCCGCCGGGGCTCCGGTAGCGGAACTGTAGGCCCAGCGCGGGCGTCACTGCGGGGGCTACGCGGAGGGGCTCGCCCCCCCCCCGTCCCTCCCTCAACCCCCTCCCCGCCCCCCCGATTCCCCCCCCCCCGGGTCTAGAGCAACTCCCCCCCCTCCCCCCGCGCCGCGCAACTGGTGTGGCCCGCACCTCGGCCGAGGCCTCTCCCTCCACGAGGTTCCTAGCTTGTGTTTAAAATCTCACCGAAAGCCAGCCTTTGTCCGTGTTAGGCTGAAACAATGGCTATAAAATAATTGGCTAGGGCCCCCACCCCGAATGGCTTTTAGCTGCTAGTATTTGGAAGAATAACCCGCACCCTCCTCCAGACCTATACAGTCATGAAGCAGGGGAAGGTGTAAAGGAATAGTTAACTGACTTACAGAAAAGATACTTTTCATTGTGATTTTAAGATCATGAAAATCTTGGCAGAAAGGGTGGCTACAGGGCCTTGGCAGAAGCAAAATGGTGTTTGACAGGCCCACCTAAGAATGATTTAGGGAAGGTGCTTTATTTGACATAGTACTGACAAGGGTCAAGCTCTGCAGTGACATCTTTTTCTCTAATGGAGATGCAAATTATTTCCCCCTAGGAAGAGAAAAAAAAATAAGATTGTAGTTTTAATGCTCTCTAGGATTTAAACCCTTTTGTTATCTAGCCTGGCAACGTTGGGGCCTGTCCTTCCCTCCCTCCTCTGACAAAGTTTTCTCTATGTTCCCAGGCTGGTCTGGAACTTTAGCATCAATCTGTGCTCCTACCTCAGCTTGTGATTGGGTAACACTTCAGGCCACACCATAGCCTTTAGGCTCATCCATTCTTCAGTATCTGAACTTACTTCCTCAGATCCTTTTGAGAACACTTTACTGTTCAGCTTGCTCCTTCGAGTTCATTAGATCTTTGCTAGACATTCACTTCATTTTGAGTAATAACATTTGACAATGACTTCCATTCTTCAGTGACAAAAGTTAATGCCTTTAGTATTGAGAACAAAGTACTGCTGAGAATGATTGCTTCTCAGGGCCTGTTTTAGAATTTCAAGCAGAAACTCTAGTCATCACTTCCAAATATGGACAACAGAAAACCTTAACCAGGGGCTGGGAAGATGGCTTAGTGGTAGAGTGCTTGCCTTGCATGCCTGAGGCCCTGGGTTCGATTCCTCAGCACCAACATAAGCAAAAAGAAGAAAGCCTGAAGTGGCGCTGTGGCTCAAGTGGTAGAGTGCTAGCCTTGAGCTGAAGAGCTGAGGGACAGTGCCCAGGCCCAGAGTTCAGGCCCTACGATCGGACCAAAAAAACAAAACAAAACAAAACAAAACAACCTTAACCAAAAAAAACCCTAAAACTTAAATATTGAGATATTAAAACTAATCTCTTGCAGGGTACAGAGTTTTTAAAATGTTTTTTATTGCTAGGCATGTTGGTACCTGCCTATGAGGCCTATATAATCACAACACAGGAGGCAGAGGCAAAGATGGTTTCAAGCTTGTGGCAAGCCTAGGCTCGGCGCTCTCTCTCTCTCTCTCTCTAAATATAATTGTATATAGTATATATATAATTTATACATAAATACATATTACATTATAAAATTACCGTCATTTATATTTTAATTGAAAAACTAGTGGAGAAATTCTAAACAATTCATTTCGATATGGAATGTAACAAGATTATTTCCCTCTTGCTGGGCACTAGTGGCTCACACCTGTAATCCTAGCTACTCAGGAGGCTGAGATCTGAGGATGGCAGTTCAAAGCCAGGAAAAGGAAAGTCTGGGAGACTTATCTCCAATTAACCACCAGAAAACCAAAAGTGGAGCTGTGGTTTCAGTGGTAGAGTGTTAGCCTTGAGCTGAAGCTGGGTGCTGGGGGATAGCACCCAGGCCCACAGTTCAAGCCTCACAACCAGCCAACCAAAAAAAAAAAAAAAGTTATTTTCTCTGACTACTTCTCACCTACCAATCTCCTGTTGTAGTTTTGAAAATGTTAAGAGATTTTGATAAAGTTAAGAGATTTTGCTACAAGTTGGAACAATTGATTTGGGTTATAATATACAAAAATCTCGTTAGGTGCCAGTGGCTCAGGCCTCCAATCCTAGCTACTCAGGATGCTGACATCTGAGGAATGATGTTTGAAGCTAAGGCTGGAGGGTCTATAAGACTCTTATCTCCAGTTACCAGAAACAGGAAGTGGCACTGTGGCTTGAGGTGGTAGAGCTCTAGCCTCGAGCAAATAAAGCTCAAGGACAGTGCCCAGGTCCTGAGTTCAAGCCATACAACCAACAAAAGAATCTCACTTCATTGGATTTTCCTGCTTTCACCTCCCAAGTACAGAGGTTACAAGCATATATTACTATGTCTGGAACAAATTTTATCTTTCTTTTTGTGATGGTGCTAATTGTTTGGATTCAGGGCCTATGCTTACTGGTTTGGCATTCTACCACTTGAACCATGCCCTAACTGTTTTTGCTTTAGTTATTTTTCAGATAGGCCTCACTTTTTTGTTTGTTTGTTTGCTTTAGTTAATTTTCAGAAAGGTCTCACTTTTTTCCCCTGGGCCTGTCCTCCAACCACTATTCTCCTATAGATGAAAAACAGGTACTATATGAAGGCATTCTTCCTAGGAAGAGGTGTCTGAGAAATACATAGAAGCAAAGGATCCTCTAATGTTTCTGGCACCCCAAATCTCTTATTGGTTTATAGAATTCAGGAGGAGTAAGTGGTAATGGGTGTTTAGTTTTGAAGTTAGGATTATTTCTTTTTTTTTAATTTTTTATTGTGAACATACTGTACAGAGGGGTTACAATTACATGGGCAAGATAATGAGTTAGGATTATTTCATATCGCTGATGTGTAATATTTTTCCAGGAAAATTGCTTTGTCATCCTTTCTGAACTCAGGAACTCAAAAATGGTTTCTTATTGCTCACTTTTCTTTTCACTTTGAGTCGTAGGGGTATTTATAAGCTGCTTGTTCCCTGCTCCCCACCCTTTGATTTTCCTGTAATCCTCAATCTTCTCTTCAGAGAGACACTTTACTGGTCTATACTATGTTATTTCAACCTGTTCCTGGGTTCAAGGTCACTCCTTGTTTCCATCCTTTTTTCTACCTTGTATCTTTCAGTTTATAATCCTGGATTTAGCTGAAATCTAATTCCTCTAGAGCACAAGCTCTGTTTCCAGAATACCTTAAGCCATATTGCTCCCCTTAACAGTTACTACTTTGAAAAAGTTACCTATTCTCTCTAGGCCTCAATTTCCTTGTCTGTAAAATAGAGAAAATAATAGTAACTTGCCTCACAGAATTGCTACAAAGGTTTGAGTTACTGCAGTTTTTGAGACATAGTTAAGGTTTAATCCATTCTAACTTTTTTGGGTTCCATTTATCACTGAGCTTTATTGCTTTTTTCTTTTTCTTCTTCAGTACTGAATGTTGGACTCATCCTTCAGCTTGCAGGGCAAACTATCATATGAATTATATTTTCAATCCTTCTGCTTTTTCAGTTTGTTTTCAAACTAGGGACTCTCCATTCCCTCCTGGACTAACCTTGGAATATGTAGCCTCCTACCTCCCTCTGCCAGACAGCTGGGTTACAGCTATGAACCACTATGTTTTGTCTTTAATTTTCTAATGTTCTTTTCAGTTTGAAGCTTTATTATAAATTTGATTACAAACTATTGAAGGCAAAGACCACGTATTACACACACACACACACACACACACACACACACACACATCTAAACAGGTTTAATTTTATTTTTATTGAATAAAGACCCTATTTTGTAGCCACCGTTGCAACTTAGTTCTTCTACATGGAAATCTTGTTGTGGATTTTTCTTATGATGATCAATGAATTTCAGAAATAGAAACTCAGTGAATATGGTCCTTTTCCAGAGTTTGGGGGTCATGTAGCTGTATTTCTTAGAGACAGCATCAAAGGTAGATGTGATAAAGT
The DNA here is from genome assembly GCF_019054845.1 of Dipodomys spectabilis. Lineage (NCBI taxonomy): Eukaryota > Metazoa > Chordata > Mammalia > Rodentia > Heteromyidae > Dipodomys > Dipodomys spectabilis. Next base: position 20,337,974 of record NW_024870817.1, on the reverse strand, counting down.
TACCCAGGGTGAAAGAGCAGCCCCTGGTCTCAGTGTTACAGTCATTAATACTGGACATCAGCAGCAGCTTCTTTGGAATAGTCACTAAGATGATGCCAGTGCATCTGGGGCTAGGGATGAGGCACCACCACAGAACCATAGTGGCTTGTCACCTTGCATGGAATGAGTCATGGCTTTTGTTCCCACAGAGACTTTTCTGCACAGGGACAATGAAGAGTTTGGCCAGGTTGATGCTCCCTTGGATGGCCATGGCCACTTGGAATACTTAACTCTTAGACTGAGGTGGACATTACTGAACCCAGTGCTTATACATGTCTTTAGCCTGGTTCAGTAGCCAGCACATGTCTGCTCCTTCACTAGCATGATCTTCACAATATTATCCTTGAGATATGTTCTCAGGAAAATGTCAATAAATCCCAGATTCATTCCTGGGTAGAGAAAAAAGATCAATGATTTGGTCTTTATGTCCTTGAGTAGGTGGCTCAGGTAACTGGAAATCCACTACTTGTCTTTGACTTGCCTCTAGGGACATGGACTGCTGTGGATCCTCCTCAGCCTCCTATTCCTGTGCCTCACACTCCTTATCCCTCCCAACCAGCATCACCTGATAGTTGGTGCCCTCAGTGGAAACAAACTATTTATGTATATCTTGAAGAGTGGGGCAAGTCAGTGACTCACATCTGTAATCTTAACTACCCAGAAGGCTAAGATCTGAGGACCATAATTTGAAGGTTGGTAGACAAATCCCAGAGCCACTTATCTCCAGTTAACTAGGAAAAAGCCAGAAGTAGAGTTGAAGCTAAAGTGGTAGAGTACCACCTTAAAATGAAAAAAAAAAAAAAAAAAGCAAGAGCCAGAGGCCCTTAGTTTTAAGACCCAGTACTTGTGAAAGAGAGAAGTAACAAAGAAAGGAGAGTGAAAGGGAAAGGGAGAGGGAGAGGGGGGGAGGGAGGGACTGAGGGACAGACGGTAGACAGACAGACAGGGAGAGGGAAGGAGGAAGAAGAGGAAAAGGGAGGGAGGGAGAAGGAGGAAGGGAAAGAAAGAAAAAAGATCAGGCCATTAGGTTGAGTTGAATAATAGCTCAGGGAAAGTTAGAAAAGTATGAAAACAAAGGGCTTCTGGCAAGGCTCAAGTGATAAAGCACTGGCCTACACCACACCCTGTAAATAAACAAACAAAAACTCAAGATAATTCTGTGATTAAGTATAATGTTTTCCTTCTATTATTTCCTTTTTCTCTGTTGCTTGTAATTTTTAATTTATTTCCTATTTTGTTCAAAAGTGTTTGAGGTACCTAACCATGTGTAATTTAGTTAAAAATGGCAAATCAGGAATATGAAAATATGAAACTTAGATGAGATTAGGATGAGATACATGGAAAAGTGTATTTGAAAATTTTTATATTTTTGTTTCATTTGTACAGTTGTTAAGCAGGCCACAGACTAAGTTCTAGGCTTCATGGTGGTCAAAGAAAATATGGAAACATACCACTTACTCTGCTAAAACATAATTTCCCCTGATAAGACAATTGGGAAGCCATTGCCTTAGGAGACTCCATCATTGTGGGTTCCCACATAAGCAAACGCAAATTCAACTCAGTGGAAACTGTCATATTCTAGGAAACAAAAATTAAGCTTAACCACTGACTGACCTCTAAGTATTTTCCACTGGAATGATCTAAATAAGGCTACTGCTGGTATTTAACCATATATTTACTTTATGTTGTTAGGCATAAAACTCTTGCCTTGTAGCCTTTGTGAAGTCCCAGACTATTTGTATTCTTAAGCTGCCTGATTTGTGAATTACTATTACTCAAATTCTTTAAACTCAAATTCGGTTCCTGGGCTTGAACTTAAGGTCTTGTGCTCTCACTTTTTTGCTGAAGGCTCTTTTACTCATGGCTGGTACTCTACCACTTGAGCTACACCTATACTTTGGACATTTTGCTGGTTAATTGTAGATAAGAGTCTCTCAGATTTGTCTGTCCAGACTGGCTTCCAACCTTGATGCAATTATCTTAGCATCCTGAGTACCTAGGATTATAGGTGTGAGCCTCAGGGTGTCCAGCTACAAAACAATTGTTAAAAATTTTAACTTGGTTTGTCTTCTAATACTTGGAAATAAAGTGAAATACAATTTGTGATCAAAGATTTTAAAGCATACTCCGAGAAATCCTGGAGTTATGTTCTCTAGACTTTGTTAAGCTAATAACTGACTTTCTCAAAGGCGACTTTGTTGTGCCTTCCCCTCCCACCACTTCCCCTCCCCTATACTGAAGACTGAACCCAGACAATGCCATACAAGTGTTCTACCACTTAGTTATGTCCACAATCATCTTCTGCCATTTTTATGGACGGTTCTTCAACATCTGCTATAGATTATTATTATACTGGTCCTATAATATGCCCTACCTTCCTTTGCTCATCTATCAACTTTTTTCATATCTATTGGTCTGACGTTCTGTTTATCTATCATCTATTTATCTGTATATCAACTATTTACCTATCTTTCTCTACCTTTTACTCTTTTTGGCTCTGTCTTTTAAAGAACTTTACTTGTTTTGGGAATGCATGTATCTTCACCTGGTTGGTCCTATACAGATTTCAAAATTCAGTTGTTTAAGAATTGCATTCAAGCTGGGCATCCAAGGCTCATGTTGTAAGTCTAGTTACTCAGAAGTCTAAGATCAGAAGATTCAGGTTTGAAGCCAACAAAGGCAGACAAATACAAGAGACTCATATCCAATTAACTGGCAAAAAGCTAGAAGTAGAGATGTGGCTCAAGTGATAGCCAGCCAGCCAAGAGTGCTAGAGCTAAAAACAAACAATTGAACAGACAAACAAGAATGTAAATGAGGTCCTGTCAATCTCAATACATACTCAAAAGTAATTAAGGCATTCAAGTCTTTAAAACTCCATTTGTTGAAATCTTCTGTGATTTTTGCCATTATGAAATGTCCAGCCATTTACCCACCCTCCCCGCCAAAAATGGCATTCGGTAGTATAAAATCATATTATTCTGTCTATACTCAGACTAGAACTGACAATATAGCTTCTTTTAGCATGTTCAGATTTTCTTATTTCCTGGTCATCTAGTTCTGGGCTCATTACCATATGTACTTACCAGAGTTTGTTCAAAGACAGCAAGAGAGTTTGAATTGGTAAATCAGCTCAATTCATGAATATTGGTGGTTTATTTCTCATATGCTATACTTCAGTTAAGTGTGTTTGTTTAAAATATAAATATATATAGCTTAAATATGCACTCATTATCATAAAAATAATCATACAGAAGTACTGACACTGAAAAAGTAACTGGGAATATATACAAATACAACTGAATGGGAAAATATCCAATTGAATAGGTTTGAAAGTTGAATTGAAGGTACTGTAAAGGCAGAGATATGCAGTGCATATTTATTTAATGTTTGCCATATGGAAGCAAAGTATATTGTCTGATATTTCTTGTGGAGAAGATAGTTAAGGCTAATTTGGTTTTTCCTATGTAGGTAAACTCTCCCCCCCCCCCCCCCCTTGAATCACACCCTCAAATCTTTTGACTTTATTTTTCACATAGGCTCTTTTGTCTGTGGTCTCAGACTTGATCCTTTTATTTCTATTTCCCAAGAATCTGGGTTACAGGCATGTGCTACTTCATGTACTTTATTATTTTTTAAAATTTGTTACTATTTTTGCTAGTACTGAGTCTTGAATTCAGGGCTTTCACTCTTGGTTGGCTTTTGCTCAAGGCTGGTGCTCTATCGTGTGTGCCACACCTCCACTTCCAGCTGTTTGTTGACTTATTGGAGATAAGAGTCTCTAGGTCTTTCCTGCCTGGATTGACTTTAGATCTCAGCCTCGTGAGTAGCTAAGATTACAGGCTTGATTGAGCCAGTGGCATCTGGCTGATTCATTTTTTTTTTTTTGTCTCAATTTTCTAGAATTTCTCAAATGTTTGTTAATAATTTAAAACATTTATTTTGACTGCAAAATTGGTTAATCTTTTCAGCCTTTATATTTAAATTTGTACCTTGCTTCCCTTCTTCTCTAAAATTTGAGGAATTCTGCACAAAGACAAGATAGACCCTTTTAGGTAAGTGATTAACCAATCTAAATAAATTCAAGCTGAACTGTTTCTCTAGCTAGTAATCTCTTTCCTGTCTCGGTCCCCTGTCTCATCTTCCCTCTTCCCTTCTTTCCCTTTTCTTTTCTCCCTTCTCTCCTCTACCCCCTTTTTGACAGTCTAGCTGGGTTGTACAGCCTTGTCTTGAAATCTTGGGCTCAAATGATCTAGTCATTTTGTCTCAGCCTTGCAAATATCTGGGGCTACACTTTCATACTTGTGCTGCTATGCCCTATTTGAAAATGCATTTTTAAAAAAAGTAAAATAAAATAATGGATGTCTAGAGTTATAGTAATATGAAATTCTTGCCAGGAGGGAGAAGCATAGAGGAAGTTACTTACCTTTCTTAGTAAAAAATATTCTTTAATATTTAAATATATATGAATTTTTTCTGTAATATTCACACTTTTTATAAATTATCTTAAGTTCTGGGAAATTTATGTTTCCTGCCGTATTTTGATCACATGCTGATAGTTTTATACATATTAGATACTTAAAAATCACATAAAAATACTCAGAATAGTAATGGAAAAATTATTTGAAAAAATTGTTTGAACGATGATTGTATACAGTGTTAGAATTCACTAGGGCTGCTTTCCTAAAAAGATATATTTGAGTGTCAACAGAATAAGTTTCTTTTTTTGGCGGGGTGGGGGTGGGGGGGTCTGGTTATGGGGCCTGAACTCTGGGCCTGGGCGCTGTCCCTCAGCTCTTCAGCTCAAGGCTAGCGCTCTACCACCTGAGCCACAGGGCTACTTCCGGCTTTTTTCTTTTTTGCTTATGTGGTGCTGAGGAATTGAACCCAGGACCTCATACATGCAAGGCAAGTGCTCTACCACTGAGCCACTTTAAGAATAAGTTTCTTTACACTTTCTTGTTCAATGCTTAATCTGTAGTTTGAAAAGACTACTTTTACCTGGTGGGGATGTTGTGCTCAGGTGGCAGGACCCCCAACAAGAAGACCACCAAGAGTCAGACTTTACAGATGTTTTAAAGTTTTATTTAGATGGGCTGCAGCTCCGGCCTCTTCCAACACAGGGCTTATAAAAAGGCACACAACCAACCAGGTATTTGGATTACCACCACGTGTTGCTCTGCTAGACAGAATTTGCTGATCTTAGGTTTAGTTTAAACAAGCAACAAGTGGTCATTGCCTCAAGTACTTTAACCCTTCAGGGAAACATGAAACATGACTTTGTCTTTCTAATCTTTCGAGTCTGCTGAAATTTTGGTTGGGCTTTAAATAAAGGCAATGGTTCAGCTAGAGTAAGACTCACAAAAAATAGATGTATTAACAAGTTATACTTGATGATATGAGGAGCTCTGACACACTTCCAACTTTCATTTAGAATTATAAATGAAAGGTTTATTGTTTAAGATGAGATGTAATTTGGAATTTGTGTTTTACTTAGTGATCCCTTATGTTCTGTTGCCACCTCTATTTTGAATTTAGTTTAAGCCAGCCTAAGTCTGGAAACTTAGGTGGTTCACACATCTGAGTGAAATTTAGTTTTGACTAATAGTTATAATAGCTCAATAAATCTCAACTACAGGGCTTAGGGGATGGAGTGTTACTATTTTATTTTTTGTTCTATTTTGTTAGGGGTTAAAAAATACCCTAAATATATTTCATTTCTGATTTTATACTTAGAAAATAAGGATTATTCTTATTATTGCTTAGTATGCCACAAGTATTTCTATTTTGGCCATATTTCATCCATTTTCGAAGAGGAAGTTTTAAGACTATAATTTCTATCTCTTATTAGTGAATGAATTTGGTGAAGGATCAGTGAGTATAACAACTTAGAAAATACATGTAAAATGTTGATTGAATTATATTTTTATTTTTAATGAATTGAAATACTCTTACTTGAGCAAAGAAACAATTAGTGATATTTCATTATACTACATTATGATGATTCAAGTTGAGATAGATATCCTTTTAATATAGTGCAGCTTCCAATTTTGTAATCAAGCAATATTTGTATTATTGTATGTAATATCCTTCAGCAAAACTCAGTTCTTAGGTATTTAAAAATTTTCAACCAAATATTAATTAGTGTTTTGATGTTCAATCATCTTGCTAGTAGCACAGTGCTATTAATTAGATAAACTAAGTCTTTTGAGTGAAATTTTGTTTCGACTAATAGTTTTAATAGTTCAATAAATCTCAAATAACTACAGGGCTTAGGGGATGGAGTGTTTTTATTTTATTTTTTGTTCTATTTTGTTTTTAAGTTTGGGGTTAAAAATACCCTAAATATATTTTGTTTCTGAGTTAAACCTCAATTTATTTCTCTTTTTTCTTTTCTCTTTTCTTTTCCTTCCTTCTTTGCTTTCTTCCTTCCTTCCTCTCTCTCTTTCTTTCTTTTGTAGTGTGTATGTGTGTGTGTGCATGTGTGTGTGTGCACGCACACACACGTGTCCTAGTCCTAGGGCTTGAACTTAGGGCCTGGGTATGATCCCTGAGTTTTTATGCTCAGGGATAGTACTTTACCACTTGAACCACACCTCCACTAATGCCTTTTTTGGAAGTTAATTGGAGATAAGAATCTCAGGAACTTTTCTGCCAGGGCTGGCTTTGAATCATAATCCTCAGATCTCAGCCTCTTGAGTACCTAGGTGTGGAGCCTGGCTAACATCAGTTGTCTTTGATTTAGTATCTCAGTATCATGATCATCTTACATACAGTTGGAAATTACTGTTTAAATTCCATTTTCTAATTCTAGTTCCATTTTGCTCTTCTTTTTCTTCTAGTTCTGCATTCTCACTCTGGGTTCTTTTATTATCAATGTAATGCTGATATTGAACCAATAGTCTTATCCTAGACTGTTCTTTTCCTTTTGAGTTCAAGACATCTCAAAATTCATGTCCCACAAACATTTCAAACTCAGATTCATTTTTCACTAAATGAAATCTACCTATCTCTGCTTACCTGTTCAAGAATCTTCATTGTGGCCAATAAATACCATTAGCTAAAGTTAGAAAGTTTGGAATCATTCTCAAATCATTCCTCTAGTCCTCATCTACCAAGACCATTCAGTTTAAATAGATATATTACCAAACTCTTATTTGGATCCCTCTCCCTTTTGTTTCACTCTCAGTCTTTGATTAGTTTAGTGTTCTCTCTCTCTCTCCCCATCTCTCTCTCTTTCTCTCTCTGACTCTTGTCTCTCTGTCTCTGTCTGTCCATCTGCCTGCCTGTCTGTCTCCTCTCTTTCCTCTCTCTTCTCCTTTCCTCCTTTCCTTTCACTCCTCTCTTTCTCCTCTCTCCCTTCTCTTTCCTGAATAAGGCTTTCAACTGATTTTATTCACTCAGGCCTGGGAAGCCATTAAGTAAATCTGGCTTATGGACTCTAGTTTTCCTTAGAGTCTCAGGCTGAGAGGTATTACAGTCTTCCCTCAGAACCAGTTCTCCAAAAACCCTTCCTTAGTCCATCTCTAGATTTCTGTTAACAAGAGTTTCTCAATTACCAGATTTAGCTTTTATTCAGACTTCTGCACATTACTAAGTCCCTCATCTCCTTCCTTTTGCTCAATTAACTCCTATTTTTTTTCTTTCTTAGTGCTTTTGAGCTATCATTTTTCTCAGCTTGTCCCTAAACTGAATTTCAGCACCTTATAAACTGTATTTCTTATAACCTGGAGATTTCACTTACATCTCTGAAATGTTTGATTTCCAGTGGAAATCTTTGCAGCTGATTGTCCTGCATCAGATTCAAATATCTTATCTTCTTCCCATTTTCCCACTATTCTTTCATTATAGTTTTAAAATCTCATTGATGTCTTATATTCCTTGATATCTGTATATTTTCCTGGTGTCTTCAACATTCTTTGTCTTTTCCTTTCCTACCTAACCCAAACCAGCCTGTTATCCTACTGCTATCTCACTGTATTTTCCACTCTGATCTTACCAAGGACAACCTACATATCCATTGTAAGGAAATTTACCTTACTACTAACCATCTATACATTTAACTACACTCTGTGGAGTAAGTTATTAAAAATGTTACCATGAAAATGTATCTCACAATCAAAAGACATAAGAAACCTTGAGTTAAATTGTTCTTACTACAGTGTGTACTGTGGATCTCCAGGTTAGGTGTAGTGAGTTGATATAATGTAGATCAGTTTTCACATATAAATCTTGCATGATAGCCTTTTCACAGTCACTACTTCCACTAACTTGTTTTTAAAAAAAAAAGCTGACTTTTAAAACAAACCTGAAAAACCTTTTGAGGGGAAAGTGCTTTGTTTCTATACCCAATAAGAGTCAAAGTACGAAGATTGCTGGTAACCTCCACTTCTCTGATACCAGTTTTAGGTCACTTCTTTAGACTCATGTTAAAAACCTCTGTTCCTTTGAGGTTCATGTAATTGAGTTCTATAAACTGTGGCAAGGTGGATTTTTTTTCTCACTCACTGTCTCATTCAGTAGAAGCAGCTGCCTTTAGTATCTTCATCTTGAGAAGGAATCCAGGGACTGGAGTGTGGCTCAATTTGCCTATAAAGTGTGAGGCACTAAATCCCAGTACTGCCAAAAATAAAAGAAAGAATCCAAGTTGTATAATTTCTTGAAACTTTTGTGCTCTAATTATATTCATCCTCAAGCTACTTCATGGCCTTTCTGGACCTTTGTGTCCATCAGCTTCTCCTTAAATTCTGTCTTCCCCTTTCCATTACCATTCTATATCTATACTCATTTTCTCTCCCCCCATTTCCCTCATCATTTTATGTCCACACTCATTATCTTAGGCACTCCAATTCCCCACTGTCTTCTCACTCTGCAGCACATCTTACCTGCCCCTTGGGGTCTCTTTCTTTTTTTGGGGGGGGGTCTGGTCATGGGGCCTGAACTCTGGGCCTGGGCGCTGTCCCTCAGCTCTTCAGCTCAAGGCTAGCGCTCTACCACTTGAGCCATGGTGCCACTTCTGGCTTTTTTCTTTTTTTGCTTATGTGGTACTGAGGAATGGAACCCAGGGCCTCATGCATGCAAGGCAAGCACTCTACCACTGAGCCACCTTCCCAGCCCTTGGGGTCTTTTTCAAAAGATTCCTGTACATTTTGTATTTTTCCTTCAATTACTTTTCTCCAGTTGTAAAGGGCCAGGTGTCTGTCATGTTGTTTAAATCTACCCTTCTTTGCTGTTGACTCTATTCTTTCCCAAACCCTTTAGGGTATTACTTCACCAGTCACTTTATCTCTGGCATTTTCAACTTGCCCTCTGTATCAATTTAAACATACATTCAAGCATCTCCTTCTTAAGCCTGTATGCCACTTCAATGATCAATTTATAACTACTAACAATTAAGCTTTTAAAAAATCAAATATTTAAGTAGCTGTACAGAAGAGTTGCTGTTCAACAAAGCAGTTTATGAATACAAAGCATCTTTAGCAATGTCACACCTTTCTTCTCAGAGCAAAACAGATAGACTGTTTTCACAGTCCTGTCACTTTTCATTTTCTTAGCCAACACATCCTGGCTTCTCTTTTCTGACATAGACCACCTAGGATGGGGCTGGGAAGGTGGCTCAGTGGTAAAGCACTTGCTTTGCATGCCTGAGGCCCTGGGTTCGATTCCTCAGCACCACATAAGCAAAAAGAAAAAAGCTGGAAGTGGCACTGTGGCTCAAGTGGTAGAGCGCTAGCCTTGAGCTGAAGAGCTGAGGGACAGCGCCCAGGCCCAGAGTTCAGGCCCCACGACCGGACCCCCCCCCCCTAAAAAAAAAAATAAAAAGACCACCTAGGAGCCAGTGACTGCTTCATTGTCAAATTCCATGGATGTTTTAGTACTAAATAGTTGCTGTTTTGTTTTGATATTGTAGAGTGGTTTGTTGGTCTTTCCCTGCTCACTCAAAACATTTATCCCTGAGTAACTTTGCCCTTGCTAGGATCCCCTCCCAGTGCTTGGTTCTTTATTCTCTAATTCTTTTGTTGTTTTCTCTTTCTCTGTAAGTATCCTAAAAGTTGGTTTCTCTCAGTCTACTACCCTTATCACTATTCACAGAGGTTTTTAACTTTTTAAATAAGACCCCTTAAATATATGTTGAACATAATGAATTTTTTTTACTTTTTTTTACTGTGAAAGAACATAATGAATTTTTGTTAGCAAAATATAACTAGGCATGCACATAACATTTAGTGTAAAGTTTTGTTTAGGGGCTCAAACTCTGGGCCTGGATACTTTGCCTGAGCTCCACCACTTGATCCACAGTACCACTTCTGGATTTTTCTGTCATTAATTGGGGATAAAAGTCTCACAGAATTTCCTGCTGGCTTCTAATCAAAATACTCATATCTCAGGATCCTGAGAAGCTAGGATTACAGGCATGAGCCACTGGTGCCTGAATCTTTCCTTCCTTTTTTTTTTTTTTTAATGCTGGTATTGGGCTGGAACTCAAAGCTTTATTCTCTTACTTGGATTTTTTTTCAGTCAAACTGATGCTCTATCACTTGAGGTACATTTTTATTTCTGTCTTTTTGCTGGTTAATAGGAAATAAAATTCTCATGGACTTTTCTGCTAGGGCTGGCTTCCAACCTTGATTTTTAGGTCTCAGCCTCTTGAGCAGCTAGGATTACAGTCATAAGCCACAATGCCCATATTGGTGTAAAGTTTCATGTTCTTCCAGACTTCCTGTTAAATATCTGTTATATACATTCTAACTGGATGATATTCATGCTCATGGTTTTAGTTGTCTATTTTATATAGATAACCTCCAAAGTTCTAAGTTGATTTTGGCTTCACCCTATAGGTTAAGTTGCATATCTTTCTGCTCCCTTTCATTGCTTTGGTGTAGATAGCCATGTCCTCTCAGTCATACTACTGCAATAGCTTCCAACTTATCCCCCCTGCCTTCAGGCTTCTGCCTTTGCAATTTATCCTTCACAGAACCCCCAGTGATATATTTCTTTGACCTTTTCCACTCCAAGCTCTAATTCTCTATTCCTTATGGAAGCAATCCCAAGTCTTGTGTGGTTCACAAGCCACTTTTTGTTGTTGTTCTTGTTGTTGTTGTGGGGCTTGAACTCTGGGCCTGGGCACTTTGACTGTGCTGTTCAGCTCAAGGCAAGTGCTCTACCACTTGAGCCACAGCACCACTTACAAGCCACTTTTTAAGTGGTTCATTACACTTGCAGCTTTGACACCTTCCCATGCATTTCTACTTCACTAGTAAAGATAAACTGCTGTTAAGTGTAATTTGACTCTTCCTCTTACTACATTCTGTATGTCAGGTTTCAGTGTCCTGAACTTGTTTTCTTCTTGATTGGCTTTTATTCATGTACACCTCCTTTTTTAGACCACTGTTCCAGATTCTGCATGCAGTTTTCCACACAGAAAAACCCCTCCTAATTAAAGATTTCTCGTTACCTTCTTACACTGTCTAGAATTCTGGTACTGTCAGGATTGATAGTTGAGAGGCTTATTGAAAAATTTGAGAAGATACAGCTCAGTGATAGACTGCTTAACTAACATAATACCCATAATACCATAGGTTTAATCTGAGGCACTGTAAGAAAATAAACCAAGCTAGGATTACAGGCATATAGTCCTAGCTACTCTGGAGGCTGAGGTCCGAAGATCATGGTTTGAAGACAGTTTGGGCAGAAATGTCCTGGGCTTATATGATGATTTCCCCCACCAATCTTTACAAATGCATTGTCTATAACTAGTACCAAAGCAGTTTCCTTTACTTTTACAATAACTTCTGTCTCTTTCTTTCTTTCTTTCTTTCTTTCTTTCTTTCTTTCTTTCTTTCTTTCTTTCTTTCTTTCTTTCTTTCTTTCTTTCTTTCTTTCTTTCTTTCTTTCTCTCTCTCTCTCTCTTTCTCTTTCACTCTTTCTCTCTTTCCCTTCCTTCCTTCCTTCCTTCCTTCTTCCTTCCTTCCTTCCTTCCTTCCTTCCTTCCTTCCTTCCTTCCTTCCTTCCTTCCTTCCTTCCTTTCTTTCTTCCTTCCTTCCTTCCTTCCTTCCTTTCTTTCTTTTGTCGGTCATGGGGCTTGAACTCTGGGCCTAGGCTCTGTCTCTCAGCTATTTAGCTCAAGGCTAGCACTGTACCACTTGAGCCACAATGCCACTTCAAGTTTTCTGGTGGTTAATGGGAGATAAAAGTCTTGCAGATTTTCCTGACCGGGCTGGCTTTGAACCCCGATCCTCAGATCTCAGCCTCCTGAGTAGCTAGAATTACAGGCGTGAGCCACCATGCCTCGCTTACAATAATTTCTTTTAAAGATTTATTTCTTTTTTTTTTTTTTTTTAGTAATTTCTAAGACCACTAACCCTGAAATCACACATCTTTCTTTTTAACTTATATTTTATAGATTGTTTAATGTTTGACGTGCCTATGATGCAAAAATATGGTTTGTAAATGTACATGCAACTGATGAGAACAAACATCCTTCATGATCAACATGCAACAGTTATCAGTCAGTCAGTATTCTATAGAGAAAATGGAGATATCTAGTAATCTGGCATGTTATTGGATGGGGTTGATTAAGAGAATTTCTAATATATTTGTTTTGTTGCTTATTTTTGTGAGAATATGAGCTCTAACAAGGCAAGGACTATGTATTTTTTCAATTTTGTTTAGCCTTTATACACAATTCCTACTTAATTATAGATACTTAATATGTATCTACTTAATAGATACTTAATATGTAATTATTGGATTGATGAACATATCCTTATGTAAGTTATACTAAATTAGAATAATCAGTACACTGGTTTGTACTGATTATTTGTACAGACAGCTCATTGACATTGAGACCTTGCAGGTTTGAATCCTTTTCTTTTTGGGGGGAAGGTTACTAGGGAACAAATACTGGTATTTGCTAGGCATACACTTTTCCAGCGAGCCACATTCCCAGCCCCACATAGTTTATATTCTTGAATACATTCATTTCCCTTTGTCAACTGAGTAATGGGGACATGATTCATGTCTCAAGTGGTAAGATCCTAACTTCAATCCGCAGTACCTTAAAAATAAAATTTCACATTTGAGGAATGGAGTTTACAACAATCTTTGGGATGTGTGGGGATTAAGTGATGATATGAAACATCTAGTATAGTAATAAACATTAGTCCCAGGGATGCTTATAACTAATAAGTATGTGTACTCATTACCCTGCTCATGTGATTGTAACCCCTCTGTACAGTATTTTCACAATAAAAATCTTATTAAAAAATGATGAAACATATCCTAGATGGGGTGTGGGTACCAGTGGAGAGGGCAAAGGAGAGCATGAAGGAGGACAAATCTGGTCAACATATTTCATGAACATGAGAAAATAGAACAATGAAGCTTACTGATAATGGTTCTGGAAGGAGGAAAAGGAGATGAGGGAAGAATATAGAGGAGATGAGTCTGACCACAGTCCTTTATATGTATAAATGAATGTGTGAAAACAACCTTCCCTTTGCTAAATTAATGTTAATAAAAACTTGGAAAAAATGACAAACAAAAAAAAAAGAGGCCTGAGCAATAAGATGTTTGCATTTCCTTTGTGTTCTGTTGATGTTTTGCACAGCCTTCTATAACAAATATATGGATATTTCTCAACATGCCACGTTTGTAGATTTGGTAAAGCAAGTAATTAATTAGACGATCCTAATCTTAGACCTTGAAAAATGATTTCAAGCTTTAGAATATCATTTGCTAGAGAGTTGAGCCTTCTAATAAAGTGTGAAGGATAGCTCACCTTCATGAATTACTCTTTTTTTTTTCCAGTCCTGAGGCTTGAACTCAGGGCCTGGGCACTGTCCCTGAGCTTCTATTGCTCAAGGCTAAGTGCACTACCACTTGGACCACAGTGCCACTTCTGGGTTTTTCTGTTTATGTGATATTGAGGAATGGAACTCAGGGCTTCATGAATGCTAGGCAAGCACTCTACTACTGAGCCACATTCCCAGCCCTTTAATTACTCTTAACACTATAAAAAGAAGAGCTAAGGTAAGAGGCAGAGAAGGAAGTTTTGAGGAGGCTGTTCCAAAGTACACTATTATCTCACACATGGGTTCAAATTTAAGCCCTTTAAACTAGAGATAGGAGGAGACTTTTGTGCTTGAATTCAGGGCCTGGTGCTTCCCTGAGCTTTTTTGTGCTCAAAGTTAGCATTCTACCACTTGACACACAGTTCTACTTCTGTTTTTTGTGGTTAATTGGAGATAAGAAATCTCTGGGACTTTTCCTGCTGGGATTAGCATTGAACTACAATCCTCAGATCTAGCTAGGATCATAGAAGTTAGCCTGTAAGATACTTTTTTTTTAAAATTTTAAATTAACTTTAGGTTTTACTAAAATATAATAGCCAGGAGTTATACATATTAAACATTACTCTTGTCATTGCAAAGACATATATGCTGGATGAGGTATAATGAAGCGGTACAATACATGTTTAGCATGTATGAGGGTCAAGTTCCAGCACAGCAAAAGCAAAAAAACAAGAAAAACAACAAATCCCAAAATAACCCAAAGGACCCCATAGATATGCATTTGTTATAAATCTGTGGACTGGAAATGTGGCTCAGTGGTAGAGTGCTTGGCTTGTATGCATGACGCCCTGGGTTTGATTCCTCAGCACCACATAAGCAGAAACATCTGGAAGTGGTGCTGTAGCTCAAATGGTAGAATGCTAGCCTTGAGCTAAAGAGCTGAGGGACAGCATCCAGGCCCAGAGTTCAGGCCCCACGACCAACAACAACAATAAAAAATCTAGGCTTTGGATTTTCATATTGACTTAAAAACACACACAAAATGTGGGTAAAAAGAAAAAGCTGGAATTAGAACATTTATTTTAATGGTCCTTGAGGTCATTTCTCATTGAATAGCCACATTCTGGTTTGTTTAAATAAGAGAGTTAGCAAAAGTCCTTTTAATATTTGTTCTCAAGCTGGTGCTAATACTAAGTTTTAATTTTTATTGCAGGTATTATTTAGCATGGAAAAAGATGATTTCTTTGGAGAAAAAACATTCCAGCATTATTGTGCAGAGTTCATTAAACATTCACAACAGATAGGGGATGGTTGGGAATGGAGAACATCAAAGGTAAGAGATTTTTTATTTTCTATTTCAATGGAGGGTTATTTATTTTTGCCTTATAAAATTTCAGTAATTGAATCTAATATCTAAAAGCTGGGTTGATTTAATGAAAGGCTTAAATTGAAGAGTGTTTTAAAACATGTCTATTTTACTATTTCCACTATAGATACTTGTTATTATTGGGCTAATGAAGTATTATTTAGAAAAGTCCTTTGGTAACCTCTTTTGATAGATAAGAATGCTTAGTATATCAATTATCTCAATGTAAACAGACACTTCTCTTGAGCTTCAAACAGTTTACACAATGAATTTTCTTAGGAAACTATTTTTGTCCAGAGAGCAAAAAGATTATCCTAAAACCAAGCCATAGTTAAAATATGAAATTTCAAAATGTAAAGGACAGTTTCTTTCAATAATGTAAACAAAGTGCAAAACTTTTTTTTATTTTTTCAGAAATGTGTATTTCTACATATACAATTAGTCAGATTCTCTGCCCAAAGCCATTTTTTTTAAAAAATTTAATTTAATTTTATTTGTGAACATACTGTACAGAGGGGTTACAATTACATGGGCAGGATAATGCGTACATTTCTTACCAAGCATTGCAGCCTCCTCCTTTGGTTTACCCTTCACATTCCTTCCCAGCCTCCCCCCTCCCCCCCAATCCCAATCCTTCCTCCCCCTCCCCCCCCACTCCCCGCGCACCGACTTGTAAAGCTCGTTTTGGACATGACAACTTGTACTTCTCATTGTTGCAACAGGTCCACCTGTATCCTTAAACAACTGGTTTTTCCCCATCTCCTCAACAAGTTATACTGACATCAAATATAGTGAAAGCAGGGGTTATACTGTGGGGGAGGGACATACAAAGCAACAAAGAGATAATCTTATAAATGTGTTAGAAACACATGCATGAAAGAAAAAAACATTAAAATACATATCTAAGGGTTCATTTTCCTGACATCACATTATCTGACCTTTTCCTCTTGATTCATACATATACTAGATATTGCAAATAAGGGAAACCATGGGACCTATGTTTCTTTGGGCCTGGCTTACTTCACTTAATATAATTTTTTCTAAGTTTTTCCATTTCCTAACAAATGGGGCAATGTCATTCTTTCTGATGGAGGCATAGAATTCCATTGTGTATATATACCACATTTTCTTGATCCATTCATCTACTGAGGGGCATCTGGGTTGGTTCCATATCTTAGCTATGGTAAATAATGCTGCAATAAACATTGTTGTGCTGGTAGCTTTAGTGTGGTCTTGTTTGTAAACATTTGGGTAAATGCCCAAAAGTGGGATTGCTGGGTCATAGGTGAGTTCTATGTGAAGTCTTTTTGAGGAACCTCCATACTGCTTTCCAAAGTGGTTGAACAAGTTTACATTCCCACCAACAATGAAGTAAGGTTCCTTTCTGTCCACATCCCCTCCAGCATCTGTTGTTGTTAGAGTTCTTGATTTTTTCCGTTCTAACTGGGGTGAGGTGATATCTCAATATTGTTTTGATTTGCATTTCTTTTATGGCTAGGGATGTTGAACATTTCTTCATGTGTCTATTGGCCATCCTTTTTTCTTCTTCAGAGAAGTTTCTCTTTAAGTCTTTCGCCCACTTATTTATTGGGCAGTTGTTTCTTTGAGGATTTGTTGTTGGGGGGTTTAATTTTTTGAGTTCCAAGTATATTTTAGATATGAGACCCTTGTCCGTTGTATGGCTAGTAAAGATCTTCTCCCAATCCGTGGGCTTTCTATTGATCATGCTAGCTATGTCATTTGCCCTGCAGAAGCTCTGAAACTTTATGCAATCCCATTTGTCCAACCTTTCTTTGATTTGTTGTGTTTCCGGGTCTCTATTCAAAAAATTTCGGCCTGAGCCAAGGAGACCTAGGGTTTCTCCTATTCCGTCCTGTAATGTTTTCAGAGTGTCTGCTTTGACTTCAAGGTCTTTGATCCATTTGGAGTTGATTCTGGTGCAGGGTGATATATAAGGATCTAGCTTTAGTTTTCTACATGTAGTTAACCAATTTTGCCAGCACCATTTACTGAAGAGGCTGTCTTTCTTCCATTGTATTGTTTTAGCTCCCTTATCGAAGATTAGATGGCTATAGGTCTGTAGGTTCATTTCTGGGTTTTCAATTCTATTCCATTGGTCCTGAGGTCTGTTCTTATGCCAATACCAAGCTGTTTTGATTACTATGGCTTTATAGTAGAGTTTGAAATTTGGTATTGATATTCCTCCAGCAGTGTTCTTTCCGTTGAGGAGTGTATTTGCTATTCGGGGTCTTTTATTGTTCCATATGAATTTTTGGATTGCCTCTTCTATTTCCTTGAAGAATGAGGTTGGAATTTTGATAGATATTGCGTTGAATTTGTAGATAGCTTTGGGAAGTATTGCCATTTTCACGATGTTAATCTTTCCAATCCAGGAGCATGGGAGGTTTTGCCATTTTTTAAGTTCTGTGTTGATTTCCTTTTTCAAGATTTTAAAGTTTTCATCATAGAGGCCCTTCACTTCTTTAGTTAAGTTAATTCCTAGGTATTTTATTTTTTGTGGGGCTATTACAAATGGAGTTGCTTTCCTAATTTCAGCCACACTTTTCTCATTGTTGGCATACAGAAAAGCCATTGATTTTTGGGGGTTAATTTTATTTTATTTTTTTTATTTTTTTTTTAATTTAATTTTATTTTATTTGAGAACATACTGTACAGAGGGGTTACAATTACATGGGCAGGATAATGCATACATTTCTTACCAAGCTTTGCAGCCTCCAATTCTTTTTTTTTTTTTTTTTTTTTATGAGTCCTGAACTCTGGGCCTGGGCGCTGTCCCTCAGCTCTTCAGCTCAAGGCTGGCGCTCTACCACTTGAGCCACAGCACCACCTCCGACTTTTTTTCTTTTTTCTTTTTTTTTTTTGTTGGTCGTGGGGCTTGAACTCTGGGCCTGGGCGCTGTCCCTCAGCTCTTCAGCTCAAGGCGAGCGCTCTACCACTTGAGCTACAGCGCCACTTCCTGGGGGTTAATTTTATAACCTGCTACTTTGCCAAAGTTTTGAATCAGCTTGAGTAATTTGGAAGTGGAGTCTATGGGATTCTTTAAATACAAGATCATGTCATCTGCAAAGAGGGAGAGTTTTATTTCTTCTTTCCCTATTTGGATCCCCTTTATGTCTGCATCTTGTCTTATTGCTGTAGCTAGGCATTCTAATACTAGATTGAAGAGAAGTGGAGAGAGTGGGCATCCTTGTCTTGTTCCTGAGTTAAGAGGAAATGCCCAAAGCCATTTTTAAAGTTCATATTCTTAGAGAATAAATAAGCTTTCTGTATTTGATATTTTATCTGAATTCTGAAAGATGATTAATCCTGATTCTCAGAGGATTAGTTCTGAGAAACTTGAACAACTTTTAACTGAGTCTCATGATTCAGAACAGTGAGGGAGATTGGGTCTCGATCAGGTCCAGAGTTATTTCCTCTTGGATCATATGTCTGTGTTAATCTTTGGCAGAGTTGTTTATGGATGGTTCAAGAATTGTAAGATCCAACTCCCATGGTAGGTTTCAACTCTATTCATTTTGTTGTTGTTGTTGGCCATGGGTCTTGAACTCTGGGCCTGAGCACTATCTCTCAGCTCTTCAGCTCAAAGCTAGCGCTCTACCATTTGCGCTACAACACCACTTCCGGTTTTCTAGTGGTTTATTGGAGATAAGAGTTTCACAGCTTTTCTTGCCCAGGCTGGCTTTGAACCAAGATCCTTAAATCTCAGCCTCCTGAGTAGCTAGGATTATAGGTGTGAGCCACCAGGCGCCCAGCTCAGCTCTATTAAGTAGTGATCAGTCTTCAAGTCTCCAGGCAATCCTGGACCAGGATTATATATGATCTGTTGGCATCTTTTGCTATTTTTTTCTGAAAAATTAAACATTTAAAAATTGTTATTATAAAGGCAATGTACTGAGGGGTTACAGTCACTTAAGTCAGGTAAAGAGTACATTTCTTCTGGGACAATGTTATCCCTTTCCTGGCTCTGAGTTTATCTCTCTTATCCCCATTTCTGAATTTTTTGTAGTCTTATTTATTATTCGTGTTTGAATTTTCATTCAACTTTTTTCTTCTTTGATTATTGCTGTTATGTAAAATAACTTTAATTCTTGTATACTGATATTGTCTCTACTCAGTCATCTTTCTGAATTTTTCTAATAATTGTCATAGTTTTCAGTCATTCCTTTTGAGTCTTAAGTGGAGTGAAGATCATTGGCACTGAAAAGTGTTTTGATTGTTGTGGAACTCCTTGTTGTATTCCTCTCTATTTTATGCATTGACTAGAACCCTGTTAAGTAATAGTGACAACAAGTCTTTGTTTTCAACCTTACCTTAGTATTAATGTTTATGAATAAGTCTATGTTTCCAGGCAGGGAAATGAATCCAAGGCCTTCTACTTGCTAATTCTACTTCTAAATTTTCTTCTCTTCCTCAGCCCAAGTATAGGATTTGTCTTCTTTTGGTTTGTAACAATTTATGAGATTATTTTTTTGAGAACTTCCCCTCTGTGTGTGTGTGCTTGTGTGTGGTTGCCAGTCCTAGGGCTTGAATTCAGGGTCTGACCACTGTTCCTGAGCTTTTTTTTCTTCAAGGCTAGTGCCTTGAAGAAATAGAGCCACAGAGGGGGGACCAAGATGGCGACAGGGCAGTAGGGAAACGCCACAGCTCTCTCCAACCAAAAAGAGAGTTCGAGTTCCAACGTTTAATCTCCCCAAGAGACCGACAACAACAAAAAGACGAACACTCAGAGAAAAACCAGAGGTGGAAAATAACAAAAAAAGAAAGAGAGGAAAAGAAGAAATTCAGAACAGAGAAGAGCGAAGACCCCTCCCCCAACCTTTACTGGCCGTGCAGCAGTGCACCAAGCCGCCGGCCAGCTGGCCCGGCGGGGGCTGCCGGAGCCACAGAGACACAGGGGGCTGCTTGCAGATCACCAGGTACCGGATTGCAGAACAGCGGATCGCCAGGAACAGAGAAACCTAACAGCCAGGAGTCTCCACGAGGATCCCACCCCCACCCCTCACTCTCCACCGGAGCGGAGAGGCTCCATCCCGCCAAAGCCACCCAGCACCAGCAGCGCGACAAAGGGACCTGTCCCCAGAACACCCGCCCAATCGCCATCGCAACTACCCGGCGGGGGGCCGCCCAACCCAGCCCGCAACCACCCCAACTGAACTCGGATTGCAACAACAACTGACGACCTACAGGGTGAGTACCCAACAGGGGACAGTGAATCCCTCAAGGGAGACCAGAGCTGGAGGGAATCCCCAGACCCTGACCTAGACTCCCTACCCCAACACCCGGACCACAGGACCCACTAAAACTGGGAACTGTTCGAGAGCTCCACCAGCCGGTGGAGCACACTCTGCTGGCCAGGCCAGAGCAAGAGCGCCCCTGGAAGGGAGCTTAAATGCCCAAGCCAGGAACAGCGCCCCTGGGTCAAGACTACCAACAGTAGAAGAAATTTGAACTGTGTCCTCCAGGCTGCATAACCTAGGTGGTATACACATTAGCACAGGCCTAACGAGCGCGCTCCAGGCTGGGGCCGGAACCAGGCCCGGGGACCGGCGCCTGAACAAAGCAAAAAGGGTCAGAAGTGGGGCTGTGACTCAAATGGTAGGGTGCCAGCCTTGAGCTGAAGAGCTGAGGGACAGCACCCAAACCTAGAGTTCAAGCCCACAACCAGCCCAAAACAAACAAACAAAAACACATCAGGAGCCCATAGCAGACTCCAGTATTTGGGAGAGTGCATCCAGAGCATCTGATCTTCCCAAGAGCACCCGCAGGAGCAAACACAAGCAGTCTAGGCTGCTCAACCCTTCCAAAGGCGGGAATTGCTACAGCAGAGAGCTGAGAATCCTAAGTAAGTCAGAATAGCAGCTGGAAATAGGCTCCCAACAGAATCCAGATCAGGCACAGACTCTCTCTACCAATACAGAATCAGCAACCAAGCAAAGACAGACACACCAAAACAAGTTTGAAGAGCAGTCTCCTGAACCCCCATGCTAAAATCACAGAGAAAAATCACAAGGTTTACCACTACCCAGGACAGCAAGCTCACCTCAAAAGCCAGCAGCCACGCAGGGGAGAGCCCCAGTGGGAGCAAAGCAGGAATGGAAGACAAAAACTACATCCAAGGGTTGCTGGAGGCAATGACTCAAGAAATAAAGCGAGAAATGGATCAGAAATTGAAAGAGCACAAGGATGAACTATCAAAAGATATACAGGACATCAAACAAAAGTTGGATGCAAAAATAGAAGCTGCACAAACCTCAGTAAGAAGTGAGATAAACGCCAAATTAGAGGTAATGCATACTGATCTCACCTCATTGAGAGGTGAGATCAGTACTCTGAGAACCAACATTGAATCCATAAAGGGATCCATTTCCACCATGCAAACCACAATAGAAGCCACGGTCAACAGAGTGAATGAAATGGAAGGTAGAGTGTCAGATACAGAAGACAGAATACACCAACTGGACCAAAAAGTGACAGATATGGAAAAATCACTCAAATTAAACCAAAGGGAAATTCAAGAGCAAGCAGATAATGCTAAAAAATTTAACCTTCGCATAATCGGAGTGGACGAAGGTGAGGAATTCCAGAGCAAGGGAATGCAACACCTATTTAACAAGATAGTCAATGAAAATTTTCCCCACCTCAAAAACGACCATCTTAACTACATCACAAAAGCTTATCGAACACCCAACAAGCAAGATCCCAGGAGAAACACTTCTAGGCACATAATAGTAACAATGATGGATCTGAATAATAAGGAAACAATCCTGCATGCAGCAAAAATGAAGAAGGAGCTATACTACAACGGGAAAAAAATTAGAATCACTGCAGATCTCTCCACACAAACAATGAATGCAAGAAAAGCCTGGGAAAGCACCATACGAGCCCTGAGAGCCAATAACTGCCAACCCAGACTGATATACCCGGCAAAGCTAGCATTCACATTCGATGGAGAACTGAAAACTTTTAATAGCAAAGAAAAACTAAATGAATACATAAACATTAAGCCAGCATTACAAAGAATTCTAAGAGGGGGGACACAACCTGAAGAAAGCAACCAGGAACTGGGACCTGCCCCAAACAGGCATTACTCAAAGTCTAACTGAGCAAGCACAGGAGGAAAGGAAAGAAGAAAAACTTAGGAAAACGGAATGGCAGGGACAACAATGCATCTCTCTATACTATCTCTTAATATAAATGGGCTGAATTCGCCAATTAAAAGAAAACGAACTGAGGACTGGATCAGAAAACAAGACCCATCCATCTGTTGCCTTCAGGAGACCCACCTCTCAACCAAACATACAAACAAACTCAGAGTGAAGGGGTGGAAAAGGATCTACCAATCAAATGCCCCCAATAAGAAAGCAGGTGTAGCTATCCTGATATCTGACAAAATAAAGTTTTCATTAAAATCAGTACAGAAAGACAAGGACGGACACTACATATTAATAAAGGGAACAATCCAAGAGGAGGATATAACCATCATCAACTTATATGCCCCAAATATCGGTGCACCCAGATATGTTAAACAAATGCTCTCAAACTTACAGAATAAAATAGATCCCAATACGATAATACTAGGAGACTTTAACACGCCACTCTCACCAAAGGACAGGTCTACCAACCAGAGGATTGGCAAAGAAGCTACCAAATTAAGTGAGGCCATACTTCAAGCGGAATTAACTGACATCTACCGAGTATTTCACCCTAAAACAACACAGTACACATTCTTCTCAGCAGCTCATGGAACTTTCTCCAAAATAGACCATATCATAGTTCATGCAAGGAACTTAAGCAAATACAAAGGGATCGACATAATCCCCTGTATCCTATCTGACCACAGTGGAATCAAGCTAGCTCTCAATAACAAAGCATACCGCAGAAATTTCTCTAATACATGGAAATTGAACAGCACACTCCTTAACAAGGCCTGGGTAACAGAAGAGATCAGAGAAGAAATAAAGCATTTCCTACAACTCAATGAAAATGAAAACACCTCACAAAGAAACTTGTGGGACACAGCAAAAGCAGTCCTGAGTGCCCACATCAAGAGAATGGAGACAGACCAAGTAAATAATCTCATGTTGCAACTAAAACAGCTAGAAAAACAAGAAAAAATGGGACCTAAAGCTACTAGACGAAGCCAGATAACCAAATTGAGAGCAGAGATTAACCAATTAGAAAATCTGAAAACCATAACCAAAATAAACCAAACAAAATGCTGGTTCTTTGAAAAAATAAACAAAATTGATGGCCCGTTGGCAAGATTAATTAAAAAAAGAAGAGAGGAAACCCATATTAATAGGATTAGGGATGCCACGGGAAACATCACAACACGTACCCAAGATATCCAAACAATTCTAACAGACTACTTTCAAAAGCTATCCTCTCTAAAGGAAGAAAATCTGGCGGAAATGGATGCATTTTTAGAGAAATACAAGTTACCCAAACTGAGCAAAGAAGAAGTTAACCGATTAAATAAGCCAATATCCTATAATGAGATACAGGAAGCTATCAAAAGTCTTCCAACAAAAAACAGCCCAGGACCAGATGGATTCACAGCAGAATTCTATAAGACCTTTAAAGAAGAACTAATACCCATACTCCTCAAGCTCTTCAGAGAAACAGAGAAGGAGGGAGCTATCCCAAACTCATTCTACGAAGCCAATATCACACTCATCCCCAAACCAGGCAAAGACCCAACCAAAAAGAGAATTACAGGCCAATCTCCTTGATGAACACAGATGCAAAGATCCTTAACAAGATTCTAGCTAACAGAATCCAGAACACATTAAAAAAATAATACACTATGATCAGGTAGGCTTCATCCCAGAGACACAGGGATGGTTTAACATACGTAAGTCAATAAATGTAATCCAGCATATCAACAGAGCCAAGGTCAAGAATCACATGATTATCGCCACAGATGCAGAAAAGGCCTTTGATAAAATTCAACATTCATTCATGCTAAAAGCTCTGGAGAAAATAGGAATAGAAGGAACATTTCTAAAAACAATAAAAGCCATTTATGACAGACCAATAGCCAATATTATACTTAATGGGGAAAAGCTACAACCAATCCTCCTAAAAACAGGAACAAGGCAAGGATGCCCACTGTCTCCACTCCTCTTCAACATAGTCCTAGAACCCTTAGCCAGGGCAATAAGGCAAGAAAAAGACATTAAAGGGATCCGCATAGGGAAAGAAGAAGTTAAACTATCCCTTTTTGCAGACGACATGATACTATACCTCCACGATCCCAAAAACTCCATCCCCAAACTTTTAGAAATCATAAGTCACTTCGGCAAAATAGCAGGATACAAAATAAACCCACAAAAATCAGTTGCCTTCCTATACACTGATAATGCACAGGAAGAGAGGGAAATAAAGGGAGCAACCCCATTCACAATAACCTCCCAAAAAATAAAATATTTAGGAATTAACCTCACCAAAGATGTAAAAGAACTATTTAATGAGAACTATAAAAAGTTAAAGAAAGAAATTGCAGAAGACACTAGGAAATGGAAAGACCTCCCATGCTCCTGGATAGGCCGACTTAATATAGTAAAGATGGTGATACTTCCAAAACTAATATACAAATTCAAGGCAATTCCTATTAAAATCCCAATGACGTACATCACTGAAATACAGAAAACAGTCCAAAAATTTATATGGAACAACAAAAGACCTAGAATAGCCAAAACAATTCTAGGGGATAAAGACAATATGGGAGGGCTATCCATGCCGAACTTCAAACTCTACTACAGAGCTATAATCACAAAGACAGCATGGTACTGGCACAAAAACAGACCCGAAGACCAATGGAACAGAATAGAAGATCCAGATATAAATCCACAGGCCTACAGCCAGCTGATATTCGACAAAGGAGCCAAAGACATACAATGGAAGAAACACAGCCTCTTCAACCGCTGGTGCTGGGAAAACTGGGCAGCCACATGCAGAAAACTAAAAGTGGACCCCAGCCTATCACCATGCACCAACATCAACTCAAAATGGATTAAAGACCTTAACATTAAACCTGAATCTCTGAAACTACTGCAGGACAGAGTAGGAGAGACACTTGAACTAATAGGCACAGGAAGGAACTTCCTGAACAGAGTCCCAGGGTCACAACAAGTTGGAGAGAGACTCGACAAATGGGACTACCTTAAAATAAAAAGCTTCTGCACAGCTAAATCTATCGCAACTAAGCTAGAAAGACAACCAACTAATTGGGAAAAAATATTTACCAGCAATATATCAGACAAGGGGTTAACATCCTGTATATACAGGGAACTCAAGAAACTAATCCCTCCCAAACCTAACAAACCAATTACTAAATGGGCAAGGGAACTAAAGAGGGACTTCTCAAATGAAGAAATAAAAATGGCAAAGAAACACATGAGGAAATGTTCATCATCCCTGGTGGTGAAGGAAATGCAAATAAAGACAACCCTGAGATACCACCTTACCCCAGTCAGAATGTCCCACATCCACAAATCAGCCAACGACAAATGCTGGAGGGGATGTGGAGAAAGAGGAACCCTGTTACACTGCTGGTGGGAATGTACACTTATACAACCACTTTGGAAAGCAGTCTGGAGGGTCCTTCGAAAGCTAAAGATTGACCTCCCTTACGACCCAGTCATACCACTTCTAGGCATCTACCCTGAACAACAGGAACCAATATACAAGGACACGTGCACCTCCATGTTTATTGCAGCACTGTTCGCAATAGCCAGGATATGAAAACAACCTAGATGCCCCACCACAGATGAATGGATCCAAAAATTGTGGTATCTATACACAATGGAATATTATGCAGCCATTAGAAATGACAAAATAATGGCATTTGCAGGGAAATGGATGGAGCTAGAAGGAATCATGTTGAGCGAGGTAAGCCAAGAACGAAGAGACAAACGGTACATGGTCTCCCTGATAAGTGGATG
Organism: Dipodomys spectabilis; assembly: GCF_019054845.1. Lineage (NCBI taxonomy): Eukaryota > Metazoa > Chordata > Mammalia > Rodentia > Heteromyidae > Dipodomys > Dipodomys spectabilis. Next base: position 20,311,809 of record NW_024870817.1, on the reverse strand, counting down.
CTAAATCCAAAAGGTTAGGTGATACTTCAAAACTAACAGGACTTAAGAAACAAAGAACTCCCGCTCATCTGGTTGAACCACTACTAAATATCCCCATGCTGCTGATCACAAATATGGTATATAACATGTGAACACTGTTATATATTACAGACTGTGGTAGACAATTTGCTCCAGGGAAGTTAGAATGAACTTGTGACTTTGAAATTATGTAATCATTTAATCACAATCAAAAAAAAAAAAAAGAACCTCGGGGAAGGGAGGGAGGGAGGGGATGGTAGGGGGAAAACAATGGAGGGGGTAACAATGTTCAAGAGGAAGTGTACTCATAACCTCACTCATGTAACTGTAACCCTCTGTATAGTAGCTTTACAATAAAAAAAAAAAAAAAAAAGAAATAGAGCCACAGTTCTATTTCTGTTTTTTTGGTGATTAATTGGAGAAGAGAGGCTTATGGACTTTCCTGCCCAGACTGGCTTCAAACAACAATCCTCAGATCTCAGCCTCCTGAGTAGTTAGGATTACAGGTATAAGCCATAGGAAGTTTGTTTGCTTATTTATTTATTTAATTTATTTATTTATTGTGGGTATATTTGTATACTGGTCCTGGGGCTTTGAAGTCAGGGCCTGAGAGTTATCCCTGAGCTTCTTTTGCTCAAGGCTAGCAATCTACCACTTGAGCCATAGCTCCACTTTTCGCTTTTTTTTTTTTTTTTGAATAGTTTATTGGGGGTATGAGTCTTAACAGAGTTGGCTGGCTGTGAGAATGGCAATCCTCTGATCTCAGCCTCTTAAGTAGCTAGGATTACAGCCAACAGCCCTTAGTGCATGCTTGGCTAAATAAATTTTATTTTTATCTTAAACTAGAGGCAAGATGGTCACCTTTTCAGTGACGTAGCAGAATAGAGGAAGAAAATGTAGGGAGGGATCTAGGACTGAATGTGTTTGTGCTGTGGATGAAGGAAGCTGTATCTTTCAAGAGATTCTTCGCTGATGTTGTGAAATAGTATCCCAAGAATCAGTTTTCAGGGTTTTGTTTAATTGTTGGCTTTTCTCCAAAAGGTGTGACTAAATCTAGTTTCTTGGCTGCTCGGTTAGGAAAGGTCACTACCCTTTGGAGTAAGAGTTATACCTTTATTTAGGGATAGTCTTTCAAGTGGGGGTAAGCCAATAGAGAGTACCAAAATAAAATGAAACACAATTTAAAGACCATATCTGAAGCTCTAGGGTGATGACTACAGACTCAAATGTCTATGGTGATCAGAGACTAGGACTTGTTCTATGGCTATCCAGATAGATTGCCTGCAATTTGTGGATTGCCAGGTTGGAAACATGGGCTATAAATTTTAGCAGACTTTTGATATTTCAAGAAAAGTAAAAACTCTCAGTTTTAGGAGGCAAAATCTCTGAATTTAAAATTTTGACAAATAATTTAAAAAGATATATTTCAAACATAGTGAAGATAAAACCAAAACCAAACATGTAGGTATGGCATGATATGCAGGATATGAATGGTTATTTTATAACTTCTGAGATTGTCTGCATAGGCTGACTGGTTTCTTTATATAAATTAATTTTTATTATTGTTAAGTGTATGTACAAAGAGATTTCAGTTCAACGTGTCATGTTAGTACAGTGTATCTTTCCTTCCTTCCTTCCCTCCTTCCTTCCCTCCTTCCCTCCCTCCCTCCCTCCCTCTTTCCTTCCTTCCTCCCTCCCTCCCTCCTTCCCTCCTCCTTCCCTCCCTTCCTTCCTTCCTTCCTTCCTTCCTCCCCTCCTTCCCTCCTTCCTTCCTTCCTTCCTTTCTTTCTTTTTTTTATATTGTATCAATAGAAATACCAGGTTTATCATGGACAAAGCCAAGAAAACCAATGATGCCAGATATTGAATTTCTATTGCACTGTCCTTTGAACACATCAGCAGGAGGTATTGCTGAGTGCAGATACCTTACAGTGCAATCCTTCCTTCCTTCCTTCCTTCTCTCTCTCCCTCCCTCCCTCTCTCTCACTCTTTCTTTCTTTCTCTTTCTCTTCTTTCTTTTCCTTCCTTCCTTCTCTCTCTCTCCCTCCCTCCTTCCTTCTCTCTCACTCTTTCTCTCTTTCTTTCTTTCTTTCCTTCCTTCCTTCCTTCCTCCCTCTCTCTCTCTCTCTTCCTTCCTTCCTCTCTCTCTCTCTCTTCCTTTCTTTCTTCCTTCCTTTCTTTCTCTCTCTGTCTCTTTCTTTCTTTCTCTCTTTCTTTCTCTCTCTCTCTCTTTCTTTCTTTCTCTTTCTTTCTTTCTTTCTTTCTTTCTTTCTTTCTTTCTTTCTTTCTTTCTTTCTTTCTTTCTTTCTTTCTTTCTTTCTTTCTTTCTTTCTTTCTTTCTTTCTTTTCTCTCTGCCTGTCCTGGGGCTGAATTTAGGACCTGAGCACTGTCTCTGAACTTCTTTATGCTCACGGCTAGGGTTCTACAATTGAGCCAAAGTGCCTTTTTCCAGCTTTTTGGGTAGTTTAGTGGAGATAAGAGTCTCAGAGACTTTCCTACCCAGGTTAACTTTGAGCCATGATCCTCAGATCTCAGCCTCCAGAGTATCTAGAATTACAGGCATGAGCCGTTGGTGTCTGCTTTATAATGCATCTTGAAGAGTGAATGGTTTTTTGTTCAGTTGTACCTGATTTTATACTGCTGAATTAGCAAAAGGATTCCAGGCTGCTTCTACTCTAGTTCAAGTCTGTGTAGCTTCTCAGTAAAGTAATTTTAACCGCCTACCAATATCTTATAATTTATTTAAAAATATCAGTTACAGTTAACCTTTCATTTTTTTATTTTTATTTTGTAAAACTGGTGGATTGGATCTAGGGCCTTGAGCAGGCTAGGCAAGCACACAGTTCTAATATATCTCTGATGAAGTCTCATTTTCAGCATGATTTCTTTGTCTTCAGGTTGATCTCAATTTATTTTATAATAGAATATTATAGAAACTTCATAACAGGATGTTCAAGGTTTCACACAGTGGCTTCCTGCTACCCTTCCAGCTTCACTGTCCACTCTAAAACTCATTTCCTTCCATTCTTTTCCCACATTCCCAGAAATGAAGGTAAAGCTATTTTGAAAAAAAGAAGTGATTTTTTTTTCAGTGCTAGAGAACAAAAAAAGTATCATTAGGGAACCATAACTTTTGATAACTCTCCAAAAAGGTAGAAAATAGATAGATTGGAAAAGCCAGATTCCAAATCAGTGGTTACAGAAGGCTGTGTAAGTGTAGAAGGGTTGGAAACAGAAAGGGAGTGCTCCAAGTTCAGAGATTTTGAACTCATTTTTTTCTCTCATTTTTATAAACTGTTTTGAAGTAAAAATATTAAGCTAACAAACTTTAATTAAAGCCTTTTTCCACTAAATTTTGGATAATCAGTTTTACCCTTGAGTATCTTCTTTTGTCACAATAATGCTTAAGATTTACTTTAGCCTTTGTGGTTTACAGTTTTGTTTTTTTTGTTTTTTTAATCTATTAACCCTTCAAGTAAGACAATGACCTTAACTAAAGATGTAGGAGGTGGGTCTACGTGTTCAAGTGTTTAAGTTGTGCTATTTGAATTATAACATATTTTCTAGTCATTTTGTGTTTTATCTTTGATTTGAGAATTAGTTCCCATGTTATCAAAATGTATATCTGCTCACATTTCATGTTCAAAACATGGCTATAAACATGAAGACCAAACCCATAGTGACAATGACCACACAGAAATATGTTTGCTCAGCTTTAAAATGTGAAAACTTGACATATAGGTTTCTAGAGCAAGATACTCTTTTGCCTTTTGAGTCAAGTAGAATGTGTTTGTAAAGGTGAGATTATGAATTATCATCTTTGATTATTTTCAGTGATATACATGAATATGAATGACAAGTATAAAGTGTTTTTCTTTTTTTGGTCCAGTCGTAGGGCCTGAACTCTGGGCCTGGGCGCTGTCCCTCAGCTCTTCAGCTCAAGGCTAGCACTCTACCACTTGAGCCACAGTGCCACTTCTGGCTTTTTTACTTTTTGCTTATGTGGTGCTGAAGAATTGAACCCAGGGCCTCAGGCATGCAAGGCAAGTGCTCTACCACTGAGCCACCTTCCCAGCCCATAAAGTGTTTTTCTAAAGGGATACAAATTTAAATAAAACTGGTTAACATCCACAAAATGTTATTTCTGATCATATTTGATTGTTAAATATAAAATGACTAATATAAAAATCATAGGAAAACTTAATATGTAGCTTATCTATCCAACAGTTATTTGAAATATAATTCAGAAAAAGCAGTTGAACTGTTATGATTATTAAAGTTTAAATACACTTAATAAAAGAAAGAAAGAAAGGGAGGAAGGAAGGAAGGAAGGAAAGAAGAAAGCAAGCAAGCAAGCAAGCAAGCAAGCAAGCAAGCAAGCAAGCAAGCAAGCCAGCCGGGCGCTGGTCGCTCACACCTATAATCCTAGCTACTCAGGAAGCTGAGATCTGAGGATCGAGGTTCAAAGCCAGCCCAGGCAGGAAAGGCTGTGAGACTCATATCTGCAATAAATCATTCAGAAAACTGGAAGTTGCACTGTGGTTCAAGTGGTAGAGTGCTAACCTTGAGCTGAAGAGCTGAGGGATGGTGCCTTGGCCCAGAGTTCAAGCCCCATGATAAGAAAGAAAGAAAGAAAGAGAAAGAAAGAGAGAGAGAGAAAGAAAGAAAAAAGGAAAGAAAGAAGGAAAGAAAAGAAAAATGGTAGAATCAAATGTATAAATCATGAATATTTTCTTACAGTTCCCCCTAACATCACATGATAAATGGATGTATATTATAGTGGATCATAAAAATATATGTACAAGCATCTTTATTCAATGATGTTAGATCATTATTTTAGTTTTTAGAGCCTGCATAAAGAATCCCTAACATTATCTAGACAGAGACACAAAAAATATCAAATAGTTCTTTTACTTTTGTGTATTAATGGATTTGTACATATGTGATGTTAGTGCTGTGGCTTACAGTGGTAGAGCACTAGCCTTGAATGAAAAAGCTTAGGGGTAGCATCCAAGATCTGAGTTTAAACCCTATGACAGAGAGAGAGAGAGAGAGAGAGAGAGAGAGAGAGAAAGAGAAAGACAGAGACAGAGACAGAGACAGAGAGATGAAGGGAGGAAGGAAGAGCATGTAACAACTGGAGTTCAAGCCCCAGTACCTGCACCAAAAATAAATAAATAAACATATATATCTGATTGCATATTAAAATAGGCTGCTATTGTAGCTTAGAGATAGAATGTCTGTTTAGGATGTACAAGGTCCTAGGTTCAATTCCCTAGTACTTCAAAAACAACAACTAAATCTACTTCAAATCAGCTTACCTTCTAGAATCCCCTGCTACCTTATTATTATTATTATTATTATGGTGTTGGGACTTGAACTCAGGGCCTGTACTTTTTTTTATTTTAAAAGTATAACTTTTTTTTTCTTTTTTTTATTGTGAAAATGCTTTACAGAGGGGTTACAATTACACGGGCAAGATAATGAGTACATTTCTTATCAAGCATTGTAGCCTCCTCCTTTGTTTCCCCTTCCCATCCCTTCCCATCCTCCTCCCCATCCTCCCTGCCCCCCTTCCCCCTCCCACCAAAGTTGTAAAGTTCGTTTTCGACATAACGACTTGTACATCTCATTGTTGCAATGGGTCAACCTGTATCCCTATTTAAACAATTTGTTTTTTCCCTTCCCCTCCACAAATTATACTGACATCAAATACAGTGAAAGTAGGGGTTATACTGTGGGGAAGGAACATACAGAGCAACAAAGAAATAATCTTATAAATGTGTTAGAAACAAATCACCTGAAAGAAAAAAAACTTTTGAATACATATCTTAGGGTTCATTTCTCTAACATCACCTTATCTGACCTTTTCTGCTTGACTCAGACATATACTAGATATTGCAAATAAGGGAAACCATGGGACCTATGTTTCTTTGGGCCTGGTTTACTTCACTTAATATAATTTTTTCCAAGTCTTTCCATTTCCTAACAAATGGGGCAATGTCATTCTTTCTGATGGAGGCATAGAATTCCATGTGTATATATACCACATTTTCTTGATCCATTCATCAGGGCCTGTACTTTTGATTAGCTTTTTAGCTCAAAGCTGGTACCACTTGAGCTACATCTCCACTTTCACATTTTTTTTTTTTTTTGGTCGTGGGGCGTGAACTCTGGGCCTGGGCACTGTCCCTCAGCTCTTCAGCTCAAGGCTAGTGCTCTACTACTTGAGCCACAGTGCCACTTCTGGCTTTTTCTGCTTATGTGGTGCTAAGGAATCGAACCCAAGGCCTCAAGCATGCAAGGCAAGCACTCTACCACTGAGCCACCTTCCCAGCCCCACTTTCACATTTTGCTGGTTAATTAAATGTAAGATTCTCTTGGGTCAGTCTTTCTAGGCTGACTTCAATTTGGGATAGTCCTGTATCAGACACATGAATGTTTAGGAATTACAAGTATAAACCACCAGTACTCAGTCTTGGTTTTGCTTTTTAATTTAGGATCTCAGTTATGTGATTCTGGCTTTCAGAGCTTATTTATAAAATAATTTCTCATAGAGTTTTTTCAGTCTTTCATTTTTGTATAGTGGAAACAGAGAGAACATTTTAACACAGAAAATATCCTAATTTATTTGATTAGATTATTTATTTATTTATGCTGATCTTGGACTCAGACCTGGGCACTGCTTGAGTCACAACTCCATTTACAGCTTTAAGGTGATTAATTGGCCCTAAGATTCTCATGGACTTTTCTATCTGAGATGGTTTCAAATAGTGATCCTCAGATCTCAGCCTTCTGAGTAGCTCTGATTTACAGGCTTGAGCCACTAGCAACCTGTTATTTGATTAGATTTTATACAATTAGTAGTAGGTCATTTTGTAAGTGATTCTTTTTTTTCTTTTTTTATTTTTGGTCAGTTCTGGGGCTTGAACTCAGCATCTGGGCACTGTCTCTGAGCCACAGTACCACTTTCTGCTTTTTCTGTTTATGTGGTACTGAGGAATCGAACCCAGGGCTTCATGAATGCTGCTAGGCAAGAACTCTACCACCAAGCCACATTCAAAGCCCTATGTTATTCTTAAGACTTAAAAAAAGCCTCTCCCCTCTATTAAACCCTTCTTTCGTTAAACCTATATGATTATATTTGAAATATACATGGCAATACATCAGAAATATTTCATTATCCTCATAAGTTACAAAATGGTTATTGAAAGTGCTTGTTTTCTAATTTATATAGAGTAAAAAATTAAAATGTAATTATTCTCTAAGTACAAATTTAAACTGGTTTATGATTTATTTCTTGCAAGTATCTTTCTAGTTATTCACACTGCTTTTTTTTTTTTTTAAATCTTTCACCCTTATGCTAAGAGTATCAGGTTCATATTTTAAAAATAGATTCTAAAATATCTCCATATTTTACTTTATTCCTTCATTACTATCTGAGTACAAAGCTCACCATGCCTATAAGTTCTGTTGTCCTGCTGAATTTCATACCTCATTTATTTACATAGCTCTCTTATTTTTAACGTCTTATAAAAAAAATTGTAAGTGTACAAAAGTAAAGAGAATATTTTAATGAATTCTCATGTACCAATCACGTAACTTCCAAAATTACCAGCACACAGCCAGAAACAGTGTTTCAAAGCATCTGTGGTATATCTAAAGTGATGTAATAGGTCTCAATTTAATTAACTTGGCTTTCTTTATTTCCCTCATATGTCATAAAATTATGGATTCTTCAAATAAATTCTGCAAATTTATTTATTATTATTATTTTTGGGGGTCCGGTCGTGGGGCCTGAACTCTGAGCCTGGACGCTGTCCCTCAGCTCTTCAGCTTAAGGCTAGCACTCTACTACTTGATCCACAGCGCCACTTCCGGCTTTTTTCTTTTTGCTTATGTGGTGCTGAGGAATCGAACCCAGGGCCTCATGCATGCAAGGCAAGCACTCTACCACTGAGCCACCTTCCCTGCCCTGTAAATTTATTTATCATTATATATTGAAATAAATGAAAATAAGAAAAAAACCTTAGAGACAAGAAATAATATTCCTATAATTTTTATTTTCTTATTCTTTAGATTGATTAAAAATACACATATTAAATATTGACTCAACCATTTTTTTTTTTTGACTCAACCATTTTTAAGTGTACAGTTCAGTAGAGTGGAGTACATTCACACTGTTACATAACCAAGTTCTAGAACTCCTCCTTGTTCCTACTATCCACCCATCTACTTTCTGTATCTGTGATTGGACTTTTTTTTTGTCAGTCCTGGGGCTTGAACTCTGGGTTTGGGTGCTGTCCCTGCACTCTTCAGCTCAAGATGAGCTCTCTACCCCTTGAGCCACAGTGCCATTTCCCGTTTTCTATTGGTTTATTGGAGATAAGAGTCTCACGGACTTGTTGCCCTGGCTGGCTTTGAACCATGATCCTCAGGTCTCAGCCTCCTGAGTAGCTGGAATTACAGGAGTGAGCCACTGATGCCCAGCTTATGATTTGACTTTTATATTTGTCTTTTTATGACTGTCTTCTTTGTTCCATATCCTCAATGTTAGTCTATTATTTCTGTAAATTATTCAAGCTTTCATGAAATAGCTAGGAGAGAATTGGGAGTAAATTTCTGATGGTAGCATTTTGTGTCACATAGTTTGTTCTTTTAAGAGACTGCATTCTTTTATTTTTGCATCACATTAATAAAAAGGATTAAGAATATTTTTCATGTATGTCTGATGACTGATTCTTCACTAAGTCTCATTTTGATCATAATATATAAATCCAAATGAGTATTTCTCTGAACATTTTCAAATTGTAGACTAAAGAATAGAATTCCTACTTTAGTTTGTCTGCCCCTCACTTTTTTTTCCCTTTTTGAAACAGTTTTACTATATGCGTCCCAGACTATATGCTTCCCAGACTTGAACTCCTGGGTACTCTGTGAATCCTCTGCCTTAATTCCTGAGTAGCTGTGACTGCAAGTGTGCACACATGTCAAACAACCTATTCAGTTTGTTCTACTTATACATTATTATGCATTATACTTTTAGAAGTAATTATTTTTATTTTAAAGGTAAAATATTAAGTATCCACTTAAAATTTTATACTCAATATAAGATGGATACTTTCCTGAAATTCAGTGACCATTTTTTTTTAATGCCCCGTGGATTTAACTCAGGCCCTCATACTTGCTAAGGAGATGCTCTACAACATAAGCCACTCTACCAGCTCAGAAACAATTTTAAAATTCACTGAAAAAATAGACATTTCACATGGTTTTATAGGAATAAGTTATTTTATGTCAGTAACAAATAAATGTATGTATTGACTCAGTGAAGAACCTTCAGTTTGAGTTTAATGTCAGCAAACACTAAACAAATGAATGGCAACAACAAGAGCAAAAAAAAAAAATGTTCATTTGCTGAACTGTTATTCTACCAGTTTGTTTTGTAGATTTCTTTATATGCTCACATTAATAATCCTTATAAGGGTATTATGAGCATGATACTGCTACTGAGGAGTGGTATATTTGTTTAAATAATCTACTGTGAGTTAATGAGATATCATTTATGGCTGCAAATGTCACTAGAAAAAGATTAAATATATTGCATTTATATCATATCTTGATGAGACTAAAGTAGTTTTTTTTCAAGTTTATCTTTGGAGATTAAGAGAAAAATGTACTTGGAGCTATGTGCTGTGTTTTTATAATAAATATTGAATCCTAGTCAATTACACTAGATTCTTTCATTCATAATTTATTGAGTTTTATGATATGATTTGTCTCTTAAGTATATGCAAATCTTAAGCAATCATTTTAAGAACAGGTTGTATCACTTGTGAATTAAATACTTCTGAACATCATTTTTAAGGATTATCAAGAATATGTAGAAAAGCTGTAAAACTTGACATATTTATAAATTAAAATTTCAATAGTGGTCATAATTGTGTATGTTTAACACATGCTTAGGTACAGTGATGGTTTGGCTCACTGGACAGGCTAGCAGGCTACATTTCAAAAAGCCCTGTGAAGTTTTTTTTACATTGCAGAGCTTATCAAGCCTTGAATATATAACAAACTTTGACTCTTTATATCTATCTATCTATCTATCTATCTATCTATCTATCTATCTATCTATCTATCTATCTATCTATCTATCTCCTTGAATCTCTATAGCTATCTATGTATACATATCTCCAAATTATTGAGTTATAATAAATAGAATTGTCAAGTGAATTATAATGTGCCTGTCAATATAATGGTTGAGCTTTTTAGTTTTGTTTTGTAGGTAACAAAATCAAAATTATGTGAACACAAATGAGTACAAATTTAATGGTATAAAGTTGAAGAGCCATTATACATCTTGTTCTGCAGTATTGGTGATTTTACCATTGAGGCCAAATTGCTCTAAGACTCCCCTAAACCCTATGCTTACTGTTTTCTAGAGACAGAGCCTCTGGCTCCAATCTTGTGATCTTTCCAACCCTCCTAAGTGCCGGGATCACAGCATAACTGGCAATTGTAGTGGACACTAGCAGTGTTTGGTTACTGATAGAGTTTTGATTTGTTTTTAAGTTTTAATGACAGATCATTTTTTCCTCATGGTTGCCTATGAGTTTCAATTAAATCTTGTAGACTTAGGAGCCTTTTTTTCTACTTCTGGTAATCTGCCTATCTGATTTAATTTGAGTTAACTTCATACTTGGAGGTAGAAAATAGCTTCTTATAATTTCTTATCCCCAGGACCATAGAGGATGTTTCCAAGTATACACAACATTCTGATCATGATTATTTGTGAAAATTGAAGGGGGAAATCACTAGTTATCATACCAGCTTAATATAATTATGATTATTTTGTTTAGTCTTCTTATTTGTAGGCTTTCATTGATTTCATAGATAAACAATTGTTGCTATATTTCCCAGTCGGGACTTAATTGATTCTTCTTTTTTTAAAAAATTTATTTATTTTTATTGTGAGAATACTGGATAGAGGAGTTACAACTACATGGGCAAGATAAGGAGTACATTTCTTATCAAACATTGTTGCCTCCTCATTGTTTCCCCTTCCCATCCCTTCCCATACTCTTCCCCTCCCCTCACCAGATCCTCCCCCCACCCCCCACCAAAGTTGTTAAGTTCGTTTTTCGACATAACGACTTGTACATCTCATTCTTGCAATGGGTCCACCTGTATCCATAGTTAAATGAATTGTTTTTTTCCCTTCCCCTCCACAAATTATACCAATATCAAATACAGTGAAAGTACGGGTTATACTGTGAGGGAGGGACATACAAAGCAACATAGAAATCATCTTATAAATATGATGAAAACAATTGAATGAAAGGAAAAAAATAAAAAAAAAACATTTGAATACTTATCTTGGGGTTCATTCCACTAACATCAACTTATCTGGCCTTTTCTGCTTGACTCAGACATATACTAGTTATTGCAAATAAGGGAAACTATGGGACCTGTGTTTCTTTGGGCCTGGCTTACTTCACTTAATATTTTTTCCAAGTCTTTCCATTTCCTAACAAATGGGGCAATATCATTCATTCTGATGGAGGCATAGAATTCCATTGTGTATATATACCACATTTTCTTGATCCATTCATCTACTGAGGGGCATCTGGGTTGGTTCCATATCTTAGCTATGGTAAATAATGCTGCAATAAACATAGTCGTGCTGGTATCTTTAGTGTGGTCTTGTTTGTGATCATTTGGGTAAATACCCAAAAGTGGGATTGCTGGGTCATAGGGGAGCTCTATGTGGAGTCTTTTGAAGAACCTCCATATTGCTTTCCAAAGTGGTTGAACAAGTTTACACTCCCACCAACAATGCAGTAAGGTTCCCTTCTGTCCACATCCCCTCCAGCATGTGTTGTTATTAGAGTTCTTGATTATAGCCATTCTAACTGGGGTGAGGTGTAATCTCAATGTTGTTTTGATTTGGATTTCTTTTATGGCTAAAGAGGATGAGCATTTCTTCATGTGTCTATTGGCCATCCTTCTTTCCTCTTCAGAGAAGTTTCTCTTTAAGTCTTTAGCCCACTTATTTATTGGGCAGTTGTTTCTTTGAAGATTTGTTTTTGGGGTATTTAATTTTTTAAGTTCCAGGTATATTTTAGATATGAGACCCTTGTCTGTTCTATGAAGATCTTCTCCCAATCCGTGAGCTTTCTATTGATCTTGCTAGCTATGTCCTTTGCCATGCAGAAGCTCTGCAATTTCATGCAATCCCATTTGTCCAACGTTTCTTTGATTTCTTATAAAGAACAGTGCTGGAGGAATATCAATACCAAATTTCAAACTCTACTACAAACCCATAGTAATCAAAATAGCTTCGTACTGGCACAAGAACAGACCCCAGGACCAATGGAATAAAATTGAAAACCCAGAAATGAACCTAAAGATGTATAGCCACCTGATCTTTGATAAGGGAGCTAAAAAAATAGAATGGAAGAAAGACAGCTTCTTCAGTAAATGGTACTGGCAAAATTGGTTAACTGCTTGTAGAAAACTAAAGCTAGATCCTTATATATCACCTTGCGCCAGAATCAACTCCAAATGGATCAAAGACCTCGGAGTCAAAACAGACACTCTGAAAACATTACAGGATGGAATAGGAGAAAACCTAGGTCTTCTTGGCACAGGCCAAAATTTTCTTAATAGAGACTCAGAATCATAAGAAATCAAAGCAAGGTTGGACAAATGGGATTGCATGATTCTTCTTTTAAATTTACAAATTTAGAATAAAACTAAATGCCTATACTTTCTCTTTTATAAACATGATACGTATCTACTTTTGAAATAAAAAGTGAATTTCCAGTGAAGATTTCAAATGACATTTTCTTCGTATAGGTTTTATTAGTTTTTTTTTTTTGGTTGAGTGGGATAGATTATATAAATATAAACATATCATTATGGAGATGAGAATTTTGTGTTTTAATTTAAGTTCTATTAGCTTATTGGTGATATATTGGGGAGCTGCCAACTTTGCTAGGTATGTTTTATAACTGGTTACAAAATATATCTAACTGCTAAATTTCTTACTCTTAAAAAATAATTCTTTGGTGCTTTCCATATCTTTTAACAATGAAATGTGATTTCATATATATATATATATATATATATATACATATATATGTGTATGTGTATATATATACACACACACACACGCACAATCAGACACGCACACATATAACCACACACACACCCATATTTGTTGGTCATAGGGCCAGAACTCTGGGCTTGGGCTCTATCCCTCAGCTCTCTAGCTCAAGACTAGTGCTATACCACTTGAGCCACAGTGCCACTTTGGCTTTTTCTGCTTATGTGGTGCTGAGGAATCAAACCCAGGGCCTCATGCATGCAAGGCAAGCACTTTACAACCAAGCCACCTTCCCAGCCCTCCAATGTTCTGCTTCATTTTTATCATACTATATTAGACATAGGTTCTAGAACATATTTGCACTATGGCAGCAATTACATTGAATCGTGTTTTACAGCATCCTAGCATCATCTTTCATACATTTACACAAGTTCAAAGTGATAGTTACAGCATTATGTAAATTTTGGATAATTAAAAATGCATTTAAACTTTGGAACATGCCTATATAAACAGGAGGCTGACCCCAGCTGTAGGTGTTGGGAAAAATACCTGAGAAATAGAGGATTGGCAAAGTCAGGAGAAGCTAAAAGTGATCATTAGTCAGTTTGTGAAGTTTGTGCAATGAGAGTAGGACTGGTGTCTTTACAGTACAGATGCAGTATTCTTTTTATGCTCATATAGGGGATTCTTATTTTCTTTATTTTGCAAAAAGAAAATATAAATAAATAAAATCCAGATCAAGATAACAAGTCACTTGCCTCAGTTTGAACAAAACGTAGAACAAGAACCTAAGTCTTTGGACCACTGCTGCCAGTATTTCTATTTGTGTCTTTTTCTAAATAATAGATTCTTATACAAAGTTTAATTATTGTGATAGTTAATCTTGATTAGGAACTTGATTGGGTTGAGACTCACCTGGGCTTTCAGTACAGCATAACTTGGGTATATCTGTGAGGGCGATTACAGAGATTAGATCCTGAGCTCTGTGGCCCAATGAATGGATTAATCCCTTGATAGACTCATTAATCCCTTGATAGATTCATAGAGGACATTATTGAGAAGTGGTGAAAAGAAAGTAGGTCACTAGGGCATGTCCTTAGAGTCTATATCTGGTCCTCACTCCTTGTTATATTCAGTTTCTCTGCCTCCTGACTACCAGGATGTGAACTGCTGTGCTCTGCCATGACCTTCCCACCTTGACAGAATGATAACTCTGAAACTATGAGCCAAAATAAATCTTTTCTACCTTTAAGTTGTTCTCTCAGGTATTTTTCAAAGCAAAGAGAAAAGTCTGATTGGCACAATTATGTAAGTAATCTCATGAATTATACCCAAATGCAATGTGATCAAAACTGAGTACTGTCCCTCAGCTCTTCTGCTAAAGGCGAACAGCCACAGTGCCACTTCAGTTTTCTGGTGGTTTATTGGAGATAAGAGTCTCATGGACTTTTCTGCCAGGGATGGCTTTGAACCATGATCCTTAGATCTCAGCCTCCTGGGTAGCTAGGATTACAGGTGTGAGCCACTGGTGCAAGCTAAACTGGGAGGCTCTTACAGTCCTCTGTATCTTCAGTACCTGTACCTAAATGGTGATTATATCAGTTTATTCTACCTTTAAAAATCAAATTTGTCTTACCTCTGCATCCCCATCCTTTTTCCCCATCACTACTATCTTTGTTTAGGCTATTATTAATTCTGTTGTTTGTGTTTAGTCTTGCCCTTTCCAACCTGCTTTTTCCCCTTGTAATACTCTTATCAAATGCAATTCCAATCCATTACCCATCCTTTAGTGATTCTCCCTTATTTCAGGATATGGTTCAGGCTGCTTAGTCCAAGTTTTTGTATAAAAATGAAATAATAATAAAAGCCTGCTGAATCTGACTTCTTTTTCTAAATGTTAAATTTATTCATAGCTTATTTACCAGTTAATAATTGGTCAGAAGTTACATCAAACATTCTGAGTCAGTAAAGCTTCCCTGTTGTGATGAATCTGTATGTGGCTTAGGGAACACATTCAGAGCTCAGGTAGTTTCTGATTGTTTTGCCTTCCAGTTTGTCTTGCTTCCTCTGTGATCATGCACAACCTTCCCATCATCCAGGATATGCTAAAGCTTGGGCTTTGTTTCCCCTATGCATATGAGTTGAAGTCAGCCAATGAGTGTTGTACACAGATTTCATGGCTCCTCTATGGGTTTTACCTTTTCAGGATGCTCCTGTTACTTTCCTGGTTATGTTGCTAGCCAGTTCTTGTTGGGGTAACTAACTCAGACTTGCTACAGACATTGTTTTTGTTGCTGCTGTTGTGTAGCATATTTTCACCTTCAGTTTTATAGATCAGCCAAGCCCCTGGGCCACTGAAGCTGCTGTTTTCACTGTTTGCAGTCCAGATAGAACCAGGATACAGACCATCTGGGAAGGATAAGAACAGCACCAGAGAAGCCAGTAAAGCCACCACTCTGGTTTAAACATCAATAGTTTTTTTTTTTTTTTTAATGAATAAGTACTTCTTTTTAAATTAGCATGTATTAGTTGTAAAAGGGGTATTTCATTGAAACATTTCCACACATGTAAACAATGTTTTTTAATCATCCTCACTCCCTCTTTACTTTGTTCCATTTTTAATTTCCCTTA
Source organism: Dipodomys spectabilis (assembly GCF_019054845.1). Classification (NCBI taxonomy): domain Eukaryota; kingdom Metazoa; phylum Chordata; class Mammalia; order Rodentia; family Heteromyidae; genus Dipodomys; species Dipodomys spectabilis. The sequence continues at coordinate 20,296,051 of NW_024870817.1, read as the reverse complement.
GAACAATAGTGACATTTCATTGTTCTATTTTCATACATGAAAATAAACTATATGGATTATAGTCATCATCATTCATGCTTTTCATTAGCCCTAGTGCTTGTTTTCTAACAATTTTTTCCTTCCTTCTTTCCTTCCTTTCTTCCTTCCTTCCTTCCTTCCTTCCTTCCTTCCTTCCTTCCTTCCTTCCTTCCTTCCTTCCTTCCTTCCTTCCTTCCTTCCTTCCTTCCTCCCTTCCTTCCTTTTTAGTGTGAGTCTTGTGGCTTGAACTCAGGGCCTGGGCACTGTCCCTGAGCTTTTTTGCTCAAGGCTAGTGCTCTACTGTTTGAGCCAAAGTTCCACTCTCCTGACTTTTGGTGATTAAGTAGAGAAAAGACTATCATGGACTTTGCTGCCTTGCTGGCTTTGAACTCCTGAGGTGCTAGGATTATAGGTATGAGCCACCGGTACCTGGAAGTTTTATAACAATTTAGTCCATTTCATTGTTATTTGTTGGAGAAGAGAACTTGATATGCCATCTCCTGAGACTGCATAGTGTTAGTTGTTTAGTGTCCTAAAAGCTTGCTAATTTTCATGTGTTCATTATTTATATCTTTTTGTGATTTGTATGTTTAAATATTTTGTCTATGAATACTATATATCATATCATAAATTTAATTTATTGCTGGTTTTTGAACTCAGGGCTTAAAGCTTACTTGATTTACTGTGTGGCTTCCTTTCTTGACTGTTATTCTGTCACTTGAGTTATACCTACAGTCAGGCTTTTTGCTGTTTTTTGGGAATGGAATTTCTAAATCTTATTCTCCTGAGTAGCTTGGATTATAGGCATGAGCTACTGGTACCTGACTGCTGTGTATTTTTTTTTTTTTTTGGGTCCGGTTGTGGGGCCTGAACCCTGGGCCTGGGCGCTGTCCCTCAGCTCTTCAGCTCAAGGCTAGCGCTCTACCACCTGAGCCACAGCGCCACTTCCGGCTTTTATTCTTTTTGCTTATGTGGTGCTAAGGAATTGAACCCAGGGCCTCAGGCATGCAAGGCAAGCGCTCTACCACTGAGCCACCTTCCCAGCCCCGTGCTGTGTATTTTTATAGTATTATGTTCTTCAGATAGGCAACTTATATCTCTCAAATTTGACTTACATGTTCCTCTGTTTTTCCATATAATTACAGTGGAATTCTTTATGGTGTGTACTTAACTAATTTTTCATAGTAATCTGAAAATTCCTTGACACAAAGACTATGTTTTTGTTTTTTGTTTTTGCTTTTGGCCAGTCCTGGGGCTTGAACTCAGGGTCTGGGCACTATCCCTGAGCTTCTTTTGCTTAAGGCTAGCACTCTACCACTTGAGCCACAGCTCCATTTATGGCTTTTTGTGTTTGCATGGTACTGAGGAATGGAACCTAGGGCTTCATGCAAGCTAGGCGAACACTCTTATCACTAGGCCACATTCCCAGTCCAGGACTATATTTTTATTTCTCTATTTGTGTGTGTGTGTGTGTGTGTGTGTGTGTGTGTGTGTGTGTGTGTGTGTGTGTGTGTGTGTGTGTGTGTGTGTACGTGTACTCCTATCCTGGGGTTTGAACCCAGGTCCTGGGTGCTATTTCTTAACTTTTTTGGCTCAATGCCAGTGACAGTGCTCTGTCACTTAAGCTACAACTCTATTTCCAGCCTTTTTTTTTTCTTTTCTTTTCTTTTTTTTTTTTACGGTTATCTGGTGATAAAAGTCTTATAGTCGCTGGGTGCCAGTGGCTAACGCCTGTAATCCTAGCTACTCAGGAGGCTGAGATCTGAGGATCGCGGTTCAAAGCCAGCCCAGGCAGGGAAGTCCGTGAGACTCTTATCTCCAATAAAACCATTAGAAAACTGGAAAGTGGCGCTGTAGCTCAAGTGGTAGAGGGCTCTCCTTGAGCTGAAGAGCTGACGGACAGCACCTAGGCCCAGAGTTCAAGTCTTATAGTCTTTACTACCTAGGTAGGCTTCAAACCAATATCCTCAGATCTCAGCCCTCAGAAGAGAATTTGTATATTAAATTAATTATCTTCCTGAGTAAATAGGATTACAGACATGAGCTACTGCCAAGCTGTATTTCCTTTTCCAAAGCCCTGGTTTTTAGCAGAATAAGCATTTTATATACATTTGTTTAATTGTATTAAGATCATATAAACTATATGGAGTTTGGCCAAGAATTTTATTTCTGAGTATTTCATTTTATTTCCTTGAAACAAAATGGTTCATATGAACCATTTAAAATGACTAATGTTTAAAAACCTATTTGGGAAGTTGAGGGGGCATGTCTCAAGTGGTTAGATCACCTCCCTAGCAAGTGCAAAAACTCGATTCAAAGTTTAATGAAACTATTTGTTTCAGAAGAATTTATTAAGTGGTAAAATGATGGAATGAATAATTCTCCCAGTTTTTAAAGTGGAGTTAAGTCAGTACTAATATGTAATGCCATTATGATCACTAGGCTATTAAATTCATTAGTAAATTCTTAGATCCTTTAGTAGCACTCAACAGTACACTCTTCCTTAAAACTTTCTTTGATATCTTCATTCTCTTGGTTTATCTCTTATATTATGCTTCATTTCTTTTAGTCTCCTTTGCTGTGTCTTTGTTTTTTTCAACAATTTTATATTAGTATCTAAGGTCAGTCCTATGTCACATTCTCAGGCCTCTAGAGATCGCATCATTTAAATTCAATCTAAATGGCACTCACTTCCAACTATATCTTACTTTTGAGACTTCTCTCCTAAATTTCAAATTCATAGGCCAACTTCTTGTGCAGGAGTTCAGAAAATGATCCATATAATCCCAAACTATGGTAACAACCCACTCTCTACACCCAAGGCCCTATCTTTTTAATTCTTTTGTTTTGCCAAGGTATGGGGAGGGGCTTCCTTCCCAGAAGGAATGCAGTTGGTATGAAATTTAATTAATGAGAAAATATTAACTACTGGAAAAAGAAGAGACTTAACCACCAGGATACTCTGAGACATGCCCAGGCAACTCTAGTAGACTACTTGAGAAATGTTATGTGCTATACTTGAGTGCATTCTGTTCCTCATCATTCCTGTGTTTGTCCTTATTAACTTCCAGGATACCTCAAGATCTACCCTACCCAATCTTTATTTCTCTTTGTAGCTCCATTGGTTATTTTTCCATGGGGAAACTTCCTACTGTGTATATGACAACTATGCTGTGATTTTTTTTAACACATAGACTTTAATCAATTTCTAATATCTTTTTCTCTTTTAGCCTGGTTATTGCCATCTTATGTCAACGAATCTTCTGAGATGGGGAAAATTCTTTGTCTGTACATTTGCTGTTTCTGTTTTGATGTTTCTCCACTTAGGAACTAACGTCTAGTTGTCCAAAATGAGCTTTTTTTTTTTTTAACCTTCAGTCCTCAAAGTTGTTCACTCATCACCCACTAAACCAATCTTCTCTAAATTACTTGAGTTATCCTTAACTTTCGCTTTCTTTTTTCCTCCTCCCCTTCTTCCTCCTCTTCTTCCTTCTCCTTCCTCCTCCTCTTCCTCCTCTTCTTCCTTTTTTAAGGGGAGTTGGAGCACTAGGCCTTGTGCTTGTCAGGCACATACTTTACAATTTGAGCCATGTCTCCAGTCCTACCCTTACCTTCTTTATGTGTCACACCTCACATCAAACTTATCAGAAAATTCTATTATTTCCCTGTGCATATCTAAAATCAGAACATTTTATATTATCTCCACTTTATATTATCTACCACTCTGGGGTAAACTAGCAATGACTCTTCCATTCTTTTCTTCCTGTAGCATAATAAATAAATGAGTCATACAAGTATTGTGTTATTTCTTAACTTGAAATAAAAGCTAAATTCTAATGCCCTAAAAACTATATTGATTTGCTCATTTCCTAACCCTTCTTTCTCTTCTGACTTTACTTCCTATGTCTTCATTTATCATACCTACCCAGAAACATTGACCTTCTTGTTTTTCATCAGACATGATAAGCACTCCTGCCTGGAGTTCTCTGTACTTATGGCTCTTACCTTTAGAACATTCTTCCACATGATCAGCTTTCCCAGGTTCCTTATATGATCTCTCATATGTCATTTTTTTTTGTTTGTTTGTCATGGGGCCTGGACTCTGGGCCTGGGCACTGTCCCTCAGCTATTCAGCTCAAGACGAGCCCTCTGCCACTTGAGCCACAGTGCCACTTCCCGCTTTTTCTGCTTATGTGGTGCTGAGGAATCGAACCCGGAGCCTCATGTAGGCAAGGCCAGCAGTCTACCACTGAGCCACCTTCCCAGCCCGCATGTCAATTTTTATTGTTACTTTTTGAGACAGGGTCTTTCTGTGTGACCCAGCCTAGCTTGGAACCTGTTATGTATCACAGGCTGGCCTTAAATTTGTGATTCACCTATTTTAGCCCCCAAAATGCTTTAATTACCACCTGGTAAGCTACCAAACCCAGCTACCTGTCACCTTATTAGTGAAACCTCCCTGACTACCCTCTTAAACATTTCAAACCACCTGGCTATTTCACGAGGCAACCCCATTCTTTTTATTTTTCTTTTGTGCCAATAGTGAGGCTTGGACTGAGGGTTTTAGCTCTTACTTCGCTTTTTCATCCAAGGCTGATGCTCTGCCACTTGAATCCACCTCTACTTCTGGCTTTTTGCTGGTTAATTGGAGATAAGACTTGCTTTGAACAATCCTTAGATCTCAGTTCCTTGTGTAGTTTTCACCCTTGAACACTTCTGATTTCTGGTGTCTTTTTATTTTTCTCTCCTATTTTCTCATTCATTTCCTTATTGTTTAGTGTATCTCTTTTACTTATCAATCTATTAAGGCAGGGATTTTTGTTTAGTTTGCTGATATGCACAAAGCATATAGAATATCACTAGATATAAAGAAAGCATGGAAATGAATATTTGTAGAATGATTATATGATTTTCCTGAAAAAAGTTAGAATTTGCAATTGTTCTTTTTGAATTCTTTTTTGAATTCACAATTTTTCAGAATTTTATTAGATAAGAACTATATCTGAACAATTTTGAGAAGCTGAAAAAAGTGCCAGCAATCCCTTAATTGATAAATTAGAATCCATGAAAACGCCCTAAAATTTACATGAAAAGCTAATAAGTATCATTCAAATAACATCTTCAGGGCAGTCTTTTTAATAAAACTAGCATTCTGTAGATATGGAATTTTTCTGTAGTGATATGCAGCATAGTAGAATTTAATGCATACTTCAAGTTTTGAAATAACCATATGTCCAGGAAATGGAAACAAGATTTTTGTTTTTCTTTGTTATTGTTTTCATTTTCTTTTCTTTTCGTCTTATTTGTTCATTTGTATGTCTTTGGGAGGGTGGAGGGAGGCACAGAAATGGAGAGACACAGGATAAACAAATGCAGTGGTGGTACTCACTAGACACTATGTTGAAAATGAACTATAACAACTTGTCATTGGGGATGGGAGGGAAAAACTGGGAGAGAGTAAGGGATGGGGTGACATTTTTCCAAAAAGAAATGTACTCTTTACCTGACTTATATAACTGTAACCCCTATGTATATCACCTTTACACTAACAATAAAAATGTTAAAAAAAAACTCATGTAAAATGTGTTGAGTGGGACCTTTTTATTTTGTTCCAAACTTAAAGCTAAAGTCCTAAGATGAAGAAAAGAGTCCCTAAGTAACTCATATTCCATATTTGGATTGCCAAGAATAATCTATCTACTGGGGCCAGGAATCTGCCCACAGAACCTGCTCTGAGGAACTATTCCTGAGGAAATGGGATCCCCCACTGCACCCAAATATGAGACCTCAGTAGAGATGCCCCGCAGTGTTTTTGAATGAAAAACTATTCCTTTCCTCCCAAACCTACTCTCCTTCCTTCCTCCCTCCCCCCTTCCTCCTTCTTCCCTGCTTATACCCTCCTACCCTCCCCTTTTCTCCCCTCTCAGTCTTTTCTCTCTCTTTGGCAATACTGGAATTTGAGCTCAGAGCCTCACATTTGCTAGCCTTGTGCTCTACCACTTGAGACATGCCCTAGCCTTTTTGCTTTAGTTATTTTTTAGAGAGGCTATTACTTTTTCCTGAGGCTGCTTTCAAAACGTGATCTTCCACCTATGCCTTCTGGTAGCTGTGTATGTATCTCTGAACCCAGGCCCAATGCCTTTTCTTCAAAGAGCCAGCTGAGGAGAGTAGAAGTACTTAAGGTATGAGAGAGAAGAGTGGGCCTTTCATTGCCTTCTTGGACACTTGCCTAGCTATGGATTTTTCTGATCTGCTCCTTACTGTTAGAGGGAAAAGCAGTTGAAAGCAATAGTGGAGTTAAGGGAGGAATGGAAAGGACATTAATATGTTTAACATAGTGACTTTATAGAATCTAATCTTGATCAGTTTTTTTCTCTTACTCTGCTCAAAAAGACTGGCAGCCAGGTCTGTGTACCTCAGCAGTGGTAGAAGGGGAATGCTGATTATCTAGAGCAGGTGAATGTACTGAGGATCTTCTTGTAATGGCCTCTGGAACAACCCTACAATCACTCCATGGGGATTTGCCATCTACAGTGGTTTTGTGTCAGGCAGAGAAGTGACAAAAAGGTAATTCATTCTTGGAATCCTAGTTATTCAGGAGGCAGAGATTGGGTGGATCAAAGTTTGAAAGCAAATTGGACAAAAAACTTAGTGAAACCCAATCTCAACCAATAAATTGAACACAGTGGTACACATGTTTTGTCCTAGTTAATTGGGAAGCAGTAAGTAGGTGGATCTAACTTCAAGCAAAAATATGAGTTATTTATTTTAAATAACTAAAACAAAAAAGGGCTTGGCGGGGAAAAAGGGGAGGAAGAGAGATCTTCTTTTCTTCCTCCAATTCTCAAGTCATGGTCTTCTAAAAGAAGGACAAGAGCAGTCAGTTTTTCTAAACACCATGCTACATTTTTCTATTTTAAGTTGCTGAGAGTGTAGATTGAACAGCAGGGAGAAAAGTGCTTTGAACTGATTTTGAGACTCAAGTTTTCAGAGTAATAAAAATAATAACATGATTGAATTTTTATTATGAATGATGGAGTTCCAGTAACTTGAAACATATAAGACAATATGAGCAAGGACCATGTCGTTGTTTAAATATTAGTTATGTATTGCTGAATAATAAGTCATTCAAAACTTAGTGATTTCTACTAACAAACATTGTTATTTCTTAGAAGACTGACAGTTGACTGAACATTTTTATCACCTGTAACAGGCTTAGTTGATGTCTGCAGGGATTCTTATGTATATGCAATCAATTTAAGATTGACTAGAGACTGGCTGGTCTACAGTGATATCATTTGTGATGATTCCATGTTCTGGTTGGCTAGCCTGCGTTATTCTCTTGGCAGCGGTAAGGTATCTAAAAGGAGGAAGCAGGAACACTTACATTCATTTCTAGACTGCTATTTGAATGTTTCATGGGGGGCAAGCCCAGAGTTCCTGTGAGAAGGCACAACCAAAGGCTATGAGGCTTCTTTCTTTGTAGGGAAGTGTGAAAAATTGGTTCTATTAACATAATCAGCTACACTTACCAAGTAGAAATACTGTTGTAAGAGGACTCGGTGAGAAACAAAGAAGCCACATTTTGAGAGGTTGAATTAGGAGTCTTTATTGGAGAGCCAGTGTCTGCAGGTAGACTCTTGTTTCAAAGACCTGCTGCCCCTCAATAACATTTAAACTGTCAGAAAACAGGAGCCATGTGAGCAGGAGAGGAAAGAAAAACAATACCAACAAACCAGCTCAACTCTAATGTAGAGCTGAAGTGGGATATCATGGTGACCGAAGGAGAACCAGAAGACAGGAGACAAGGGAACATGAGGCATGGCATAATGGTGCCTGAGCTTGTCCTGGCCTAAATAGGGCCAGGGACAGGGGCCAGGGTCACTGGAAACTTAAGAGTTTTGCAGGTTCAAAGCACAAGACTGACAGGTCCAGTAACTTAGTGTCCAAATCCCCGGCCCTGCCTCTAGTAATTCAGACACGCCCATTACATGCGAGTGGAACTTTCCTGCCTCCACCAGGAAGACAAGATGGCACCAATTAAACCCAATATCTTATCATCCACTATGTGGCCAAGATGGTGCCAGTTAGATCCAATACCCTTATTTCAAGACCATACAAGAAACTTAAGGGTAGTAAACTCTTCAGGTTACAATGGATTTCTCAGGCAGATTGTTTCTTTTATATATATATTTTCAATATGTAAGTTTAACAAAAGTTATTTATGTATTGACTTTTTGAGACAGGATCTTACTGCATAGCCCAGACAGTCCTTTAACTTGGGTCTACATCTGCCTACCAAGTTCTGGAATTATAGGCTGATACCAGTCGAGTAGAAGTGAGCTTACAAAAAATTTTGTTAGCATACATTAGTTATGAAAGGGAGGGTTCATTGTGGCATTTCCATATATGCCTACAGTATATCCCAGTCAAAGTCACCCACTCTATTACTCTTCCATATGCCATTCCCCACTTCTTAAAACATGTTAAGAAGGGTTTAATTGTCCTATTATCTACATGCAAATAAACTACTTTCCGTATATTCATCCTGTTCACCCTCTTTCTTAGCTCTGCCCCCTCTTGCCTATTTTACTTTTGCTGATTTTTTAAATGTATATTAATTGTTTAATTGTGACAGGATATTTTGTTATGGTATTTCAGATGTGCATGTATTATACTTTGCTCAGAATATCCATCTCTTGTATCTTTTTTGGGGGGGTGGGGGGTGGAAAGGAGGCTTGAACTCAGATGCTTAAGGTCTGGCTTGGCTTTCTTTTGCTTTTGGCTCTACCATTTGAGCCAGTCCCATTTTGCTGGTTTATTGGAGATAGGTCTCTGGACTGAGATGGATTTGAACTATGATCCTCCATGTTTCACCCTCTTGAGCAGCTATGATTACAGGCATGAGTCACCAGTGTCTGGTTGTTACTGTATCTCTTTAATGATCCTAGATTTTAAATTTAGGAATCACATTAAATTTGTACATATAGAATGTACTAAATAATTTAGTAGGAAATAATTAAATTTATGTCCAGAGAAAGTAGTAGACATAAAATTCAGTGTATTTGAAGTTAAATGCATACCAAAACAAAGAAAATGGTGAGAGTACTCCAGCTGATCTGAAACTTTGGCAAAGTAGCAAGGTATAAAATTAACCCTCAAAATTCAGTAGCTTTTCTGTATGCCAATAATGAGAACACCACAGCTGAAATCAGGAGAGCAGTTCCTTTTGTAATAGCCCTACAAATAATAAAATACCTAGGATTTAACTAAAGAAGTGAAGGATCTCTATGATGAAAACTTTAAAAACCTGAAAAAGGAAATTAAAGCAGAACTAAGGAAGGGGAAAAGCCTCCCATGCTCCTAGATTGGGAGGATTAACATATGAAAATGGAAATACTTCCAAAGGCTACCTACATATTCAATGCGATACATATTAATATCCCAACCTCATTCTTCAGTGAAATAGAAGCAGTCCCAAAATTCATATGGAACAATAAAAAACCTGAAAAGCAAAGGAACATTGCCGGAGGAATATATTTACCAAATTTCAAACTCTACTACAAAGCCATAGTAATCAAAACAGCATGGTACTGGCACAAGAAGAGACCTCAGGACCAATGGAATAGAACTGAAGACCCAGAAATGAACCCACAGACCTATAGCCACATAATCTTTGATAAGGGAGCTAAAAAAATAGAATGGAAGACAGCTTCTTCAGTAAATGGTGCTGGCAAGATTGGTTAACTACTTGTAGAAAACTAAAACTAGATCCTTATATGTCACCCTGCACCAGAATCAACTCCAAATGGATCAAAGATCTTGGAGTCAGAGCAGACACTCTGAAAACATAACAGGATGGAATAGGAGAAACCCTAGGTCTCCTTGGCACAGGCTGAAATTTTCTTAATAGAGACCCAGAAACACGACAAATCAAAGAAAGGTTGGACAAATGGGATTGCATGAAATTGCAGAGCTTCTGCATGGCAAAGGACATAGCTAGCAAGATCAATAGAAAGCCCACGGATTGGGAGAAGATCTTCACTAGCCATCCTATGGACAAAGGCCTCATATCTAAAATATACTTAGAACTCAAAAAATTAAATCCCCCAACAACAAATCCTCAAAGAAACTGCCTGATTAATAAGTGGGCTGAAGACTTAAAGAGAGACTTCTCTGAAGAGGAAATAAGAATGGCCAAAAGACACATGAAGAATTCCTCATCCTCTCTAGCCATAAAAGAAATGCAAATCAAAGCAACATTGAGATATCACCTCACCCCAGTTAGAGTGGTTATAATCAAGAACTCTAATAACAACAGATGCTGGAGGGTATATGGCCTACTGCATTGTTGGTGGGAGTGTAAACTTGTTCAACCACTTTGGAAAGTAGTACGGAGGCTCCTCAAAAGACTCCACATAGAGCTCCCCTATGACCCAGCAATCCCACTTTTGGGCATTTACCCAAACAATCACAAACAAGGCCATACTAAAGCTACCAGCACGACTATGTTTATTGCAGCATTATTTACCATGGCTAAGATATGGAACCAACCCAGGTGCCCTTCAGTGGATGAATGGATTAAAAAAAACTGATACACACACACACAGTGGAATTCTGTGCCTCCAACAGAAAGAATGACATTGCCTCATTTGTTAGGAAATGGAAAGAGTTGGAAAAAATTATAAGTAAAGTAAGTGAGGCCCAAAGAAACATAGGTCCCATGGTTTCCCTTATTTGGAATAATTAGTATACATCTAGATTAATGTTACCAGACAAGCAGAAAGGATCAGAAGCTATGTACATATGACCATATAAGATGATGCTAAGTGAAATGAGCCCCAAGATAGGGACACAAGAGGTTTTATCTTTGTCGCTGTTGTTTTTAATGTACTATGTGATGTTTTTGTTTCTTTTGTATGTTCTTCTCCCATGGTATAAACCCTGTTGTCACTGTATTTGATTCCAGTGCCCTGCATCTTGTATATACATTTTTCTAATTTGGAGAGAGGAAGGGAAATAACAAAATGCTGAAATAAGGAGACTGGTTGACCCATTGTAACAATGACATATATAAGACACTATGTTGAAGACAAACTTTACAACTTGGTGGGAGAGGAGGGAATGGGGGGCAGGGAGGTGTTGGGAAAATGGGGAGGAAAGAGATTAAAAAAAAAAAAAAGAAAATGGTGAGAGTTTCCTTTAGATAGGATAACCAGAGTATATGAGAAGAGAAGGGGCTTTTGAGTTTAGTTTTATATATTGTGAATTTTGCTATTTATTTACTTTTTGAACTATATGCTATATTAGCTTGATAAAAATCAGTAATAATTATTTTTAAAATACAGTGTCCATTTTCAAATCATTCTTCCTGGGCTGTTGTTTGCTTGGTGTATCTTATGTATTTTAATCTTCATGATATCACCATTTGTTAGATATTATTGTTTCTACATGAGATGTATGTGCTTAATGAGGTTGCATAGCTTATTTACAGTTTTAGTCTTTAAGTTTAAGGCAGAATCAAGACTAGAACCAAGGTGTATCTGCTTTCAAACACTGTTAGCTTAACTCCTAAACTGTAATTTGTTAATTGAGTTACTTTTAAAATCTGATCCACATCACTGTTATGTCACTAAAACGACAGAACAGGAATATATTTATTTATTTTCCTTCTTCCCACAAACTTTACTTGCTTTTTTAAAAAAAATCAACATTTCTAGTCTTGAAATGGAAAGTTAGCTTTGCTAATATTCTTTAAGTGAGGCTATGATACATATCTAGCATGACTAAATTTGCCCTAAGGAAATAAACCTACTATGTAATCCTATACATATTATATTGGATGCTCAGATTTCAAATATTAGAATTTGTAGCACACATATTTAATACCTGTAGAGTAAGGAAAACATTTATAATTGGACTCTAAGAAGAACTGATCCTCTTTCATGGGTTTTCCAAGTTATCAATATGCAGCTGTATTATCTTACTTTAAGTGTCTCAATTTGATACAAAATTCATATACTAATTGCCTTTAACAGATGCTGTAGATATTTGTTGCAAAATGTCATTGAAAAGACAGATTTACTATATTAGTTTAGTACACATAGTGATTTAAAGATTAGAATTCGTTAAATAAACTGTGTCAGAAATTATAAATAAACTAAAATGAGTAAAATTATCCTTAAATTGCTAGACAAGTCTTCACATTTAATGTTACATTAATGAGTTTTGCACAGAGACTGTTTAGAATAAAACCCTTTTCATCAGATGTTGCACATATGCTTTCACTGTTTGTTTTTCTTCAAAGTAAAACTTAATGAAACAGCTAATAAAACCCAATTTTGCTCCTGATTCTTAAAAGAAACAAGCCCTTGAAGTATACCCGCTGTTTATTCTTTTGCACTGGTTTTTGCTACTTTTCAGCATGTAAATTTTCTGATAATGGAAAACAGTCCAAACCATAAACCTTTTCTTCCAAGTCTTATAAACCCACTGTTTATTTCTTATTTGTACAATGATTGCACAATAGAGACATGCTTTGCACACATACAGAGAAGTTTGGTCTCAGATCTTTATGTTCACCTCCTGTTGGCTTCACCAGGGTGTAGAGCATGTGCATTTAAATGGATCTTTATTATGTAAATAACCAAAAACCAGGATGGGGGCTTTAACTAGCCTAAAAAAATGAGAAGTTCCAAGTAAAAGGCATGTATGGGGCTCATATCCAATTACTCTTATAAGCCTATGTTACACTGATGAATAGTTTCTGGAAAAGGGTTAGCTTCTATGAATTAGAAGTCGCTAGATAGCTGATGTATATATATCCCAAGCGGCTCTTTCATTAACCACAATATATACTGTCCAAACATTCCAGCTTCTTTCTGGAGAGTGTTGTTTGCCTTAGGCAACAAATTAGAGGTACATTTTTGGATTAGTATCAGAGTCTATTCTAGGGGGGAGATGCTCCAAGTTTAGTCCTAGGTTAGTACCCATGCAAGCAGGTAAGTATAAAAATTAAAAATGAGTAATTAGAAATTTTAAGCAATTTGACAGAGTAATTTCATGTCTGTCACATCTAATAAAAGAACTGGAGCTTACATTTTATATATTTTGGATTTGTTAATTTTATTTTTTCTAGTAATTCATTTTTTTTGGTGTTTTTCACAAAAGTATGTCTATGACAGATTGGAAATAAAAATCTTGATCTTTCACCACAGATGGTTTGAAAATCATTTGGTGTAGGATAAGATTTTTAACTGTTGATTTATGTTCCTTTGCCCCATAACATAACAGCAAGTATTAGACTTTGAATAAGAAGAAAAGAGTAAGATTCAGAATCATCTTATAATCTACCTTAAGTTTGATGACACTGGATGATTCATAGGCTAGTGGAATCTGAAGTAGAAATATTCTGTGTCCTGATATTCTGTACTCCCAGTGACCACAGTGGCCATTGATGTTAACATTCTCCTATGAAAATCAAGCCTGAGGATTTGTGCCTAAATGGAAGCTATTTCCAAAATAAGATTTTAAAAATTAGATTGGGTTTAAGGTAGAGGAAAGAACAGAAAAAACTGAGTTATATGCTTTGTGATGCTTTTGAAAGGTCATACAAGATAGAAACTTTGGGCTACCACAGGACATGGAATTAGCTTTGACAACAAAGTGGAGGTAGAAATAGGAGACCATCAATGACAAGTTTCATTTACTTCTCAGCTATACATAGGATAGCTTAGTGCTACTAAAAATCATGAGGCGTGCTTCTTTGGTATGTATTTTATTCATTGCTGATATCAGGACAAGAATTCAGAATATAAAGTTAAGATTAATGTGTTTTATAACCTTGGGTCATAAAAATGTTCATAAGTCATAGAAATGGAGGTTTGAAGTTAGAAGGTCATACAATTCACCCTGTTCCAGACATTGCTTCTATTAAGTCTGCTTACAATGCATTAGCTTTTTGTGTAGCACGTTAGCTTTTGCCCATGAGGGTGGGATGAGATGGAAGTCAAATGCCCTTGGGTATATGGGTCAAGAAGCTAGAGTCCAAAACCCTTGTTGAGGGAGGATGAGATCTACTCAGAAGATTAAGGATTTTTTTATTTTCAAACATGCAAATAACTATGTCTATCATACCCTCAGTCACCCTTTTTGTTTGCCCTTCCCTCTTCTGGCTGTTTTCTTCCCAGCCTGCTTTAATAATGAAATGTGTCAACTCTTAATCTCCCAACTAGCTAGGATTACAAGTGTATGCTACCAATTCCTGGCTAAAATTTTGCTTTGTAAATTTTGCATGTAAACTATTTGTGTTTTATTTTAGTTTTATTTCCTACTAATACATTTTTGTGATTTTACTGACATTATAATTAATTATTTTTATAACTTATATTACTTTTTTTTTCTTTTCTGGTGCCATTCCTAGGGTTTGAACTCAGGGGCTGGGCACTGTCCCTGTGCTTTTGTGCTCAAGGCTAGTGTTCTAACACTTGTGCCACAGCTCCACCTCCAGCATTTTGGTGGTTAATTAGAGATAATGGTTTCCTAGACTTCTCTGCCACTGGTGATAAATTCTATTACAATATTTGATAAAAAGAGATTGCTAAGTAAGATCCTGATATTTTTAAACTTCTTGGTATTCTTATTTAGTATTTACTTTTGCTGTCAACAGCTAGCCAAAGTCACATTCTTGATAGAATTTATAATGATTTGTGGCATATTTCAAAATTAAATAAGTTGATTTGTGAAAAGACCACCTGTGGCTCACACCTGTAATCCTAGCTACTCAGGAGGCTAAGATTTGAGGATTGCTGTTAGCAGTCAGCCTGGGCAGGAAAGTCTCAAGGTTCTTATCTCTAGAAGGTCAGAAGTGTCCCAAGTAGTGGAGTGTCTTAAATAAAAAAGCTAAGGGACAGTACCTACAACCAGCACCCAAAAAAATGCACTCTGTTTCAGAAATAAATTCATCAAAATATGATGAATGTATCATTATACCTTAGTCCTGCCTTATCCACAGGGGTTATATTTTAAGATTCCTAGTGATTCCTGAAACCAACAACAGTACTAAACCTTGTGTGCAGTGACATTTAACTTAATGACAGGAAAACATTCTGATAAGTGCATCATAAGATGGTTGTGTTGTGTGAACATCATGGAGTATGCTACTTATACAAACGTACATGGCATAGCCTCCTGTATCCCTGTATTGTAGCCTACTACTCCTAGGCTGCAAACTTATATAAAGTACTTTGTCCTGATTGTTGTGTTTATCTATCTTAACATAAAAAAATGTAGTAAATATACTAGATGGTAAGAATTGTTCACTGGTTATACAAAGGAGTTGACATTTGACAAAGCAGTATCTGAATACAGTGCTTCTTGATCAATTCACCTCTTTCAAGATTCTCAACTATCCCTTCCAATCCACTCCTTCCCTCAATCTGTGATAAAATTTAACATAAATTAGGTATAGTAAGAAATTAACAAGAACTAACAATAGAACAATTATAATAATATACTATAGATGAAAGTCACCTCCTTGTCTTTCAAAATATTTATTGTAGTTCCCTTATTGTTATGATGTGAAATGATATTATGTGTTGAGATGAAGTGAGGGGCTGAAAGGTAATTTGAACTCAGTACCATATGATAATTAAGATAGCTATTAAGTGACTAATGGGTGGATTGCACAAACAGTGTAGGTTTGCAAGGGATGACCTGAGAAGTTGGTGGCTTAAACAGATATAAAAATCATCCATAAATGCTTAAGTCTTTTTTGTTGTGGTTGGGCATGGGGCTGGGACTCAGGGACTTGTTGCTGTCCCTTTTATGCTTAAGGTTAGTACTCTTCCCACTTTGAGCCACAGTGTCACTTCCATGTAATTGGAGATGAGTCTCATGGTCTTTCCTGCCTCTGTTGGCTTTGAACCTTGATCTTTTTTTTTTTAATAAGTTTTTTATTGTGAGAATACTGTACAGAGGAGGGGTTACGTTACATGAGCAAGGTAATGAGTACATTTCTTATCAAGCATTGTTGTCTCCTTTGTTTTTCCCCTACCATCCCTTCCCTCCCATCTCCACAACCTCATTCCCCCACCCCCTGCTAAATTGTTAAGTTCATTTTTCGACAACCTCACTCCCCCACCCCCTGCTAAATTGTTAAGTTCATTTTCGACATAGCATCTTATACATCTCATTGTTGCAATGGGTCAGCCTGTATCCCTGTTTAAACAATTTGTTTTTTCCCTTCCCCTCCCCAAATTATACCAACATCAAATACAGTGAAAACAGGGGTTATACTATGGGGGAGGGACATACAAAGCAACAAAAAAAATCATGTGGCACCTTATAAATACATTAGAAGCAATAGCAAGAAAGTAAAAACCACTTGTGTCCTTATCTTGGGGTTCATTTCGCTTAACATCATCTTATCTGACCTTTTCTGCTTATCTCAGACATATACTAGTTATTGCAAATAAGGGAAACCATGGGACCTATGTTTCTTTTGCCTGGCTTACTTCATCTAAAATATACTTGGAATTCAAAAAATTAAATCTCCCAACAACAAATCCTCAAAGAAACAACTGCCCAATAAATAAGTGGGCTAAAGACTTAAAGAGAAACTTCTCTGAAGAGGAAATAAGAATGGCCAATAGACACATGAAGAAATGTTCAACCTCTCTACTTATAAAAGAAATGCAAATCAAAACAACATTGAGATACCACCTCACCCCAGTTAGAATGGCTATAATCAAGAACTTTAATAACAACAGATGCTGGAGGGGATGTGGCCAGAAGGGCACCCTACTGCATTGTTGGTGAGAGTGTAAACTTATTCAACCACTTTGGAAAGTAGTATGGAGGTTCTTCAAAAGACTATACATAGAGCTCCCCTATGACCCAGCAATCCCACTTTTGGGCATTTACTTGAATGATCACAAACAAGACCATACTAAAGCTACCAGCACAACTGTTTATTGCAGCATTATTTACCATAGCTAAGATATGGAACCAACCCAGATGCCCCTCAGTAGATGAATGGATCAAGAAAATGTATTATATATACACAATGGAATTCTATGCCTCCATCAGAAAGAATGACATCACCCCATTTGTTAGGACCTTGAACCTTGATCTTTAGCTCTCAGCCTCCTGATTAGTTGAGATTATAGGCATGAGTCACCAGTGCCCAGATTGCTTAGGTTTTTATATAAAATGTTATAGCATTGTATATACACGTACATCCTCCTGTGTACTTTAAACCATCATTAGATTTTATGCCCAACACAATGAGAATTCTGCAAATAGTTGTTATACTGTGTGATTTAGGGAATAATGATTAAAAATATCTGAACATATTCAATACAGATGTAGTTTTTTCCTTCTGAATATTTTTGATTCAAAATTGATTGAATCTACAGATGTGGAAACTATAGATATGGAGAGCTGAGTGTACATATTTTCTGACTATTTCAATTTTCATTTTTGAGGTAAATAAAACCAGTGATATTGAATCTTAATGAAATTTGTTCTTATAACATTTTAATGAATGAAATAGATTTCCTATTTTTGTAAATAGATTAAAAAAGTGATTTTCTCAGTGGTGGGACACTTGCATAGCATGTGAGGGACTAGGTCCAATTTCCAGCAAAACACACACACACACACACACACACACACACACACACATATACAGAGAGAGAGAGAGAGAGAGAGAGAGAGAGAGAGAGAGAGAGAAGAATGGGGGAGGATGAATGCCTACAGGTCCCATTGATCCTTTTGTTTTGTTTTGTTTTTTTGGTCAGTCATCAGGCCTGAACTCTGGGCCTGGGTGCTGTCCCTCAGCTCTTCAGCTAAAGGCTAATGCTCTACCACTTGAGCCACAGCTCCACTTCCAGCTTTTTCTGCTTATGTGGTAATGAGGAATTGATCCCAGGGCCTCATGCATTCAAGGCAAGCACTCTGCCACTGAGCCACCTTCCCAGACCCCATTGATTCTTCATAATGTAAAAATATTTAATTTTTATATAAGGTGTGCTATTTGATATTACTAGAAAAATTTCATTGATTGAAGCTAGAAAGCTATGAGTTCACCAAATGAACATGGTGTCTAAAAAGTTCAGGTTTCACATTAGGTAAACAAATGATAGCCATCTCAAATTTGGGGGTGTGTGCTCAGTAACTTACTACTCATGAAAAATTACTAAAGAACAAAATGACAACCAAACTGTACTGAAACTTCCCTACAAAAACTTAAGAAACATTTCCAGTATTTTAACATTCTACAACACACACACATACACATACACACACTTTTACTCCGAAGTCTCTTTGAGATTAGTTCTTGACATGTTAGGTTAAACTAAATGAACCACTAAAAAGGCTACATCAAACGCTAGATCTTCAAATAAGGACAGAAACCCTTATTTTGCCCCCTAATATGAACATTATTTGAGACCAATAAAGCCAAAGAAGTGAAGAAGGCGACACTCTCAATATCAGTAAATGTATTGGTAACATGTCAGATGACATAATGACAACATTAATCTAGATTGCTATTAGATGAAACAACTTTTTATTTCAGATTGATGAATGCACACACCTTAGAAACTACTAAATTGAAGCACTAGTTAGGATTCCTAAAGAGAAATGCTAAGAAGAATATCAATTCTCTGTAAAGAAATACAAAAAAAAATGCAGGGGATGAAATACTAAAGGTGGTAAATGCATACTTGCAACAAATAAGGTATAATGGAAACCTGCTTGAAGTTTTTATATTGATGAGTGACTACAATGACAGGGAGGTATAATGGTTTTTACATTAGAGTCATTGCAAAAACACTAAGGAAGATTCAAGCAAAACAGGGTTTTATTCACAGAAGCTGGGCCTGTGAATTCTCCAGTCTTGTGTATTTAAATGGAGAATCCAATACAACTGAAGCTGTTTCACTCACATCTATTTTCATCTGTATGAGAAGGAATGGAATTAGAATACTGTTTTCATTACTTCATACTAAACTATAGTATGTGTCCAGGAATTTTGTCAAAAGTTTATGATCTAAAATGAGAACTGGTACTCTACTGGCCAACAATTCTTACACTGAAGATTTGTTAAAGAGTAGTAAAAAGTGGCTAAAGGGCTGACAAAATAGTTTGATCAGCTGAATTAGTAGAAAATTATCAGGATTTTGTGATAATCTATTCATATATACTGATAAAGTGAATAGATTAAAGGCAAAATTTGGTCTGAAATTTGGAAATCTGAGGCTAAAAATGATTTAATCATTTGTCTAATTGTCTTTTAAGACAAGTAGAGCAATGTCTTACATACTTAAGGAAAACCTACATCATTCATTTGTAATGTATAATTTCAATTGATTTACTATTTTTTGTTTTGAGACAGGTTCTTGCTGGGTAAAACAGGCTAATCTTGAACTTAAGATCCTCCTCCCAAGTGCTGAGGAAGATGTATGCCACTATACCTGGCCTTATGTACTGGCAATTTATTCATGTTACCATAAGAAATTTTCTTTTTTTTATTATTTAAATATATCATTTTTTAACTGCTCACCTATGAATTGGCAAATATATATATATATATATATATATATATATATATATGTATTTTTTTGGGGGGGGTTCTGGTTGTGGGGCCTGAACTCTGGGCCTAGGCGCTGTCCCTCAGCTCTTCAGCTTAAGGCTAGCGCTCTACCACTTGAGCCACAGCACCACTTCTGGCTTTTTGCTTATGTGGTGCTGAGGAATTGAACCCAGGGCCTCAGGCATGCAAGGCAAGCGCTCTACCACGGAGCCACCTTCCCAGCCCACCGTAAGAAATTTTCATATTACATTTGTCAATGAAACTAAAAGAAGCTATATTTGACTTACCAAATGATGACAGTTTTGAAGTATAATTTAGATTAGAAATATCCAAATTCTGTCTAATGATGAGAAAGGCCTTTTCATCACTTGGAGAATGATAAATATTCTCCTTTATTGATATAGAAATTAGATTAGTCATTCTGAGATTGGGGTAGGAATGGAGAATTGACTATAGTAATTCCACAATATAAAGAAAAAAATTTAAAGATATTTCAGAAAGTTTCATGTACAAACCAGAAAATCCTTTCTGGATTATTGTATTCAGATATGAATTTTTATGTATTAGGATTAGAAATAATTGAAGGGGAAGGCAAGAGTGTCAATTGTGACCATCCCAAAATTCCACAGCTGAAAGATTTGGGGGAACGGAAGGAAGAGCCAGAACAGAGAAGTTTTAGAAAATAAATTTACAAAGTTTTAGAAATAAATGTATAAACTAGGCATATGTGACAGAACAGGATCTCTGTTTTTTCTGTCTTACTCATAAATTGGACATGATCAGCAGTAGTAGAATAGTAGGCAGCAGGAGGATTATAAACTAGCTTGTGGGGGACTAGGTCAAATACTTGTTCAGCTCTCCTCTGAAAAAGAGAAGAATAAAGTCTTGGAGGAAAGATAGGTTATTCTAGCCTTTTCTCACTATTATGTAAATTGATCAAAATAGGTTAACTCTTTTTCTCTATTTGCTTGTTTTTGTTGTTGTTGCTACTATAAATTTTTTCAGACAAAGTCTTGTTATATAACTTAGGTTGGCCTTGAGCTTTCTTTCTTTCTTTCTCTCTCTCTCTCTCTCTCTCCTTTCTTTCTTTCTTTTCTTTTTCTTTCTTTTTCTTTTTTTGGTTGGTCATGGGGCCTGAACTCTGGGCCTGGGTGCTGTCCCTCAGCTCTTCAGCTCAAGGCTAGTGCTCTACCACTTGAACCACAGTGCCATTTCCAGCTTTTTCTGCTTATGTGATGCTGAGGAATCAACCACAGGGCCTCAAGCATACAAGGCAAGCACTCTACCACTGAGTCACCTTCCCAGCCAGGCCCTGAACTTTTTATTGTTTTTGTCTCCTAAGTGATTGCAGCTGCACACCATGATTTCGCTTGAAAGCTACTTTTTTAAAATTTTCTTTCTTTCTTTCTTTTTTTTTTTTCTGGTTCTGGCCTTTGACCTGGGTTGGAGTATTGTGTTAAGTTCCTTTTGCTCAATGCTAGCATGCTACCATTTGAGCTACAGCACCATTTTGGGCATTTTCTGTGATTAATTGGTGATAAGCATCTCACAGCCTTTTTTGCCTGCATTGGCTTCAAACTTCAATCCTCATATGTCAGCCTCCTAAGTAGTTAGGATTATAGGGAAACCTACTTTTTCTCATTCTTCCCTCCCTCCTACCTCCCTCCCTTCCATCCTTCTTTCTTTCTTTCAAGGAGGAGAGAACCTTCACTAACAATTTACTTCCTACAAGGCTCTATCATTAAGTGTTTTGGATGTATTTAGTCAGTTTGACTTCAAGTACTAGATAGCAGTAGTAGTAGCTCAGTGGGTCATTATGATGCTGATATTCTGTGGTCTTAGATTTAGAAAACTTCATAGATGGACTGAGACAGTAGGGAGTGTCAAAATGGACTGCTAGTAATCATTAACTGTGGTCCCCTAGTCAGTAGGCTCCTTGAAGGTAAACACAGAAGTGCCTGAAGAACCAGACAATATCAGTAAGCAGCATTGATCAGAAAGAGAATTTATAGCATTGGAGGAGAAATTACCAAGGTTAGTTATTAAAGTATAATATTAAAGTATAATATATTCTAGTGGAATGCACATAGGTTACTAACACCTTGGAGCAGCACCAAATAAGGAGTAACTAGAAGAGTTATGCAAAAAGTGAGGCAAGCCAAAAACACAGTGAGAATTATACAAAGTAGGGTTAAGTTTTCATTAAAGGCTGTGCTGTGCATTCACCACTCCTGGTTGCCCAGGCAACAGGGCTCCCTCGCATGCTAATGACATTATAATGAGAAAAAAGCACATGCAAATGCAGTAAATAGTAATTAGAGGCAGAGCTTACATGGAGTAGTTAGCTCCACCTTGGGAAGGTCTGGAAGGAACTGGCATAGGGTTTGTATTGAAAACAAAGAGAAAGACTTTGAGTTATGTATAAAAGGCTCAGTTGTGTCTGTATGCAGCACATTGGCATTTGTGTTCTGCAAATGCCTATTGTTTGTCCAGCAGGATTTTGACAGTCAAAAGTCATGTAGTTGAACATCTGCATTGTTTTTAACTGTTCTACCTGTTGCCATCATTGTATGGACGTATACTTAGCTGTACTTTGGCTTAGTTTTGGAGCAACAGCAACATCCTGCTGCTTGGAATGCTTTCTGCCCAGGGCTGGGCCTGCCTAGACAAAGCAATGTGACCAGAGTATGTAGCCAAAAGTCTGTTTTCATAAAGAGAGAGATTTAATTCTATGTTGTTGCAGACAAAACAAATACAATCAACAAGGGGGTCTATTTGGTTAAAAACATGTAATTGAGTAATAATACATGTCACATCACTGGAAATATGTAAGGTCCTATTTCTTTCAGGTGTGATAGACAGGGTTTTTGATGTGCTTTAATGGTTAGACTCTGTCTGACTCTTACTTAGTTTAATTTTGTTCTCTATTCTGTATTCTTTGTTCAGCTCTTCTTTGTCATTTTCATTACCACTTGGCTAGATATTGTTTTTTCTTGGAAATGGCTAGAAAATATTATATTGTCTGCTTCACATTAGCTTAATTTCTTGGTGTTTTTAGTGTCAATTGAACCATAGATTATTGAATAAAAGTTGCCATGACTAGTAACTGGTGGCTCATGCCTATAATCTTAGCTAATAATCTTAGCTACTTGTGAGACAGATAGATCAGGATGATCTTGGGGAAATAGCAATAGAATATGATAAAATCTTTTCCCCTCCCCTTCCCCTCTCCTTCTCTTCTCTTCCCCTCTCTTCCCTGCCTTTTTTCTCCCCAACCCTCCCCTCTCCTTCCTTTCTCTCTTTTTCTTTTTGTTGTTCTGGGTATTGAATCTAGGACCTTGCATATGTGAAGCCTTCATTCTGCCACTGAACAGCAACTATATTTTCAGATATGGTAAAATATTTTAAGCCCCTTAAAGCTTTCTTGTACTATACTTTTCAGCTTCTGAATCCAAACTTCTTAGAGATAACAAGTGCCTAACAATGAAGTTCAAAGCCTCGTCCTGTGTACTTACTTGCATGTTGTTATCACTGATTGTAGTATACATTGTTAAGACATCACTAATGTCCAACACATTGAATAGATTGCTATGTGCCAGATACTAGTAGCATCTTTTATATATCATTTGTTTATTTCTTAGACTCTCTCTTTGGGAGAAAGAAAAGAAAGGCTAAGTAAGGTTGAAGCATGCTCCAAGTGGCATTCAACTTTTATGAGTCTATTTTCTTTCTGTCACACTATCCTGCTTCCTCTGGGGGTAATGTGTATATTTTATTTTCCTATATATTTGTAGTTAATCATTCTATATAATTATTCAAGTACATAAAAATTACTGTTTCAGAGGTCATTCTGTATCAGTTACTTTCTTGTGCTAGCTTAAAAAATTGTGACATTTTATTTCTTTGTTCTAATACACCATTATTTAAACAGTTGTCTATTGGTGCAGATTATACTGTAATAAATACCCATGCTGGTAGGGACTTGAATAGGGCCTCATGATCTCTGTCTGCTTTTTCTGCTTGAGGCTTGCACTCTACCTCTTGTGCCACACCACCACTTCCAGCTTTTTGTCAGTTAATTGGAAATAAGAGTCTCTCAGACTGTTCTGATTGGGCTGGCTTCAAATCTTGATCTTCAGATCCCACTTCCAGAGTAGCTAGGATTATACACATGAGCCACCAGCACCTGGCTTATGTGTCTACATATATAGTTAAGAGTAGAATTGCTTAATTATGCCCTCTTTATATTTTGATATATAATGCAAAATTCACACAGTTATCATTTCCTTTTTAAATACTCTACTTGATTCTGGGACAGAATCCTCTCAATTTCCTCTTATCTTAATGACTACTCCTTCTTCTGATTGTTTTTTTCTCATCTTCCTAAACATTGGAATATCCTACCTCAGTCTATGCTCTTCTCTTCTCTAATTGGACTCTCTGAAGGAAATCTTGCCTACCTCCTTGGTGGTAAACACCATCCATAAATACATACACACCAATGATTGTTGAATTTATATTTTTTGGTGCCTAATATGTCCCTGAAATTTAGGCTTTTATATCCATTGATTTTATTGAAAATTCCACTTTTTTGCCCACTAGATAATGTTGATTTGACCCACTTGTACTCTCTGTCCCATCTTCAACCAGCTTTTTCCACATGTAATCTTATCTCAGTAAACATTAGCTTTTAGTTGCTTAGGACAGGTACTTGGAGTTCTCCCTGATTCCTCTTTCCCTTATATTCTATCTTTTTTTTTTTTTTGTCGGTCGTGGGGCTTGAACTCTGGGCCTGGGCGCTTGTCCCTCAGCTCTTCTAGCTCAAGGCGAGCGCTCTACTACTTGAGCTACAGCGCCACTTCCGGTTTTCTGGTGGTTTATTGGAGATAGGAGTCTCACGGTCTCTACTGCCCCGGGCTGGCTTTGAACCGCGATCCTCAGATCTCAGCCTCCTGAGTAGCTAGGATTACAGGCGTGAGCCACCAGCGCCGGGCTGTTATATTCTATCTTTAACTTTTAATTGTGCTATATCTTTAACATTTATTCATACGTAGTCACTTCTTACCATGTTCACCATGACATCCAAATCCAGGCTGCCATCATTTTTGACCTGGCTAATTACAATAGGTTCTTATTTAATGCATAGTTAGAATCTAATTTCTAAGCAGTACCTACTGTGAATCTTTTAAAATGTTTGTTCAGAACCCTCCAATGACTAAAAAGTGAGGCCTAAATTCAAGCTTTGACCATTGCTTCTAAGGTTTTAAATGGTTCCCTTTTTACTTCCCTAACTTTTACCTTTTGTCTTTCTCCCACTCCTTCAAACTGTTCAGCCATACAAATGATTTTTCCCACCAGAGCCCTTAGCACCTCTAGTTCCCACTGTCTAGAGTGTTCTTCCTATAGGTAGTTTCATGTCTTGTAATCCTTCACTTCAGATTTTTATCTAGGAGGTCTCAACTGCTATATATAAATAGCATTCTTTCAAACCTTTCATTTTTGATTCTTCATAGCCTGATTTATTATCTGCATTCTGTACCTTGTCATCTAGAGTGCAAGCTGCAGGAGGAAAAGAACTGTTATCAATTTTGCTCACAATTGTAATCTTAGGGCCTAATATTGTATTGTAGGTAACTCAATAGTATTTGTTGAATAAATGAATTAGCAATTGAACATTTCCCCCAAATAGACTGTACCAGTTTATATTCTAATAAAAAAATATATGACTAGCCTCATTTCCTCGTGTGGTTTATAAAACTGAGTTTGTTTTGGTGGTATCTGAGATTGGATTTAGTGTTTCATACTTGGTAGGTAACTACTCTACCACTTGAGTCACACTCGATCTTTTTTTTTTTTTTTTTCTAGTTTGTTCTTCTATTGTAGCTTTTTTTTTTTTTTCCCAGGGCTGAGGACGGAATCCAGGGCCTTGCGCTCGCCGGGCGGGTGCCCTTCCGCTGTGCTAAACCCCCAGCCCCTAGTTTGTTGTTGTTCTTTTTTTTGGGTCCGGTCGTGGGGCCTGAACTCTGGGCCTGGGCACTGTCCCTCAGCTCTTCAGCTCAAGACTAGTGCTCTACCACTTGAGCCACAGCGCCACTTCCGGCTTTTTTCTTTTTGCTTATGTGGTGCTGGGGAATCGAACCCAGGGCCTCATGCATGCAAGGCAAGCGCTCTACCTTCCCATGAGCCACCTTCCCAGCCCCAAGTTTGTTCTTCTAATAGGGTCTCAAACTAACTTTATCTGGACCAGCCTCAGAACTGGGTCCTCCTACCTCTCCACCTTCCACATAGCTGGGATTGGATTACAGGCATGATCCAACACCAACAACTTGTTTTGAGATAGGATCTTGCCATCTTTTGTTTAGTTTGGTCTCAAATTTTTATCCTTCTGTTTGTGCCTCATGAATTCTGATTTTTCAAGTACATACCATCACATCTATCATTTGAAGCATTTTTCCTCATTACTGCTAATTGGGCATGAATATACTTTTATATATTTAATAGTCATGGGCATTTTTCTTGGTATATTATATATATATATATATGTATATATATATATATATACTTACTGTATTTTAGCTCATGGCTGGCACTCTTTCTTGGTATATTTTCTTGGTGTATATATATATATATATATATATATATATATATATATACTTACTGTATTTTAGCTCATGGCTGGCACTCTGCTTAAATTATTTTGCAGTTCCAGCTTTTTGCTGATTAACTAGTGATAAGAGTTTCTCAGATTTTTCTGCCCTGTCTGGTAGATCCTCAGATCTTAGTCTCCTAGGGTGAGCCATAGGCATCTGGCTAAAAATCTTCTAGTTGTTTTGAACTATATATTATTGTTAACCATAGCCACTCTACTATATAACAGAACACTAGAATTTATTTCTCCAAACTGTAATTTAATATTCACTTTATAACATTCTTATTTGAAAAAAGTAGTTTACAAAGTTGCATTTGAGTATAATTCAAAACAACTTTAAACAATTTCTCTGCATTAAAATCTACTATAATTTGATAGAGCTTGTCTTTATGTAATTAAGTATGGATTTTTTTTCAGCTGTGGAAAAACAGCTAATATTTTGTGTCCTAGTATTCTACTTGAGTAAAATTTCTTCATAAAGACTTGGAATAAAATGGATAATAATATAAGCTCCTTATCATTGCCAATAAATCCATACATGATCTGAATCGATCTTTTTGCCTTCCCTTAAATACACCACTCATGGTGTATACCTGGCACACTAGAACACAGAATGTAGGGAACATACAGAAAGTATGTACATAAATTTAGATTTCACGTAAAGGACTGTGTTTCTGAAATATTTGTCACATATTTCACCAATGTCGAACAGTTCTATCTTTAACTTGGTAACAAATATTTCTGTATTTGAAATTTAAGAGACCTTAGAGCAACTGGGTAACAAGAGCCTAAAATGCTGAAAATTAACAAAATAAAGTCTCATAAGAAAAAAATACCAAAAAGGATCTCTAGTTATATAGTTAGTAAAATATGTTTATTTTTGCTAGTACTTATTGGAAACATAAAAATAAGTTGAATTGCTCTTAGGTTAATTAGCTCCAAAAATCCTTGAAATGCTCAAAATTAGATAAAATACAAAATGATACTTAGGACTCCACTTACATGGTTTTTAGGCCACTTAATGTCCCACAGCTCACCATGCTCTACTTATTCAGTCAGTATTTTTTCTCTGTGTTATATTATTTCAGATACTTCCTATTGCAACATCTTGAAGTTCATTAAGTTTATCTTTTGAGATGTCTAATCTGTAAAAAGACACAATCCAGTGTAATTTTTCAGTACAGATTTTTACTTGTTTATTTTGGTTGTACTGAGATTTGTACTCAAGTTATTGCACTTGGTAATAAGGCTATAATCCCAGGCCATATGAGTTGTAACCCCATCCTTTTTACTTTACTTTCATTTTGTCTTATATTTTTGCTGGAGATTGGTCTGGACCTCAACCTTCCTACTTTGGACCTCCTGCATAGCTGGGATTTCAGCCATGAGTCACCTTACCTGACCCCTAGGTGCTTTATTTTTTAACTCTAGTTTTGACTGAGGTTCTTTGTTTTTATATATTCTATTTCTCTGCTCATCATTCTAATATTTTTCTTCTTTTCCAGGAATATTTATTTATGGTATTTATTTCTGGTAGTGACTTTCATATCTTTGTCTTATCAGTTGCCTGTTTAAGATTATAACTGATTTATTGGCTGATTTGTTTTTTCCCAAATGTAAAGATTCAAATTAACTTAATCTTTCTTTTAAAAATATTTCTAATAGATAAACAATGATTGTATGTACATTTATGGGATGTAGTGCAAGTTTTCAATGCATGTTTTTACATTGCATAATGAATTAATCAGATTAATTAGCAAATCCGTTGCTTCACATATGTATCATTTCTTTGTGGAGAGAACATTTAAGATCCTCCTTTTAGTTATTTGGAAGTAAATCATATGTTATTAGCTATAGTTACCAAACTGTGATATGTATCACCAGAACTTATTCCTCCTGTCTAACCCTGTGTTGCAGTTGAACCCTGTCTTCCCTTTTCCTGGTTTACCATCCCTTCCCTCTAAGCCAATCAGACTGATTCTTTAAAGATTGCTTTTAAGCTATGTTTGAGTAGATTTTGGAAAGTCTTTAGATGAGGTTAATCTAGAACACCACTAAGGAATTTCCTTTCTAAGGATACTACTCACTGTTGTGCATGTTAAGACATCTTTCTACTCTGGCTGGTGAGAATTTTAGAGATTTTGGATCCTGTGTGGTTTCTGAGGATTATCTGCTGGCTTGATATTACTATTTCCAAGCCTCAGTAGTTTCTTTCCATGTATTTGCAAATCACTATTCAGGCAAGAGTGCTCCAAAATTCATTGTTCCAGTGCCTGACTTTTTCAGGCAGTGAGCAGGATAGATCTCAGAGCTTTACCTGTACACTGCCCATGTCCAATGTCTTGAAAGCACATATTTCATATTTTTTGTTTTGTTTTCTAGTTATTTACAATGAGTAATGTTTGTCTCTATTGTTTTATCATGGTTAGTAGGTCAAAAAAGGAGAAAACAAAATTCTTGTAAAATACCAATACATTCCCCCATTTATTTGAAATTTGTTACAAATTTTAGGCCAAGATATCAGATTGCAATCCTCAGTTTAATCAATCTGTTTATAACTCTAAAATTCAGAGTGCAGCAGTAGAAGCACATAATAACCTGTGGAAATGAAAGAGTCCAAGTATTAGGAGGAGAGTCTCTGACGTCTATCTTGTGAGGTCCAGTGAGGAGGAGGTGTGCTTCTGCTCCTTTTGGGCTTGTATTCAGTCTCTCTCACTTTTAGAGCCCCTTCCTGAATACAAAGGCAACAGGTTTCCTCCTTCTGAGACATTAATGCTAAGCTATGGGAAGCAGGCGTTCTGATATATGATACAGAAGGAGAGGAAATTCAGTGTGAGCTTTGTACATGCATGGGCTTGGAATGGAAATGATTAGGAGGGGAGAGATTGTGACTCATTCTGGGAAATATGTCAAGAAACTTTTGTTAGTTTAATAAAAATGCCTGAGTGGATTATATCTTTCTCTTCTTTTTGTCTTCCTTTCTTGTCCCTCCACCATTTGGGTGTGCCTGGTTTGTTTGGTACTGATCTAAGCAGTGAATATCCAGTGTTCTTTTTTGGTAGAATGACCTTAATAAAGTTTTTAATGCCACATTATCTAGGCTCTACAAATGAAAACAAACAGTGTTTATACTATAGTGTAGCCTTCTCTAAAAGACAAAAACCTGAGAATCTGGCCTGCATCCTCAGGTTGGGGCAACTACTGAAGTTGGCCATTGACAATTCAACTTCAGGTGATCTGCACAAGATAGGTGAGCACCTGGGATTGCCAGGTGCTTCTTTCCTGCTTCTTTCTGCTTCTCCATCTGTATTTCGTTGAGTAGTGTCCCCCTAAATTCATGTGTGTGTGTGTGTGTGTGTGTGTGTGTGTGTGTGTGTGTGTGTGTGTGTGTGTGTGTGTGTGTGTGTGTGTGTGTGTGTGTGTGTGTGTGTGTGTGTGAACTTAGTAGGAAATTGTCTTTGCAGTTGTGACCAAATTAAAATGAGGCCATATTGGATTACGGTAAATCCTACATCTACTGTGACTGATATCCTTATAAAAAGAGCAAATTTGGGTACAGAGATAGACATGAAAGAAGGCTGTTTAGGCAGGACTATTAGAATGAGATATTTATCCTGTTTGCAGCAAGAATCAAGGAAGGACTTTCCACTCAAGCCTAAAGAGAGAGCATATGCTTTCCAATACCTTGATTTCATTTTTTTCTTTCAAAACAGAGAGAATCCACTTCTGCTGATTTAAGTCTCTGAGTTTGTTGTTGTTATAGTATTCATCTCACATAAGACTTTCTCATCTCATCTGGCCTTCCTTCCCCCTGTAGCAAGATCCTTCTCTACAGAATTCAACTGTTTAAGCTCAGATATCTTTCATGTTCCTACAAACAGGAGATCAGTAAAGTACTTGTACTGCTTTGCAGTGAAAATCCTTTGTAAACATGACAACTTGTTACTTGTTTTCTACTTTTGTACTATCAAATTTCTTTCAATTTAGCAAAGTATATAATTTATTGATTTTTAATAATAGCCAGTGGCTTAAAATGCAATAATCTATATATGAACAGAATATGATTTGGAGTAATTTTATATCCAGAGAGACTAATGGAGAAGGTCAGAGGTTGGGCTGTCTGTGTTCTTTCTTTTCTTTCTTTCTTTCCTTTCTTTCAGAAATCTATGACACTAGAAAAGCAAAATTAAGCCGTTAAAAACATTTCAATGAAAGTAAATAGACAAAATATGGTAAAATTTCTACAAACCTAAATTGGAAGCAGGAAACAAAGAGAGAAAATGAGTTTTCTGCAGCATTCCCTCCAATCAGTTATAATATCCATTGGCCATTCCTCTGGCACAAATAAGCAGGAACGCTGTGGGAGCCAGAACCAAATTGTTTAATATAATAAAAAGTATGAGGGCACACATGGAGGTCCCACATCTATGAGCTGAAAATTGAAAACTCAAAATGGGCAAGTTGGAAAACCCAAAAACAAAACATTATTAAAAACTGGAAGAAGGGAAAGAAAACGCTTAATAGTGAGACCTAAAATTGTTGGAGGGTATCTGTTGACAGTGTTAATAAGGAAGATGGACTCTAATGTGTTTTAAACTTTTAGTACTTTACCTTCAAAGAAGGGACTTAGTATTATTTAAATTATAATCACTTTAAAAACATGTGAGATAAGCAGGCAAACAAAGTTCAGAATATGTAAGCATAGATCCATATGTATTTCCTTCCCAATATGGTCAAATTGCCCTTGGGAAACTCTTTTCTGGCCTGATTGACTTTTGTTTAAAACCTTTTTATTCTGTTACATTCTCCCTATAGCTACTCTCTTTATTGTACTTTAATTTTCATGAGGGGTCTTGGGAAGGTGGTGTTCTTTTCTTATCACAAGTCAAGACCAGGTTGGAGGTGAACAGTAGGGAGACATGGTAGATCTGAGTTCCTCTAGGAAAAGGGAGCCAGAAGTATAGTTTTCTTACTATACTCCTTTTTAAACAATTTTATTGTAAAGGTGATGCATAGAGGGGTTACAGTTACATGAGTCAGGTATTAAGTACATTTCCTTTGGAACAGTGTCACTCTCTCCCTCATTCTCTCCCAGTTTTTCCCCTCCTAACTTCTCTTCACCCCAAAGGAACATAGTGCTAACTAAGGCTCTCTTCATGACTTTATTGGATAGAATAGAAACTGAAAGCCTAAGTTGCATTAAACAATGTCTACTTGAAAAACCATATGAACACATTCTATACTTAGGCAGTTATCTAGGCAAGAAGCACTGCTTTGTCAGAGAACTTCATGGTTCTAACACTCATACTGAATGGTAGTTAAGTAGTTTTTTTTTCCTTTGTCGGTCATGGGGCTTGAACTCTGGGCCTGGGTGCTGTCCCTTAGCTCTTCAGCTCAAGGTTAGCACTCTACCACTTGAGCCACAGCACCACTTCTGACTTTTTCTGCTTATGTGTTGCTGCGGAATCGAACCCAGGACCTCATCCTGGCAAGGCAGGCACTCTACCACTGAACCACCTTCCCAGCCGGTAGGTAAGTTTTAGTGAACTTTAGCTGTTCTTGACTTGGGTTGTTGTCTCCCTAGTATATCATTACTTTTTCTTTTCTGTTTTGGTTTTCATTCCAATTAAATATTGCAAGGAAAAAGATTACGTAATCATTGTAAAAATTTTTATAATGAATAGCAGTATTTTTAAAAAGGTTAAAAACGTTTATTTCTGGTCCAATTCTATGGAAATATGAGTATATCCTGTATATATTTAAGTAAATGGCGTGACTTTTTTGAAAATCTTTTTCTTTACATCATTGGCATCTTTTTAACCAAATATAGTACAAGGGGATTTCACTGTGATAATTTCATATATATATATATATATAATTTTAAATAAGTTTACTCCTATCCATATATTCCCTTACCAATCCTCTGTGAATTGTTGTTGTTTTTGGAACAGAGCCTCGTTATATAGTCCAGGTAAGGCTTAACCTAGTGAGCTTCCTATCTCAGCCTCCAAACGCTAGAATCACAGATATTCAGCCCCACATACCACCACATTTTATGGGCTCATAATTTTGTCTGTTTGCCTTTCTTTTCTCTTTTTACCTCCCCTCTCTCACTTCCTTTGCTTTTCTTTCTTTACTCTTTGTATTAACAGTGGGTCTTCACTAATGCTATATATAAGCATACTACCACTGAACCACACCTCTAGCCTCTCACAAAGAATGTTTCTTTGTTGGTGTATAAATAATTACTTCATTATTTCTAACTGTAATATAGTATGAAGTATTTTACTTTGCTTAATGGAGCCTCTGTTGATGAGAAATAATTCTTTAGTTATTATCATACTTGCTCTTATAACTTTAAATAATATACTTCTTGAATTCTCATCTGTGGATCATAACTATCAATTTCTGATATGATAGATGAGGAATTTAGTATTCTTGTACTACTTACCTCATTTGTTTGCATTCTTCTGTTTTTTTGCTAAATTATTATTATTATATTATCAAATTTTATAATGTGTAGATTCTGTTCAGTAACTCACTATTATTCCTTGGTACTTTGTCTATAGGTTGTTTATAAATTTAGACCTAATAATAGTATGAAATGAGTCTGTTTATGTAAATATGACAGTAGATTAGTCATGAGTCACACTACAATGGACTACTTCTGCTCAAAATTCTACAGATTTTCATGTATCATGACCATGCTGAAAATATCCTTTTTTTTTTTTTTTTTTTGGTTGGTCATGGGGTTTGAACTCTGGGCTTGGGCACTGTCCCTGAGCTCTTCAGCTCAAGGCAAGAGCTCTACTACTTGAGCCACAGCACCACTTCTGGTTTTCCAGTGATTTATTGGAGATAAGAGTCTCATGAACTTTCCTGCCCAGGCTGGCTTTGAACTGCGATCCTCAGATCTCAGCCTCCTGAGTAGCTAGGATTACAGGCGTGAGCCACTGTTGCCCGGCTTTGAAAATATCCTTTTAAGTCAGTATTTTATTTGGTTTAATTCCCAGGTATGTTCCCAAATATGTTAAATAGAGATTTGCAAGTTATATATGTTTTATAGTGCTAACATGAATCATATTGTACAAGTGGTAAAGCAGGAGACTGTCTCTGTTGAACTGAACACATCCATGAGATATAGTTCACAGGGCAGGCTCAGCTTCCTTATGTAGAATTTGCTCTGAGGTGTTCTTTAGCCTTGTCCCTGGAAAGTTGTGACATAGAAGCCAGCTGTTTAATACTATGTCATATTTAATAACCTTCAAAATACTATAGATGTGGGGAAAGTTAGATATATACAAGATTTCAAAGATTAATTCTGTCATATACTTTTTTTAACTTTTGGGTTTTGGTTTCTGGAGCTTGTGTTCTTTTGTATTTTGTTTTGTTTTTGTTTTTTGTAAATGAGCCAGAGCCCAACTGTTACCCATGAATTAATTTGACTGGATCTGGTCTGTCTATATTTACTTGTCTTTGTGTTTAATATTGACTAAGGCATCAGAGCCAGCAATGGTTGGTTGAAGGTATGGCTCAGCCTACGAGTGACAATGTCAGATTTGAGTTCAAGTCTTGGTTCTGGAAGAAAAATAAAAATAAAACCCAGAGTCAGTCATGGCCAAGACCCATACATCTGGAAAGACCTATGCATTTGGAAAGAAACCCAAACTAGTACTACTGGGATTGGTTGGGATTCTGTGGCTATGGAAAAGATAAATTTTCATGTATTCAGAACTGTGTTTTGAAGGATTCGCTACATGTATAACCCCACCACATAATGTTGGTTGTTTTTTTTAAATGAACAGATATTAGCTCAATATTTGACTTATCCAGTGTAAGCTTTTCTTTTTAACTATTTTTTTTAACCTTCAAGCATAATTAGTTTGGGGGAGCTTCTAATAACTTCGGTGCTACTGTCCATGAACTAGCTTTGACTTCCCCTGACCATGGAGGCCTTATGTAATGAGTGCTGACAGTGAGTTAGAAACTCCAGTTGTCTTCCTCCCTGATGGACATGTCAAGCCCTGCCTGCAGTCGATCATTTTGGGCAGTTAACTTGAGTTTAAAAACTGATTCAATGCTTTATTCTAAACTAGAGCTGATTTTTTAGATAACCACTTAATATTTAAGATAACTACGGTTTCCTAGAGATGATCTGTAAAAGCTTATTAAAAGGTATTTAGATTATTTAGCTTATTTAGGTATATAGATTCTAGCAAGCATAACATAGATTGCTGGGTGGCAGAGTCCTATGACAGCTTGTAAGAAAGCAGATCCAAACACGTCTGTTAGGAAATCCTTAGCTCTCCAAACTGCAGTCAACACTAAACTATAAAGCTGTATGTATCTGTGGTTTTATAAGGTCCAAGGACAATTTCTCCCTAAAAGTTTATGATGGGAATCTACTGTACAGTGTGATGGCCTGGAGGCATATAAGCAAAGAACAATTGCTATTTGCTAAAAATAGATGTTATTTATTTATATCCACAAAGGGTTTGCACTTTAAAAAGTTAAGTTGCCAAGGGCTGGTGGCTCACGCCTGTAATCCTAGCTACTCAGGAGGCTGAGATATGAGGATCGTGGTTCACCACCAGCCTGTGCAGGAAAGGCTGTAAAGCTCTTATCTCCAATAAACCACCAGAAAACTGGAAGTGGCTCAGTGGCTCAAGTAGTAGAGCTGAGGGGCACCGCCCAGAGTTCAAGCCACATGACTGACCAATATTTAAGAACTCTCTCTCTCTCTCTCTCTTCTCTCTATTTTCTCTGTTGTGGATCTTGACCTCTGGGCCTGGGCGCTGCCCCTCAGCTCTTCAGCTCAAGGCGAGTGCTCTACCACTTGAGCCACAGCACCACTTCCGGTTTTCTGGTAGTTTATTGGAGATAAGAATCTCACGAACTTTCATACCCAGGCTGGCTTTGAACGGCGATCCTCATACCTCAGCCTCCTGAGTAGCTAGGATTACAACAAGCGTGAGCCACCAATGCCCAGCAAGAAGTCTCTTTTCTTTTCTTTTTTTTTTTACAGAATATTTTCTTTATTGATTAATGTGTGTATTTGATCCAGGAACATCATAAAATTACTAATAGAACAATAAAAACAGCAGGTACATAATAGCTTCATCTTATAGAAATAAGGAGGAAAATGTAGATCTCCAAAAGTCAAGACTTTCAGAATTATTTGCAAACCTATAAAATATTGGGATAAACTGAAGTAAAAGCAGATATTTGGGGAAAGCATATTTATTCACATCACAGTAGTAGCAAAAATATATAAAATTAATCTAAATTATAAATATTTAAGAAATCTCTTTTCTAATTTTCATCCTCTTTTCCCAAATACTCAGTAGTTACCAGTGATACTATGGTATCAGGTATCTTTCTATTTGTATATGTATTCAGTATATACATAGCTTATATTTAAATAAATGGTAGTATACATATATATTTTATTAGTAATGTATACATGTAAGGTTTTTAAGAAATTAATAATATCTCACGTATAAGTCAACACAACACTTATAGAATATATTTTGATAACTTACTAACTTTCTATTATTTGGATATATTATATTTTATGTAAATAACCTGATGGTTATTTAGATTGCTTTCAATATTATACTATTAAAATAATGATGCATATATATCATTGCATGGATTTTATTTCCTAGGTGTGTGACTGTACTTGTAAAATGAATTCCTGAAAATAACATTTGTGAGTTCAAGATACATGTACTTAAAATTTTGACAACCATTGCCAACATGTTTTTATGTTTTACTAATTTAAACTTCCCTGCCCCTGACAATGTATGAGAATACTTGCCTGTTTTATCCATGCATTTATCTACATAGTATTTTTATTTTCATCTTTTTTTTCTCCCAATATTGAGGTTTTGAATTTGATACCTTGAGTTTGCTTTGCATGCTCAGCTGGTGTTCTACTACTTGCGCCATGACTCTGGCTCTGCTTTTTTTCCTAGTTATTTTTATTATTATTGTCATTTAATTTTTATATGCAAAAAGGTAAAACTTAGCTGGGCACCTGTGCCTCACACCTATAATCCTAGTGACTCAGGAGGCTGAAATCTGATGATCACAGTTCAAAGCCTGCTTAGGCAGAAAAGGCCCACTTGAGACTCTTGTCTTTAATTAACCACTCAAAAACCAGAAGTGGAGCTGCGGCTCAAAGTAGTAGAGTGCTAGCCTTGAGCAAAAGAACTCTGTGACTGCCTAGGCCCTAAGTTCAAGCCCCATGACCGACAAAAAAAAAAAAAAGAGAGATAAAACTTGAAATAGTTCTAGATTTTCCCTTCTTTTCTGGTTACTTTTTCCTGGGCTGGGCTGGAATGAGATCTTCTTGATCTCAAGCATCTGGTATAGCTGGGATGACAGGTATGTATCACTGTATCTAGGTATTGGTTGAGATGGAGTCATATGAACTTTTGGCCCATTTTAGCCTCAAACCATACTCCTCTCAATCCCTGTCTCAAAGTAACTAAGTTTACAAGTGTGAGGCCCTGGTGCCTAGTCCAACATGTTTTTGTCAAAAATTTTTTCCTTCCTAAAATAGTTCTTTAATGGAATTATCCAATCACTGTTCACATTGCCAAATTGTTTTTTAACTATTTGTATTAAAAGTATATATATTATATATATTCTCTAATACTTTTATTTAGCACATATATGATTCTTCACATTTAAATGGGTAAAGGACATTCTTTTTAGATAACTGGAAGAGTCAGAGGAAATGTTCTATAATTTTTTAGTGGTATTTGGGTTATAGAACATAGTTATTTCCTGTTAATTTCTCTTTTGTAGTGACAGAATAAAGTAACCTATTTTGTGGCAGATGGGAAGCAAAACATCCTGATAGTACAAATTTAGTTGGACATAGAACAATTTTAGGCTACAAGATCAGTGGCATTTGCAGAGAACTAAGTCAAGGATGGAAAAATTTACTAGAGAGAAGGTTTGAGGTAGTAGTAAAAACAGTGTAAGGGCTATCTCAGAATAGTCAAAATTCCTTTAAGAGGTGATTTTTACCATTTGGAGAGCTCCAGCTGAGCTGTGATCTTCATGACGATCCCAACTTGCGACCTTTTCTCATGAGGCAGCTGCAGACTATTCCACTGACTGTTTTCTGGGTTCAGAAACCTGGCTGCAGAGTCAGTGCAGTGCTTCTTAACCTTGGCTGATGTCATAGATTGTTCTGTGAGAGATTCTAGCTTAATTGCTTGGAGATGAGAACCCAGGAACAAAGTTTGGAAAACTACTCAGGTTGGAATCTCATGTGCATCTAGAGCTGAGGACTTCTGCTAATGAATTTGGTGTGCCATCCCTTGTGAGTTAGGGTTTGCAGTACAAGTTGCCACATGTGCACACAAATCAACTGATTTTCCCTGATGGAGATTCAGGAGATTTGGGATGGGGCTGGAGATTACGCCTGTCCAAATAAACTCTCAAGTAATGCTGAAGCTGCTGGTACCTAGACCACACTTGAGAGCTTTCAATTTGTTAGTCAAAGTCAAAATGCTACCACTGGCCTGTACCTGTCTACCCAAGACAGTAAGCATGTTTCTTGCCAAGGTCTTGTTCTCTGGAAGAAAAAAATGGGCTGAGAAGGTGGCTCAGTGGTAGAGCGCTTGCCTTGCTTAGTGTATTAGAAAGAATACTTTGGTCAAGTGACCTGTTTTCCATTTCAGTCCTGCACTTAATTAGCTGAAAAACAAGGTTTTTTAAAGAAGTATTTCAGTCTCTCACCCTCTTGTCTCTAAAAGGAGAGGGTTGAACTTGGTAAGCTACAAGGTTCTCTTTATTCTTATGTCCTCCTATTCTCGTTTTCAGACTCTGGATCAGTGTTTTACATGGAATGGCAGACTGGATTCTGTAGTTCAGGCCTGGGCTTCCCTTAGGGGCTGGAGCTAAGGCCCTGAATTTATGATCTATGGGGAAAAAATGAAACTAACAAATGTTTAAAAATTAAATAATAAACAATAAATTTTAAACTATAGTAAGTATAAGTAGAAAGCAGAGCAGCAAGAGGAAGGTATGTTCATTAGCTTCTTCGGGAAATCTCATTGCAATGAGATTTGAGTTTACCATTGTTTATTGGACTAGACTGATGTAGTGCTGATTTATTATGACAGTTCTTGTGCTGTTAACATTTACTTGTCTCTAACAAGAAAGCATTCTCCAACAGTGAAGAACAAAACTTATTTTACTGCTTTAAAGTAATGTAGGAAGAGATACCTCATGTGGAAGTTAATGTTTCAAGGGACATCAACATCCTAAAACTCTCCTTTCCTAGCAATATTAACCTTTTTCTTAAAAAAAAAAACTTTTCCCTAGAAAAGTTTCCTTCCCTAAAAGAAATTAGTGAAGTGGCAATAAAATAGGTGAATTTCTCTCTCTCTCTCTCTCTCTCTCTCTCTCTCTCTCTCTCTCTGTCAGTATTGGGGCTTGAATTCAGGGACTGGGCTCTGTCCCTGAGCCTCTTTGTGCTTAAGGCTATGCTCTACCACTTTAGCCATAGTGCCACTTCTGCCTTTTTCTGAGTAGTTTATTGGAAATAAGAGGCTCACAGACTTTCCTGCTTGGGCTGGCTTTGACCGTTATCCTCAGATCTCAGCCTCGTGAGTAGCTAGGATTACAGGCATAAACCAGTGGTGCCCAGTGAATTTTCCTATTTTTTTTCTTTTTTTTATTGTGGAATTTTCCTATTTTTAAACTATTAAACAAAATATATGTCATTTAATAGCAAAATTATTTTAGCTGCAAGTGACAGAAAACTGAACTTAGGTGAAACAGAAAAGAGACAGGTTAATTGAAAAATTTAAGGATAGAAGTAGCTTTGTATAAATAGCACAATCAGAATTTGATGACTGCATCTTATGGTCTTGCTTTTTTCTATGTTCACTTCGTGGGTCTTTAATTTTTATTTTTTGTCAGTGGTGGGGCTTGAACTCTGGGCCTGGGCACTGTTCCTCAGCTTTCTTCAGCTCAAGGCAAGTGCTCTACCACTTGAGCCACTGAGCCACTTCCAGTTTCTGAGTGGTTTATTGGAGATAAGAGGCTCACAGCCTTTCCTGCCTGGACTGGCTTTGAACTGCAATCCTCATATCTCAGCCTCCTGAGTAGCTAGGATTACAGCGTGAGCCACTGCCTCCTGGCTTCACTTTGTTTTTAAGTTCAGCTTAATTATGTTGACTGCCAGGCTTTCTTTTTTTGTCTTAGTGAGATCTAATGAAAAATAGAATATTTCTGCTTTAAAACCAAATTTTGAAGTATACCTCATTGGCTGTAATAGGAGATCAAGACTGAGGCCTTGATTGTCCAGATCAGAGTTCTCTGTTTGTCCCTGGAACTGAGAGGCCATATCAACACTGACAGTGAGGGAAGTAGTGACAATTCAGGAAAAGTGGCTAATATTCCCAAGGGGAATACATTTTTGATGTAAACCTAGTAGCAGTGATGACAATAGTCTCTATAATCTTTCTCCATTTAAGCCAATATTAAATTTCTTTTGAAAAATTAAGTTTTAAAATTTTATTTTTTGGGGGCTGGGAAGGTGGCTCAGTTGTAGAGCACTTGCCTTGCATGCATGAGGCCCTGGGTTCGATTCTTCAGCACCACATAAGCAAAAAGAAAAAAGCCGGAATTGGCTCTGTAGCTCAAGTGGTAGAGTGCTGGCCTTGAGCTGAAGAGCTGAGGGACAGCGCCCAGGCCCAG
Source organism: Dipodomys spectabilis (assembly GCF_019054845.1). Taxonomy (NCBI): domain Eukaryota; kingdom Metazoa; phylum Chordata; class Mammalia; order Rodentia; family Heteromyidae; genus Dipodomys; species Dipodomys spectabilis. The sequence continues at coordinate 20,256,062 of NW_024870817.1, read as the reverse complement.
AGTCCAGGCTCCTTGACAGGACCCCCTCCCCAAAAGAATTATTTTTTGTTGCTGGGGATCAAACCCAGTGCCTATAAATGCTAGACAAGTGCTCCTTCACTGATATAGCTCAATCCCTTAAGCTTTATTAAAAAAAAAACTTTTTTTTTGAGATGCCAAGATAACAAGATAACATGCATTAGTTGAATTAAAATAACAGAAATTTATGGTTCTGGAAGATAAAAGTCAAGAACCAAGGTTTTGACAGGATGATGTTCCCTCTGAAGGTTCTAGATAAGAGCCCTCTTGCCTTTTTCTAGCTTCTGGTGGTTGTCAGCAATCCTGGATTTTTTTTGGCTTGTAATTGTACCACCGCAATCTCTATTTTCACGTGGCTTTCTTAGACCTTTATGTGTCTCAATATCCAAAATTTCCTTTTCTTGTCAAAAGATGAAAAAAACTTTTTTTCTTGTCATTGTTTTAATTCTGCTAAAATGTGAGTATTATTGTGATAATTTGATGGAGAATTAATATTCCTTGGGTTGCAAGTATGATTATGCACAGAGAGATACTATATCCTTATGGATGACTTTATGGAATCATGTTTTACCTTAAAAATAGAACTGATTATAATTAGATGAACATCATCCATTAATATATTTAATAGCATCTGCAAAAAATAGTGAAATACAATTAGTGAGGGGCTTGGAGAACATTTCTCACAATACATAGATGAAAATTGTGGTCATTGTCTGAAACTCTTCGAAGAAAAGTTCTGTGAAAAAGGAATGCAGCATAAGACAAAACTTTCTTAATGTATAGTATACCAAAGTGGAAGTAAGGGGAATGAAAAGTCCAGGTTCCTTGAGGCACTCAGGCAGATGTCATATAATTACCTCCCTGTGAGTTTTGTTTAGGTAGTATTGGTGTCTGAATTAAGGGCCTTGCTCTGAGTTGCAAGACAGGTACTGTACCACTTCAGCCACACTCCCAGTCACTTTGGTTTAGCTTCATTCTTTAGGAATTATTATGTTTTTGCCTGGGATCCATACTTTAGAATATGATCCTTCATTGCACAATGATAGGGACATTGCCATTAAGTCTGACAAATTTTTTGCTTGCCTTGAAATGTGATCTTCCCAATTTCTCTTCTCTTCAGTAACTGGGAAGATAGAAGTGAGCCACTGTCTCTAGCTTCCTTGAGACATTTAATAAAGTTCTTAGATTAAAAAAGAATTGGAAACAAAAGCTTCCTTATAACTTCATTATCCCTTGCAAATCTTCCTGAAAACTTCTTTCTTTATAAAAGCCATGCACATCACTATTAACTAAGTGACAAGTTATTTAGGTAAGTTTAAAAGTTTTTAAATGTTTTGCTGTCTGACTTTGGTTCTATGGTCTAGTAGGATAAAAAAAAGTAGAAGATGCGGGGCACTGGTGGCTCACACCTGTAATCCTAGCTACTGAGGAGGCTGAGATCTAAGGATCACAGTTCAAAGCCAGCCCAGGCAGGAAAGTCTGTGAGACTCATCTCCAATTAACCACTAGAAAACCAGAAGTGATGCTGTGGCTCAAGCGGTACAGCGCTCACCTTGAGCTGAAGAGCACAGGGACAGCGCCCAAGCCCAGAGTTCCAGCCCCACGACTGACCTCCCCCCGCCTCCAAAAAAAAAGGTAGAGGATATTGAAGTTAGGAAAACAAAGAGGTTAGGGAACAAGATTTGTATTTATTGGCCCACAGGGTACATTGGACTAGTCTCTTTAACCATATCATCTCATCTCATTTTTATACTTAGTTTCCTTTGCTTAGCTTGAAACTTGGGAGTTGGTGGTTCTTAGGGTGTTGAATTTTCAAATTAATTGTCTTTTTTTTTTTGGTTATGGAACACAGGACTGCTGTGATGGGTACATGTGTAAAACACATTTTCAAATAAAAAATGAGACTTCAATGTCATATCCAGGAAAATCTGCTAGTATACAGACATGTCCTCCCATGGAGGTAAGTAGCTTAACACACCGTATTCTCCTTTTCAGTCTTTATGAAGAATAATGGTAGAATTCAGAACCATTGCTATATGTGTGTGTGTGTGTGTGTGTGTGTGTGTGTGTGTGTGTGTGTGTGTATGTATATGTATATGTATATATATACATAAATATGTGTATATATATATACACTTAAAAATTTACTGCTCCTGGATCCTGAGCCTGTTGTAGGAAGAGATGGGAACATCATTTATAAAGTTATTTTCTTGTATAATAATGAAAGCAGGAATTTTGTATTCACTGAGTCCTATTTGGCTGTAGTGAGCCTTCACACTTTTAGTTTCCCTTGAATCTGAAGACTACAAAATACCTTTTGTTGACTATTGATTTTTTTCTTCAATGAAATCCTCTAGTATTATCCTTAGACTACTTAGTTCTTACTGGGGAACTCTTTCCCTGGTCTGCCTTAAACCCTTTTTTCTAGCCACTTGAAATATATGATCTAGGTTATTCCTTAGATAGTTCAACTATTGACTTGAGAAACTTGCCAAATTAAATCTGAAAGTTTTTAAAAATTATCTTTAAGTAGTTGTACAAGGGAAGTGTCATCAACATTCTCATACTCTTTTGACCTGCTTGCTGAATTAACTTTTATTAAGGTATTGGGTGATTTGTAAAATATTTAAAATTTTGTTTTTATCAAAATGCAAATAGTGTTTTCATATTTCTTATTGCTAAAAAATACATACCACTCTAAAAATAAGTAACATGGAAATGTATAAAAGGTTAAAAAAATCTTCCATAGACTCTTTGATAGGTAAACACATTAACATTTTAGTAATTTAATAATTATCATTCTATTTGTTTCTACCATGTATATTGGAATGACCTAAAATACATGGACATCTGTCCATATCAGTAAATGCATAATTCCATAGTTCTTTTTAATGGCTCCATGATATTGTATTCTCTGGATGCATAGTAATTAACATTTTTGGCTCTTTCTTTTTTTCTTCCTTCCTTCCTTTTTTTTTTTTTGCCAGTCATGGGGGGTTGAATTGTGGGCCTGGGTATTTTCCCTGAGCTTTTTGTGCACAAGGCTATTGCTCTTCCACATGAGTAACAGTTCCACTTCTGGATTTTTGTCTTATGACTTTCCTGCCTGAGCTGGCTTCAAATTGAGATCCTCAGATCTCAGACTCCTGAGTTGGTAGGATTATAGTCTTGAGCCACTGGTGCCAAGCCTGGCGTTTTTTAAAGCTGAGATTTGTACTGAGGGCCTCACACTTGCTTTGTAGGTTTTTCTACCCCTGAGCCATGTCTACAATCCTGTTTTTCACTGATTATTTTAAAAATAGAATATTATGTACTTTCCAGGCTTGTCTACACCCTGATCCACCAATTTTTAGTTTCTCCTTTTGCTGGGTTAAGAATCACTTAACACTGTGTTTAGTTTCTCTCCGTTGAGATGGAGTCATACAGATTTTTGTTAATGAGGCTGGATTTGTACCAGGAACTGTCCATTCTCAGCCTCCCAAGTAGCTAGCATTACAAATGTGATCACCAATGTCTGACAGATACTTGAATTCTGAAAGAAGATTGGTGGGACCTAATTGTTTCAGCAGAAAAGTAGAACTTACTGATGTTCATTTTCTAAACATCCTAGTAAAATGGGAAGAGTCTTTCTGAGAATCTGTTAAATCAGGCCAATTTGGCAATTAGGCATTAGCCCTTTCACTTGTGTGATAATGGTCTGAAATTACCTTTTTCCAGTATAAAGTTATTCTTGACAGTATTGTGCTTGGCATTAAGTTAAGTGAGTACTTCAATTTTGAGGAATGCTTCATGGCTCAGATAACTAACATCAAATCTGAAGCCAAGCATGTTAGGAAACTTTTCAGTTCATTATATATTAACTTTTAGTTAAAAAAACCATAGAAATAATGATTTAAAAAATGAATTCCAGTTTTTCTCTAACAAGTTGGCAGAGAGCTTAAAAGCACTAAAAAGTGTTGACAGTGTGAAGGAACTGACAATTTTGAGTTGATGTTTTAACATTACAAAATTTAAAATTGTGCACATGCTATATGTGATTCGTTTCAATTCTAGGAATTTAGCCTCATACAATATAATTTTTTCCATTTTTTACTTCTAACATTTTCCAATGGATTTCAACATATGGTAAAGTTGAAAGAAATTTTCAGGGAACATCTTTATACTCACCACCCAGATTCTACAATTAACATTTTTCTGTGCTTGATTTATTATATACCTATTCATCTACCCATCAAAATACATTATTTTTTGATCTGCAAAACTTTTACATTGAGGTAAATTGCATACCCATACTCATAAAAAATCAGAAATGTACAAAGATTTTCCTGGAAATATATTTATTAATTACACTTCTATTTATGATAGGGAAAATGGAAGCAACTATAATGTATAAAAGTAATTATTTGTTAGGGCACATCTTTATGAGGGATAGAATTATTAAAAAGACCTCCTAGAAGATTATTTAATATTCGTGTTAAGTGAACAAAATAGATATTTTTATGCTAATGGTATTCAAATGTAGTTAATACCAAACTATCTATTGCCAATTAGGATTTTAAATATTTACTATTTTCTTTTAACATTTATCTCTTTTCTCTCATCCCCTTGAAGTCCTTGGGATATTTTTGCTTTGTCTAGTAGATCCGTTTGGAGTCACCATCCATCTACCTTTCATTTCCTAAGTTCTTTTTTTTTTTTTGTCGGTCTTGGAGCCTGAACTCTGGGCCTGGGTGCTATCCCTCAGCTCTTCAGCTCAAGGCTAGCACTCTACCACTTGAGCCAAAGCACCACTTTTGGCTTTTTCTGCTTATGTGGTCCTGAGGAATCAAACCCAGGGCCTCATGCATTCAAGGCAAGCACTCTACCACTGAGCCACCTTCCCAGCCCTTTGAAGTTCTTTCCATTCACAAGTAACACAGGAAGATTATAAACTTCAAGATGATAAGATAGTACAGTACCCATTTTGGTATATCTGCTTTCCTTTCTAGTCTCCAGCAGGAACAGTAATTGAAAGATCCTGTATGTAATATACAAATATACTACAGGCCTAGAAATAGTTTTTTCATTTCCATTCAGATAAGACTTTCTTAGCTATGAGTCATTTTTTCCCCTTAAAATATGTTTTATTCCTGTTTTCTTCTCTTCAAGGATTTTGCATATAAGTATATGTTCTGCCAGGAGCCAGTGGCTCATGCCTGTAATCCTAGCTACTCAGGAGGCTGAGATCTGAGGATCACGGGTCAAAGCCAGCCTGAGCACAAAAGGTTGTGAGACTCTTATCTTCAGTAAACCATCAGAAAACCGAAAGTGGTGCTGTGATTCAAGTGGTAGAGCTAGACTTGAGCTGACAAACTGAGGGACAGTGCCTAGGTCCGGAGTTCAAGCCCCGGGACCAATAAAAAAAAAATAAAAAAAGTGTATGTTCTTACTGGGCACCGGTGAGTCATGCCTGTAATCCTGTCTACTCAGGAGGCTAAGATCTGTTGACTATGGTTCCAAGCCAGTCTGCAAAGGTCCCCTTGAGACTCTCATTTCCAATTAACCACTCAAAAGCCAGAAGTGGAGCTCTGGCTCGAAATGATAGAGTGCTAGCCTTGAACAAAAGAGCACAGGGACAGGGCCCAGGCCCTGAGTTCAAGCCCCACCACCACCACCAACAACAAAAAAAAAACCCTGACTAAGCCTTCTAATTTGGTTACTTTTGTAAGCCATTTCATCTTAATAATCAGATAGATCTGTATATTGATATGTACTGGGTTATCAGTAAATTACGCAGAATTTGTTCATTTCTTAGTACATTTCATTTCTGCTAGAATGATGTTTTTTTCCAATAGTAAATTTACATAGAAGAATAAGAATGTTTAAAGAGAGAAACTTTCAGTATGTTTTTATTAGTTTATGTTTTTATTAGTTTATGTTTTAAATGTTGGAATGGAATTTGATGATCAGCCCTTTACCTTTCGGTTATCTCTAATGTTCTAGTGTTACTGGTCTGATAACTCATGTAAATTTAGATTGCCTTATTTGCATTATAACAACAACACAATTAGAAATAGTACTAGACTTAGAAGTTTTGCTTTTGATTTTTCAGCCACATATTAGCTGTGTAACCTCTAATAAACCTTAGTTTTCATATATAGTTATTTACTTTTTGGTTGTATGTAAGTATGAAGTGCTATTAATACTAATAAAATGTTTCATTATCATGCAGTAAGGAGCAGGAAGTGAAGGGAGAAACAAAAAGCACCCTGCTAAACTTCTTTTCACTGCTGTCTCTGTTTTTTAGAGGAAACAAAGAATTTTCAGGTTAGAAGATAAATTCCTTCACCTATAGTTAGGTATCAGTATCTCAGAATGATTCTGATGATGACAAAACTGAGAGTGACTTTCACTAAAAGTAGTGGTAGACTAATTAAGACAGCTGAGGAATTTCATTTTAACTGCATATATGATGGCTCATTTTCCTAGATCTTTACTGAATATAGTTATGGTCCTAAAGTCTTTCCCTCATCATAGATTTATGTATAATTTTAATGTATTCAGTATAATTATCAGTATGATGATATAAAATTCACTAGTTTTCACTTTTGATTGTCTCAGATTTAATTTATTTTATCCTGCAGATTATTTGTGGCATCAAGAGAAAGTATGATGACAATTTAGATATGCACTTAGGTAGAATGCAATTAGATGAATCTACTGTTTGTCTCAAAAAGAAATATTGAAGCAAAATCCAGAAATAAATATTGATTCAGGAAGAAGATTGTATCCATGATAGAAGAATTCATGATCTATATGTTTCTAACTTATGAAAATTATCAAATCCAGCTATAGCAAAGACGCTATCAGTCATAAAAATGACTGGTACTTTTGTGATCATTAATGAGTTTCATCATCTTTTTTTTTTTTTTTTTTTTGTCGGTCATGGGGCTTGAACTCTGGGCCTAGGGGCTTTCGCTAAGCACTTAAGCTCAAGATGAGCGCTCTACTGCTTGAGCCACAGAGCCACTTCGGGCTTTTAGTGGTTTATTGGAGATAAGAGTCTCACAGCCTTTCGTGCTTGGGCTGGCTTTGAACCATGATCCTCAGATCTCAGCCTCCTGAGTAGCTAGGATTACAGGTATGAGCCACTGGTGCCTGGCTTAGTTTCATCATCTTTTAAACAATTGTTTAAAACAATATTAGTTCTCATTTTCAACCATCACTTATCATGAGGTGCCACAACTCTGGGGAGTGATAAATTCTTAGATTACAGGTCATGTCATTATAAAGCATAAATTTAGGAGAAAACACTTTTTAATCCTTAAATACAATACTCAAAGGGCTAAAATAATTTTTCTATAATTTTCTCTGAAATTGGTAATGAACGTTTTCATAGGTAGCTGAATAACCATCCCAGAGGAATTTAAATATATGAATGAATAGATATTAAGCTTGAGAAGAGATTCTGTGGCATTAGAGAACACCTCTGTTTGTTTAGCCTCAATCAATATTTTTATCAATGACTTTAAGCAGATTATCTTTTAATAAACATCATGTCAGTATTAATGTCTTTTTATACTAATATTTTAATCCCTATAAATATGTGTAATGAACATGTATTGATTTTCCATTATGTGCTAATTTTCCATAGTAGTTCTAAATTATTAAATCCTTATAAAAGTCTGTGATAATAAATACTAATATGACTAATTTATGGAAAATTATTAGTGAAATAGATGAAAACCCAGCTGGCAATAGTAAGAAAAAGCAAATTGATTTTATTTTTTATTTTATTTTTTAGGTAAGGGGTAGGTTTATTCAGTAGACCTGCTGGGACCAGGACAGGTTGGTCTTCCACGTGGCTGGGAAAGGCCTGGGAGAGACAGCTGGGAAAGAGAGAGAAAAGAGCTAGAAAAGAGGAGAGAGAGCTGGGAAAGAGAGGTGGGAAAGAGAGAACTAGGAAAGAGAAGAGAGCTGGGAAAGAGAAGAGAAGGAAAGAGCTGAGAAAGAGCTAGAAAAGAGCAGAGAGAGCTGAGAAAAGAGCTAGAAAAGAGAGTGTCTGGGAAAGGTGGGAAAGAGAGAGCTAGGAAACAGAAGGGAGCTGGGAAAGAGAAGAGAAGGAAAGAGCTGAGAAAGAGCTAGAAAAGAGCAGAGAACGCAAATTGATTTTATTGAGCATTGACTACTGACACTGTTTTAGGAGATTTGCATGTATTAATTTATTTTATGATATAAACACAGTATTATCATTTTATAAATAAGAAAACTTAACCACACAGGTTAAGAAACTTTCACAATAGGCTAGGCATGATGCCTCAAACTTGTTATCCCTGCTACTTGAGAGGTAGATATGAAGAATGTCATGTTTCCAAGCCAGTTCGGGCAAACAGAGATCTCATCTCTACCATTATGCAGGCATGGTAGCACATGCTTTGCCAGATCTCAGTTATCTAAGAGGCCATAGGTAGGATAACTATTAGGTTGGCCTGAGAAAAACCAGGAGACTCTACCTGAAAAACAAAAACAAGAAAGAAAGCAAAAAGTACCAGAGGCATGGTTCTCCCAGCAAAGGAGAAGCTCTGAGTTCAAGATCCAATACCACCAAAATAAATAAACAGCTAAAAGCTGCCTTAGGGAGGATAGGAAGTGATTAAGTTTGACTTTAGAGATCATGGACTTAAGTATTATAAAAGTAGTAGGTACTACTTTAGTGGCATTAGAATTACGTGAGGGCTTGCTTGAAACAAATGATTATGTTATTTAACATTTTGTTCAAACAAATTGCTAGACCCACCTTAGAAATTTTCATTCAATAGATTTGGAGTGGGTCTGAGAATTTACTTACTTCTGGTCAAGGAATTGCATTTTGGAGAATCACCACTAGTACATAGTAGATAGCTTAGCAAATTTGAGATGCTGCACAGCTAAGATGGTTAGTTAATACAATACATTCCAGAGCCAATACTGCAATGATGTTGATGGAATGAAAGGAGTCTTAGGTAGTGTTTACCAGAAACAGAGCTTGAGACAAGAATGGAAGACTGTTCAAGTATTTATGACAGATGTGGTCTTAGATGAAAATGAGTAGGGGAAGTAGGGAGGAGCCAAGAAAAAAGTTAAGGAAGAATATTGTCTCAGGTAGAAACAAAATTTCTCAGCTCCAGAATGCTAACCATATCACAAAATTAGTCCTAGCTTTAGCCATTGAGTCTGGGCTGGCCTTTTGTACTTGGTTACCATCATTGCAATGCCTGTCAGTTACTAACCAAAGTGCAGATGGAAATAATTCTCTAAAGAAGGCTGCTGCTGTGAGTTATCAACTAACAGTTGCAATAGTTGAATGGGGACAGGTGCACCAGCCTTAAGGGAAATCAAAACTACGACAGCTAGTGCTGGAATGTGGCTTAGTGGTAGAGTGCTTGCCTAGCATGCATGAAGGCCTGGGTTCAATTCCTAAGTACCACATAAACAGAAAGAGCCACAAGTGGTGCTGTGGCTCAAGTGGTAGAGTGCTAGCCTTGAGCAAAAGAAGCTCAGGGACAGTGCTCTGGTCCTGAGTTCAAGCCCCATGACTGGCAAAAAGAAAAAAAGAAAAGAAAGTATCTTGTGCAGTTCAAATTGATTTTATGCTGCAAATGATCCTTATGACACCATTGTATGACTCTGGCTTCAAATATTTCAGAAAGGAATCCTGAATTGTATAGAAGACTGAGATAAAGGACTTCTAAATTCTCTTTAATAGTTTAATGGCCAATAAAGAGTTCTATATGTATACCTCACACTTTCTATTTAGAGGTGTTCAAAAGAAATGCTGATAATAATTATTTTCATTTTCCATTGGCCTCATATGATTAAACAAAACAACCAACTCCCCCACTCTGTCCTGAACCAGCAATCCTGTTAATAGGAAAAAACACGTGGATTCAGATTTTTACAATAGTGTGTAAATATTATAGAACTTAAAAACACAAATGAAACATAATGAAAACTAAAGTTTTTTTTTTAAAAAGTTGGTTGTGGGGTTTGAACTCTGGGCCTGGACACTGTCCTTGAGCTCTTAAGCTCAAGGCAAGTTCTCTACCACTTGAGTCACAGTACTACTTCAGAAAATTAAAGTTTTTATAGTCATAGTTTCTACCATCTTTACTTTTTTTTTTTTTTGTCGGTCGTGGGGCTTGAACTCTGGGCTTGGGCCCTCAGCTCTTCAGCTCAAGGTGAGTATTCTACCACTTGAGCTACAACACCACTTTCAGTTTTCTAGTGGTTTATTGGAGATAAGAGTCTCACAGAGTTTCCTGCCCTGGATAGCTTTGAACCGTGATCCTCAGATTTCAGCCTCCTGAGTAGCTAGGATTACAGGCATGAGCCACCGGGGCCTGGCCCATTTTTTCATTTTTAAATATAATTTTAAATGACAGTTGAAGGAATGGAATAATAAACAGAAATTTACTAAATGAATGGCAGTATCTTTGTATGTCTAAAGCAGGAATTCTTAGTTATATTACATATGGTATTTATTGAAGAGTATAATTTTGCTTACAGATTTTCTGAATTTGTAGATTAACAAGCTTGACTGTAGCATGCAAGTGTTTTTTTTTTGTTTTTTTTTTAAATTTTATTTTATTTTATTTGAGAACATACTGTACAGAGGGGTTACAATTACATGGGCAGGATAATGCATACATTTCTTACCAAGCATTGCAGCCTCCTCCTTTGTTTATCCTTCACCTCCCTTCCCAGCCTCCCCCCTCCCTCCCACCCAATCATACCCCCCTCCCTCCCCCACCGACATTGTAAAGCTGGTTTTGACATGACTTTTTGTACTTCTCATTGTTGCAACAGGTCCACCTGAATCCTTAAACGACTTGTTTGTCCCCATCTCCTCCACATCTTATACTGACATCAAATATAGTGAAAGCGGGGGTTACACTGTGGGGGAGGGACATACAAAGCAACAAAGAAATAATCTTATAAATGCGTTAGAAACACATGCATGAAAGAAACAAAAACATTAAAATACATATTTGAGGTTTCGTTTTCCTAACATCACATTATCTGACTTTTTCCGCTTGACTCATACCTATACTAGATATTGCAAATAAGGGAAACCATGGGACCTATGTTTCTTTGGGCCTGGCTTACTTCACTTAATATAATTTTTTCCAAGCCTTTCCATTTCCTAACAAATGGGGAAATGTCATTCTTTCTGATGGAGGCATAGAATTCCATTGTGTATATATACCACATCTTCTTGATCCATTCATCTACTGAGGGGCATCTGGGTTGGTTCCATGTCTTAGCTATGGTAAATAATGCTGCAATAAACATAGTTGTGCTGGTAGCTTTAGTGTGGCCTTGTTTGTGATCATTTGGGTAAATGCCCAAAAGTGGGATTGCTGGGTCATTGGGGAGCTCTATGTGGAGTCTTTTGAGGAACCTCCATACTGCTTTCCAAAGTGGTTGAACAAGTTTACATTCCCACCAACAATGAAGTAAGGTTCCTTTCTGTCCACATCCCCTCCAGCATCTGTTGTTGTTAGAGTTGTTGATTTTTTGTAGCATGCAAGTTTTGAACAGCATATTTTGTTTTAAACAGAATACAACTCCATTGTTTTAGCTTAAGATAATTAAATATATTTGATAGAAAATATGGAAAACATGTCTTGTGACTCTTTTATAAGTGAATGTTGGTGCTATTACTTTAATTTTTGGATTGAACTGAACTCTAGGAGAATTCAGATATGATCACTTAACAGAAGTGGAAACTGATCAACAATTGGTCTACTTTATTGAAAATAATTTCTTGTGAAAAAATCTTACTGGAACCTTATCTATGAAATGATAGTTTGAAAGTATACCCTCTATATGCCAATTAATAGTAATTTTTAATGAAATTAGCTTTTATAATTTGCATTTATTGTTGCAAAATAGCTGCTAAACTTTGACAATATTTTATAAGATTCTAAAATAACTTGCTAGCTAATCAAGACTAAAGACACTGGAGTGAACAGATAAGATATAAATTTTTGATCATGTTTAGTACTAAGTCATTCAATAAAAGGAAACATTGGGATAAATATTGCACATAGATAGTGGCAATATTCAGGAGTGAAAATTATTAATGAATATTTAGAAAGAAATGTCTGAAAACCTTTCTGTAGGCTCTACTAGTTGATAGTGCTTTGCATTTTCTTTTTTGTATTTAACATTCATTTATAAAATTTTGAATCATTTTCATAAAATATAGATGACCTCAATTTTGTCCTTTGATTAATACAATTTATACTTATTTATTAATACAGTCATACTTAACTTCAAGTTAGTTAATAATTTGTATATTATTAGAGTTTTCATTCTTTCTGAAATTTGATTTCTTTCTTTTGCAGAGGTATCTGAGATGTGTATGAGCATATTTTATTTATTCATTTACTATTTCCGTTACTTTAGAGCCCCAGGTTGAAAATGATAGAGTCATAAAATCAGTAATAGTATGCTACTGGAAAAAAACCAGATTTTTGTCCTAGGGCCTTGTAGTTCACTAACTGAGACTTTCCTTAGACCAGGACAGGTAGACTATTATAGTGAGGCCCTTACCAAAAACCCCATCTATCATAAATTCCCTGAAGCATGAAGCTGAGAATCAGTACCAGGAGATGATCTCAATTGCCAAAGAACATATTCAGAGGATGATGTTCTTCTGAGGTAACTGGGGCTTCACATATATTCATTTGCCCTCAGGATTTTATTAAGTGGCTTCTAGGATGAGTTCTAGTTTGTATGTTCAAAATAGACTTATAAGTCAGAATATTACTATTTTTTATAAATAGTACAAATGACAAACCACTTCTCAGTAAATGTTAGCAATTTCTCTGTAAAGGAACTGATACTTTGGGACTGAAGTATAGACATTGTGATAAATGTAAATGAGTAATAAGCATGATTACCCCTAGTATTTGGAAATGTAATTATTAACGCAGCATTAAAATATCAGAAAGTGTAGATGGGTACTGATGACTCATGCCTGGTGACTCATATCATCCTAGTTAATCAGGAGACTGAGGTTTGAGGATCATGGTCAAAGCCACTCTGGCTCGGACAGTCCCTGAGACTCCAATTAACCACTAAAATGCTGGAAGTGAAGATGTTGGCTCAAGTGGTAGAGCACTAACCTTGAGCTGAAGATGCTTAGGGACAGTGCCCATGCCCTGAATTCAAGTGCCAGGATTGGAGGAGAAGCCAGAAAGAGCTATGTTATTGTGTGGGGATACAAAAGAAAACATGGGATATAGTCACTAAATATTTATGCTGATAAACTGTCTAAGGACATAGCTGTTTATTAAGTTACTGATTCTAATCCTATTTTGAGGGGAGGTGCTGGTCCTGAACTTGAACTCAACTCAAGTCCTAGGCACTGTCGCTGAGCTTTTTTGTTCAAGGCTAGCAGTCTACTACTTGAGCCACAGCTCTACTTCCAGCCTTCTGGTAGTTGATTGGAGATTAGAATCTCATGGACTTTCTTGTCCTGGCTGGCTTTGAACCATGTCCTCTGATCTCAGCCTTCTGAAAAGCTAGAATTATAAGAGTGAGCCGCTGGTGCCTGGCTTCAATTCTACTTTTGTGTTTTTTTTTTCTTGAAGCATTATGAAAGATCAAAGACAAAGTAAATTCTAACTCTATTTAAAGTGTAAATATATTCCATAGAATGGTAGAGTGTTTGAGAGGAGAAAGGATAGAATGCTATGAAAACTACTCATACCTAATTATGATTTGAAATCTAGTAAAACTGGGGCTTATTATGCTCTATATAACATTTGTTGTACAGACTATTCCTTTAATTAGTATGTGAGAAAAGTGTACTTTGTCTATTCATAAGAAATGACATATAGAGATATGTCACTAAAACTATTTGAACTATCTAGTGAATCTATGATTCAGAAATATTAATTCAATTTAATGTTCTGTTATGAAACACAGTAGTTAGAGAGGCAGGGTCATGCTCTGTATTCTGATGTATTTCTTGTTCTTTGGTACCTCAATAATACCACTTTGCAAAATTCAGAGTATCTTGATTCACTAAGATTCAGTAGCCTAAATGGCTTCTTAATGTCATCATCCTATTTTATTTTGTGTCTGAGTCTTTTTGTCTTTTTTTGGGTCACTTCTGAGGCTTGACCTCAGAGTCTAGGTACTGTTCCTGAAATGTTTTGCTCGGTTAGCACTCTATCACTTGAACCATACCTCCACTTCCAGCGTTTTTGATGCTTAATTGGAGATAAAAGTCTCACAGATTTTCCTGCCTAGGCTGATATCAAATCATGATCCTCAGATCTCAGCCTCCCTCAGTAGCTAAGATTACAGGCATGTGCCACTGACTCTTGGCTTGTATTCTATTTTTTGTTGTCAAGGCAATAGAGAATCTATATTTACAGAGAAATCAAGTTGAATGAATTCAGTTAGTAAATAATTCTCTTGCTGTTTATTAGGCTAGTAGAGAAAGTCTTGCAAACCCATCTGTCATTGCCATTTTTTTTAAGGGATCAAAGATTTTTTGGCTTACGTTTTCAGACATTTGCATCTATCATGGAAGGGAGGTCATAACAGAGCAGAGATAGTCTTTGTATTTTAACTCAACAAAAAGGTATGTAAGAAAAAATTATTTTTTATCTTGATTATTACTTTCCTCTTCATTCTAGTTTACCTTGAACTCTCCATATCAAGTGTTCATTTTCCTTGACCACATCACATTTGACTATATTGACTGGCCAAACCTTTTCTTAGAATTACCTGGTTTTTTTTCTAAATTTTATTGTTAAGTAGTGTACAAAGAGGTTACAATTTCATAAGTCAGATTACGAATACAGTGCATCTTGATCAATGTCACCCCTTCATTATTCTCCCTTATTGGTGGATGAATTTTTTTGGAGGGGGGGGGGGTCTGGTCGTGGGGCCTGAACTCTGAGCCTGGGCGCTGTCCCTTAGCTCTTTAGCTCAAGGCTAGCACTCTAATACTTGAGCCACAGCGCCACTTCCGGCTTTTTTCTTTTTGCTTATGTGGTGCTGAGAAATCGAGCCCAGGGCCTCAGGCATGCAAGGCAAGTGCTCTACCACTAAGCCACCTTCCCAGCCCCTGGATGAATTATTTTTATTCAAATTTGTTATTATTAAGTAGTATTACAAAGGAGCTGCCATTTAACTTGGCAGTTTATAAATACAATGCATCTGAATTCTTGTAATTACTCTTTCTAGCAAGTTATCTGAATATTAGTCTATGATATTAGCTCTAATATATTCCCTAAGTCAGAGTCTTTTGGGAATGTTTAAGGCCACCCGTGCAAATCAGGATGAAACTAGAGGAGGCAGAGATGAGTATGAAATGAGAAAACAAGTCAAGAGTCATATATACAAAATTAGATGTAGAAGATCTTAACACTTACATAAATAAAGCTGAAATGCCCATAAGCTTTCCACTTTGACAGCTGGCATCCCTGATAAATAAGCTTGACTTTAAAAACACATGGTTAGAATCTGGTAACAAGAACTTAGGGGCTAAGGATGGATTCCATCTGTCCCTCTGTCTGTAATATGAACCCATAAACCAATCCTAGTTGCCACAGTGACTCTTAGGAGAAAGGCTTCAGTACACTCAGGGTTTTCTTTAGGGGGATGCCATCCTCCAAAATTTTTTCTCCAAATCAGACTCATTTAGTGACAGAAGTGTTGGAAATAACTTTGCCTCAAGAGCCTACTTTTTTTTTTCCATCACAAGTTATATGTTATATTTTGAGTTCTTGAGCATGGCTGTAGGAGGTAAGTGAGTAGAAAAGGTAGAGATAATGCTCTGAACTAAAGAAGGTAATTGTGGGTGGGACATGGTGGACACTGAGTCATGATTTCACATTGGTCTGACAGAAGTAAGCATTTTTAGTAGGGTTTGTCACAGTCTCTTCTCCTGGTGAATTTGAGGCTAGCCTGGATTACATACCAAAACCCTATCTAGGTGGGGTGTTAGCCTGGTGGTTGGCATATTGTTAGGTTCCTGAATATGAGATTCTTATTCACATTAGTAGGAAGCACTGAGGGTGGTGTTAGTCAGAAGCCATTAAAGAAAACTGAGATTTAAATGCTAGGAAAGGCACAATGAATTAAAGATAGTGATAGTGTTAAAAGTTTTGAAGTTAAGTAGAGATGAGACTACAGTGAGGTTACATGGGGGAAAGGTGAAGTAGATCCTGAGTGATGACCATGACAAATTTGGAGCATACTGGATTTTCATTGTAGTTCGTGAATGAATGGTATTTGACTATGTCACACAGATTTGGAGAACTAGGTAGAGACATGAAGTAGTAATAGGTAGCTAGGAGAACTAGATGGTTTCTTTCACTTGAATGCTTTCTCCTGTCCCTGGCCCTTGTTCATGTATTATTTTTATTAGTCTTTTGCTTTGAAGCTAGTATATGTTGAGTCTTTTTGGCTAATGTACAACTGTTGCTGGTATTGGCCAATAGTTATGGGTGTAACTTTGATCACAGGTGCTGAGAAGCAGCTGAATCCGAGATAAGGTGTGTGGGGTTCTAGCTCACCTCTTCAGTTGCTTGCTTCTTGAGTAAAGTATCCATAGCTTATTTATCTTTATAGCATTTTTAGTTAATAATTTTGAATTAATTATATACCAGAAAGAATAATATAAAGAACAACCAAATTGTACTGTATAGAAAATCTCTTTTGTGAAAATATTTAATTTGTGGTATTATTGACCTACATTGGATATTTCATGAAACAATGAAGAAAAAATTAGAATGGATTTGTCTGAATCTGTTGTCTGTAGAGGCTCCAAGATATACTAAAATGAACTTCTAACTGCTGTTTACTCCAGTGAGTCTATTTGACACAGATATTTTTCCAAGAGAAGTTTATTCAGCTTCCACACTGGAAATTTTACATATATGATGATTGGTAGTTTAGTGTTCTTCTTAAAAATAATAAACAAATGAATGTTTCAGGAAACCTCTGATAGACCAAATCAGGTAGTACTGATTTAATGTTATGGATAATTACATAATTAGTGCTGTAAAAAATAAACTATACTATCTGCTTGATGGACTGGAGCTGCTGTGAAGGAGGTGTGTAATTATACAATCAGCAGCCTCCTCCTGTACTGATTCCTGGTAATTCTTTTTCTGCCTTGGCTAAGATAGGGCTTCCTGTCTTCTGTTTCTGATATTTAAGTGAAGGAAACTGAATTCTGAGTATTTTCAGTCCCTCAATAAATCGCTTCATGACCTAAGTCTATGTAACAGCAATCTTTGAGACCAGTGGCTTCCAAAAATTTTACATATAACTCCACAGTAAGAAATACAGTTTCTAGGGGCTAGGAAGGTGGTTCAGTGGTAGAGCGCTTGCCTTGCATGCATGAGGCCCTGGGTTCGATTCCTTAGCACCACATAAGCAGGGGGAAAAAAAGCCAGAAGTGGCGCTGTGGCTCAAGTGGTAGAGTACTGTGGTAGAGTGCTAGCCTTGAGCTGAAGAGCTGAGGGACCAGCACCCAGGCCCAGAGTTCAGGCCCCATGACCGGACCAAAAAAAAAAGAAAGAAAGAAATACGGTTTCTAACAGGGTCTAGTATACTCCATGTCCACAACTGCAACCAAAATATGTGAGACAATCTTATTCTTTAAAATCTACTCTAGTGATCTGTTCTGTCCTATTGCACTAAAAAATTACTGAGGCCATCAATTGATTGCAGAAGTTATTAATGGATCATGACTCTTATTTGAAAAAAAAAAACCATAATCTTAGACTCTTGGTGAATACTAATGTCAGTGGAACAGATTCATGGTGTAGCATAATGGGGCTGCCAGGGGCTTTGTGGAGCAGGTGCTATGGCATGGTTGAAAGAGCAAGGGCTTTTGAAGTTGGGCAAATTTTATTTTAAATGCCCACTTTTTTTCATTTTCACTGTGTGACTTTGAGCATGTTATTGACACTCTTTGAGCCTCAAATCCCTTATCCATAAAAGAAAATCCCAAATATCCACAAAGGTCAGGAGATGGGAGTTGGGTGCTATGTTTAAGGGCTATGTAAGTGGGTGCATGCATTAAATGTGAAAGAAAACTCCTGACAAATGCTGTGGAGATAAACGCATTCATGGTTGGAGATTCATAAAGTTTAGTTTCTTCTCCCAACTTGCTCAATCTCAGACAATTTATGGTTATGAGGATCAGATAAGATTATAAGATCCAATAGTTAACATATATTCATTTTTATTAGTACAACCTTAAAGGTAGCTTTATTGTTGCAGAATAGATCTTTGTAGGATGGTGAGTTTCATAAAGTTAAGTGACAAAACAAGAATACAAAAAACTGGAATGTGAAATATGTTTTGAAATCCAGTCTCATAATAGTAGCTAAAGGTGATTTTGAAATACTGTGATATTGCAAGTTGATATAGGAATGCTTGTACCAAAATTACTGAAGGATGATTTATAGTGTCTATTATAAATTACAATATACATTTGAAGATCCATATTATGTTCTATGTAGAATTTAAGAAAATTTTAAAATGATTCAAAGGACTTTGCTTTATCAAGACCTGGAAAAAAAATGAATGTCAGAAGACAAATATCCTCTATATATTATTATTATTATTATCCTCTATTATTATACTAGTATACTAGTTATACTCTGTATACTATTTCTGCCAAATTTTCTTTACTTTAATTAGAATACAGTATAATGTAATTGTAAGACTTAGAAAAATGTAACTCCTGTCTCAGAGCTTGAAGGTTTGAAAGGTAAAGACTTTTCATTGTATACTTGTTCATTTTTATAAATCCACCTCAGTGTTTATATTTTTAGTTTTTATTAATTTTGAAATAGTGACTTTGAAATGCTAGCTCCTAATTTAAAATTTTGTTTTCTTACCTAAAAAGAAAGTCCTTGGGTTTGTTACTGTCATCTTTTCTTCCACTTAACTTTTGTTTAGGATTCCACTGAGATTGTGATTATTTAGTGGTAACCTGGGCATTGTTGGTTGTGTAGAAGAGATATAAATCAGCCAAGACAAGTATGGAGCAATTGACAGGTACAAAGTTACTTTTCCATACCTCTTATTCTTCCCTGCATCTAGTCTCTAGTGACTTTGAAATGGTTTCAGTCTTGCTTGAGGCATATTGTTAATTGACTGCACTTGATTTCCATGCTATTTCCAAGTTTTATGTCCCTTATATCCTGGAAGAAAGTCACCTAACCCTTAATACATTAGAGACATTCATAGAAAGGGCCTAGCTCCTTTAAGACTGATGTACTTTTTCTCTTTGCCAGACAGTTCATTGTAAAAACCTAAAACCTAACCAAAATGGGTTTTAATGTAAATTGAATATTGATAGAAAAGGGAAATTAATTAGCCTTAGTTACTTGGTTGCTAAGGAAGCATTTTTCTGATTGGAAGGAAACTCTCCTGGGTGTTCTGCAGCTTCTTGTGGACCTGAGATGCTTTGTTTTATCTCTTGCTTTCTGTTTCTGGGTTGGAAGAGGAAAGAACAGAAAGCTATCATAGGAATGAAAAGCTGTGTTAAGCAGATGGTTGCTCTGTCTTAGCTACAGAAAGAGAGCTAAATACTGACTAGCAACAAGCCAGTGCCAGCAAGGACTCTTTGTTTAAGGCAGACAGTTGGAAAATACCATGAGGCCAAAATTTAAAGAGCTTGCTGGGAGGACATGCAGAGGTTAGAACAGGGTTGTTGTTGTTGTTGTTGTTGTTGTTGTTGTGTGTGTGTGTGTGTGTGTGTGTGTGTGTGTGTGTGTGTGTGTGTGTGTGTGTGTGTGTCTGTGTCTGTGTCTGTGTCTGTGTCTATGTCTATGTCTGTGTCTGGATGCCTTTAGGCATGTAGATGGATATTTTAAATGGATATCCAATATGTATTTTAATTCATGGGGCTACATGGTTTCAACATTGTGGAGCTTATTAAGAGAAATTATTTAGCATTCTTAGATGTTTCTGTTTTGACGGTTCTGTCAAATGTAGCAATTTTAGGACTTGTTCATTTGTGTTTTAATAAACAATGTTAGCTATAAATACCTCCTTATATTTTGTATAGTTTATCATTTAGTAATATAAGTAACTAGAGTAAATAAATTATAATTTTTCATTAAAATATCATTTCATTAAAATATTATCTTTGTATACTGACAGCTATATATGCCAGGCTCTCTGGTTTTATATTGAAGGATACTCCATTAACTTCAGGAAATCAGTGCCTGTGTTTTCCTTAATTTTATTTTTTCCCTCACTACTTCACTCAACAGAAACTTTTAGGTGTCTACTGAGCATCATTTATTATCCTGAAGGATACCACAAGAGAGAACCCTTAGGCAGTAGTGACATACTTCTCAGGAGAATTTGGAAAGTGCAAGTATTTTTGCTTGCATTTTATAATCTTAATTAGGTTTTGTGTGTTTTTCTTCACTATTAATATTGAATGTTGTTTTTGCTGATTAGTAGAATTTTATTGTACTTTTTATATATGAAATTTTTATACTTTTGCATATAAAATCTTTTCAACAGTGCTACTTGGATCAAACTTATAGGCATATACTTATTAGAGAAGAACAGACTTTCTTGGCTTATCCAAAAATCCTAGAGTATCATAGGAAGAGACATGAGTCCTTCTCAGTAACCACTCATGAATTTACCTTAGTTTTTTGTCATCACATGGTTATTGTCCCATGAATATAGCAGAAAGGTATGGAAAAAGCACATTTTGGTGATCTCTTTAGGGGCCTCTGATTATAGTATTTTTAGAGAAGCTAGTTTAGGATTGAATCTGTTTAAGTATATCAGAGTTTAGTAGATTTATAGGTGATCATCAGTGAAGACTTACTGGATAGCTAGAAAAGATTATCAAGTAAAAAAAAATCATAGAATAATAGACTAAATTGAACTCTCAGTATTATAATAACAGAATAATATATTAAGTACATTAAGGCGTAGGAACATTTTTTGGGGGGGGTCCAGTCGTGGGGCCTGCACTCTGGGCCTGGGCGCTGTCCCTTAGCTCTTCAGCTCAAGGCTAGCACTCTACCACTTGAGCCACAGCACCACTTCCGGCTTTTTTCTTTTTGCTTATGGGGTGCTGAGGAATCGAACCCAGGGCCTCATGCATGCAAGGCAAGCACTCTACCACTGAGCCCCTTTCCCAGCCCCTGTAGGAATATTTTGATAGGTTAAAAAAGATATTTATCTTAAGCCCTTACTTTTAGATTACCTAATTCTAATCTTGCTTCACAATCCATTGGTTTAGGCATTTGATTGCATTTGTAATTTCAACCATATTTCAAATATTTGAGGCTTAGTAAATGAAATGTATCTTCAGAAAGAAAGGGAAACAAAAAATAAGATTTAATGTTAAAGTGTTAACAATTTAAGTATATCTTGAGCAAAATGGTGAATATATGAGAGAATTGTCATTGTAATGATATTAAGTAGCCTTGTATGTCACATTATTTTAACTCAGTATCTATTATGTTATAGTAAGTGCTTATTTTTTTGTAGCTATGACAGAGACTGCAGTGAGCTGAGATTCTTTCTCAAATTTTTTTTTTCCCCTCCAGACCTCAACTGTTTCTATTAAGATGAAGCTCAGCTAGTAAACTCATTAAGTAAGGACCCTAGGCAATTCTCCAGTGCTGAATCTGAAAGGACCATGGTGCAGATATCTTTGCGTTTTCCTCAGGAATGACCTTGAAGGAAGCCAGTACTTTATAAAGCAAAATCCTCTCTGTGATACTTCATTCTGATTTGATTGATACTTTAGAAGAAGCTGTAAGATTTTCTTTTCTTTATAGTGTGAGGTATATACTCTTTATAGATTTTGTACTTGTGTGGGTATTTTCTTGGCAAGTTCTTATAGATTCTGATCTTTCAGTCACTGCAATAAAGTAAGCCATACAATAACTCTCCTTTGATAAATTATTATTGGGGAGTAAGGTCTTAGTACTTTGGAATCATGGTTTTAACAATGGAACAATGATGACCTTTTAACTTAAGTATGATACAGTCACCTTTCTTTTATTATAATTTTCACCATTTCAGTTATTGGAAGGTTCTTTAAAACTGAGATTGTATGATTTATATTACATAAAGGGTATACATTTCTGTGTAGCCACTATCCACTGTGCTTTTTAAAACTGATAGTTCCCGCCTTTTAGATTCTCTATATGTGGCAAAGTTTTTTTGGTGTGCATTTTATATCCAAAGAAGACACCAGAGATTTTAGAAGATAAAATGATGATTTTGCCTCTTTGACATTACGTAATATTTTCCTACATTATCGTACCTTGACATGATTGAATAAAGCCATAGTCATTTGTTCATTCTGACACCACTGTTTGGAAACACTAAAGGAAAACTTTATTCTTACGCTGAAAGTGTGTAAGTATTATATCTATCTATCTATCTATGAGTTACACACACACACACACACACACACACACACACACACACACAAGTTACTCTTGGGGCTAAGTGTTTAGGATTAGCACAGAATTGTAGTTAGAGTGGTTGAACTCCTATCCATTGCTACTTGGCAGATTACAGAGATGGTTCAGTTTCCTTTCTACCATGGAGCTGTGCCAACCAATAAATCCATGTTCTTGTGCCTTACCTTCTCCCTCGGGTGTCTGAATTTGACAATTTTGACCTACACCAGTTAACATGACCCTGAAGATTGCTCCTTATTTGGTCTAGTTTTCAGCCCCTCCCCCTGTTGTATCCTCATGTATTTTCTATCATAATTCTTAAAATTTCATTCAAATTCCTGACCTCCCTTTGCTTTGCAATTTAGTTTGATGCTGGATGATTATAAATTGACTAAACCAGTCATTCATAGTACTTTTTTTTTTAAAGTTTTATATTGTGAAAATACTGTACAGAGGGGTTAGAGTTACATGAGCAAGGTAATGAGTACATTTCTTTTCAAGTATTGTTGCCTCTTCCTTTGATTTTCCCCTACCATCCCTTTCCTCCCACCTCCACAACTACACTCCCCGCCCCCTTAAATTGTAAAGTTTGATTTTCAGCATAGTGTCTTTTACATCTCATTGTTACAATGGGTCATGTATCGCTATTTAAATATTTTGTTTTTTTCCTTCCCCTCCCCAAATTATACCTGCATCAAATACAGTGAAGACAGGGGTTATACAGTGGGGGAGCAACATACAAATAAACAAAAAAAATCACATGGTACCTTATAAATATGTTAGAAGCAATAGCAAGAAAGAAGAAACCACTTGTGTCCCTATCTTTTTCCCTATCATTTCGCTTAACTTCATCTTATCTGGTCATATGTCCATAGCTTTTGATCTTTTCTACTTGTTCCAGACATATACTAGTTATTGCAAATAAGGAAAACCATGAGACCTATGTTTCTTTGGGCCTGGCTTACTTCACTTAATATAATTTGTTCCAAGTATTTCCATTTCCTAACAAATAGGGCGATGCCATTCTTTCTGATGGAGGCATAGAATTCCATTGTGTGTATATATATATATATATATAATATTAATATTATATATATATATCTATCACATTTATTTGATCCATTCATCTCCTGAGGGGCATCTGGTTTGGTTCCATATCCTAGCTGTGGTAAATAATGCTGCAATAAACATAATTGTGCTGGTAGCTTTAGTATGGTCTTGTTTGTGATCATTCAGATAAATGCCCAAAAGTGGGATTGCTGGGTCA
Source organism: Dipodomys spectabilis (assembly GCF_019054845.1). Lineage (NCBI taxonomy): Eukaryota > Metazoa > Chordata > Mammalia > Rodentia > Heteromyidae > Dipodomys > Dipodomys spectabilis. The sequence goes on along the minus strand of NW_024870817.1, from coordinate 20,232,320 downwards.
TAGGGGAGCTCTATATGGAGTCTTTTGAAGAACAACCATACTGCTTTCCAAAGTGGTTGAACAAATTTACACTCCTACCAACAATGCAGTAAGGTTCCCTTCTAGCCTCATCCCCTCCAGCATGTGTTGTTATTAGAGTTCTTGATTATAGCCATTCTAACTGGGGTGAGGTGTAATCTCAATGTTGTTTTGATTTGCATTTCTTTTATGGCTAGAGAGGATGAGCATTTCTTCCTGTGTCTATTGGCCATTCTTATTTCCTCTTCAGAGAAGTTTCTCTTTAAGTCTTTAGCCCACTTATTTATTGGCAGTTGTTTCTTTGAGGATTTGTTGTTGGGGGATTTAATTTTTTGAGTTCCAAGTATATTTTAGATATGAGGCCTTTGTCCATAGTATGGCTAGTGAAGATCTTCTCCCAATCTGTGGGCTTTCTATTGATCTTGCTAACTATGTCCTTTGCTATGCAGAAGCTCTGCAGTTTCATGCAGTCCCATTTGTCCAACCTTTCTTTGATTTGTTGTGTTTCTGGATCTCTATTAAGAAAATTTTGGCCTGTGCCAAGGAGACCTAGGGCTTCTCCTATTCCTTCCTGTAATGTTTTCAGGGTGTCTGCTTTGACTCCGAGGTCTTTGATCCATTTGAAGTTGATTCTGGTGCAGGGTGATATAAAAGGCTCTAGTTTTAGTTTTCTACAAGTGATTAACCAATTTTGCCAGCACCATTTACTGAAGAGACTGTCTTCCATTCTATTTTTTTGAGCTCCCTTATCAAACATTATGTGGCTATAGCTGTGTGGGTTCATTTCTGGGTTTTCAATTCTATTCCATTGGTCCTGAGGTCTGTTCTTGTGCCAGTACTAAGCTCTTTTGATTACTATGGCTTTGTAGTAGAGTTTGAAATTTGGTATTGATATTCCTCCAGCAGTGTTCTTTCTGTTAAGGATCATTTTGGCTATTTGACTTCAACATTTCATCCAAAAAATAATACATCATGATCAAACAGAATTCATTTCAGAGATGCAAACCTGGTTCAATTAATATAATTTACTACATTAACAAGAGCAAGGATAAGAACCACATGATTATCTCAATAGATGCAACAAATCCTCAAAGAAACAACTGCCCAATAAATAAGTGGGCGAAAGACTTAAAGAGAAACTTCTCTGAAGAAGAAAGAAGGATGGCCACTAGACACATGAAGAAATGTTCAACATCCCTAGCCATAAAAGAAACGCAAATCAAAACAACATTGAGATATCACCTCACCCCAGTTAGAACGGAAAAAATCAAGAACTCTAACAACAACAGATGCTGGAGGGGATGTGGACAGAAAGGAACCTTACTTCATTGTTGGTGGGAATGTAAACTTGTTCTACCACTTTGGAAAGCAGTATGGAGGTTCCTCAAAAGACTTCACATAGAACTCCCCTATGACCCAGCAATCCCACTTTTGGGCATTTACCCAAATGTTTACAAACAAGACCACACTAAAGCTACCAGCACAACAATGTTTATTGCAGCATTATTTACCATAGCTAAGATATGGAACCAACCCAGATGCCCCTCAGTAGATGAATGGATCAAGAAAATGTGGTATATATATACACAATGGAATTCTATGCCTCCATCAGAAAGAATGACATTGCCCCATTTGTTAGGAAATGAAAAAACTTGGAAAAATTATATTAAGTGAAGTAAGCCAGGCCCAAAGAAACATAGGTCCCATGGTTTCCCTTATTTGCAATATCTAGTATATGTATGAGTCAAGCGGAAAAGGTCAGATAATGTGATGTCAGGAAAATGAACCCTTAGATATGTATTTTAATGTTTTTTTCTTTCATGCATGTGTTTCTAACGCATTTATAAGATTATCTCCTTGTTGCTTTGTATGTCCCTCCTCCACAGTATAACCCCTGCTTTCACTATATTTGATGTCAGTATAACTTGTGGAGGAGATGGGGAAAAACCAGTTGTTTAAGGATACAGGTGGACCTGTTGCAACAATGAGAAGTACAAGTTGTCATGTCCAAAACGAGCTTTACAAGTCGGTGGGGGGGGGGGGGAAGGAGAAGGATTGGGATTGGGGGGGAGAAGGGAGGCTGGGAAGGGATGTGAAGGGTAAACCAAAGGAGGAGGCTGCAATGCTTGGTAAGAAATGTACGCATTATCTCTGCCCATGTAATTGTAACCCCTCTGTACAGTATGTTCACAAATAAAATTAAATTAAAAAAAAAAGAACCACATGATTATCTCAATAGATGCAGAAAAAGCATCTATTGACAAGATCCAACACCCTTTTGTCATGAAGGCTCTGGAAAAATTAGGAATCCATGCAACATTCCTCAGTACAATAAGGGCTGTATATGACAAACCTATAGCCAACTTAAAAGCAAAAAACTAAAAGCCATTTCCTCTAAACTCGGGAATGAGACAAGGATGTCCACTCTCTTCACTTCTCTTCAATTTAATATTAGAATGCCTAGCTACAGCAATAAGACAAGATGTAAACATAAAAGGGATCCAAATAGGGAAAGATGAAGTAAAACTCTCCCTCTTTTCAGATGACCTGATCTTGTATTTAAAGAATCCCACAGACTACACTCCCAAATTACTCAAGCTGATTTGAAACTTTGGCAAAGTAGCAGGGTGTAAAATTAATCCTCAAAAATCAATGGTTTTTCTGTATGCCAATAATGAAAAGAGGCTGAAATCAGGAAAGCAACTCCTTTTGTAATAGCCCCACAAAAAATAAAATACCTGGGAATTAACTAAAGAAGTGAAGGGTGTCTACGATGATAAAAACTTCAAAAGCCTGGAAAAGGAAATCAAAGGAGAACTTCGAAAGTGAAAAAACCTTCCATGCTCCTGGATTGGGAGGATTAACTTGAAACCTGCAATACTTCCCAAGGCTATCTACAAATTCAGTGGGATACCTATCAATATTCCAACCCTCATTCTTCAAGGAAATAGAAGAGGAAATCCAAGAGTTCATATGGAACAATAAAAGACCCTGAATAGCAAAAATGATCATTCAGTGTTCTTGATAGACTTAAAACCCCAACCCATAAGCCTTTGGCTTATGAAAATAAAAGGGTAAAACCAGACTTTTTTTTATTCCAGGCCTGTTGACTACAGTGATTTATAACAATTTGTATATTCTGTAATTCTGAAGAAGGTAGTTATATATGAAAAGTATAATTCTGAAACACCAGAGTTCCTATATTCTTATACTTTCTCATTTGTTGGACCTAAAAATATCTCAGTAAATAAGCACTTAGCCAGATTGAAGTTTTGTTTTATTTTCTTTCAATTACTTGGCTAACATATCTCATGGGCAGCTTCATTTTGAAACCTCTCTTGAGAGTCTTTGAGCATTGTTAATTTATTCTAGGTCACTTTTATAATATATTTTCTGGTTGATAAGTGTCTAGATTTTTCTCTTTTAAATGTACACTATATATTTATTGGGACAAAACTAAATTCTCAACGTTTTATCTAATGCTAGGAGTATTTCATTCTTTTTAAACCAAACTAGCTAAAATGGTTAGAATCCATTTACTTGTATAAATTATACAACTAATCAGAAAATAATGGAAGACTATGGTTTTAGTAAATAGAGATATACAGAAACAATGTTTGTATAGTAAGGAGATGAATGATTATAGTAGAAAAAGTGTAATTTTTAATGATGTATAAAATAAAGAATTTCAGTAAGTGTTTACTAAGTTTTAAACAAATCAATACTGTCTTAAGCTTGTAAAAAATATGGGCATGTTCAAAAACTTGGTGAAAAATCTGAATAAGGCCTTTAGAAAAAAATTCACTATTTTTGTTCAAAGCTTGTATTAATGAGCTCTTGTATTTATTTTGAATCATTTGCTATTGTTTTCTCAAAATGCTTTGAAAATATCACAAAGTTTATTTTTATTAATAATTGATTGTTGGATAATTGCAGTATTTATTTTGGAGGAATAATGGATTAGAATGGATGATATTGAATTAGAATAAAAGCTTAAGAACTTTCATCAGACATGACAATAAATGTCAAATAAAAAGTCTTATTGTATTTTAGAAATTTTTAAATCAATGATGGATTTTATAAAAGAAAAAAGTGGTGGATTGAATTCTTCACCAAATGATTATTTCCCATCACTTACCAATTTAATTCTCAACCATTACTGAAAAACTATTATGTATTACTTAGTATGGAAGAAAATAATTAAGACATTATCCTTACTTTCAAAAGATGTATTAAAAACCACATATTTTAACAAAGAATTGAGTGGATCCTACAAAGAAACATTTTGTGGCTATTGTTATCAATAATCCAATTATAATTTATTATATGAAATAATGAAATAAAATTAAAATGGCAATAAAATTAGCAAAACCAAACCATTAAAGCAGTGATAATAGACAAATGAAAAATGGCAATAGCTTTAGGGATGTCTTTGGAATAAAAAACATATGTTTACTGCAGTCCTATTTTGTAATGTGATTATGTTTTAAGTGTGTCTGGTTAAATATATGTTTGGTTAAATATTGCTGCCTATATGCACAAAACAGTACTCACAAAACAACATGCACTAAAGCCACCAGGAGGCTCAACTGAGCTACATGTCCCATATGGCTTTCTTTTACTCCAGTGTTTTACCTTAATTGGGATGACTAGAATAGCTATCTGGCAAGGCATGTCTTCTCTTTTTCTTATCTCCTCTCTTCTTTATGTCCATTGTATTACCTTATGTTGGATTTTCCACTTACATTAGTAAACTTAGCAAGACCTAAAATTCCTTGAGTGATTGATGTACTCTCATTCCTTCAACTTTTCTCTGTATCACTTAAGATTTGAATACGCATAGTGGAGTCTTACTTCTCTTGTGGATAAGTATCTTCTGCTGGATCTGATCTTCTTATATATAACTAATGATTATATATACTGGACGAAAGATAATACAATAAAGTAAATGATCTAGGGACATCAGGAAGTACCTCCTTCAGGCCACAGGTAAAATTATTTGAGTTTCTTCAATAATGGGTGATAAAGGTAATGGATCAAAAACAATCAAGTATATTTAAATTCAAGAGTTGATTACTTTCTGACAAATAATTGGATACTATCAGTTTGTCATCCTGACTTTCCTATAGGAATTATACTATTGTATAATCAAATAACATTAAAAGTGTATTTTAATCAATATATTCAATATAAAGATGTGAAGTAAGTGGTAAAATTAAAATAGCTTCATTTTGTAGCTGCCAGGGAGTTACCACAGTTGTCATAAGGAAAAACAAAAGAATACTCTGTTGTCCTAGTTAGAGTGATCCTTTTTAGTTGAAATTAGGTTATGTTTCATAGTAGACAATATTTATAATAACTTCAGATTTTACATAGAGAGGAAAGTAAACATATAAATGCCTACAAGAATGTTTAAGAACTGTCTTTGAATCCATTTCTTATCTCTTTTAACTCTATGGATTGTATCTCTACAATGATTTTCTTCCTTTTCCTTTTGCATTCAAAATATGTCCCCACTTGAAGGTCTTTGCATTGGCCATGACTCCTGTCTGGAGTGCTCCTTTTCCTAATAATCTCAGTTTCCTCAAAATTTTCAAGTCTTTGCACAAAAAGGTTAAGGCTACAGGGCCATCTCATTTGGAATTAAATCCAACTTTCTTCCTTTTCATGCCATATCATTTCTTTTATTTATTATTATTTTTTATACTACCCTGTATGGTTTTAAGCCTTTGTCATTACTAATAATCATTCTTGAGGACCTGGGTTTGATCTCCTCCTCCTCCTTTTTCTTCTCTCAATCTCTCTTCACCCACATTCACCCTCTTCTCTCTCCATGATCTTTTCACATCACCATGTTAGGTGTCTGTTTCAGGTAGTCAGACTTCTTAGCTGGTAGCTTTCATCCCCTTGAGCACATAATTCAAGAGACCCAGATGGCAGCAAAGAGTTTCTTATAGCTTTGCTTTGGAAATCATGCAGCATTTCTATCATGTGTACTTGGTCAAAAGTGAGACTAAAGGGAAGCTCAGATTCAAAGGCAGGACACTAACAACACAGATATATAAAGATATATAGAGAGTACGGTTTGTGGGGTAGGAAAGAAGAGAGAGAAGCAGGGATCTTTAGGTATTAGCCAATATATTGCATAGTTATTCATTTATAAGTTCATAACCTAATAACCATATGGATATTTGCTAAAACTTATATTGATATGCTTCAAACATAAAAATTGCATTGATTTTATTATATATTATATATTATCTGTATGTTAATTTTAGCTGCAATAAGAGACTTAAAATTTCTTTATCTTAGAATGCTTTAATCTTAAAATGATATTAAGTGGTTGTTGTTAAGACACCATGCTGGTGAATTGTTGGTTCTCAAATATTAGGTATATGAATGAATATTGGAAAAAATTAGGTATATGAATGAATATTGGAAAAAATAAATGTCAAGTCTAACCTGAAAAAAATATTTGCCATAAAATGCTTTCATATTAATTTATAGTGAGTAATAGGCACAAGGTAGTGCCTAGCTCATTAAAGAACAGATTCAGGGAATACAAGACTTTGCCTTTTGAGCTAGCCTTTAAGACCATATGAATTCCAGATAGTTTATACATTAAGACTCAAATGACAATTCGCAGCAATGACACATTTTTAAAGAAAGGGAGAAATAAACTTGGTCTGAAATAATTTAGGAACGATTTATAACAGACTTGAGGCTAAACTTAAGATCGAAGGATTGATTATATTTTGAGTGATAGGTTCAGGAATGTAGAAATGATGAATTTGAAAAGTGAAAGTGCTTTTAATATAATTGGGAAATTTTCATTTTTAAATGTGATTTCAATAATTGATTAGAAAAATCATAGAAACAATTCACACAAATGTAATGACTGAATAATCTGCTAAATATCTTAAAGAAAAATACTTGGGAAATGAATTGACTGAAATGAATATCTACTGTGATTTAAGACATGAAACATCAGTAAACAGCAGTAAACAATACTAGTAGTAGTACAATACTAGTAGTAACATAGCAGGTTTTGTGGGGAGGGAGTAATATATAAGCAAACTGTCCTTTTTAGAAACTCCATCAAGAGCCAGTTCTAGTTCTATCTTACTCATAGGATAAAATGAAAGGAAAAAGGAGGCAATTCAATAGTGATCGTTTGAGTGTATGCATGGAACTAGATTTCTCTTTTAACAGAAATTTCCTTAAACTCTATTAGTATGATTGATTGGTAAGGATGTAGAATTTATTCTTGCTACAGTAATTTCCACCAAATATCTTCCTATAGATTTTGTATTAAGGGACTGGGAAGTTTCAAGGAGACCTACATGTTGACAAAGTCCTACCTGGAATTTAATGGAATCTGTTTTTTCTGTGTTTTTATAAAGGGGGAGAAAAACTGACTTGCATTTTATCTAATATTTGTAGATTGCAATGAAGGCTTCTCAGGAAGCATTTTCAGTTGGATAAGTGCTGACTTAAGGTCATTTGGTTAATAATTGTCAGGGAATTGTAGAATCCACATTACAAGAATAGGGTTAATTAGTACCAGTAACTCATATTGCAATGAATACAATATTAAAAAGCTTTCTGAATGATAACACTATTCCTATGTCAAAATGTTAGAAAATACATTTTGGATTTTCTTCTTGAAGTGTAGGAAAAGAATACTTATAATAAAGTGTGCATATGCATCCTTAAAATGAAAATACGGAATTTAAAAAATAGAACTATTACTAATTTGGTTTATTAGCTCTATAATTGAAAATAGGTTTAAAAATTATTCTTATTTACTTATCCCATTAAGTTGTACTCAAAATTTAGTATGTGGTAAAAGTGGAATTTGAATAAATATGGGAAGGCTAATGATCTGTTCAGTATTATTATGATAGCTATTTGAAAAATCAAGATGAGTGAATGTGTATATCTTTAAAAATTTTTATTGTTATTATAAAGGTGATGTACAGAGGGATTACAATTACATAAGTTAGATAATAGTACATTTATTTTTGGACACTGTTACCCCTTCCCTTGCTCTCTCCTGGTTTTTCCCTCTCTTCCCACCCACATATTGTACAGTTCATTTTCAACATAATTTCCAGTGAGTACCATTGTTGCATTTGTTCACCTTTTGTCTCTCCATTTCTGTGACTCTCCTTAGACTCCCAAAGACATATAAATGAACATATGGAACAAGAAGGAAAGAAAACAAAAACAGCAAAAAAGAAAACCCTTGTTTCCATTTCCATTTCCTGGATAAATACTATTTTGTATGATCAGATGCACATAGTCATCGAGCCTTTCTGTTCCTCCTCCTTTGGTCTCACTGTATGTGGATGCCTAGAGACCCATGTAAATTATTAATCCCCATATTTTAGATCTAGCTTCCGCATTTGAGAGAAACCATATGCTGTTTGTCTCTGAGCTTGGCTTACCTTACTTAACATGATTTGTTCTAGGTCCATCCACTTCCCTGCAAATGATATAATATTATTCTTTCTAATGGTTGTGTAAAAATTCCATTGTGTATAGATACCACATTTTTTTTTGATCCATTCATCTATTGTAAGGTATCTGGGCTGTTTCCACAACTTGGCTATTGTAAATAGTGTAACATTGAACATGGATGTGCAAGTGTCTTTATGGTATCCAGACTTGTGATGTTCTGGATAGATGTCCAGGACTGTAAGGTACATCTATGTTTAGCTTTTTTTTTTTTTTGGTCAGTCATGGGGCTTGAACTCTGGGCCTGGGTTCTATCCCTCAGCTCTTCAGCCCAAGGCTAGCACTCTACCACTTGAGCCACAGCGCCACTTCCAATTTTTTGGTGGTTTATTGGAGCTAAGTGTCTCACGGATGTCCCTGCCTGGGCTGGCTTTGAACAGTGATCCTCAGATCTCAGCCTCCTGAGTAGCTAGGAATATAGGCATGAGCCACCAGCGCCCTGCATATTTAGCTCTTTGGGGACTCTCCAGACTGGTGTCCAGAGTGGTTGTACTAATTTACATTCCACTAACAGTGCACTAGGGTTCCTTTTTTGCACATACCCCTAACATTTGTTGTTGTTCTAATACATGATTCTGGCTAATCTAACTGGGGTGAGGTGGAATCTCAGAGTCGTTTTGATTTGCATTTGCTTTATGGCCAGGAATGATGAGAATTTCCTCATGTGTTTCTTTGCCAGTCTTACTTCTTTTGAGAAGTCTCTCCTTAGCTTCTTTGCCTATTTAGTAATTGGTTTATTAGCTTTGGGAGGAATTAGTTTCTTGAGCTCCTTGTATATTTTGGATATTAGGCCTTTGTCTGATGTATTGCTGGTAAGGATCTTCTCCCAGTCTGTTGGCTGTTTTTCTAGTTTAGTAACTATGTCCTTCACTGGGCAGAAACTTTTTAGTTTGATATAATCCCATTTGACAAGTCTTCCTCTTATCTGCTGTGCTTCTGGGACTCTTTTCAAAAAGTTTCTACCTATGCCTATGTGTTCTAGTGTTTCTTTTACTCCTTCTTGTAGTAATTTCAAGGTTTCAGGTCTGACTTGAGGGTTTTGATCCACTTTGAGTTTATATTTGTGCATGGTGACAAATAGGGGTTCACTTGTAGCTTTCTGCTAAAAGTTTTTCCAGCACCAATTATTGAAGAGGCTATCTTGTCCATTGTTTATCTTTGGCTCTCATCAAATGTCGGGTAACTGTATATGGTTTTATTTCTGGTTCTCCTAGTATGTTTCAATGATATTCAGGTCTATTTTTGTGCCCATACCAAGTAGAACTTCTGGTCTAGGATTGTGATACCACCAGAATTGTTTTGCCTATTTGACATCTATGGTTGTTCCATATGAAATCTGGGTTGTTTTCTATATCTCAGTTAAGAACCTCTTTGTGATTTTGATGGGGATTTCATTAAATTTGTAGATTTGGCAGTATGGCTATTTTTGCAATATTAATTCTACTTATCCATGAACATGGAAGGTCTTTCCATTTCCTGATGTCATCTTTGATTTCCCTCTTCCAATTTTTATAGGTTTTGCTTTGAAGGTCTTTTGCCTCTTTGGTTAGGTTTATTCCTAGATATTTTATTGCTTTTAAGGCTAGGCAAATGGTATTATTTTCCTGATTTCCCTCTCTGTGCATTGTTGGTATACAGAAAGGCTACTGATTTTTGTGGGTTAATTTTGTATTCATCTACTTTACCAAAGTTATCAATTAGCTCTAGTAGTTTGAGGATGGAGTCTTTTGGGTTCTTTAGATATAAAAATCATGTCATCAGCAAATAGGGGTAGTATGGTTTCTTCTTTCTCTATATGAATCCCTTTTATGTCTATTTTTCATGCCTATTGCTCTGGCTAGGAATTCCAGTGGAGACAGTGGTCATCCTTGCCTTGTTCCTGATTTTAGAAGAAATGGTTTTAGATTTTTACCGTCCAGTTTGATGTTGGCTGTTGTTCTGTCATATGTAGTCTTTATTATTTTGAGGTGTATTACTTTTATTCCTAGCTTCTCCAGAGCTTCTGTTTTTGTTTTTTTGTTTTTTGTTTTTTGGTCCAGTTGTGGGGCCTGACTCTGGGCCTGGGCGCTGTCCCTCAGCTCTTCAGCTCAAGGCTAGCGCTCTACCACTTGAGCCACAGCGCCACTTCCGGCTTTTTTCTTTTTGCTTATGTGGTGCTGAGGAACCCAGGGCCTCATGCATGCAAGGCAAGCGCTCTACCACTGAGCCACCTTCCCAACCCCTCTCCAGAGCTTCTGACATGAATAGATGTTGGATTTTGTTGAAGGCTTTTTCTGCATTTATTGAGATGATCATGTGGTTCTTGTCCTTGGCTCTGTTGATGTGATGTATTTCATTTATTAATTTATGCATGTTAAACCAGACTTGCATTTTTGGAATGAAACCTACTTAATCATAATATATGATATTTTTTATTAATCCTGAATTCTGTTGGATAGTATTTTATTGAAGAGCTTTATATCTGTGTTTATCAGAGAGATTGGCCTATAATTTTTTTTCCCATTGGATCCCTACTTGATTTGGGGATGAGAGTGATGCTGACTTCATAAGATAAATTTAGAATTGATCCTTCTTTTTATATTTCATCAAAAATTTGAGGAATAATGGATGTTAGTTAAACTTTAAAATTCTAACATAATTCAGCTATGAATACATTGGGACCTGAGTTTTCCTTGTTGGAATGAATGTGTTTATCTTATAATAGTTAGCAAAGGAAAGAAAGGAAGCAAGGGAGAAAAAGAAAAGAAGAGAAAGAAAATTATTACTACAATTTTAAAAAGGAGGATCTCCTAAACAGAAAGGAAACCTTCATAGAGAAGCCTCAACTAAGGTTGTAAAATAGAGAAGGAGCCTGTGATTTGTCATTGTGGATATCTGGATGTTAGAAAAGCTGGACCTGAGTCCTGGCTCTTTCCTTTATAATAGGATGGTAGTGTGCAAATTACTTACATCTTTGAATTTAGTAGCTTTTATGTAGCCATATGTGGTGATGCATGACTGTAATCCTAGCTCCTAGGGTGCCTATGTGGGCTAAAACTCACAAGACCTTATCTGAAAAACAAACTAAGAAAAAAGCAAAGGAAAAATGAACTTTACAACTTCGGTTGGAGGGGGGGAGGAGGATTGGGTAGGTGGTGGGGGGGGGATGGGAAGGTAGGAGAGGGGGAAACAAAGGAGGAGGCTACAATGCTTGATAAGAAATGTACTCATTATCTTGCCCATGTAATTGTAACCCCTCTGTACAGTATTTTCACAATAAAAAAATAAAAAGAAAATAAAAAAAGAAAAAGACCTGGGGATGCTGGCTCAAGAGGTAGGCCATTTCACTAGCAAGTCCAAGTCTGTACTTAAATCCCCAGCACTACCCCCTCAAAATGTACTTTTAAAGTAATTATTTTCAAATTATATCATATTGTTACTGTATTTATGTTACAGGTAGTATAAATACCTAGAAAAATAAGATTCTTTTGAAGTTATTTTTATAAATAAGGGAACCAGATTAGTTTTAACCAAATACAAAATATAGTTGGATTATAGGTTGTATTTGTTATTTTCATATATAGTATGATGAACAAATATGAATTATCTCTTTATGAAAGCTTCCATCTTTAATTTTAGTTAAGCTCAATTTTTACCTAAAATCTGATTTTCAATTAAGAGAATCATGGAGCATTTTATTTCATTTCATTTTAACTAGGAGTAATATCTCTACTTGTACCTGATCTTTCTTTCTTTGGGCCTTTTTTTCTGGAACTGTGTCACAGTCCACTGTGGTATCTGCTGCAAACTCCTTCTGACTAAGTAGCCCTGGATTTGAGCAAGGAGATGTACAATCTTATTCTATCGATGCAGAGTCCAGTGACTTGTGCCCTTCATCTTCATTCTATTTCAGACTTCTTTCACTTTCCAATTACACTTCATTTACAAAGGGATAAACAGAATATGAAGAACAAGAGAAGCTGCTTTTCATGTAACAAGGTATGATTTCTAGCAAAATTAATCAACATTAATGATCTTGAGATCTTCTAGTGACAGCATTTTCTACTCTATTATACCCTATGATAGCTCAGCTCTAGAGTGAGAAGTTTCTCAGCTTTCTTCCTGTGCATTAAATACATTTTCTTGTCAGTAATATTATAGAATAGACCCCAACATTTATTATCAAAGACATTACTAATCTTTCAAATGAAAACACTGGCATTTCAGCTATCACATGGGTATCATTTTTAAGTCAAACAAAGGCTCAAACCATCAGTGGTAGAGTCTGTCTGGGTTGGGAATATTTTCATGCACTGCTGTGAGAAAAGCAAGTGCACTCGCACATCTATTTCTAAGATTTATCTATTTTGTCAGATTATTTTGGTTTAAAATTTCTGCAGATGTCAATTTAAACCATTTTTTGCTATTAGTGGAGTAGTTTAAAAATTAGCTCAGAAATACGTGTTTTCTATGGAATGACTAAAATCCAAAGTTAGCTCAAAATGGAACCTACTCTCTGTTGGAATATTGCTGTTTCAGTGTCTTATAATTTTTTTCTAGTCTGTGGTATCAACACTGTCTTGCAATTTATTTTGCTACCCTTTAGCACTTTGGCTTCAGCTTCTATTATTGTATTTCCTTGATGAGAGTCTGTGCCAGGGCCTGAGGCCTTGAAGGAGGGGTCCTTGGACTATGGACTAGTTAGACTAGCTTTGCTATTGAAGTTTGAGAATTTGTAATGTGTCCATCTATTTAGAATAGGAATGTGAACTAGCCTGATAATTTTTAATTTAGTGGGAAGTTTCCACAAATATATATATAATCTAAAGGCTTTACTTAACTAGTAACTTTATGTACTTTCACACTATGCACTACCATCTCTCCATTGTCTTGATTTTACTTGTATAATGTCACTTGATCAAATAATGTCTTCTAGTAGTTACTGTCTCATATCCAAATTATTATATTTACCTTGCTTAAGCTATCTACAAAGAAATGTAAGAATAGACTTATGCTTTACTTACAAAAAATATCTTCTGAGTTATCTTAATGTTGAGGTAAATTACCTCCATTTATTTAATGGCTTGTATATGCAATCTGGAGTAATTAAATGTAGTCTAGTTTTAATATTTGTAAGGCTGCTATATTAAAGGCATTTACATTCAATGAATCATTTTCTTGTTGTTTTGAATGTTTGCAGTGCTTTATATTGAGCCCGAGGCCAAAATATCTTTTGTAGAGTAAAATTTTTAGTCAACCTTAGCTTTTTCCTTACAGTATTTTCATTCTTAAGGAAGAATATTATGTGAATAAGAAGCATTATTATTATTATTATTATTATTGATACTAATATCCTTCTCTCAGTACCCTAGTATATTGAAATTGAAAATCATTTTTCCCCAAACTCACATATTTTTAATAAAGATCAAAGATTACATGATGATAATAGTTAAGAAGTAAAATATTGCCAGATACCAGTGGTTCATGCCTTTAATTCTAGCTACTGAAAGGGCTGAGATCTTCAACATGAGCTGGCTGGAAAGTCTGCAAAACTCTTACTTCTAATTAATAACCTAAAGCCAGAAATGGAGCTGTAGCTTAAGTGGTATAGCATCAGCTTTGAGTGAGAAAGCTAAGGGATAGTACCCAGGCTCTGAGTTCAAAGAAGTAAATTATCAAAGTGTTGAAATACAGGAGGATATGCACAGGACCTGAGCTTCCTCTGATGTTGATATCTTGGCTGTGTGTGTGTGTGTGTGTGTGTTTTCTGGAACAAATACTTCATGGATACCAAGAGAAAACTATATTTAGAAAATCCTTTTCATGGTTGCTTGAGTTCTGTGAAATGTTTATCAAAAGGTCTCTGACTATCTTCAGTTACAAATTACAACATAGCATTTACTCAAAAAAGACTTAAGTGAACTCACAATCGATCTATACTACCAGAATTTCAGCCTCAACAATAAAGGAGACTATAAAGTTAAAATGGAAACATAAATCATTTTTATCTAATTTTGAAATAGATCATCTTTCCCATTATATTAGCTCAATTTTAGTAATCAAAGATACTTGTAGAATGCAAAATAATTGGCATATTTTTTCTCTGGAAGCATTTAGAAGTTATTTATATTGTTCATAAAACCAATGTAGTCTTGTAAAGTTGGAGTGTTGTTTACCATGCTGCAAAATCAATGTGCCTGAAAGAAACAGTTCACAGTTGTGTGGGCCTAGGAAGAAATTGGAATGTGGAGTTGGAGTAGAGAGAAGAGAATGATTGTCTTTAAAGTGGTTTGACAACGACAACAACAACAATAATAAACCAGTAAAGATCCACATGGAAAAAACTGAATTGTTATTTCCCATTGTCACACCAAGTCTGGAATCTGTTATAATAATCTTTATTTTCTCTTTAAACAAAGGCCAAGACAGTTTCAGCCCAAACTAAAGTCAGTTAAAGGTGTTGGCTTTTTTTAAAAAAAGTTCAATCATTTTGAGATGTAAGAATGCAATATTTAAATCTGTTTGTAAGCTTAATATTTTAATAGCCAAACTAACATACTATACGGCAAAAATGAACTTAATATTTTTATAGCACTTAGCTTTTCCTTTTAATTATATGCTTATGTTAGTTTTAACTGTGACTTTTAAAGAAGAAATTGTTGTTTCTATGCAGTTCAACTTGATTTAACCTAGAGACAAAATTATTAACTCATGGGACTAATAACATTTCTCACAATACTCGAGTTGAGTAGGATGTACTGAAATTGTTTGACGCTAGCTTATAAGGACAAGTTAGTTTTGTAAGTAATGAATGGATAGTTTTCCTGTAAGTATCCCCAATAAGTAAGCCTCCTCCAAATGTACAAGTCTTTGTCCAGTTCACTTACAACATACATTCTTGTTGGCAACATTGAAGTAAAATAAAAAATGAACTTGTGAGAGCAATAAAAAAATTGACTTTTCCTTTTTGCAGTGCTGGAATTGACCCTAGAATTTTATTGAACACAAGGATAGTGCTGTACACTGAATAACATCCATAACTATATATCTTATATTGAATTTAATTTAGATTTAGCTAGGGATTTACCATGAATCATGGTCCCCAAATTAGACAAACATCTGAATTTGGAAATCTCTCTCACCAAAGGGATAAAGGGAGTTAACAGTGATTGAAATTGCAACCTTACCAAGACATATTTTTTAGGATTACTCTGTAGAAAAAACATTTGGAAATCTTAATGTCTGACAGCTGAATATATTATCTAACTGGAAAAAAACACCTTTTGTTTTTTGCTCTTAAGGCTTGAACTCTGGGTGTGGGTACTGTCCCTGAGCTTTTGTTCTAAAGACTAACATTCTATCACTTGGACCACAGCTCCACTTTTTGACATTTTGGGTGACTAATTGGAGAGAAGAGTCTTGCAGACATTACCCATACTGGCTTTGAATGTGATCCTCAGCTCTCACCCTTCTGAGTAGCGAGGATTACAGATGTGAGCCTCTGGCACCCAGCTGTCCCTTATTTCATTGTAGCTTGATCAATTTAAAAATACATTTGATTAGATGGAAATTTGATCAACAGATTAATTTTAAATAAATAATTTTTAAGTATTGGATAATTAGACTAAAGATGTAACTCATTTAAGGGATGCTGCTGTAATTATTAATTGGTAAAGTATTATTTATTTTGTATATTTTATGTTTGAATTAGAAATAAATATACTTTAAATATATTCTTAAATATTTCTATATATATATTTTTGTTGTTATTGTTGTTATTGGTGGTAGTGGTTGTCGTGGGGCTTGAACTCTGGGCTTGGGCACTGTCCCTGTGCTCTTCAGCTCAAGGCAAAGCGCTCTACTGCTTGAACCACAGCGCCACTTCTGGTTTTCTATTGGTTTATTGGAAATAAGAATCTCATGGACTTTCCTGCGCAGGCTGGCTTTGAACTGTGATCCTCAGATCTCAGCCTCCTGAGTAGCTAGGATTACAGTCATGAGCCATTGATGCCCAGTTTGTGGTATTCTTTTTTTGTGTATAAAAAGACATAAGTACAAAGACCCTTTAATTTATAGTGACAGAACCACATGAAATTAACAGTGACAATGAAATCAATATTCAAATGTTTTGCACTGTGTATGTTAGACTATGACTTTGTTCAGAAAATAGATAGGTAGCTCTTTTAAAGTCAATAATAATAATCATAAACAAGATAATCCCATCAGCACAGTTAGTTTCACTCTGCATATATTAATTTAGCATGGTATTATACTTAATAAATAATTACTAATCATAAATATGTTTTTACATGTGCATATCTAAAGACTTTAACATTTGCAATCTTGGGTTTTTTTTAAGGGCTAAGGTAAAAGACACTCATTTTAAATCTGAAATGCAGCATAATCAGTCTTTTGAAGCCCACTGCAATCAATATCTATGCAAATGGAGTGGTTATGGAATTTACATTTCTTTGTCAATCAATCACTAGTAGAGTTCTCACCTTGTACTTCTATTCATAGATTTTGTTTTCTTTTAAAAGGGACAAATAGGCTCCACCCTCCCACATATATGTTATATAAAGTAATGCTATTGCTTTCATTGTCTCCCAGTCCACCATGTATTCTCTGTTTATATGGTTTCACAATGTGTCAGCTCCTACTGTGAATCTCTCTAGATGGTAATACTTGGGGAGGAGAGGTGCCTGAATTCTGATGCCTGACCCCTGGCCCTTCTATGGCCCTGTACTTGGCCTTCCATCCTTGAATGAAGGATGGAAACTCAGAGATGGACATTGATCATATGCTCCAGGCCTATTGGGAGAAAAATTTACAATGAATCACTAAAGAGCTCTGTCTTATACCTTGGTTACATTATCCTTAATTAGGACTATGGATACTCTGATTATTTGCTAGCTAAATTCACACAATATAGAAGTAGAAAAGATAAGTAGATTTGATGCCACAATCAGAGTTCAAAATTTATTTCTATTCTATGGAACAATAAACAGATTATAATACCTGGGCATGTACAAAACAGGGAAAGTCTGGCTTATTTGTACCTTAAGTAAATAAAAGTTGCCTGTAACCATGGTGTGAACCTACAGTTTTGAGAATTGTTTAGGTACCTTATGCATAAGCTCTTTGGATGTGTGTGTTTGTGTGTATGTACATGTGTGTGTTTATATGTGTGTGAATATGCGTAATAAGTTAATATCTCTCTATAGTATGTGCTGACCTGGGCACATTTGATGGATTGCATTGAGTGCTAGTTTAAAACTTTTAACAAGTATTCTGAAAAGCTTCAAACTATAAAGAGGAAGTTGGCTCATGGAGAAGGAGCTGAAAATCTTGTGTTTGAAGTAGAAAGATGGTAGCTGAAACTTATCTATAAACTCAGTATGTAAATCGGAGTTCTTATTTCAGTTATAGATAACAAGAATATACATATAAGAGCTATTCTCTTATGAACAAAGTCTGGAGTAGGTAAATTCCTAGGTTGGAGAAGCCTTGAAGCTGTGAAGTCATTGAAGACTCAGGTTTCATAATTCAAGGTATAACTACTTCTATTCTCAAGAACACCTCATGGTAAGCTGTTGAAACTCCTACAGTCACATCTGCATTCCAGATAGCAGAAAGGATGGACTTAATGTGAGGAAAAGTCATACTTTCTCCTATTTCAAAAACCTAAGAATTTCTTTCTTTTTTTTTTTTTTTTTTAATTTAATTTTATTTTATTTGAGAACATACTGTACAGAGGGGTTACAATTACATGGGCAGGATAATGCATACATTTCTTACCAAGCATTGCAGCCTCCTCCTTTGTTTACCCTTCACCTCCCTTCCCAGCCTCCCCCCTCCCTCCCACCCAATCATACCCCCCCTCCCCCCCCCCCCGACATTGTAAAGCTGGTTTTGACATGACATTTTGTACTTCTCATTGTTGCAACAAGTCCACCTGAATCCTTAAACGACTTGTTTGTCCCCATCTCCTCCACATGTTATACTGACATCAAATATAGTGAAAGCGGGGGTTACACTGTGGGGGAGGGACATACAAAGCAACAAAGAGATAATATTATAAATGCGTTAGAAACACATGCATGAAAGAAACAAAAACATTAAAATACATATTTGAGGTTTCGTTTTCCTAACATCACATTATTTGACTTTTTCCGCTTGACTCATACCTATACTAGATATTGCAAATAAGGGAAACCATGGGACCTATGTTTCTTTGGTCCTGGCTTACTTCACTTAATATAATTTTTTCCAAGCCTTTCCATTTCCTAACAAATGGGGAAATGTCATTCTTTCTGATGGAGGCATAGAATTCCATTGTGTATATATACCACATCTTCTTGATCCATTCATCTACTGAGGGGCATCTGGGTTGGTTCCAGATCTTAGCTATGGTAAATAATGCTGCAATAAACATAGTTGTGCTGGTAGCTTTAGTGTGGCCTTGTTTGTGATCATTTGGGTAAATGCCCAAAAGTGGGATTGCTGGGTCATTGGGGAGCTCTATGTGGAGTCTTTTGAGGAACCTCCATACTGCTTTCCAAAGTGGTTGAACAAGTTTACATTCCCACCAACAATGAAGTAAGGTTCCTTTCTGTCCACATCCCCTCCAGCATCTGTTGTTGTTAGAGTTCTTGATTTTTGCTGTTCTAACTGGAGTGAGGTGATATCTCAATGTTGTTTTGATTTGCATTTCTTTTATGGCTAGGGATGTTGAACATTTCTTCATGTGTCTATTGGCCATCCTTCTTTCTTCTTCAGAGAAGCTTCTCTTTAAGTCTTTCGCCCACTTACTTATTGGGCAGTTGTTTCTTTGAGGATTTGTTGTTGGGTGGTTTAAGTTTTTGAGTTCCAAGTATATTTTAGATATGAGACCCTTGTCCGTTGTATGGCTAGTAAAGATCTTCTCCCAGTCCGTGGGCTTTCTATTGATCTTGCTAGCTATGTCATTTGCCCTGCAGAAGCTCTGCAACCTTATACAATCCCATTTGTCCAGCTTTCTTTGATTTGTTGTGTTTCCGGGTCTTTATTCAGAAAATTTTGGCCTGTGCCAAGGAGACCCAGGGTTTCTCCTATTCCATCCTGTAATGTTTTCAGAGTGTCTGCTTTGAGTTCAAGGTCTTTGATCCATTTGGAGTTGATTCTGGTGCAGGGTGATATATAAGGATCTAGCTTTAGTTTTCTACATGTAGTTAACCAGTTCTGCCAGCACCATTTACTGAAGAGGCTGTCTGTCTTCCATTCTATTGTTTTAGCTCCCTTATCGAAGATTAGATGGCTATAGGTCTGTAGGTTCATTTCTGGGTTTTCAATTCTATTCCATTGGTCCTGAGGTCTGTTCTTATGCCAATACCAAGCTGTTTTGATTACTATGGCTTTATAGTAGAGTTTGAAATTTGGTACTGATATTCCTCCAGCAGTGTTCTTTCCGTTGAGGAGCGTTTTTGCTATTCGGGGTCTTTTATTGTTCCATATGAATTTTTGGATTGCCTCTTCTATTTCCTTGAAGAATGAGGGTGGAATTTTGATAGGTATTGCGTTGAATTTGTAGATAGCCTTGGGGAGTATTGCCATTTTCACGATGTTAATCTTTCCAATCCAGGAGCATGGGAGGTTTTGCCATTTTTTAAGTTCTGTGTTGATTTCCTTTTTCAAGATTTTAAAGTTTTCATCATAGAGGTCCTTCACTTCTTTAGTTAAGTTAATTCCTAGGTATTTTATTTTTTGTGGGGCTATTACAAATGGAGTTGCTTTCCTAATTTCAGCCACACTTTTCTCATTGTTGGCATACAGAAAAGCCATTGATTTTGGGGGGTTAATTTTATAACCTGCTACTTTGCCAAAGTTTTGAATCAGCTTGAGTAATTTGGGAGTGGAGTCTATGGGATTCTTTAAATACAAGATCATGTCATCTGCAAAGAGGGAGAGTTTTATTTCTTCTTTCCCTATTTGGATCCCCTTTATGTCTGCATCTTGTCTTATTGCTGTAGCTAGGCATTCTAATACTAGATTGAAGAGAAGTGGAGAGAGTGGGCATCCTTGTCTTGTTCCTGGGTTAAGAGGAAATGGCTTTAGTTTTTCACCATTGAGTATAATGCTGGCTGTAGGTTTGTCATATACAGCCTTTATTGTATTGAGGAATGTTCCATGGATTCCTAATTTTTCCAAAACCTTCATCATAAAGGGGTGTTGGATCTTGTCGAATGCTTTTTCTGCGTCTATTGAGATAACCATGTGGTTCTTATTCTTGCTCCTGTTGATGTGATGAATAATATTAATTGATTTGCGTATATTGAACCAGCTTTGCATCCCTGAAATGAATCCTGTTTGATCGTGGTGTATGATTTTTTGGATGAATTGTTGAAGTCGGTTGGCCAAAATTTTGTTGAGAAGTTTTGCATCAATGTTCATCAAAGAAATGGGTCTATAGTTCTCTTTCTTTGATGAGTCCCTGCCTGGTTTTGGGATGAGGGTTATGATGGCTTCATAGAATGTGTTCGGTAGTGAGCTTTCTCTTTCAATTTCATTGAAGAGTTGGAGGAGAATTGGTGTGAGCTCTGCTTTGAAGGCCTTGTAAAATTCCGCTGTAAAACCATCTGGTCCTGGACTTTTCTTAGCTGGGAGGTCTCTTATTGCTGTTTCTATTTCAATGCTTGATATGGGCCTGTTAAGATAGTTTACCTCATCTTGGTTTAGTTTTGGCATGTCAATATTTGCTAGGAAGAGGTCCATTTCTGTCAAGTTCTCAAACTTATTAGCATAAAGTTTTGAGAAGTATTCCCTTATAATGTTCTGAATCTTGGTTGTTTCCGTGGTGATGTTTCCATTCTCATCTCTGAGTTTATTAATTTGGGTGTGTTCTCTTCTTTTTCTGATAAGATTTGCTAAGGGTCTGTCAATTTTGTTGAGTTTTTCGAAGAACCAACTCTTTGTTTTGTTGATTCTTTCTATAGTTTTTTTGGATTCTAATTCATTTAATTCTGATTTAATTTTGATTATTTCTTTCCGTCTACTGGATTGGGGTTTATCTTGCTGCTCTTTTTCAAGGAGATTTAGATGTGTCATTAAATTGCTAGTTTCAGATCTCTCCAATTTGTTGATGTAGGAGCTCAGAGCTATAAATTTGCCTCTGAGTACTGCCTTTGCTGTGTCCCAGAGGAGCTGGTAATTTGTGTGTTCATTTTTGTTGAATAGCATGAATATTTGAATTTCCTTTCTAATCTGTTCCATGACCCACTCTTGATTCAGCATTGTGTTGTTCAGCCTCCATGTGATACCGGACTTTCTTTGGTGGCTTTTGGTGTTGAGTTCTAACTTTATTCCCTTGTGGTCAGAGAGAATGCAAGGTATAACTTCAATGTTTCTGAATTTAGACAAGTTTGCTTTGTGGCCTAAAATGTGGTCTATTTTAGAAAACGTTCCATGTGCTGCTGAGAAAAACGTGTATTCTGATGCTGCTGGGTGAAATGTTCGGTAAATGTCTGTTAAGTCTAGTTGATCTATGCAGCTGTTTAGATCTGCGGTTTCTCTGTTGAGTTTTTGCCGAGTTGATCTATCTAGTGGGGAGAGTGGTGTGTTAAAATCCCCAACGATTAATGTCTTTGGATCTATATGGGATTTGAGGGAAAGTAGTGTTTCTTTGATAAATTTGGGTGCTCCATTGTTTGGCGAATAGATATTTAGAATTGTAATATCCTCCTGAAGGAGAGATCCTTTAATTAGTATGTAGCGACCTTCTTTATCTCTTTTCACGAATTTTAATTTGAAGTCTATTTTATCTGATATTAGGATTGCAACTCCCACCTGTTTATGCGGTCCGTTTGCTTGGTAGATTTTGTTCCAGCCTTTAACATTGAAAATGTGTTTGTTTTTACGGGCAAGATGTGACTCCTGCAGGCAGCAGATAGAAGGGTCTTGTTTTTTAATCCAACTAGACAGTCTATGTCGCTTAATTGGAGAGTTCAGTCCGTTAACATTAAGAGATAGGACTGAGAGGTATTTGGGAGTTCCTGCCATGTTATCTACCTTCTTGGGGTTCCGAAAACTGGGTTCTTCCTATGGTTCTTGGATTCTCAGTTTGGGTGCAGTTTCTTGGCCTTTATTGCGGTCTTGTTGGTTTTCTATGTGTAGGACATCTTTAAGAATCTTTTGTAGGGCTGGTTTGGTGGAGATGTATTGTTTCAATTTTTCTTTGCTATGGAAGGTTTTTATTTGGCCTTCAGTTATGAAGGAGAGTTTAGCTGGGTACAGTATTCTTGGTTGATAGTTGTTTGTTTTTAGGGCATGGCATACATCATTCCAGGCTCTTCTTGCTTTGATTGTCTCTGCTGAGAAATCTGAGGTGATTCTAATTGGTTTCCCTTTATAAGTGATTACCCTTTTCTCTCTGACAGCTTTAAGGATCTTTTCCTTGTTCTGAGTTGATCCTGTGTGGATTATTATGTGACGGTGGGATGTCCTATTCTGGTCTGGTCTATTTGGGGTTCTAAAGGCTTCTTGTATCTGGACAGGCCTATCTTTTTGCATGTTTGGGAAGTTTTCTGCTAGGATCCTGTTAAACAGATTTCCTAGACCATTAACTTCTGTTTCTAGGTGCTCCTCTACACCCATTATCCTTAGAATAGGCCTTCTGATGGTGTCTTCCAGGTGTTGGATAGATCTATCATATTTCTTGGACTTGTCTTGGATGGTTGTATGTTCTTTCTCTATAATATCTAGGCTGTCTTCAATCCCTGAGATTCGATCTTCTGCATGTTCTAACCTGCTGTCAAGACTCTCTACTTTGTTTTTTATCTCTTTTCCTTCTAGTTGGTCAGCTTTGATGGCTTCAAGTTCTTTGTTGAAGCTCTGTTTTAGGTCTTGTATGAATTTCTTTACTTCCTTAATTTGGTGTTCAGTGTTTGTCCTCAAATCACTTAGTTGATTGGTTATGGTTTCTTTGGGCTCCCATTCCTTCTGTTGGGTTCCATTCAGCATTCCCTTTGTGGTCTCCCTGACTTCCTTCATCTCTTTGTTAATGGATTCCATGAATGCCTTTAGTGATCTTTGTGTGTTCTCTACCTGGTCTCTCAATTCCTGTATTACTCTTTGATTAGCTTCCTCCTGTTCGCGGGATTCCTGCAGATCTCTTTGAGTGTTCTCAGCCTGCTCACGCCATTCCTCCCTTTCTCTTTGAGTATTCTCAAGTTGTTCACGCAAATCCTGTATCAGTTTTTGAGTAGCTTCCTCACGCTTATGATATTCCTGTATAAACTTCTGGGATGCCTCCTCTCTCTCCCTATCACGCTCATACAGAGTCCTTTGTACGTTGTCAAACTTTTCATTTATCATGTTTGCCAGCAGTGTTTGTAGAGCTGTTTGGGAACTCTCCTCTGGATTATTCATTATCTGTTCTAACCCCTGATTATCAGGATTGGGAATTGAGATACCCGAATTTGCCATTTTTCTTGTGTTTTTCCGGCTTACTCTGCCCATTTGAGATGAAGATAGCACCAGTTTTGTGCTAGAACACTATCTTAAGGCAACCATCAACCAAAGTTTGCATTTGTACAGTCAATAGTCTACAGATACAATCTAGTTCAACAGATACATCTATTCGACATCAAACAACTATATGTTAAAGGACTTTGAACCGCAGAGAAGAATTTGGAAAACCAGAAATTATTAGGGTTAGGGAGGGATGTGGGTAAAAAATAGGAATAGATTGGTGTGGGAAGGCACAGGGAGAGTTAACTATGTCCTAATCACAATGCAGGAAATAGGTTGGATAGGATGTAAGTAGAGAGAGAGAGAAAAGGGAAGAAAGGGAAAGGGGAATGAAAAGAGACCAGAAAAAAAATAGAGACGTAAAAATTAATGTTATTTTAGAGATTAAAAGACCATCTATTTATAGAGGGATATGAATATGTTGAGAGAAAGGGAGGGACATAGAGGAGATGAGAAAAACTTTTAAAAAATGCTTAAAATATTATATAGGTATAAAGAGGTAGTACTGTTATTAATGAATTTAAGTCTCAGAGGTTTTGAATTGAGTAATAAGTTTGTGGATTAAGTGTGTACACAATGGGGGATAGGGTCTACTGGTTAACTACGGGTTTATCTGAGGATGTGCAGGACAAGAGTTAAGTCACATAAAGGTGAACAAAGAGGAAAAGTTGGAAAGGATAGGAAAGTGAGAAGAAAAGATCAGAAGTTCAGTAGAGCTAGAAAAAAAATCAAAAACAAAAAGATAATTAAGAATGAATGAAAAAGAGAAAGAAGACAAGAAAAGAAAAGAAAACACACATTCACGTATTCCTAAAATAAAAATTATAAGAGGAGAAAAAAAATTAATGGAAAACAATTATTTTTCAGAAGAGGCAAAAATTAAAGATTAATAAAAGTTTTAGAAAAGCAAAAAAAAAAAAATTTTTTTTATATATATATAAGGTAACAAAAAACGAAAAAAAACAAAACAAGAAAAAGAAAAAAAGAAAAGAAGAAGAAGAAAAAAAAAAAAAAAAAGATCTTTGATTTTTTTTTTTTTTTTTTGGGAGGGGTGGGAAGAGTCCTGTATCTCCCTTTTGTCTGTAACCAGAGTCTGGCTGGAGTCTCTGGTCAGCTTTAGGTCCTGTGGCTTGATTGGTTTCTTAAGTCAGTTTGTTGGAACAGGCAGAAAAATGCTCTGCTTTACCCAAGATTTTGAGATCCCCCTCCCAGGTTAGTTTACTGGGAGGGTGATCTGCTTTGAGAATCACAAAAGAGGGGGATGCAGTGATGAGGCTAGGTTCTGGGTAGAGTTGAGGTCTTTCAAGGAACAGTAGCTTTTCCCTGGGGCTATTTTGTGAAAAAAAAACTCACAGCACCCAGCCTGGAGCCATTCTCAGGGTTTCTGTTTTTCAATTGATTGTGGTGGCTGCTAGAGGGAGGGGCAGCCTCTGGCTCTGGCCACCCAGCGAGGAGAGCCACTCCAATGGCTGGTGCCTGAGCTGGGCGACCCCTCCCTGGATGGAACTGAGTCTGTGAGGTCACCTCGCCGCCAAGTTCCCGTGAACTGCCAAATGACTAGCTCTATTCCAAGGCCTGAGCTGGAGCTAGCCGCTCCTCCGAGCTTTGTCGGTATCCAAGATGGAGATCACCGGTGCTGGGGGGGGGAGGGGTGGCCTTCCCTCCTCTGCTCCCAGAGGAGGAGTGAGGAAGCGGGGCTTCTATTCACGCGGAGTCTTGGATCCCGGGTCGTCTCTGGTCTGCAAAGTGCAGGATGAAGTTGTCCGCTCCTTGTCGGTTCTTGCTGGTGTTGAGTAGAATCCGCTCGTCCGCTGCGTCTGGCTCCTTTGTCCCGGACTGCGTCTCAGGTATGCCTCCGCGGCGGTGGTCGCCGCTGCGACCCTGCCGCCGCAGCGGCAGCTGCTCAGATGTGTCTGCTTGGCTTCCCCTCTCTTGACTAACTCTGTGTCCTGTGATGGCACACTTGGTGTGATTCTCTGGCTTGGGACTGTTCACTGGAACTCTGAAACTGTTTTCTATGCAAGAGCTTGTTCAGATTCCAGCTTCTCCTCCGCCATCTTCCCGGAACTCCTCCTTTCTTTTTTTTTTTTTAAATTTTATTTTATTTTATTTGAGAACATACTGTACAGAGGGGTTACAATTACATGGGCAGGATAATGCATACATTTCTTACCAAGCATTGCAGCCTCCTCCTTTGTTTACCCTTCACCTCTCTTCCCAGCCTCCCCCCTCCCCCCCACCCAATCATACCCCCCCCCCCACACCGACATTGTAAAGCTGGTTTTGACATGACATTTTGTACTTCTCATTGTTGCAACAGGTCCACCTGAATCCTTAAACGACTTGTTTGTCCCCGTCTCCTCCACATGTTATACTGACATCAAATATAGTGAAAGCGGGGGTTACACTGTGGGGGAGGGACATACAAAGCAACCAAGAAATAATCTTATAAATGCGTTAGAAACACATGCATGAAAGAAACAAAAGCATTAAAATACATATTTGAGGGTTCGTTTTCCTAACATCACATTATCTGACTTTTTCCGCTTGACTCATACCTATACTAGATATTGCAAATAAGGGAAACCATGGGACCTATGTTTCTTTGGGCCTGGCTTACTTCACTTAATATAATTTTTTCCAAGCCTTTCCGTTTCCTAACAAATGGGGAAATGTCATTCTTTCTGATGGAGGCATAGAATTCCATTGTGTATATATACCACATTTTCTTGATCCATTCATCTACTGAGGGGCATCTGGGTTGGTTCCATATCTTAGCTATGGTAAATAATGCTGCAATAAACATAGTTGTGCTGGTAGCTTTAGTGTGGTCTTTTTTGTAAACATTAGGGTAAATGCCCAAAAGTGGGATTGCTGGGTCATAGGGGAGTTTTATGTGAAGTCTATTGAGGAACCTCCATATTGCTGTCCAAAGTGGTTGAACAAGTTTACATTCCCACCAACAATGAAGTAAGGTTCCTTTCTGTCCACATCCCCTCCAGCATGTGTTGTTGTTAGAGTTCTTGATTTTTGCTGTTCTAACTGGAGTGAGGTGATATCTCAATGTTGTTTTGATTTGCATTTCTTTTATGGCTAGGGATGTTGAACATTTCTTCATGTGTCTATTGGCCATCCTTCTTTCTTCTTCAGAGAAGTTTCTCTTTAAGTCTTTCACCCACTTACTTATTGGGCAGTTGTTTCTTTGAGGATTTGTTGTTGGGTGGTTTAAGTTTTTGAGTTCCAAGTATATTTTAGATATGAGACCCTTGTCCGTTGTATGGCTAGTAAAGATCTTCTCCCAATCCGTGGGCTTTCTATTGATCTTGCTAGCTATGTCATTTGCCCTGCAGAAGCTCTGCAACCTTATGCAATCCCATTTGTCCAACCTTTCTTTGATTTGTTGTGTTTCCGGGTCTCTATTCAGAAAATTTTGGCCTGAGCCAAGGAGACCCAGGGTTTCTCCTATTCCATCCTGTAATGTTTTCAGAGTGTCTGCTTTGAGTTCAAGGTCTTTGATCCATTTGGAGTTGATTCTGGTGCAGGGTGATATATAAGGATCTAGCTTAAGTTTTCTACATGTAGTTAACCAGTTTTGCCAGCACCATTTACTGAAGAGACTGTCTGTCTTCCATTCTATTGTTTTAGCTCCCTTATCGAAGATTAGATGGCTGTAGGTCTGTAGGTTCATTTCTGGGTTTTCAATTCTATTCCATTGGTCCTGAGGTCTGTTCTTATGCCAATACCAAGCTGTTTTGATTACTATGGCTTTATAGTAGAGTTTGAAATTTGGTATTGATATTCCTCCAGCAGTGTTCTTTCCGTTGAGGAGCGTTTTTGCTATTCGGGGTCTTTTATTGTTCCATATGAATTTTTGGATTGCCTCTTCTATTTCCTTGAAGAATGAGGGTGGAATTTTGATAGGTATTGCGTTGAATTTGTAGATAGCCTTGGGAAGTATTGCCATTTTCACGATGTTAATCTTTCCAATCCAGGAGCATGGGAGGCTTTGCCATTTTTTAAGTTCTGTGTTGATTTCCTTTTTCAAGATTTTAAAGTTTTCATCATAGAGGTCCTTCACTTCTTTAAGTTAATTCCTAGGTATTTTATTTTTTGTGGGGCTATTACAAATGGAGTTGCTTTCCTAATTTCAGCCACACTTTTCTCATTGTTGGCATACAGAAAAGCCATTGATTTTTGGGGGTTAATTTTATAACCTGCTACTTTGCCAAAGTTTTGAATCAGCTTGAGTAATTTGGGAGTGGAGTCTATGGGATTCTTTAAATACAAGATCATGTCATCTGCAAAGAGGGAGAGTTTTATTTCTTCTTTCCCTATTTGGATCCCCTTTATGTCTGCATCTTGTCTTATTGCTGTAGCTAGGCATTTTAATACTAGATTGAAGAGAAGTGGAGAGAGTGGGCATCCTTGTCTTGTTCCTGAGTTAAGGGGAAAT
This sequence comes from Dipodomys spectabilis, assembly GCF_019054845.1. Classification (NCBI taxonomy): domain Eukaryota; kingdom Metazoa; phylum Chordata; class Mammalia; order Rodentia; family Heteromyidae; genus Dipodomys; species Dipodomys spectabilis. The sequence goes on along the minus strand of NW_024870817.1, from coordinate 20,203,846 downwards.
GGCTTTAGTGTTTCACCATTGAGTATAATGCTGGCTGTAGGTTTGTCATATACAGCCTTTATTGTATTGAGGAATGTTCCATGGATTCCTAATTTTTCCAAAACCTTCATCATAAAGGGGTGTTGGATCTTGTCGAATGCTTTTTCTGCGTCTATTGAGATAACCATGTGGTTCTTATTCTTGCTCCTGTTGATGTGATGAATAATATTAATTGATTTGTGTATATTGAACCAGCTTTGCATCCCTGAAATGAATCCTGTTTGATCGTGGTGTATGATTTTTTGGATGAATTGTTGAAGTCGGTTGGCCAAAATTTTGTTGAGAAGTTTTGCATCAATGTTCACCAAAGAAATGGGTCTATAGTTCTCTTTCTTTGATGAGTCCCTGCCTGGTTTTGGGATGAGGGTTATGATGGCTTCATAGAATGTGTTCGGTAGTGAGCTTTCTCTTTCAATTTCATTCAAGAGTTGGAGGAGAATTGGTGTGAGCTCTGCTTTGAAGGCCTTGTAAAATTCCGCTGTAAAACCATCTGGTCCTGGACTTTTCTTAGCTGGGAGGTCTCTTATTGCTGTTTCTATTTCAGTGTTTGATATGGGCCTGTTAAGATAGTTTACCTCATCTTGGTTTAGTTTTGGCATGTCAATATTTGCTAGGAAGAGGTCCATTTCTGTCAAGTTCTCAAACTTATTAGCATAAAGTTTTGAGAAGTATTCCCTTATAATGTTTTGAATCTTGGTTGTTTCCGTGGTGATGTTTCCATTCTCATCTCTGAGTTTATTAATTTGGGTGTGTTCTCTTCTTTTTCTGATAAGATTTGCTAAGGGTCTGTCAATTTTGTTGAGTTTTTCGAAGAACCAACTCTTTGTTTTGTTGATTCTTTCTATAGTTTTTTTGAATTCTAATTCATTTAATTCTGATTTAATTTTGATTATTTCTTTCCATCTACTGGATTGGGGTTTATCTTGCTGCTCTTTTTCAAGGAGGTTTAGATGTGTCATTAAATTGTTAGTTTCAGCTCTTTCCAATTTGTTGATGTAGGAGCTCAGAGCTATAAACTTGCCTCTGAGTACTGCCTTTGCTGTGTCCCAGAGGAGCTGGTATTTTGTGTGTTCATTTTTGTTGAATAGCATGAACATTTGAATTTCCTTTCTAATCTCTTCCATAACCCACTCATGATTTAGCAGTGTGTTGTTCAGCCTCCATGTGATACCGGACTTTCTTTGGTGGCTTTTGGTGTTGAGTTCTAATTTTATTCCCTTGTGGTCAGAGAGAATGCAAGGTGTAACTTCAATGTTTCTGAATTTAGGCAAGTTTGCTTTGTGGCCTAAAATGTGGTCTATTTTAGAAAACGTTCCATGTGCTGCTGAGAAAAACGTGTATTCTGATGCTGCTGGGTGAAATGTTCGGTAGATGTCTGTTAAGTCTTGTTGATCTATGCAACTGTTTAGATCTGCGGTTTCTCTGTTGAGTTTTTGCCGAGTTGATCTATCTAGTGGGGAGAGTAGTGTGTTAAAATCCCCAACAATTAATGTCTTTGGATCTATATGGGATTTGAGGGAAAGTAGTGTTTCTTTGATAAATTTGGGTGCTCCATTGTTTGGCGAATAGATATTTAGAATTGTAATATCCTCCTGAAGGAGAGATCCTTTAATTAGTATGTAGCGACCTTCTTTATCTCTTCTCACGAATTTTAATTTGAAGTCTATTTTATCTGATATTAGGATTGCAACTCCCGCCTGTTTATGGGGTCCGTTTGCTTGGTAGATTTTGTTCCAGCCTTTAACATTGAAAATGTGTTTGTTTTTACGGGCAGGATGTGACTCCTGCAGGCAGCAGATAGAAGGGTCTTGTTTTTTAATCCAACTAGACAGTCTATGTCGCTTAATTGGATAGTTTCAGTCCGTTAACATTAAGAGATAGGACTGAGAGGTATTTGGGAGTTCCTGCCATGTTATCTACCTTCTTGGGGGCTGCGAAAACTGGGTTCTTCCTATGGTTCTTGGATTCTCAGTTTGGGTGCAGTTTCTTGGCCTTTATTGCAGTCTTGTTGGTTTTCTATGTGTAGGACATCTTTAAGAATCTTTTGTAGGGCTTGTTTGGTGGAGATGTGTTGTTTCAATTTTTCTTTCCTATGGAAGGTTTTTATTTGGCCTTCAGTTATGAAGGAGAGTTTAGCTGGGTACAGTATTCTTGGTTGATAGTTGTTTGTTTTTAGGGCATGGCATACATCATTCCAGGCTCTTCTTGCTTTGATTGTCTCTGCTGAGAAATCTGAGGTGATTCTAATTGGTTTCCCTTTATAGGTGATTACCCTTTTCTCCTTGACAGCTTTAAGGATCTTTTCCTTGGTCTGAGTTGATCCTGTGTGGATTATAATGTGACGGTGGGATGTCCTATTCTGTTCTGGTCTATTTGGGGTTCTAAAGGCTTCTTGTATCTGGACAGGCCTATCTTTGTGCATATTTGGGAAGTTCTCTGCTAGGATCCTGTTAAACAAATTTCCTAGACCATTAACTTCTGTTTCTAGGTGCTTCTCTACACCCATTATCCTTCTGATGGTGTCTTCCAGGTGTTGGATAGATCTATCATATTTCTTGGACTTGTCTTGGATGGTTGTATGTTCTTTCTCTATAATATCTAGGCTGTCTTCAATCCCTGAGATTCGATCTTCTGCATGTTCTAACCTGCTGTCAAGACTCTCTACTTTGTTTTTTATCTCTTTTCCTTCTAGTTGGTCAGCTTTGATGGCTTCAAGTTCTTTGTTGAAGCTCTGTTTTAGGTCTTGTATGAATTTCTTTACTTCCTTAATTTGGTGTTCAGTGTTTGTCCTCAAATCACTTAGTTGATTGGTTATGGTTTCTTTGGACTCCCATTCCTTCTGTTGGGTTCCATTCAGCATTCCCTTTGTGGTCTCCCTGACTTCCTTCAACTCTTTGTTAATGGATTCCATGAATGCCTTTAGTGATCTTTGTGTGTTCTCTACCTGGTCTCTCAATTCCTGTATTACTCTTTGATTAGCTTCCTTCCGTTCGTGGGATTCCTGCAGATCTCTTTGAGTGTTCTCAGCCTGCTCACGCCATTCCTCCCTTTCTCTTTGAGTATTCTCAAGTTGTTCACGCAAATCCTGTATCAGTTTTTGAGTAGCTTCCTCATGCTTATGATATTCCTGTATAAACTTCTGGGATGCCTCCTCTCTCTCCCTATCACGCTCATACAGAGTCCTTTGTATGTTGTCAAACTTCTCATTTATCATGTTTGCCAGCAGTAAAAACCTAAGAATTTCTACTTCCACATTTCTACTTCCACACTTAGTCTTGTGGTCACACCTGGCTTCAAGGAAGGATGGAAGCATCATTTTCCAGTTAGGTACTACCCCCTCCCAGCCCCCACTGGATGTTATTATTAGGAAGAAAGAAGACAGTGGCTGTTGAGAGGCCAATAGCTTTATGTAACATTTCTGAAACCCAAAGGCAGCAGGATCAGTTTAAGTTAAAAAATAGTAAAACTTGCTTAATAAGTACAAGAAAGAATTTCCTAATAGTTCCATTGGCTCCAGATAGAATGAGCTTTTAAAAAAAATTAATGAAACTATTGTTTCATATTTAAAAGCAACTGCCTATCAAGGAAGCTTGGGGGGGGGGGGGGGGGAGATCGGATTTGTATGTTTCCTCCAATATTATGTGCCCAAACTAGATACACATGCAGAAATTTGCTGAATTTTGGTTTGATTAATATTTTTGTTTTGGGTTTATTTTTTTAACAAGAGGTCCTAGCAAATGTACAACAATCAGCAATGACAAGTCTGTCTGTCTGTCTGTCTGTCTGTCTTTCCTTCTTTCTTTCTTTCTTTCTTTCTTTCTTTCTTTCTTCCTTCCTTCCTTCCTTCCTTCCTTCCTTCCTTCCTTCCTTCCTTCCTTCCTTTTCTTTCTTTCTTTCTTTCTTTCTTTCTTTCTTTCTTTCTTTCTTTCTTTCTTTCTTTCTTTCTTCCTTCCTTCCTTCCTTCCTTCCTTCCTTCCTTCCTTCCTTCCTTCCTTCCTTCCTTCCTTCCTTTCTTTCTTTCTTTCTTTCTTTCTTCTTTCTTTCTTTCTTTCTTTCTTTCTTTTTCTTTCTCTTTTCTTTTCTTTTTTTTTTGGTCAGTCCTGGGGCCTGATTTCTGGGCCTGGGCACTGTCTCTCAGCTCTTTAGCTCAGTACTCTACCACTTGAGCCACAGTGCCACTTCCAGCTTTTTTTTTTCTGCTTATGTGGTACTGAGGAATTGAACCCAGGGGCTTATTCATGCAAGGCAAGCACTGACAAGTGTTTCTTAAAGCAAATAGATACAACTCTTGTATTCACATTACACTTAGTGTATTCTTTTACTGGAAGAAACAATGAAATAAGATTTTCTGGACACATATAGACTCCACATACTTTGCAATGTTTTTGATATATGAAGTTCTGTGTGTTATGACTTTTATTATGAAGTAATTTGCTACAAGGAAGATTTGATCACTTAACTAAAATTTCATTCTACAAGAGCTTCAGGATAGATACCTTCCAAAGATTTGTGGCACATGAAATACATAGCCTCAGTTGTTTTTTTTTTCTGGTGGTGGTAGTTATTTTCTTGTGGTGTTTGAATTTCACAAGTTTTCTTTTTCCAGAAAACAGTAGGATATTAGATGCTACATACTTTGGATTTGTATTCATAGATCTGTAAGTAAGAGATCTAGACACATTGGAGTTATTTTTATGCTTGTTTGTTGGTTGTTGGTTCTTTTTCCCAGTATGAAAAGTTATAGGAAGTACACTGAAAACATTATAGTAGTACTTTTGGTCCTATACTCATTATTGCTGATACAGATAACATTAAGTAGGAAAGCACAATAAGTATTGTGTTACAGATGCTTACTCCATTAAAAACAGAAGAAAAAAATCTATTGCTTTCCAAATTACAGAATTATTATAAAGAAAAGAAACTTTAATTTTAAGATTTCAAAAAGTTTCTGGAAGAATGTAATGGCAAACATTGTTAAGCTGTACTTTAAAAAAAAAAAAGCTTAAGTAGGCTGGGTACTAGTGGCTCATGCTTGTAATCATTCTAGCTGCTAAGGAGGGTGACATATAAGGATTATGGTTCCAAGCCAGTCAGTGAGGAAAAGTCCTGAGAATCTTATCTCCACTTAATCAGCAAACAGTAAAAGTGAAGTTGTAGCTCAAGTGATAGAGTGCTATCCTGGAGCAGAAAAAGTCAAGCAAGAGTATGAGGCCCTAAATTTGTATGTTTACACACACACACACACACACACACACACACACACACACACTCCTGGAGCAGAAAAAGTCAAGCAAGAGTACGAGGCCCTAAATTTGTATGTTTATACACACACACACACACACACACACACACACACACACACACACACACACAAACCAAAACAAACCAAAAACAAAACCAATAGGGGCTCATGCCTGTAGTGTGTGTGTGTGTGGTATGTCCTGGGGCTTGAGCCTGCATACTGTTATTGAACAACTTTTGCTCAAAGGTAGCATTCTACTGTGTGAGCAGCAGCGCCACTTCTAGCTTTTTTGTGTGATTAATTGAAGATAAGAGTACCAAGACTTTCCAGCCCACCTAGCTTCAAATCTGATCCTCCGATCTCAGCCTTCAAACTAGACAGTTTGGAATGTTTTAGGGAAGTCCTCTTTTTCATCAGTGTGCATCTGATGCCTTCACTTAATATATATTACATCACATGTAGTTCAGCCAGGCTTTATGGAAGCAACTGCTGCAACCGTTGTGTCCTAACTGGTTACTCATCTTCCTTGGTATTTATTCCTCATCTTTCATTCAATTTGAGTATTTTTAGCTTGAGATATCCTAATGTGATCTTCGGATGAAATCTATAGTTAATATAGTATGCACTCTGTTGAATTGAGCTATGTTTTCTTAAGCTATACTTTCTTGGTTTTGGTGGCAGAGGGAGAGAGATTGACTTTAAAAAGTTCTTTTACTTTGTCTTTTTTTTTCTTTCCAATTTTTCTCCAAGGAAATGAAGAGGGCCAGCCTTCTGCCACTGCCAATCCTCTTTCTAAAACTGTGCAAATAACTCACTAGGCCGCAGGTTGCTAATCTGTACATATGGATAATAATACCTACCACATAACAATTATGACAAATTAAATTTAATAAATATGTTTTGAACTCTTCCTGTATACTTGGTCTAGTAAAATGCGGAATAATTTGTAAAACTATTGCTACAATATCCAATGCATAAAGATCGACAGTTGCTGATTTCCTTTGTGTTCTAAAATTCTAATTCTAGCATAACAAGGACCTTATTGGACTTACAGTTTTAGCCTTTAATCCATGAGTTTCTAAACCTAGTGCTCCATGCTGTTTGTGGTTTGGGGATTCAGTTTTATATAAATACGCTTCTCCCTTTAGCACTTTTTAATTCTTCCTCTCTTTCTTTTTTCTCTCCTTCTCCTTCTCCTTCTCCTTCTCTTCCCTCTTCCCTCCTCCCTCCTCCCTCCTCCCTCCTCCCTCCTCCCTCTTCCTCTTCCTCTTCCTCTTCCTCTTCCTCTTCCTCTTCCTCTTCCTCTTCCTCTTCCTCTTCTTCTTCTTCTTCTTCTTCTTCTTCTTCTTCTTCTTCTTCTTCTTCTCCTTCTCCTCCTCCTCCTCCTCCTCCTCCTCCTCCTCCTCCTCCTCCTCCTCCTCCTCCTCCTCCTCCTCCTCCCCCTCCCCCTCCTCCTCTTCCTCCTCCTCCTCCTTCTCCACTTCTTCTCCTCCTCTTCTTTTCTTCTTCTTCCTCCTCCTTATCTTCCTTTTCTTCTTCCTTTTCTTTTCATTCTTCCCCCTCTTCCTCCACTTTCTTTTTGTATCGATGGAGGGGCTTGAACTTGGGGCCTGGACAATGTCCCTGAGCTTTTGTGCAAAAGGCTAGTGCTGTACCACTTGAGTCACAGCTCCACTGCTGGCTTTTTAGTGAGCTACCAGTTATAGATAGCACTCCTTTTGTGGTTCAGCTAGGTACCAGTGGCTCATCCATATAATCCTGGCTAATAAGGAAAGGATGAGATCTGATTATTACAGTTCAGAGCCACTTTGAACAGGAAAATCTGACTCTCTTTGTTGTTGTTGTTATTGTTCTTGTTGTTGATCATTGGTCATGAGGCTTAAACTTAGGGCCTGGGTGCTGTCCCTGAGCTTTTTCACTCAAGGGTAACCCTCCATCACTTCTGTGAGACTCTTATCTCCAGCTAACCACCGAAAAGCTGGAAGTGAAGCAATGGCTCGTGTTGGAAGAGCACTAGCCTTGAACAGAAAAGCTCAGGGATAGTGTCTAGGTCTTAATCAGCACACATACATGCACACACACATGTACACACACACATATACACACATACTTACAAATACACACACATAAAACTCTGTGATCCATTTTTCAGCCTCTCTCCCTTTCTTTGCTTTCTTTCTGTCCCAAGTTCCCCAAGATTGGTCCTTTACAAATCCTTAGCATGTTTCAGTGTTTGTATATATGTGTAGGGTGTGTTTCAGTGGCTCTCCCATGGCTCTGCCTACAACCTTTTTTTTTTTTTTAACTCCATGGATTCTCTCAGAGTACTCACATTCATGTATCTAATGCGTAGATTAAGCAACAGAACATTATAAAACCTGAATACTTACACTTGATACTTTCGAGCTCTCCAGAACTCAACCAGTAATTGACTTTTAACACTTAGATTTATTTTACCTCTTTTTCTTATAGTTATGTGTTATAATTGTTCTAAATGACCAGTTGCTGTATTGATGCTGGCTGCCATTAAATGTTGGTAATTTAAAATCAATAGTTGTATTTCTTAAATTCCATTAGTTTGTTAAATTAACATTTTCTACAAGTTCTGAAAAGTAATTCCTTTAGAGACCAGTTGGTCTAAAGAGGAGATAGAAGTTAAACTTTCTTGTAGAATACATATGAAATCATATTGAACAATGGTCTGTGACCATTATCATCTAAGGAAAAACGTCTGAATATAAATTTGTATTCATTTAAATGCATTTTTGCTTCAAACTGTCTAGTATTGGCTAGTGTTGTAGATGTTTGGAAACAATCCTGACAGCATTGAATTGATTTTGTGGTTAGTTCATGCTGAACCAGGCCACAAAGTACTAGTTGTAAAGGTAAAATTCTAATAATGTCACTGTTTGATGTTAGTACACATTTGCATATAGTAACATCCAACCTAAATAATGCCTGGAAAATTGCTTTCCTTGACATCTTCTCTACCAAGCTTAGTCTGTAGTTTGTTGTACTGGTATTGACTAATTGGGTAAATAGATTACTATAAGGAATGAAAAAAACCATAACTTTTATTGGATATTACTGTTTTTATTTTGCAACAAACCACATCATAAGTTTCCTGTGCTCATTCATCATTGGGTTTATATTATGTTAACTGAAAGTGAATCATATTTTCTGAATATTTTTCTTCCACACTTCAAAATGTCTTTTTAGATAGTGTCTAACTGCCAGCTAATTTACAGATCTGAAATCTTGTTGTATCATTTAGAATATAGTGTTGGATAAGTTAAAGTGAAATGAATCATTGTACAGTGAAGAATTGCTGCTAAATCTTTGGGGATGTAAGGACTTCTCATATATGTGATTGTACATTTTAGTACGGATGCCTCTTGAGCACTGGAGGACATATTCATGAGCTGAAATTCCAAAAAGAAATATAATGGTTTGACAGTCCTGCTCAGCATTTTATAGCTTGCCTGTCCTGGATGACAGAGGAAAAGTTAGTTTGGGAATTTTCTCTTTTCTGAACTTCCTTTGCTGCTCTCCTGTCCCTGGTTGCCATTGTCCTGTGTCATCCACTGATCAGGCAACCATTCCCTATCCTTTTGGTCTCCGCAATTGCAGAGACAGTAGTCAAGAATCTCAATATATGTGGGCTGGGAAGGTGGCTCAGTAGTAGAGAGCTTGCCTTGCGTGCGTGAGGCCCTGGGTTCAATTCCTCAGCAACACATAAGCAGGAAAAAAAAAAAGACGGAAGTGGCACTGTAGCTCAAGTGGTAGAGTGTTAGCCTTGAAGTGAAGAGCTGAGGGACAGCGCCCAGGCCCAGAGTTCAGGCTCACGACCAGACCAAAAAAAAAAAAAAGAAGAAGAATCATCTCAATATACAATCTCAGTAGCAGCCCACTGTAATGGCTAACCTTTGTCTTTGTTTAGACAAAGATTTATTTAAGAGAAATAATTGAAGAATGTAGAATGGATTTAAAATGTTACTTTTGACATTGTCATATGATTTTAACAAAATTCTTAGAGCCTGAAAATGAAGAATAAAATAAATATTTGTATATACTCTTTGAAAGTAACTATAAGGAAACCTAAATATATCGACTATTTTTCCTATTTGACTTCTGACTGGACTAGTGCTTTTAATATTACTGCACTTCATCTTATGATAATCAGGAGTGTTAACGAAACCTTAATTTCCAGCACAGAAGGATAATTGCTCAGTGATCATCTACTTTCTTTAAACATAATTGAATATCAACTAAGATAGAAACTAAGAAAAGGGGCTATTTTTAAAACAGCATTGAAATGGTAAATGAAATTGAATGTCATATGTAAAAGCTACTACATTGATGGTGTTTTACCACCTTACAACTTCCTCAGTCAGTTACAGTGGACCTATCCTATCACCTATTTAGTTGTAGAATCATAGATTGTAATTTTCTACTTACTTGTGATTGAAATGTCTGCCTGAGAGTTTATGAATAAAACAGTTTGCTCACTAACAGAGATTAATGCTATAGTCCACTTTTCTTAGCTACATGAGCTCACTACTTTCCCCACTTGTCTATGGTTTTCTGTTTTTTTTTTTTTCAACTATAAAGGTGAGATACCAGTTAGTATGATTTAGAAGAAAAAAGGTTTAATAGTAGAGTTAATATGTACGCAGCAATTTGTTAGAAAAGACACTAATCTTTAGAGATGCCTCTGCCAATCTTGGGTAATTTTACTATGGTATCCTTATAAGAAAAGTCACAAGCTATATATAACCTAGCTCTCATTCACATATATAAAGAATGACTATAACGTGTAAATAAGCATTCTCTGGCCACAACCTGATTTTCCTGCACTCTTTGTATAAGCAAGGAGATCATTTTAAAGTAAGAAAAGTAGAGGAAAATAAGAAACAAAGAGCAACTTGAGAATAAGTGCACTATAGTATGTGAGGACCCTCCTCCTCCCCCACCAACTTCATGTGATGGCATGAAGTATGGAAAAGGTTCTTTCAGCAAGTGCTTAGGAAAATATGTTCTGAAGATCTGCATAACATTAGTGTAACCAAGTATTCCTCTCTGTGGCTTCCTGTTTTGGAATTAAATGCCTTCAGGGTACTCGAATAACTCTGTTTAGAAACACAAGAAGAATTTAACTGCTTATATTCCCAATCAGCTTTTTAAAAAAATGCAGAGAGAGTAATTAGAAAGCAAAAATATCACGTTTTTTCAGCTAAAATTTAAAAATGTTTATATGTATAAAGTAGGTGGTTTAGTTAGAAAGCAAAGCTATAAGCAGGAATTATTATCATCAAAATTATAAAATCAGTTTTGCCTCTTTATAAACAATTTTCAAAGGCAAGCCTTTTTTTAATAGATGGAATTATTTCCAAATGAGCTCAATGGAAAATTTCTACTCTGGTTATTTGCAAGTGGCAAAGGGAGCAGATAAGCTGAATCTCTGTTTACTTCTTTGTGCTATTATTGCTCAGCATTCTTTAGTTGCTGCTGTGAAGCCAGCAGAGGGAGCACCAAACAATAATTTTTTTTCTTAATGCATAATATTGAATCTACATTTTCCCCCATCACTTGCATTTAAAAAGATACCTACAAATACTCATTTATTGATTATATGGTTTCATTTATAGTTTTAACTTTAAAATTCTTTAAAATTAAAAGAGTTAAATGGGTTTTACTTATGCAATTCAGTTCTACAAACATTCACTAAATGCTTAATGTAAGATTAGGTAAATGATGAAAAGTAAGAAATGAATATGGTACATATCCTTTATCCTTAAAGAATTTTTAATTTTAGTTGAGAGAAAGAAATGTAAAAGCAAAGGTCATTTACAGAATAGAATGATAGCCAATGTGGAATATAGGCTGATTCTTTGTCTTTAAATAACAATAAGACAGAAAGGCTGAGGAGGTAGTCCAGTGGCAGAGTATTTACTTAAGGCACACAGGTTCTGGGTTTAATCTCCAATACTGGGAAGGGAGGATTTATACCTCAGGGATGGAAAATTTAAGGTTAAAAAAATGGTGATATAAGGCTTACCTACAAAACTAAATGTAAATATTATAAAGTTTGAAAATGTGAAACCAAAAAAGAGAGTAGGGTCAGAAAGACAGAACAACAGCTTTCAAAACTGATCAAAGCAATACATGGTCTAAATAAAGACATGAACATTTTTTGTTTCTTTAAAAGCCAGTCCTCCTCTCAAGTGCTGGGATTATAGTTGTGTACAATCATGCCAATCTGAAACATGTTTTAAAACTATAGTTCTAACATCTATTTAGCTATATGGAAAAAGTTCTAATATTATTATAACAACTTCTTTTCCCAGCTTTAGACAATGAGATCTTCCAAAATATATATTATTTATACCTTATTGTGAATAAGTATATATTTGGAAGTTCTATGTTTCAAGTCCCTTCAGATTGTTTTCCTTTTTAATAAATTCAAATGCTTTTTATTTAACATAATTGCCATAATGTAATTGGTAGGTCAACAGGAAGGAAACAAAGGAGGAAGAAATTCAAAGGAAAGAAATTCTATTTCTCTCTCTCTAATGTGTTACAGTGCTTATTTAAGAGATGGCATTTGGTTTCTTCTTTATATTTGAATTGTTGGTAGACACATCATTATACTACACAATAGTTGTTTTTCTCTAAATTAAAAGCAATAATAAAATAAATATAGGTAATGGAGGTTTTGGGTCATTCTATATCTTGTGGAAACAAAAATGAGTTTGAGCCTTAAGCAACTCATGTGGATACCAAAGTTACCGTTTATAGGTTTCAAGCCAAGAGCTGAATCTTCTAGGATCTCTTACCTTCTCATAAGCATGGATGTGGTTACCAAGATTCTCTATATAAACATACACACAAAAAAAGTGTACATGAGTGTATATGCGTGTGATATCTATATAAATATACAGGAAGACATTGTTCTCATTATTATCAAAGATGTTACAATGTTTAACTTTAGTATAGAAATATTTAAACTTCAGTCCTTAAATCTTCAGTCAACTTTTTACCCTGAAACAGAATTATTTTATTAAAATATAATTTGTGCTTTCCAGATTTTCTGTACTTTGAATTCATTTTCCACTACACCAAAATCAAAATTTTATCAAAATCAAGGTCCTTCATTATCTAACTCCACCTTTGATTTCTAACTTGCCCTCTACCAACCAGATTGTATATTATGTTTACTACAATTGTCTTTTCCCCAAATAAATTCTATGATATTTGTGACATTTTGCCCAGCCTAGAATTTCCATTTTTGAAAACTTCTCTTTCAAGGTCCAATTTATCTTCTCTATAATGCCTTCACTGATTCTTGATTTCACCAAGTTATCCAGGCTAAGCCTTGAAATAGCCCAGAATACCTTAAAACTTTTTGTCTTTTTGCCTCAGCCTCCTGAGAAGCTGGGATCACTACAATGCCTGGATCCCTGATTTCTATATTTTAATTGTATACATAGTATGATTAAGCAGAATTCTTCAGGAAGGACTTGCAGACAGGTTTCATGTTGAGCAGATTCTGGGTAGCATTTATCCTATACAGTCACACTGGATCTGCACATGTCTACTCTTGTTTGTGGTTTCTTTAGAACTCCACAGGTACTGGTCCCTTGCTCTCTGGTATTGATAGTTTCTCTGAAGTCACAGACTGGCTTAATTTGTCTCTGTGTTTTAGGAATGATTTTTGTTTTCTTTCCTTCTCTTTTATTTTCTTTTTGGTATATATATATATATATGTGTGTATGTGTGTGTGTGTGTGTGTGTGTGTGTGTGTGTGTGTGTGTGTGTGTGTGTGTGTGTGTGTGTATATATTCAACTTCGATGTCATAAACATGTACAAAATGAATTAAAGGAAATATTAATTTTACAGTGTGTCCTAGAATAAAATCTTAGATAGGCTGAATAATTAAAATTTTTAAATGAAGCCATATTACTGTAGATAAAAACATGGATGTGACATAATGACTTGTATGTCTCATTGTTGCAACGGGTCCACCTGTATCCCAATTTAAACGATTTGTTTTTTCCCTTCCCCTCCACAAATTATAACAACATCAAATACAGTGAAAGCAGGGGAGGAGGGTTGGGTGGAGGGGGGGGGGGTAGGGAGAGGATGGGATGGGAAGGGGAAACAAAGGAGGAGGCTACAATGCTTGATAAGAAATGTACTCATTATCTTGCCCATGTAATTTTAACCCTTCTGTACAGTATTTTCACAATAAAAAATAAATTAAAAATAAACATGGATGTGAAGTTGGGTGCTGGTGGCTCACGCCTGTGAGGCATGAGACCTGGAGGCTGAGTTCTATCATGGTTCAAAGCCCAGCTGGGCTTGAGCCTGGTAAATCGCTTTTCTTGACATCTTCTTTACCAAGCTTAGTCAGTAGTTTGTTGTACTGATATTTACTAATTGGGTAAATGGATTACCAAAAGGAATGAAAGAGAAAACATAGCTTTTATTGAATACTACTGTTTTTATTTTGCAACAAACCACATCCTAAGTTTCCTATGCTCATTCCTCATTGGGAAGTGGCTCAAGTGGTAGAGCATTTGCCTTGAGCTGAATTGCTGAGGGACAGCGCCCAGGCCCAGAGTTCAAGCTCCACAACTGACCAAAAACAAAAAACAAAAAACAAAAACATGGGTGTCTCTCTAATCTTACAATAAATGATCTCAAGGTAAAACTATGTATGAAGGAATTATCTATAAGATTTTCTACATTACAACTAAACAAAACCAGAAGAAAACACAATAAAATATGAATATGAAAAGGAGAATAGCAACAGGTAAAATATTTATAACATCTGACAGATAAATGTGTTGCATCTGTGGTAAAAACAACACTACTAAAGAAAGTAGGTAAAGGGGATAGCAAGGTATATCTCATGCAGTAAAATTCAAAGGAAGTGAAATTCACTCATTTGATGTAGACTTAAAGGTGAATTTTGAGAAATCAGGAATTTTCCTGTTTTGAATACAGAACCTTTCAGGAGTAGGTACAGATAATAAATTCAGTAAATTAGTACATTCTTTCAAATTAATGATTTGGATGTGATTTGGGTTGTGTGTGTATTATTCTTGCTGTTAGATATGTAATTTATCTTTCTGTTAATTTTATTTAACTTTCTCTTCTTTTTCTCACATGTCCAGTCCTTTGCCTATAATGGCCTTGAAATAAATATTTACAAAATAAAAACTGTAATGCATTTAAAAATTAGCCATTATTTTATAATACATATATGAGATGGGTTTTGTGTAAATACATTAGTAAAAATAGGATTTTTTTAGTTTAGGTTGGATTTAGATTTAAATTTTGATTAATGCATTTTATTATTTGAACAGAAAGGTTTATGCTTTTATGAGGGTAATTGTATATCTAAATCTCATTATGTAAAATTCTACTTTTGAAATTTGTATTAAATGATCAGATACACAATTGCATGTTTAGATCCTGCTTTCTTATACCAATTGTATAAACTTAATGTTCACTATACAGACAAATCATTGCACACTAAAGTAATTAGTAGGAAGTTTTAAAAATAATTACAATTTGGAATGACAAAACTGTGACATGAGGCTGTACTTTGCATATATGGTTAAACAGTGATAATTGATCATTTTATTATGTCTATTTAAATAGGAAAACTGAATATTTTTCTTAAAGCAAGATACTTATTCAGAGTGGCAATAATTTTGTAGGCTATTTAACTGTACACTTTAGAGGAGCATATTGTATAAATGGTTGGTGATATTAAAATTGGTATCTGCTTTGGGATATCAGATGTATTCATTTTTAAGTTTTATGAAGATATAGTCATTAAAATGTACATTTCAAGTGTATTTTGACTCTCAAAGCATTTTTGAGTGATTTCCATTTGAGATGTAAAGAGGTAAGTTTGTTAGTTATTAATCTAAATATAGTAACATAGCTTCTTTTACTGATCTTTCTATGGTTTTTTAATTTAGGAGTGAGAAAAGTCACAGACGCAATTTGTTAACATATTGAAATCCATATGCGTGCTTTTCTGGTAAGGAAGGTATAGCATATACCATTCCTCCAGAACATTCAGTACCAGCTTTATGATTTTTCTAATTTGGCTTGTAGCGTGTCAGAGAGTTTGTGAGTGCATATTTGATCAGAAGCATATTTTGCCTTGAATCAGATGAAGAATACTTAATGAGACAATGTTAAGAAGCAATGGAGAATAGATATAGACTAGCAGATTAAAACAATTTTTAAATGGCTTAATGTGAAATAACGTATTATTTTGTAAAAAGTCAAATTTTTCAGTTTTTCACAATCCTGTTAATAAAAATTTTCAGTTTTTAGAAATTATGTTTTATATTTATGTGATTCAGCTTGTACTGGCATGGGGTAGACATTTCAAGTATCTTGTACTCATTCTAAAAAACACAAGCTCTACTTTGGAGGTGCCAAAAGCCCTGTTCCTCTTTAGCAAGCCTCTCTTCTAAAAACATATGACAGCTAGAAATTACCAGCTTAATTTTTTGCTTTTTGCTTTTTGGTAGGAAAGGAATATCTCTTTGTTTAGAGTTACATTTCTTAGATTATCAGTAAAGCTAGAAAAATTTCATATTTGGCCATTTATATTTCTTCTTTTATAAATCACTTATTTTTCCTTGTCTATTTTGTGTTTTAAGATACTTTTGCTGGTTTATTAAAGAGATCAGCATTATATCTTACAAATGTTTTGTTTAGAATTTTAAAATTTTTAATTTTGTTTGCAGTGTTTTTGGCATACATGATTTTCAAAATATAGATAGTCAAATCAATTAATCTTTTCTTCTTTTTTTTTTTTGCCAGTCATGGGCCTTGAACTCTGGGCCTGGGTGCTGTCCCTCAGCTCTTCAGCTCAAGGCTAGCACTCTACCACTTGAGCCACAGCACCACTTCTGGCTTTTTTCTGCTTATGTGGTGCTGAGGAATCGAACCCAGGGCCTCATGCATGCAAGGCAAGCTCTCTACCACTGAGCCACCTTCCCAGCCCTTAATCTTTTCTTCTATGATTTCTTTCTTTGTTAAGATCTCAAAAGCCTGAATCAATTCTACATTATAGAATTATTATTTTTTATGTTTCAGACTTAAATTTAAGTCATAAATTTAAGTTATAAGTAAATTCTTTTGTTAGACTGAGTAATTTTTACTCACTCCCAAATATTTCTTGTTTATGATTGACTGTTTTACCTCAGCTGGGCAGGGCATAAGAAATGCTTTCTTCTTTTCTTTTCTTTTCTTTTTTTTTTTAATCATTGCTGCTTATTCTTCAGCATGATAGAAATGGAGAAAATGGAGAGAAAATTGCAACACATTTTTTTTTTTTTGGTCGGTCGTGGGGCTTGAACTCTGGGCCTGGGCACTGTCCCTGTGCTCTTCAGCTCAAGGTGAGCACTCTACCGCTTGAGCCACAGTGCTACTTCCAGTTTTCTAGTGGTTTATTGGAGATAAGAGTCTCACAGACTTTCCTGGCCAGGCTGGCTTTGAATCACAATCCTCAGATCTCAGCTTCCTGAGTAGCTAGGATTACAGATGTGAGCCACTGGTGCCCGGCTGAGACACATTTTTGATGACAATCCTTTCTCTTTGTTACCCAAAGGAACACTTACATACATAAGAATTTCACTATGTATAATTATTTGGCTTCCAGGTTAGCCCAAATAGGAATAATAGGTTTTTTTTTTTCTGTTATTCATTGAATAAAAATTTACCTATCTTTTGAATAATTTTGGGACTTAAAGGTAGCCTTGTAAGCTGTATAACACTTTTTGAGATAAAAAATAAGTTGAATAATATTTTTCAAGTGGAACAGCACCTGACTAGAACTGTGATGTCCTGTGTTAAAACCCAATAACTGTCAAACAATGACAAACGGTCAAATAAGTTACAAAAAAAACTTTGTAAGCAAAGTTGAAGAACTCATCTAGCTAAAAGGCAACCATTTTGCAGCCATTTGTAGGCATGGCCTGTCAGCCTTCTTAAGGCTTTTACATTCAGGAATGCTCTAGCTGGCTAGAAATTTCTGTACTTTCCCAGTAAGCTTTGTTTCTAAGTTCTGTGAAACTGGATGTAGTCTGAGTGGTATATGAGTAAATCTCAAATTCTAGAAAAATGTTAGTCAGCAGAATTTTCTATATCCTTATGTAAAAGATATACCATATGGTTATTGATAGGAGAAATATTTACACCTTAGCATTTTAGTGTGGTAGCATCTATGTGGCTATTGAGTACCTGAAATTTAGCTCATATGATTTTTTAAAAACTGAAAATTTAATGTTATTTAATTTTAATTAACTCTAATTTCAATTTAAATATTAGTACATAGCTCATGGCTATTATATTGAAAAGTATGGTTTGAAAGGTAAGTGTTAATGCAATAAAATTATTCAGAAAATTATTTTTCTCTTTTTATAGTCATAAAAATGTCATAGGTTGTATTTAAATAATATTTAGAAGAAACTTTGGAAAGATCAAAAGATAATTTTGAGGTTATCTTAGAACTATATACATTTATTAGATACTAGATACTTTTACAAAAGTCTTAGTTTTTTAGGCCTATACCTAAAAATAATAGCAATAAATTACTATTCAAATGCATCAGGGAGATTTTCAGATAAAATCATAGAACAAGTAGGATTTGGTTCAACAAAACAGTGTTGTTAAAGAATAGATGAAACAGAATTGGTAAGTGTTCACTGTTTATGTTGGCTGATGGGCATATGAAATTTGTTATAATAGTCTTTAACCTTATGATGGAAACTTCTTATAATATTGGGTTCTGCAAAATCCTAACCGTTCGTATATTCCAGCCTTTTGTCCAAGTTCATTTACTTAGACCTTAAATGGCAGTTAGGATTCAAATCTAGTCATTCATCTCTAAATTACGTTGATTTCTTTGTCATATCATTGTATTTTGCTTTAGATGTATGATTCTACATCCCACCTTCTCTGTGACTTTTGACAGTTTATCTTACACATTTTCCTCATGTGTGTTAAGGTTAAGGTTGGTGGAACTGCTGATGACATAGGTGAACAAAATGTAGTTCGATCAGGCTGAGGAGTTACTGTATCTAGATTTGAAGGCTGAACTTACAACAGAAGCTTGGGAAGGAAACCAGAGGAAGTAAAAATATCAGATTAAAGAGAGGAGAAAGATACAAGGTCAAATTCCCAAACCATCTGCTTTGGGAAGTTGAGGGCATTGCCTACTAATTCTTTTTTTTTTAAATTTATATATATTTATTTTATTGAAAAGGTGATAAACAGGGGGGTTACAGTTAAATAACTGAGGCAATAAGTACATTTGTTTTTCATCATTGTTACCCTATCCCTCTTAATTTCCCACTTACCCCTCCTTATTCCCCCCAAGTTGTAATAGTGAGTATCAGTGGTTAAACTGGTTTCCTGCTATTTCTGTAATTCCCTTTCCCTTCCACATATTGCATTGTCTATTATGCAAAACACAAGGTACAAAAAAACTAAGAGAAATGAAGAGAGAAAAAATAGAGGAAAAAGAATGAACTCTATTCAGGGTCTAATGAGAACCTCTTGTTTCCATAAATTGGAGTTCATGTTAATATGCTTCATTATATATAGAACCATTCATTCAGCACTTGAGTTATTGAGAGCCTCTGTTATGACTATTATATACATCTTCTAGTTCTTACAAATGAGGGAGATCATGCAACCTACTTTTCTTTGGGTCTGGCTTATTCACCTAATGTAATTTTTTTCCAAGTCTTTCCATTTACTTATGAATGGAACAATGTTATTATTTCTTTTTCTTTTCTTTTTTTTTTTTTTTGGGTCCGGTCTTGGGGCCTGAACTCTGGGCCTGGGCGCTGTCCCCCAGCTCTTCAGCTCAAGGCTAGTGCTCTACCACTTGAGCCACAGCGCCACTTCCAGCTTTTTTCTTTTTGCTTATGTGGTGCTGAGGAATCGAACCCAGGGCCTCAGGCATTCAAGGCAAGCGCTGTATCACTGAGCCACCTTCCCAGCCCCAATGTTATTATTTCTTATAGAAGCATAGAATTCCATCATGTACATGTACCACATTTTCTTGATCCATTCACCTGCTGAGGGGCATTTGGGTTGGTTCCATATCTTGGCTGTGGTAAATAATGCTCCGATGAACATCGTCCTACTGGTGGCTTTGGTGTGGCTTTGTTTGTGATCATTTGGGTAAATTCTCAGAAATAGGATTGCTGGATCATAGGAGAGCGCTGTGTGTAGTCTTTTCAGGAACCTTCATACTGCTTTCCAGAATGGTTGAACAAGTTTACATTCTCACCAACAGTGTAGTAGGGTTTCATTTTGGCCACATCCCTAGCAGCATCTGTTTTTATTAGATTTCTTGATAACAGACATTCTAACTGGTGTAAGGTGAACTCTCAGTGTTCTTTTGATTTGCATTTATTTTATGGCCAGATAAGTTGAGCAATTCTTCATGTGTCTATTGGTCATTCTTATTTCCTCTTCAGACAGGTCTCTCTTAAGGTTTTTATTCTGTTTTTTAATGGGGTGGTTGTTTCTTTGGGGATTTGTTTTGGGGGAATTTAATTTCTTGAGCTGTTGGTATATTTTAGATATGAGGCCCCTTGTCTGATGTATGGGTAGCAGAGATCTTCTCCCAGTCTGTGGGGTTTTGATATATTTTGCTAGCTATGTTCTTTCCCATACTGAAACTCTGCAGTTTAATGCTGTCCTACTTATCCAACCTTTCTTTGATTTGTTGTGTTTCTGGAACTTTATTAAGAAAGTTTCGACCTGTGCCAAGGATAGTGGTTCTCCTATTCCTCCTTGTAATGTTTATGTGGTATCTCCTTTTACTTCAAGGTCTTTGATCCATTTGGAGTTGATTCTGGTGCAGGGAGATATAAAAGTATCTAATTTTAGTTTTCTACATGTGTTTAGCCAATTCTGCCAGCACCATTTATTGAACAGGCTGTCTTTCTTCCATCCATTTTTTTGGCTCCCTTGTCAAAGATTAGATGGCCATAGGTCTGTGAGTTCATTTCTAATTCTTCAAATCTATTCCGTTGGGCCCCAGGCCTGTCCTTGTGCCAGTATCAAGCTGTTTTGAGTACTATGGCTTTGTAATAGAATATGGGGTTCAGTATTGAAATTCCTCCGGCATTGTTCATCCTGCTAAGGATTGTTTTTGCTATTTTGGGTCTTTTATTGTTTCATATGAATTTTTGGATTGCTTCTTTCATTAAAGAAAGAAGTTGGGATATTGATGGGTATTGCATTGAATTCGTATGTAGCCTTTCTATATTTGTATATAGTCTTTGGCAATATTGTCATTTTCACAATGTTAATCCTCCCAATCCAGGAACATGGAAGGTTATTCCACTTTCTGAGGTCTGTTTTAATTTGCTTTTTCAGATTTTTGAACTTTTCATTATTTGAACTTTTAACTTGTTTGGCTAAGTTGATTCCCAGGGTTTTTTTTTGTTTTGTTTTGTTTTTTATTTTTTAGGATATTGCACATGGAATTGCTTTCCTAATTTTAGCCTCTCTCTCTTCATTGTTGATATATAGAAAAGTTAATGATTTTTGTGGACTGATTTTTTTAAATTAACTCATTTATTGTAGGGTAGGGATATCTCAGATGGTAGAGCTTTTACTGGTCTTTTAATTCCTTCAGTCTTCTAATGGCAGATTTGACTGTGACAGCAGAAGTGGTGTTTTAGGTCCAGGCACCACCAGCCACTGTCTTCATGCAGATACCACTGTGCCAGATGCCCACTGCTCACCTCTTCATCTTTGTCTTGCCACAGAAGGAGCAGGTGTACTTGGTATGCTGGCTGATTTCAATTTTTTTCACCATCTTCTGGAGTGAGGCACCATAGCAGGTGCCGTATTTACCAATGATGCCGACCTTCTTGGTGCATTTGGCCATATTGCCGTAACTCAGGTCCAGGACCAGTGTGGATTGATTTTATGCTCTGCAACTTTGCCAAAGTTTTAGATCAGGTAACTTGGGAGTGGAGTCTCTTGATACAGGATCATGTCATCTGCAAAGAGGGAGAGTTTTACTTCTTCTTTTCCTATTTGGATCCCCTGTATGTTTGCCTCTTGCCTTATTGCTCTAGGTAGGAATTCTAAGACTATATTGAAGAGGAGTGGAGAGAACAGACAGCCTTGTCTCATTCTTAATTTTAGAGGAAATGGCTTTAACTTTTTATCCTTGAGTATTATACTAGCTGTAGGCTTGTCATATACAGCCTTGATTATATTGAGAATACTCCATGGATTCCTAGTTTTTACAGAGCTTTCATCATAAAGGGATGTTGGCTCTTGTCAAATGCTTTTTCTGCATTGATTGAGATAATCATGTGGTTCTTGTCCTTGCTTCTATTGATGTGTTGAATTACATTGATTAATTTGTGTATATTGAACCATCTTTGCATCCCTGGAATGAATCTTTTTTGATCATAGTCTATAATTTTTTATTAGTTGTTGAAGTCAATTGGCCAAAATTTTATTGAGAAGTTTTGCATCAATGTTTGTCAGAGAGATGGGTCTATTTGATGAGTCTCTGTCTGGTTTTGGGATGAGGGTTTTGGTGACTTCATAGAATGAGTTTGATAGTGATCATTCATTTCTGATTTCATTGAAGAGTTTGAGGAGAATAGGATTGAGTTCTCCTTTGAAGATCTTACAGAATTCGGCTGTGAATCTATCTGACCCTGGGCTTTTCTTGGATGGGAGGTCTCTTATTGCTGTTTCCATTTCGTTACTTGATATGGGTCTATTTAGCTGCTTTAAATTTTCCTGATTTAATTTGGGTGTATTAATTTTTACTAGGAATTCTTCCATTTCTTCCAGATTTGTGAATTCATTAGCATAAAGATCCACAGAGTATTCCCTTACGATGTTCTGAATCTTGTTAGTTTCTGTAATGATGTTTCTGATCTCATCTCTGATTTTGATAATTTGGATGTGTTTCTTATTTTTGGTGAGGTTTTCTAAGGGTTTGTCAATTTTGTTGATTTTTTTGAAGAACAAACTCTTTGTCTTGTTGATTTTGTGGTTTTTTTTGTCTCTTAATTCATTTAATTATTAACTTCCGTCTACTGGGCTGGGGTTTGGCTTGTTGTTCTTTTTCAAGGAGATTAAGGTGTATCATTAAATTGTTGGTTTGAGCTTTCTATAATTCGTTTACATAGGCACTCAGAGCTATAAATTTTCCTCTGAGAACTGCCTTTGCTGTGTCCCAGAGGAGCTGGAATTTTGTGTATTCCTATTTTTAATTTTTTTATTGTAAAAAATACTGTATAGAGGGGTTACAGTTACATGAGTAAGGTAATGAGTACATTTATTTCCCCCCTACCATCCCTCCCTTCCCCACCTCCCCAACTCTTCCCTCCCCCTGCAAGTTATAAAGTTTGTTTTCAACATAGTGTTTGTACATCTCGTTGTTACAAGGGGTCAATCTGTATCCCTATTTAGCCATTTTGTTTTCCCTTCCCCTCCCCAAATTAGAAAAGTGTACATACAAATGTAGGGCACCAGAATCAAATACAGTGAAAACAGGGGTTATACCATGGGGGAAGAACATATAACAGAAACCAAAAAAATCACATAGTGCATTGTAAGTACATTAAAAAAAGTAGCAAGAAAGAAAAAAAAAATTGTCCCTATCTTGGGGTTCATTTCACTTGACATCACCTTATATGGTCATAGCTTTTGACTTTTCTGCTTGTCCTAGACTTATTCTAGTTATTGTAAATAAGGGAAACCAGGGGACCTATGTTTTTTTGGGCCTAGCTTACTTCACTTAATATAATTTTTTCCAAGTCTTTCCATTTCCTAACAAATGGGGTAGTGTCGTTCCTTCTGATGGAGGCATAGAATTACATTGTATAAATATACCACATTTTCTTGATCCATTCATCTACTGAGGGGCATCTGTATTGGTTCCATATCTTAGCTATGGTAAATAATGCTGCAATAAACATAGTTGTGCTGGTTTCTTTAGTGTAGCCTTGTTTGTGATTGTAAGGATAAATGCCAAAAGTGGGATTGCTGGGTCATAGGGGAGCTCTATGTGGAGTCTTTTGAAGAACCTCCATACTGCTCCATACAAGTTTACACTCCCACCAACAATGCAATATGGTTTCTTTTTGGCCACATCCCCTCCAACATCTGTTGTTAGATTACTTGATTATAGCCATTCTAACTGGGGTGAGGTGGAATCTCAATGTTGTTTTGATTTTCATTTCTTTTATGGCTAGAGAAGTTGAGCAATTCTTCATGTGTCTTTTGGCCATTCTTATTTTCTCTTCAGAGAAGGTTCTCTTTAAGTCTTTATCCCACTTATTTATCGGGCAATTGTTTCTTTGAGGATTTGTTGTTGGGAGATTTTTTTTTTTTTTGAGTTCTAAGTGTATTTTAGATCTGAGTCCCTTATCTGTTGTATGGCTAGTGAAGATCTTCTCCCAATCTGTGGGCTTTCTATTGATCTTGCTAGCTATGTCCTTTACCATGCAGAAACTGCAGTTTCATGCTATCCCATTTGTCCAACCTTTCTTTGATTTGTTGTGTTCTGGGTCTCTATTAAGAAAAATTTGGCCTGTGCCAAGGAGACCTAGGGTTTTTCCTATTCCTTCCTGTAATGTTTGCAGAGTGTCTGCTTAGGTCTTTGATCCATTTGGAATTGATTCTGGTGCAGCATGATATATAAGGATCTAGCTTTCATTTTCTACAGGTGTTTAACCAGTTTTGCCAGCACCATTTACTGAAGAGGCTGACTTTCTTCCATTCTATTTTTTTTAGCTCCCTTATCAAGGATCAGGCAGCTATAGGTCTGTGGGTTCATTTCTGTGTCTTCTATTCCATTGGTCCTGAGGTCTGTTCTTGTGCAGTACCAAGTTGTTTTGATTACTATGGGTTTGTAGTAGAGTTTGAAATTTGGTATTGATATTCCTCCAGCACTGTTCTTTCTGTTAAAGATCATTTTTGCTATTCGAGGTCTTTTATTATTCCATATGAATTTTTGGATTATCTCTTATATTTTCTTGAAGAATGAGGTTGGAATATTGATAGGTATCACATTGAATTTGTAGATAGCCTTGGGAAGTATTGCCACTTTCACGATGATAATCCTCCCTATCCTGGAGCATGGGAGGTTTTTCCATTTCCTAAGTTCTGCTTTAATTTCCTTTTTCAGGTTATTAAAGTTTTCATCGTAGAAGTCCTTCACTTCTTTAGTTAACTCCTAGGTATTTTATGGGGGGGGGGTGCTATTACAAAGAGAGTTGCTTTCCTGATTTTAGCTGCACTCTTGTCATTGTT
This sequence comes from Dipodomys spectabilis, assembly GCF_019054845.1. NCBI lineage: Eukaryota > Metazoa > Chordata > Mammalia > Rodentia > Heteromyidae > Dipodomys > Dipodomys spectabilis. The sequence continues at coordinate 20,179,217 of NW_024870817.1, read as the reverse complement.
GACATACAGAAAAGCCATTGGTTTTTGAGGGTTAATTTTATACCCTGCTACTTTGCCAAAGTTTCAAATCAGCTTGAGTAATTTGGGAGTGGAGTCTGTGGGATTCTTTAAATATAAGATCATGTCATCTGCAAAGAGTGAGAGTTTTACTTCATCTTTCCCTATTTGGATCCTCACTATGTTTGCATATTGTCTTACTGCTCTAGCTAGGCATTCTAATACTAAATTGAAGAGAAGTAGACAGAGTGGACATCCTTGTCTAATTCCTGAGTTTAGAGGAAATGGATTTAGCTTTTCACCATAAAGTATAATGCTGGCCGTAGGTTTGTCATACACAACCTTTATTATATTTAGGAATGTTCCATGGATTCCTAGTTTTTCTAGCACGTTCATCATAAAGTGGTGTTGGATCTTGTCAAATGTTTTTTTCTGCATCTATTGAGATAATCATGTAGGTCTTATCCTTTCTCTTGTTGATGTGATAAATTACATTAATTGATTTGTTTATGTTGAACCAGCTTTGCATCCCTGAAATGTATCCTGTTTGATCATAGTGTATGATTTTTTTGATGAGTTGTTGAAGTTGATTGGCCAAAATGTTTTTTGAGAAGTTTTACATTGATGTTCATCAAAGAAATGGGTCTATAGTTCTCTTTCTTTGATGAGCCCCTGCCTGGTTTTGGGAGGAAGGTTATGATGGCTTCATAGAAAGAGTTTGGTAGTGAACTTTCTCCTTCAATTTCATTGAAGAGTTGGAGGAGTATTGTTCTGAGTTCCGGTTTGAAGGCCTTGTAGAATTCAGCTCTAAATCCATCCGGTCCTGGGCTTTTCTTGGGTTTGAGGTCTCGTCTGTTAAGTTGGTTTAAATCATCTTGGTTTAGTTTCAGCATGTCAATACTTTCTAAAAAATCGTCCATTTCTTCCAGATTCTCAAATTTATTAGCATAAAGGTTTGAGAAGTATTCCCTTACTATGTTCTGAATCTTTGTTGTTTCTGTGGTGATGTTTCCATTCTCATCTCTGAGATTGTTTATTTGGGTGTATTCTCTTTTCTTCTAATAATATTTGCTAAGGGTCTGTCAATTTTGTTAATTTTTTTGAAGAACCAACTCTTTGTTTTGTTGATTCTTTCTATTTTTGATTCTAATTCATTTAATTCTGATTTAATTTTAACTATTTGTTTCCATCTACTGGATTGGGGTTTAGTTTGCTGCTCTTTTTCGAGGAGGTTCAGGTGTCTCATTAAATTGTTGATTTCAAATTTCTTCAATCTGTTGATATAGGAACTTAGAGCTATAAATTTACCTCTGAGTACTGCCTTTGTTGTGCCCAGAGGAGCTGGTAATTTGTGTGTTCATTTTTGTTGAATATCATGAATATCTGAATTTCCTTTTTAATCTCTTCCATGACCCACTGGTGGCTTAGCAGTGTGTTGTTCAGCCTTCATGTGTTACAGGACATTCTTTGGTGGCTTTTGGTGTTGAGTTCTATTTTTATTCCCTTGTGGTCTGAGAGAATGCAGGGCATAATTTCAATGTTCCTGAAGTTGGCCAAACTTGCTTTTTGACCTAGAATGTGGTCTATCTATACTTCATTCCAGACCCTTCTTGCTTTCATGGTTTCTGCTGAGAAAGCTGTGGTTATTCTGATTGATTTACCTTCACTGGTGATGGTTCTCCTCTCCCTGGCAGCTTTCAGAACCTTTTTATTAGTTTGTATTGATTCTGTATGGATTATAATGTGGCTGTGGGATGTTCTACTCTGGTCTGGTCTATTTGGGGTTCTAAAAGATTCTTATATCTGGATGGGCCTATCCTTTTGTATATTTGGGAAGCTCTCTGTTAGGATTCTTCTGAATATATTATCTAATCCATTGGCTTCCCTCTCTAGGCCCTCCTCAATACCTATTAACTTTAAATTAGGCTTTCTGATTGTATCTTGTAGCTCCTTCAAAGATCTATCATACTTTTTGGTTTTATTTTGAATATGTGTGTTCTCTTTCTCTATACAGTTAAAACTGTCTTCTGCTTCAGAGATTCTGTCTTCTGCATCCTCTATTCTGTTTTCAAGGCTTTTTATGTAGTTTTTATCTCCCTTCCTTCTTGTTGTGCCTACTAATTCTTTTTTTGTGTGTGTGTGTGCCTACTAATTCTCATTGTGAAATATGTGCTGTACTATGAATGATTGTCTCTAGTTAATATAAAATAATTATAATACTATAGAATTTTTGTCTAGCACGTGATGTTGAGATCATCTAATTCAACCCACTCATTTCTAAGTGTTCTCAATTCATATTGCATTTCAAAAGATAGTTGTAACTAGGTTATATGCTAAAAATTGTAGAATTTTGGTTTTGTATGTTTTAAGGAAGACATTGAAGTGATTAGTCTATAGTAGTTATTATTACACAAGTAATACAACTATATGGTTACACTGATTATTTGTTAAAGTAAAGAGTAGTAATTTTTATTTATTAAAAAAATAAGGGTATAAGTATATCACTGAGTAGTAGAACTCTTGCCTAGTATGCACCAGACACTGGTCTGATCCCTACCATTGCAAGAAAATTTACAAAATAAAAGTGAAAATCTGTATCAAGTACAATTAGAATGTATTTACACTTACATTTCTAGACTTAAAGCTGTTGTTACTAATAGAAATAAATTAATAGAAGGAATAAAATGAGGCCTGAAAACAGTGAAAGAGAATTCTGAGGAATATAAACATTAAAAAATAGAGAAAGGGTCTGGGAAGGTGGCTCAGTGGTAGAGCACTTGCCTTGCATGCTCGAGGCCCTGGGTTCGATTCCTCTGCACCACATAAGCAAAAAGCCGGACGTGGCGCTGTGGCTCAAGTGGTAGAGTGCTAGCCTTGAGCTGAAGAGCTGAGGGACATCACCCAGGCCCAGAGTTCAGGCCCCACGACTGGACCCCAAAAAAAAGAAAAAAATAGAGAAAGGAAAGCTAATCAAAGCAACTGAGGAGTTACAGGAAAAGCCACAGAATACTGGGTTAAGTAGAAAGATGAGGGTATTTAAGAAGGAAAATGTGTTGCTGTAGATTTTTTTTGAGAGATATGGATCTTTATAAAATGTATTGGAAGGCCAATGATTTTTGAAATACTCTTTTCTCCTGCCTATTACATCAGAAATTTGTTTGAACTTTTTAATTGGTGCTCAAATTACTTCTTTTGGAGGTTTCTACTACCTTAAAACTGTAATATTCAAATTAGGCTTTCTTAAAAATTTAAGATTATGAACTACAAGAGAGGACCAAAGTTTGGAAAGAAGTTCCTATTTTTAGATACTATGTATGCCTAAACTATTTTCTTCTCTAATTTTCATGGTCAATCGCCTGTTTTGCCTAAATAAATTTTGCCTTTTAATTATGATAACACTTCAAAGAAATTAAAAGATAGAGGAATTCTAACCATTGTAAATTATTGCTAATGTATTAGGGTATTCTTAAAGTATTAGTGCACATACTAATATTTAAATGGGAATCTATAATTCTTTCATTTGTAAGACTTTTGGGGATGCCATGATTTTTTCTTTTATTCTTATAATTATGTTTCTTTTATTCTTATAATTTTCTTTAGAAAAACCTTATCATTCAACTAGCCAGAGAGAATGAAAGACAGAAAAAAATCGAGGAAAACAAAAGAAAAAACATTTTTGAGACACACTCAAAGAATTCTTTGGCTATAAGATGTCTTTCTCCCTCTCTGTCTCTTTCTGTCTTTTCCTAACACCAATCCCAACACACACACACATTTGTACACATACTCCCATGAAGATTTGTTTTGTAAGAATTAGGCAGGTTGCTATTTATTTATGAGTATGGTAAGAGTTCCTTGAAACAGATCCCATCAATATTGTCCTTTGCTCTTTCTAGGTGTTCAATAGATTTAGGTCAAAATATTGATGACAGCATTGAGAAATCACCTAATCTTAAAAAAATTGCAATTATGTACGGATTTTCAAGTTGTTACTCATCAGATATTTTATGTAGTAGAAGCTAACTTGACTCATGATGGTCAGCTTAGAGCCACTGATATTTTTTGGTCAGGTCTCAGTCTTGAGCAATAGCATAATTTGCCTAAATGCAAAGTCTCAGAGGCTCCCTCTCTCTCAATATTCTTTCTCTCTCTCTTATTCTTATAATTATAGTGAATATGTAGTAGAACAAAAAAGTCTTAAGGAATAATATTCAGGTTTTTGATTCAGGAAAATTTTAACCTGGAATAGAATAGAATTGGTCCATTAACTGGAAAAAAATACAATTTTCCTCTTGATTTCTTGATAGAGATTGATTTTGATGATAGATTAAATAGGAGATTAGAAAGAATCTTTAACATTTTCAGTTTCTTTGTTCTATTAGCACCAATTCTAACAAATCTTCTGCCTTCGTTAATATTACTTTAAAAAAACACCAACTAAGCAATATATCTGTTGGGCAGAAGACTAAGGACTTGGTAGCAAAGAAACGATTTTTACATCAGCCAAGATTTCGGACAGGAGACAGTAAGGTGGTTTAGAGGGCAAGTGGCATGAGCAAGGATAGGAAAGAGACATGTTTAACATTTAAATTTAAGAGGTTCCAACATTTCTGACAAGAAGATCCGTATTTTTCATTCTGCATTTGTTTGAAAATCTTACTAAGTATGCTTATATATAAAATATTTGTTAAATTGTGAAATTATAGGATTATATTCAGTAAAATGGAATTCAATAATCCTGTCATGGACCCAAGAGTGAGGGTTATATCATCTGAGAGTGTTTTTGCTATAGAGGTCATGTCTCCAGTTCTTTTGTAGTAAATTCCTAGCTTTGTGTAGCATAAATTATAACCTGAAGGAGCATGGAGACTCCTGAGGTAGTCATAGATAGCTTTAGTTCTGTATTTCACCACTAAGAAGATGGCAAAGCATCTAACTGTTTTCTTTGCACATTTTCTAGTTTATCTACTCATAAACATAAATTAGATAGGTGCTTTACAAAGTGAAGTAGACTAAGTTTCTTTGGAAGTTAGGTATGATGCTTTAGTTAGGCAGATTGCTTTTTACAATTATAAGTAATATATGCAGACTTATAAAGATATGAACAAATTTACATTGGAGAGAAACCTTAGGCTGTTGTTTAAATATGAAATATGAGAGACTCATGTATTTTTAGGTCATTAAGGAGAGGGACATGACTTTGGAGGTTATATCTGGCATTTGGTCTCTGTTGATCCAAGAGTGAATAACCTTGGTAATATACTTCTACTGCAATAATGTTTTGCCTTACTTTTGGCCCAGAATCTATTGATTCTGGACCGAAATCATAAATCAAGATTTATGTCTCAAAACCTGTGAAATTGTGAGCCAAAATAAGAATTTCCCTCAAGTTTATTATTTTAGAAATGTTGTCATAGCAATAAGAAAGGTAGCTAATATCTGTGTAAGCAATGTGGATGGCATTCAGTTGATCCAGCACTTTTTCATACATAATGTGGCAAAACTTCATTATTGCATGAACTTTATAGAAAACATGAGAATACAGTAAGAGAAATAATATCAATATAAAGCATGTGGGAATACATCTAGTCACCTTAGTTTGATCAAATGTAATTCAGTAAACCTCCCCCACCCTTGAGACTTTGCTCATGGGATGATCTGGGGAGGAACTTAATGCTCCAAGCCTCTTACACTTTAATAAAAGCTTGGGCTTGTTATGAGATGACCCTCTTTCAGTCTATTGAAAGTGTATTACTTTCCTAATAAACTTTCCTATCACTTTATTAAAAAACAAAAACAAAGGAAAGCATAATTCCTATGGAAGGCTTTAGGCAAAGCTATTGTATAGGATTCTCTACAAATTGTATAACCTGAAGGAAATGTTCTAAAAATTCTAAAATATTGCTTTTATCAGAGGCCTATTCATTAGATAGATTTTTTGCCCTGTATATTTTAATTTTCGCTTTGAAAATAAATGTTGAGGAGATGTAATTCTGATTTTTGTTTAATCAATAGTAGATGAATTTAATAGGTAGTATCTTTTAATTAAATATGTAATAAGATTTTCTCTTTTTATTTTTTTTGGATCCATAGAGGAAATGAAATGTAATAGATCAATTGTCTAATTTTTATATAGTTTTTAAGTAGTTATTAATGGGTCATAGGGTGGGGGATTCATTTTCCTCTTTTCTTCTTTATTTGAGTTTAAATTATCTTTAAGTAATTGTACAAAAGAACTGTCATATAACAATGCAGTTTATGAGTACAATGTATCGTGATCAGCATTCTTGTCCCCCTCAGCCTGCCCCCTTCCCTTACTTTGCTTAATGTTGTGGTATATTTAGTGAATTCTTGACTGCGTTCTTCCCTTTTGCCCCCTTCATTTGTCTATCCTTCTCCCCTTGTTCCCAACCTTCTCTTGGATGTATGTATTTCCTGGTGTTGGTTTTGTTGGTCTTTGACCTATTCTTTCTAAAGGATTATACTATGGTCTTTTATATTTCAGATAATTCATTTGTAACCACTTGTATACTGCCCAAATGAAAGAAACCATACAACTTTTTTTTTTCTGAGTCTGACTTACTTCCCTTAATATAATTTTTTCCAAGGCTTTCCATTTCCTTATAAATGATACAATATCATTCTTTCTAATAGATGAGTAAAATTCTATTAAGTATATATACCACTATTTCTCAATTCATTTGTCCATCGAGGGGTGTCTGGGGTGATTTCATACCTTAACTGTGGTGAATAATGCTGCAGTGACTACGGCTGTGCTGAGGGCTTTACTACCACCTTGTTTGTATTCTATTGTAAAATCCCCAGGAGTGGGATTGCTGGGTAAGAGGTAGTTCTATGTTTAGTTTTGATGTGTGTCAACAACAAGAAGCTCGAGACTGAAATTAGGAAAGGAATCTTATTTGCAATAGCCTCAACAAAAAAAAGCAGCTAGGAATTAACCAAAGATATGAAGCACCTCCATGGTGAAATTGAATATTTGAAAAAGGACATTGAAGAAAATTTAAGGAAATGCAAAGAGCTTCCATGATCCTGGATTGGAATAACTAACATCGTGAAAATGACAGTACTGCTCAAAGCAACTTACAAATTCAGTACAATACCCATCAAAATCCCAAAAGCATTCTTTAATGAGAGAAAGCAATCAAAAAATTCATATGGAATGACAAAAGACCTCAAATAGCAAGACAATCTGTAGCCAACAGAACAGTGTTGGAGGACCAACTATACCAATCTTCAAACTCCATTACAAAGCCATAGTAGTGAAAACAACTTGGTGTTGGAACAAAAGTAGGCCTGAGGGCCAACAGAATAGACGACCCAGAAACAAACCTATAGGCCTATGCCTATCTCTGATATTCAATATCTATCTAATATTCAGTATCCATATCTAATATTCTATAAGGAAGCCAAAAACATTGGCTGGAAAAAAGACAACCTCTTTAACAAATGGTGCTGGCAAAACTGGATATCTGTGTGCAGAAAACTGAAACTAGATCCTCACGTATCATCTTGCACCAGCATCAATTCAAAGTAGATCAGGATGTAATACCAGAAAACATGAAACTGTTACAAGACGGGGTAGGAAAAACACTATGGCTCTTGGGCATTGGCCAAAACTTCCCAAATAAAAATCCAGAAACACAACAAATCAAAGACTTGATAAATGGGATTAAATCAAATTTATAAGTTTCTACTCAGCAAAGACGTGGCTAACAAGCTAATAGCCCACAGAATGGGAGATTTTTTTTTTTTACCCAGTTATACATCTGACAAGGGTCTAATATCCAGAATATACTTAGATCCAAAAAAATTAAATATTCAAAATTTCAAACCATCATACTGGGAAAGAGTGAGGGAAGGGGTAACATTGGCTAAAAAGAAATGTACTCATTACCTGACTTATGTAACTATAACCTCTCTGGACATCGCCTTAATAAAATAAAAAATAAAATTAAAAAGTTATGCCCTCAAACAACAATCCAATGAATAAATTGGCTAATGACTTAAAGAGAGATTACTCAGAAAAAGAATTAAAAATGATCAATAGACAAATGAAGAAATATTCAACATCTCTGGCCATAAAGGAAATTCAAATAAAACAACACCGAGATTCCACCTTACCAGTTAGAATGGCCACTATCAAGAACATAAATAATAACAGTAACAGATGTTGGTTGACGATATGGCCAAATTGGAACTCTTATACACATTTTATGGGACTGTAAGCTTGTCCAACCACTTTGGAAAGAAGTATGCGATTCCTCCAAGAACTAAACTTGTGTTGTTTTTTTTAATTGTTAGGATTTTCCTACTTGATTTTATATGTACATATGCATATCCTTTTTAGAAACAAATAATGACATTTTAAAACTATGTTTTGTAGTTTTCTGAGAATGTGGTGCTGAGGAATCAAACCCATGGACTTACGCATGGAAGGCAAGCGTTTCACCCCTGAGCCAAATTCCCAGCCCAGTTTTTACTTTTTAATATGTATTTACTTCAAAGGTGATTCCTCATTCATGTTTCTAGAAAGTTTCATGAAACTTGGAGATTAATCAATGATATCTTTTTCTGTTAAAAAAAAAGAAGATAAATAACTAGGTGTTGGAGCCTATAGAACCTAGTCCACAGCTAAAATACTATTAAAACAAGAGGAAACATAAAAATAAATTACCTACTTCTTGTTTTATTCTTCTGTGGATACTTTTTAGTATGTTCATCATTTGAAAATATTTTGGCAAGTTTGTAGAAAGTAGTGTCAGTAACATGTTACTATTTAATCTGGGGGATTTGTTTTGATGGGAACAGAATTTGAAGCCATCTAGTGAATACTGAAAAGCTATTTAAAGCATTTTAAAGGGTTTCTAGAACTGATACACTTGATTGGATTACAATCATTACTAATGATACTAATTAAGAAAATTGCTTTTGGGGGTTCAAGTTTAATATGTCTTTACTTAAACCATCTATGGACTGGGTAGAAAATGTGTTTCATGCCTAACATGTACTTTTAGTCTCAATCAGAATCCTAGTGTGAAGGGAAATAAAAAAGCTCAGAGGAAATACGGAACTATAAGTTAAAAGCATCAGTTACAATACCCAGAAAGACTGGAAAAAAGAAAAAGAAAAAGAAAACAACAAACTAAGCTAAACTGGGCAAAAATCCCAGAGATGCCAATGAATATAGCTTGCATTATATATATATATATATATATATATATAATGCATTTTATATATATATATATATATATATATATATATATAAAGGGAACATAGTTATAGATGTAAAATTTGTAAATAGGATTCAGAAATGTTCTTTTTTTTTCAGGATAGACTACCCTTTTTTTCTTAGGGATTATTAATATGTATTTTATAAGCCAAAAATTTAAATGCAGTTATCCATTCCTGCACCCACCATAGATACTCTAAAAAGATTTTTGAAAGGATACATGAAAACTCTTAATTTCAATAATAAGCTCCTGTTATTTTCAAAACTCACATATTGTACTGCCTTTCCCTTCTTGACCTGTGCCTTAATTCTTAAAAAGCCTTACATTTTCCTTAATTTTATGATATATAAGTTATTGTAACTGTAATAATTGACTCATAAGAGAAGTTTCTCTCCACATAGTGACTTTAATGTGACTGTGCATATTCTGGAGTATGTAAAGCTTAGAAGTGGATAATACAGAGAGAAAATGACAGTGCTGGCACAAGCCTCTGACTGACTTCATATATCCCATCAACAGATAGATATGTTGAGCATTTGTGTGCCAAATGTGGAGTTATAAAGACTAAAGGGCACAATTTCTTTTCTTAACTCAGTAGTCCAGTAAATACAACAATGAATATTCAATGAAACTGTTATATGCTCTGTACTACTATATTCAGTGTGTAGGAGTTATACCTCGGTTTGCCAGAAAGTATGTGCATAGTTTCTCAGTGGAGATAGGATTAAAACTGGACAGGAAGGCACGGGATTCTTTCTCACTGATATAATCTGTATATAAAGATAGTCATGGAGAATAGGAGAACAAGTATGTGCAGAGTCAAGACAAAGATGCTTAATAGGGGTGGTTCCAGCTTAGTAAAGAGACTCCAATGTCAAGACTGGAATGGGACAGCATTTCAGCCTGTGTACAGTACCATGTTGTTGTGTTGGTTTTTTTTTAACCCGAATTAATGCGGTTTGGACAATCTACTGGAGGTGGTTGAAATGTGAGTTAGAATATTAGTACAGAGTTTTAATATCCCAAGCAAGAAGTAATAAGACCGGTGGTACTGAGGTGTTGCCTCAGTTGGGCAGGTGAATGAGAACTAAAATTCAGAGGTGGAGCCATACCCACAGGAAGGAAGTCACATCAATAAGGTGCAGCTAGGAGAACATGTTAGAACATCTGCACAGAAGTGTTTATCAGGACCTTAGGAGTGATTGAGACAGTTACTGCAGAAAGGTAAGGACAAAGGAATGAACAGGCTCAGCATATATTAATTTAATGGGAATACTTTTTTTACAATCAAAGATCTTTATTAATGTTGATACTTTGTTTACTTTGGATTGGGTTTTGCTTTTCTTACTTTTTAGCTTTTGTTTTTTCCAGTAGTAAGGACAGAATTCAGGACCTTGTGCTAGCTAGGCAAATATTCTAACTTGTGAGCCACACATCCAGTCCTTCTAGAGGGCTTTCAATATATAGATTTCTAGTACTTTATTTTAAACTTTACAGAGTCTTAATCTCATGGAATTGGAGAAGAAAATGACCCAATTATCTCAGTAATAAAAAAATTATTTCAGTTTATATGCTTGACTTTTTACCCTGTCTATTCCAATATTTCCTTTCCCTCCCTTATCCCCTGCTAAATATTCAGAAATCTATGTAGTATATTTTGTTGAAGGATATCAATAAGATCATTTTATTAGAGTAGCAGGAACATGGTACTAGTTTATAACTGCCACTGGGTATGTTTACACTTACTGTTGGTTTCCTGCTACTGATGCTGCCCAGGCTGCTGTTGTTGCCTGCAATGCTGCAAGTCCACTGTTAGTTTAAAAATACTGGCTAAGGTTAAAAAAAGTTAGCTGATATTGATTTAAAGTATTTGTCCCATTTTAGACAAATGCATATTTTCTGGCTCTTAAGACCCAAAAGGCACAAAGAAATGGATCTCTGATGGCAAATTCTCTGTCTGACAAGTGGGAAGATGGTAGAATGGTATGTTTTAGAGAGATCTTTATTGTATTCTCAGATTTTGCTATGTTGGCTGAGTCTGACCTTTCATTGTATTCCTGCATATGATGTGTGGTTCACTTTCTGGCAAATAAATTGCATTAGTTGGAACTTAAAGGTTGTTTTTTGTTTTTTTCCAGTCCTGGGGCTTGAACTCAGGGCCTGGGTGCTGTCCCTGAGCTTCTTTAGCTCAGGGCTAGCACTCTGCCACTTGAGCCATAGCACCACATCCAGCTTTTTCTATTTATGTGGTACTGAGGAATTGAACCCAGGGCTTCATGCATGCTTGGCAAACAATCTACCACTAAGCCACATTCCCAGCCAGAACTTAAAGTTTTTCACACAACTTGTGACCCATTAGAAAAAAAGAGTGAAATTCACTTATTGAAAAACTGAAATCATTAATTATGTTTTAGTTCTTTCTCTTCTTTTTCTTTTTCTTTGTGATACACATATTGCTGTGGGTATACTACGCTAAAACATCTGCTCACTAGAAGGTTATAGAGGCACAAGAATGCTTTTACGTGAATGCAATAAAGCAGCAGATGCTTCTTAATGACAACTTTCCAATTCATTTAGGAAACAAGTCATTTCTGGATTTTTGTTTGTTTGTTTCCTCTAAGTGTGGCAACTGTTTAGATAAGTGATTCCAGAAAGGGTAGAATTGACAAATCTATCACTCATATAATTTTTTAGGGTGTTGGAAGTTAGTCTAAAAGCCTCACCTAGGGAAGGTATGGCCTCCAGTGGTGGAGTACCGTCCTTGAGCAAAAATATTTAAAAAGAACCAAGTAAGAGCATGATGTCCTGAATTCAAGCCCCAATACCGACACAAAAAGGTGTGTGTGTGCATGCACACGTGCTAAAAGCCTCATCAAACAGCACTACAATAAAATAGCCATTTTTTTACTATGCAAATAATTCTTTGCCATTTTAAGTAAGAAGGAACGTTAATCCAGTTTATTGTGCTTTTATTTTCTTCTTTGGAAATGTTTGTTAATTGTTGATTTATTATTATTAGCATTGCAAATAGGAGAAACAGTAGAATGCTCCGGCTTGGTAATAGATTGTAATAGGGTCCAGCATTTGGAAGTGAAACATAATTCCTTTCAGGAGTAAGTTCTACTACTTCAGCAAGATCAGGAGTTACTGAGGATGTCTGTGTACTGCTCTGCACAGGCATTGTCAGGACTAGCCTCTCCCAAGCACAATGAGCAGCACCCACAAAATTGTTTCAGGTGTGGCAAGGAACTCATAGAATCATCTTGTAATAAAAATTATATGATTGGTAATTCATTAAGATACCTCTGTTCAAGGAACTTTCTCTTAAAGGCAAAGACTCTCTCACATACACATGAATCTTGTTTCTAACTCTACCCAGGCTAGGCTCATGCAATCCTGTTTCAGAGACCTGAGTAGTTGGGGTGTTTCCCCATGTCTGGTACCTAACATATATCCTATGGTACTTGCAGCACTTCAAATCAAATAGTTGCTGAAGCAATGATTTTTGTTTTCTCCTACCCTCTCCATAGTTATATAATCTTGTTTAAAGCAAAGACTCTGTTTTGTTTGCCATCCTATTTCCAGTGCCAGTAGCATGCCTAGCATATAGTTGGTGCTCAATGATGATTAGTTGGGTGAATAATTACATGCCAGCAGACACACTTGTACCTATGGATAGATGAGTATTCATGAATATGTGTAAAGCTGAGAGACTTGCTGGCAACACAGGCCATGTGAATAGAACAATATGTAGGCTGAGATATTTTAGTATACTGAAGCAAGAATTTGTTAGATAAAAGCTTAAGTGGTTGGAGGCGATGAGCTGACAAATTCTAGGTGATTGAAGTTAGTTACCTTGGCCATACTGGTGTACTTAAACTAAAACAATTCCTAAAAATCCTATCTAGGTAGTTGGTATGATCACTGAACTAAAAATAATCTTTGGGACAGGGTGATTAAGATATTCATTTTCTCAGTGCTACATAAAACTTGTCTATACTTGAGAAAGCTGGGGAAAAAGGTCTAACAAACCAAATTTATAGATGAAGTAAAATGATATGTACTCTGGGGATTATACATTTTCTCTAATAAGATTTGTTGTAATTATAATTTTATAGTTATTTGTGATTATTTGCATAATGTATATTCTTATATTACACTATAATAGTGTTATTTTTCTACCCTCTGTTCTCCCATTTTAGGACAGTGTCTGAAACAGGGGTTGGCAAACACCAGACTTCTGGCTATTTTTTTTAATAGTCCACAGTTAAGAATGATCTTTACATTTTTTTTCTGCTTATATGGTGCTGAGGAATCAAACCCAGGACCTCATGCATGCAAGGCAAGCACTCTACTACTGAGCCACCTTCCCAGCCCAATCTTTACATTTTTGTATGGTTAAAAAAATCAAAAGAGTAATATTTTATGACACATTAAAATTACATGAAACAAATTTTACTGTCTACCAAAATGGAGGAATACAGCTTCACTCACTAATTAATATATTACCTCACTATTTTCATGCTCACAGTTTTGACACATAGGATATGAAAAGCCTAAAATATTTACTATCTTATCCTTTAGAAGAATGTGTGGAGTCCCTCTATCTAGAACATAGAAGGTACCCTATAACATTTGTTGGATAAATGAATAAGTTACTCAGTGTGCCTATTATGTATATCAGATAGTTATATGCATTATTTTACACAGTATATATCTGATAGAGGAAATGTGACAGGAAGTAGCATTTGTTTAACCAGTGAAGAAGCCAAAGTCTAGAAAGCTCTGCCATAAGTTGGCAGAGTGAGACGGGAATAGAAGCTTAAGTCCAACTCTCAATTTCATACTTTCCAATCTAGGTGTTTTGACCAGAAACTTTAAGTATCCCCTTGTTACACTAGTAGAAAATGGGATTTTCATCTTGCTCTCATTTTCTGTGGAGACACTATTATTTAAAAGCACAATGCACAATGCCTAGCATGTGAGTAGGGACTTGTGGAAATCTTTATAGGATTCTGTTGGTGTAATGCAAGCAAGCAAGGAAACAAAACAGTAGACTCCTACTCAGGTCCAGATAATCCATGGCTTTGTGGAAGATCCTTTAAAAGAATTCTTTGCAGAGTCTTTTCCATGGTGTTTCTTGGGCATGTTTTGAGAAGACCTATACTGTGGAATTCATTGCCCTCAAAATTTTCACAATGCTTTCCTTTTGATCTGTTTATTTTTAAAAAAAGTATATTTTCAAGCTTTGGCAGTGAATGTTACTTATTTCTAAAAGTGAGTACAGAAGTTTATTTGCATGCTAAAGGAATTTGCAGTTTATTCATCAAGACATTTATAATTTTCACTTATTTAAGTTAGGATAGTACAATCTTACATTAGAAAGTAGCTTCAGCCAAATTCATCCTATTGTACTTAATTCTCATCACCCTTTTAAAGTTCAGTTTTTCTTACCCATAGGTTGTCAATGGCTGCTTTTTATGCTACAACTTCAGAAACCTTATGCCCCACAAAGCATGAAATCCTTACTATCTGGCTTTTTTAGAACAAGTTTGAGGATCTATGAACTAGGAATATAAGAAAAGTTAGGAGAGATTAGATGTATAGTATGAAGAAAAAAATCTGAAGATGATTCTTTTCTTCATATTATTGAGAATCTATTATGTAAAAACAATTCTTGCTTCTTAATTTTCTGCAAGGATAAATCTAGTGGAAACTGATTTACCCCATAATAAGGCAATAAGGAAGACTTTTCTTTTGCTCTGGAGTTAAAACATAAAATGCCTTATAAGGCAAGTCTTCCATATTGTTAGGTGTATGTGTATGTATATATATATATGTATATATATCTATATATGCTATATATAGATATATATACATACCATATATGCCATATGTATGGTATATATATATATATATGTATATTTAGTATGGTTAGAAAAATTATAAATCCTTGCAACAGGAAACATGTTAAAGGCTTTTAATATATTGTGATGATGTAAGGACCGATTTCTCTTAACTTATAGTAGGTACTGTTAAGCATTTCTACATATATATAGATATATATGTATGTGTGTGTGTGTATATATATATATATATATATATATATATATATATATACACATGGCACAAAATTTATTTCTCTTTGGCACCCAAATTCTATTATTAAAGATTCTTGTTGATTTAGGGTTATCAAACACAGTTCACTTGTTAAATGGAGTGACTGATAAAAGAATAACCTAATAAATCATTATTGGCTAGTAATTCTTTAGCTAGAATAAATGAATCAATTAGAGGGAAAGGAAGAAAATGAAGGCAGTATTTGGATAGGAGCAGATAAAGGAGAAACAGCAATCTGGGAGTGGAGTGATGATCTGAGGTGTGAAGTTAGTAGAAGCACATTAGGCTTTTCTGAGAGGAGCCCAAATGAGATAACAAAGTACCTGAATTGCTAGAGAAGGTAAACTAGTTAGCAGAATAATTTGGCATATTGTTTAATGGACTTTCCTGACTATAATCTGAAACTGTACGAAGGCAAAGAGTGTCAGAGGAGACAAAGCTTTAGAGAATGGTCCAGTACACACCTGCTTTATCATTAGCAACATTGTCAATAAGATAAACTCTTAAGTCTCACTCCAAAACTATGATTCAGATGTTTAGGTATGGAGCCTGGGACACATCTGTCTAACATTCCTCATACTCAATAATCCAATGGTCTTTGCAGAGTGGAAAAGCCCTGGGCTTGGAGCCTGAAGGTTTAGGGGTTTTTTTTCTTGGCTTGTATTTTTCAATTGGTGTGCCATCTTAGACTTTCTTCCTAGTGCAGAGGAACAAATGCACCTCAATGTACGGCCATCTTAGACTTTCCTCCTAGTGCAGAGGAACAAATGCACCTCAATGTACTTCAGTATGGTTAGAAAAATTATAAATCCTTGCAACAGGAAACATGTTAAAGGCAACTAAAGAAAAAATACTTCTCTTACTGGTTTCTGCAGTTCAAAATGCCTGAAAATCCTTCTTTAGTTAGTTATGATTTATATAAGAAATTTCTGACCTTCAAATCTCTTATTCTGCTCATTCTTTTGCATGCTGATGTACAGAAATTTTACAAAACAGGTATCAATTTGATTTTTAAGTCCTCTCAGCCCTTTTTTTTTTTTTTCTCAGCCCTTTTTAAAAAAAAAAAATAGGAAAACAGTGCTTTTAATATATTGTGATGATGTAAGGACTGATTTCCCTTAACTTATAGTAGTAGGTACTGTTAAGCAATTCCACAATTTCTTTCTGTTAGATAATCCATGTTCTCCCTCATGCAGTCTTAAAGACAGCCTCTTTACTGGCTGCCTTGCTTCAGGTGATAATGGTCTTGCTGTCTTCTGTGCAGTCTTAAAGGAAACAAAACCTTAAGAAGCATATTGGAGTCAGCTGCAAACATCCAGATAACTGCCAGATGTGCTCTGGATGGTTCTATGTGTCCTTCTTCTTGTCTTGTCCTTGGGTATAGCAATCTTCTGAGAAAGGTTTAATTACTGGAGACAGATTCTTCTCTTACTGGGAACTCATACTGGCTGAACTAATACTAGTTCTGCTCACTTCAGATATACCAGGGAGCGCAAAGAATGGCACCTCTTGTTTTCCTTTCTCAAGAATCAGTCATAGTGGTGATACTATTACTGGCCAAAGAGGCACCCTTGCTAAAATATTATCCTGGTAATCATCTTGTGACCACTCTGCTATTTCACTATTGCCCTGAGAGCTGTAAGACACATTCCTGCCCTGTTTAGAACCTGCTCTTGTATACTGGATACAGCAAGTATTGTTGCTAAGAGAATGATATGGATTGCAAAGTTTCTTGTGCTAGTCACTTACTGAAAAGTTACAAAAATCACATATAAAAAGTCATTCTAAAAAAGAAAAAAAGTCACTCTAGGGATTAAGACAGTGAGAAGAACACTCCATGATAAAGGAATTGGCTATTTAAAGTCCAGTTACAATAGCATTCTTTTTGTTGTTGTTGTTGAAAAATTGATCTCTCAGTGGGTCTGCCAAAGACTCCATTGGTCTTTTATCACTTTTGGAAATATTAAATTGCTGTTGACTCAGGAAAATTAAAGAGTTTGTTACAAAGCACATCCTTCCATTATAATGAGGTGGTCACTATGTCCACTCATGAGAACAGCTAAAGAGTCCCAGAACCACAGAGCTCCTTTGTTACCAATCCACTAATGCTGGATTTGGACTGAAGATTTGCCTGGCAGAAGATAAACTGACTCCCTTATCCTCAAGGGATATTATGAATAAAGCTTGTTACTTGTTTTTGCTCAGTAATAGTAATAGAGATTAGTAGTGATAAAAGAGAAAAATCCTTTTTCTTCTTTAATTATTTTTCCCTGTAGGATAAATAGAGATATGGATCTTATTTCTAAAGCCCAATATGCGATTTGGGTTGCTTTTCAATAAAATATCTATGAAGTATCTTCAGCATGTTCCCTATTTAATGAGATTTAGTTGTAAAACTTAATTCATATCAGATTTTCTAAATGAGAGATCACTGTCAACTTATTGTTAATTGAATTCAATAAAATCAAGGTTTCTATAATTAATGTGAACCACTTAATCTTTTAGCTCCTTAAATGAAAGTAATTTTCTAAACATAGGTGTCCTTTCATTTAATGAAATTGGAAACATTTGAGGCAAATAATGTATTGTGACTTCTTTTTCCAGTAACTCTCAATATCAAGTATGTTCACCTTTTAAAAAATCACATAATAAAAGAAAAGTGATGAAATATTAACAAATAAAAGGCCAATATTATGATATTTGGCATATCAATCCAAATTAAGTATAGTAATATTTAACAAGACATACTATACTACAAAGAATAATGGACTTCATGTCAGCACATGTAAGTTATACCCTATACTTCTTTTCAGGTACAAGACTGGGATTTCAACTTGATACTTGATGCTTTGGCTCATTGTCTAGAGATCTACTAACTGAGCCATGCCTCCAAACCCTAGTGTATACTCCTACTATCTAGGTGATACTGAATAAGTCAACATTTCTGGGCTTTGTCTATATCTAAAAGATAAAATTTTGGGGCTAGATAGAAACATTTACAACTGTATTTTACTTCCAGAAATCCCTGATTCAACATAGCAAAATGATAGCAAGATTTTTTCCCTTTGTTTTTTTTTTTACTTTGTAGAAATTAGGTATTTATAAAATTAAAATAGTATGATGAATACACAGGAACTCATGATGCAGCCCCAACAACCGTCCTTTCATTGCTGAGCATGCCCTCTGTATACTTCCATCTATCTACCTCTCTCCTGTATAATAGTTTTAAGCGCATTCTAGACATTAGACAGCCTTTATTAACATAGTCCCTCTGTCAAAAATTTTGTCATTTCAAAAATGTTATATAAGTAGAATCATAATTCAGTTTTTAATCTTTTAAGGTTGTTTTTTGTCAGCTAATATAATTCCCTGTAAATGCATAGAGATTGCCACATCTTTTTTTTCTCGCTAAATAATATGGCAGTGTAGTTTGTTTAACCATTGACCTATTGTTCAGTTTGGGGCTATTCTGAATAAAAATGCTATAAGCATTCATACAATTTTTTTCTTTCACTGAGGAGAATGCCCAAAAGTATAATAGGTGGATTTTATGGTCATTATATATTTAGTTTTATAAGATTACATATAGTTTTCCAGAGATGTTATATTGTTTTATATTTCAACCAGCAATATATATACTGTACATTTCCACCAACATTTGGTGGTATTATGTTTTCTAAATTTTTAAACTTTTTTCATAGATGTATAGGGATATGTTCTTGTAATTTTCATTTTCAACTTCCTGATGGCTAATGGCTAATGATGTTAAATATATTTCTCATATGCTTATTTCCTCTTACATTATCTCTTTGGTGAGAGTTTGCATTTTTATTCCTCCATTTTAGACATGGGGGATGGGGTTTTTTTTGTTTTGTTTCGTTTTTGTTTTTTGCTAGTAAATTGCCTGTGAATCTTCTTATAAATTTACTTAGATGCTAAGGAACAGACTGAAATAGAAAAATGTTTCCTGGTAGGGTTTTCAGCTTTTGTATTAGCGTCTCTGGGAAGACAAAGATATATAAGATAAGTACATTAGTATTGAAGTTCTAAAACCATCTGGTATTTTTAACTGGAAAGGAAAGAAGAAAACTGTAAAAGTCTTGAGATTTCTACATTGTAATACTTCAAATGTGATATTTTCATGGGCAAAGCTAACTCTGAATGATGTCCTTCAAGTTCCAGAGTCACTAAGCTGCCAGTGGGACTCTAATAAGTAAGACTTCTAACAGATTTTTCAAGAAGCTTATTCTGTTCCTTCTCCCTTATTTCTTGAGCCTCATACTATTCCAGTAAATCTGTATCTATGTCTACTCTATTACCAGTTGCAAATATTTGGTATCAACATCAGCATAGTCCTTGTGTACTTGATTTGGGTTTGGATTAAGAACAGAAGAACTGTCTTAAGAGCTCCATTTCTACAGTTTTCTGCAGGAATAAATGGCCTTAAATTCAGTATGCATCTTTAAAAAAAAAATGCACAGTGGCCAGGTGCCCATGGCTCATGCCTGTAATCCTAGCAATTCAGGAGGCTGCAATCTGAGGATCACAGTTCACACCCAGCCCAGACAGGAAAGTCCATGAGCTCCATTAAACTACAAAAAAGTTGAAAGTGGAGCTGTGGCTCAAGTAGGAGAGTTCTGTCCTTAAGCACAAAAGTTCAGCGACAGCACCCAGAACCAGATTCAAGCCTCAAGATCAGCAAAACAAAACATAATAAAACAAACCAAAAAACATAACGATGATCTAAGAACAGATAGCTTAGAAGAGAATAAACATATATATATATATATATCCCTAAATATAAATAAATGGGTTAGAATAGAATAAACATATACACATGCTTAAACTTAAACAGTTGGAAGAAAACTTGATACTTTATGTATATGTAAATATGTCCCACAAATTCTTATCTACCTGCAGTATAGCCATATATATTTTTCTGTAGTGTAATCATATTGAAGTAAGGAGGTGAGGTCTGGCCAGAGCCATATAGGCCACATGGTAGGTGGTAGGATCTGACATCTTGTCTTCATGCTGAGGGAAGGAAACACCTCTGCCCACTACCTGCCTTCCAGGTGATGAGCATTCCTGGAACCCTGGAGGCAGGGGCGGCTACTTGGCTGATAGGTTACTGAATCTGTCAGTTCAGTGTCTGAGACTGGGAATTTCCTGTGGACCTGCCACCTACTCAGACCCTATTTAGGCCCAGACCAGCACAGGCTCCAGGAAGCCATGCCACATGTATCTCAGTGATTGTGTCCTGTCTCCTGTCTCCTGTCTCATCACCAGCCATCATGGTGTCCCAATTCAACTTTCCATTGGAGCTGAGTTGGTTTGTTGGTATTGTTTTTGTTCTCTCTTTCCTCTCTAGCCTGTTTCCTAACGATGTTAAGTGTATTTAGGGTCTGCAGGCCTTTGTAACAACTGGCTGCCCACAGCCTGCTAACTTACAATAAAGACTCCAATATTCCATCTTCCAAAATGTGGCTTCTGGGATAATTTACCTTGCAATAACATATACACAAATTTATATAGTTTAATAAGAAAATATAAACATAAAAATCAGGCAAGTAGTAACAAGCAAATCATACACTATAGATCATTAGTAAACATATAAGATGATGTTCAACTTTACTAGGCAGCATAAATTTAAACAGAAAATTGACAGTTAAACATTGATCGAATAGTCAAATAAACAGCAAATAATAACGAGGGTTAATTGGTTTGGGGAAAAGGTATTGTTCAAACATATTTGCTGTCTATATATTGCTAATAGCCTTTTTCTTAGTACAGATTGGTAGTATCTCTTAAATGTTAAAATACACTCACCCTGATAATAGTGATTTTATACCTGAGGATCTGTACCATAGAAAAATAAAAGTAGATATGAATATATAAGATAGGACATTCATTTCAGTATTATGTGTAATAAAATAGAATTACATAATTAACCTAAAAGAAATGGGAATGTTTGAAACACAAGAAACAGCCATCAAGGAATTCTACAATGCCACATAGTGAAGTTTATTGCTATCTACAGCACTGACTAGGTAGCAGGTGGTAGGATGTACATGAATAAAAATAAATAATATCTAGGAACATAAGGATATAGTTTAATTGCCATGAGGGTGAGGCTGGGGAAGAGGTGTATATGCAGATATTTATGTGCTAAAAAATTAAAAGTCTAGGAAAATATACACTGCTGTGATAAAAAAAAATTCTCCAACCTGAGATGAGGGAAATTTCAGTTTATTTTATGTATTTGTGCAATGTTCTTTTTTCTTTCTTTTTGTTATCAGCCAGGTTATTAGCAAGCTTTCCATTATGACAAAATACTTGAGCAATCAACGGTAAGGAGGTTTCAGTAATTCCAGTGCAGAACATCATGGCAAAAGGTTGAGGCAGACAACTACCGAGTTCACAATAACTGGAAAGCTAAGTTGGAGGAAGGGGAAGAGGAAAGAGGGAAAAGGAGAAAGGAGGAGGAAGATGGAGGGGAGGAGGAGGAGAGTGGAGAAGAGGAGAGGGGCGAGAAGACCATATAGTTTTTCTTTTAAGGATATACCTTCAACCTTCAGTGACCTACCTTCCTTACATTAGGCTTGATTTCAAAAGCTCTATTACTTCCTAAGTGTATCACAAGCTGATGACCAAACCTTCAACACATAGCCTTTGAGGGACATTTAAAATCCAAAACTTAGCACCAAGATATAGTTCTTTGAACTGTTAATAAAGATGGCTGTTTCTTGTGTTTCAAACATTCTCATTTGTTTTAGGTTGATTATGTAATTCTATTTTATTACACATAAAACTGAAATGGATATCCTATCTTATATATTCATATCTATTTTTATTTTTCTATGGTACAGATTCCCAGATGGAAAATCACTATAAGAGCTAAACCCAGTCCATGACCAGAGTCAGAATTTGGCCAAAAAAATTGCTATAAGAAAACTTTTAATGAAATTTAAGAAAAATATTTTCCTTGCTACCATTATCAATTTTTTTGTATTTGGGATACTTATTTCACTTATTTCTCTCTGCTTATTTGACAGAAAAATATTTTGTAAATATCCTCCTTTGGATCTATTATCTCTCCAATAAACTGACTATGAGTCAGGAATTGGTAAATCAGATCCATATCTCTATGGGCAACCTTATTTCATGTTGGTAAGATTTGAAATCTTAACTGTAGCTCTTTCTGATTGTTCATTTTTGCTGTTACTGTTTTAGTGAGAGGCAGAGATGAGCCAAACTCACCTGTTCCATTCTTTCTACTAATTGAATTTTAAAAGGAAATTCTTCAGTTCAAATAAATAAATGCATGTGGATGGAATGAGATTCTGATTCAACATGTCCAATTAAATCTAAGCATTAAGGTACATTCTTAAAGAAACTTCCATAATATAACAACAGCTACAACAACAAAAACTCAGCCAGTAAAGAATGATTAGGTGAGAAATGAAATGATTATCACCATCTCTGCCTACAAAACCTCCTATAACCTGACATTAATAGTTGCTGTCTATTAAAAATTGATATTGATTGTAGAAGTATATCAAAGGTAGCACAATGAGACAAAGCATCAGGATTTGAAATATATAACTAACAAACTCAACCTCTTCAAAATAACTGTCTTATTCAATATGGAAACTGGGAATTGTTCAGCACTCAATGAATCATCTTTGGCAAGCACAATAGAATCTTAGGGACATTTCACAGCCTCTCGTTCAATTGTTAGATGTTTTCAGCTTTCACAGATAGGGGAGAAGGTAGCTTGTATAGTCATCATCTTGTAGCTAAAATTGTACAGTAAAGATATTTAGAGTTGTTGCAATAGATCTTTTTGCTTTTTTTTTTTTTTTCTTGTTTCTTTCCTCAGAGCTGTTTTGACTCCCAAAAGCCATCTGGAATTACTTAATGCTAATGTTTTTAGATCTCACTATTTACCTAGGACTCGTGTTAAACATAAATATGGGTAGCTTCCTTTTTCTTACTTCATAGCCTTGTATTTATTTAACTGTTATTTTGCAAGAAGAAATCTCATCTTAATACTCTCTGCTAGTACTATTTTCCTATGGTCAAACACATTTTTGTTTTTGCTTTTTTTTTTTTCAGGAAGCTTTAGAGCTACCCTCAGATGATTCTGAAGTGCCTGGGACTACTGCAGTGTCTGAAGTAGTTAAATATGAGTATCATGTCTTATATTCCTGCAGCTACCAAGTGCCTGTACTTTACTTTAGGGCAAGCTTTTTAGGTAAGACCATGTCTGAATCTAAAAGTAACTTCATAATATTTACATACAGGATAGAAAGAATATTTGGACAATCATTTTCACGATGAAAAAAAGTTAAAAATAAGAAAACTGTGGGTGAGGTAAGGTTTTACCAGTAAACTTTTTTATGCTTCAGAAAAGTGGATGATATCATCCTAGCCTTAAGTCTGATCTTCAGATTCTTGGCCTCCTGCCTGAAGTTGACTAAGCCCCCTGGCCCTATTTTTCTTTCTTTAAACAAGTAGAAATAGCTTAAAGCTACAATGTTTATTTACTTCTAACTTGACAGCAAAATTTAACTTACAATCTCAAGTGATCCCATCTTTGCTCCAAAGCTAATTATTGTTATAAAGAGATGCTTAACAATTAACTGAAGCTGTATTTTAAAATACGTCCTTTGGTCACCTATACAGCTCTAATGCCTTAGCTTCCTGGTATGTAGTTACTCAACTCATTCCCCTGTCAACACGGTGAAACACCCTGCCTCCTTGGAGGCCTTTGCTAATAAAGCTTATTTAACCAGCAACCACATGGCATTCTCATCCTGCAGTTCAGCAGAGACTCTCCCTTTAATGTCCATTTCCTAAACCAGGTCAGCATTGGGGCGCCCTGCTGCTCTGGCTCCAGGAGCCCCTGTTGTCCAGTTTACCCCCCTTTTATATGTGGTTTTATATATATATATATATATGTCCTTATCAGCAGCATTATGCGTTTTAAACATCTTTCCCCTTGTAATTTTTTCTGGATAGCTAAGACATCTGAATTTAGCCAATGATATTTTATTTTTAATTAAAAAGTAGCTTAAGCTGCTATGAATGTGTATTTGGTAGATTTAATCACTTGCTGCCTTATATTGTTTAATGGTCTCTAATTTTGCAGTGCTGGTGGTTTAACAAGCACTTAGGATTTAAAACACAAGAACAAATTCTCATAGACTCCCTGGTGAGGAGATTTTAATCTGAGGTGCAGTTCCTAAGAACTGACAATTTGGGGTAAATTTTCAACTTGGGACATGGGGAATTGAAGACACTGATAGTTTACAATTCACAAACTCTTACAGCAGATTTATCCTTATGGTTATTACAACCCTTTTAACACTCACTTTATTGCAATTATATTTGGTTTAGAGCTCAGAGGTTAAAGGAGATTTGTTGTCTGTGAGCTGTGCTATACTAAAAAGTAGATAAGATCCACTTTCTACATAGGATAAAGGTGGAAGGGAATGACTTTTCTTGGATCTGGTTTGCAGTGCCTGAACTTAGCACTTTCTAAGTCCAAAGTCAAATGAATGGTACAGGTAAAGGAAATAGGGTGCTACTTCTCCCATTCTGTACTTTCATATAATTAGTATTCACCATAAGCAGTTAATATACAGAGAAGAGCTTCCAGATACATAATAAGTTGTTTAGCTTGTCAGCATTAGGGAATTGGAGATGTTGAAACATGACTGCTTCTAGCTGGAAGTGGGTCTTACTGAGGCTGGTGGATGAGCTCATACATGTGCTTTGCTCTTATGTGCCAACAGCTCCCCTTACAGTACAGCACAGTAATTGTCTCTGCAAGTCCAATTACATTTTAATGACATTGGTATACTTCCTAAATTATTTCTTTGTAATGATATTCTACTCCTTACAATACATATGTTTGAGTGTACACACATATAATTAGTATTCTTGGATGATTCTGTTAATATACTTGTAGAATAACCTTCATTTATGCTTAATTTAAAAAAAAAGTCACTTATTTTATATGGAAACATTCCCTCTACTTCCAATTCTGTGCTATATTGAATGTATATTAGGAATTCCTAAATTAATTTTCGTCTAGATTTCATTTACTACTTGTTTAGTTCAGTAAAGTATCAAGATTAATTTTAATTGCAAAGGATATTGAAATGTTTTTTGGTACAGAAACATGAAAAATGCTTTCTTTTATCATCTTACAATATTTTCTCTTTTTTTATGTAATTATTTTGGGGGGGAGGGTCCGGTCATGGGGCCTGAACTCTGGGCCTCTGCGCTGTCCCTCAGCTCTTTAGCTCAAGGCTAGCGCTCTACCACTTGAGCCACAGTGCCACTTCCGGCTTTTTTCTTTTTGCTTATGTGCTGCTGAGGAATCGAACCCAGGGCCTCAGGCATACAAGGCAAGCGCTCTACCACTGAGCCACCTTCCCAGCCCTTTTCTATGTAATTTAAAATAATAAGTATTCTAAAATTCATCCTTTACTCAAGTAATAATTTTTATTTATTCTCCCCAGTTTATTTCCTTTTCCTTTGATATCTGATTTTGCTGACAGTTTGTTTGTTAAACAAATCTGTGAGAGTGGGGTGAGTGAATTCCTAATGTCTTCCTATTATTCCAGTCCAGATTTTTCTTTGGCTCATTTTAAGATAATTCCAACCTAGAAAGAGGATGACTGTAAAATTTCTTGCCCAAAGGTTTGTGTGTGTGTGTGTGTGTGCTTGCAGTTTCAAAAATGATTCACTTAGCTTTGTTTTCAACAGATATATAGAATATTTTTGCATTTGATTGATAGTGAAACTTAGTTTCTCTTTTTCACTCTGAATTTTCTTCTTACAGGCTTTTAAATAAGAAAAACAATGAGTTCCTATTTAAATAGACATTACCCCGTTTTCTGATCAACTGCTTCTTGAAATGCAAATCCATTGAATAGGGAGCTCCTCTTTTTCCTTAAGATAACCCAGTATCTTCTAAGCCAACTACTTCCCAAGACTCAGTTAACATGCCACTACCTTTGTTGTGTCACCTTATCCTATATCCTCTTATATCTCAATTGCACATTGCACTAATTCACCTATAAGAGGATGAACTAGAAGGTACAGTTGAAAGAGTAACGAAGGAAATTAATAGTGGGTATCTGTAAGGTAAGAAACCTTATTCATGGCTGTCTGTGTGATGATGCTTGCATTATATTATATTTTTATACATACATGTCTGTATATTTAATACATATTTATATAGGTTGTCTCTTGTCTTACTTTGATACCCTTATGAGTATTAGCTATGCACACACTAATAAATATGTATTAAGTGAATCCAGTAATGAAGAATTTTTATTTCCAAATATAAACCAAAGACTAAAACATCGAGATTCTGCCTGCTATGGTGATTTATGCTATTATATATGTATGTATATATATTTACTATTTAGTCTGATACTTCTTAGAGACTATAGGATAGTAAATTAAGAAAAATAGAACACCCTGAGGACTCAAAACTGGGCATCTAAACTAGCTGAGTAGCTGTTCTGCTTCTATAAACAATTTTTATTTAATCCTTGGTGGTAGATAGCCAAGTTCAGATCTCATTGTCTTTCTTGATGACTCTCATTTCCTTTACTTGAGCCCATAGGAGCTCTGCTCCCCAGTGTAGATTATGAATTTAAGACAAGAAATAAGCCCTTCTCAGTGTTATATTTCTTCCTTAACTGCTTTGGTCATTGTAGATTTGGGATAGGTGATGGGATATTGGTTAGAACCTTTTGCCTCCCAGTAGTTGCTGAGAAGTAACTGCATTCCACTGAATAATAATAAATAGCCTACAATTGAATAGTGCTTTGTAGTTCATGTACTCCATTTCCCCAAAGCACTGATAATGTCAATACAGTTTTTTTTTGTGGTCATTGTTGCTTCTGTGCTGTTTTGAAGCAAACTGTATTAAAGAATTATTTGTAACATGTCAAAGATTCCTTTCCATTCCCTATCATTCTTATCATTCCATGGGCTTTTTATGTCCTGTTTTCTCCTTGGCTTTGATCAAAGGCTGATGGCAGGTGTTAGAAATGTAAAAACATAGGCAAATATATAATGGCTTTTGACTTAACTAAAGTCTTAGGCACATTTTCCCCTTATTTCATAATTAGAGATTTCTATACTTATTCCAGCTTAAATTATAATTTATTGCTTCCCTTTTATTCTTAATATCTATTGAGAAATGGACTAAGCGGTTTTCATTTTCTAAATATTTAATTCTGTGGCTGACATACTGTTTTTGTGGGGGGGAATTAGTTTGATATATTTTTAAGTAGTTAAAAAAGGCTGCTTTTTAGTTGAAAGAAAACATTTCTTCCATTCAAAATTTAGTGTCTTATGTTGGCCCAGGATATAGGGGTATAGAATTAAAGTACACCCCAGACACTTCATGGAGAGGAGTTGTTCAAGTATAGGCTTAAAGGATGCTCATGGAGAAATTTAGTGTAAGACATGCCAAAGAATAATTCTTTCTCAAAAGCAGTATGAACCAAAGCAAGCAAAAGGCCAGTATAAATAAAAATTAATGGAAAGCTTGGAGTTCAAATGATGTAGAAGTTGTAAAGAAAAAGGTGTTTTCATGGTTTGGGACATAAGGAAGATTGTGTAGTGCATACAGGAAAAAGATAAGAAAATAGGAAAAGTGAATGTTTGAGAAAGTTGAATAATCAAAATAGAGTATCCATATGTCTTTCTGACAACTTGGAAGGAGCAATTGCAATTTTTTTTTCTGAAGAGGAGGGGAAATACTTTGTAGAAAGAACGATACATGTCAACCAGGGGGGCTGGAAAGAGCATAGCATGTTAGCAGTTTGGAATATGAGTTGCCTTATGATGAATTATGGAAGAAATGCTTTGAAAGCTGTGTGGTGGTCAACTAATGGGTGAGATAACAGAAAGTATCAGAAGCCATAAAAAATGTGAAAGAGACTGATCTGAAGTGAATTGTACCAGAACAGGGAATTTCCTAGAAATTATGACTAAGGTAAGTAAATGAAGAATGAGAATAAAGTTGAAGGAAGAAATATTTGGCATTTTTAGTTATCATTAGTATTACTAAAATTTTGAATAATCTAGAGTACATGATCTGGAAAGAACGTATGTCATATTTCCAGGAGAAAGTTATCTTCACAGTACAGTGAGAGTTAAGGTTGTTGAGCAAAAAGAAAAGGTAGATTAAAAACTGGGGCAAAACTGATTTAAATTAATTATTACAATGAGCCAAAAATAAGTTGACTGATACTTCAACTTTAAAATCTCACTGGACCATACAAAATCGTTAAGAAAAAAATTTTTACACTTACAATATGTAAACAGTTAACAAATCTACCTAAAGTCATAATAATGAACTAGAGCATGAATTTTGGTGGATTAAAGAGAGATCCTAGGTATTAAAATGGAATTTGAAGAGCAAACATTGAAAGTTATTAAGAAAAGTTATATAAATAATATAAATAAATTCAAACTGAAAGTCCAAATAACAGAGAAAATTAAATGACAATTATTTGTTAAGCCCTTCACATGTTTGAAACATTATGAGGAATTAAGGCATAGTAGGATTCTGGTTTTAAACATGAGAGGAACAGAATGCTTAAAAATTAAGCTTTGAGAAAAGATCCTTAGCGCTGTCAAGGAGAAAAGAACAATCACCTATAAAGGGAAACCAATTAGAATCACCTCAGATTTCTCAGCAGAGACAATTAAAGCAAGAAGAGCCTGGAATGATCTATGCCATGCCCTAAAGACAACTATCAACCAAGTTTACTGTACCCAGCTAAACTCTCCTTCATAACCGAATGTCAAATAAAAACCTTCCATAGCAAAGAAAAACTGAAACAATATTTCTCCACCAAACCAGCCCTACAAAAGATACTTAAAGATGTCCTACACATAGAAAACTAACAAGACCACAATAATGGCCAAGAAACCGTACCCAAACTGAGAATCCAAGAGCCATGGGAAGATCCCAGTTGCTGCAGCCCCCAAGAAGGTGGATAAAATGGCAGGAACTCCCAAATACCTCTCAATCCTATCTCTCAACATTAATGGACCTAACTCTCCAATTAAGCAGTATAGACTGTCTAGTTGGATTAAAAAGCAAGATCCTTCTATCTGCTGCCTTCAGGAGTCACACCTTGCCCATAAAAACAAACACATTTTGAAATTGGAAGGCTGGAACAAAATCTACCAAGCAAAGGGCCCCCATAAACAGGCAGAAGTTACAATCCTAATATGAGATAAAATAGACTTCAAATTAATATTAGAAGAGATAAAGAAGGTCTCTACATACTAATTAAGGCACTCCTTAAGGAGGATATTACAATTCTAAATCTCTATTCACCAAACAATGGAACACCAAAATTTATCCAAAAAACACTGCTTTCCCTCAAATCTCATGTAGATCCAAAGGCATTAATCATTGGGGACTTTAACATACCACTATCCCCACTAAATAGATCAACTCAGCAAAAACTCAACAGAGAAACTGCAGATCTAAACAACTGCATAGATCAACTAGATTTGATAGACATCTACTGAATATTTCACTCACCAGCATCAGAATACACCTTTTTCTCAGCAGCACATGGAACATTTTCCAACATAGACCACATTTTAGGTCACAAAGCATACTTGACCAAATTCAGAAACATTGAAGTTATACCTTGCATTCTCTCAGACCACAAGGGAATAAAATTAGAACTCAACAACAAAAGCCACCAAAGAAAGTCCTGTAACACATGGAGGCTGAGCAACACACTATTGAATCATGAATGGGTCATGGGAGAGATAAAAAAGGAAATTCAAATGTTCATGATATTCAACAAAAATGAACACAAAAATCACCAGCTCCTCTGGGATGCAGCAAAGGCAAGTTTATAGCTCTGAGTTCCTATATCAACAAATTGGAGAGATCTGAAACCAACAATTTTTTTTTTTTGGGTCCAGTCATGGGGTCTGATCTCTGGGCCTGGGCACTGTCCCTCAGCTCTTCAGCTCAAGGCTAGCACTCTACCACTTGAGCCACAGCACCACTTCCGGCTTTTTTTCTTTTTGCTTATGTGGTGCTGGGGAATCGAACCCAGGGCCTCATGCCTGCAAGGCAAGCGCTCTACCACTGAGCCACCTTCCCAGCCCTGAAACCAACAATTTAATGAGACATCTGAGTCTCCTTGAAAAAGAACAGCAAGATAAACCCCAATCCAGTAGATGGAAAGAAATATTTAAAATTAAATCAGAATTAAACGAATTAGAATCCAAAAAAAAAAAAATAGAAAGAATCAACAAAACAAAGAGTTAGTTCTTTGAAAAAATTAACAAAATTGACAGACCTCTAGCAAATCTTATCAGAAAAAGAAGAGAACACACCTAAATAAATAAACTCAGAGATGAGAATGGAAACATTACCACAGAAACAATCAAGATTCAGAACGTTGTCAGGGAATACTTCTCAAACCTTTATGCTAATAAGTTTGAGAACGTGGCAGAAATGGACCTTTTCCTAGCAAATATCGACATGCCAAAACTAAACCAAGATGAGGTAAACCATCTTAACAGTCCCATATCAAGCATTGAAATAAAAACAGCAATAAGAGACCACCCATCTAAGAAAAGCCCAGGACCCGATGGTTTTACAGCGAAATTCTACAAGGCCTTCAAAGCAGAGCTCACACCATTACTCCTCCAACTCTTCAATGAAATTGAAAGAGAAAGTTCATTACTGAACTCATTTTTATCCTGATCCCAAAACCAGGCAGGGACTCATCAAAGAAAGAGAACTATGTCTTTGTGAACATTGATGCAAAACTTCTCAACAAAATTTTGGCCAATCGACTTTAACAATTCATGTAAAAAATCATACACCATGATCAAACAGGATTCATTTCAGGGATGCAAAGCTGGTTCAATATATGTAAATCAATTAATGTAATTCATTACATCAACAAGAGCAAGGATAAAACCACATGGTTATCGCAATAGATACAGAAAAAGCCTTTGATAAGATCCAACACCCCCTTATGATGAAGGTTGTGGAAAAATTAGGAATCCATGGAGCATTCCTCAATACAATAAAGGCTGTATATGACAAACCTACAGCCAGCATTGTACTTGATGGTGAAAAACTAAAGCCATTTCCTCTTAACTCAGGAATGAGACAAGGATGTCCACTCTCTCCACTTCTCTTCAATCTAGTATTAGAATGCCTAGCTACAGCAATAAGACAAGATGCAAACATAAAAGGGATCCAAATAGGGAAAGATGAAGTAAAACCCTCCCTCTTTGCAGATGATATGATCTTGTATTTAAAGAATACCACAGATTCCACTCCCAAATTACTCAAGCTGATTCAAAACTTTGACAAAGTAGCAGGATATAAAATTAACCCTCAAAAATCAATGGCTTGGGCTGGGAAGGTGGCTTTGTGGTAGAGCGCTTGCCTTGCATGCATGAGGCCCTGGGTTCAATTCCTCAGCACCACATAAGCAAAAAGAAAAAAGCCAAAGTGGTGCTGTTGCTCAAGTGGCAGAGTGCTAGCCTTGAGCTGAAGAGCTGAGGGACAGCACCCAGGTCCAGAGCTCAGGCCCCACAACCGACAAAAAAAAAAAATGGCTTTTCTGTATGCCAACAATGAGAAAAGTTTGGATGAAAATGAGGAAAGCAACTCCATTCATAAAAGCCCCCCCCCAAAAAAAATTAAAATACCTAGGAATTAACCAAAGAAGTGAAGAACCTCTATGATGAAAACTTTAAAAACTGAAAAAGGAAATCAAAACAAAGCTTAGAAACTGACAAAACCTCCCATGCTCCTGGATTGGAAGGATCAACATGGTGAAAATGGCAATACTTCTGAAGGCTATCTACAAATTCAATGTGATACCTATCAATATTCCAACCTCATTCTTCAAGGAAATAGAAGAGATAATCCAAAAACTCATATGGGATAATAAAAGGTCCCAAATAGCAAAAGCAATCCTTAACAGAAAGAACAGTGCTGGAGGAATATCAATACCGAACTTCAAACTGTACTACAAAGCCACAGTAATCAAAACAGCTTGGTACTGGCACAAGAACAGACCTCAGGACCAACGGAATAGAATTGAAAACCCAAAAATGAACCTACAGACCCATAGCCATCTAATCTTTGATAAGGGAGCTAAAAAAATAGAATGGAAGAAAGACAGGCTCTTCAGTAAATGGTGCTGGCAGAATTGGTTAACTACTTGTAGAAAACTAAAACTAGGTCCTTATATGTCACCCTGCACCAGAATCAACTCCAAATGGATCAAAGACCTTGGAGTCAAAGTAGACGCTCTGAAAACACTACAGGATGAAACAGGAGAAACCCTAGGTCTCCTTGGCACAGGCGGAAATTTTCTTAATAGAGACCTAGAAACACTACAAATCAAAGAAAGGTTGGACAAATGGGATTGCATAAAGTTGCAGAGCTTCTGCAGGGCAAAGGACATAGCTAGCAAGATCAATAGAAAGCCCATGGATTGGGAGATCTTCACTAGCCATACAATGGACAAGGGTCTCATATCTAAAATATACCTGGAGCTCAAAAAATTAAATCCCCCAACAACAAATCTTCAAAGACACAACTGCCCAATAAATAAGTGGGCTAAAGACTTAAAGAGAAACTTCTCTGAAGAGAAAAGAAGGATGGCCAATAGACACATACAGAAATGCTCAACCTCTCTAGCCATGAAAGAAATGCAAATCAAAACAACATTGAGATACCACCTCACCCCAGTTAGAATGACTATAATCAAGAACTCTAATAGC
Source organism: Dipodomys spectabilis (assembly GCF_019054845.1). NCBI lineage: Eukaryota > Metazoa > Chordata > Mammalia > Rodentia > Heteromyidae > Dipodomys > Dipodomys spectabilis. The sequence continues at coordinate 20,146,020 of NW_024870817.1, read as the reverse complement.
AACAGATGCTGGAGGGAATGTGGACAGAATGGAGGGGATGTGGACAGAAGGGAACCTTACTGCATTGTTAGTGGGAGTGTAAACTTGTTCAACCACGTTGGAAAGTAGTATGGAGGTTCCTCAAAAGATTCTACATAGATCTCCCCTGTGACCCAGCAATCCCACTTTTGGGCATTTACCCAAATGATCACAAACAAGACCATACTAAAGCTACCAGCACAACTATATTTATTGCAGCATTATTTACCATAGCTAAGATATGGAACCAACCCAGATGCCCCTCAGTAGATGAGTGGATCAAGAAAATGTGGTATATATACACAATGGAATTCTATGCCTCCATCAGAAAGAATGACATTGCCCCATTTGTTAGGAAATGGAAAGGCTTGGAAAAAATTATATTAAGTGAAGTAAGCCAGGCCCAAAGAAACATAAGTCTATGGTTTCTCTTATTTGCAATAACTAGTATATGTCTGAGATAAGCAGAAAAGGTCAGATAAGTTGATGTTAGGTGAAATGAACCCCAAGATAATTATTCAAATGTTTTTTTTTCTTTCATGTGATTGTTTCTAACGTGTTTATAAGATGATTTCTTCGTTGCTTTGTATGTCCCTCCCCCATGGTATAACCCCTGCTCTCACTCTATTTGATGTTGGTATAATTTGTGGAGGGGAAGGGCAAAAACAAATCATTTAAATAGGGAAAAAAGTGGACCCATTCCAACAATAAGATGTACAAGTTGTTAAGTGGATAAACAAACTTTTCAACTCTGGCCAGGAGGGAGTCAGGGGTGGGGGGAGGTAGGGTGGGAGGAGGGGGATGGGAGATGGGAAGGGATGGGAAGGGGAAACAAAGGAGGAGGCAACAATGCTTGATAAGTAATGTACTCATTATCTTGCCCATGTAATTGTAACTCGTCTTTATGGTATTTTCACAATTTTTTTTAAAAAGCCTTGATAGAATAGTGCAAGGAAGGAATACTGCAAAACAAAATGTGAGAAGCTATAGAAGAATTAGCCAAAAAGCTTATTCTCACCTCTATTATTACAAAATAAACAGCACATATTTCTCTCACAAAAGCAAACTAAACACACACACAAGAATTGGGAGGTTCCGGGAAGATGGCGGAGGAGAAGCTGGAATCTGAACAAGCTCTCGCATAGAAAGCAGTTTTAGAGTTCCATGAACAGTCCTAAGCCAGAGAATCACACCAAATGTGCCATCACAGAACAGAGAGTTAGACAAGAGAGGGGAAGCCAAGACAAGGAGACACATCTGAGCACCTGCCAGCAGCCGCCGTAGTGGCGGCAGGGTCGCAGCGGCGACCGCAGCCACAGCCATACCTGAGCGCTCACACAGAGACTCCGGGACGAAGGAGCCAGACGCAGCGGGCGAGAGGATTCTACTCAACACCAGCAAGAATCGACAAGGAGCGGACATCTTCATCCTGCAGTTTGCAGACCAGAGACGACCCAGGATCCAAGACTCGGCGTGAGTAGAAGCCCGACTTCCCCACTCCTTCTCAGGGAGCAGAGGAGGGAAGGCCACCCCTCCCCCCCAGCACCGGTGATCTCCATCTTGGATACCGACAAAGCTCGGAGGAGCTGCCAGCTCCAGCTCAGGCCTTGGAATAAAACGATTCATTTAGCAGGTCACAAGAACTTAACAGCGAAGTGACCTGCCAGACTCAGCTCCATCCAGGGAAAAGTCACCTAGCTCAGGCACCAGCCATTGGAGTGGCTTTCCTCACTGGGTAAACAGAGCCAGAGGCTGCCCCTCCCTCTAGCAGCCTCCACAATCAATTGAAAAACAGAAACCCTGAGAATGGCTCCAGGGTGGGCTCTGTGAGTTTTTCACAAAATAGCCCCAGGGAAAAGCTACTGTTTGTTGAAAGGCCTCAACTCTACCAGAACCTAGCCTCATCACCCCTCTTTTGTGATTCTCAAAGCAGATCACCCTCCCATTAAACTAACCTGGGAGGGGGATCTCAAAATCTTGGGTAAAGCAGAGCATTTTTCTGCCTGTTCGAACAAACTGACTTAAGAAACCAATCAAGCCACAGGACCTCAAGCTGACCAGAGACTCCAACAAGAGGCTGGTTACAGACAAAAGGGAGATACAGGATTCTTCCCACCTCTCCCAAAAAAATAAAAAAAAAAAAAAAATCAAAGAACTTTTTTTTTTTTCTTCTTTTCTTTTTTCTTTTTTTTTTTTTTGGTACCTTATATATATATAAATTTTTTTTTCCTTTTCTAAAACTTTTATTAATCTTTAATTTTTGCCTTTTTTGAAAAAATAATTGTTTTCCGGTAACTTTTTTTTCCCTCTTATAATTTTTATTTTAGGAATACATGAATGTGCGTTTTCCTTTCTTTTCTTGTCTTCTTTCTCTTTTTCTTTCTTTCTTAATTATCTTTTTGTTTTTTGTCTAGCTCTACTGAACTTCTGATCTTTTTTTTTCTCCCTTTCTTATACATTTCACCTTTCCCTCTCTTTTGTTCTTCTGTATGTGACTTAACTCTTGTCCTGCACATCCTCAGATAAACCCATAGTTAACTAGTAGACCATATCCCCCATTGTGTACACACTTAGTCCACAAATTTATTACTCAATCCAAAACCTCTGAGACTTGAATTCCTTAATAGCAGTACTACCTCTTTATACCTATATAATATTTTAAGCATTTTTTTAAGTTTTCACATCTCCTCTATCTCCCTCCTGTTTTCTCAATATATTCACATTCCTCTCTAAATAGACAGTCTTTCAATCTCCATAACTATATTAATTTTTACGTTTCTTTTTTTTTTCTGGTCTCTTTTCATTTCCCTTTCCCTTTCTGCTTTTTCTCTCTCTCTCTACTTGCATCCTACCCAACCTATTTCCTGCATTGAGATTAGGACATAGTTAACTCTCCCTGTGCCTCCCCACACCAATCTATTCCTATTTTTTACCCACATCTCTCCCTAACCCTAAAAATTTCTGGTTTTCCAAATTCTTCTCTGCGGTTCGAAGCCATTAACATATAGTTGTTTGATGTTGAATAGATGTATCTGTTGAACTAGATTGTATCTGTAGACTATTGACTGTATAAATGCAAACTTTGGTTGATGGTTGCCTTAAGATAGTGTTCTAGCACAAAACAGGTGCTATTTTCATCTCAAATGGCCAGAGTAAGCCGGAAAAACACAAGAAAAATGGCAAATCCGGGTATCTCAATTCCCAATCTTGATAATCAGGGGTCAGATCAGATAATGAACAATCCAGAGGAGAGTTCCCATATAGCTCTACGAACACTGGTGGCAAACATGATAAATGAGAAGTTTGACAACTTACAAAGGACTCTGTATGAGTGTGATAGGGAGAGAGAGGAGGCATCCCAAAAGTTTATACAGGAATATCATAAGTGTGAGGAAGCTACTCAAAAACTGATACAGGATTTGCGTGAACAACTTGAGAATACTCAAAGAGAAAGGGAGGAATGGCATGAGCAGGCTGAGAACACTCAAAGAGAACTGCAGGAATCCCTCGAACTGGAGGAAAGAGAACTGCAGGAATCTCACAAACTGGAGGAAGCTAATCAAAGAGTAATTCAGGAATTGAGAGACCAGGTAGAGAATACACAAAGATCACTAAAGGCATTCATGGAATCCATTGACAAAGAGCTGAAGGAAGTCAGGGAGACCACAAAGGGAATGCTGAATGGAACCCAACAGAAGGAATGGGAGTCCAAAGAAACCATAACCAATCAACTAAGTGATTTGAGAACAAACACTGAACACCAAATTAAGGAAGTAAAGAAATTCATACAAGACCTAAAACAGAGCTTCAACAAAGAACTTGAAGCCATCAAAGCTGACCAATTAGAAGGAAAAGAGATAAAAAACAAAGTAGAGAGTCTTGACAGCAGGTTAGACCATGCAGAAGATCGAATCTCAGGGATTGAAGACAGCCTAGATATTATAGAGAAAGAACATACAACCATCCAAGACAAGTCCAAGAAATATGATAGATCTATCCAACACCTGGAAGACACCATCAGAAGGCCTAATCTAAGGATAATGGGTGTAGAGGAGCACCTAGAAACAGAAGTTAATGGTCTAGGAAATTTGTTTAACAGGATCCTAGCAGAGAACTTCCCAAACATACAAAAAGATAGGCCTATTCAGATACAAGAAGCTTTTAGAACCCCAAACAGACCAGACCAGAATAGGACATCCCACCATCACATTATAATCCACACAGGATCAACTCAGAACAAGGAAAAGATCCTTAAAGCTGTCAAGGAGAAAAGGGTAATTACCTATAAAGGGAAACCAATTAGAATCACCTCAGATTTCTCAGCAGAGACAATCAAAGCAAGAAGAGCCTGGAATGATGTATGCCATGCCCTAAAAACAAACAACTATCAACCAAGAATACTGTACCCAGCTAAACTCTCCTTCATAACTGAAGGCCAAATAAAAACCTTCCATAGCAAAGAAAAATTGAAACAATACATCTCCACCAAACCAGCCCTACAAAAGAGTCTTAAAGATGTCCTACACATAGAAAACCAACAAGACCGCAACAAAGGCCAAGAAACTGTACCCAAACTGAGAATCCAAGAACCATAGGAAGAACCCAGTTTTCACAGCCCCCAAGAAGGTGGATAACATGGCAGGAACTCCCAAATACCTCTCAGTCCTATCTCTTAACGTTAACGGACTGAACTCTCCAATTAAGCGACATAGACTGTCTAGTTGGATTAAAAAACAAGACCCTTCTATCTGCTGCCTGCAGGAGTCACATCTTGCCCGTAAAAACAAACACATTTTCAATGTTAAAGGTTGGAACAAAATCTACCAAGCAAACGGACCCCATAAACAGGCGGGAGTTGCAATCCTAATATCAGATAAAATAGACTTCAAATTAAAATTCGTGAGAAGAGATAAAGAAGGTCGCTACATACTAATTAAAGGATCTCTCCTTCAGGAGGATATTACAATTCTAAATATCTATTTGCCAAACAATGGAGCACCCAAATTTATCAAAGAAACCCTACTTTCCCTCAAATCCCATGTAGATCCAAAGACGTTAATTGTTGGGGATTTTAACACACCACTCTCCCCACTAGATAGATCAACTGGGCAAAAACTCAACAGAGAAACCGCAGATCTAAACAGTTGCATAGATCAACAAGACTTAACAGACATCTACCGAACATTTCACCCAGCAGCCTCAGAATACACATTTTTCTCAGCAGCACATGGAACGTTTTCTAAAATAGACCACATTTTAGGCCACAAAGCAAACTTGTCTAAATTCAGAAACATTGAAGTTATACCTTGCATTCTCTCTGACCACAAGGGAATAAAATTAGAACTCAACACCAAAAGCCACCAAAGAAAGTCCGGTATCACATGGAGGCTGAACAACACAATGCTGAATCAAGAGTGGGTCATGGAACAGATTAGAAAGGAAATTCAAATATTCATGCTATTCAACAAAAATGAACACACAAATTACCAGCTCCTCTGGGACACAGCAAAGGCAGTACTCAGAGGCAAATTTATAGCTCTGAGCTCCTACATCAACAAATTGGAGAGATCTGAAACTAGCAATTTAATGACACATCTAAATCTCCTTGAAAAAGAGCAGCAAGATAAACCCCAATCCAGTAGACGGAAAGAAATAATCAAAATTAAATCAGAATTAAATGAATTAGAATCCAAAAAAACTATAGAAAGAATCAACAAAACAAAGAGTTGGTAGACCCTTAGCAAATCTTATCAGAAAAAGAAGAGAACACACCCAAATTAATAAACTCAGAGATGAGAATGGAAACATCACCACGGAAACAACCAAGATTCAGAACATTATAAGGGAATACTTCTCAAAACTTTATGCTAATAAGTTTGAGAACTTGACAGAAATGGACCTTTTCCTAGCAAATATTGACATGCCAAAACTAAACCAAGATGAGTTAAACCAGCTTAACAGGCCCATATCAAGCATTGAAATAGAAACAGTAATAAGAGACCTCCCAGCTAAGAAAAGTCCAGGACCAGATGGTTTTACAGTGGAATTTTACAAGGCCTTCAAAGCAGAGCTCACACCAATTCTCCTCCAACTCTTGAATGAAATTGAAAGAGAAAGCTCACTACCGAACACATTCTATGAAGCCATCATAACCCTCATCCCAAAACCAGGCAGGGACTCATCAAAGAAAGAGAACTATAGACCCATTTCTTTGATGAACATTGATGCAAAACTTCTCAACAAAATTTTGGCCAATCGACTTCAACAATTCATCCAAAAAATCATACACCACGATCAAAGAGGATTCATTTCAGGGATGAAAAGCTGGTTCAATATACGCAAATCAATTAATATTATTCATCACATCAACAGGAGCAAGTATAAGAACCACATGGTTATCTCAATAGATGCAGAAAAAGCATTCGACAAGATCCAACACCCCTTTATGATGAAGGTTTTGGAAAAATTAGGAATCCATGGAACATTCCTCAATACAATAAAGGCTGTATATGACAAACCTACAGCCAGCATTATACTCAATGGTGAAAAACTAAAGCCATTTCCTCTTAACTCAGGAACAGGACAAGGATGCCCACTCTCGCCACTTCTCTTCAATCTAGTATTAGAATGCCTAGCTACAGCAATAAGACAAGATGCAGACATAAAGGGGATCCAAATAGGGAAAGAAGAAATAAAACTCTCCCTCTTTGCAGATGACATGATCTTGTATTTAAAGAATCCCATAGACTCCACTCCCAAATTACTCGAGCTGATTCAAAACTTTGGCAAAATAGCAGGTTATAAAATTAACCCCCAAAAATCAATGGCTTTTCTGTATGCCAACAATGAGAAAAGTGTGGCTGAAATTACGAAAGCAACTCCATTTGTAATAGCCCCACAAAAAATAAAATACCTAGGAATTAACTAAAGAAGTGAAGGACCTCTATGATGAAAACTTTAAAATCTTAAAAAAGGAAATCAACACAGAACTTAAAAAATGTCAAAACCTCCCATGCTCCTGGATTGGAAAGATTAACATTGTGAAAATGGCAATACTTCCCAAGGCTATCAACAAATTCAACGCAATACCTATCAAAATTCCACCCTCATTCTTCAAGGAAATAGAAGAGGCAATCCAAAAATTCATATGGAACAATAAAAGACCCCGAATAGCAAATACACTCCTCAATGGAAAGAACACGGCTGGAGGAATATCAATACCAAACTTCAAACTCTACTATAAAGCCATAGTAATCAAAACAGCTTGGTATTGGCATAAGAACAGACCTCAGGACCAATGGAATAGAATTGAAAACCCAGAAATGAACCTACAGACCTATAGCCATCTAATCTTCGATAAGGGAGCTAAAACAATAGAATGGAAGAAAGACAGCCTCTTCAGTAAGTGGTGCTGGCAAAATTGGTTAACTACTTGTAGAAAACTAAAGCTAGATCCTTATATATCACCCTGCACCAGAATCAACTCCAAATGGATCAAAGACCTTGAACTCAAAGCAGACACTCTGAAAACATTACAGGATGGAATAGGAGAAACCTTAGGTCTCCTTGGCTCAGGCCGAAATTTTCTGAATAGAGACCCGGAAACACAACAAATCAAAGAAAGGTTGGATAAATGGGATTGCATAAAGCTGCAGAGCTTCTGCAGGGCAAAAGATATAGCTAGCAAGATCAATAGAAAGCCCATGGATTGGGAGAAGATCTTTACTAGCCATACAACAGACAAGAGTCTCATATCTAAAATATACTTGGAACTCAAAAAATTAAACCCCCCAACAACAAATCCTCAAAGAGACAACTGCCCAATAAATAAGTGGGCAAAAGACTTAAAGAGAAACTTCACTGAAGAAGAAAGAAGGATGGCCAATAGACACATGAAGAAATGTTCAACATCCCTAGCCATAAAAGAAATGCAAATCAAAACAACATTGAGATATCACCTCACTCCAGTTAGAACAGCAAAAATCAAGAACTCTAACAACAACAGATGCTGGAGGACATGTGGACAGAAAGGAACCTTACTTCATTGTTGGTGGGAATGTAAACTTGTTCAACCACTTTGGAAAGCAGTATGGAGGTTCCTCAAAAGACTTCACATAGAACTCCCCTATTACCCAGTAATCCCACTTTTGGGCATTTACCCAAATGTTTACAAACAAGACCACACTAAAGCTACCAGCACAACTATGTTTATTGCAGCATTATTTACCATAGCTAAGATATGGAACCAACCCAGATGCCCCTCAGTAGATGAATGGATCAAGAAAATGTGGTATATATACACAATGGAATTCTATGCCTCCATCAGAAAGAATGACATTGCCCCATTTGTTAGGAAATGGAAAGGCTTGGAAAAAATTATATTAAGTGAAGTAAGCCAGGCCCAAAGAAACATAGGTCCCATGGTTTCCCTTATTTGCAATATATAGTATATGTATCAGTCAAGCGGAAAAGGTCAGATAATGTGATGTCAGGAAAATGAATCCTTAGATGTGTATTTTATTGTTTTTTTCTTTCATGCATGTGTTTCTAACGCATTTATAAGATTATCTCTTTGTTGCTTTGTATATCCCTCCCCCACAGTATAACCCCTGCTTTCACTATATTTGATGTCAGTATAACTTGTGGAGGAGAGGGGGAAAAACCAGTTGTTTAAGGATACAGGTGGACCTGTTGCAACAATGAGAAGTACAACTAGCTTTACAATGTCGGTGCGGGGGGGGGGGGGGGGGGGGCGGAGAAAGATTGTGATTGGGGGGGAGGAGGGAGGCTGGGAAGGGATGTGAAGGATAAACAAAGGAGGAGGCTGCAATGCTTGGTAAGAAATGTAAGCATTATCCTGCCCACGTAATTGTAACTCCTCTGTACAGTATGTTCACAAATAAAATAAAATTAAATTAAAAAAAAAAAAAAAAAGGATTGGAACTCGGGGCATTGCTTGAGTGGTTGAATGCTTGACCAGCACATCAATCATGTGAAAGGCCCTGAGTTCAGTCTCCCAATGCTAGCATATAAAGGAAGGTGTTATATGCATATGAGATTTCTTCATACAGTGACCTGGAAAGGGCAGGCCGTACCTAAGAAGGAAACCAGAAAAGGTAAAATTCTAGTTCTACTAGGTTAGTCAGTATGAGTTGGACCACTAATAAGGACACAACTATATAATGCATGTATCACTTTGCAATTTAGAAAGAACTTTAGTGGAGAGACACACACAATGTAGAAGGTAAAAAATACAGGGTCTTGATCCTCACAATAATATCAGAAGGTAGGAACTGTTATTATCTTCAGGCAGAAACAAAACTGAATGCTCAAGGAGTTTTATTAAAGGTGCATAGAGAATTGTGGAATTTGAACCCAAATTCTATAGCGTAGTTTTCATTAGATGTCACTGTATTCAAATAAATTAATAGCTTATTCTTTTTTTTTTTTTGGTCGGTCGTGGGGCTTGTACTCTGGGCTTGGGCCCTGTCGTTGTGCTCTTCAGCTCAAGGCAAGCGCTCTACCACTTGAGCCACACCGCCACTTCTGGTTTTCTGGTGGTTTACTGGAGATAAGAGTCTTACAGACTTTTCTGCCCAGGCTGGCTTTGAACCACATTCCTCAGATCTCAGCCTCCTGAGAGGTAGGGTTACAGTTGTGAGCCACCAACACCCGGCTTTCAAATTTTTTATATAATATTTATTCAAATATTTAACTAAAAGGTCTTGGTTCTGATTTCTAACTCTGACACTTACTATGTTACCATTATATTGGCAAGGTGTCAAACTTCTGTTTCTCTCCCTCCCTTCTTCCCTTTCTTCTTTTCCTTCTGCTACTGGAAATTGAACTCAGTGCCTCCCATTCTCTTGGCTTACTTACTTGGCTAACTGGCACTTTACCACTTGAGTTATGCCTCCATACCTGCTTTTTGCTGGTTATTTTAGAGATGGTTTCTCATAGACTTTTCTGTCTGAGCTGGCCATGGTCCTCAGAATTTTAGCCTAGGATTTCAGGTGTCAACTACTGCATCTGACTATCTCCTTTTTTTGTTTGTTTAAATCATCTAAAACAAATTTGAAACATTAGTTATATCTATTTCATAGAGTTTTGAGGATTGTTAGCTAATAAATGAAACTGGATGTGGCACTGAGACCTTTCATTCATGCTATCTATGTTATATATCTTGATCCTTATAATAATATCAGAAGGTAGGCACTGTTATTATCTTCATGCACAAACAAAACTGAGTGCTCAAGGAGTTCAGTGATTTATTGAAGGTGCATAAAAATTGTGGAGTTTAGACTCAAATTCCATCACATATTTTTGATTAGATGACACTGTATTCAAATAAGTTAATAATTTATTCAAATGTATTTATATAATATTTGTTCAAATATTTAATGAAAACTTGTGCATTTAATACATTTATGTTGTTTATAAGTAAAATGGTGTTACCATAATCTGTATTTTTAGAAATTTTATTGCAATTTCCCAAGATTAATAAAAGATGCAAATGTTTGTAGGAAAATTAAGGAATTAGCCAGCATAACCACCTCACCCCAGTTAGAATGGCAAAAATCAAGAACTCTAACAACAACAGATGCTGGAGGGGATGTGGACAGAAGGGAACCTTACTTCATTGTTGGTGGGAGTGTAAACTTGTTCAACCACTTTGGAAAGCAGTATGGAGGTTCCTCAAAAGACTTCACATAGAGCTCCCCTATGACCCAGCAATCCCACTTTTGGGCATTTACCCTAATGTTTACAAACAAGACCACACTAAAGTTACCAGCACAACTATGTTTATTGCAGCATTATTTACCATAGCTAAGATATGGAACCAACCCAGATGCCCCTCAGTAGATGAATGGATCAAGAAAATGTGGTATATATACACAATGGAATTCTATGCCTCCATCAGAAAGAATGACATTGCCCCATTTGTTAGGAAATGGAAAGGCTTGGAAAAAATTATATTAAGTGAAGTAAGCCAAGCCCAAAGAAACATAGGTCCCATGGTTTCCCTTATTTGCAATATCTAGTATATGTATGAGTCAAGCAGAAAATGTCAAATAATGTGATGTTAGGAAAATGAACTCTTAGATATGTATTTAAATGTTTTTTTCTTTCATGCATTTGTTTCTTACGTATTTATAAGATTATCTCTTTGTTGCTTTGTATGTCCCTCCCCCACAGTATAACCCCTGCTTTCACTATATTTGATGTCGGTATAATTTGTGGAGGAGATGGGGAAAAACAAGTCGTTTAAGGATACAGGTGGACCCATTGCAACAATGAGAAGTACAAGTTGTCATGTTGGAAACGAACTTTACAACTTTGGTGTGGGGGGGGGGATGAGGAAGATTTGGGGGGGGGGCTGGGAAGGGATGTGAAGGGTAAACAAAGGAGGAGGCTGCAATGCTTGATAAGAAATGTACTCATTATCTTGCCCATGTAATTGTAACCCCTCTGTACAATATGTTCACAAAAAATATAAAAAAAAAAGAATTAGCCAGCATAGTAGCTAATGTGAATGTACATGAACAATTAACTAATTTCATATTGTGGTATAATTTTCTCACTAAAGGAAAACTGAATTTTCTCCTTAGGTGGAGCCTTATCTTAGCCTCACTGTGGAGTATGATATGAATTTTTATATCTTTCAAAGCTCTGTTGAAGACAGGCTATTAAATAATGTCATATTTCATTGTGAAAAATATACTCTTTCCTTTTGATTTCTACTGATCATATCCAGGACATTACTCTTAAGCTTACTATGAAAATTTTGTATTCTTTCTAATCTTAACTTTAGGAGTTAGAATGCACAATAGAATAAGGGTGACTGCAGTGTGCTTGCACTAACATTAGGTAATGCTAGTGAAACACCTTTGGCTATTATTGGATTCATGAAAACTAATAGCCCTGAGAAATTTAATTTAGAAAGCTTCACATTTTGAGTAATATATGGATTACTTGACATGTAGGTTATTATTCAATTGAGAGATTTTATATGAAAATGTTAAATTAAATGCTAGTGGCAGTTGCTAAAGATGTACTTTTAATTATTCCATTTTTTACCTACTGTCTCTTCCTCTTTTTGTCTTTTAGATTGCTAACAGAACATTGCTTTGGTTGTAACTGATTTTTATTATTATTTCAGATACCACAGGCACATAGTAGGCATTCAATAGATACTTGTTAAACAGCCGCAATTTACTGTACTCACTTGTTTCTACTGAAATTATTTTGGTATCTAGTTCAATTTTTCAAGCATTTGAGAGATTTTACTGATCTTCTCAGTCTTGATGTGATTAATGAGATTTCTAAGCAGGTTAAAAACTGATGCTGTTGAGTATATTGTACCTGAAACTAGGGAGATGTGGATTAAATTCAGATGTATCTTCTCTGATTAGGCCCAGAGTGAAAATATAGACGATTTCTTTTTTCTTTCTTTTCTTTTCTCTTCTTCTTTTCTTTTCATGTGAATGTTTGTGCATGCGTGTACGTGTGTGTGTGTGTGTGTGTGTGTGTGTGTGTGTGTGTCCTACTGGGACTTGAACTTGTTTTCTTTTTTTTTCCATTTTATTAGCATGCATTGGTTGTACAGGGGCCTTTCTTTATTGTATTTGATACATGTACACAAAAAGTTTGATGAGATTTATCCTCTGTTACTCATTCCCATCCCCTGTCCCCCCCCCCTTTGAAAAATATTTTAACATGCTTTGTATTTTATTTGCATGCATGTGTATAAAAACTTAGGTGCCCTTTACCTCTCCTTTCATTCTCCTGTTTGTCCTTACTCTCAAAAAGTCTCAATGAAAAAAAATAGTAAAATATGTAAAAAATGTATTCTACAAGGAAAAAATATATTTATGTTTTATCCAGTTCAAATTCTTTTTTTGATGATGTTGTTGGTTATGGGGCTTGAACTCTAGGCCTGGACGCTGTCCCTCAGCTCTTGAGGGACAGTCTTGCAGTCTACCACTTGAGCCACAGCGCCACTTCCAGTTTACTGGTGGTTAATTGGCAATAAGAGTCTCACATAATTTTTCTTGCACTGGCTGGCTTTGAACAGTGATACGCAGATCTCAGCCTCTTGAGGAGCTAGGATTACAGGTGTGAGCCACTGGGGGCCCGGCTCAGTTCAAATTCTTAAAGGAATAACAGAACGTGACTCTTACCAAATGTAAATCATTTGATGTCATTCCTCTTCTGAAAACCAGGTAATTCCTCATCCCAAAAGTCACAATCCTTCTCAAGAGGAAATAGAAGAGAATCTTTATTTTCTGATATTATTAAGTAAAGGCCAATTGCACAAGCAATGAAGGGAAAAACTATAGATAATTTCATCAATATTGAAAACTTGTGTGATTCATAGGAAAAAAAAGTGACAAGCTAACCCACAGGATTGGAAAAAACATTTTGCAAGTAAATATGTCTTGTATCTAGAATACATACTGTTAAGCCTCTACAAGAAGATGAATAAAAGCTAGAAGTGGTGTCATGGCTCAAGTGGTAGAGTGCTTGCCTTGAGCTGAAGAGCTGAGGGACAGCGCCCAGGCCTAGAGTTCAAGCCCTACCACCATCAAAAAAAAAAAAAGAAGAAGAAGAAGATGATGATGAATAACTCAATTTTTGAAGGGTAAGAGATATGAATGGCCATTTATACAAATAACCTGGAAGCCGGACGCTGGTGGCTCATGCCTGTAATCCTAGCTACATAGGAGGCTGAGATCTGAGGATTGAGGTTCAAAGCCAGCCCAGGCAGGAAAGTCCGTGAGACTTTTTTTTTTATTGTGAAAATACTGTACAGAAGGGTTACAATTACATGGGCAAGATGAGTACATTTCTTATCAAGCATTGTTGCCTCCTCCTTTGTTTCCCCTTCTCATCCCTTCTCACCTCCCCCGCCCTCACCCCCCTTCCCCTCCCCAGCCAAAGCTGTAAAGTTCATTTTTCAACATAATGACTTGTACATCTCATTTTTGCAATGGGTCCACCTGTGTTCCTAATTTAAACGATTTGTTTTTTCCCTTCGCCTCCACAAATTATACCAACATCAAATATAGTGAAAGCAGGGGTTATAGTGTGGGGAAAACTTCTCAGCAAAATTTTGGCCAATCGACTTCAACAACTCATCCAAAAAATCATACACTACAAACAAACAGGATTCATTTCAGGGATGCAAAGCTGGTTCAATATATGAAAATCAATTAATATAATTCATCACATCAACAAGAGCAAGGATTAAAAACCACATGATTATCGCAATAGATGCAGAAAAAGCATTTGATAAGATCCAACACCCCTTTATGATAAAGGTTGTGGAAAAATTAGGAATCCATGGAACATTCCTCAATACAATAAAGGCTGTTTATGACAAACCTACAGCCAACATTATACTTAATGGTGAAAAACTAAAGCCATTTCCTCTTAACTCAGGAATGAGACAAGGATGTCCACTCTCTCCACTTTTCTTCAATCTAGTATTAGAATGCCTAGCTACAGAAATAAAACAAGATGCAAACATAAAGGGGATCCAAATAGGGAAAAATGAAGTAAAACTCTCATTCTTTCCATGAGACTCTTATTTCAAAAAAAAAAAAAAAACCCACCAGAAAGGGGCTGGGAAGGTGGCTCAGTGGTAGAGCGCTTGCCTTGCATGCCTAAGGTCCTGGGTTCGATTCCTCAGCACCACATAAAGAAAAAAGCCGGAAGTGACGCTGTGGCTCAAGTGGTAGAGCGCTTTCCTTGAGCTGAAGAGCGCTGTATAGCGCCCAAACCTAGAGTTCAAGCCCCACAATAGACCAAAAACAAACAAACCAACAAGTAACATGGACATATGAAAATATTCTCAATGTCTTATAAAGAAAAATATGAATGAAATCACAGTGAGTTTCTACCTACTAGGATGGCTATAATTAAAAAGTATAAACAGTATCAAGTATTGGGAAGGATGTTGGGAAATTAGAAACTTCATATATTACTGGTAAGATGTTAGATAGTCCCTGACAGTTCTTCAAAAGTTAAATACAAAATTGCAATAGGATACATCAATTCCACACCTAGTATATATTCAAGACCAAACAAAACATATATTCATATAAAACACATAGCATCATTACCATTATAGCCAAAAAGTGGAGAAAAATCTCAAATGTTCATCAGTTGGTGAATAGATAAGCAAAATATGGTATATAAAACAAAGAAGTACAATTTAGCTGTGAAAAGAAATGGAGTAAAAATACATGCTATAACACATGGTTGAACATTGAAAACAATAGGCTACATGAAAGAAGAGTCACCAAAATTTACCAATGTTCTTGATTTCATTCATGGAAAATATATAGAATAGACAGATTCACTTAAAGCAAAGAAATTACTGTTTTCCTAACACTAAACAGGTAAGGGATTTTGAGGAATATTCCTAACAAGTTTGTAGTTTCTTTATTTGAATATATGGTGAAAAAGATTTTATTTTCTCATCTTTGAGTAGCTGTACAAAGGAGTTTACAAGTAACAAAAATATTCTAAAATTGATTGTATTGCTGGTTAATAACTTGAAGTTATCATTAATTATACTCCTTAAACTCATGAATTGTGTGTATATGAATTATATCTTGATAAAGCCATTTATTTAAAAATTGTGCTTAAATATCCTACAGGTGCTAAGTGATTCTCCTATCCTGCTTTGTTCTCGTTTTCCACTCTTTCTCTCCCAAGAACTTATGTTCTTCTCTGAGTCAGGAATTTCACTGATGTTTCCCAGTGTTCACTAACAAGTCACTCAGTGAAGTCTGAAATTGCAAACCTACCCCTGGGTGGCATATCATAGTCGATTATTCTTTTATACCACCATATATATCACCTCTTAATATAGCATACAGTTTTCCAATTTATTGTTTTCATTGTTTATTGTTGTAATCTCCTTTTTCCTCAGCTAAGTGTAACCTCTATGAACACATTTTTTTAAATTAAGTGACAAAGGCTTAGAACAATGCTTGGCAGTTAGTAGGTGCCAAATTATATAAATATCTGTTTCTAAAATTAACTTCTTATCTCATTACCCCAGGGAGAATCTTGAGGTGGTGAGATACTAGTTCTTCTGTCTTGAATTAAAACAGTTATTTTTCACTCTGACTTAGTAATTCCATTCTAGGGCATTTATCAAAAGAAAATAATTGAAAAGAAGAGAAAAATTGCTCATGCTTACTTTGTGACTACTTTGGGCCAGGTACTATTTCACAGCTGGTAATAATTTAAGTGATCAACAACAATGGAATACTTAAATTATGGTACATCATCTGAGTACTATATCACATAACCAATAAAATTGTAATGATAATGTTTACCAATGTGGAAAATGATTTCTGAATAGGAAAAATATATAGAAACTTTTATCTATAGCACTGATTTAACAAATGTTTATTAACTATTTGTGTTGTATCAGACCCTGATCTAGGTGATGGGATATATTCACGAACAAGATTATTCAAGATCTGCCATCCCACAGCTTCATAATTGGGAAGGACAGAGAATAAGAAATATATAAACAAGTACACTAACTTTACAGAGTGATCATTGCTATCCAAAAGGACAGGGAAAATAATTAACTACCTAGAATGAGCCTATGGCGGTATTGAGTCTTCTCCTTTACTAAGAGCAAATTTCTCTGGAAGAATGGTGAAGATAGAAAAGATTTAACAAATGCTTGGATTTTATAATGTGGAACTGGAGAGTGTTGGTCTACAGAAAAGTTTTATTTTACCTGTGTTTGAAACCAACAGTGGTGGGGATTCAGAACTAGAAACTGGAGGCCTATGGTTGGAGTCTTGGAACTTGAGCTCCAGTGTAGCAAAAATGGATTTGAGAGCACAAATTGTAAAGAAATTTAAAGTATAATGATGTACTATAGTTTTCCTTAAGAGTTATAAGGCTGAACAAGAAGAGTATGTGGAATTACTCCTGAGTTTTAGTTTTGCTGCATTATATGAGCCACAGAGAGAGTACCTTGTAATGCATCAGTGTGGGAGAGTTGGTAGTAAATGTTCTCATGAAAAGTAGTTCCCTTACTATGTGTCTATATGTGAATATATATGTATAAAAACTAGAAAGCCTAAAACCATAGAAATTCTCATGTGAATAAAAACTAGAAAGGGCTGAAACCATAGAAATTTTTAACAACTTCAACAATATACATTTTTGTGATATAAATAAAAAAAGTACATTCTGTTTTTTTAATTCATTTTTAACTTTAATTAATTGTTCAAAGGCTTTGCCATGCAACAAAGTAGCATATGAATACAAGAATCTTGATCAATGCACCTTTTTCATCTTTCTCAGAATGTATACTCAATATTCATGGTTTAGTTATGTTTGGCTTCTATGATTGTTATTCTATGTTTAGCAGATCATTTTTTAATTCTTATATTCTAAAGAGCTCATATTCTATTTGATGTTTCTGAAAACTTGTGGTACCTACTCTCAATTCTATTGTCAAATATGATGAAAATGTTCTGTGTCTATGTGCATTCATGCTTGACCACTTATTAATGCATTTTGTATTAATGTTTCCAGCATACTTTGCAGGTTTTTGACAGTAGTCTCATCCAAACCCTCTACTCCAGGTTTAGAGTTGTGATTGAAATATTTTAAGGAATAAAATTGAAATCATTACTGCTTATAAGATCATTAAACCCAGCACCGTTCTCTAACTCTGAAAAGCAATGGCATACAGAAAATATTTATAAAGAATGCATTCTTTTATGTTTCAATTTTTCAAAAATTATAAAACACTTATAAAGCATATTTGTTTATATTTTCAAACAGCAGGAAAGGCATTAGACTGTGATTCCTGAAATCTAGATTCTGCGTTTAGCTCAGTTGTAATTAGTTACATAATTTTGGAAGATTTCTGTTTTTCAAGACTTTGTTTGCCTTACTTATAAAGTTAGTTGTTATAATAGCTCTAACATTTTGTTATCTCGCTACTTCATTTCTTCTTATTTTGAAGTGTAAATATTATTTTAGAAGCATTCAAGATCTTACTTCCCCTCCTCCCTACACGCGCACGTGCACACACACACACACACACACACACACACACATTCATATTTGAAGATGAGTAATCCTTATCTTAAGAACCAGGCATATTCTGTAAATGTGTTCAGAAAACAGCGTAACACAGATATTGAAGGCAGCTTGTTTTTAACTTGTAGCTAAACATGACATTCAAATGTTAATTGGATGAATGAATCTTGTTCATTTTACAGACATGGAAATGTCAATGGAATAAAACTATTTATCACAAGATAATGGTCTCCTGCCGCCAGATAAATGCCAAGATGAAGATTCTTATTGAAAATGTATCAAAATACTCTATTGCTATTTATTGAAAATAAAGGTTGAGGAAAAGTTCAACTTTTTAGGTCAAACATGAGAAATGCTCTGCTTACCCTATTAATATATTACTGTATCAATGACAGTGTTCATGAGGTAAAAACATAGTATCATTATAAGAAATACAGTTTAGAGATGATTTCTTTTATTCTTAAGAATTACTGAACAGTGAGTTGGGACTAGGAAAAGATGTTTAAATATTATTGAGCTCTTATTTGTGTCTAACACATACCTGAATGCATTCACTAGTGTTAGCCTATGAGAACAAAATTTGAAAAGGATTATTCTAATTTTACAAGTAAAGGTAAAAGAACTTGTAGTTGCGCTGAGAGTAATTGCCAATCTCAGGGTTTAAACTTTGCCTGGATTCCAAAGTTAGTGTTTTTCCTTTATACCTTACATTTCTACTTACATTATGTAAGTTTAATACTACAATGCTTTCTAGTGTTTCAGGAATTAGGAGAATTACTGTTCACTGAAGTTTTTGCTGATCCCTTGATACCAGCCAGACTCTTCTTGTTCCCCTCCATGCCCAGCAGTCTCTCCTTTTGCTGCCTACCAGACCCTGGGCATTAGTTAGTTCTGACTATGGACTGTGAAGAAACTATAGGCTTCCTTTGTCAGTGAACTCATTTTACCTAGTCCTTTTAGTTAGCCGTATATTTTTCATATAGAAGATATATTTTTCATACTAGGAGATAAGGTACTAGAAGAAATTATGTGTTTTCTTCTCTCTTTTCCCCATAATTCCCAGCAGAGTGTGGAATCTATATGGTCTGTTTTAAGAAATAGAGGAAGTATTAAGGGCTGTATAAGGGCTGTATTATGAACTCATATGAATATGGAAGTCCATTTGCTTGGACCTTTACCTATGCTTGTGTATGTGAATTTTCTTTAAAACACATTAACTTTTGTTTATTTTGTAAAATTTCTTGAGGCAGTGGATGAGCAGCTAATTTAACTATTATTGAATACAAAAGATAGACTCTTGTATGTTTAAATTTCTCTCAGGAGGAAAATCCTAATCCATATAGCATTCTTGATATGTAAGTAATATATATATTAGTAAAAGATTTGTGTGTGTGTGTGTGTGTGTGCCCAGTCTCGGCTTGAACTCAGGGCCTGGGTGCTTTTTGTGTTCAAGGCTGGTGCTTTACCATTTGAGTCACACCTCTACTTCTGGCTTTTTGATGGTTAATGGGAGATAAGATAAACTTTCCTGCCTGGGTTGGCTTCAAACTATGATTCTCATATCTCAGGCTCCTGAGCATCTAGGATTAGGTGTGAGCCTCTAGTGCCTCTGTCTTTTCTAAAAACAAATTATTGTCAAGATGCACAGAGGGGTTACAATTACATAAGTAAGGTAGTGATTATGTTTCTTGTCTAACTTGTTACCTCTTCCCTCATTTTTTGAAGAACTCATAATACTACTTCAGTACCTTTAGATCAATAATTTGCATCATCATGTCATGTAGATCACTAATTCAAGCCTTACCATGCACTTTCACAGATGGGAGACCTTTATCCCTGAAGGACATATGGGAAGGAGTTCATGAGTGCTATAAGACACGACTACTACAGGGACCATGGGACACTATCACCCAACAGGTTAGAGATTCATTTTATTGCATGCAATTCTTTCTCACTCTCATCTTTTTTCACTCCAGTCATACGGATTTTATTTCAAAGATAGTTTCCTTAAGTGCACCTTCCCAGCTAGAACCAGACTTAGTTTACTTCCCTATTATAAGCTTCCATAATACCCTATGACTTTCCTTCATAGGGCTTACCATTTTTGAATTATATATTTGAATGGTTTAAAAAAATTAATGTGTGCCTTTCCCCCAATTTTGTGAGCTCCCTTGTAGGCAGACCATGTCTATTTACCTGCTTTACCTGTCATTGTACACTCAACACCAGCACAGTATTTACTGAATAAGTGTTCAAAATAATATATTGTGTAAGTAAAAACAAATTAAGGTGGTACATATAAGAAATAGATGTGTTAGCTTTCATGTTAACTTTCATCATGTATAATGCTTTCCAGTTTTACTTATAGGTACATTTGCAAAAGAAAAGTCTGCAATAGTGATCTGCAAAAGTAGAAATATAGATCTGCTGAAAGGAGATATAAAAAGTAGATCTGCAAAAGTAGAGAAAATAGATCTGCCAATCATATAAGTCATTATTACTTCCTTGTTAAAAATTAGCACTTAATTACTTTAGAAATTTAAAAATATCACCTTGCAACCAATCATGATCTTAAAAATAATTTTACTTATATCAAGAATCTTATTTTATCAATCCTCTGCTAAGCTTAATAAAAGCTTTATTTAAAAATTATTCTTTTGGTCATTAGAATGTTAATGCTTATTTGTGTATTTGATCATAATAATGGCAGTTTACCTTCCAATCAACATAAGAATCCTTAGTATCTCATGAGTAGTTTTTTGACAATGACTATAAGTGACCACTTTCTAGGCCGTAATTGAAGCCAAAACCAGCTTTAAGTGTCTTTCACATTGCCTCTCAAATTAATCTCTTCTCCTCACCCCCCCACCCCCTTCCCATGATCACTCTCCTAAATTAAGTCCTTTGACTTCACCGGGAACAATTTGTAAAAGCCTCTTATCTTTGGCTTTCTGCTCCTTTCCTCTCTTCCTCTTATGATTGGTTGCATCTTAACGCTTGCATACTTCTCTTATACATATGGAGGCCTGCAACAGCTCTGTGAGGACCTGTGGACATGGTCTAAATGTCTTGCCTGGGCTTCAGTGGCTGCCATTTTCCTGCTTTCACCTGCTTTTTGAAGTTTATCTTGTACTCCTTCCATCTAAGCTCCTGCCAAACATGATTGCCTGTATGCATTTTAGGCAGCTTGTTCTTGGAATTCTTTCCAGTTTTAACACCTTCCCTCTTTGTTTTCTCTGCGTATTTCCTACATATTCTCTCATACACAGCTTTCTATGCAACTACCTTGGCCTCAATGGAATTCCAAGTTCAGTAAACTAGGCATATATAGTTGCTAAGAAGCATGGTAAATGATACATAAGCTAAACAGACTTTAAGAGTTTTGACAAGATGGGCCGGGCGCTGGTGGCTCACGCCTGTAATCCTAGCTACTCAGGAGGCTGAGATTTGAGGATCGCGGTTCAAAGCCAGCCCGGGCAGGAGAGACCGTGAGACTCCTATCTCCAATAAACCACCAGAAAACCAGAAGTGGCGCTGTAGCTCAAGTGGTAGAGCGCTCGCCTTGAGCTGAAGAGCTGAGGGACAGCGCCCAGGCCCAGAGTTCAAGCCCCACGACTGACAAAAAAAAAAAAAAAAAAAAAGAGTTTTGACAAGAGTACCTTACTCTGTCTAAACTATTTTTAAGTAAGGTGAAAGCTAAGAGTTTCGATTGTCATGTCAATACAAAATGCCCAAAATGTATACTATAAGGTCAAAATCCACAAGACCCCCAAAATGCCTAGTTTTAATAGTCAAGGAAAATGGCAAGGGATAGAGGAAGAAAGTATTGAAAAACAATATGCATATAACTTTTATCCTGTTGGCAACAACTTCTCAATGTTTCCATTGTGCTCCTTATCCCAGCACTCTTCTTCCCCCTCAGTATTGGGTTTGAACTTAATGCTCTGTACTTGCTAGGAAGGCATTCTTTCACTTGGGCCATATCTCTAGTCTAAAAAAGGTAGTGTCCCTGAGTTAACTGAAATCTTGATCCCAGTTTTTATCCTTTTCCATTACTCTCAATAGCAGCCTTCTTCATAATCTCCTTGTAATCTCTAGCCGATAGCACCCTCCCTGGTGCAATTTTGTGTTTTAATTCCATATGTTTTGTTGTATAGCAAGAACACAGAGACGCCACATTTTGAGAGGTCAAATCTGGAATCTTTATTGGAAAGCTGGCAAATGCAGGCAGACTTTTGTTGCAAAGACCTGCAACCCTGCAAATACACTTAACAATGACAGAAAACTGAACCAAGAGAGCAGGAGAGGAAAGAAAAAGCAGAAAAACAATACCCAGTGGAGAGCTGAAGTGGGATGCCATGGTGGCCGCAGAAGAGCCAGGACACAGGACATAGGACACAAGGCATGACCTAATGGCACCTAAGCTGGTCTCTGGGCATAAAAAAGATCAGATCAAGGGTCAGGGTCACAGGGAGTTTGAGAGTTCATGACCCAATGCTGGCAGGTCCAGTAATATATTGTTCCAGTCCCTACCCCTACCTCTAGGAATTGAGGCATGCACATCACTTTGGAGATGGGACTTTTGTGCCTCCACCATGAAGACAAGATGGTACCAGTTAAACCCAATACCCTATCATCCACCACATGGCCAAGATGGCACCAGTTAGATTCAGCATTCCTCCTTCAGTTTGTGTTCTGACTCATTACATAGAAACAAAATGTTTTAATTCAACTATATTTCTTAGTTTCCTAAGAAAATAAGATGTTTCCAGTAAATCCTTTCCATTAGTAGAACTCCTAAATACTTAAGTTAACCAAATTAACCAATTTATACACTAATGATTTATGTGTATGTGTACAGTCCTGGGTCCTGAATTTTTATGCTTAAGGCTAGTACTCTGCCTCTTAAGCCACAGAACCACTTCTAGCTTTTTGGTAGTTTAGTGGAGATAAAAGTCACACAGACTACTGCTTGAGCTGTTTTTGAATTGTGATACTCAGATTCAACTTCCTGTGTAGTTAGGATTAAAGGTGTGGGCCACAAGTATCTGATTTACACTAATGATTTTATTTTACAATTAAAACATTCTTTTAAAATTTATTTTCTTTTAAAGAGGCTGTACAGAAAGGTTACAGTTACATCAGTAAGGTAATTAATACATTTCTTGTCACGCACTGTTACCTCCTCCTTTGTTTTTCTCCCGCTAACCCTTCCCTCTCTACCTCTCTACCTCTTCCCTCTCTACTGACTCCTTCCCACCTCCAAAGTTGTAAGGTTCATTTCCAACGTAGTGTCTTGTGGGTATCATTGTTACAATGGGTCATCCTGTGTCCTTGTTTCAGCACTTTGGTATTCCCCTTCTGCTCCCCAAATTAGGTAATTGTATATATACAAGATGCAAGGTACCAAAATCAAATATAGTTATATATACCATAGGAGGAAGAGCATACAAAAGAAACAAAGTAAAAATCACATAGTACATTAAAAAAAAAAAAGCAAAGAAAAACCTCTTGTGTCCATATCTTGGGGTTCACTTTGCTTAGCATCATTTTATATGGTCATATGTACATACCTTTTGAGCTTTTCTGCTCATCTGATAAGGTTATCCTAGATATATACTAATTATTGCTAATAAGGGGACCTATATTTCTTTGGGTCTGGCGTACTTAATATGATTTTTTCCAAGTCTTTCCATTTCCTAACAAATGGAAAAATCTTTCTGATGGAAACCTAGAATTCTATTGTGTGTGTGTGTGTGTGTGTGTGTGTGTGTGTGTGTGTGTGTGTGTGTGTGTGTGTGTGTGATCCATTTATCTACTGAGGGGCATCTTTGTTCGTTCCATATCTTAGCTATGGTGAATAATGCTGCAATAAATGTCATTATGTCGTTGTGCTGGTAGCTTTAGTATGGCCTTGTTTGTGATCATTTGGGTAGATGCCCAGAAGTGGGATAACTGGGTCATAGGGGAACTCTGTGTAGTCTTTTGAGGAACCTCTATACTGCTTTCCAGAGTGGACACTAATGATTTTTAATAGATTGACTAATGTATCAACTTTTAGATGTTTGAATGGACATACACTACAATAGTAGTACAAATAAGATCCTTTCCTAATAAATATTGCTTTTTCTAACACCCCTGCTGGGATTTACTTAATAGGGAGATATTTGATGCATGCAGATTGCAGGCCAACTATAAAGTTGAGATAGCCCTTTGGAATTTGTCTTTATTCTTCTCACAACACTGCTAATGGCAAATTTCATTTAAGCCTTAAAGTTACTCAACATAATGCCTTAAAGAGTATCTGAGAAAAGCTCATTTGTAGCCATTGTACTATATGATATTTTCAAATCATAGCTATCTATCTATCTAGATCCTATTACATATATATTATTTTACATACATATTAGATATAGTATGAATATGTTAAATATTAGACATATTAGATACATACTAGATTTATATCATAGATATATACCTAGATATATACAGTATCTACCTATTTCTTTTAAAGATGTTGGTTTTTAATTCCAGATTGGCTAATAAGTTACTATTTTTGTCTTTTTATTTGTTTGAGATCTTTAGGAGAATGGATGTGCATTTTTATAAGACCTTCATGGAGAAAAACAAACAAACAAACAAAATACCTCAGTGGATGGATGGGGGAGGGTGTGATACAGCCCTGGAGAAGAATTAAACTGGTGGAGTATTGTGGGACAGAATAGTAGACATCATTTTACAGAATTATACTTAAGGAATCATTAGCTTCCACACTGAACATGATAATAATATGCTGTCCTCCAGAGTGGCTTAAAAACAAAAGCAGCCTTTGCGTAATGTAAAATGCATTTCACTTCATTTTCAGACCTGATTGTGCTCATATAGTTTGTTGCTCTTCATCTTTAGTAATCACACTTCTGTTGTCTCAACATTTGTCTTGATGATAGGGGCCTGTTCATGTTATACATGAACCCTCTCTTTTGAAGGCAAGCCACTTATGGAGATTACTCACCTGTCTTTGTCCATATTACAGACTACCTATTATCTCAGCCCTAGAGTCTAATAAAGAACTTTGGCAGAAAGATGGCTAGGTTGGATCTGCCTAAAATGGTAGAGTGTTATAATGACCATCACTGAAAGTATGAGTCTGTGTTTTGTCAAAGAATTCCTATGTCTTGACATGGGCTAAAATCACATGAAAAAATTATATCTTAAATTTTGCTTGAAGATGTTCTGTGTGTGAGGGTGTGTAGTGGTCAAGTAGATAATTTTCTAAGAAACTCATGTTTGGGGGAATTAAATATATATAAAAATAGAGGTAATAAAATTATGATATTATCTATCTATCTATCTATCTATCTATCTATCTATCTATCTATCTATCTATCTATCATCTATCTACAGGTAATTGAACCTAGAGCCTTCTAAAAGCTACCCACATACTGTATATCACTGAGCTATCTCTTCAGTCCTAGACTGGCTTTTCTCTGGTGTCTCATCTGGATTGAATTTTTTGAAAAAAAATCTTAGATACTATTTTTAATACATATTTAAGTTAGTGTCTCTGTGATGTTGCTTAGTATGTTCCTCCCTGTATGTTTCATAAGCTGATAGTTAGATCTTGAGGCTTGATCAAAATATGAGGTTTGCAATTTTTGGCAATAATACTTAATAATTTTTTTGTTTCTAGCTACCCAGATTAAAAAACATTATGTCTGGTTATTCTTTCTTAGCAGCCGTTGCTGCAACCACTAGTTCATTATGGTGATGATATTTTATTTCTATAATTTATTACTTATTAGTTGGGCCACTTCTATAATGACAGCTTCTCTTACCAGCTTAGTGTCAGCTGAGGTATACTTTTCATAGGAAAATCACAAATATGTGATTCTTTCCCTAGTTTTCTTTCTTAGAGTCTTGCCTGTGCTATAGCATAATGAACTAGTTGTCTAGTTCAGAGTTGACCAATAATTTTAAATGAATATTTATGAACTCAGGAATGTAAATGTTTTGTGCATTTCAATTCATTATAGTGATTATTCTTCTTGATGTTCATTTTGCTACACCTTTGACCAGTTAAAGTTTATCTAAGTCCTTTTGATACAACCTATGGATCTTGGATGGCTTTCTTACTTTCTTCTATGAAAAGTTGTTGTACATTTATGTTGTGCAGAACCTGTCCAGACTTGGAATCAGCCATTTTCCAAGGAAGATTGGTTGCAGGAACCAGACAGAATGAATTTTACTCTGAGCATCAGCACTTACAGCTGCATGACCTTCAGCAAATTATGAAGTATATTGCTATGTTCATTTATCTTTTCATTAGCAATGATGGTAGCATGTTCAGAGTTGATGGGAAGACTAAGTAAATCAATATATAGAAAATACTTTTAGATGTTGTTTCACATACACTAACAGTAAACATATTATGTAGTTATCACAATCACTAACATCATTATTTCCAGGTAAATACTCCTACTTCAGAGATTTTTTTTCAGCCATTGGTGGTTAAATGAGATCAAATTTAGGATTTGATCCATTCTCTTTTTTTCCCCCCTCATGGAATTGATGAAAATCTCTGAGCCTAAACCAAATGCATATATGTCAGGTCTCTATTTTAGCTGTATGTTGCTTCTCTCTTCCTCTTTAATCCTCATGAATCACTCTGCATCAAGAACTGCATCTTTATACTTTGGGGTCTTAAGTAGGTTTTCAAAAGAAAATACTAGAAATTGACTGCTTCCTTTTTATATTATTAAATATTTTTATTGTTATTATAAAGATGATTTACAGAAGCCTTACCATCTCATAAATCAGGGAATGAGTAGATTTCTTTTTGGACAGTGTCAACCCTTCCTTTGTACTCGCTCAGTTTTTCCTTCCCTGTCTGCAAGTTGTATAGTTCATTTTCATCAGTGTGTACTGAGTATCACTGCTACATTTGTTCACACTTTTTCCCTCTCTGAGTACTTTCTTAGTAACAGCAAAAAAAATAAAAACAAACAAAAATGCTTATTTAGGACACAATTTGAAGTAGAAAATCGATTAGTCCTGTCTATTGCCTATTCAGTCCTTGGTGGAGATCATCTGACTGCATCAAAACACAAAAGAAAATTTAAAAAGAGAAATGGTTATGTTCATGAGAGAAAATACAGCAAAACAGGGCATCAGCAGAATTTCAAGGACTAGCCTTGGGATCCTTTGTTTGTTTGTCACAATGACTATGTACCCAAGCCAGGCTCAAACTCATATTCCTCTTGCCTAACATCCGAAGTGCTGGGATTATAGGCATATACCACCAAACCTGACTCAACCTTGTTCTTTTTAGTGTACCTTAGAGGGAATTAACCAGTGTCTATGAGAACTATACTAACCCTTTGAGAGTGTCACCCACACTGACCCTCTGACCTCCACTAGGCTCTACTTCTCAAAGATTTCACTACTTCATCATTGCTCCCCAAGGGTCAAGTTTCTAGCACATGAACATTTGAGGGACACACTCAAACCATATGTCATATCATGCTCCTTTCTTCATACAAATAAAGATTATATTTTTATAAATACTGTTATACTGAGGACTGTGTTCACATTCTAAGTTAACATACTTTATATGGCCTAAACATTTACTTTGTTTCATTTTTAAAAACAATTAAAACATTTTTTGGATTCCTAAAGGTATATCACAGAATACATTTTATTTTTAATACATTTGAGACATTTTTGTGGGGAGCTATAGGAATTGAACTGAAAAAAGCATTATACCTACAATGATGAATAAGACAACTATGCTATACCCATTCTGTTCTGCTATGTGACAGATCTGTAGAAACCTCAGGTGTCTGGGTCTAATCCTCGAATGCCTAGATAGTGCTTGCTACCATTTCTATTATTACAAATTGACTATTTATAATTTGATGGAAAAGATTTTTCTCTATGAGACTTTAAACCTCTGAAACTTGTGGATCAGACTCATATCATCACTGTTTTCAAATTTCCAAATGATAGAGGGGAGTCGTATCAGGCAGCTTCATTTTATACATGTGTGTTCACATTCGTGAATGCATGCACACACATTCCTCTTGCACAATGGCCTTTTTTGAAATATTTTTGGTCTGGTCTTTTTTTATTGTCAAGGTGATGTACAGAGGGGTTACAGTTTCATAAGTACTATAATAAGTACACAACTTGTCAGACTTGTTACCCCTTCCCTCATTTGTCTGGTCTTTTTTCCCTTAGCTTTCCAATGGTAAAGGGGAGAGTTGTATATGAAACTACAAACCTATGTGTTATTTCCTTATGAATATATTATTTCTAACACCTAAACTCTGTACTTCAAATTTAGGAAGCAAGACTTTTGAGGTACTTATTTTCTGACTTTATATAGCTAGAAAAAGGTAGCAAAAAAAAAATAAACGAATGTGGCTAGATGTACAAAAGTAAAAAATCCCTTGATTATTTTTCTTCATTTGTGGGGGGGAACCTATATAGTGCATATTTTGTATATATCAACACTACTGGTTTCATTTTTGAAGCCTTTGACATGCCTAAAACATGCATACAATAATTCATTTCAGTGAGTTACATTTTCTTTCCATTATAAACTTTGCACGGTGAAACACACGTGTGCGCGCGCGCGCGCGCACAAACACACACACACACACCACCACCACCACCACCACCACCACCACCACCACCACCACCACCACAACAACAACAAAAATTCAAAACTCTTTAGGTATATTTTGCTGAACAGATTGCCTTTGGCTCTCAGTGATACAGGAAGTCACTGGTTAAAGATTCTTAAATAATTAGGCTTCATATGTTGCCTGGTGATTTATAATGATGGCTGATAAACTGATGATTTAATTGTGCTTCCTCTAGTAATAATCTTAAGTGCTCAAGTGAAGTTCCAGTGATTGGCTTTCTTCTTCAGTCTCCCTGGAGTCTTTAGGCATCTCTTTTATACAACATCCGATAACTGACTTTCAAACATTCCTATTTAAAATAATACAAACCAATTAAAGCACACAGCTGTTTAACAAAACTTCTCAGTGTTGGTATAGGTCTCCATGGGTATTTCCTGATGGCTCATAATGACATAAATTTAGTGCACCTGGTAAGAACTGTGTGAACTGGAAGTGGCTTAATTCTTAAATGACAAGAAAATTAAGGAACCTTATGGATTGCTGCTGCTGCTTTAGGATGACTGCCAGCTCCGTGGCCAGCTTCTCTTTGGGTTTCATTTCATTCAGATGGGCTGCAGATATATGATTGTTTTCTTTGTAATTTTCTACTAATTTGTTGAATCAGAGTTGCTAGGTATTAATTTTGGGAGTCAGTAAGTCAATTTAGTGGGCATGCTTGTGTAGAAACTTTCACTGTTTTAAAAATTCTCTTGGATTCTGCCATTTCCTTGACTTCTGAAAGTTAGATATGCTCCTTTATTGCATTCTTTCTTACTTTGGTATCTAAACACAATAAGAACAGTTTGTTAGTCTTAGGTTCACTGTGACTTTTAACATTTATTAAGTCACAATGCAGTATGGTGCCATACATTGACAAAGTACTTCACTTCCATATCCATTCTCTTACTAGTGAAGTAAGTCTACTGTCATTCATACTCTGTTGTGCTTTGCTTGCTTGGGAAAAACCTCCACATTTTATGAATTTTTTTGTACCTTAGACTTCCCTTAAGAAGTATATGGCACAGAAATGGAGGGACAAAGGGAAAACAAATGCAGCAGTGATACTTAATAAAATGTTAAAAATGAGCTATATACAACTTGTAAGTGGGGAAAGAAGGGAAAAAGTAGGAGAGGGAAGGGATGATATTTCCACCAAAATATATTCACTACCTGACTTATGTAAGAGTAGCCCTTGTGTACATCACCTTTAAAGAACAATTTGAAAAAACTTAAAAATAAGTACATTAGGGCTGGGAAGGTGGCTCAGTGGTAGAGCGCTTGCCTTGCATGCCTGAGGCCCTGGGTTCAATTCCTCAGCACCACATAAGCAAAAAGAAAAAAGCCGGAAGTGGCGCTGTGGCTCAAGTGGTAGAGCACTAGCCTTGAGCTGAAGAGCTGAGGGACAGTGCCCAGGCCCAGAGTTCAGGCCCCATGACCGGACCCAAAAAAAAAAAAAAAAGTACATTAAAATTTTTCCCCAATTATTTTGACTAAGGCATTTTATTTTTTTATTCCTTGGTTCTAGCTTTTGGAATGTTTATGGAATGTTAAATGCTATTATAGCATTATAGTAACATTATTTTCTCATCAACTTTTACTTTCTTATAGTTTCAAACTACTAACGATCAATTAAGTGTTCAAATTAATGTAAATAGAGGTTTTTTAATGGGACTTGTCTTATTAAAATAATTTCTTTTTTTAAGTTTATTATCAAGATGATGTACAGAGGGATTACAGTTGCATAGATAAGGTAATAAGTACATTTCTTGTAGAACACTGTTACCTCTTCCTCATTTTTCTCCTAAATTCTCTTCCCCCAATCCTCTCCCCCTGCGGCAAGTTGTAAAATTCATTTCCAATATATTGTCTTGTGAAGATCACTATTGCATTGGTTCACTCTTTGTCCTTTGTCTCACCATTTTGTTGTTCCCCTTCCCTTTACCAAATCAGGTACCAAAATGATACCAAAATAAAAACCAGTGACACCAGCAGATAAAACAAAGGGGAAAAAATGAAAGAAAAAAGAAATAACTTCACAAAGTGCATTAAAAACAACAACAACAACAAAGAAAAACATCCTGTTTCCATATCTTGGAGTTCATTTCAATTAGTATCATCTCATATGGTCACAGGCATATAGCTATTGGGCTATTGTGATCCTTTGCTAGGACTATCCTAGCCATATACTAATTCTAACAAATCTTGTTTACATATTAGTGAGTGTTTAATTTTTTTTTTATTTTTTGGTGCCAGTCCTAGGGCTTGAAATCTCAGGTTCCGGGTGCTGTCCCTAACTTCTTTTTTTTTTTTTTAATTTTATTTGTGAACATACTGTACAGAGGAGTTACAATTACATGGGCAGGATAATGCGTACATTTCTTACCAAGCATTGCAGCCTCCTCCTTTGGTTTACCCTTCACATCCCTTCCCAGCTTCCCCCCTCCCCCCCAATCCCAATCCTTCTCCTTCCCCCCCTTCCCTCCCTCCCTCCCCCCCACCCCACCGACGTTGTAAAGCTCCTTTTGGACATGTCAACTTGTACTTCTCATTGTTGCAACAGGTCCACCTATATCCTTAAACAACTGGTTTTTCCCCATCTCCTCCACAAGTTATACTGACATCAAATATAGTGAAAGCAGGGGTTATACTGTGGGGGAGGGACATACAAAGCAACAGAGATAATCTTATAAATGCGTTAGAAACACATGCATGAAAGAAAAAAACATTAAAATACATATCTAAGGGTTCATTTTCCTGACATCACATTATCTGACGTTTTCCGCTTGACTCATACATATACTAGATATTGCAAATAAGGGAAACCATGGGACCTATGTTTCTTTGGACCTGGCTTACTTCACTTAATATAATTTTTTCCAAGTTTTTCCATTTCCTAACAAATGGGGCAATGTCATTCTTTCTGATGGAGGCATAGAATTCCATTGTGTATATATACCACATTTTCTTGATCCATTCATCTACTGAGGGGCATCTGGGTTGGTTCCAGATCTTAGCTATGGTAAATAATGCTGCAATAAACATAGTTGTGCTGGTAGCTTTAGTGTGGTCTTGTTTGTAAACATTTGGGTAAATGCCCAAAAGTGGGATTGCTGGGTCATAGGGGAGTTCTATGTGAAGTCTTTTGAGGAACCTCCATACTGCTTTCCAAAGTGGTTGAACAAGTTTACATTCCCACCAACAATGAAGTAAGGTTCCTTTCTGTCCACATCCCCTCCAGCATCTGTTGTTGTTAGAGTTCTTGATTTTCGCCGTTCTAACTGGGGTGAGGTGATATCTCAATGTTGTTTTGATTTGCATTTCTTTTATGGCTAGGGATGTTGAACATTTCTTCATGTGTCTATTGGCCATCCTTCTTTCTTCTTCAGAGAAGTTTATTTTTAAGTCTTTTGCCCACTTATTTATTGGGCAGTTGTTTCTTTGAGGATTTGTTGTTGGGGGGGTTTAATTTTTTGAGTTCCAAGTATATTTTAGATATGAGACCCTTGTCCATTGTATGGCTAGTGAAGATCTTCTCCCAATCCGTGGGCTTTCTATTGATCTTGCTAGCTATGTCATTTGCCCTGCAGAAGCTCTGCAACTTTATGCAATCCCATTTGTCCAACCTTTCTTTGATTTGTTGTGTTTCCGGGTCTCTATTCAAAAAATTTCGGCCTGAGCCAAGGAGACCTAGGGTTTCTCCTATTCCATCCTGTAATGTTTTCAGAGTGTCTGCTTTGACTTCAAGGTCTTTGATCCATTTGGAGTTGATTCTGGTGCAGGGTGATATATAAGGATCTAGCTTTAGTTTTCTACATGTAGTTAACCAATTTTGCCAGCACCACTTACTGAAGAGGCTGTCTTTCTTCCATTCTATTGTTTTAGCTCCCTTATCGAAGATTAGATGGCTATAGGTCTGTAGGTTCATTTCTGGGTTTTCAATTCTATTCCATTGGTCCTGAGGTCTGTTCTTATGCCAATACCAAGCTGTTTTGATTACTATGGCTTTATAGTAGAGTTTGAAATTTGGTATTGATATTCCTCCAGCAGTGTTCTTTCCATTGAGGAGCGTTTTTGCTATTCGGGGTCTTTTATTGTTCCATATGAATTTTTGGATTGTCTCTTCTATTTCCTTGAAGAATGAAGTTGGAATTTTGATAGGTATTGCGTTGAATTTGTAGATAGCCTTGGGAAGTATTGCCATTTTCACGATGTTAATCTTTCCAATCCAGGAGCATGGGAGGCTTTGCCATTTTTTTAGTTCTGTGTTGATTTCCTTTTTCAAGATTTTAAAGTTTTCATCATAAAGGTCCTTCACTTCTTTAGTTAAGTTAATTCCTAGGTATTTTATTTTTTGTGGGGCTATTACAAATGGAGTTGCTTTCGTAATTTCAGCCACACTTTTCTCATTGTTGGCATACAGAAAAGCCATTGATTTTGGGGGGTTAATTTTATAACCTGCTACTTTGCCAAAGTTTTGAATCAGCTTGAGTAATTTGGGAGTGGAGTCTATGGGATTCTTTAAATACAAGATCATGTCATCTGCGAAGAGGGAGAGTTTTCCCTAACTTCTTTTGCTTAAGGTTAGCACTCTACCACTTGAGCCACAGCACTGCTTCCAGCTTTTCCTGTGTATGTGGTACTGAGGAATCGAACCTAAGGCTTCATGCATGGTAGGCAAGCACCTAACCATTGAGCTACACTCCCAGCCCTGAGAGTTTAAAAATTATGGTTTAAGATTATACTTCTAATAATTAAGTGGGATATACTGGTATACTTGAGTTCTGTTTCTTAAGTTAAAATTTATTTCATTAAAAAATTAAAAGGATTGTTTAATATTCTGTTTCATATACATATAGTTCAGCAGAGTATTGCTTAGCTTTTTTCAGTCAAACTTTTGATTTAATACATGCCTTGAGTTTATAAAATTCTTATTAAAAATTTTTTATAACATTTCATTGATCCTTAGAAATTTCTATGCCTACAAAAGATGCAACTTATAAATATAAAAATAAGATACCATTTAAAATATTTAATAATTGCCTTAAACAAAAAATTAATAATTATTTTTGTATTGCTCATCTTAACATATTTTATTTGATAATTACCTATCATCAATTTTTGATTTTTTATTAACATATTTCAAACCTCAAATGTGAAGACTATTTATCTTCTCATTTTCAGTTTTTGAGGAAATGGTTAATAGGGAATAGGGAACAGAAAAGGCAGGAAGGTCAGCCCCAAGACCTGGAGATGAAAAGCACAGGCCAGGCTCTGCTGGCTCACACCTGTAATCCTGGGTATTCAAGAGGCTGAGATATGAGGATAGCGGTTTAATGCTAGCTCAGGCAGGAAAGTTTGTGAGACTCTTATCTCCAATACACTTCTCAAAAAAAGTCCAAAGTGATGCTGTGGTTCAAGTGATAGAACACTAATCTTTTTTTTTTTTTTTAGAGCACTAATCTTTTTTTTTTTTTAATTTAATTTTATTTGTGAACATACTGTACAGAGGAGTTACAGTTACATGGGCAGGATAATACGTACATTTCTTACCAAGCATTGCAGCCTCCTCCTTTGTTTATCCTTCACATCCCTTCCCAGCCTCCCCCCTCCCCCCCAATCCCAATCCTTCTCCTTCCCCCCCCCTCACCCCCCCCCCCCCCCCCCGCACGAACGTTGTAAAGCTCCTTTTGGACATGTCAACTTGTACTTCTCATTGTTGCAACAGGTCCACCTGTATCCTTAAACAACTGGTTTTTCCCCATCTCCTCCACAAGTTATACTGACATCAAATATAGTGAAAGCAGGGGTTATACTGTGGGGGAGGGACATACAAAGCAACAAAGAGATAATCTTATAAATGTGTTAGAAACACATGCATGAAAGAAAAAAACATTAAAATACACATCTAAGGGTTCATTTTCCTGACATCACATTATCTGACGTTTTCCGCTTGACTCATACATACACTAGATATTACAAATAAGGGAAACCATGGGACCTACGTTTCTTTGGGCCTGGCTTACTTCACTTAATATAATTTTTTCCAAGTTTTTCCATTTCCTAACAAATGGGGCAATGTCATTCTTTCTGATGGAGGCATAGAATTCCATTGTGTATATATACCACATTTTCTTGATCCATTCATCTACTGAGGGGCATCTGGGTTGGTTCCATATCTTAGCTATGGTAAATAATGCTGCAATAAACATAGTTGTAGAGCACTAATCTTAAGCACAAAAAGCCTCAGGGATAGTGCCCAGGCCCTGAGTTCAAGACCTAGGACCATTAAAAAAAATTAAAATTAAAGTTAAAAACAAAAGGAGCATGAGCACAGGTTCTGCTGAATATGTGTCTGGATACCTTAGTAAAGGAGTATGTGTTTCTTGAGAAAGAAACAATGTATTTTCTTATTTTTTTTATTAGCTTATATTATTTACACAGCAGAATGTTTGCAGTGTATACATATTCTACTATTCAGTTTTCGAACTTTTTTTTATCCACTTCCTACGCCCTTCAGCTGCTTTACACGTTATTTTCCTAATTCTTTTGCATGTCAGCTATTAAGTTAACATGCTAACATTTATAGTCTGTATAGTACAGTTAAGTCATTGATCAATAAATAAAGATAATACCAATGTTTATAAAGCATTTGCACAAGTTAATGTAGCTATTTTTATTGTATGCTAATGCTATTTTTCAATATATTAATTCAAATCTACTTCCTTCCCATCGAAATTTCAATAAATATTTCCAAGTGCTATTTATAGATATAAATGTACATACACACATATGTTACTCATATAGCTTAATGTGCTAATACATACATACACTAGCTATTAAAATAATCAAGGAAGAACAAGTGATGGGGGAGAAACCACAGATTTAACAAAAAAAAATCTAAGCTAAAGACAGTGTTTGAGTTTTCTAGTGAAAAGGGAAAGCCAGTTAAATGAATCACTTAATTCTGCTATAGTAGGAAGCATACAAGTTTATAAGATGAGACAGACTTTATTCTTCTATTAACTTCTAGAAAGATAATTTTACAAATATGAATTATGATCCCTATTCTAAGAGATGGGGAAGAAGTGATATTCAGTGAGAATGGTATGAGAGAAATATAGTTATGTGCTCTGTGTGTTTAGGTTTAAACTGTAAAGGGCTTTACAAACAGCTTAACTTCAAATAAAACCTGAAGATGTATTTTAGGTGTTCTAAAATGTTTTTAAATTTGAATGATGTTAGACTGGGTTTATGCTATAAAGCCAGTTACAGTTATCGCTCTTCCATATTGTCTTATATTCTATTTATCTATGCCTCTTTACAAAGGACATTTGAATTGAACTATTCTTTTACAAAGAAAACTCAGAGCAGCTATTTGAATATGTATATTTAAACCAGTATCTGGTGGCTTAAATTCAGAAGACTGAGAGCTGAGGATTGAGTTTGAACCCAGGACAGGCAGAAAAGTCTGTGAGACTCTAAATCAGAAAAATGCCAGACTAGAAGCATGGCTGAAATCCAAGAGTGCCAGCCTTGAGAGAAAAGCTGAGCAAGAACATGAGGCCATAAATTCAAGCTCAGGATCAACATAAGGGTAAAGACAAGAAAGTTTTAATGCATAGATTTCTAGAAAGTATATATATTAAATGTAAATATACATATAAGTGGATCTTACCATGTGACTTTATTTTTTTTAATTTTTTCATTATAGACATCTTTCTACCCAGTATTTAATTATGATATCTCATAGAATTCTATTGTAAGATGGTGCCATATTTGTTTTAACCAATTTCATATTATGGTCTGAGTTTTTTCAGTTGTTTGTATTATAAAGTTACAAAATGAATACCTTTATGCATGTAATTTATGCAATTTTCACTACTTTTATGAGTATAAGTCCTTAGAACTCAGATTGGTGAGTCAATGGATTTTTTTTGTCAGTTGTGGGGCCTGAACTCCGCTCAAGGCTAGTGCTCTACCATTTGAGCTTGAGCTCCACTTCCATCTTTTTCTGCTTATGTGGTGCTGAGGAATTGAATCCTGGGCCTCAAGGCAAGCACTCTATCATTGAGCCATCTTCCCAGCCCTATTTTTTTTAAATTATATTGGTTTTATTTTTAAGTAGCTATAAGAGGCATTATCATATGGCAAATCAGTTTATAAGTACAGTGTATCTTGATTGATATCACCTCTTTCATTATTCTCCCTATCTATCCACTTTTGATTGGTACTACTAGACTTTGAAGTCAAGGTCTCATACTTGCTAGGTAAATACTCTTATCACTTGTATCACATCCTCAGCCAATATTTGCTTTTTGTTATTTCCCAGATAGGACTCTTGATTTTGCTTGAAGCTAACCTTGGGTCTGGGTCATTCTATTTCTTCCTCTTGTGAATGTAAGTTGTCATTATAAATCCACCACCTTCTGGCTTGTTTATTGCGATGAG
Organism: Dipodomys spectabilis; assembly: GCF_019054845.1. Classification (NCBI taxonomy): domain Eukaryota; kingdom Metazoa; phylum Chordata; class Mammalia; order Rodentia; family Heteromyidae; genus Dipodomys; species Dipodomys spectabilis. The sequence continues at coordinate 20,108,779 of NW_024870817.1, read as the reverse complement.
ATCCCACAAACTTTTTTCCTGCCTGGTCTGTAATGACTATCCTTTTAATCGCCACCTCCTGCGAAGCTAGGATAGCAGGCATGTGTTTAAACCTAGCCCTTGAATATTGACTTTTAAAAAGTTTTGCTAAGGGTTCCCAAGTCAATTTCAGGAAAGATACGCTGCAGCCTTCTTCTGGCAGGATATTAAAGTACCCATTTCCCTAATTGCTCACTAGCACTGGTTGTAGTAATCATGCTTTTTAATGTGTAATATGATGTTGACTAGAATTTTGATTTGACATTGAAGACACTCATAAATAGATCAAATGTAAGCTTTTCTTGTGTTAGTTGAGGAAGTTGATACACTGTTAGAAGTAAAGGTCTAATTTTCATTCTTACTAATACTCCTATTATTTCTTCTGTCCTGAGGCAGGCTGCAGGAGTACCAGCCTTTTTTTGTACTATTTTTGAGATCTGTAGAGATATGAACAGAACTGCATTAAAGCCCTGAGGTCCTTTCGTAAGCATGGAGGAGAGGGTTTTATGCTGTAAGATTTTTGTGAACAGAAGTTAGTCATTACCCCTCCTAGATAATAAGATTGGTGTGGAAAATTTGATTAAGTAAAATTATCTGAGTGTACCTGCCAGGATGAGGCTACAATGAATGTACTCTGTCCCATACAAAGAGTTAGCCATTTGAATAGGTCCTGAAAAACACTTTCAAGACATGACAAGTTTAGTTTTGGCATAGAGTTATGTTTGAGCCATTGATCTTGGCAGTAATTAGCAATAAATTAATTTATTCTTTGTGCAGAACCAGGTCATCACCACAAAGATGGGTGCTTTTCTGTCAAAGGAAATCAAGTAATTGCTTCTTCTAAAAGCCTCATGAAATTGTTTGGAAATAAATGTAAACCTGTGGGTTAGAATGAAACTCATATTTTATAATCTTGTGCGAGTAGGATTTATCTGTGTAAGGTTTATTCCAATAACAATAGCTAATACTTAGAGGAAGCATATCCCAAGTACCAAGAATTCTTCTAAGTTCTTTATATATACTATTTTACAGAAACTTTGAATACCTTTGTGAGGTTGATAGTATTCTCCACATATTAGAGAAGGGAAAACTGAATTACAACGGTTTTAAGTTAAATACCAAAGTTCAAACATCTAAGTAATAGAATTGGAACTGAAAAGAAACAAAATTCACTTGAAAATTTAATGAAAACTCTGTCAGCTTTTCCTAACACAAAAAATGTTGCAACTCTAGTCAAGAGTCCTCTAAACCTGAGAGGACAATCTAAATCCTTGGAACTAGCTAGCAGTGGCCACTGTTACTAGAAACCAATCTCCATATTATCCTCCTTCTCTTATGCTGATTATATACTATAGAGACTGGAAAGTTAACTCACAGTTCTTCATTCTCCTCTTTGATGGAGTCTGAATTGATCTAGATGTGTAATTTCAGATGCATTTGTACAAGCTTTGGGAGATAGAAGTGTGAACAGGCTGCACTTTATCAGAAGCACTGTCAGCATAGAGGGTGTCTGTGTGGCTTTAACAGAGGCTCCAGCTTACTATAGGATAAAGCACCCATTTTGTGGGGTTTTATGAATTGTAGCAGGTATGGTGTAACTGTGGAGTTGGCCCCAGAAGAACCAAGTTCCTCACTTCCAGGTCATGAGAGTGGAGTAAGATACTAGAAAAACAGATTCCTAACCTGAGAAGAGACAAGTAGGTCTCATTATGTCTAATTCTGCAGTGTTGTGATGTGAATCATTCTTGGGAAATGATCATATTTTGTTTTTGGGATGTGTGTGTGTGTGTGTGTGTGTGTGTGTGTGTGTGTGTGTTTGTGTTTATGCCAGTTCCGTGACTTGAACTCAGGGACTGAGTACTGTCATTGGGCTTTTTTTTTTTCCTCAAGGCTAGTGTTCTATCACTTGAACCACACCTCCATTTCCAATTTTTGGTGGTTAATTGGAGATAAGAGTCTCATGGACTTTCCTGCCAAGGCTGGCTTTGAACTGTGATTCTCAGATCTCAGCCTCCTGAGTAGCTAGGATTATAGCCAGAAGTGCTCAGTGTTATCTTACTTTTCAACTCTCCTAATAAACTAACCAGAGGTGATAAATAGACAGAGAGACAGAGTAGCTTCTGGTTTTATTTTTTGTTTTTTGTTTTTGCAACTGAGCTTTGTTCCTATAATATACAACATAACCTAAAGAGTTTCTTTGATAGGTTGAGGAGGCTGAGGGTTTAACTTTCAAGTTTGGTGTACAGTCAACTTCTTCTACTTATTAGAAGTTTGACACACAAAAACTGTTATTTGGCTTTTTATCTTAATCATGTACAAAATAGGATATTGTTTCCATGTAGAGAATATCATAAAGGCTATTTGCTCCATTGGGTTTTTGTGAGAACATGTGAGGTAGTACATGTTATATACTTAGCATTGTGCTTGGCACATAGTTGATTCTATGATCCATAAACACTATGAAGAGGAAAAGCTTATTTCTTTTTTTGGGGGGGTGGGGTTCTTGTCGTTGGGCCTGAACTCTAGGCCTGGGCACTCTCCCTCAGCTCTTCAGCTCAAGGCTAGCACTCTACCTCTTGAGCCACAGCGCCACTTCCAGCTTTTTTTTTTTCTGCTTATGTGGTGCTGAGGAATTGAACCCAGGGCCTCATGCATGCAAAGCAAGCACTCTACCACTGAGCCACCTTCCCAGCCCGGAAAAGCTTATTTCTATTCTATATAATAGAGCACTTCAGTGATCAGTATAGAATGGTTGAGCTTCAAGTTTCCTACAGAGGCCAGACTATCAATGTATAGAAGGAGAGGCAGACCAAATTTGAGTGCTCAGTATATACACTGATGTAACTATTAGGAATTTGGTAGTTCTTATTTTATTTTTTTTTAAATTTTTTTCAAATTTTTTATTGTGATTAAGTAGTTACATAATTCTCCAAATTTTACAGTATTGTGGAATAGTGATGCTTAGTTAAAGTCAACTAACACATTCTAACTTTCATGGGGCAAATTGTCTATCATGAGTTCTATTATGAGTTCTGTGAGCTTTGCAATACAGTTATTTCTCCCACATTGGGTGATATGTACATTTCTTTTGTTTTGCATAGCATCAGCTGTTCCCTCTTTCCCACTTGTTCCCTCCCTCCCATCACTGCCATTGAGTTGCTTAGTTCATTTTGGTCAATGTCTAGTGCAGCTGGTGGGTCCTGCTGTTGTATGTTTTTCCCTGATTCCCTTTAGTTCTGTGTCGTCCTCCTGGTTTCCCTCCAGTGTGCACATATATACCATACATCTGATCAGCAGCATGGGGTTATTTAGTAGTAATTCGACCAGATGAGTGGAAGTCCTTTGTTTCTTAAATCTTGTTAATTGGTAGCTCTTATTTTAAAAGGTCTTTGAGGCCCTGGGTTCAATTCCTCAGCACCACATAATCAGAAAAAAGCCAGAAGTAGTGCTGTGATTCAAGTGGTAGAGCTGAAGAGCTGAGGAATAGCTCTACCAGGCCTAGAGTTCAGGCATCATAACGGACAAAAAAAAAAATTCTCAGGAGAAGCCCTTGGCTTTAAATGACTAGTCAGATATGCTACTTATAATGGAATGCAGTTGACAAATCATAGGAGGAATGCCCTGATGTTGTAATAGACAGGAAAGTAGCCCCTCTGAGCCACAATGAGCATTTCACCACAGAGTTTCTCCCTTGGCAATTCTATTATAGTTAGTTATATTCTACAATCTAGAGCTGTTATTGGGCCTGTGGCTAAACTTCTAGCCTTTCTATTGAAATATAGATAAGTCTTAACATATCCTACAATACATTTAGAACTTGAATAGTATAAATATTGTAGTCAATTTTTAAACCATTTGCTGATGAAAGAAGTTAAATTGAACACAGGTCTAAGTAGCTTCCTCTAATCAATATGCTCATTTTCTGCCCGGACCTCCACTACCGCTTTATTCAAATGGTCTTCATTTTATTTTTTTCTTTTGCTGGCACAGAGTAGAGAACTCAAGGCCTCATGCTTAGTAGGCCAGAATTTACCACTTGCATCATACCCTCAAGATTGAAGTGGCCTGTTCCTCACATGGTAGTTCTGGGTGTGTGTGTGTGTGTGTGTGTGTGTGTGTGTGTGTGTGTGTGTGTGTGTGTGTGTGTGTGTGTGTGTGTGTGTGTGTGTGTGTGTGTGTGTGTGTTGTATATATGTATATGTGTATATGTATATTTCAAAGTTGAACTTGCTCATATATAGAAAGTGTAGAACCTTTACTAGAAGGTGATTAGAACATTTAGTGTCTTCTTAGACCTTGGTAGGTACTCAGAGGTTTCTAGTTTTTGTTCCTGCCCTCTAACTCTGTCTTCACACAAATTAATTAAGAGCAACTGTTACAGGAGAAAATAAGTTTGACTCACTCCTATGAAATGGTCACTTTTAATTTTCCCAAGTCCAACTTATAGGTGGAAATATTCCATAAAATGCCATTATTCTTTGTTTAAGAAAATTATTGCAAAGGTGATAAACAGGGGAGTTTCATTTACATAAGGAAGGTAATGAGTACATTTCTTTTTAAAAACACTGTTACTCCCTCCCTCATTTTCTCCAACTTACCACTCCCCAGTCCCTTCCCAGCCAAATTATAAAGTTCATTTCCAACATAATGTCTAGTGAGTATCATTGTTGTATTCGTTCATCCTTTGTCCTGCTGTTTCTGTTATTCCTTTTCCCTTCCATGAATCAAATAAGCTTATATACAAGAAAAAGGGTACATAAAACTAATACAGAAGAAAAAAGAAATAACTGAATACAAGACATAATAAGAACCTCTTGTTTGCAATTTTTGGAGTTCACTGATACACTCATTATATATGATCCTATAGCAATTCAGCAATTGTGATCCCCTGCTAAGACTATCATAGACATATTCTAGTTATTACAAATGAGAGAAACCATGCAATCTATATTTCTTTGGGTCTGGCTTGCTTTGCTTAATATAATTTTTTTCCAAGTCTCTCTATTTCCTTATGAATCAGGCAATGCCATTCTTTCTGATAGAAGCATAGCACTCCATGTGTATATATTCTACTCTTCCTGATCCTTTCATCTACTGCGGGGCATCTGGATTGTTTCTATATCTTAGCTATGGTAAATAATACTACAATGAACATGGTTGTGCTGGTAGCTTTAGTATGGCCTTGTTTGTGGTCATTTGGGTAAATGCCAAGGAGTGAGATTGCTGGATCATAAGGGAGCTCTATGTTTAGTCTTGTGAGGAACCTCCATACTGTTTTCCAGAGTGGCTGAACAAGTTTATACTCCCACCAACAATGTAGTAGTGTTCCCTTTTGGTTACATCCCTACCAGCATCTGTTGTTATTAGATTTCTTGATAATGGCCATTCTAACTGGGTTAAGGTGGAATCTCAATGTTGTTTGATTTGCATTTCTTTTATGGCTAGAGGTGTTGAATGTTTCTTCATGTGTCTATTGGCCATTCTGATTTCCTCTTCAGAGAAGTTTCTCTTTAAATTTTTAGCCCACTTATTAATCGGGCAGTTGTTTCTTTGAGGATTTGTTTTTGGGGAATTTAAGTTTTTGAGCTCTAAGTATATTTTAGATATGAGGCCATTGTCTGTTGTATGGCTAGTGAAGCTCTTCTCCCAATCTGTGGGCTTTCTATTTATGTTACTAGCTAAGTCGTTTCACATACAGAAGCTCTGCAGTTTAATGCAGTCCCATTTATCCAAGCTTTCTTTGATTTGTTGTGTTTCTGGGTCCTTATTAAGAAAGTACCAAGAAGCCCCAGAGTTTCTCCTATTCCTTCCTGTAACATTTTCAGGGTGTCTGATTTTACTTCAAGGTCTTTGATCCATTTGGAATTGATTCTGGTTCAAGCTGATATATAAGGATCTAACTTGTCTTCTACATATGTATAGCCAGTTCTGCCAGTACCATTTTTTGAGGAGGCTGTCTTTCTCCCATCCCGCTTTTTGACTCCTTATCAAAGATTAGGTAGTCATAGATCTGTGGGTTCATTTCTAGGTCTTCAATTCTATTCCATTGGTCCTCAGATATGTTCCTGTGCCAGTACCAAGATGTTTTTATTACTTTGAAAATGTCATTTTTCTTAACATGCATGTTTGACATCAGTGCCTCTATCATCATTAGAGGATACATGGTAAACTCTTCTGGTCTCAAGTATGTGAATTACATTTTCCCCTTAGACTATAATTTGCAGAACTGAGTTATAACTTTACACAAGGTTTCCTAGATGCTTCCCCCAACTGAACAAGATGGCTACCCCTACAGAAATTAACCATTAGGAAATATGTGTGTGTTTGAGGACACATGTTACCAAGGTACTCTACCACTGAGCTACATCCTTAGTGCAGGAAATAATCATCTCAGAATAGATCTTTCTTCTACTGATGACACCATTCTTTTTTTAAAATAAGTTTTTTATTGTGAAAATACTGTACAGAGGGGTTACAGTTACATGAGCAAGGTAATGAGTACATTTCTTATCCAGCATTGTTGCCTCCTCCTTTTTTTTCCCCTACCATCTTGTCCCTCCCACCTCCTCAACTATACCCCCCCCAAATACCCCCCCCCCGCCTAAAATGTAAAATTCGTTTTTAGACATAGCGTCTTGTACATCTCATTGCAATGTGTCAGTCTGTATCCATATTTAAACAATTTGTTTTTTCCCTTCCCCTCCCCAAATTATACCAACATCAAATGCAGTGAAAACAGGGATCATACCATGGGGGAGGGATATACAAAGCAACAAAAAAAAAAATCACATGATACCTTATAAATACGTTAGAAATAATAGCAAGGAAGTAAAAGCCACTTGTGCCCCTATCTTGGGGTTCATTTTGTTTAACATCATCTTACCTGAGCTTTTCTGCTTGTCTCAAACACATACTAGTTATTGCAAATAAGGGAAACCATGGGACCTATGCTTTTGTCTTCTAATTATTGTGTCATCTAATTTGAGCTTCTTTTTGGGTTCAGGAAAGCCTAGAAGTGAGTGAGTATATCTCAGAGATAGTCTTCATGTTTGCTAAAGAGGATGTTACAGTGAATCTTCTGAATATGTTCTTTTTTAATTAAAGATTTTTTTTTGATATTTGAGGTCCCTTCCACATGAATATTCAGATCATCATCTAAGTTTCTGTCCAAAAGGTAGGTAGAATTTAGATGTGAGTTGTTTATATCAATTTTGAAAGTATTGCCATCTTAACATTTTCCAATGCATGAAAATGGAATATTTTTGTGTTTATTTCATTATTTTCTTTCACCAGTGTTTTATAGTCTGTCAGATGACAAGCCTCACCTTTCTTTCATTAAATTTATCACACATGTTTTATTCCTTTTTGTGCTATTGTGATTTGAGGGAATTATTCTTATATCCTACAACTTTCTAAAACTTGTTTATTAAGCTCTTACATTTTTTTGTAGATTTCTTAGAATTTTCTATATAATCATGTCATTTTGGCATGTCTTAAGTTTGAAGACCCAGAAAATATTGGTAGAACAGGTTATCTGAAAAACAGATAAAGAATTATAATTCTCTGATTCTTTCAACCAAGCTTGATTTTCATGACTTATATCTATCCTTTGATATTTGAATATAGATTTTTATTTGTTTTATTTTTTTAGTCCTGAAGCTTCAACTCTGGGCCTGGGTGCTGTCCCTGGATTCCTTTTGCTCTAGGTTAGCACTCTATCACTTGAGCCATAGAGCCACTTCCAGCTTTTTCTATGATTTAATTGGAGATAAAAATCTCACACACTTTCCTGCCGGAGCTGGCTTCAAATTGCATCCTCAGATCTGAGCCTCCTGAGTAGCTAGGATTATAGGCGTAAGCCAAAAGTGCCTGGCTGACGATAGAATATATTATATTTGGATTATTCCTGCCCTGTATCTTCTTCTATGATTAGGATCCTACTGTTTTATCTATCTATCTGGCTATCTATCTCTATAAATAAAATCATTATTTGTATATCACACTATGTTCTTTTTATTATATCACATCAAACGGTTCAAGTGACTTTTCTCAGCAGAGCTTCAGTGCCCTAATAATGCCAAAGGCTAATGCTTACCAAGAACTAAAGGCCTTTACATCCATGAAGGTTCGCCTCAGGTCCTGGTTAATTCGTAGTATTACATGCCTTGTCCCATGGAGAATAGAAGTCATTATTTTAGAGTGACTATATAAAGGAACTTGGAGATATCAAGGGCCTGAGCTTGGAAAGGATTGACTAAGAGAACTCAGTTGGTAATACAATGTCTTTCTCATGAGGTTTGCCTTTAATTTACCTGGCAGATTCTAGTTTTCTATGGAAAGTAACTCTGTAGACATTCTTAATAATAACATTAGACCACATGTAGGTGGAGTGAAATAATAAATTCACGTATACTTTTATGTCTTGAAACTAGAATATGAGTCATTAAGATATGTGGAAAGGAATATAGGCTTTATAGCAAGAAAGAGGAATATAAGCTAGATCTCCTCTTGTGAGTTATATGTTGTTGATCAAGTCATCTAAAAATTATTTGACCTGATATTCATAAAGCTACATCAGCTTGGCTTTTATTAGTATTTGATAAATCTTTATCTTTTCACCATTAATCTTTCTCTGGGTAATTTTTCCTTGGCAAATAAAATATTATATTTGAAATTTACATATAATAAATTTTCCTTTTTATTATACAGTTCTGTAAGTTATGAAATTGCACAGAAATGTATAACTGACACCAAAAGTAAGATGCAAATGACTTCTGTCATCCTTCTGTCTAGATTCCTGGAGGTAGACTTTTGTAGTCAACATTTTCTTTCAATCCCAAGCCCTGTTCTTTGTCTTTCTGCTTATCTTTCCCAGAATATAATTTATGGATCTATATATTATATAATATATAGATTTATATAGTTTATAGATTCTTATACTATCGATTTATATTTTTATAATATTATATAGATTTTGAGTCTTCCTTCTTTCACTTAACATATGCATTTGACATTCAGTATATTGCTGTTTACTTCTATTGTTTATAACTTTTTATTGCTGAATAGTATTCTGTTGTACAAAACAAAACAGTATTTTGTTTATCCAGTTACCAGCTAAAGGACTATTGGGCTAAATTAAGTTTTGGTGATTAATTAATGAAACTACTAGCCAAGTGTGGTTGCATATGCTTGGGGAGTGCTGAGGAGACTAAGGAAGAAAAGTGAGTTCAGGGCCACCCTGAGCTACATAATGAGACCTTACCTCAAAGGAACACACACACACACACACACACACACACACACACACACACACAGAATGAAACCACTATGAACACTCATTTTACAGGCATATTGTTGATACCAGTTTTTATTTCTCTTGACTAAATGCTTAGGAATAAAATTAGCTGGTCTGTATGACAAATATTTAGAAGAAAACACTCAACTTTTCCAAAGTATCTGAACTATTTTGCAATCTCATCAGTAATGTCTGTCCTTACGAGTATTTGCTGCTATTCCTATTCATTTACTTTAGCCATGCCAATGAGTATACAATAGTTATCACAGGCTTTTATTTTTTATTGACTTAATTAATGACAAGTGATGGTGAATATCTTTTAATATGTTTGTTTGCCATTGTAGATTTCTTTTGTAAAGTATCTTTACAAATATCTTGCTACCCTCCCTCCCTTTTTTGCCAGTACTATTTCTTTGAATTAAGAGCCTTTTGCTCTTGCTTGGCTTTATTTGTTCACAGCTACCTTTCTACCACTTCCAGCTTTTTGCTAGTTAATTGGAAACAAGAGTCTCCCAGATTGGTCTGGATTGTCTGCAAACTGTGTGTGTGTGTGTGTGTGCGTGTGTGTGTGTGTGTGTGTGTGTGTGTGTGTGTGTGTGTGTGTGTGTGTGCGCATGCCCCCTCACAAGCATACTGGTCCTGGGGCGAGGGCCTGAGTGCTGTCCCTGAGCTTTTTGTGCTCAAGTCTAGTTCTTTTATCATTTGAGCCATAGTCTAGTGGTTATTGGAGATAATCTCATGGACTTTTCTGCCTGGACTGTCTTCAAATCTCAATTCTCAGATCTTAGCTACTTGAGTAGCTAGGATTACAGGGTTGTGAATGTTATTTTTCTTGATCTTTTTCTCAAGATATTAAACAGACTAAGCCGGGAACCGGTGGCTCATACCTGTAATCCTAGCTACTCAGGAGGCTGAGATCTGAGGATCATGGTTCAAAGGCAGCCAGGGCAGGAAAGTCCGTGAGACTCTTATCTCCAATAAACCACTAGAAAACAGGAAGTGGTGCTGTGTCTCAAACAGTAGAACATCTGCCTTGAGCTGAAGAGTGCAGGGACAGTGCCCAAGCCCAGAGTTCAAGCCCCCACGATCGACAAAAAAAAAAAAAAAAAATATATATATATATATATATACATATATATACATATATATGTATATATATATATTAAACAGACTTGGATCCCCTTATATATTACCACAGGTTTATTTATTTTCATTGTGTTTTTCTATAATTAAGTATAATTTTTATTATCCTTTCTTTAGCATTTTCATTCTGCTAGTCAGGGAATTTTTTTCAGGTATGTCTTTCCATTTTCATGTAGATTTATAGTTTCTCTTTTTCCAAGGAAAACTTTTATCTTCCCATTCATATCAGAAGTGTTGGGGTTTTTTTTCATTTGTTTGTTTTTTTGTCAGTCATGAGGCTTGAACTCTGAGTCTGGACTCTGTCCCTCGGCTGTTCAGCTCAAGGCTAGCGCCCTACCACTTGAGTGAGTTTTCTGGTGGTTTATTGGAGATAGGAGTCTCACAGACTTTCCTGCCCCGGCTGGCTTTGAACCACAATCCTCAGATCTCAGCCTCCTGAGTAGCTAGGATTACAGGTGTGAGCTACCAGTGCCCAGCTTTATTTCAGAAGTTTTTAGTTTTATCTCATGCAGCATGATTATTAAAGCTGTTATGCTATCTTTGTTTAATGACTTTAATTTGGGGACATTTTGAGATTAGCATGTGATTATATTTTGCTTCGAGAATTGTTCAGATTTTCCTAGTTCCTTGTTTTTCAAGTAATTTTGGGTTGTATATTGGTCTTTTTGACTATTAGGTTTATGACTCTGGGTTCTATTAAAATCCTGAAAAGAATGTTGATTTTGCTTGCTTATTTTAGCAGGCAACCGACCTAATTAAGTTCAACTGCATGTTCCATCTCATCTTCTGTGAGTAGTGTTTCCAAAGTCAGTTTAATTTTCAAAGCCTTTGCTAAGCTATTTTGCATGGTTCGTGCACTTCTCAGAGGTTAGCCTAAGACTTGGGTAATAGTTTTAAATTGCTGCTCAGTTCACAAAGCCTTTGCTAGTTGTTTGAGTCTGTTCTGTACATGTATATTGGGGGTGAGACCAGATTATATCTGTTTATATGAAGAATTAGGGGATCCATCAGTACAGCTATGTCTTCTCCAGGATTTCTTCATGGAGGTCTCTTTGCCTAGTCTTCTGGCTAGAAACACAGGGAGTTTTAGCTTTTTACTCTGCGTGTAGTCATGTACTACTGGATTGCCCTTGAGACAGCAGCAAGGGGCAGAAAAAAAGAACAAAGAACAAATACTCCCTATCGTCTTCACATCACATTCTTCCCCTTGCCATTTCCTTTGGTCAAAAATACTTTTTGCTTTGTTGCCTTTATTTTTTGTTTTTCTCAGAATGTGAGCCTATGATCTCATAGCATGTCCATGAGAAAAAGAGGAAAAAGGAAAATAATAATAAATGATAATACTAATAATTTTTAACAATGTAAAGCTTTTCCCTTACCCACTTCAATTCACTGGAATCGTTTTTACATGGCTCTCTGGTTAGAGGTAGGGGGTCCCAGTGTTTTTGTTGTCTGCATTCTCTGCATAATTTCACTATGGAGCAACCATTGGGTTGAAGCCAGGAGAAAACATAGGAAAAACTAGAGAATTTATTTACCCCTAGGGAAGGAAATTGAAAGTTGGAAATAACTGAATTCCCTGGAAAGTTTTACTACTCCCCAGTCTGTTACTGATGTTCACTTTTCTTTTGTTTTCATTTAATCAATGAAAGGTTGCAGTGAGCTTAAAAGTTTTGCATATTTAAGTTCTCCTTATATTTAAGGTCTCTCTTCTTCCTCCTCCTCTTTCTTATTCTTCTTCACCATATGTGTGTGTTTATATGTTCTTATCACTGTACTTAAAAATTCTAGTCTATAATTTTGTCTTTAAACTGGAATTGAATCTCTTTACCTTTATTGAAATGACTGATTGCTTTCAAGTTTTTCTTAGATTTTATTTGTGCTTCTCTTTGCCATATCTTTTTGGTTTCCTTTTATAACTTTTGGCAATATCCTAAGGAAATGACATAATTTTACGAGGTCTTTTTTAAAATTGATAAAATGGAGCTAAAGTGTTCTAACTCATTTATTACTTTAAGAATTAAATAAATATTTGCTGGGTGCCAGTGGCTCATGTGTGTAATCCTAGCTACTCAAGAGGCTGAGATCTGAGGATCAGGGTTCAAAGCCAGCCCAGGCAGGAAAGTCTTTGAGACTCTTATCTCCAATTAACCACCAGAAAACCAGAAAGTGACACTGTGGCTCAAGTGGTAGGGTGCTAGCCTTGAGCTGAAAAGCTGAGAGACATCGTCCAGGCCCAGAGTTAAGCCCCATGTCTAACAAAAAAAGGAAGGAAGGAAGGAAGGAAGGAAGAAAAGAAGGGAAGAAGAAACAAGGAAGGAAAGAAAATTAAATAAATACGTATTTGGCACATATTCCTTGTACAATTGATTTACTTTAATACTATTCATTGGACACTCATTAACAGGTTATATTAACAGAATAGATCAAAGTACTGCTTTTATAGAGCCTATGTCATACTGAGGGAGTAAATAATAGACAAAGTAAATAGAATTATGAGGTGAAATAGAAGATGAGAAGAGCTATGGAGAAAAAGCAGGGAGTGCAGAGATGACAACTGGAAATAGGAAAATTAGTTCTCTTCTGCACATTAGAAGTAAAAATTTTATTCTTCATTTGTGTATCATTTTAAAGGTCATTTCATAGAGCTCTTTAATAACTCACACTTAATTTTTATTCTCATTCACTCATTCTACCATTATGGCCAGAATTGCACTAGGCTCAGTACCATGATGAACAAAACCAGACATAGAAATCTTTTTTTTGGGGGTGGGGGGTCGGTCGTGGGGCTTGAACTCTGGGCCTGGGCACTGTCCCTGTGCCCTTCAGCTCAAGGCGAGCGCTCTACTGCTTGAGCCACAGCGCCACTTCCAGTTTTCTAGTGGTTTATTGGAGATAAGAGTCTCACGGACTTTCCCGCCCGGGCTGGCTTTGAACCGCGATCCTCAGATCTCAGCCTCCTGCGCAGCTAGGATTACAGGCGTGAGCCACCGGCACCCAGTTCAGACATAGAAATCTTAACTATTTCTGTATCACTTCTATATAAAATAAGGTCAAGAATGCCAATTTGTTTGTCTCCTTGATAAATATTTCTTTTTCTATAGCCTCACTGTGTAATTAATATTTGTTAGATTAGCAACATGGACATGGTCAGTATTCTCTTACTTCTTATAATTTAATGAAAAATACACGTTTAAACAAACAATTGTGGTTACTCTGGCTCTCTAGTATGAAGATTGGAGAGGAGTGGTATTGGAGCAGGAAAATCTTATAGGTGAGGGAAGGAGTAACCGAAGCAAAATATGATGGTTCAGATGGAAATAATGTGGAAATAATGAATGACAACATAGAGAAGAGGAGTTAAAGTGTCACATGACATTGTTGAGAAAATTGGCTGATGAATGATACCATTCACTAGGATCCTATGCTTAGAGAACATACAAGATAGTCAAGTAGCCTGTCTTTGGACTTATCAGACAGGTCAGGAAGAGAAATGTGAAGTTGGACCTTATCAGAAATAAATGGTCATTGAAGACATGGGAATAGATATGTTTTTTCCAGGTATATACAAACTGGAAAGAGAAAATGGCCTAAGATGGCCTAAGACCAGACATCCTGCAAAAGAAGAGTAGATAGCCAGATGCTGGTGGCTCATGCCTATAATCCTAACTACTAAAGAAGCTGAGATCTTAGGATTGTGGTTCAAAATACTACTTGGGTAGTAAAGTCCATAAGGCATCTCCAGTTAACCATCAAAAAGCTGGAAGTGAAGCACTAATAGAGTAGTATAAGACTACACTGGAAGGACTGTTGTTGTATCTTCTTGTTTTGTCTAGTGTTTATACATTGTCGAACAGAAGTGGTAGTACAGGCATTCTGATCTCAGTTTCAATTTCAAGGAAAAGTTTTGTATATTTTAAGTATGTATTTTGCATTATGTTTTCTTATAGAAATTTTTATCTCATTTTAAAAGTTCCCTGATTCCTAGTTTACTTAATGTTTTGAGATTATAATTCTTATATCATATGTTTTTCAGCATCTTTTTAAGATGATCAAATGAATTTTCATTTATACTCCTCTATTGTATGTGGTTATATATACACATATATGTGTTTGTGCATGTGAATATATATATATATAAAATGTTAAGACATGGGCTGGGAAGGTGGCTCAGTGGTAGAGCGCTTGCCTTGCATGCCTGAGCCCTGGGTTCGATTCCTCAGCACCACATAAGCAAAACAAAGAAAAAAGCCAGAAGTGGTGCTGTGGCTCAAGTGGTAGAGCACTAGCCTTGTGCTGAAGAGCTGAGGGACAGCGCCCAGGCCCAGAGTTCAGGCCCCACGACTGGACCCAAATAAAACAAACAAACAAAAAAACAGTTAAGACAGGCTTGCATTTCAAGAAAAAAAATATAGCTTGGTTACAATTCAAGTAACAACGAAATCCCAGGAATGCAAGCTTGATGAAATATATTGTTCGGTTTCTTTTGCTAATATTTTCCTTAGGATATTTTTATTCATATGCATCAAATAAATTGGCCTGAAACTTTCCTTTCTTATAATATCTCTGTTAGTTTTTTTTTTTGTTATTTTTGGGGGGGTCTGGTTGTGGGGCCTGAACTCTGGGCCTGGGCACTATCCCTCAGCTCTTCAGCTCAAGGCTAGTGCTCTACCACCTGAGCCACAGCACCACTTCCGGCTTTTTTTCTTTTTGCTTATGTGGTGCTGAGGAATCGAACCCAGGGCCTCAGGCATGCAAGGCAGGCGCTCTACCACTGAGCCACCTTCCCAGCCCATCTCTGTTAGTTTTAAATATCAAGCATGTTACATTCATAAAATGAGTTGAGAAGGAATCTCCTTTATCTTTTCTATGGAGGAGTTTATGTTTTGGTGGTGTTATTCCTTCTTTAAATGTTTGGTAGAAATAATCAGTGAAACCATCTGTGTCTAGAGTTTTCTTCTTCATGGGAAGGTTGATGATAAAATTTGATTTATTTGATAGATGTGTGGTACTATCTGGTCCTCAGTCTAATTGTTTAGGGTTACCTTTCCTTTTCCTTTCCCATTTTTGATGTTTTCAATATTAAATTATTAGTTTTTCCACTATCTTTTACGTATAGACTGAATTTTTGTACCCATCAAAATTCAACTTATGATTTCTCCAATGTGATGGTATTTGAAAATGGACTCTTAGAAGTCAGTTGAATTACGAGGACGAAGCTCATGATGGGATTATTGTTCTTATAAAAAAGGATCCCAGAAAGCAGGCTTGTCATGCCTACAAGGGAGAAACAAAGAGTAAACCAGGAAGTTGTACCTTGGTCTTTGGCTTCCCAGCCTCCAAATCTTTGAGCAATATATTTCTTTTGTTTATAAGCCATTCAGTCTATTGTGCTTTTGCCTTACCAGCCTGAATAGACTACCACATCTATAATCTATTATAAGCTCTATATGTATCCTCTCTCAGACTCATGATTTCCTTTGAATCTATGGCTTGATTATTTAAATTGGTTTCTGAAAATTCTTTCTCTTTAAGAGTATTGCTTCTGATCTAGTCTCTCTATCTTCTCTTTTTTTAATAAGGATTTTTATAGGTAATTTTTTCTTCTTTACCATATGTCATATGTCTGTTATGCTCTTTCCTCCCACCTTCATTTTTTATTTCTCTCTGCTTAACTCTGCATACTTTTTTTCTGACTAATCTTTCAGTTTTATTTTCATTAATCTTCTCTGCAATATTTTCATTAGTTACATGGGGTCGAGAGGTGAGGATTTTATTGCTACATTTCCCCACATGTTTACAATCTATTCCAGTCAATCTCACCCCCTTATTACTCTTCTTGCCACCTTATTTTCATTGAATTCTAAGTTTAAAATGTCATAATTCAGGCCTAGAATATTTGGTTAGGTTTTTTGTTGTCTAAGAAAGGATCTCACCATGTAGTTTAGGCTGTCTTCAGATTTATTCCTGTCTCTGGCCTCAAATGCTAAGCTTATAGGTATGTACCACTATGCTTTATTTAGTTTATTGAAAATATTCTAAGGTGAGTGTTGGTGCCTCATAAAACTATAAGCCTAGCCACTCAGGAGACCTGAAGTTGAGGATCATGGTTTGAAGCCATTCTGGGAAAACAAATCTGTGAGACTTTTATCTAGAATTAACCAGTGAAAAAATGTAACTGGAGATGTGATTTATGTGGTAATGTGCTACTTCAGGCCCTGAGTTTAAATCCCAATACTGACATACACACACAAAATCTCAATCCCTTACCAAAATTCTCAGGCTTGTCTGGAACATATTTTAGAAAAAGTATAGTATCCATATGTGATAATTACTTTATCTGGATTGTGTGAATTGCTATTGTTACCTTTTTATTCTCTTGGATTTGGTTGTTTATATATATATATAAAATATGTGATAAAATACATGCATTTATAAAATATTATACATAAGCCTTATATATGTGTATATTGTTCTCTTATTTAGTACCAGAAATAAAAACTTGTAAGGGTAATTTTAGGATTTATAAAATGTTGTTTTTCTCCAGAGGAGATTTTTTTCCAGTCAGACAGGCACTAGGAATTTCTAATCACATAAACACAGCCAAGACTGAGATACTTTGAAACTGGATTTCAGTCCCTATAAGGATGGATACTTTATAATACCTTTACTGTCATAGGATAGCCCTTCCAAACTCCATCTAAAATATTTTATGTGTTTACCAGTGTCCCTCTTCCTAGTTACACTCTTTCTCTTCTGATTTTTCTGCTTCCTCCTTCCCTCCTTTCTTATCTTCCTCCATTCTTTTCTTCCTTCTTTCCTTCTTTCCTTCTTCCTGAGCCAGTTAGTCAAAGTAGATGACATCCATGATATACTTTTAAATTCTAGAGTTCTATTAAATGATCTGGGTTTCCATTTAGATTAATTTAGAACTTTAATTAGAACTTAAATTTTCTCCTGTAGTGATAAGAAGTCTTATCAACAGAAAGAAAGTATCTGGATTTTAATTTTGGCACAATAGCTCCCAGTTGTAAAACACTGAGCCAGCTTCTTACCATAGTGCACAGTAGAATTGGAAATCTTACTTCCAAGGGGATCTAGTTACAATACTATCTATTAAGAATGTCCCAGTCTATGCATCATTGTATAGTATACAGTTAGAAACTGCTTCAGTTCTTCCCATCTCATAAGGTATTTTATTCTTCCTTACCTATAATCTACAGGTTCTGGATTATTCTCTCCTCATGATGTAAGTGACTGGACTTCACTAGCCTTATTTACCAGAGTTCTTACATTCTTTGCTATTGTTTCTCTCCACTGACCTTGTTTTCCACTGTACTCTATAAAGAGAAAGTTCCCAAAAGTTTTTTCCACTTCATTGAATATTTCTTTTAGCTATTTTCCTCAGTTGAACCCTTGCTCGCTCACCAGGATCCTGCTACCCTGCAGCCTCCTCTTTCCAACACATTTCAAAGGGCCATTTCAGGCTTATGACTCTTATATCCTTGTGTAAAATCACCAGCTCCTTTGAGGCCTAGACTAACCAGCAAGGTACCCTGCTGATTGTCCATGGACACTCCCCTCTTAATATTATTCAGACCCTCAACTTCACTGAATCCTTCAATCCATTAACTACTTCTTACTGTTGCCATATCAACCCCTCAACTTTCTCACTTCTTTCCATACCAAGGTAGACACAATGCCTCAACTCTGTTATCATTCCCTTTCAAAAGTCTGAGTATCTTTGTGTGTCTCTTACATTATACCCATGTCCAAATAACTGAACATGTCTGGAGACAAATCAAACCAGCATATTGTTGACCCTTACATCAAATTGGTAACTGCTAATCTCAAAATACATGAAAAATTGCAAAGCCATTCTATTCAATTCCTCTGGTATATTCACTTCTAATTTGCACCTTTCTGCCTCAGGGCCCAAGCTCCTCTTCCTCTACTCATATCTCAGCTCCTCTTCCTATACTTATGGCTCATAATAAGATAGTTATAGTTAAAAGATAGAACTTCATCTGCAGCCCCAGTTCTACTGCTTAGACTATTCCTTTGCTCATATAACAAAGGGAAAAGTAGACCTCTTTAGAAAATACCCACCTCTTTCCTTATGCTGTAAATCCTAATCCCTTCTCCTTCTGAAGAATGTGATTCTTTTTGCTCTTTTGTCAGGCATGTCTCTCTATCATATGATTTTTTCCTTTGATATGTAGTACATTTGTTATCACTTACCTTGGGGAACTTTTACCTCTGTAGATTCACAGACAGGGATAAGGACATATCTTAAATATTTGAAAAGGCATATAAGTTCATTCATAAAAAAGTAATTCAGTTTGCAACTTCACTACTTCAGTGCCATTTTAACCTCCCATATGAGCAAAGATAATAAACACTTAAAAACTTATAACATTGGGAATGATACAAGGGAAGGTTTACTTTCATACTGTACTAGTAGGAGAAATCTATACAAAATAATTAGTGATCAATTTGGCTGTATCTAGCAAAATTAATAAAGGTTAAAGGTATATGTCCATGGCCAAACAATCTTATGTCTTAGGTTTATCCTCTACAGACAGACATCTTAGAGATTTGTCTTTGACTTTGAACTTCATTCCATATGTCTACATTCTCTCTAAATGGATATATCCAGTTCCATACCTTTATTATATGGCAGTAAACTTTTTACTCTAGCTTTTCCTTGATTATGAACCATTATTTGCTTAGGTAACTCAAAGATTTTTCCTGATTCTCTTATTTCTATTTTAGACTATCCTCCTTGGACTAGAAACTAATTATCACCTTCCAGACTAGTAATTTGTATCTTTTTGACTATAGCCCTGGCTTATTAGCTCTTCTTACCTTTATTGACTTCCAACTACCATTTCCATTCTTATCATAGGACCTTCTTTCCTCTGGGCAACATTTTGTTTCAACTCCTTCGTCAAAACCCAGAGAATGCTAAATAAATTATTATGTGCCTGATAATGGAAGACTAGAATATCAATGTATTAATTTGGGATTATGAATTGTAACTGCCAAATGATTGGAAAAACTTGTATCAGCTTATAGATTATTGGAGGCCACTTTATATTGAGATTATAGTCAGTTCAGCCTAGAAACACAGCAGGAATTTGATCTGAAAGAGAATATCTATCCTGATGTGATAAACTCTATGCATATTCCTGTCTATTAATAAGCTGGTCCTTTTGTCATCTTGTCTGCTACAATGTACAGTTACCGAGAGAAGGCCTATATCTTTTATATCTTCCATTACTCTGTCTTTGATAAAGCTTCACAAACACTGCTGTCTTGTAATTATCTCTTTTCTGTTGAAGCATTCTTCTAGAATTATTCAAACAACAGTTGAATCATCACAATTTAGATACTATTATTTAAGATGACTTTCTGAACAAATCTGATTCCATTTACTTGGTTTATGAGGTTCTGCTTCAGTCACTTCTGCATAACTACCTAAACTCATTGGCCTAATTGAGCTTCCAAAATCTAGGACAGTATGACCTTTACTCATACCTATGAGTTTATACATTATAAGCCTTTCCACACTTCATAATCTATATATACTTAGTGTATGTTATTATCTACAAATATTAAAATACGTCTGACAAGGTGCTTAAAAATATAACTGTTTTTCAAGAATATAAATTTCTTCCTAAAATAATGTGCCACAATATCTGAAAGCACTGTAAATATAATTGACTTTTCTTGTAGGCAAAACCAGAACCCAAAAAGCTGGTATTATAATAAGCTAAATATATGATATTTTGTGCTTAATAGGAATAATTTAGCAGAAGCAGATGAATGCCACTTACTTATGAATGATTTGCTGTTGCATTGTTGTTGTAACAATTATAATTGATTTCCAATTATAATTACTATTATGATTACGCTAATAGGATGATGTTTTAAAATATATGATAAACAGTTATTCAAGTCTCAGCCCTTCTTTCTGTGTAAAAATATTTAACTATTAAAACATCACTGGATATATATGCTAGGGATCTTGTCATGCTTGAGAAGAGGGCTTATTGACTCTTAAAGCAAGTGCTAATTGTTCCAACCAGGCCAAACTCTCAAGGTGGGGTGGCTGTCTTGTAGATAGCAGCTAACCTTCATCAAGGTTCCTGTGGGGCAGTAAGGACAAATTGGCAGCCAGAGGAAAGCACAAAGGATAGTCTTCTACTGGGCAATGACCAGAAGAGGTTCTTGGGTAATATATGCTAGCTAACATGAATGATGAACTTTTTAGAACTTTCATTTTTTATAGGTTGCTAAATAACAAATTGCCCCAAATTTAGTAGCATAAAACACTTACTATATGACAATTTCTGTCAGAAAATCAGGTATAGTGTAGCTGTCCTCAGATTATGGGTCTATTCATGGGATATAGCCTTCTCAGTGACTGACTGGAAACAATACACTTTCTGGCTCAGTCATATGGGTGTTGGTGGAACTCAGTTCCTCACAGGCTGTTGGACTGTAGCTCCTTTGCTTCTTTGATGCATACATTTCTTCATAAAACATCTCAGTGCATACTAGCTTGCCCTATCAGCCAGCAAGTGAGAGAATGCCAAGACAGAGAGCACTAGTTAGGCAGACATCACCGTGTTTTGTCTTCTAATCATGGGAGTGATATCCCATCACACTGACTATATTCTATTCAGTAGAAGCAAGGCACTAGGTTTATCTCACATACAAGGAGACATGATTTTACAAGGAAGTGAATACAAAGAGATGAGGATTGTTGTCATTTTCTAGAAGTTGCCTGCTGGATCTTGAGTTTTTTTAAGGGTGATATTCTCAGAAAGAGAATGTTTGCACATTTTCTGATATATATGAAATATACACACACACATCTATATGTGTGTGTATATATATATGAAAAAACCAATTGAATAATAGTATATGAGGGAAGTGCCTACACTCATAGTGCTCAGGAAGCTGAGGAAAGAAGGTAACGAATTAAGTGAGACCTCATCTTAAAACAAAATAGAAAAAGAAAATTGCCAAGTGCCAGTGTTCACATCTGTAATCCAAGCCAACTAGGAGGCTAAAATCTGGAGGATTTGTAGTTCAAGGCCAGCCCTATTCAAATCCCTATTCATATAAGATACCTATTCAAACAGTAGCTGTGTATGGTAGCACATGTCTTGTCATTCCTAAAATCTGAATGATTGACATTTCAAACCAGCCAGCGCAAGAATATTTCTGGGGATGTCATCACAGTGGAAGAAGCTGGAAGTAGTGGCATATGCTTGTCCTTTCACTATGATAGGAAGCCTAAAATAGGATTCAGTCTAGGTATGGGCCCAGGCAAAAAGAGATCCTATCTTAAAATAACCAGTATGAGAAAGGTGTATCTCAGTGGTAGAGTGGCTACTAGCAAGTACAAGGCCCTGAATTCAGACTCTAGTATGGAGAAAAACAAATCATTTGAATTAAATGTCATACTTGTTAAAAAAATAATTCATTTTTTCAGAAATCAAAACTAGACTAACACTGATAATGTAGCACCTGCATTGAGCATATTTTATAAATATTTTCAGATTGTTACATTATAATAAATAATGACCTTCTGGAACTCAAAGACCCCAAAACAAGGTACAGAACAGCAGACTTAATCAATGTTTAGTGATGATAGAATGTAAAATCGAAGAGCCAAGGATAGAAATCAAATTGCCTTTCTGCAGAAAGATTCTCAACAATTGAAAAACTGCTCTATAAAACTAAAGAACAGCTTGATGACTTAGAAAATAGAAAATGCAGAAATATTCTGTAGATCCTAACTATGTCCCCAGTGCTCATTACTTTGTCTGCTTGAGAGTAAAAAGGATGGACAATAACAACAACAAGAAAAAAAGAGTCAAATTAGTGAATTTTGCTCTGGCCCTAAGCCACCCTGGGTAAAGACCATTAATTAAGTATAAATCCTGAGCTAAAAATAAGGCTGTCCTCTTTTCAAGTAACTTTTCTTCTTCATATCCAAGTAAGGGTACAGACATACATTATTAATTTGTACCTAGACTTATTTGAATTATTTAATGAAGTTTTTGTTCTGATATGGCAAAATGACTCATTATACCCACAGTAATATTGTTTCAAAATAACATAACCGAGTTAGTCACTTCAGTAACTTGTATGGCTTCAAGAATGATAATTGGGTTTGTGTAGAACTAGAAGCCAGTGATAGACTGGCACCCTTTTAGAAGTGCACTTCTAGATACTTGTCCTATGATCAAGAAATGTCTTAGCCTAGCAATAGATTATTGTAATATGCCTAGCCAATAAAACTCATGCTGTTAGGAGTTTTCATTAGATTCATTTGAAGTACAACTGTAAGAGTGAAAATGGTAATAACACCTTGAATTTGTGTTTTTACTTAAAATTCATTTCATAGATGCTAACCACTCTATAAGAATGCTTAACTCTATAGTAAAATTGAAAACTAGCTTTGCAACTAGAAAGATGTTGGTCTTTGCTTAGCCCATTACTATCTTTGTGACCCATGGTAAGTTACCTAATTTCCATAGAAATGCATTGTCCTCCTACATACAATAGTAGAAAGAAAAATGGTGGTGATGATGATGGTAATGACAACAGCTAGCTTTGGTTAAGCATTTACTATGTACCAAGCAATATGTCACCTATGTGTGCTGGCTCCCTTACTGTTTTTATCTCATAATAATGTTGCACTTATCACTTAGTAACCCAGTAGGATGCAAATACAATTCTCATCCCCTATATGTCCTATCTTATATGTTTGTATTGGAAACTACTTTTAGCTATGTGTGCCTTTCATTACATGCTATAGAGTATATATGCATATTTTCATGCACCATACAGGCACATAAAGGGCATAATGTTTATTGCTAGTAGTTTATGTATGTTTTGTTTTTTTTTTGGGGGGGGGTCCAGTCATGGGGCCTGAACTCTGGGCCTGGGCACTGTCCCTCAGCTCTTCAGCTCAAGGCTAGCGCTCTACCACTTGAGCCACAGCGCCACTTCCGGCTTTTTTCTTTTTGCTTATGTGGTGCTGAGGAATCGAACCCAGGGCCTCATGCATGCAAGGCAAACGCTCTTCCACTGAGCCACCTTCCCAGCCCTAGTTTATGTATGTTTATGCTTCACATGCATTTTATTTCACCTAATCCTTAACACTGTCTCATAAGGAAGTTTATAACAAAATATCTTCTTTTCTAAGTGCACAGACTCACATACACATAGTAATTTCTTTTTCAACCTTTTCCATGGTAATGCCATTGTTGGCATCTTCACTTCCCCTTGCCTGAAAACTACAATCACAGATTTTAGTTACCACAGATTTAGTTATCACAGATTTGCTTACCACCAGTAATAGAGGCAAGACCATTGTAAAGGCTTACACCCCACAAATTCCTGGGTATCATTTTTGTTTCCCCAACTATGTGGTTCATCTTTGCTACTCATTCTACATTCTTTTTTTTCTTGATTCCCAATATTTTTATATCTACTAATTTCTTTGGGGTAAATAGATTTGAATTAATCAAACTTCTTTTCATCCTTGGAGACTTTGGTACAGGAAAATTACTATTATAGCTTACTTTTATTTAACAGATTCACTTGTTTTGAACACAATAGCTAGGAGGGAATTGTGGCAACAGAGCCCCATCACTGGAACGTGTCAGGTTCTTCCATCTCTTACTTACTATCAATAACTAGCACTATTTTTCCATTAATTGAGAATTTCTGGGGGTTTTTTCATATGTAGTTAACAGTCTGAATTTGACACATTTTTTTATAGCACCACAATCATTCCATCCATTACATCACTTAATTTATGGGAGTACTAACACTAAAATCGATAAACATTATTTCTGAAATGTCAAGAGTGTTAATGGTGTGATTAAAAAGAAAAAAGATTCTAAAATATCTCTGTACCAAATCATTTGATATACTGTTGTTGAGGCACACCTAACCAAAGCTGGGATATAGAAGATTTAAATCATTAAGACTCCATCAGCTTTAAAAATGTGTGTTGGAAGCTATTTTTAGCTTCATGAATCTTTTGTACCATATTGTGGAATTCTGTTAGCAGAGAGAGGGAGAGACTGCATTTCTCAGTGAAGATTGTCTCCGGTTGTTTTGAGACATATCAACAGTTGCTAAGGAACCGTCGCTAATGCTTCTGGGAAATTCTGAAATATTTCACTTAGAAATTGGGAGAAATTTTTAGAGAGCAAATATTCTTAGACAAGGAAAGCATATGAAGGATGATATTAGGGACCAGTTTTAAACTGGGGGAAAAAGCATTTTAAGGTTTCCTAAAAGACTGAGTTTAAATGGGATTTCCTAGCACTTTATAATCTCCTCTTATAGAATTCTAGAAGCTTTCATTTATGTCTGAATTTAGAACAAGTAGCATTTTAAAATCTGGTCACATTTCAGCTTATTTTCCATGATTGATGCTTTAAAATGGAGATTAGCACTTCTTTTCACAAGGAGAATTAATTAGCATGCCAGAATGGTGGTTTCACTGAATCCCTTCTCTTTTAGTGAAAAGCTATATTAATAGTAAGCATCGAATAGTAAACTGTTTACTAGGTCCTATAGAGACCTTGGCATGGTATGGTGTTATAACCCACCTTATTCTCTGTTATTAGTTGTGGCTTTGTATGGTGAAGTCAGTTTTCCTGAGACTATGTTGCTGCAGAGTAAGACTACCTATCTAACTCCAGTTTCTCTGCAGTATCTTTCTTTTCTTTTAAATTTATTGTGAAGGTGATGAACAGGGGTGTTACAATTACATAAGTAAGGTAATGAGTACATTTCTTTTTTATGTTTTTTTTGTTGTAAAAATAGTGTACAGAGGGGTTACAGTTACGTGAGTAAGGTAATGAGTACATTTCCTATTGTTACTCCTCCTTTGTTTTTCCACTACCATCCCTTCCCTCCCCACCACTCCAACTCCCCCCCCCCCAAAGTTGTAAAGTTGTTTTCTGCATAGTGTCTTCTACATCTCATTGTTTCAATGAGTCTTCTTGTATCCTTGTTTCAGCATTTTGTTATTTCCCTTCCCCTCCCCAAATTAGAAAAATGTATATATAAGATGCAGGGAAGGACATCAAATACAGTGAAAAGAAAGGTTCTTTTTAAACACTGTTACCCCCCTTCCTCATTTTCTCCCTCATACCACTCTCCACCCCCCTGGGACTGTTCAACATGACTGGCAACATTTTTATACGAATTAACCTCTGTCCACCTGGCCAGGGACAGAAGGCTTACTTTCTAAAGGAACTTTATTTTAGACAAGCCAATTTAACTAAGCCATTTGAACTACACATTTTATTACTCTTGGGCTTCCTAGAATCAAAACAGGGTTTCCTTTTCTTTTTCTTTCTCATTTTCAAATACTAAATGAGCACCTAGTATGAAAAGTTGCTATGGCTAGTGCTGAGAATAGAGCAGAGCTGACAGCAGCCCTTGCCCTCAGAGCACTTATTGTCAGACAGGGAGATAGGGCTGCAAATAAGCAATGGCAGAACAATAGGCTGAGAATCATTATAAAGGTGGGTAAGCAGTTAGAGAAGGAACAAGGGCAGTTTGGTTTTTTTTTTGTTGTTTTTTTTGTTTTTTTTTTTGCCTTGG
This sequence comes from Dipodomys spectabilis, assembly GCF_019054845.1. Classification (NCBI taxonomy): domain Eukaryota; kingdom Metazoa; phylum Chordata; class Mammalia; order Rodentia; family Heteromyidae; genus Dipodomys; species Dipodomys spectabilis. The sequence continues at coordinate 20,082,672 of NW_024870817.1, read as the reverse complement.
AGAATAGCAAAAGTCTCTTATAAGTCAAGTAATCCTCCAGCTAAATCCAGCTGAACAAGAGTGTTGGTTATACACATACAGAAAGAAGAGGAGGTGTGTAGCCATGACCAGGGTTTAGTCTCAATGCTGGGGGAGGGTCAAGACAGAGCCAGTACAGGTGGGCAACAGCCACATTCTAGAAGCATTGTTTATCATGCATGCAATGTTTCACCAACTACCATTTTAGGTAGAACCCCCCTTTTTATTCTTTTAGTAGTTGTACAAAGGAGTTGCCATTCAACAAAGCAGTTTATGAATGCAATGCATCTTGATCAATGTCACTCCTTTTAATATTCTCACCCATACCTTCCAATCCACCCCTTCTCTCACTTTTCTTAATTTTTTTGTGAAAATACCATACAGAGGGGTTACAATTACTTGGGCAAGATAATGAGTACATTTCTTATCAAGCATTGCTGCCTCCTCCTTTGTTTACCCTTCCCATCACTTCCCCCAAGTTGTAAAGTTCATTTTTTGACGTAAGGACTTGTACATCTCATTGCTACAATAGGTCACCTGTATCCCTATTTAAAGGATGTTTTTTCCCTTCCCCTCCACAAATTATACCAACATCGAATACAGTGAAAACAATTTTGTAGTATATAAGTTGAATTCTTCATTACATTTTCATCGCCCCCCTTCTTGTCTTTGTCAGCCCCTCTTGCTTTGACTCACCTCACTCATTTGCTTTGACTCACTCATTTTGAGTACTCATTTCCTGGTGTTTATTTTTTTGAAAACTTTGCCTTTGTTTAAGGAGTTACACTGTTTGAGTTCTCCCTTGAATCTGACATATTTCAATTAATACATTTGTATATATTTGCATTCTGCCTAACTCATTTACTTACACATTTATAAACTAATTCTAGCTCCTACATATGAGAGAATTCAACCTTTCTCTCCAGAACTGACTTCACTTAACGTAATTTTTTCCAAGTGCTTCCATTTCTTTGCAAATGATACAATAGAATCCCCTTTTTAGTTATAAACCTATTGCAACTAGGCGCTGATGGCTATTACTTGTAATTCTACCTACTTATTAGGTTGAGACTCTTGGGATCTAGCTTCCAAGCCAGCATGAGTGAAAACTTCGCAGATTTCTTCTCATTGAATAGTTGGATGTGGCATTGTAGATCCGTTATCTTAGCTACTAGATAGCCTAAAATAGGTGGGTGGCATGCGTCTGGGAAGTGAGACCCTGTCATAAAAATTACCAGCTGAAGTTGGACTCCAGTGGCTCATACCTGTAATTCTAGCTCTTCGGGAGGCTGGGATCTGAGGCTCTCAGTTCCAAGCCAGGTCAGGCTGTTAACCACCTAAAAATGGGAAGTAGAGCTGTGGCTTAAATGACGGAGTGCTAGCCTGAAACAAAAATAAAAGCTTAGGGACAGTGTCTAGGCCCTGAGTTCAAACCCCAAGATTGGCACTAAAAAAGAATTATCAAAAAAAAAAAAAAAAAGGCTGGAAATGTGGCTAAGTGGTTAGAGCTCTTGCCTAACAAGCATGAGAACCAGAGTACCCTAGTACCACCAAAAAACAAAACAGAAAAGTTTATTACAGTTGGCCAATGCTGATGGGAATACACAAGAAGGAATGTTAGATTAATATTAGCAAATAATATTAGGACAAATATGAAGAGGTAAAATATATATGGCTTGGTAAAAAAGATTTGTGGGTTCAGGAAGTACATGATCCATTCCTCCTCCAAAGCCATTCTTTCTCTCATGTTCTCCATCTCTCTGTGGTCCCTAGAGACATGATGTTGTTTCAGAATGTCCAGCTTTGTTTCCATGGATCTCTTTATTCTAGGGTCTGCATGGTTCTCCTTTGGGTCCTCTGCATTTCTGTTTTGCATACCTGACTGAAAACTGCTCAACACTATTTTCTATTCAAATACTACTTCTATTCAAATACAGAAGGAGCTATCTTTTGTTTTGTGTAACATGCATAAACGTTGCATAAATAAGGATTTTGTTGATAGGCATTAAGCCAGGCAATAAGTCTTGGTATTGACACCATTTTTTTCAGTCAGATGCCTTTACAAGAGCCAGGAACACCAACAGCCAAAGTAGCATCAGACCATTTCACAGGATTCAGAATCCACAACAGTGAAGGAACTTGAGAAATGATGCTGACAGTGTAAGATGTGGATATGAAAAAAGATGTTCAAATAAGTAAAAATAATGATAGCAGCAAGCAAATGCTAAGTGCCAAATGAATGAATGATTATGAGATAGAGAAACATATGCCGAAGGCCATAACCTTTGAGTATATCATTAGCAGACTCAGCATTAATTTTGAGTCTGATGCCCTGAATTTGCACTCTAATCACCCAAAAAAATGTTTTGCTAGTCTTTTGGTGGCTATGTTAACAAGGAAGCTTGTAGCAGAGATGCATTAAAGGTCATGATAGCAGTAGACCAAAATATGATATTGATTAGTACAGTTTCCTTTATGCTAGAGAAACAGAGGCTGTAAAGAAAACACCTGATTATCTCTGGTACTCACTCCCCATGTTGGATGATTTTGTGCTTGGATTGGCTTCCATCTACATGGAAACAAATGATGGGTCATCAGAGTCTATAATATTAAATCAGTGACATGAAGAGTAAAGGTTCCTTTGCATGTATGGAGAAACTCAAAATTATTAATACTAGACTGTTACCTATAGACCAGCCTATTTGATACTATATATTGGAAGCCATGATAAATGCCCTCTAACCAAATATGGTATTGATTAGTGCAGTTTCCTCTATGCTAGAGAAACAGAGGCTGTAAAGAAAACACCTGATTATCTCTGGTACTCACTCCCCATGTTGGATGATTTTGTGCTTGGATTGGCTTCCATCTACATGGAAACAAATGATGGGTCATCAGAGTCTATAATATAAATCAGTGACATGAAGAATGTTGCACTGTGAAGGTAAAGGTTCCTTTGCATGTATGGAGAAACTCAAAAGTATTAATACTAGACCGTTACCTATAGACCAACCTATTTGATACTATATATTGGAAGCCATGATAAATTGCCCTCTAACATGGCAAGACAGTACATTGTTAATGATACCTCAACTTCCCAATTTCAGGATAGAATTAATTAAATCAGAAGCAATATGATTTAGTGGTAGAACATTTGATTCAGAATTAAACTGCCTGGGTCAAATGCTAGGTTTTCCAAATGAATTGTCTAACATGGAGCAAGATATAGAGCCTTTCTGTGCCTCAGTTTCCTCATCCACAAAATGGTCATACAAAGTGTACATACCTTGTGACATTGTTCCATGGGCTAAATTAAATAATAAATAACTATTTAGTAAATATCTTAACACAGAGTATGTAATCAAAGAGTAAGTTGGTTATTTCTGTTACTATCTTATCTAAGTAGTAAACTTAAGTTAGCCTCCATTAAGTCACTTGCCAAATTTAAAATTAACACTTAATGTGTGGCTAGTATAGAACATAAGCTCAAATAACAAACAACTTTATGTAGAGATAGATTTTTTTTGCCATCAAACAATCATCATTTGGCGGACCATCTGGTAGTGATTATAGCTTTATGGAAATCTGCCACTGAGGTAAATAGCTACCCACATGGAGATTGCTCCAGGCTCTGGAAAGTAAAAGACATTCTTTAGGATTTCAAAGGTACATCAAGTGTGCAGTTGCACAGGCATGAGTGGAACTGTACATGGGAGGATAACAATCAGGGCATATTGTTCTTTCAGGTTTCAAAGAAAACAAGTATCATGTTTAAGAAATTTAGTCACACTATCCTGGATACAGTATTAAGAATAACATTGTAATTTGTATGCCATATATTGCTTTTAACAAGGCATTTAATTCTGTTAAGTAAGTTGGTAGGTTAGAAAATCCTGCAAAGATAAACTATGTGGGGAAGTTCATAAGCAACATTTGTTTACTCTGCGAAGAAATGGTGGTGAGTGTTATAGATGCAGACAAGAGATAGCAAATACATTTACAGTGACTAATAGCACCAAACAAGTCTGCATTCATATACCACTATCATTTGCTATCTTTTTTTTGTTTATTTTAAATGCCTTTAGTTGCCTTCCAAGATTGAAATTCAAGTATTAACATGAAGGTTAGGTCAGATAAGAATGTGTCCAATCTCTACTGTATGTAGATGGCAAAAAGCAAATTATTATTTGGAATATAAACAACCGTATTGCATATTGTCTGCATGCCAGTGTCTGCACACTTGTGGCTCATAGTCAGAATGATGAATAACAGTGGTTATGTTGGTTTGCTAAGTTGTGCATCACTTTGGTCACATTATCAATCCCTAAGCAGAGAAAGAATATCTGAAATTTCTCTGGATCATCCCCTGAATGTTAGAGATAAGTCTCATCACCTCAGCAACATCATCTCTTGCAATCAATTTGCAATAACTAACAAATAGAGATTTAGTAGTATTTATATTAAAAACACTGTGAGAGATATTGTCCAGAAAACACAGATTTCTAGCATTTTTCATTTCTCCACTGATGAGTGATAATGCACTTAATAATGCACTTAATAATAGTAAGTTACATAATAAAACAACCTTTATAGTCTTACATAGGTGTTACAGTTCATGATAAAATACCAGGCCATTGATAGAGATTGTATTGAGAGACTTTGTTTATTGCGAACTGAAATGATTTCAGAAAGCTTGTTTTGAGGGAGAGAAAAGGGAAGAAAGTAGAGAGGAAAGTATGGAAGGGGAAAGAGATAGAGACAGAGAAAGATGGAGAGAGTGTGAGAGAGACAGAGAAAGTGCATTTGAAGGAAATTAGATTATTATCATTATATATTATATGTTGTATATTATTATTATTAGGAAATTTCCAAGTAGGGATACTCCAGAACAGAAGTGAAGAAACACTGGGTATACTGAGAGTAGACAACAAACCAGAACAGCAGGAGCCTAAACTGCTTCTAAACTGCATATCCTTGAGAATAAGCAGCAGTAGACCAGAATGTCACAAGACCCAAGGTGACTGTAGGTTGATAAAGATATGAGCAACCCCAGAATCTTTGTTGTGTTTGCTACTGCTGCTTATTCTCTACTGTGTATTTAGGGTTTAAAATGTGTTTTAGTATGTAGTAGGTGCACAATCAAGCCTTCACTCATTCCCAGGCTAAAAAGAAGTTTGTACTAGCTCATAAGGAACAGAGCAATTTTAAACTTCTATATAGATGTGGAATTCTTACCTAGAATCACAAATCCATAGGCTACAGGGTCTATGTGAACCTCATGATTAAACATGGTCAAAAAATAATAGAAAAGATACAAAGAAATTTCCAAAACAAAAATCGTTCATTCTTGTGGGTACAATATCAGCTTAGTTGATTGTAAGAAGCTCTCAGTAAAGCTGGGCACCCGTGGCTCACGCCTGTAATCCTATCTCCAATAAACCACTAGAAAACCGCAAGTGGCGCTGTTGCTTATGCGGTAGAGCGCTCGCCTTGAGCTGAAGAGCACAGGGAGAGCACCCAAGCCCAGAGTTCAAGCCCCACGACCGACCAAAAAAAAAAAAAAAAAAGAAGCTCTCAGTCAGTTCTGCCTATCAACTATGTGTTTAAACCCTGTGGGCTGAGTGTGTCACTGCCTTAATTCACTGCCTTTAATGTTTCATTGTCCTTAGTTTGGCTCTCAAAAGCAAATGATGTGCTGGCAGTATGGCTTAAAGTGATAGGGTACCAGCCTTAAACAAACAAACAAAAAAAGCTGCAAGAGTACAAGGCCCCAGATTCAAGCCCAGATACCAGTAAAAAAGATACTAAAAATTAAAGACTAGAGAAACAGGGTTAGAGGCAAGCTTAACAAGTACATCAGCTAAGCAGGCATGAGGCCCTGAGTTCAAACCCCAATACCAAATGAATAAGCAAAGAAATAAATTTACACTGTGTGAGACATTATATCTAATTGAAGAGAATATGACAATCTCAAAACATAATAGATTGGGTAACACCAAATACATTGCCTCTATGTACAAAGGTGACATAAGGAATCTCACTGACAGCTGTTGAATAATAGGAGAAGGGATTTGGAGATCAATAGATAAGGTTGTTTGGTTTAAATATAATAATGTTACAGTGTAAATTACCATGGTGAAACTCCTTGATACACTGTATATGTAAATAAAAAGAATGACAGAAGAGTAAAACAGGCTCTGTTGGGGAGTAAGATGATCAGTGAGGAGTGGGAAAGGTAAATGGAAAGGGGAATTAGGGTAAGTATGGTTGAAGTCTTTTAGATGCATGTATGAGGCTAGAATGGTGAAACTTGTTGAAATTATTTTTTAAAAGGGGTAGAGGGAATGAGAGAATGTAATAGAAGGTTAGCTTGATAGAGGTACACTGTATGCATCTATGGAAATTTCTCAATTAACCCACCCTTGTACAACTGATATATGCTAATAAAAATCTTCAATTTTAATAAAGGAATCTTCTTTGTACTTATATATTAATATGTTAAATTGAAGCCCTTTTGTACAACTAAAGATAATATTAAAAATAACTTTTAAAGGAACTCTGAAAAATAACATGGAAGTTGATTATCTAATAAAAAAAATCATAATGTCCCCTTAGGTAACATATAGATTTGGAGACCATGACATTGAATGAATGCTCACATTTGCCCTTGATCATGTAAGTATTCAGGGAAAAGAAAGCTGCTAAGTTGACTCCACCCAGTAGTTTACAGATGATCACATCTGCAAAGCAGATGTCAAGAGGGCATTGTGAGAAGGGAAAGGCACTGTACTTTCCAGGCTGATTCTTAAGAATGCCACAAATATTCTCCAAACCAAAATGTCTTGCCTGTATAAACTGATGGAGAAGATGACTATACCAAACACTGACTGTGGCCCCTACCTCCTTACCTAAGTCAAAATCATACTCACCTGTCTCCACAATAGCCGTATATATATATAAATCTCTGGGCCTACTGGGGATGGATGGCTCTCTAGCGGTCTCTAGTGGTAATTTTTTTGTTTACAGAGGGACCAACTGAAAGCTTAATTTCATTAGATAAAATGTAAAATCAAACGTGAATATACTAAAATTTTCTAATATGAACCTAAGTCCAATATGATCCTTTAGGTATTACTCAAAAGGATCACTATATTATTTATATATAATGTACAGTAGCTTTTTGGAGTAAGTTGTTCATATAGCATTTAAACCACCCTTTGGTGGAAAAAAGGAAAGAATTTTTACACCCTTTTACTGGGTGTGTGTCTGTCTGTCTGTCTGTGTGTGTCTGTGTAATTCCCTCAAACACACATTTTCTTTTTTTTTTTTTTAATTTAATTTTATTTGTGAACATACTGTACAGAGGAGTTACAGTTACATGGGCAGGATAATGCGTTCATTTCTTACCAAGCATTGCAGCCTCCTCCTTTGTCAAACACACATTTTCTTACTGGCTTTTCTGACAAGCAAGTCCCAAGATGTGTATGTGTATTTGTAGGTGTAGGTAGTTGTGCGATTAACTTTAAATGTGAACATTATACATTTGTAATTATAAATATCCATATTAGCATCTTGCAATCTTGCACCAGGAAATGTACTGGAGATACTGATTAAAGATAGTTGATACATATATTTCAACATACACATTAATACACACTGCATGCACTAGGTACATGAAGGTTTTTTCTTTCTTATTTTCCAAATTAATTCCTGGAATCCTATGTATAATCAGTGAAATAAACATCATCCATTAGTCAGTTCAGTCTTCCCTGAAGTATTAGTATTCTAAACAATCCTATTACCAAAGCATTATTTTGATACTTTATTAAAAGTCCTACAGCTCTAGCATTGCTATATTCAAAAACAGCTTTATGCAATTAGGATTATAATGGAAGCTTTATTACAGTGATATATAACTTGTATCATTCTAATAAAAGTTCCTGTACATAGCAATGCTTTAATAATGCTGTTTCTGTAACAGTGATTCCATAGTAATGATGCTTCTCTCATAGCAACTTCATTATTAGGAAATGATTTCAGTAATAGAAATGCAAATAAAGATTTTGAAAGGAGCATTTTATGCATGGCTCTATTACTGACCTGCTATCTTCTCATGCATTACATCTAATCATTATAAACCTACCATGTAGATTATAGTTATGCTTATTATCATCCTGTTACATTTTAGCATTTGTGTCCTTCCAAATTATTGAAATTAACTGCTATTTTAAAATAAAATTCAAGTGTTAAAATAATTTAAATTTTAATTAAATTCTGTTTCTAAAGCATATTTTACAAATCCTTTAATTTTTTTCGTATGAAAGATTGAATGGATGAATGGCATTCAGACTGGTGAACTACATATGTTCCCCCTGAGTGTTCATGAAAATTTCCCAAAAGACATGTTGGCATGCAAGTTTGGTGTTGTTGTTGTTATTTTGGTGTTTTTTTTTTTTTTTTTTGGTCAGTCATGGGCCTGAACTTTGGGCCTGAGCCCTGTCCCTCAACTCTTCAGCTCAAGGCTAGCGCTCTACCACTTGAGCAACAGTGCCACTTCCAGCTTTTTCCGCTTATGTGCTGCTGAGGAATCGAACCCACAGCTTCATGCATGCAAGGCAAGCACTCTATACCACTGTGCCACCTTCCTATCCCTGGCATGCAAGTTTTAAAGGAATTAATTTCTGGATCTATTTCCATATGCACTTTCTCAAAAACAGTCCATTGGGCTGAGAAGGCACTTGAGACTGAAATGTCCATTTCCACATCTTCTTTTTGCCATTCTTCCAGGATATAAAAGAAAGGCACATCTTGCAGGGCACCTACAACATGTTGCTCAGCCAAGGCACTGAATAAAAGAGCAATAACGAAGGCCAGCCCCTTCATCCAAGGCATCCTCAGATTCTAATCCCTATTTTTGAGTCAGAAAGAAGAGTACAGTTGTTAAATGCCTTGGATATAGAGCCCGAGTGTATGTGTATATATCCAGGCTCTGCAATTTGCTAACTATATAATCTTGAGGAATCATTTAGGCTTTTTTCACTTTAGTTTCTGCACTATAAAATGGGAATAATTATGGAAGGGTATTGTGAGGAATGATGTATACATATATGGAAAAAATATATGCTTTATAAAAATAGTGTGTTCTCTATGAAAAGTATATACTACAATAAGTATTACTTATATAATGCCATGATTCCTAAAATTATTTTACTTTGCATGATTATAACATGTTTTGATCAAATAAGTGCTAATGATTATTAGGAAAGTACCAGTGATAATTATAAAAATGACAAGTCATTCAGACATTTGATTTAACACTTAAAGTAGTCACAAGAAATATTAAACAAAGTCTTATTTTTTTAATTTATATGATGATCAATAAGAAGCTTTGAAGCTTAAAATATATTTAGGACCAAGCTCATTAAGAAAACCATAATAGAGATGTGAATCCAAAAGAAAAATGCAAAAGTTCATTTATATATTTTTTAAATTGTTGATTTTACTCCTTTGAGTGATATAATAGTTGTATTTTACATTGTGAGTATGTACATATACTGAAAAAATACATGGTTTTCAAATGTTTAATGAAAAACTTTAAAGGTCAAATTTATGCATCTGGGGAACTAGATAGATTGTAGATAGATAGATAGATAGACTGATCTTAGATTTGTCCATTGTTTATGGAAGATGGGCTTTCTTAGGGTTACTACCCTTAGCCAGAAATGGAGAAATTAGATATCTGGATAGTACAGCCAGATGGTTTGATCTCATGACATCCAGAGGCATATTAGGACGAAGAAAATAAATGGGCTTTTATGAAATGTTCATTTTCTAATTAGGAAATTCAGTGTACAAATATATATAACTTAAAGTGTGTTTACTGCAAAATGTACTTGACATGAACACTTTTTTAAATCACATGTGATACCACTTTGTTACTGGTCAAAATTTCATGTCACTGATGAATCACCAGTTTTATACACTGGATTTTAGTCTTAATATTATTTTGTAGACATTGCCTAGGATATAGAGTTTTACATAAGTGTGGTCTTTTAATACTATAGCCATATTTATACCAACAGGTACAGGATCTGAGGTGAACATGAGCTTCAGTTAATAACCTATTTTCATAGACCTTTGAAAACCATCAATCTATTAGAGACTCATGCCACATAATACAGACCTGTTCATAGAGATCAGAGCCTTCAAACTTACTATTTTTAGAAAGTTTCCCTTGCCCTGGCCAAACTGGAAAAGTACCATATGTATTATATTTTTAATTATTATTTATTATATACATATAAACATATATATTGGGGAGGGGGGCAGGCTTGAACTCTGGGCCTGGGCACTGTCCCTGAGCTCTTCAGCTCAAGACTAACACTCTACCACTTGAACCACAGTGCACTTCCGGTTTTCAGTGGTTAATTGGAGATGAGTGTCATGGATAGATTGAATTTAAGCATTGAAGACAGCCATTAACTCCACCCCTAAGCACTGACCATTCTCCACCTGTTCTCCCATGTCAAGTCCTGAGGGTTGCCTCTTGTGGCCAAGGCAAAAGTGGCATCAAGTCTTAAGCTAGTTGACTAGAGGCTTTATAGGGCCTATATGAATTATCAAAGGGAGGTTCCAATATTAAGACAATGTTACTGAGAAACTAGGGAAGCAGTTTGTGTTGATGGAAATATACGTTAAATGAATCCTTTTGGAGGGAAATATGGTAAATATTCCTACTGTTTATACTTATTCCTGAAATTATTATAAGTAATTTATTATAATACAGAAAGAGATAGTGGAATGATAAAAATAAAGAATTTACAATCCTTACGCACAATACAGAAAAGCATAAAAGGAATAAAGTTAAGAAATTCATTAAATTCTGTTTTCTGAGTATGTAAATAATTTATACACAGTAGGTAGGCAGGTAGATGGGTGGTCCCAGTAAGGTGGAAGATGGAGGTAGGGGAATAGAGGATCTTAGATACTGCCCCAGTGCAGGGAAGTGAGAGGAACACCTGAAAAAGAACTAAAGCCAAAAGAGGCCAGAAGATTGGCTACATGATAAGAGTACTAGCCTAGCAAGTGCAAAGCCTTGAGCTTAACTAGTACTGAAGAAAAGCAAAAAGGAGAAAAGATGTCTGGGTCTTGAGTGTTATTGAGCGAGGATAATCTGAAAGACTACTGAGAAGAAAATAATGTTGAACTAAAGAGATGCACCTTTAAATCAAGGTTAATTTCATGAGTTCCTATGGAGACCCTTGTTCTTTCCTAGAGCTAGTTTTCTTCTAGGGTTTGAGACTGTCTTTTGGGGTCTGAGCTTTCTTATCTAGAAAATATAGAAATAGACCAAAACTATAAAAAAAATGGGTTTATTTTTATTCCAACAGAACTTCTTTTGGTGAAATGTTAAGAAATTGCTTTGGCTGGAGAATGGAGTTAGGCTATATTTTTTTATCTTGACATTATTAAATTGCTTCAAATTTTAATAAATCATTTAAAATATGAAACTATTGGTCTTGCCCATAGGTATAAGTTTATTCCTTTCTCCAATTCTTGCTTGCAAAATACCAGAATACAATTATTGTCTGGGAAACTCCATGATTAGATTTCTATACTGAGAAGTATGGTTTCTTCACACTGCAGGCTTCTGGTAGCATTGTCTTTTGTTACCTAGTTTTGAATTATTAGTACCGTGTAAAGGAGGGGAAATATCTCTTAGTAACTAAATTTTTATAGGTCAGATCTTTACCTAACATTTTTCATTATTTACAAGGATAATCACGGATTTTGCAATGAGTTTATCACACATATCCCTGGGAATTTTCTTCACAGAGTCTCTTTTGAGAGAGCTTCTAAAGACAAAAACTAATTTTAGCTTCATAAAAATCACTCAGAAATCTGCTTCAGGGAATAAAAGGATTCTTCTCTTATCAAAGCTAGGTAAAAAGCAGGAAGAGCATGACTGTTAGGAGCTCTAAACTAGATTGTTTTATTAGAAATTTATACTGATTATATGTATATAAAGAGAACAATTATGGTATTTTAAAAACTGACTTGAAGATTCATCAGTGCGATTTTTTTCTGTTGCTTTAAAATTCTATTTGGTACCACTCTAAAATGCAGTAATGCTAATAGAGTAATACTTTATTTTGTGTTCCAATTAAAATCTTTGCTGTCATGATAGTTGTCAGACATCAGTATCTACTATCAATAAATTGTGTTATCTATAAATCTGCTGTCTTTTTGTGAATGTCCTGATTCTCTTTTGTTTCTGCATTCTTCAACATACCTAGCTCAACAAATGATGTCACTGTTTTAGTATGGGTCTCAGATTTAATAAACTGAATGTATTACCATTCTATAATGTAGTATGAGGGGAAAAGGAAAGGATGAATGCTTGGAAAGCACATTACAGTTATTTTAAGATTAAAAAAATAGTATAAATCGGGGTTCAAGGTGTGGCTCAGTTGGTAGAGTGCTAGCCAATGAGAGAAAGCATCAGGTATTGAGTTTGAGTCCCAATGTTGGACCAAGAAAAAAAGAAAGAATGAAAAATAGTGTAAGTATATCCCTCATGAGCTGTTTCAAGCCAAAGTTCTGTATTTAATCTTAGCAGGCTTGGCATTGGGAAGAGTAAGTTCTATCGTCCCAAAATACCCACTCTGTGCTTACACTGTGAATGAAGCCAGCAGCCTTGGGTATGCTAGCAAGGCATATCTAAGCTCAAGTTCTGTTCCTAAATCTGGACATGAGACTTTTTGGAGGGAGAAATAGGTACAAGTAAATTGTAATGTATACTGGGCCCTTATGATTCATGCCTGTAATCCTAACTACTCAGGAGCTTGAGATCCGGGGATCACAGTTCAAAGCCAGGCCAAACAGGAAAATCCAAGACTCTTATCTCCAATTAACTCTTATCTCCAAAAAAGCTAGGAGGTGGTAGTTAGTGATAGCTAGCCTTGAGCATAAAAGCTCAGAGACTGCACCCAGGTCTTGAGTTCAAGCCTCAGGACTGGCACAAAGAAAATTACAATTACGGAATCTATTAATAATAAGAATCAACCATACTATTTTATACTGTTTTATGATATACTGTGCCATTGTTACCAACACACATGCTCCAATGTGCTCTTTGATCTTACATAAACCATCCTTCTGAGCAAAATTTTACAATGTGAGAAAAGCACTATTTTATAGAATTGTGAAATTAAATTGGATAATACATATTGATGAGTAACATTGGTTTCTTCCTTTCTTTAATCGAATAACAATGCCTTCTATTTCTAGGACAAAATATATTTCAGAGTCATTTACTTCATCTGGATTATCAACTCCCTGATCAAGCCATTTTCTTTCCCAATGCAAGAGCTTTCCTGTTGTTTCCTTTCTTCATCTCCTATAACTATTTTTTTTTTGGGGGGGGGGTCTGGTCGAGGGGCCTGAACTCTGGGCCTGGGCGCTGTCCCTCAGCCCTTCAGCTCAAGGCTAGCACTCTACCACTTGAGCCACAGTGCCACTTCCGGCTTTTTCTTTTTGCTTATGTAGTGCTGAGGAATCAAACCCAGGGCCTCATGCATGCAAGACAAGCACTCTACCACTGAGCTACCTTCCCAGCCCTCCTATAACTATTCTTCACCAGCCACTAGGGTGATTTTTTTAAAAAAGAAAAACCATATCAAATCATTAGATACTTAAAGCTTCCTATTATACTAAGTGTGGGAGGGCAGCTTCCTTCTGTATTACAGGTCTGTGAGACCTTTGGACTCTGCTTTTTCCTTTCTAGCTTCCCTCTTTGCTTAGTTCTCTCTCTCCCTGAATTCCAACCACACAGCCTCTCTTCTAAGAATCTAAACTCTTACTCTGTTTCTTCCTGGAAAGTTATTCTCCAGGCTTACCATATGCCTTGTGTGTGTGTGTGTGTGTGTGCGCGCGCGCACACACACACACACACACACACACACACACAGCACTGATGTCTTTACATAAGTCTAATTAGAAAACTTGAACTTGCTTTGATAACATTTTTCAAGTATATGTGCTTTTTTTCATTTTTCACTTTCAAGATTTCCAGTCACCTGAGCAAAAAAATCTTGAACAATATAATCTAATAAGGCATTGTTTTTCCTATTTTATATGTGTGTATGTATGTAAGTGTCTATCTATTATAACTGACTGCATTTGTACCTCATTTCTAATACCATCAGCAAATTTTTGTTATGAGTCTAAAATGACTAAGGAATTGTCCCCTTCAACATACTTTTTCCTTTAACAACTTAGAAGCTACTTGCCATCCCTATTTTAAACTGAAAAATATCTTTCTTAGTCTCTATCCTCGGAATAGTTCCTTCTTTGGGATTAAAATTTTTTATCATTTACATTTTGAAATATGCCTTGGGGCTCTCATTCAGCCTTTGATTTACATTGGTTTTAATCAAGTTGTTTTACATCAGGGAGTTTATTTCAGTATGACGTCACACGATGGCATCTGTAGTGCTATAGAGCTGTCCTTTGGCTGCCTTTTTAAAAAGTTACTTTAGCCGGGCGCCGGTGGCTCACGCCTGTAATCCTAGCTACTCAGGAGGCTGAGATCTGAGGATCGCGGTTCAAAGCCAGCCTGGGCAGGAAAGTCCGTGAAACTCTTATCTCCAATAAACCACTAGAAAACCGGAAGTGGCGCTGTAGCTCAAGTGGTAGAGTGCTAGCCTTGAGCTAAAGAGCTGAGGGGCAGCGCTCAGGCCCAGAGTTCAAGCCCCACAACCAAAAAAAAAAAAAAAAAATTACTTTATTGTTGTTTTAAGGGTGATTACAATGACGAGTTAATAATTAATTAAAGTTAATAAGTAATAAGTACGTTTCCTTTCGTGCAGTGTCTTCCCTTCCCCCACTCTCTCTACTCTTTGAACTAAATCAATAAATGTTGTGTCTGAATTCTAGAGGCATATGCTTTGTAAATGGTTGTTGCTGTTGTTTGTTGTTTTACAAAACTTGATGTTTGAATTCAGGGCCTATACTGGTACTCTACCACTTGAGCTACACCTCCAGTCCTGCTATTTGTTGATGAAGTCTAACAAACTTTTCTTCCTGGGCTGGCCTTAAATTGAATCTCTCTGGATCTCAGCCTCCAGAATAGCTAGGATTATAGGCATGAGCCATATAGTTTAACAGTTATATAGATCATCTCTGAGGAAAAGCCTAACCCCCTCTGTCCCTAACATTTTTTACTTCTATAGGAAAGGGAAGTGACGTCCTTCCTCTGTCCTCATGTTTACTGCCTGGGCCTGTAAATTAAATTGATAAAACACAGACTAACATTTACAAATTTATATAGACCATTTTCAAGTTTTATGTAACTTGTACGTGATATTATTGTTTAAATTTTTACTTTGAGATCTTTGTAGAAAAGAAATTAAGATTTCACAAGCAGTTAGATCTGCACAAGGGTGATAGATTTGTAAAGTAACCAGACAAAGGAAAGGGGTTTGTGTTTCCAGGTATGATAAATTGTGGGAATGAATATATATATATATATATATATATATATGGACAAATTGGTGTAAGATAAGTTATTTTAGAAAGGATTATTTATGCAAACTCAGTTCTGATTCTTTAATGATAGTGGTTGTTCTGGTATGGGAGACTGAAAAGGCAATAGGGAATTATATGTTCTGATTTTAGATAGACAGGGGAGAATAAAGACTTCTTTGTATACTTTCTGCTCCTAACTGCCTTTAGTTCTAAATCATCTTTATAACAAAGTGACCTATTTCTAATTCCCCACTTGCCTTCTCTTCCATGGCACTCAACACTGACCAGTAGTCAGGACCCTTTCTCTCGAGGATAGGCTTAGAGTACTTGTTCTGCCAGGCCAGTGCTGGATTCATCCCTAGCATTGAGCCTTGAACCTAATGGATACATACATAAGTTCCATACTCCAGCCTAACTGAGATGGGGGAAAGGTGAGAGACACAATAGGAATGGAGTGTCATTACTTTGACAGAATTTGAAAAGTAAAGCAGCAATTTTGAAATCAAACAATAAAGTTAGATGACCTTGGGAAAGTTAATTGGCTTCTGTAAACATCAGTTTAATGATAATTATATATAACCCTCTTAATATTATTATTATAATTACAATTGAGTATCTCTACAAATGTTTAATATATGAAGTTGTTTGTATTGTTTCTTTTCAAAAGCTGCTTGTTCCCTCTGTCTCCTTGATAAATTTATCTATCTCCCTTGATAAAATTGCCATCCACACAGTGGGTACTCTGTTGTCTAATTCTTTCCTACATTCCCTTTTTACTATGAAGTACTAGGGAAAAGTGTGGCATCTTTCAATAGTAGACTAATATGTGTTTGTGCCATTCCAATTAATCTCATTCTTCATTACTTCCTGATTTTTTAACACCACCTGAACTTCATATCATGTACAATGCATTTGCCAAGTCTACATGGACTCTAACAAGAGAGTCATGCCTCTTAGTATACTGAGAAGTCAGAAATTTTGTGCTGTTTCCTTTCTGAACTCAGCTCATCACTGTGAACATCTTTCCTTCCCTTTATACGTGTTGGAGAAAATCAGCCTTTTCCACTAACGGTGTAAGTTATCCTCAAGCTAGCACTCATGCCTACACCCCACCTACCCCTTGGAGTTGATCACAACTTGGAATGGGTGACAGGTCTCTGCATAAACAAGTAATAGATATTTCTGGTGGTCGTAGACTCTCATTCTGAGACACTCGGTTCTGAATTTTAATCCTTACTTATGAGACTTCTATTCTCATTGTTTTTTCTTGTTCTGGTCTTTTTCAATTTAACATTCTTGGGATTTTTCTGTTACATCTTCAGTCTTGTTTCCTTAACCCATAACCCCCCCCCCCCCCACACACACACACACACACAAACATGCCCCCGGGCCCTTTCAAATCTGGAGAAAATGTGACCGAATGCTCCATTCTGAATTTTGCTCTGCACTGTTAATCCTGTTGAGAGCTTATAGAGGTTCTTGTCTGGCCTTACTCACACTCAGGGCTTTGACTAGAGAGAGAACCCCAGATTGTCATCTATGGATAGCACCTCCTAGGAAACTTTTTAGTGTTTCTACCAGAACAGAATATTTTTATAAAATCATTGATATGGAACATAGCAAAGCTTTTAAATCAAGATTCAGTCCTGTTTGTCTTCATTTAAATCTGTTATTTTTCTTCCTGTGACACTATATAAAATCTCATCAATATACACAATCATCCTGAGCCTCACATTTTCTCATTTTCTCTGGATGAGAGCTTTGATTAGCTTTTTACAAGTTCCTCATTAGTAATTGGCTTGCTTTTTGTTCGTTGGTTTGTTTTTGTCTTTGGCTGTTGTCTCTAATAAGTTTATGTTCTACCAAAGGATTCTTTGAAGATGATCTAAAAAATGTTACTCTGTGTTATGCTATAGAATATTACAATTTGTAATACACTATAAAATGCAACAAGTGCTATTAGGATTAAATGTTCATTTCTTCTTCTTGATACTGATGGCTGGGGTGGTTGTTCAGTCTTATCATCATGCCTGACCTAGTTGTGCAGCCGTGACTGTTTAATTAATAGACATTTACATAAGCTCCTTTTCCCTTAGCAAACATTATAATGGTCCTGGTGGTTATCTCCTTTTCACCCTGTGAAGTACCAGCAGTGCTATTTCCACTTTGCATATCAAAATACAGAGAGATTAAATTACATACAACAAATTGATAACTGAATAAGTTTGGGGACTCAGAGTTCTGGCATATTAATTGTGTTGCTTAAAGCAACAACCTATGTAGACTCTGTAAATATATGCAAACTCTACTGCTGTCGTATGCAGGAGTTGGATTTGGGACTGTTAGGAGCCCAGGGAGGGAGCCCTTTGTAGATTTATGCAGAAGAATTAGTTTCTGGGCTCTCTCTGGAGCCATGAAAGGAAAGTTTGTTAGTTGAAAAAGTGGTGTGTGAGAATTATTACTGTGATGTCTGTAATTTTTAATAAAAATTCTGGGGATCCTGGTGATGTCTGTGCAGCATACAAATTTTAAGAACTATTTTATGTTATTTTTAAAACCACCTTCTCAAACACCATTCTTCTTGTTTTTTTGTTGTTTTTTTTTTCGCCAAAAACTGCCCACAGGTGCAACAGAACCAAAGCTAGTTCACTTTGCACCCTTGCTCATCCCAGAAATGAAGGAAACTTGCTGATCTTTCTGGGAACACTGGCAAGATATATACTTATTTCTCACTTTTTTCTTAAAGATTCTTACTATTTTTCTATGCCCTAAGTACCTATAAGGGATAGAAATATAGACTTAATTATATCTTCCCTCCCCCCACCCTCACCCTCATTGGAAACTATAAAATAGTTCAAACCTTCCTTCTTCATTATGTATAGGGGTTGACTGTATCTATAGAATTCTTGGAGATAAAGAGATTACCCAACTATTTAACAATATAATTAACAAATTAATCTTTAATCTTATGCAAAAAAAAAGAAAGTTACCATGTATGTCAAAGAACTTCTTTGCCACTAAACTTGGAGTCAGCTTAAATTTTTCTGCCTCATTCTTCTCTTCTGCTTAAGTTCTGCCTGACCTTGAAGGACCAAGTTAAATGCAGAATCTTCAAGAAGTCTTTGCCACCCTATCCTACTCTTGAACTCAGATGTGAACTCTCTTTTCTTTGATACTCCATTGTACTGGATCTCTATCATTGGGTGGACAGCATTATAGTATGCTGTGTATGATGAAGACATCTGTAATCCTTGAATTGCAAGTTCTCTGAGCATGGGAAAAGAGTAGAGATATCTTATTCCATTTAACTCCAGGTCTCTCAGTTTATGGAAATGTATATGTGTAGGATGCATATGTTCAACTTCCGTGCATTCACTCAGCATTGCAGAAATGCCACAACTGAAACAATACAACAAGTCTTAAATCTGTAGTGTGAAAATAGTTCCAGGCAACTATTATCTTATCATGGGTATCATTCCCAGAACAAGGAATCATTCCATCTATAAGGCTCAGCGCTGTACCACCTCTGCATCACAGTTCTTTAGTTCACTAGTGAACCTTGTTCCAGCTACCAGACACCTCAGGTCTTCTTGTCATTATTTGCTAGTGCTGTGATACCTGCACAGTCTTCTCTGGAAGCATGAAGCTGTTCTATGCTTTCCTTTTAATGGATGACACAAAAGAAAAAAATCCCACAGAAGATATCTTGCTTATCCTCCTTCCTTTTTCTTGCTTTCTTTTTGTCCGTACTGGGGTTTCACAGGGCCTTGCACTTAGAACAGTATCTGGCAATAGAATCTGCCCGTTGAATGTTTATTGGAAAAATAAATGGGTGAATGGATAGCAAGGTAAATTAATGTTTAGCATAGAGGTTTGAGCCACAATATGTATTTAGTGCTGTTCACTAAATGCTTGAGTAAGAAATATGAATCAATAAAAAATGAGAAAAGTATAAAGACAATTATTATAATAATATTTTTAATTAGCTTCTTAGTTGAAGGTAGTATACTGTAAGCAAACAGAATCCTGAAGCAGTCAATAGGCTTACAAAATTAAAATACTTACCTTGGTGCATCAGATTTTCTCAGTGGTGAAATTCATTTATCTGTTTATTCCAGCTTATAGAGCCCAGCCACACTTCTGGTTTTTGGTGGTTAACTGTAGAAAAGAGTATCACAGACTTCCCTGTCTGGAATACTTTGAACCTCAATTCTCAGATCTCAGCCTCCTAAGTGGCAACTGGCCTCTTTGGATGTTATATTTATATAGAAACTAATAGGATTTAGAATATATTACATAATGGACATAATATGTTACATAATGATGTCAATTTGTGTGTGTGTGTGTGTGTGTGTGTGTGTGTGTGTGTGTACACATGCACATGTACCAGTCCTGGGGCTTGAACTCAGGGGCCTGGGCGCTGACCCTAAGAGCTTTTTTTGCTCAAGGCAAGAATTCTACCAGGTCAGCCACAGCTGAGTGGCATGGGCTTTCCTACCCAGGCTGGCTTTGAACCATTATCCTTAGATCTCAGACTCCTGAATAGCTAGGACCACAGGTGTACATAAGTTTTTTAGATAAATTACGTATGAAGAGTGTTTTCTAACCATATCCTCAATCTTTCTTTTTTATTCCTAAATATTCTTTATGAAATATTTGAGGAAACAGATACTTAGTTATTCTATAAATAAATGTGCACTAGGTGTTTTCCCTGGTTTCAAGTCAAGGAGAGAAAATGGTTCTGGCTCTCTCATGTCCCTTCTGTGGCATTGGGGCTTGTGTTGGTTAATCTTGAGGGTCAACTTGATTGAATTAAGAAATGCCTCGGAAAGAAGTAAAGACATCACTGGATATGTCTATAAGGGTATTTCTAGAGATGATACAATCATGAGGACTCTAACCTAATGAACAGTTGAACCCATTGATAGATTAAAACTTGGGGTAGACTATTGTAAGGCAGTGGAAGTGAGGGCTGGCATATAAATAGGTCATTGGAGGCTTTGTCTTTGGAAAGGCATATCATGCTTTTATCCCTACCTAGCTCCATTCTGTTCCCATAATGTGAGCTACTGTGCCATTCCTTCCCACCAAAATAGACCCAAACCTCTGAAATAGTGTTGCTGTTAGAATTCTTTTTTTTTTTCCCCCCCTTGGTCATAGAGCTTGAACTCTGGGCCTGGGCGCTGTCCCTGAGCCCTTCAGCTCAAGGTGAGTGCTCTACCACTTGAGCTCCTTCTGGTTTTCTGGTTGTTAATTGGAGATATGAGTCTTATAGATGTTTCTGCCTAGGCTGGCTTTGAACTGTGATGCTCAGATCTTAGTCTCCTGAGTAGCTAGGATGACAGGCATGAGCCACAAGCACCCAGCTGTTGGAATTCTTCTTTTTCGGGGGGGGGGGGGGGGGGGGGGGGGGGGGGGTTGTCCAGTCGTGGGGCCTGAACTCGGGCCTAGGCGCTCACTTGTGGAGCAAGCTGAAAATGCCAGTAATAATTTAGCACAAAGAAAATTTGAGCATTTTCTAGGGCCAGACACCTTTTGAAGCACTGAAGATATTAACACACTGAAGACACTTGTAAGATATGCTCTCATATAGTTTAATCTAGTTTTAGTTATGGGTTTAGTATCCTTAATCCAAAAATCTACATTGAACAATGATTTGAGTACTGACATGATGTTTAGAGAGTTTTAGATTTGTTTTGTCTATGCATTGATTCCACTAATATTTGTTAACTAACTACTATTGAGAAAATGAAAGACACTGTCTTGAGTGCTAAAATTAAAATACCCATCAGAATTCTTCTGCCTACAAGGAAATTGTAGAATAGTGGGGAAACATGCCTATGAATAGTCACTTGCCTGTGTGGGACAATGTGGAATAAGCAGTAGGCTTTAGCTGAGTAGCAGTAGGAACACAGTGGTGGCATCTGATTGATTCAGGCTGGAGTAAAGAAAACTGAAATCTGTAGGGAAGAAACAGACATTGGTAGGTAAAAGTGGAAGAGAGGAAGCTCCAGACAAAGGGAAAAGCATATACAACTTTTTATATACAAATTTTTATAGGCAAGAAAGGACAACATGTTTGAGAAACAGCAAGAGCTTAACGGTAAACTATATGTAAACCATAGGTTTGATTATTTAATATTACATCCCATGTTGCCAAATCACCATAAACAAAATTTTTTTCAAAGAAACTGCATGGTTTGCTCCTCCTTTGGTTATGTCCATGTTCAAATAGTGCATGTACAAAGAGTCCTTCTTTTCCCAATTTATATAAAATATACACTCACTCTTCATTTTCTATATATTTAAATTTTATTTCTCTCTTCCATTTGTCTGTTTATGCCTTACTATGCATGGAAAAATAAAAGAGAGGGGAACTCCCCCCAAATTTCCAAACAGGAGTCCATCCACATATTGTAATGGAGGTGGGATCCCTATTAAGTGACAGGCAAAAGAATGTAGAAACTTATTTAGAGGCAGGTCCTTTAAACTCTGGGTCTCAAAGGATTAGTATATTTTTCTTGTGTTTACAAGTAAAAATTATAGAATTTGTAGTAGGACCTTAAGAGTAATGACCAGCTAAGACAACAAATTTTAGCATCAAAACCCACAAACTCAGACATTAGAATTATTCAGTGAAAAATATAAATATTTTGAGCTTATTTTATTTTATTTTTTTTGTCGGTCGTGGGGCTTGAACTCTGGGCCTGGGCGCTGTCCCTCAGCTCTTCAGCTCAAGGCCAGCGCTCTACCACTTGAGCTACAGCGCCACTTCCGGTTTTCTGGTGGTTTATTGGAGATAGGAGTCTCACGGTCTTTCCTGCCCGGGCTGGCTTTGAACCGCGATCCTCAGATCTCAGCCTCCTGAGTAGCTAGGATTACAGGCGTGAGCCACCAGCGCCCGGCTTTGAGCTTATTTTAAATGGCTAAAAAATCTATATATAGTATTAAAAAGAGAGACTATAAAAATGGGCACACTTAAAAATATTCAAATAGCGCCAGGTGCCAGTGGTTAACTCCTGTAATCCTAACTACTCAGGAGTTGAGATTGGAGAATCATAGCTCAAAACCAGCAGCTGCAGGAAAACCCCATGAGACTCTGCAATTAACTACCAAAAAAAACTAGAAGTAGAGCTGTGGCCAAAGTGGTAGTTGGAGGGAGAATTAATATGCTAGAAAGTGAATCTGAAGAAACCACCAAAAAGTAAGAAACAGATTGTAAATATGCTAACGGATTAAGGGATAGAAAGGACAGAATTCTTTTTGCCCTCTTAGGTTTATTCCCTATTGTCACTGTTTTTATTTCTGTACCCTATGTCTTGTATATAAGTTTATCTGATTTAGGAATGGGAAGGGGAATCACAAAAACAGTGGGACAAAAGGTGAACCAACTCAACAGTGATACTAGACACTATGCTGGAAATAAACTTTACAATTTGGGGCGGGGGAGGTGGGGAGTGTCAGGGGGAAGTGGAAGAAAATGAGAGGGAGTAACACTGTTCAAAAGGAATTGTACTCCTTACCTTACTTATGTAACTCCAACTCCTCTATGCATCACCTTTAAAATAAAATTTAAATTTAAAAAGAAGGATTAACATGTTGAGATAGAGAATTAGAGAGAATGAAGGAGAAGCAACATTCAACAAGTAGGTACTAACAATTTCTCAGAGTTGTTAAAAGAATATTGATATTTGTATTCAGGAAGCTTGGTGAATCCTATCTAATATAAATGAAAAGAAATACATCCAGACATATTATGATACTAGAAAAAAGGAGAAAACTTTAAAAGAAATGACAATTAGACTGAAAATTTACTTCTAATTGGAAAAAAATGGGAACACATGAAAGCATTTATAGGATGGGGCAATTTATAGCCTATAATAAAGAAGTATTCTGAAGGACATTTTTTAAAATTGTTATTGTAAAGGTGATGTATAGAGAGGTTACAGTTACATAAGTCAGGTAATGAGTACATTTCTTTTTTTTTTTTAATTTTAATTTTATTTGTGAACATACTGTACAGAGGGGTTACAATTACATGGGCAGGATAATGCGTACATTTCTTACCAAGCATTGCAGCCTCCTCCTTTGGTTTACCCTTCACATCCCTTCCCAGACTCCCCCCTCCCCCCCAGTGTCCTCCTTTCCCTCTCTTTCTCCCAGTTCTGAAGGACATATTATAATGATAAAGAAATGATCCTGGGAGAAGAACATGCAGAAGAAAAAACAATCACATGGTACATTATAAATACATTAAAAACAACAACAAGAAAGATAAAACCACTTGTGTCTCTATCTTGGGGTCCTTTAGCTTAGCTTTTATATGGTCATGTACATAGCTTTTGACATTTTCTGCTTGTCCTAGACATAATTTGGGGAGAAGAAGGGAAATAACAAGATGCTGAAATAAGGATACAGGCTGACCCACTGTAACAATGAGATAAACAAGACACTATGTTGAAAACAAACTTTACAACTTGTGGGAGAAGAGGGGGAGTTGGAGGTAGAGAGGGAAGGGATGGTAGGGGAAAAACAAAGGAGGAGGTAACAATGCTTGATAGGAAATGTACTCATTACCTTACTCATGTAACTATAACCCCTCTGTACAGTATTTTTACAATAAAAATATATATCAATGAAGGCTAGAAGAAATACAGTAAAATTTGAATAAATACAGTAAAATTTGAATAATATAATAAAATTTGAATAAGTATCAGCATTAATGATATTTGCTTTGTGGGGTTAAAAACAAAAGCTATAACTGAAATTCTTAACTACAATAGAACAAAAATTAGGAAGGGGTATGCCAGAGTTAACTACTTTTTTTTTTTTAATATTCATGCGGCCTGAACTCTGGGCCTGGGTGCTGTCCCTCAGCTCTTCAGCTCAAGGCTAGCACTCTACTACTTGAGCCATAGGGCCACTTCCAGCTTTTTCTACTTATGTAGTGCTGAGGAATCAAACCCAGAGCCTCATGCATGCAAAGCAAACACTTGACCACTGAGCCACCTTCCCAGCCCCAGAGTTAACCATCTGATTAAATTATTTGTTTTGAGAAAAAAAAGAAAGATATCAAATAATTGGGAGATTTTATGAGATAAAATACTTTTTAAAAAAATAGAGCTAATGACTGAAAGCTCACATGTCATTTTCAAGGTAATGAAAATAGAAACATAATTTTTCACTCTTATAGTATATTGAATAATAATCACTAAGGAGGGATGAAAAGGAAAAGGAAAACATCAAAAATAGAATGAGTGAAAGGTCTGTAATGAGATGAAATAAATCAAATTGTATTAGTAACTATAAAGTCTATAAGTGAACTGACACTCCGTGTAAAAGATTATCATAACTGATTTTTTAATCCATCTGTATTTTTATATTAAGTAAAGACAAAAAAAGATTACAAGTCAACAAATACACAAGGTAAATTAAAAGCAGTTTTGGCTCTCTCTCTCTCTCTATATATATATATATATATATCAAATAAGAATCTTTTTGAAGAAAGCATAATCACAGATAAGTACAATCATTTTATATTAAAGTTTCAATTCTCTAGCAAGGTATACCTCTATGCATTAGAGGTATATAAAGCAAAACATTGTCAAATCTTAAGAAGAAATGGACAAGTCAAATGTTATAGGAGAGATCCAAACTTGTCTTAGAAATTGATAGAGCAGGGCTGGGAAGGTGGCTCGGTGGTAAAGTGCTTGCCTTGCATGCATGAGGACCTGGGTTCAATTCCTCAGCACCACATAAGCAGAAAAAGCCAGAAGTGGTGCTGTGGCTCAGGTGGTAGAGTGCTAGCCTTGAGCTGAAAGCTGCGGGACAGTGCCCAGACCCAGAGTTCAGGCCCCATGACCAGCAAAAAAAAAAAAAGAAAAGAAAAAAGAAAGAAAAAGAAATTGATAGAGCAAGCAGACAAAAATACAGAAGATGTGGACAACACAAATATCTGTTTTGATGTAATGTAACCTGCTGGACACTGTAGCCAGCAACTGAAGAATACATATCCGTCATGCATATTCTTTTAAGTATCCATAAAAATTATATATATATATATAGAGAGAGAGAGAGAGAGAGAGTTTGGTTGGTTGTAGGGCTTGAACTCTGGGCCTTGGCACTGTCCCTCATCTCTTCATCTCGAGGCTAGCACTCTACCATAAGTGCCACAGTGCCACTTCCAGCTTTTTCTGTGTATGTGGTGCTGAAGAATCAAACCCAGGGCCTTAGTAAAACAGAAGACAAAGAAATCTAGAGCAGTTCCCTCCAAAAATCACACATAGCTGGGTACCAGTAACTCATGCTTGTAATCGTAGCTACTCAAGAGGCTGAGCTCTGATAATTGTAGTTCAAAACCAGCCTGAGAAGGGAAGACTTTTATCTACAATTAATCACCACACAGCCAGAAGTGGAGATGTGGCTCAAGTTATAGAACATGACCCGTGAGCAAAAAAATACTCAGGCCCTGAGTTCAAGCCCCATGACCAGTGTGGGCACATACACACACAGGCACACAACAAGAAGTGATACAAAGAAGGCACTTAATAAGCATTTGTCCATTTCATTAAAAAGTGATAATAAGTATAATTGCATGTGTAGAACAGTTCTGAAAGGAAACTCACACACAAATAATTCTGAATTGCACAGTCTTGGATGATCCTAGTTTTACTTTTTGTTCTTAGCTCTATTTTCTGAACTTTTTGTGTGTATTGCTCTTAGAATTATATGAAAACATAGTATTTTAAAGTTGAATAAACAGATTTTTGAGGAGTTAGACTAGAGAGCATGGAAGCCAGTGATTACCCTAGACACCAAGGCTGGTAAGAGGCAAGAAGAGGCACAGTATATGATCTCAGTTTATATTTAAGTGGCAGGCCTGTGCAAATGCAGTGTGAGTTGGTGCAGACTTTGAAAGCCTCTTCCTCCATAGGCATCGTGTATACAGCACCCAGGACCATGCCTGGTTCTGTAGATCTTCATTTTCCTTTCCCTGCTCCAAGGGAAGGATGAGGAAGATACTGCTCTTCATTTCTAAGGAATATGCCTAGAGTAGAAGGCAAATTTAATCAATCTGGAATGTGAAACTGAGTGAAAGCTTAGTATGTAAAATTATATTTGTGCCTTCCCAGAGAACCAAGAAAATTAAGAAATGAACTAAGTAAGTTATCATATTTATTACATGGAAGATGAAGGTACAGTATTATCATTTCCTTCTGATAGGCACATCTAATAGTTCTAAAAGCAATTCACAGTATTCATGTCAAGACTTATTTTATGAGACATTTAACCATTGCTAAATTACATTTCATATGAGAATTTGCCCATATAAACTCCTCTGGAGTTACGGAGATAAGATCTGACCTATCATTTCTATTTTCACAGAAAACCATTTAGCAGAACTTTGTTCCAGCAGAAGTGTTTATTGAGTTGTAAGCCTAACACAGTTCATTGGCTGTATGTAGGACATTTTTCTCAGCACAGATTTGCTCACTTCATTAGTACTGACAGCAGATGGTAGCACTTTCACATGAATTTACCTCCTGAATTGATCTAAGAAATGTCACTATAAAGATCCTGACAGTTTTGATGTTCCTTCACTTTTGAAAAAGGTATGTTAAACATATCAGGTGTAAGAGTTTAGATTTTTTTCTTTAGCTCTAACACATCATTCCTAAGCCAACTAAAGACAATTTTCATCTCTGATTCTAGCTGTCTAAAGGAAATAGTAGAAAACAGACATAATCTTTCCTGATAGCATAAACCATACTAAAATTTAACTCCATTGTAAGAAAAATGACTTGGAGAAATATTATCCAGAATAATTGTATGCACTGATCTCATGCCTAACATTATTTGTAAATTCTATTTCCTAGTTCATCCAAATGCAAATTTATAGGATTTCAGGATCAGCTGAATATGACTGAAAAATAGCATTGGCTGAAGTTACTGATCACTGTGAAATTTTGTGACTTCTACCTGATAAAATTCTCCATGAGCTTAACCCTGTTTTTAAATTAGAGACCTTTTGCCTTGAGTTAGGTGTAAGTCAATTAAAAATTATCAGACAAGAAGACAATGTTTGGTAAATGAATGAATGAATACATGAAGCTAGGTACTGGTAGCTTACACCTGTAATCCAAGCTACTCAAGATGCTACATCTGGGGCTGGAAAGGTGGCTCAGTGATAGAGTGCTTGCAAGCATGCATGAGGCCCTGGATTCAATTCCTCAGCACCACATAAGCAGAAAAGGCTGGAAATGGTACTGTGGATCAAGTGGTAGAGCGCTAGCCTTGAGCTGAAATGCTGAGGGGACAGGTAGATCTGAGGCTTGTTGTTTGAAGCCAGCCCAGGCAGAAAAATCTGTGAAATTCTGATCTCTGCTTAACTAGCAAACTGCAAGTGGAAGTATGGCTCAAGGGGCAGATGCTAGCCTTGAGTAGAAAAGCTGAGTGAGAGTGAATTCAAGTCCCAGTACCAGCATTAAAGTATAATTTAAAAAATACAGAATCCCAATCATAACAAGGAAACCTGATATTTTTCTATGTAAATATGAACATTACAACTCCAGGCTGTATATACAGTAGTCAAGAATACACAACATTTATAATCCAAAAATCTTAAGTTTGAAAACTTATAAAACACAAAACTTTTTTAGCACCAACAAAATTGAAATTTTGGATTATATTGGATTTGGAAGTAGATATTCAACAGGTAAAAATCTATAAAATAGACTCAAATCCAAAATCTTCAAAATCTGAGATACTTTCTATCACTAGCATTTGGAAATAAAGAATACTCAGCTTGTATTTAGAAACAATGACTTATTTTGAGTATTTTAAAAATTAATATTCTACCTATAGTTGAAAGGTAATTAATTATTTGATTAATTTTCCACAACTAAGAAAAGCTAATACATTTTAGAAATTATTGGGTGTTAAAACATGTATAATTTAATCATGCAAATTATGAATATTTTAGACATATTGTTAGAAAAGTGGTCGTGATTAATAACAATGCTTACA
Source organism: Dipodomys spectabilis (assembly GCF_019054845.1). Taxonomy (NCBI): domain Eukaryota; kingdom Metazoa; phylum Chordata; class Mammalia; order Rodentia; family Heteromyidae; genus Dipodomys; species Dipodomys spectabilis. The sequence continues at coordinate 20,054,100 of NW_024870817.1, read as the reverse complement.
GGATTTGTTTTATAAGGAGTTGTTGAATTATAAATATTCTCAAAACCAGAACCTCCACCTTTTTTAAAACAAACATTATAACCATAGAAGTAAAGCTTCATACAGATTTGATTCTGTTAACATGTAGAAACTTTGTTCAATAAGCTTTTGTTTCTTCCCTTTTTTGTGCTATTATTGTGTATATATTACATTCATATATGTTACAAACACAATTCTATACTGTTACAATTTTTGTTTTTATAATCTTATGTCACTTAAAGAAATTAAAAGAAAATTTCTTAAGGTTTTGTTGGAGAGAGTCTGTCTTTAGTTTGGGGAGTTTTGAAATAAAGCCTTGCTATGTAGTCCAGGCTGGCCTCAAACTGTGATCCTTCCACTTTAGTCTCCTAAGTGCCTGGATTATAAGTGTGAACCACCAAACCTGACTGAGTTCACCATTTCTGAGGCTTTTCGTTTTTTTTTCTTGTGGATTTGATTACCCTTTGTATGTCTTAGGAAGCACTTTCTTTAGTATATTTTATAAGGCAGACTTATTAACAAGTAATTCTCTCAATCTTTCCTTGGGAATCTAATTTTTGAAGCATAGTTTTTCTGGATATAGAATTCTTGGTGTACCATTTAGTTTTTTCCACCAGCACTTTGAATCTATCATTGCTTTCTGGACAGATCATCAGCCATTGCTATATTTTTATTCTTTTGGGTTTTTTGTTTTGTTTTGTTTTGTTTTGTGTCGATTGTGGGGCTTGAACTCAGGACGTGGGAACTGTCACTGAGCTCTTTTTGCTCAAGACTAGTGCTGTATCACTTTCAGCCATAGCACCACTTCCAGTTTTCTGGTGGTGAATTGAAGATTAGAGTCTTACAGCCTTTCCTGCCCAGGTTGGGTTTGAACCATGATCCTCAGGTCTCAGCCTCCTGAGTTGCTAAGATTTCAGCCATAAGCCACCAGTGCCTGGCTTTTTTATTCTTTTTTATGTGAGGAGTGTTTTATCGCATCACTTTTTGTTTTGTAAAGAATAATTATTCCATTATTTTTGAATTAATAAACATTTGTAATATAAAAAAGTTTCATTATGATAATACACTTGGAGCATATTCATCTCTCAGCCATGTTCCCATTCCTCTTCTCCCTCCTCTCTTCTTTTCAAACAGCATTTGGTGGGTTTCACTATGCTGTTATAACACAGAACACATAAAATATCCTTGGACCCACTTTGTCCCTCAGTACCCCCAGAGATAATCACTGTTTTATCTCGACACATTACCATTAATATTATTGTCATTGTCATTTAGGTCTGTACTCTGCAAATAAGAATATTGGATATTTGACTTTTGAGCTTGACTTACCCCAGTTCCATCCATTTCCTGCATATTACATTATTTTTTTCTAGCAAAGTAATATTCTATGGTGTGTGTGTGTGTGTGTGTGTGTGTGTGTGTGTGTGTGTGTGTGTGTGTGTGTGTGTGTGTTTAATTTCTTTATCCATTCACCAGTTGTTAGGTCCCTTGGCTGATTCCACAGTTTGGCAAGACTCACATCTTTTCTTAAAATATGGACTCTCCTTGGTTTTGGCAGACAGTCACTTGCCTATGATGTGTATGGGCATGAACTTGTTCTATAGCCTGTATTTCTTTGAATATTTTGCCTGTTCTATTATTGTCTCCTCAGATTCCTATTGCATGTATGCTAGATAGTATAGGTTGTCATAGTACAGGTCTCATATACTTATTTTACTCCATTTTTCTTCCTCTGTCTTCTTTGGACTAAATACTTTCCTTGTTCTAACCTATTAATTCTTTTACTGGTATTTTATATTTTCTGAATTTTTATTTTTGATATTATATTTTTCAACTCCAAAATTTCCATTCAGTTTTTTATCCAGTTTGTATTTCCTTATAGGTATATACTTTATTTACAGAGTCTTATAAAGTATACTATATATATAGATATATACTTTATTTACAGTCAGTGTCATAATTTTTCTCTTTCATTTGTGTGAACATAATTTCAAATATTACAGCATATTTATAATAGCTGAATTATTTATAACCCATTTGTAAATCCAGTATATTGACCCACTCATAGTTTTTATTAATGACATTTTCCCCTAATATGTGTAATACTCTGGTTTCTTTGCATGTCTCTTAAATTTCTTTGAAAACTAAACATTTTAGCTAGGCACTGGTCACTCATGCCTATAATCTTACCTATTTAGGAGTCTGACATCTGAGGATCATAGTTGGAAGCCAGCCTGGGCAGGAAAGTTCATGAGACTCTTATCTCCACTTAACCACTTGAACACGTGCGTGTGTGCACACCCACACCCACATCTATCCACCCTCCCCTGCCCCCTCCACACACTGCTGGAAGTGGAGCTGTGACTCAAGTGGTAGATCACTAGCCTTGAGCAGAAAAGCTCAGTGCTCAGTCCCTGAGTTCAACCCCTGGGACTGGCATGCACACATGCTCATGCACACACACTCATGCACGCGTGTGCACACACACACACACACACACACACACACAGAAAGAATAAAATCTAAACATTTTGAATAATATGGTAAATTCTGAATTCTAATATTTTACCCTGAAGATTGCCCGTTATCATTGTAGTTTTTTGTTTTAGTAGCTTTCCTAGGCTTTTAAAAAAAGTTTTATTGTTGTCATAAAGGTGATGTACAGAAGGGTTACAGTTATATAAGTCAGATAAAGGATACATTTCTTTTTGAAATGTAATCTCTTCCCTTGCTCTTTCCTAGTTTTTCCCTCCAGTCCTCATATACAAGTTGTATAGTTAATTTTCAACATGGTGTCTAATAAGTAACATTGCTGTATTTGTTCACCCTTTGTCCCTTCATTCTGTGCACCCCCCCCCCCCGCCCTCCCAAAGACAGGTAAAGGAACAAACAAGACATAAAGAAAATGAAGCAGCAATAAAGAAAAAGGGCTCTTATTTCCATTTCCTGGAGTTCATTTTGATAAATATTATGTTATATGATCAGAGGCATGTAGGTATTGTGGGCTCCTCCCCTTAGCAGCCTCCTTTGGTCTCACTGTTTGAGAATTACTGGAGGTTCCTATTCTTTATCTGCAGAATTTGTCCTGCCCGTTTCCTTTTCTTCTTTCATTTTCTTTTTCTTCTTCATTTTATTTCTTTCATTTTTTCTTTTATTCCTTTTTCCTTCCTTGTCCTTCCTTTTCTTCCCCTTTCCTTCCTTCTTTCCACCTTCCTTCCTTCCTTCCTTCTTTCCTTCCTTCCTTCCTTCCTTTCTTCCTTCTTTACTTTTTTTGAGTTGGAGTCATTATTGCTCAAACTGGTGGGCTCAGCCTCTTAAACATCTGATACTTCAGGTATGTAGTCTCATACTTTTTTTTTTCCCACTTTTAATTCTTTAGCCTTCCTTCCTCAGGTCACTGTATAGCTTAGTGGTTAGCCAATTATTGGACAGAGATTGTGCTCAAATATCCTAGTACTATAAGCCTTCTTCCGTTTGCATAGTATGTGGGTAGTGATCAAATCAGCCTTGGCTGTTACTTCTCAGCAAACTTTGTGTCCCCCCTGCACATGGGCATAGTTCTGATCAGCCAGGATGCCTGGAGAACCTTTCTCAGACTGCCTGAATTCTAGGATCCCTATTACACTTCTGGCTTCTCTGCTGATGGCCTCAATTGGCCAAAAATCTTCTGGTCAGCAAAACTGTGCTTCTCTTTTTTCATTTAGAACCTAGTTTGTGATTTTTATTGACAATGCTGCTGAGCAATAGTTTTCACCATCTGCTGCAGATGAAGTCAGCCTCTCTGGCAGCCTAGCTGCTGGCTCTCAGGGCCCTCCTGGCTCTAGTAAAGTCCTCTGTTGATGGAGCCATGGAAAGGTGTAGGATGTCTTTCTAGGCAGGCAGGCTATAAATTCACTCTGCTTCTAATTTGAAATTCTGAAACATCATGAATTCAACAAAATTTTTGTTTGCCCTTGGTGATTTCTATAGCCTGGAAATGGTTTATTTTGGGTCATTTGTTCAGTTTTATACTTATTTATGGGAAGACCTCTTCATTATGTTATAACTGAAAATTTACTCCTATCATTATTTCCTTATAAAACTTTTCTTAAGCTGGTGGTACCTGCCCATCATTCTAGCTATTCAGGAGACTGAGATCTGAGGATCGTGGTTGGAAGCCAGCCTGAGCAGAAAAGTCCCCATGAGATTCTTACCTCCAATAAACTACTTAAAGCCAGAAATCATGCTGTAGTTCAAGTGGTAAAATGCTCACCATGAGTACAAAGAGGCCCAGGGACATTGCCCACGCCCTCAGGTTAAGCCCCAGGACCAGCAAAAACAAAACAAAACAAAAACAAACAATCCACAAAAGCTGAGAACAGTGGTTCAAAATTCCAGTTGCTTCAGTGGGTTATATGTTCAAGACCGGCAGAGCCAAAAAAAAAGTTTGCAAGACTCCTCTTAACCAGTACAAAGCAGGATGCATGCAGTGGTTTCATCCTAGCTATATAGGAAATAGAAATAGGAGGATCAAGACCCATGTCAACCCCTGGGAATAAATGTCACATCCTATCTGAAAACTGACTACAGCCAAAAATAGTGGCATGGCTTAAGTCACAGACCACAAGTGCAAAATCCTGAATTCAAAGTTCAGATCTTCCTTCTACCCCCAGGAAAAAAAAAATGTGTCACTCAGCTTAAGATAATCATACTGAGACATATTTATATAATTTTTTTTGCAGTGCTATATTTTTTGTGCTTATAATTCCAGCTATTTAGGAAGCAGAGGTTGGTAGGATTGTATTCTAGACCAGCCACAACAGGAAAAGAAAGATTTCTAGAGGCACTACATGGGAAGAAAGAATGTCAAGAATTCTAAAAATCCCAGATCCCTAAAACACTCAATGTCACCAATGCAAGTAGAACTGTGTATTTCAGTCATTGTAAATAGGTACATGTGTATGCATGCAAATATGATGAATGCTTGAAACTGAGACAGTAGTGACAATCACTACTTTCAATAAGAGCTGTTTCCCAGGAGCACTTCTAATGAGTTCAGCTTTTTCATAGGCTGATCAAGAAGAAAAGCCAAGAGAAGCAGCTGGGCTGACCCTAGTCCAAATCCAGTTACAAGTCTGTTTTATTTGGCCTATCTCTTCCTTAAAAAAAACTTATTCCAGCATTTAAATCTAAGAGGTTTTACATAAACTTCTAGTTCCCTAAGTCATGTGGACAAATGGGAAGCTCTCACATACTGGACCTATGTTCCCAGTTAACACATTTGCCTGGTTCAAAGTAGCAAGCCTGACCTTGGATGGTAGCCCTCTCAAATTCACCATAGTCTATCACTGCTGGTGTGTTGAAATGACTTTTCCCCTGTAGGTCACCTGACTAGATTTTATACTTATTTAAGTTTGTTGTTATAGAATTGTTAATTCACAACATAGTTGGTAGATTTGTCATCAATAATTATTTTTGTGTTTGTAGATCACCTGCACAAATTACTTACTACAGAGACCATCCTTGGGCTCCCCATTGTTTGCTGAATGCTTTTGGTGTACCTTTTATCCAAATATTTTCTTAGAAGTGGAATAGGTTATATCATATGGGATTTTAGCTTCCAGAAATAGCCATATAGACATTGAGACATGTCACACAGTAGAACTGTGTATTTCAGTCATTGTAAGAGAGAGAACAACTTAAATATTTCTGTTATTCCCCCACCCCTTACCTCACAGAAACTGAACCCATTAGAACTGGCTCAAACAATGAAATGTTGGCCAAATTTGGGTTTAAAAATATGCAAATGAATTTAGTTCCTTGATCATTGACAAAGAGATGAATGAAAGATGATCAAGCTACTAGGCTTCCTGGGCATCCTTGAAAGAAAACTAACGACAAACAGTATCCAAGAGGGAACTAATAAAATTTATATTTAGTGTTTGTGCCATGTAAACAAAAATGTGTCTTATTGTACTTGACAATACTATTTGTCAGTGAATAGCTCATCACCATCCTCTTGTCATGTCTAGACTATAAATTGTCTTTCAAAGTAGAACCTGTACGTTAATCAATAGCTTCAAATTTTAAAAGAGTAAAGTGGATTATTTGTTTTAACTTTTTCAAGTAACTCACAGAGAAAATCTAGGACCAATTCTGATTCTTACAGGAACATCCAATCCTTGGGCAACCCTTTTTTGTATTACATCCCTGCAAGACAAATGAATTCATGACTCCTGTATTAAAGAATTCACAGAAAATCAATAGGTAAGAAACACCTTAAAGACACATTGGTCTCTGCTCTGATTTTAAAACTGTAAATCTTTTTATGCGGGTCTAAAAGCTAAGTGAAAAAAGAAATATTCTTTGTAATAATAACAATGGCTGCCATTTATTGATTTTTTTATGTGGTAGGTGCTATTCTAAGAGTTTTAGATATATAAATGCATTGGATGTTTATAAGGTCCCTAAGAATACTATTATTTTACACAGTTTACAGAGAATTCAGCTAAAGCTCAGAGAAGTTAAAAGACTCCACCAATGTTACACAGCTAATTAATGATACAACTGGGATTTGAACCCAAGCATTTTTGCCTCAGAACCATGCTCTTTAACCACTGTTAACCTATTATAATAATACTATAAATTTCAAATATAAAATTTGAGTCATCAATGCAAGTCAGGAGCTCCAGTATTACATTTCCCTTCAACTACCTTCAAGAGATACTCATATTTTCTCTGAAACGGAAATTCTTTCCAAGCAATGAGGCTGCTATTTAGAAATGCTGGAAAACCAGATAGGAATACATCTTGTATCACTGACTGATGAGAAGTTCACTATTCATCCAAAAATTATGATGGAAGCATTTATTTGTATTGCTATGTTTCACTTACTTCCTAGGAATGTCAACTATATCACATCATGGCTGAGCATTGTAGGGCCAGTCATTGGGCTGAATCTCCCTCTGAGTTATGCCAGAGCAGCTTCTCGGGATGAATGACATATTGACAAGGTAAAGAGAAAAGCTTAAGACTTCATGTATTAGTGTGTGATCATATGTTGCCATTGAACTTAGATACTTCCCTATTCTATGGTAACCTTGCATTCATCTTAAATGGGCTGAACCCTGGTTTGTGTTTTAGTTTTCCAGTAGTATCATACCCAGTTATTTGGGAAGCATTTTCCTTTGCTGTGAATAACATTCACTCAGCTAAAGGAGGGAGCAGTTAGCATGGATATTCTTGATGAAAGGCTTTTTGCTCAGTCAAAGTACTTTTATTCTATTGACTTTTATTTTGTTGTTCTTCTCAGATCTTCTGTTGAACTTAGCAGCTATGAAATGAAGACCAAGAGATGGCTGTAGTAGAGCACTTGCCTGACCAAGTGCTGGGTATTCCAAAACCAGTACTGCCACAAAACCAGTACTGCCCAGACTTTACCTGAATTTTGTTTGTTTGGTCTTTTTTGCTGGTCCTGGGCTTGAACTCAAGGCCTGGGCACTGTCCCTGAGCTTGTTTGTGCTCAGGCTGATGCTCTACCACTGGAGCCACAGTGCCACTTTCAGCTTTTGCTGAGTACTTTATTGGAGATAAGAGTCTCACAAACTTTTCTTCTCAGGCTGGCTTTGAACCATGATCCTCAGACCTCAGCCTCCTGAGTAGCTAGGATTATAGGCATGAGACACCAGCACTCAGTGAGTTTTTCTGTTTTTAATGAGATTATACTAAACATTTCATGATGTGATTCTTTTTCCCCAAGGAATAAACCATCTACAGTGTTGTAATATGATAACAAATGACATTAGTCCACTTGCAGGTTTTTTTGTCCTGGGTCAAGCATTTTACATTTCTTCTTTTGATATGGATACTGATAGAAAAATGTGTTCATTTTAACATAAAATATATGAAAATTAAAATATAAAATGTATGTGTCCCTGGAAACTAATGTTGTAATCATGTCCAATATTAAATTATTCTACCACAATCATACTCTGGGGCAATAGATTAGTTCTATTATATTTTACTCTAAAAGAAAGAGAGCGAATATACCCAGGCTGAAGGAGATAAATCACATGAAACCTTCAGTGCATGAGAAGATATTGTTAAGTATTATTATACAAATAGTCATTAAATGCTCACTTGTCTTAAAATTGTTATTTTATTTATTCAATCAGTAAATAAACTTAATAGCTAACAAGATAAAATTCACCTGGAGGAATTATCTATTTTGGTTTCTTGTTTTGTTTTTCATTCTAATTGGTCAGAAGCATAAACCAAGAGAAACTAAGAGAAAAAAATAATTGGCTCTTTAGAGAATCTAGATTCATTTCTTTGAATGAAGGATATACCTGAACTACCTGAGGTTTTACAGGCTCAAACGTTAAGACCACTCAGAAACATCCTTTCTATGATCTGATGTTCATATTCCTTACAGAACCTCTGGTTTTGGTCTACATTTTAGTGTGACATCAAATTGGGGGATGAGGTAGGCAACAAGCCCTTTATAATTCGATGCAAGGTGAACTTAATGTGTGGGCATTACAGATACTCTAAATGTAGGAGGCTATCCCCTGGTAAACCTATTGTAAGCTGATAATGACATAAATTAAAAATGCATCCAGGGGCTGGGAAGGTGGCTCAGTGGTAGAGCGTTTGCCTTGCATGCCTGAGGCCCTGGGTTTGATTCCTCAGCACCATATAAACAAAAAGAAAAAAGCCAGAAGTGGCGCTGTGGCTCAAGTGGTAGAGCGCTAGTCTTGAGCTGAAGAGCTGAGGGACAGCACCCAGGCCCAGAGTTCAGGCCCCACAACCGGACCCAAAAAAAAAAAAAAATCCATCCAATACACCTAAACTACTACACATCCTAAGTTAGCCTATTCTACCTTAAACATCCTCAGAACACTTTCATCAACCTTCAGCTTGACAAAACCATCTTATGCAAAGCTTGTTTTATTAACAAAGCATTGGACATCTCACATATACACATAGCTTAGGCATCTTGTTGATGTTATGATATGTGAAAACACAAACCCAATATCCAAAAAACCCTGACAACACAATATAAGTTTTCTGCCTTACTATCATAAGAGATCTTGCTACTGCCATCCAGTGTCATGAGAGAGTACTGGATCACTTACCACTGTGCACAAAAAGATCAAAATTTGAAATCTGGACTATGGTTTTACTATGGTTGAACTACTGTAAATCAGAAACTATACATGGGATATAAGAATATTAAAGCCTTTAAAAAAAACAATATAGCTGCTACAACTTTACTGTGGTTTTTCTGTGGTTTGTCCCTTCTGAAATTCCTATTGAAATTTGATTCCCAGATGGTGTTGAGAAGTGGTAAGACCTGTAAGAGATGATACCATGTTGTGGAAGATTAATTCAGTTGTCTTAGGACTAGATTGTTCTTTCACGAGTGAGTTTTTGTATATAAGTTCCCATTTACTCTTCTACACGTGCTTTCTGCCATGCATTAAAACAGCATGATGCCCTTTTCATATGCAACTGCTTGATCTTGGACTTCCCTGCCTCCAGAACCATAAACCAAAATAAACATTTTTCTTTATGAATTACAGTCTCTGGCCTTTTGTTATTGTAACAGTGCTACTTATGGTATCCAGTGATGGATTTATGAAAGACAATCACAGAGTTTAGAGTGAGGTGATTGTCTGCTGATTAATCTGAGAGACCATGAGCAGCACTCCTGGTATATATTGAGAGGCTCAGAATCCTTAGAAAGAGAGTAAAGAAAGGGTTACTTCAAATTGCTAGAAAAGCTGAAAGTAAATTTTAAAATGCTGAGCCACATATATTCATGCTAGGATAAGAGGCTGGTTATATGCTTGCTGGGCATTTTGGGAGTTACCACTTAACATCTTTTCAACTTTTACAAGAGAATCTTCTTTCCCCTCACTCTCCCTAATGTAAACATAGATTTCTCAGCAAATCATTTCCCAAGCCAGCCAAGTCATTGTGTGTGTGTGTGTGTGTGTCTGTGTCTGTGTCTGTGTGCGCGCGCACCCATGCAATGTATCATCCAAACTGTACTTTTCTGGAGTTATTTTTTACTAACAGATGTTGAAATGATAACTATAGGTTTTATTTTTTTAAAGGAATATATATATATGTTCCTGATAAGGACTTAAAACTTCATTTTTGGCAGTAAAACATTCAGAAGAGAGCATGTAGATATTAAATATCAACACATCAATCCATCTCCTTAGGCAACTCTCTTTTCAGATTTTTTTATTGAGAAAACATTTTGGCTAATAATTCCCATTTTAGTCTAGGAATGTTAGGCTGGGAATGTGGCTTAGTGGTAGAGGAGTGTTTGCCTAGCATGCATGAAACCCTGGTTTTCCCTCCTCAATACCATATAAACAGAAAATGCTGGAAGTGGTGCTGTGGCGCTGTGGCTTATGGTAGAGTGTTACTAGCCTTGAGCACAGAGAGGCAAAGGTACAGTGCCCAGGCCCTGAGTTCAAGCTCCAGGCCTGGCAAAAAACAACAAGAAGAAGAAACATTTTAAAAGTGCAGTTAAGCCGGGCACCCATGGCTCATGCCTGTAATCCTAGCTACTCAGGAGGTTGAGATCTGAGGATCACGGTTCAAAGCCAGCCCAGGCAGAAAAGTCTGTGGAACTCTTATTTCCAATAAACGGGAAGTAGTGCTGTGGTTCAAGTAGTAAAGTACTAGCCTTGAGTTGAAGAGCTGAGGGACAGCACCTAGGCCCAGAGTCAAGCTCCTCGACCAACAACAACAACAAAAAAGTGCAAGTATACTAATAGATGGTTGCCCTAATAGCAATTAAATAGTAGAAAATCTTTATATTAAAACATATAATATAAAACATGAGAAATAGTTCTTTTTTGGGGAGAGGGGGTCTGGTCGTGGGGCCTGAACTCTGGGCCTGGCCGCTGTCTGTCAGCTCTTCAGCTCACGGCTAGCGCTCTACCACTTGAGCCACAGCTCCACTTCTGGCTTTTTTTTCTGCTTATGTGGTGCTAAGGAATCGAACCCAGGGTCTCATGCATGCAAGGCAAGCGCTCTACCACTGAGCCACCTTCCCAGCCCCCGATAAATAGTTCTTTGTGATATGAGGGGCTATATTTCCTTCTCAGGTATTATAAAGGAATGAACTTTCAGTCAGAAATAAGGCCACTTCTGCTGCTGCTGGAAAAGCTGCTTCAGTTTCCTCATTTGTAGGTGAGGAAACTCACCTTTTATGTTTCCTGAGGCCATCTTGCACTTAGGTTTGGGGGCACAGGCTGAGTTGGAGGTCTAGACTATAAGTTTGGTGAGCTGCTAGCTGTGTGACATGGGCCAATTTTCTTTATCTCCTTTTTCTCGTACTAGTTCTATAAAACAAAGGCCACAGTGCCTGTCACACTTACCTGACAAAGGCAGAGGGGAGATCAAAATAATACATAAAACTAAATATGCTTTATAACCAGCAATGCTGGAAGAAGTAAGGACTGATTATAGATAACGGATACCAGTACCTACTTCTAGTCACCTCATTGCAGCCGTAGCCACTGATGGGCTCTGGAGTCCCCAATCCCCACATCTACGTGGTGAATGCTCATCTGGTGGATGCTGGATCCTGCCTGGGAAGTCTTCCTCCCCGATGCCTCTCTAACTTTTAACCTGTTCTATGAGATTTCCTTGTCTACAAAGCCATTTCTGACCCCACAACTGCCAGTTATTGTTACTCACTGTATTGTTCATTGGTTCTGCTTTACTCTGGCCCATTTCTTTTCCCCCCTCATTTCCACATCCTGGAGGTAATTTTGATAAATATTATCTTATATAATCAGAGGCACATACACATTGCACTTTTGTGTTCCTTCCAGAAGAAGTATCCTCCTTCTGGCTTCTTTCTTGAAGGTTCTCCTCTAGGAGGTATAAAGAGCACTTTGACCAGAAGGAGTAGCAGTGGCTATGTGGATCAACAAGTACTATCCTATAGGTTAGAGGTTAAAAAAAAAAAAAACCTTTCCTTTGATAAAAACTTAAATCTAAACTCAAGAGAAAAGGGTTAAAAGTTTTCTTGGACATTTCTTCCATGATAGGTTTAGTTGCTTTTACTCATAGTCCCAAGATAACCAAGGCATGAGTGCTGCATTGGCAAAAGCAACTTTACATAATTTACAGAGCTAATATTCCAGGGAAGTTTTTAATTTGATAGTAAAAATTTGTGAGCTAGGAAGATGAAAATATCCTTTTATTTATCCTATCTTAATCTTATGAAAATTCTTATTTATTGAGCACCTCTGGTGTGCTAACCTGGGCCAGATGAAAGGGAGAAAAAACAGGAGATATGATCCTAGATCATAGAATTCTATAGTCCAGTGGAAATAGAAAGAGGTTCAAGGGAAGGGTGCCAGGGGCTATGGCTGAGATGTGTGAAGCAGATGCCAAGGGGCCATGTAGCAGATGAATGAGAGAATTATGAGAAACTTAGAAATTAGCCAGGTGAAGATGAAATCCTCAAAGGACATAGGAAGAAGTAGTAAAGAGTGAAGGTGGGTAACAGGACTGAGGCTAGGTCTGGAAGGACCTATGTTACTTGAGAATTTGTAGTTTGTCTGAAAACTACAAACAACGAATAAAGGAACTGAAGTAAGGAAGTTAAAGTCATTGCATTTGTATTATATATGTGTGTGTCACATATATATGTCATATATCTAACATACTGTATATAAAAATGATATGTCATATACATACACATAAAACTGTATTTTGAAAGTACTTAATTAATCATATATGGCTGTCTTTTTTTTTTTCTATCACAGTATAATGGGCCCTGGATTTAGAAGGTAGAGAAATAGAAATGGGGCTGGGAATGTGCCAAGTTTTTACTAGGTCCTTCCAAAACAAAACTTGTTAGTATCCTGAAAAGCATGAATCCTGACTGGGCTGCATTACTAAGGGCAAGTCATTACACCCCTCTAAATTTGTTTTTTAATTCAATGTAAAGAGATGCATTACTTTCAGTAAAATTGGCTTGTTGACTTAGGATTTTTATTTTATTTTTATTTTTCTTGGTCATGGGGCTTGAACTCTGGGCCTGGGTGCTGTCCCTCAGCTCTTCAACTCAAGGCTAGCACTCTACCACTTGAGCCACAGTGCCACTTCCAGCTTTTTCTGCTTATGTGGTGCTGAGGAATTGAACTCAGGGCCTCATGCATGCAAGGCAAGCACTCTACCACTAAGCCACCTTTCCAACCCTGGTTTAGGATTTTTTTTTTAAGAACACATTAAAGAGAAATGATCAAAATGTATAGTGAGGCCTGGGAAGGTGGCTCAGTGGTAGAGCGCTTGCCTTGCATGCATGAGACCCTGAGTTTGATTCCTCAGCACCACATAAGCAAAAAAAAAAAAACCCGGAAGTGGCGCTGTGGCTCAAGTGGTAGAGAGATAGCCTTGAGCTGAAGAGCTGAGGAACAGAGCCCAGGCCCAGAGTTCAGGCCCCACGACTGGACTCCCCCCCCAAAAAAAATGTATAGTGAAAATTATTAGTTTGGAAACTTTGGTTTTAAGTAATCATTTATCACTTAAGGATGTGCTCTGAGAGGTCAGTGCATCAGTAGGTGATTTTATCATTGTGTGACCATCATAGGGTATGCTTACAAAACCTAGGCAGTGAGGCCTACTATTCACATAGGTTAGAAGGCATACATGGCCGTAAATGTGGTCAATCATCAATTGAAATTCAAGACAACTGTGTATTGTGTATATGAACGTATGTATATGTATGAAAGTGTATCTTTGTAGGTTTGCATACATGTGTGTGTTTTGAGGTAGTATATTCTAAGTTGTGATATAAACTGTATTTCTAACTCCAAAGCTCCCTTCCAGTTGTAAGAGCTGCTGAATTCCTCCACAATATTGTTGACCAGTAAGTAAGTAGCTGACAGCTTTTCTAGGATACAGGAAGTAATCTGTTGTTGTGCCTATGATATAGGGAATAAAATCATGGGTATCTAGAACTCTGAAACTTTTCCTCTGTGTGTGTGTGTGTGTGTGTGTGTGGTTCTGGGGCTTGAACTAAGGGCCTGGGTACTGAGCCAGGTACTGAGCTTTTTTGCACAAGGGTAGCATTCTACCACTTGAACCACAGCTCTACGTCCAGCATTTGGTGGTTGGTTTTGTGGACTTTTCCTACCTAGACTGGCTTCAAACTGTGATCCTCAGATCTTAGCAGTCTGAGTAGCTAGGATTTACAGGCATGAGCCATTGGCAAGCTGCTTTTCTCTGCATTTTTGTATGGCTTATCTATAAAAATGCTTTCACTTTTTCTCCCTTAAATTCAGTAGTGTTCATTGAAGCAGTACTGTAATACCCAAGATCTTGCTTTATCTTTTATGTTGTCGGTGGCGACATCTAGTGGTTTTACTTTAAGTATTCTGTATTCTAGACCACAGCTAAGAAAGATTTTCAAAATCACCAAGTCCCTTTTGGTAAAAAATTTTTTTTAATGAACTGAAAATTCACATGTATTCCTACATTCAATTTATCTCTACATAATAATAAGTAAAAAACCTATTATTTTGTGGTGATTTCTAAGAAGTTCCAAATCCCCAGAAGGTACTATTATTTATGAAGCAGAAAATACGCCTTGATAAGTTAAGAAATCACTGCTCCAGTATATGTAGTCTTTGGCACATTTTATTTTTCCCCCATCATTCTTTTAATGAAATAGAGGAAGCAACCTAAGAATACATATGGGATAATGAAAGACCTGAATAGCAAAAACAGTCCTTAACAGTGCTGGAGGAGTATCAGTAATTGGTACATTATTATTTCAAGTTTGCTATACCTTGGAATGTTGCTTGACAGCACTCGGTAAGTCTTTGTTGAATGTTTGAATATGCAGGTGATTACTGAGCCCTGACTAAGAATCCCATGGGAATATTGGACTTTGCAGGACTGGGAAAATTTGAAGCAACATTTCAGTTAGGATACATGATGAGCCAAAAGTGGAACCATAATTAGGATCCAACAGGATGGCCTTGAAGGGATTTTACCTATAAAGGTGACCAAAAGATAGTTGTTTTAGAGACTCACTTGGCAGTGCTATACTGGGTGGATTAGAAGGAAAAGAAACTGGATAAAGGCCAGGAGGCTAATGTAGTGAAGTGGTATACTCCCCCAAATTAGAATGTTGAAAAGAAACCAATTTCTGAGATATTTTGAGAACTTGGAGTGGAATCTAAGGAAAGACAGTTTTTATGTCAAAGTTTTAACCTGGTTAGTTCCTGCTTAGGCTTAGACTAGCTCTCCTTGTCCCATTTCTGCAGACACCGGGGACTAAACTTGTTTTCTTCTTTTGGGAAATACCACTCACCTTATCATTTCAGATGCCTTTCTCCCAATACCAGCAGTGGAGTGAGAATCTCCTCAGCTCCCTCCTTGGTAAGTCAGGCCCAGGCTCTTGCTTGTTTATCAGGAGGATGGATAAACAAAACGGACTACATAGCAGGTAAGGGGGATTGAACTTTACTACCTGTGTATCAAAATGGGCAGATTTCATACAGATTATTGAGTTAAAACAAAAATTAGATGGTTTGAATGGGTATCCTAAAAGTATATACTCTTCCCCATAGTAACAGTATCAACAGGTGAATAGGCCTGGAGAACTCTGCCCTCAGGAGTGGACTGATGGCATTATCTTGGGAGTAGATTCATTATGTATGGAGGTTTCTTATAAAAAGTTGACTTAGGTCCTCTGGAGAGCGAGACATCCATCGAGGCACAGACAGTGAAAGGTGGACAAAAGTTTAGTTACACTGTTTACACCAGAAAGGGGTCCTGAGACCACCTTGTCCTGGGCTAGATTCCCAGAACCAAGAGCAGCCTCGACCACCAAACCTGACCCCCACCCCCACCCCCGACCTGTTAGTCGGTCTGCAAACCTCCAAACCTCAGACCTCCGAAGGGAAGGCTTTCCCCTGTCTCCCCTTCCTCCTCCACCGCAGGCCTCTCCGCTCTCCACAGGCCACAGGCCTGCCCTGCCCGGGAGGCGCCTCTCCGCAGGCCTCTCCAGAGGAAGGCCCCGAATGGCTTCCTGAGGCGTGCCCTGCACTCACAGGCCTGCCCTGCTCCCAGGCTTTTCCCTCCTGCCTTCTCCTCCACTCCAACTCCTCCCCTTCCTCCCCGCTAACTCCTACTAACTCCCTAACAGTCCTTCTCACGGTTTTTCCCTAACAGTTTTCCAACAGCAATCTATGCTCCTCCCCCAAGCTGCCCACTGTCCAATCACTTCCTGACAGCTCACCATATGGGGACTGACGCCCCACCCCTCCAGTAGCATGCCCCGTGGGGCTGTGACGTCAGCCTCTCAAAGCCCTGCTCTGTCTTGTCGGGTTGCCTGGTCTGTGGAGGGGTGAGGCTCGCCTCTTGATGCCCCGACCCCCCCCCCAGCAGGCCGGCCACGGGGCCACTCTGACTATTGGGCCCCAGCTGATTATCAGGGGCCCACAGGTTATTACAGTTGTTTTCCTCCTCCTCCTTGGTTCCCTCCCTTTTCTCTACCTTTATACTATGTGATGCTTCCTGCTGTTTCTACCTCCTCCTCTTCCCTCTCTCTAGGCCCTCCCCCCTTTTTTTTTCCTGGTTGTGTTATCCTCACTACCCTCAAATTTGCCATCTTCATGTTTCAGCTCTAGTGTAGCTAGATTACAGGCATGCCCTACCACCCCCAGCTCTGCCATCTTACCCTGCAGCAAGAAAGCCCTCACCACCCTTGATCTTGAACTTCCCAGTCTCCACAACTAAGCAAATCGTAGCATGTCACTTGTTTAGATGCAGGCTGCACAGTTTTAGTTCATCTATTCTTGTCAACTTGTATTCTTTTCTCAGATGTTGAAAATAACATTTTTTTCTGCTGCTTTTTTTTCTGAGGATGGGATTTATACTTACATTCTGACTAAATACTTACTAGTGTCTTGGGATAACTTTTCTATAAGATTGTCATAACTTGGTCAGCCAGTGCAAATGTGCATTTTGTAGGTTCTGCAGCCTACATCACTGCTATGGTTTTGGGTAGGGTTCATACCAGCTCACATGCTGGGAGGTTGGTTCCCAATGTGGCCTTGTTGAGTTGATGGAGCTGTAGGAGGTAGAGCCTAGTGGAAAGGAATGAGGCCACACCCTCATTAACAAATGGATGCAGGTATCATAGGCCATGGATCAGACAGGCCATGTGGGACTGAATTAGTTCTTTAAAGAATAGGCTAACAATGATCTATAGGAAATGTACTCATTACCTTACTCATGTGACTGTAACCCCTCTGTACGGTATCTTTACAATAGAAAATATATTAAAAAATAGGCTATTGTACATAAGCCCTGCACTTCTCTTAGATCTCTGTTCTACATGCACTCCTACCATTGTAATGCCACCATGAATTCCTGAGCTGAGCATACATCAGCACCATGCTTTAGTATATCTAGAAATGTGTGAACTAAATGAGCTGGTTTTCTTTGTAAAGCACCTACCACTAATATTTCGATCCATAGAACCTCACTGTACTGGGGATATTTCATAAACACTACCAAAACACAGGCAACTTCTCTTGACTGTTCTCAATTAAATTTTAAGGTATGACTAAATCTGCTCACTGTTGTATAGATTGAAACAGCAACTGGTTCTTGGGTTAAGACTCCCTTAGAAAAACCTGAAAGATAAATAGAACCCATTTTCAGAAAAACGTATTTGTACAGGCATACACAGTAATTAGAATATTCTGAACACTGTTTCAGAAGGTCCCTAGACCTTTAAAACTCATCTGTAGACTAAAACCTAGATCAAGAATCCCGGACAATATCATACAGAACACACACACAAAAAAACAGAAAACTATGGCGAGGATGCGGGAGTGGGCCTTTACATACTGTTGATGGGATGTTGTTAGTCTAGCCACTATGAAAATGGCACATATTTTTAATGAAATCCGTTAAATTGTACAAAAATGGTTACAAAAAGTATGAAGTACAAAAATAAAAGAACTCTCATCAAGTGAGGGGCTGGGAAGGTGGCTCAGTGGTAGAGCGCTTGCCTTGCATACATGAGGCCCTGGGTTCAATTCCTCAGCACCACATAAGCAAAAAGAAAAAAGCCAGAAGTGGCGCTGTGGCTCAAGTGGTAGAGTGCTAACCTTGAGCTGAAGAACTGAGGGACAGCGCCCAGGCCCAGAGTTCAGGCCCCACGACCAGACCCAAAAACAAACAAAAAAACAAGTGAATGAAATAAACTAATATTTACTGGATGCAATAAATGAGCCGCACACTTTTAACCTATGAGGGATGGAAGAACAGGAAAATGATCATCCTTAATCTCTCTCTCACACAGAGTAATTCTTATTATGAATAAATCTTAAAATTCTGTGAATTTAGATGACAAAACAAGATATGCTCTAACAAAAACAAACTATTCATATCACTGTTCCCAAATTGTTAATGGACAAAACATGTTTCAACAAGCAACAGTACTAAATATGCTCAGCTGTAATTGGAAATATTGCTTGTCACTCATAACTCCCTTCAAATGTATCACTCTAGAAAATAAATTTCTCCCAAGATAAGAATTTGTGATCAACAATACCTAATTATTCTTTTCATACTTTGTTCTAAAATTCCTGTGGTGATATTACAATGGCAATTACCAATTTTTAATTAATAAACTTTAAATTCATTTATCATTATCACATACTCATAAGTAAAATATCACTTTTGGCCAAATAAGGCTAGGAACTGTGTCACAGACCAAAAATACTAAATACAGCCTGTGAAGACAATCCCCAACTAAAATGTCATAAGTATTGAGTTAATACTTTTTCTATTTAAACAGATTTTATAGGCTAAAGTATTTAAATATCTGTTAGCAAAAATATTACGGTAATATCACAATTTATTATCTTTGGTCTCTTGACTTTATGCAAAGCCAATAAAGGAATGTTAACCATTTTGACAACCTTAAATAGACTCCAGGAATATTACCCACAAGTTGACATTGTGACCAAATCCTGTCACTACACATTTTCCTAGGATGAAATATAGACATTACAGACATTTGATACACACAAACACACTTTTTGTCCATTGTGACACTTGAACTCAGGGCCTAGGCACTGTCTCTAAGCTCTTTTGCTGAAGGTTAGTGCTCTACCACTCTGAGCCACAGCACTACTTCTGGGTTTTTTTTTTTTTGGGGGGGGGGGGGAGGATTGTTTTGGTTTTTTTTGGTTGGTTGTGGAGCCTGAACTCTAGGCCTGGGCATTCTCCCTCAGCTCTTCAGCTCGACTAGCACTCTACCATTTGAGCCACAGCGCCACTTCCAGCTTTTGCTGCTTATGTAGTGCTGAGGAACGGAACCCAGGGCCTCATGCATGCAAGGCAAGCACTCTACCACTGAGCCACCTTCCCAGCCTCTACTTCTGTTTTTTTTTTTTTTTTTGAGTAGTTAGGTGGAGATAATAGTCTTACAGGACCATGTTCTTCCCCCATGGTATAACCCATTTTCACTGTATTTGATTTTGGTGCCCTGAGTAGTGTATATACATTTTTCTAATTTGGGGAGGGGAAGAGAAATAAAATGCTGAAATAAGGATATAGGTTGATCCATTGTAACAATGAAATGTACAAGACACTGTGTTGAAAATGAACTTTACAACTTGGGGGGGCGGGGGAGGAGCTGGGGGTGGTGGGGAGGAAACGGATGGTAGGGGAAATACAAAGGAGGAGGTAACAATGCTTGATAGAAAATGTACTCATTACGTTTCTAATGTAACTATAACCCCTCTGGTACAGTATTTTTACAATAAAAAAATAAATAAACAATCTTACAGGGACTTTTCTGCCCAGGCTGACTTTGAACTAGTCCTCAGATCTCAGTCTCCTGATTAGCTAGGATTACAGGCATGAACGACAGGCACCCAGCTACATCTATCTTTTATGTGTTAAATTAGAATCTTGTCTCTCAGCTACATCATAAAATGAAAAAGGAAGCCACATATTAACAGAACTTTTTAGAATATTTCAGAATTTCCATATAAACACATTTTAATAAACAGTATTTTACCACCCCTCTTCCCTTTGCAAGGTACAAGCCAGAAACTTACTAAATACTCAGCATATATTTATGAGCTGACCTAAGTACTCATTTGTAAGATGTTTTTATTTTTGCACCAGGATGATTTTCTGACTAATATTTATTTCATTTGGAGGACAGACTATTTTTCTTATCCCAACTGTAACAATTGAATAATTTTGCGGGGGGGGGGGGGGGGGGGGGGGGAAGGGGGAGGGAATCGGTTGTGGGGCCTAAACTCTGGCCTTGGTGCTGTCCCTTCACACTTCAGCTCAAGGCTAGCACTCTACTACTTGAGCCATAGCGCCACTTCCAGCTTTTACTGCTTATGTGGTGCTGAGGAATTGAACCCAGGGCCTTATATGCAAGGCAAGCAATCTACCACTGAGACACCTTCCCAGCACAAGTAAATTATTTTTAAAAATATTTTGAGACTTTATAAGTTAAACCAAAGGAGGATACTCTTAAGAGGAACACAAAGGAACAATGGCTATGTGCATCTGATAATACAAAATATTTGTTGAAATAAACTATAGGAAATGGAAACCCGAGTTTGCTTGTTTTCTTCTCCTTGTCTTGTTTGTAAGGGTTAAGGAGGAGCACAGAAATGGAGGGACAAAGAGTGAACAAATGCAGCAGTGATACTCACTAGATACTATGAACTATACAACTTGTGAGTGGGAACAGTAGGGAAAAACTGGGAGAGCAAGGGAAGGAACTGATACTGTCCAAAAAGAAATGTACCCTTTACCTGACTTACGTACTTTAAAACCCCTCTGTATACCTTTGTAACTTAAAAAAAAATTAAGAGCTACCTTCTGTGGGCTTCCAATCTCTAAGATGAGGTGGCTGAATATAATCTATGGTTCCCTCATGTAGAGAAACTCAACAGTCATTGATAGCTGAAATCCGTTAGCTTGTTAAGTTTCCTTGGAATACTCTAAAATGTGTTTCCCAGAAAGCTGACGTATCTCTAATCTAGCAAGTGGCTTGGGTAAATTTTGATGTTCCCTCAGTTTGAACTAAATGATTAATTTTGCTGCTTTAACAATTTCCAATTTGTTTTGAGCTTTGCTGAGCAAATAGAGCTTACACAGATGAAATATTCAAATGTTTATGTATACATATATAATTTGAGTTCCCAAGAATTTGCAAAATTTTTCCTCATCCTGCTTTCCAAATGGCAACATCCGTGTGCGTATGGGGGGAGGGAAAGATAGTGAGCAAGCTAACTTGGTCAAGTGTTACAGTTTAACATTCAGATAGGTATTTGACCCATTTTAAGTTAAACTTCACACAAGGTATGAAAAGGTTGAACATACTTTTGGCATGTCTATGGATTTCCTATTTCATTCATCAGTTTGTCTCTCTTCCACTTAATACTAGTAGTAATTGATAAAGCTCAAAATCCTTGAAATCAGGTTTTGTGACTGTTCCACCTTTAGTCTTCACTATCAATATTAAAATTCTAGTTCTTTCCCTTTCACACAAATTCTTGAGTCAGTTTTCCTATATCCACAAAAAAGTTAATGGGACTTAAAATTCTTAAGTGCCTTCTTATTCTCACCCAGATTTGTCTTCGTACAGCACCTTGATAGCAAAAGGCTTCAGTTTCAGAGTGAGGATGGACTACAGAGGCAGAAGGAACGAAGATCTGTTTCAGATACTTGGAATTGAGACACCAGAAGGGGTATGTCAATCTAGCTGCCACTGGACTGTGAAACTGTTCTGGGCTACATTCAAGACCATGGAAGCCATCTGATGTCCTGTTCACCCACATGTATTTACTTCAGTTAAGAGCTGGAGTTTAAAGCTGAGGACAGTTACAGCAACACTGCTGTCTCTCTCAGAGACTAGGACCATCAGGGATTCTTTTGCATGCTCCTGTCCTTAAACCTATCAAGATTAGAGCTAACAAATTGCATATCTGTGCATTCAGTTACAAGGAATCCCAATGGCAGAGGTGCCTGACTCCAATACCTCAAGTAACTTAAGTGGCCACTTCTAGGCGTCCACTCCTAGGAGTAAAAAATATCTCCAAGTAGGGAGAGTTGGGGGTCACTGATGTCCACTTAAGCTAGCACTGACTGCAATTACACTTGTTAGAATGTACTGGGGTGGGGAGGAGAGGGGTAAATCAAGATGTGGATCTTTTTTGCCCTTGTGCAAATGCAGAAACACTTTAGGGACAAGCACAAATGCACTAGGGACACCTGGTGATTAGCAAGGTCTAAAATGAGAGATGCACAGAGGTGACCAGAAGTATACTGTTGTTGGGGCAAATTATGAACACTTAAGAGGATTAGCAATTCTCAGGTCACCAACCTAAATCTTTAGCCCAATACCCATATCATTTATTTTTCCAGTCCTGGGGCTGTCCGAGCTTTTGCTCAGGGATAGCACTGTATCACTTGAGCCACTTCCAGCTTTGAGTTTATTGGAGATAGTCTCAGACTTTCCTGCCTGATGCTTCCAACCACAATCCTCGTTATCTCAGCCTCTTGATTACAGGTGTAAACCACTGGAGCTTAACTTAAAAATTTTCAGATTTGTGGGAAGTACCATCTGATCCCAATGCCAAAAGCATACTTTTGACTGTGAGCCTCCAAAATTGACACACAAGGCCACTTAAGATGTATCACACCATAAATGTCTCTTCTGCTCTTAATCTTTTCTCTCATATACTTCGATCAGCTTAGCACATACTTCCATCAAGTTGTCTAATGATTACTGGAATCATTTAATCCACCTTGGAAGACTGGAGAATGTGCATTTTCCAAGGTCTTCCAGGATCCCTGCTCAATGAAAAAAACCTGAGGACTGCTTAACCATTATGAATTCAATTGAGTTTCCTAAATATACTAGATTATGCATTTGTTCAACTTCCATATTTTTTTATTGTGAAAATTCAGTACAGAGGGGTTACAACTACATGGGCAAGATGAGTACATTTCTTATCAAGCATTGTAGCCTCCTCCCTTGTTTCCCCTTCCCATCCTCTCCCTGGCCCCCACCCCATTTTCCCCACTCCCCCTAACTTCCATATATTCTATGAGGATGTTATCTTGAACTACGTGCCTCTTATTATGGGAAAAGAAAAAGTTGTTTTCATCTCTAAAATCGTTTAAGCAGACATTATTACCTTGTGGATTCACGAGAAAGGAAATAACATACAAAATATTTTTCAGACTATGAAAATTTATTACTATTGTGTTTTTATCATTGAAATTTATGATCTTGGTCTTTCCTTCTTGCCTTTGTATAGAGCCAAAAGAGACACATTGGCTACTTTAACGACCTTAAAGCGGACTCCAGGAATGTCACCCACAGCATGACCTTTTCGGCCAAATCCAGCAACCAGAACTTCATCATTTTCCTGAAATAAAATAGTAAGTTTACTTGGGATGTTAGTGGCAATCACAGGATACCCCTTCATGTAACTCCTATTCAGATTAAAAAACTGGAAAGCCACCCACTCCAAAAAAACCACTACATTATGAAATACTCACTTCAATAAAATTCAAGCAACCATCATTAGGTACAAAAGCTGTGATTTTCTTGCCATTCTTGATCAGCTGCACCCTGACACACTTTCTGATAGCAGAATTTGGCTGCTTGGCTTCAACTCCTCTAAAAGACAAGTGACAGTAAAGTGAGGTAGCTTTTCAAAATAGCCACATACATTTTAAGCAGAAATACATTGAAATTTTCAATTCAGTTTCCAATTCTGTAATTTCAACCAAGTTTCTCTCAGACTAAGTTTTATAATTAAATGGTAATTAGCCCTACCAATCCGGAGGTTGATACTTGAGGATCTAGGTTCAAAGCCAGTCCAAGTACATATACACAATGGAATTCTATGCCTCCATCAGAAAGAATGACATTGCCCCATTTGTTAGGAAATGGAAAGGCTTGGAAAAAATTATATTCAGTGAAGCAAGCCAGGCCCAAAGAAACATAGGTCCCATGGTTTCCCTTATTTGCAATATCTAGTATATGTCTGAGTCAAGCAGAAAAGGTTGATGTTAGGGAAATGAACCCTAAGATATATATTCTAATGTTTTTCTTTCACGCGATTGTTTCTAACACATTTATTAAGATTATTTCTTTGTTGCTTTGTATGTCCCTCCCCCACAGTATAACTCCTGCTTTCACTGTATTTGATGTTGTTATAATTTGTGGAGGGGAAGGGGAAAAACAAATCGTCTAACTAGGGATACAGGTGGACCCATTGCAACAATGAGAAGTACAAGTTGTCATGTTGAAAACGAACTTTACAACTTTGGGGGTGGGGAGGGGGGGGGGGGGGTGGAAGGGGAAACAAAGGAGGAGGCTACAATGCCTGATAAGAAAAGTACTCATCTTGCCCATGTAATTGTAACCCCTCTGTACAGTATTTTCACAATAAAAAGAAAAAAGAAAAAAAAAGCCAGCCCAAGGAAGAAAAAGCCATGAGAATAATCAACCATTAGAAAACTGGATGTGGAGCTGTGGCTTAAAGTCATAGTGCTATAGCCTTGAACAAAAACGTTCAGGGACAGTGCCCAGACCCCGAGTTCAAGTCTCAGGACAAAAAAAAAAAATTTTACTCAGAGAACTGGGGACCTGGCTCAAACCCTAGCACCAGCTGCTCCCTGCCACACTGGACAGCAGAAGTTCAAATTCGAATCCCACTACTGTGAGAGAACACTATGGAACCAACATTAAGCCAAACCCAATTCATATGGCTGAATCGGTAACTCAAGCATCTGAAGGAACTTGTCTTTTTTTTTCAAAAACACGAAATCAACTTTTAAATTCAACACTGCCCCAAATGAACATGACCACCCAAAAGCCCTGTAAGAACTCTACGAGGGCACGTTTAAACAGTGGGGCTTTTCCACTTACACTTTCTCCAGCACAATTCCCTTTGCATGGGAGGCGCCCCCGAACGGGTTGGCTTTCAGGGCTGTGCCCAAATGGGCCTTCTTGTACTGTTTATCATGCCACTTCTGGTCACGTCGGTGACTGCGGAGCTTCCGGGCAGTACGAAGACCGCGACACTTGCCTGTAAGTTAAAAGTCACTGTTATGCCTGTAAATGGTTCGCAAAACTGGCCTCACCTGGATGACACCCTAAAGCCAAGTGCCTCACGCTCGCGGCCCACGGGCCCGCCAACCCCAGCCCCCTCCACGGCCTCCCCTCGCCCCCAACGAATGTTCCAAGGGGCCCGAGGCGCTCCGGGGGGCGCCACTCCCCGAGGCCGGGGCTCCGCGACGAGCTCGGGCCGCAGCCCTCCCCGCCCCGCGGCGCGACCCACGCGGCCTCGGCCCACATGCGCTCCTTCCGCGCCGGGCCCTGCGCCACACGGCGTTATTTCCCCGGAGATAACGGAAACCCCGGTGAATCCCCATCCCTTAACTCGGCTTCCACACGCGTGCTCACTCCCGGGATCCCCCAAGTCCCCACAAACACCCCCCCCCAGCGCGACCCCGCACCGCTCACCCATCCTGCCGGCGCCACGGGCCTGAGCGAAAGAGAGAGGCCGTCCCGGAAGGAGCCACAAGCCACCGCGAGCGGAGCCCCGCCCACCCAGCTAAGGACCCCATCGCAGCTGGCTATGCGGCGCCTGTCCCAAAGTCGATGCCTGTGTTGACCTCTGAAGTATTGGCGCCACTTTTCTGAGTCGGAACTCTGCGCACGGTGTAATTTTCTTAAATGTGCATTGATATTTATTTTTCCGGTGAGAGACAGAAAGAACGAGGACTACAAGTTCCAGAATACTTTGCGCAACATCGTCCGCGATGCAGGCGCCCTCGGCAACCCCCGGGAGGGGCGGGGCGGACCTTGGAGGGGGCGGGCCTTGGCTAGAGTGGGAGGAGAAAGAGCTGGAACTCTACACTTCGCAGCCTTAGCTCGCGCTCACTCCTAGACATTCTCGGCACAGTAACTTGTAAAGTTTGGTGAGACGACGTTGTGTAGTCATTAGAAATCCAAGCTTCCCAAGCCCCGCGACCAACAAAAAAAAGTTTTAGAAGGCCTTTGTGCAGTGATGTTGCAGCAGTTGAGAGAGAGCTCGTATTCCTTCGTGTTAAGTGAGAGGGGACTGTGTGTGCGTGTGTGTGAGTGTGTGCGTGTGTGTGTGTGTGTGTGTACCACAGCAAAGCCTGGCTAACTCTTCTTTTGGCTGAGTGCCGTTGTAAAGTTTTGAGCTGGATACTGTCAAAATAGGATTTATATTTTTATGGGATTACTCTGGCTGTTGTGAGAGGAAAAAAAAAATTAAAAAGGAATCCTGAGGTCATTTGGTGAGGAAATAATTGTAAAGATGAGAATGATATTCGTGTGTACCCTGGGTGGTGATAAAAAAAAATGATTAGATTTTGTTTATGGTACAGTGAACCGAGTTTGCTGAGGACTAGGTTGTGAAATTTATTACCAGCCTCTGCTTTCAAATGAGCATTCGGATGATTAGTGAGGGGGAAATTCTGAAGAACAGGTTTTTTGAGAGGAAATTAAGAGTTCTATATAGAATGCTTTAACTTTGAGGTGCCTGTTAGCCAAGATGTGAAGTGGGCAAGTAGATATATGATCTGAGGGTCAGGAAAGTCATCAGACAGATATTATGAAAAGCTATGGCTTGGAGTGAGATCATGGAAAAGTAAACACTGCATGATCTCATTTATATGTGGAATCTAAAAATGTTAAATTTGTACCAGGCTGTATACCCTTAATCCTAGCAGTTGAGAAGCTGAGGCAGGAAATTGAGTACAAGACCAGCCTGCATAGAAAGTCTGAGTCCAGCTTGGGCTACACAGGAATATGTTGTCTCAAAAAATCAAAACAAGAGCCCAGTACTAGTGGTTCACACCTGTAATCCTTGATACTCAGGAGGCAGGGAGATCTGATTATTTCGGTTAGAAGCTAGCCTGAGCAAAAAAGTCCATGAAACTCCAATGAACTACTCAGAAAAAGCAAGAAATGGAGCTTTGGCTCAAGTGGTAGAGTGGTATCCTTGAGCTACAGAGGCTCAGGGACAGCACCCAAGCACCAAGTTCAAGCCCCAAGACCCCCCAAAACAATCAAAACAAGAAAAAATTCAAGGGCTGGGAAGGTGGCTCAGTGGTAGAGCACTTGCCTTGCATGCCTGAGGCCCTGGGTTCGATTCCTCAGCACCACATAAGCAAAAAGAAAAAAGCCGGAAGTGGCGCTGTGGCTCAAGTGGTAGAGCGCTAGCCTTGCGCTGAAGAGCTGAGGGACAGCGCCCAGGCCCAGAGTTCAGGCCCCATGACCGGACCCCCCCCCCCCAAAAAAAAAGAAAAAAATTCAAGTTCATGGAGTTAGAAAGTAAATTGGTGCTTTGAAAATCACTAATACAAAGGATCAAGAGACATAAGTCAAGTGATAAGAAATTTTATTAGAAGGAATAACAAGTAACATGGAAACTATACTTGGAAGTTGTTGAATCAATATTAATTGTTCATACTACAAAAATGATCACTATTGAAGTAATATGTATGCTAATCAGCCTGACTGAGCCAGTCCTTACTGTACACATATTTTAAAACATGTTGAATACTGAAAATATATATACAATTTGTAACTGAAATGTTTTAAAATAAATTAATTTTTGAAAAAGATGAGATGATACAAATTAAATATAATCACTAAAAATTTTTAACCAAGTTAAAAAAAATTGTTGGTAGTGGGGCTTGAACTCAAGGCCTGGCCAAGCTTTTTCACTCAAGTACTCTGCTACTTTGAGCCACAGGTCCACTTCTGGTTTTCTGGTAGTTAACCAGAGATAAGAACTTTGCAGACTTTCCTGCCCCATTTGGCTTTAACTGCAATTTTCAGATCAGTGTCCTGGTTACTAAGATTCTAGGCAGGAACCACGAGCACCTGGCTAAAAGTTTTAAATCCTTAAACTTGGGGAAGCAAAGTATTTCTATAAATGAAAAGAATAGGAAACCCTCACAAAGAAGGCATTAATCAGTGGTCAATGGGTGTTATTCGCCAAAAGTTACTATACATTAGATAAGAGAAGAAAGAGCAATATTTTATTTTTGTTTATTATATTGGTTTTATTTTTGTTTCAAAATTTGAAATTTTCACTTCCTGATGAAAAACTCAATTAAGTTGGGACATAAAAGGAAATGGGGTTATTCTTTGATATTACACTCTAAAGTTCTTCATTAGACTCCTCAAAAAAAGAATCAGCTTGAAAAGTTAAAGAAAAAGGAAAAGACCCCCTGGCTATCACTAATGTGGATTGAGTACTACATTAGTGCCAGGCACAGGGTTATGAAGGATCTCACATATAATTTCTGTTAAACCTCTAAATGATTCCTCTGCTGTACATGCCATTATTTGGCTTTTAACAAAGAGAAACAGACTTCCAGTAGATAATTTGTTCAAGCAAAACGTGTTTGTTGGTTTTCATATTGGTTTGATTCTTTTAAATTTAGGTGAAAAATGTTAATCAATATTAAATAAACATGACACAAAATAGAAAATAGTTTTCTAGGCAGTGAAATATCGGGAAAACTAAGGATTGTAATTGGTATGATGAAAGTATTTTCTTATAATAATTTTCTGACTTATCTTCAAATTGCAAAAGATGTTACAAAAAAAATTGGTATTTGTTAGCTCTTGCAGTGTTGTTGAGTTCTTATAATAATTTTCTGACTTATCTTCAAATTGCAAAAGATGTTACAAAAAAATTGGTATTTGTTAGCTCTTGCAGTGTTGTTGAGTTGGCGGAGAAAAGAGAATAATTTTCCATTTTTCCTACTGCGTTTTTTTCCAAATAGGAGTCCAGCTAATGGAACTGGTATCTGCCATTTATTCCATCCGTGAGAGGAGAGGTGGGGTGTGACAACTTTAGGAGTAATAGTCTGGACATCTTCACCTTTTTCCTTTTCTCTTTTGGAAACTGAGCCTGCCCTGGGGGAATATGTTTCTCTTGTTTCTCCCAGGCAGGGCCTCGCTAACCTAAATGAGAGCCAGTCTTGCCATTATAGGCTGCCATCTCTGTCTGCTCAGGAGAGAAATTTAATTACAATCCCTTTTGATCCTATACTAACCTTTTCGTAATCCTGGCCTTTTATAGTATGATAGATATTTAAGGGGGTATGCTTTTATTTCTCAATTAATTTAGCACACAGGTGGGGTAAAGTATATTTTTATTTTTTTGAGATGCCCACTTCTCTCAACTAAGAATGACCTGTCATCATAAATTAGGTCAGCTGGTAAGATTTAGGGTGATGCTTGCTTCCTTTATGTTGTTATTGTTTATTTGTTTGACATAGGTAACTGTGTAGCCCAGACAAAGCCAAGATCCTCATGTCTCAGTTCTGAGATCACATGCACCACCACACCCAGGTGATGCTGGAGAAAGGTTAGCAAGGTTGACAATTAATGTGGGAGCATTTAGCCTAGTTAGAAATTATTCCTGGTGCTTTAACTACAAAATTCGAGGCAGCAGTTGCTATGGAAATGTGACAAGTTGAAATCATAGTTTTAAGTGAGAATAAGAAGCAGTGAGAGCAAGACCTATGATTACATGCTCTGTGTAACTACTGGTGATGAATGTTGAGTGTTTCATTTTACCTGATTAAATTATTAAATATAATTTTTCCTTTATCCAAAATGAATGAGATTTCTTATCCTTTCATTCCAGCTGCTGTTTGGTGCAGTGATTATTTCTTCTCACATCTATTCGAAGGTGGAAATAAAGAAACAAGTGTATGCTTCCATGTAATCTTACTAAGATTCAGGCTGCTTTTTTAAAAATCCTGTTATTATAATTAAACCTCTGTGCAGATCTAGGGAGGATTGACAAAGCTGTTCCTTGATGCCCTTTGTGAAATTCCTGGAAGAGAGCTATACTTTTAATATGCATATTAAATGTTATTCTTCAGGTGTTCCCTAGGTTGGCTGAGAACCAAACAAAGGAAAATAAGCTTCTATTTCAGCAGGGGCCTTTTGAATTCTAAGAAAAGAAAGATAATTTTCCTCACTGCCTAGGGATATTAAATTTTAGAATCTTCTTCCCTGGAGAGATGTAAAAATTAAGTTGAACCAGATCTGTGCTATGAATTCAGTGGGGGACAGTTGATCTCTTGTGATCCAAGTGACACATCTCACAGTAAAATATTCATCAAAATTATTTCTAGATTATAAAAAAAACCCAGCATGTAAATGATTATAATATATAAAACTATCAAAGTGAGCATAAATTTGGACATTTCATATTGATTTTTATTGCTTAAAGGATTTTATAGAGAGCAAGACTTTTTTCCTCTTAAATTGAAAACGAATCAAAGGAAGAAGGAAGAAAGGGGATAAAAACAAGAAATGAAGGATTTATGTAGTTATGCAAAATGACAGTAGTAATTTTTCTGAGTTAAAAAAATTTTACTTTTTGAACATGTTGTAGTCTTATGATTTATGAGGGTAGCTGCAATGAATAATCCTACGATGTGATCACCTCACATACTGTGGAACAATGTGCTCATATATACATGAACTTTAAAGTTTACATAGATGGCTTTTCAATTAAAATTTCCAAATTTATATTGCCTATTTAGAAAATAATATCTTAGATTTATCACTAAATAGTGGCATATAGTGTTTTCTCTCTTCAAGTATGACAGTTTCTGTCCAAAAAATTATTATGCTCTTGTTATAAATGGGGCCCTCAAGCATCATGTGGCACATATTCTCAAAGTGCATTTTATTCCAGTGAATTAAAATTCTGATTTCCTTTTCTGTCAAGGTGGGTATCCTTAGAGATACCCAATGAGAAAATCTTTGAAGGTGGAGGAGGTCTTTCCATTTTACTAAAGACCTCTACTGCAACATTAAATATATCATTTAGCAAATATTTGAAATAATAGTTCTTTGACAATGTAAGTGGCATAAATCCCTATAGAGGTGTCTTTTCTCTATTCTTGTCCCTCTGTTCTATTTACTTTTATCAATTGTTGCCTAGGGTGGAGGAGGGACTGGCCTCAAAAAGCTTTTTGGTTTGCTGGGTGCAAATTCTAAAACTACTTGCTGTAAGCAGTTATGTATTTACATTTCTACATACTATTGTATGCAAGGGCTGTTTTTTGCTTTTATTATTTTTATTTTTATTTTATTTTATTTTATTTTGTCTGTCATGGGTCTTGAACTCTGGACCAGGGAGCTGTCACTGCTCGCTTCAGTTCAAGGCTAGCGCTCTACCACTGTAACCACAGCACCACTTTGGTTTTCTGGTGGCTAGTTGGTGATAAGAGTCTCATGGACTTTCCTGCCCAGGCTTTGAACAGCCACCCTCAGATCTCAGCCTCCTGAGTAGCTAGGATTACAGGCATGAGCCACCGGCACTTAGCTGGGCTGTTTGTTTTTTAAGCTTTCTATTCCTGGTAGAGGGGCTGGGAAGGTGGCTCAGTGGTAGAGCTCTTGCCTTGCATGCATGAGGCCCTGGGTTCGATTCCCCAGCACCACATAAGCAAAAAGAAAAGAAGCCGGAAGTGGCGCTGTGGCTCAAGAGGTAGAGCGCTAGCCTTGAGCTGAAGAGCTGAGGGACAGCGCTCAGGCCCAGAGTTCAGGCCCCCACGACTGGACCACCCCCCAAAAATATATATATTCCTGGTAAAGAATCTAGCACAATACCAATCAGCATTTATTTGTTTGTTTGTTTTCTTCATGTATTTTTCAGTGTTATTGTAAAGATGATGTACAGAGGGGTTACAGTTACATAAGTCAGATAAAGAATACATTTCTTTTTGGACAATGTCACCCCTTCCCTCCCTCTCTCACAATTTTTCCCTCCCATCTCCACCCATAATTTTTCAACATCGTGTATAGTGAGTATCATTGCTGCATTTGTTCTCCCTTTGTCCCTCCATTTCTGTGCCCCTCTTATCTTCCCAAAGATAGATAAATGAACCAGACAAAAGGAAAAGTAACAAAAACAGCAAGCAAGAAAAAAAAAACTCCTTGTCAACCAATGTTTGTTGAATGGGCAAACTTATGTAAGAGTAGGACTTCTGTTTCGATTTAGCTCAAGTAGTTTACAACATGAACATGTCTTACTAATCTTGCACATTATCCATGTTCCATGAAGTGAAAGTGAAATCTAAAATGAGAAACATCAACATTTAAATTAAAAGAATTTTTAATTACTTAATTTACTATCGATTCTAATCAACTCAGAAGTTGATCTGATGGAAATGGGTGGGAATCATGGCAGGAATTAAGCTGCAACTTGATAGTTATGTGCTAGGCCCCCTCTTAAGCACAACTCATAAGGAGCAAGAAGTGTGGACTTTGATATTTTGCTAGTGAAGTGGTATAACCTTGATGTTATTTCATAATTTATTTCCACTTCATGCCATATGGTTGTGACTCACTAGTAAAAATATGGAATTGATTTTCCAATTATACTTACCTAAAAATTCAGGCTCTGGTGGGAGTCATAGTTAATGTGGCACAAAGTAGGAATCAATTATATAGCATTTTCATTAGGTTCATTCATTTATTCTGTGAATTATGATACTAATTTCATTAGTAAATTAGACATAGTCCTTGAGTTTTATAAAACAAATTTTTTGACTAGGAAACAGCATAAAAATGTTTTAAGTGTAAATTATGATATATGGTAACAATAAAAATTGTGATGAAAGTGAATAGAATACATTTAAGTTGTGAGGTAATCCCTAGGAGGAAGTATACATGCATAATCATTCAGATGCAAAAGAAATGCCCAGTGCAAGTCTATGTGATTGAAACGTGGTCAAAAGAAAGAGCTGGCATCAAATGTAATGAGAAAGAGTGGCAGAGGTTGTGCCGTTGTAGGCTTTGTGGGAGGTAGATTGATTTGGATTTTGAGTAACTGTGAAAAGAAAATGATCAATACTTTAACATTTGACTAATGCAATTTTTGATCTGAGGCTATGTACTAGATAAATAGAGACTGTGCATTTGCTATATGAGTCTTAAATCTTAAATCTTCAGTCACATTTTCATCTTTTTACCCATAGGAATGCAGCTCTACATGGTTATATATGTGATTACAGGTAATATATGATTATAGAAAGATTTTTATATTCAATATGTCAAGTAACATTGATTTAGAAATACATTGCAAACCAGAAAATAAAGAAGCTGATTGGTGTTCTTTTTAGTTGAGAAGAAGGCTGCATAGATATACAGCTTCCTGTTTTCAAATTGTTGAAGGAAAAATTTGCACGTGCCTCTACGTTTTCTGTATATGTTATGAGTGAGGCACTCATCTTTCTTCTGTATTTTCCCCCTCTTTCACAGTGAATAGCCTTGAAAATAGAAATAGTTCTCGTTCTGTAGCAAGTGGCAGATTTGTTTATAGCCTTGGAAGATAGAAGTTGAATTTCCCTACAGAGCAAAGGTCAGGTGGCCTCACTAAACTTTACAATATAATGGGACTCTTCAAGTGTGTTAGATTTTCATCATCATGACAAAATACTTGAGAACAACTTAAGAGAGAGGATGTTCATTTTGGCAGAACATCACCGTGGAAGGAGCATGTAGCAGAGGAGGCTTCTCACCTCTTGGCAGCCAGGAGCAAAGAAAGCCCAAAGGGGTGAAGGCTAAGAAACACTCTTCAAGGGCACACCTCCAGGAACCTACTTCCTCCAGCCAGGCCCCACATTCTAAGAGCCTATTAATCTATGAAGTCATCAGTGGGTTATCCACAGATGAAGTTAACACTTTCAAGAACCAATCACCTCTTGGTAGTGCTAACAGATAGGGACCACACCTTCAACACATAGGAGCCTTTTGCAGGAACACTACATAGCCAATCGATAGCATCAAGCTCAGGGGTTTTCTCTTGAAATGAAGCACAGTATGGATACTATCAGGGCCTATGCATTGCTCCATAGGCATGGGACACAGACATGGATGTAATGATAATCATGTGGTTTACTGTGTGGTAACAAAATCCTTTGTTTCTAATTCAGGAGTCTTTTATCTTCTGCCAGCATGTATACAACTGGCAGCCCAACTTATTATCTTCTAAGTGGCCAGCTTCTAAGTGGGTAAAATGTCAGCCTTCTCACAGTTCTTGAAAGAGACTCTGGAGCAATCTGAACAGGCAGGTACAACACCAGGCAAGTAAGATTTGAGTGCTTTACACCCTGCAGCTATACAATTAGCATTTTTTTGCTGCTGCTTTTCTCCTTCAAAGTCACAAGATGAGCTATTCTCATACAATCACATCTTAAGTGTGAATCCTATTCTGAAACCCGTGTGAAATTTAACTAGCTATTAATTATTCTGCCTTGAATATTCTTAGCAACGTGGTAGAGTCTTTCAACAACAGGAAGAATGCTATAATAAATTTTAGGCTTATCTGGACATAAAATTGATTTAAAATTTTATGTGTTGGTATTTGAAACCATCATCTGAGAATATTTCTATGAAAGAGGCTCATACAAATACTCAGGGGCTAACATTATGGCTTTTCAATCTCAGTGCAATGCAAACTGGTCTTGAGCTCTCACCTCCTACTAGGATTTGAGGAGCAAGCACTGCCACTGCCACCATGAGAGACTGGGAACTTCTGCTTTGCCAACTGCAGAGGTATTCTGTATCTGCATTGTTTAGTCAGTGGCTGTGAGTTTGGTGTGTTTCTACAGCATCTGAAATTTAGCTGGTCTGTATTGTGAATTGTAAGCGTACTCGATTTCAGGCTTGGAGAAAAAAACTCTTATTAAAGATTCTTTAATGTTTGACACTACTGTTTCAGATGAGTTCAATAAATATATTATTAAAATTAAGTTCATGTATTCATTTTTACTTCTTTCAGTGTGACTACTAGAACATTTTAAATTATACATATATATATATTTCTGTTGAACAATATTGTTCTTGATTCCTGTTATTCAAGGAGGCCTTGGTTTAGGCTCGCTGGAGCAAAAACATGAGATTCCATCTCAAAAATATCTAAACCACAAAGGATCAGGGGTGTGGCTCCAGAACTGGGCATATGACTCAAGTGTATAGGGCCTGAAAATCAACCATGTAGCCTGGGATTTAAACCCCGGGATTTAAACCAGTACCAAGAGGAAACTAAAAGTCAAGCTCCTTAGGGGTTCAAAAGGCTGATGCTTTATTTTAGAAGAGAATTTCTTTACTGTGGCATTTAAATTGTATTCTTAAAAATGTCAAACAACTTTTAGGGATATTGTTGTTTGTTCCATCATACTGTATTTTGTTTTGTAGGTCTTTGGAGAGAAGAGTGGGAGTAGAGACAAGCAAAGAAGGAATAAAAATAGATACTCTGCTTGGCTGAGCACTGAAGTAAGAAGAGACTTTCATCTGCCATCTCAATCGTTACAATAACTTGTTTTTCAGTTGTACTGGTGTTTGAACCTAGGACCTGTCCTTGACAGGCAGGTGTTACACTACTTTGAGACCTGCTCCTAACTCTATGTACTTCTAGAATTTAAACTCAGAACCTTTTTATGTGATCAGCTGGTACTCTACCGCTTGAGCCATGCTTACAGCTTGGCTTTTTGTTGATTCTATTGGAGATAGATTGTCATAGATTTTTCTCTGTCTGGCCTGGCCTCACTTCCAACTGTGTTTCTAGCAACTTCAACCTCCTGATTAGCTATTATTACAGGCACGAACCACTGCCTCCAGCCACAAAAATTCTTTGTGTGTGTACTGTGGTGTGTGCTTAAACTCAAGGTCTGCATAATGTCTCTGAGCTTTTTTGTTCCTGCTGTACTACTTGATCCACAGCTCTACTTCTGGCTTTTTGGCGGCTAATCAGAGATATGAATCTCACAGTTTTTCTTGCTAGGCTCGGGCTGGCTTTGAACTATGATCCTTAGATCTCAGCCTCCTGAGTAGCTAGGATTACTGGTGTGAGCCACCGGTTGTCCCCATGTTGCAGAGGAGGAAATGAGGTATAGGGAAGAAAACAGCTTGCTTAGTGTGAGTCTGATGTACTAAGTGCTTGACTCCAAAGCCTGTGCTCTTTCTTCAAGATCACCTTCATTGTCTCTCAGCAGTCATGAATTTAATGGAAAACTATGAAATAGGATATAGATACACATTTATTTATGTTCCAGACATTTTTTAACCAACTCATTCACCTGGAAAATGCATGTAAAATATATGTACTTCATAGACATTAGAGAGGATCTAGTAACTTCTTGAAAACTAGGATGAGAACCCTATTAAGAGTTACATGATAGTAGCAAAACAAATGTTTTGTTACCATGGCAAATGTATTGTCTCTAAAAACCTGCTCCCTAGTAATTTTTCAGTTAGGTAAATAACAACAAATATAAATATTAGTTAAATATTAGTTTCACTTTATAGTTTAAATGAAGCATGATCAAGTCCCTCCCTTCCTCTTCTCCACATAATACATTCTGAGAGAGCTGTCCTTTTATTGGTTGAAGATGCTTTCAGTCACACAGCATGTACTGCTTCTGCTCTGCATTATGAATTAACAGATGTGCTTGGTTTGAAGAAACATTCATTTCTTAATGGGAAGAAAAATCTTATTTGGTTTTGCACTTCTTTTTTTATGTATGGGATTTTCACTAACTTTGGAACAGATATTTTCCAGGAAGAATGTAAGGTGAGTAACCACAGTTCTTTTAATGCCACACATTTGTGAACTTCAGTGCAAGTATGAAATTGGGTAGTTCTGTAATTTCATTATGGCTTGTCTACATTTGTTTGTGTTTATAGTTCAGAATGGATAAGCCAGCTTAGATCATATGATTAGTTACTAAGGTTATTAAACCAGAATGATAATTAAGAGATTGCAATATGAACATTATTAGGAGAGTCAAGGGTAATTTGCTTAAAATATCAAATAAATAGTGCATTTTGTACCAGAGTATATGAATCTTCAAATCACTGTTCAGCATTCTTCATACTTACAAGTAAATGTTAATTTCCTAAAATTTCCAGCAAGTATTATGTGAGAACAGTGTTAAGGAAAGAAAGTAAAAGCCTCAGAAAGATATAACCTGTTCCTCAAAGAAAAGGTATTAAAATAATTTTAACTAGTGGAATGTAATTGTGTGTGATATATAGTATTTACTATTAACACAAGCACTATTTTTATTTCGAGTATTCTTTTGGTTTCTTTCCCGCCATACAAGGTAGCATATAGATATTTCTCTATAAAAGCATATTCCACAGTTAATTTGTGTCATATCTCCCAATTATTCATGATGTACGGTACCATCTCAACAAATGCATCAGGGAATGTAGTGTGAACACAAAGCATAGCAACAAGCAGGATGATCTGACAAAACCTAAAGTATTCTTGTCAGAAGCTGCAAAAGCTGTAAGTACAGGAGTCTGATTTTTTTCTCTTTCTTCCAAGTCAATTGGTACTTTCCTTCAGGTTTAATTTTGAATCATAAACTATAAATATTCCATAAGTGTTAAAGCTTAGTTATGTCTCCCTACCATTTACAGAAATGACTGATTTGGGTATTATACTAGTGCCATGTACACCAAGACTTATAAAAACCTCAATTCTATTTTTAAGACAGGGGTAATGAGTTTAGAAATCTATCGATCTTAGAAATCAGATAAATCAATTTCAACCGAGTAGTGCAGCATATACATTCATTACGAAGGAAATAAAGATTGTTATTTTGTGGATGGTCTTTCACATCATGGATCCAAAATTAAAAATATCTTTCGATTGTATTGAACTGTTCAAGATTCTAAGGCCTATGGGAAGGAAGTTGCATTTTTTTTTTTTACAAAGCTTAGGTGGGGTAGAGGACTATTCTTCTTTTTTTACAGTCACTCCACAGGTTGGATCTAGTTTTGGAGCTAAGGGAAATCCTGTGTGCGTTTCCACTTTCCACTTTATTTTTATTTATTTATTTATTTATTTTTTGGGTCCGGGGGGGACCTGAACCCTTGGCCTGGGCGCTGTCCTTCAGCTCTTCAGCTCAAGGCTAGCACTCTACCACTTGAGCCACAGCGCCACTTCCGGCTTTTTTCTTTTTTGCTTATATGGTGCTGAGGAATCGAACCCAAGGCTTCATGCATGCAAGGCAAGTGCTCTACCACTGAGCCACCTTCCCAGCCCCACTTTCCACTTTAATAGGAGAATTTGTTCATTTGTTCCTACAAGCAACAAAATTTTCAGAGACTTTTTTTTTTTTTTTTTTTTTTAGTAGTTAGACACTCTGTCAAGCACTGGGTCTTGCAGTGATAAACAAAATAGGCATCATCCTTGCTCTTATACACCAAGTCCAGTGTTGAGGTGCTACTAACCCCATGATAGAATATGAACTATGGTGTGAATGAAAAATATGGGACACAACAAGCACAATAAGCACATAACTCTTTCTTTCTTTCTTTCTTTTTCTTTCTTCCCTTCCTTCCTTCCTTCCTTCCTTCCTTCCTTCCTTCCTTCCTTCCTTCCTTCCTTCCTTCCTTCCTTCCTTCCGTTCCCCCCCCCCCCTTCCTGCTGCTGCTGTTGCTGCCTGGGCACGGGCACTGTGCCTGAGCTCTTTGGTCAAGGCTAGCACTCTATCACTTTGAGCCATAGCACCACTTCTGTTTTCTGGTAATCAATTGGAAGTAAGAGTCTCAAGGATTTCCTGTCTAGGCTGGCCTTGAACTGAGATCCTCAGATCTCAGCTTTCTGAGTAGCTAGGATTACAGGTGTGAGCCAATGGTGCCCAGCTTTGACATTCTTTTTAGGAAGAAGGGACAATGAAACAGGAAATGAATGCCATATATCTGGAGCAGAGAGAGAGAGAAAAAAAGAGGAATGAGCTGGGGACTTACTGAGTATAATGGCAGGAATGTGTTTTTTTGTTCTAGGTAGGGCCATGATGAACCTTCAAATCATTATTAATATGAGCAGTTTTGAGAGGTTATGGCTCTGCTCCTCCTCTCTGAGATGCAGTAAGATGAATATGCACACACACACACACACACACACACACACACACACACATATATTTCATCATCATCTTTTTTTTTTTTTTTTTTATAATGCTGGCACTGGGGCTTGAAGTTAGCATCTGGGTGTGGTCCCTTAGCTTTTTTGTTCAAAGCTGGTGCTCTACCACGTGAGTTCACAACTACACTTCTAGCTTTTTGGTGGTTAATTAGAAATAAGATTCTTATGAACTTTCCTGCCTGAGCTGGCTTTGAACAGCAATCCTTAGTTAGAGTGTAGTTTCTGTTTATAGGTGTGAGCCACTGGTGCTTGGATATTTTTAAATATCCAATATTTTTTAAATATCCAAAATATTTTTAAATTCATGTAAAATCTGAATTTTAGATATTTTCCCAGCATTAACTTTCTTTCTTTCTTTCTCTTTTTTTTCTATTTCAGTTCTCAAACATCTTCAAATAAAGAAGTGGTTGTGAGTGGTAAGACCTGTAATTGCCCTAATGGTTTCTTGGGGGGCAGGGAATAAAGATTTATTTGATGAACTATTTCCTGACAAGTAGTGTTTATATATAGATATCCCTCATGTGAAAAGCTTTTAAACTAGTGTTTGCTAAACTATGACCCCAAATAAGTTCAATGCTGATATATTTCACAATGTTTTTATTCAATTACAGTAGAAAATTGGTGACATTTAGACTTGGTACTCATGTCATTAATTATTTGACAGATCAACAGAAAAATGGAGATATGAAACCAGACCAGAATTTCACAATAATACCTATCACACAGGTAGGATATGTTATGAAATTAGTTTGTAATCTGCCCTTAAAAAATGCAAACACGTATCCATTATGTCAGAGCTATTATGAAAATACGAATAATCTATTAATAATTAACATTCTTGCTCAAACTTTGGGTAGAGAAATTTATAGTGATAAATTTTTAGTGCTTAAAGTGCTTAATTTTACTTGCTCTTTTCTAGTTTGATTATAATAACTGGTTTTATAGATTTTCAGATAGAATCACTATAGTAAGAGCATATCTTTCATTATTGGTGAGCTTGGATTGCTGCTCCTCTTAAGTAATTTTTCTTTTATCTGTATTTTGTATAAGAGAAACTGGTTCACTTCTTGTTTCTTGTGCTGTACATTTATTGGATTTTAATAAATACACAATCTCTTTGTACATCAGTACAGGATACATATTAGACCCTTAGAATTAGGAAGACTTTTCTACTGTGGACAACAAAGAAGATCATCTTTTAACTTTCTTTTGTTTGGTTAACTAGGCTCCTAACTACAATCTGAGCAAAGACGGACACTTAGAAAAACAACGTTGGAATGCTTTCAGCCATCATAACCCGGTTAATGTCTCCATTGATGGAATTCCCTGCATTCTCTTCTGGGCCAAAAGAATCATAATTAAATTTAAGAATCAGACCTGGCTGGACCTTGCAGATGAAACACTTAGTCAAAAGACAACAGTGGACACTGGCAACTCACACTGCAGTGATGAAGGTGCCGTGTAAGTGATCTTCAGCCTGAGCAAGAGTTTAGGGTTAACTTGTTATTTCAGAAAAGAAAAGACTACTTTGCTATATGACCCTGACACTCATGCTTTAGGAAATGTTTAATATCTAAATGAAGGAACACTTAATATGTAATGTTAATATAAAATATATTAATCTAATATTAATATAATATCTAAATAAAATGAAGTTTAAAAAAATGTTTTGGCTGGGTGCTGGTGGCTCACGCCTGTACTCCTAGCTACTCAGCAGTCAGATCTGAGGCTCATGGTTCAAAGCCAGCCTGGGCAGGAATGTCCTTGAGACTAATGTTATAATCCCATGACCATCCCAAGGGACCAGGGAACAGGAGAAAGATTACTGTAAGGTTTATTAGAGGGAACACAAGGCATGTGCCCCTCCAGGTGGCAGGTGGGTCTGGGGTTGGAAGTGAGGTAGGTGCATTCACAGGTAGGTCTGGGCAAAGACGGAGGGTCCAGCCATCTGGCAGGAACTCCAAGGTAGGGAGGAGCTCAGGTGGGTGGAGCTGAGGCCCAGAGGGGGGTGGGGAGGATATGCTAACAACTCTTTTTTTTTGGGGGTCCGGTTGTGGGGCCTGAACTCTGGGCCTGGGCGCTGTCCCTCAGCTCTTCAGCTCAAGGCTAGCGCGCTACCACTTGAGCCACAGCGCCACGTCCGGCTTTTTTCTTTTTGCTTATGTGGTGCTGAGGAATCGAACCCAGGGCCTCAGGCATGCAAGGCAAGCACTCTACCACTGAGCCATCTTCACAGCCCCATGCTAACAACTCTTATCTCCAATTAACCACCAAAAAACTGGAAGTGGTGCTGTGGCTCTAGTGGTAGAGCACTAGCCTTGAGCTGAAGAACTCAGACAGCACCCAGGCCCAGAGTTCAAGCCCCATGACTGCCAATAAATAAATAAATAAATAAATAAATAATTGTTTTGTTCTTCCTGGTAATTTTTTTTTTCTGAACTTTTTAGCTAATTGTCATAATAGCCTATGGGAAAGCATTTGTAAATGAGCATTTCCAAACCCATTCAGAGGGGAAAATAGAAATAAAAGGATTTCAGTTTTGGTCTCAATGCCAAATGTTAGTATTAAATTACTTTTGTCTCAGTATGGAGGAAATAGTATACACATCAGGGTCATATATGTTATAACTGTGTGAAATAGGAAGTTTCACTTAAGCCAGGACAAATGATTGGCTGTAGGAGGTATTTCTGAAATTGAAGAACATTGTCTATTTGCAAATAAATCAGGGTACCTTTGAATTATCAAAGTTCAGAGAATTCTTTAGGGAATTTCAAGGTGATAATTAGTTTGGGCTTGAGAAAAGTAATTTAAACAAATATCCTTTTTGAGGAACAAATACATTTCTAATGTCTTTCTCTGTTTTCCACTCATCCAAGTAAAATTTGTTTTTGGGGGTATGATTTGTTTTGGTCCATAAGGAAGAACTGTATTGCATGAGCCACCTTTGCAATATTTGTTAATACAATGGATAGTTCTGGAAAATTCTTTGCATTTGTTTTGGTCTGGAATAGATAGAATTCTTTGTAGAAACCATACCATTTTGGGTGTATATGCATGCTTATATTCTTTCTATATTTTATATGCTTTGTTTGGAAACATCCTTTTATTCCTGAATTCTCTTATTTAAAAATTCTTGATGCTAGATAAGCATAGATTTTATTAATATACATTTAAAAGGCATATTGTGAGTCTTAGTATCTTGCTATTCAGAATAACTATCTTTGAATAAGGATTTAGGGAATTGTAAATGCTAACATTCAGAATCCTTCCAGACTTGTTTATCATTTACCACACACACACCTTATCAAAAACCATCAAAGAGATGCCTGTACTGTTTCTTCTCAGGTTCTAATTAATTCCTACTGGGCTGTTTATTTGTGGTCAGTTGGGTGGGACAGGCTGATTGTCTGGAGATAATCTTGCCTGCCTGTGGTTGACTGGCCCATCTTGATTCCATTTCTTCTGACCCTACGGTATTTGTGGGGAAAATCAGGGCACCACAATGTGTTAGTGGGCGTTGGAGACCTTAGACATCACTGGGAACCTACAGATGGAAGGAATGAAAACTTGGCTGCTATGTAGGCCCAGTTCTGCAAATGAACTTTATGCTTTTGCAAACCGGACCTGCTTGTCAGATAGAGGATGATGTCCATTCACTATAGCTAAGAGACTTTGCATGTTCTGTGGATCATGCACTGTGTGAGCTTCATAGGCCCCATATCTGTCACTCTAAAAACTATTGCACAGGTCCAGCACCCCTGTTCCAGATGAGGAAATCAAGCCTCAAAGAGCTTACAAAACTTACTGCAATCTCACGTTTGTAACATTATTAATATACAGTGTTGGGGGTCTAAGTTATCTTTTAATTAAATTATTTTTGTCGGTAGTGTGGCTTGAACTCAAGGCCTGGGTGCCGTCTTTGAGCTCCTTTACTCAAGGCTAGCAGCCTACCACTTCCAGTTTTTTGGTGGTTAATTGGAGATAAGAGTCTCAGGGACTTTCAGGGTGGGGCTGGCTTTGAACAGTGATCCTTAGATCCCAGACTGCTGAGTCGCTAGGATTACAATTGTGAGGTACCAGCTCCAGGCTGTAAATTATCTTTTAAAATGAAATTGTAGCCTCATCCTTCTAGTCTTATCTTCAGGATGATGAAGATGAAACAAGGAAATACGTGCAGAGGCACTTTGAGACTTTGTCAAGTGCTATGCAAAGTAAAACTATTTTCTTCCTAACTACAAGTAACAACTACAGTAGCATGAAATGAACCTTACTGACCGAGAGACCTCTTAAGTCTTGCTTATCATAGCACATAAATTAAGAATGGGGAGGACTTGATATTTTGTCTTGGGCACTGCCTGCTCATTCTTTTCAGATGTGCAGCATACCTGCTCAGGTGAAGGTGTACCAAGGGCAGTCCACATAAAGAGCTTGAGCCCCAGGGTTCCTAGGGGGTGAGAAGGACCAGCCTCTGAGGCGTTGTGTGGTGGATTAGCAGGAGTTGAGTACCTAGATTAACAAAATGCCTTCACTCTGCTGGTGAGGAGGAAATCTCAGATTTAAAGGAACCAGATTGGAGGTTGCTGAAATAATTAATCCAAGCAGAGACACACCATGTAAGGTCAAAAATACAAATGAAAAAAAGATGAACATATTGTAGCTCTTGGAAACAATGCTCAGGGAGAGGCAAATTTGGCAGACAGATTTGCTATAGAAGTCTTTTTTTAAATAGTGAAAGCCCTGCAAATAGAACATAATCCCAACATCTGTGTGTATTTTGAAGTTAGACAATTATAGTCTGAAATTTTCAGAATCTGTTTTAAATGGTATTTGGAGGAAATTCTAAACAAAAAAAATATATATTTATTTATTTATTTGTAGGTCTTCCTCCAGGTTGAACATCCTCTCTGTGTTTCCAATTGTTGGTACAGTGCCTGGAATGCAAAGATCTTCATTGAATGCATGTTTCGTTTGTTTTGCTGAAATCAGACCTTCTGTTCTTTACTATAAGGCATAGCCTGCTAATTAGCTGCTGTTGACATCAGGACAGCTGGAACAAAGCTTCTTGAGGGTCAGGAGCTTAGATATGGGCAAGCGCTCCATCAAGAGATAGGACAAAGAGTAGGTGGACTCAGGGACTTTGTTGTAGGTTGAGTTTATTAGCTGGAACGCTAGCTTATGTATGAATAACAAGCTCTTCTGGTTCCTTGGAAAAACTAGAGACATTTCTGTTAGAATGATTTAAATCTGTGAAAAAGCATGCACTTAAAATATTTTGCTCTGTTTCTTTTTTTCACCTAGCATAATGGTTTAGAAAATCTTCTGTGTTGTTACACATATGTTCCTTTACATTATTAGTAGTATTTCCATTGTATGGATGTACCACAACTTA
The DNA here is from genome assembly GCF_019054845.1 of Dipodomys spectabilis. NCBI lineage: Eukaryota > Metazoa > Chordata > Mammalia > Rodentia > Heteromyidae > Dipodomys > Dipodomys spectabilis. Next base: position 20,009,637 of record NW_024870817.1, on the reverse strand, counting down.
TTTATCCCTCCCTTATTTATAGTTTTTACATAACTTGCCAAATGAATTTATGATTATTCATATATGTCTTTCTCTTGGTTACTAGTCAATATAGGAGCAGAAAAGTTAAACCATGTTGTATGACTATGTTTTAACATCTTAAGGAATTGCCACATGGTTTTATAAGTGATTATATAATTTTACCATTTCTATCAGCATTTTCTGAGAATTGCATACAGTTTTTGTTTTTGTTTTTGAGTCTTTTCTTTTCTTTCTTTTTTCTTTTTTGATGCTAGTCCTGGGGTTTGAACTCAGGGCCTATGGGCTGTCTATTTACTCAAAGCTAGTGCTTTATCATTTGAGGCACAGTTCTACTTCTGGCTTTTTGGTGGTTAATTGAAGATAAGAATCTCACTGACTTTGAACCATGATCCTCAGATCTCAGCCTCCTGAGTAACTAAGATGACAGGCCTGAAACACTGGCATCCAGCTCCATCCAGTTGTTTTATATCTTCACCAATGTGTTTGTGTGGTCAGTGTGAGACTGTAGGGAAAGTATTTTTATGTTTCTGCATTGTTAGTGATTTTTATGTACTTAGCAAATGTTTATCTTTCTTGAAGAGTATTTCTGTTCGAATCTTCTGTTTGTAAGTGGGTTTTTTTTAAATTGAGTTAATTATATTCTGGATAAACTCCTTGGTGTAAATAGTTTTGTTTTGTTTTGCTTTTGGTTGGTCCTAAGGCTTGAACTGAGGGCCTGGGCACAGTCCCTGAGATTTTTCACTTGAGGCTAGTGCTTTACCACGTTGAGCCACAGCTCCACCTTTTTTCCCTCATGGACATTCATGCCCAGGTTGGCTTTGAACTGAGATCCTCAGATCTTAGCCTCCTCAGTAGCTAGGATTACAGGTGTGAGCCACCAATCCCAGGTATGTATATAGCTATTGAACATGTTCTCCTGATTTATGTGTGGGCTATTTTATTTTCTTAACTGTGTCATCCAAAGAACAAATGTTTCTGATTCTAACAAAGTCCAATTTATCCATTTTTAGCTTTGAAGTTTTTCAGGAAATTGTTGCCTGATCTAAGATTACATAAATATTCTTCTGTTTCCTCTATGACTTTTTAGTTTTGGGTATTACATTTAGATCTATGATCTCTTCTAATTAATTTTGGAGTATGGGGTAAAGAGAAAGTCATTCCTATGTTGATAGATTGTATTCTTTCTTGTTTCTTAGATTGTCTCTGAAGTTTGATGAGGCTGAAAATCCCAAAAGTCTTGAAATAAGGTAGGCTGGGTATTACTTTGGAACATTAAAGTATCAACACTTCAGATTATTCTATCTAATCTATTTTCAACACGTCAGATTATTCTATTTAATCTATTTACTCCATGTGTGGAATTGGTACACCAAGCCCTGTGCCATGTCAAATGCCATATCAATTTAGCTACACAGAAAACTCCATGACTGTCTGTAGTGGATTCCTATGGGAATGATTTATTTAATTCCTAAAACACCTATGCCCCTCCTCTCTTTAGTGAAGGACTTTGAGCATTTATGATATCCTTTCCCTTGGAAAAAAGAATACAAAATAAAGAGCCAAGGACTGAGTCTCTGGTTGAAGTTATTCTTTGTAATGTTATTCATTGTAATGAATCACACTTACTTTATAATATTATTCATTAAAATAAATCACACCTATTTAATTACAATGAACAGGTCTTTGGAATCTGAATTCCTCAGCAGGAACATAGGCCTACATTTTCCTGTATGTCCAGGTGGAAGGATGAATCTGCCTACAGTGTGATTTCCCCGCCCCCCCCCCCCCAGTTGGGAATTATCTTCTTGTAAAAATTGAGGTGTTTTCTTTCTATAGGCTGTGTGTCTTAGTAGAGACAAACACTTGTCTTCCATATGACTTAGCGAACCATCAGGGTATACTGGGGCATTTGTTCCTAAGCCATGCCTCATTAAACACTTCTGCTTTGTGAAAACATGATGAGTCTCTAGAAAAAGAGTCCTATAGCCACATCTGTTTGGGAATGCTTCATACCATGGCTCCTCAGATATTCACAATGCACTTTGTGGCTTTGAATAATTCAGTTCCCTATAATTAACTTCAGGAAGCTTTCTTTCTCAGAGCCCTTGCAAATATGTGCCACCATCTTCCAGAGAAATTTGTGTGTGTGTGTGTGTGTGTGTGTGTGTGTGTGTGTGTGTGTGTGTGTGTGTGTGTGTGTGTGTGTATGTGTTGGACATGGATTCCAGTCCTTGCCTTTGTTTGGTAAGTTCTGTACTACTGAGCCACATTCCTAGCCTTTCAGAGAAAGTTTATAAGAAAATAGAATCCTAGTAGATGACCAGATACATAAACATATCTGATATGGAAATGAGAAATAATTTTTGGTTTATATAGCACTTTCTTTTTCAACTGGAGAGTAACTGTGTAATTTTATTCATGATACCAAGGACAATAAAAAAAACAACAGCAACAACAGTAATAGCATAGTCTATTAATAACCCATCTGTATCTACTTGAGCTTTCTCATTTAAAAGCACTGAACCTCATATGTGAGGAGTAACCCTTCTGGTCCACAGTGGAAACTTGCTTAATAACATGACATTTGGGCTGCCTTTTTTTTGGAGTCTGCTTCTCTTTTGTCCATTCTACATATTTTTGAATTTCAAAATTCCTCGAATATTTCTTATGTTTATATCCTTGTCTCTGGCTTTGTTTCTGGATAAGCCTAAAATAAGATAAGAAAACAATCAGAAAATATTTTATTTTAATTTTTATTTTTTATTGTGAAATACCGTACAAAGAAGTTACAATTACATGGGCAAGACAATGAGTACATTTCTTTTTTTTCCTTTTTTTTTTTTTTTTCTGCTTATGTGGTGCTGAGGAATTGAACCCAGGGCCTCAGGCATGCAAGGCAAGTGCTCTACCACTGAGCCACCTTCCCAGCCCCATGAGTACATTTCTTATCAAGCATTGGTGCCTCCTTTTTGTTAGAAAATATTGAACTAACGAAAAGAAATAAAATGAAACTAACCAATAATTCAAGCACCACTTGTAATATCGACTAATATTTTTTCTCTCATCCTGGATGTACTGTTACCTGTTTATTAAATAAAAAGGAAATAATCATGATATAAGTAAAAGCATATATATTTTTCATGGCTAGAGACTATTCTGTTATTCCCTAATGGTGAAAAGTAAGGACTCTGGTCTCAAGTAGAGTTTGATTCCCAGCTTGAAAACTCTACTTTGAGTCTTGCTGCTGTAGTCTTAGACTTCTCATCTGTGAAGTAAGGAAATTATATTCTCTATCTCATAATGCTGTAGTTAACACAAAATGAAATACATATAAATAACCCAGAAAGACGACTGACAAGACTGGTAAGAAAGCAATTCTTACTTTAAAGCACATCTTAATCCTATGTTGATGTCTATTTTTTTCCTTGCACACAGTATGATTCTTTAAAAAAGAGACTTACTGTGTTCTTTTGTGGGGCTTTGTATTGCTCACTTTTCACTTGCTTATTTGCTTTAATACTCACCTGGAAAAGGTGAGTATGAAAATGAGGCTTGGAAAAAATCATATTAAGTGAAGTAAGCCTGGCACAAAGAAACATAGATCCCATGGTTTCCCTCATTTGTAATAATTAGTACATGTCTAGGATAACCCTAGCTGATGAGCAGAATAGCTCAATGGCCATGTACATATGACTATATAAGATAATGCTAAGCAAAATGAACTCCAAGACATGGAAACAAAAGATTTTTCTGTTTTTATTTTTAATGTACTATGTGATTTCTTTGTGTGTGTGTGTGTGTTGTGTTATGTTTTTCTTTTCTTTTTCTTATAGTTGTCACTGTATTTGATTTTGGTACCCTGGGTATTGTATATCTGAAGTAGGGAAGGGGAACAACAGAATGGTGAGACAAAGGACAAGGGGGGAACCGATGCAACAGCGATACACGCAAGACAATACGCTGGAAATGGGAGGGAAAGTGGGAGAAAAACGAGGGAGGGGGTAACAAGTTCGACAAGAAATGTGCTTACTACCTTACTTGTGTAACTGTACCCATTCTGTACATCACCTTGGCAATAAAATTAGGAAGGAAGGGAAGGAGGGAGGGAGGGAGGGAGAGGGGAAGGGAGGAAGGAAGGAAGGAAGGAAGGAAGGAAGGAAGGAAGGAAGGAAGGAAGGAAGGAAGGAAGGAAGGAAGGAAGGAAGGAAGGAAGGAAGGAAGGAAGGAAGGAAGGAAGGAGGGAGAAAACTGAAGCTTCTCCTTAGGTAGGTTCCACTATCTGACAATAGAGGGCGCCATTGTACCGTTCATAAAATGATGTCCAACTTCTTTGTGCGCTCAGGGTAAAATTGATTCATAATCCTTTTCAGATTCATCTTTACCAATTACAACAAGTTGTCCAGGCAGAGTTGGCTTAGTCTGCACCGAGTTGAGGTTATTTTCAACAATTCAGTTCAAGCAACATTTAATGCAACGGGAATATACGCTCTGTCAAGTTACTCCTACCACTGCCAACGCGTCAGCAGCCTGGAGCCACAGGAAGCCCTCTTGTTACCCAGCGACTCGAATGTCCTGTCAAGCTCTTGGGAGGTCACTTTTATTGATTTCCAGGTAATAAACTAAAACCTGTGCTCGGTGCACCTGTGTGTTTGGTGCCAAAGAAACTCAATGTTTGTTTGAAATCACCTGCAACGAACGAAAGATAAGCAAAAGACTTCATACCTTTAAAATAATGGTTTAGAACAGTCTTTTAAGGTATGAAGTGCAGTAAGATAGAGTATTTCCTCTTTCTGTGGCCTCTGAGTCCCTACCACAAGTTTGCTATACTTTTCAGGTTTATCTAGTCATGATGATTATCTAAACCCTGATGCAGCTGTAGCTGAAGCTCAGAGGCTGACCCTTCCTGGACTGAGAGCTCTTCTGGTCAGAGGCCCCGGGGACAATTATTTTACTTCCCTTCAGGGAGTGGAGCACTGATGCTATCAGGGAAGATAAGAGGGACTGCAGGGTGGGTGACAGACAGGCTTGGCAGTTAGCATGGGAATGGAATCATCAGCCAAGGGAGTCAAAAATATCCCAGAGATCTTGAAAGTGTTTGAGGAAAGGCATGGGTGTGTGAGAGGTATGCTTTTTTCCTTTTCACCAGCCAGACGATCCCAGTTTGAGAGACATTCTGTCAGCTTCCTCTATCTTGTTGAAAGTGGAGAAAGCTTAGCTTGTTTTTCCACCTCATTGAAATAGCAGGCATCGCTCCCCATGTGCCTTTTAAGGGCACTTAACAGTCTTTCCATTGGTATCTATGGACATTGATATATAGGTGTATGGTGTCTACACACAGGGAAGAAGGGCTGGTGGGCAAGGGAAAGAGCTGGCATTTTGGATTCAGTCAGACCTGATTTCAAATCAATCCTTCTGGTCTACCTTCATGAATGTAAAGAATAATGTATACTTGGATATGTATGAAATGCCCAGAGCCATGTCAGGTATGGGTTAACAATACAACTTGTGAGTCCCTTCTGTTAATGGCTATAATGGCTAAGATAAAAAATTATATATATATATATATATATATATATATATATAAAATGTGTGTATATATATTACAGTTTAAAAAACAAAAGAAATGATCAATGACATGAAGGTAGAGTTTAAAGAAGAAGAAAAGATCAGAAGATGAATTAGAAGTCACCAATGGGCTTGGGTTGATGAAAACATAGGATAATCACTGCACTGGCTGTATGTAGTAAAATAATTTATTTTAGAAGCCTCTGGAGCAGTCAGCATAACAACGAAACACCCAGTTACAACTTCACAATGAAAACTCGGCTGTGAGGAGAATATTGTTTTCCAGTGTTGTTCAGTGTCCTCAAAAACAGCCTTACAATCAGCACAGCATGATGTGTCCTCAGTGAGCTTTGTGAAAGCACCCATAAAGGAAATACATGGCAGAGTGCAAACTCAGAGCAGGAGATGGGAGGTCTTGGGGTAGTAGATGAGCAATGTATACAATAGGCTGCTTTGCATATCTATAGATTTGTGTGTCTGGTTTATTCTAGGAATAATGTATAGTTGTCCCTCAATAACTACAGTTTTAAATTTTTAAGTTTATTGTAGGGGTTTTTACATATATAAAGTAGTGAGCACATTTTGTGTTGAATTGTTTCAGTAAGTAACAACAACAAAAAGGTTTAGGACAATTTTTTCCTGAATATTTTTAATTCATTGTCGGTGGTTGGTTGAATCCAACCATAGGATTCATGAATGCCTAGAGCTGACTGACTGGGAAGCACACACAGCATCCCGCCATTTTACCTCAGGAAAATGAGTGAGGCAGGTGAGGTTTGTGTAGCCAGGGTAACAATCCTCAACCACTTCAGCTCCAACTGATTTATGCTTTGAAGTAATTCAGGGCCAAGCTTCCCATTTCTTCTGATTTTCTATTAGAAGTTACACATTTGGATTTTTTTTTTTGCTTGGTAGTGGTGCTTGAACTCTGGGCCTAAGCACTGTCCCTCAGCTCTTCAGCTCAAGGCTAGTGCTCTACCTCTTGAGCCACAACACCACTTCCAGTTTTCTGGTGGTTTATTGGAGAGGAGAGTCTCACAGACTTTCCTGCCTGGGCTGGCTGGGAACCACGATCCTCAGATCTTAGCCTCCTGAGTAGCTAGGATTACAGGTGTAAACAAACAGGACCTGGCTATATCTAGATTTTTTATGGGGAAATTTCAGGATGTTCAGAATTATGGGCCAGACAAAGGTGACATGTGGGCTCAGTACAGTGTTTGTAACTTGCTCTTGTCAAGTAAGACCTGTTAAGAATTAAGAGGCTGTCAGGCTCACAATAGTCTCTTTGGTTGGTTGCAAAGTCACATGGGTTATCATTTTTCACCAAGGAACTTAACCCTTCAGGCACCATTCTGAGGAGAGGACTCTGCATAGGAGCAGAGGCAATGGGTGACAGAAGCCAGGCTAAGAGTTGCCTTCCGAAGCGGCTTTGTGTTCAATGTGGTGTACAGACAACTGGGGAACAAGGCCTTTCAGGTGTTAGTAAGTAGCTGCAATAGTTCCGGCATGGGCAAATGCTACCTAAGTCATAAAAATGAATTCTCGGTAAAGCACTCAAGGAAAATTCTGTTGTAAAATTTATCCTTAAAGAAACACAAAAAGAAAACAAGTAGGTTTTGGAATGAGGTCATGCTTTTCATTTTGACAGTAGCACTTAGGTGTCAGGGCCTCTTGAACTTTTCCCACTTGTAAGTAATTAAGCCATCTATGAGGAAGCTTTTCTTTCTGTTCCATGGACAGAGGTTGAAAGGAGCTAGTGTACAGCTCTTCTAAAAATAGAACCAAATGGATATGGCAAAACAATCCCCTTATCCAATGCTTCATTTTCTGTGGTTTCAGCTAGCCACAGACAACACTGTCTGAAAATATTAAATGATATCCTTAGAGATTGATTGGCCATGTCCTGATACTGAAACCCACAATATTCCAGACACTTCTATAAAACTGCACAGTATTTGCATGCAGCTTTCTCCCATTTACTTTCACTCATCTCTAGATTCAATCTCTAGATACAATGCAGAGGACGTGTGAACAGTTACTGTGTATATTACTGTCTTTAGAAAATAGCAAAAAGAAGAAAAGAGAGAGAAGCTTTGAATATATATATATATATTGTGAAAATACACACACAATATATATATATATTGTGAAAATACTGTACAGAGGGGTTACAATTACATGGGCAAGATAATGAGTACATTTCTTATCAAGCATTGTAGCCTCCTCCTCTGTTTCCCCTTCCCATCCCATCCTCCCCCACCACCCCCCAACCAACCCTCCTCCCCCCCTACCAAAGTTGTAAAGTTCGTTTTCGACATAACGACTTGTACGTCTCATTGTTGCAATGGGTCCACCTGTATCCCTATTTAAAAGATTTGTTTTTTCCCTTCCCCTCCATGAAGTCTACCAACATCAAATACAGTGAAAACAGGGGTTATACCGTGGGGGGAGGGACATACAAAGCAACAAAGAAATAATCTTATAAATGTGTTAGAAACAATCGCATGAAAGAAAAAAAACATTTGAATATATTTTTTAACTCACAGACACAGAACCCACGGCTTTGGAGGCCAACTGCATACTGCTGTTTCAAGTAACCACAGTGGGTCTTGAGAATTACTCCTTGTGGATAAGAAGGGCCACTGTATGCCTGATAAAGAGGGGTGGTAGTGACAGGAGGAAGAAGAGATGGCACACCAGAAGCTGTGGAGTTACTGACCGAGTCCGACTCTGAAGCTGGAGGGCCCAGGGTCACAACACTTACTGCCACATGACTCTAGGCTCGTTACTTCACTTTCCCATGCCTCAGTTTCCTCCTTATAAAGTAGAATGAAGTAGTAACTTGCTCACGGGCTCTTGTGAATGCTAAATGAATGAAGGCAGTCAGTAATTTTTCTGTTTTACCTTGCCGGGAATCATGACACCCTTCCTCAAAAGCCTCTTCCTGTCTACGCTCTGTCAGAGAATGAAAGGCTGAGGAACTGAGAATTAAACTCTCCTTGAAATTTATACCCACACTTATAAAACTTAGAGTATGCTTTGAACTTGAGAGATGCTACAGTGGTTGTGGTTTTACATGACCTAGAATATTCCTAAGAATCAGATTAAAAGAGGTTTATTTCAGAAACTTAAATTTCATGAGCCCCTTAATTATGACAACTATCCATTCCAGGATTTCTGGGTCAGCTCAGATTTAAAATCAAGTTTCACTGTTTCTATGAAGCATAATCATATTTGTCAGTTCATGTGCTTAAATTATTCAGCAAATGTGGTGATAATATATTAAATTTGGCTAATTAAGGGCCCAGAACCACCAGCCCAAGTGGGAACTGATCTTAGGAGAGAAGGCATAGGGCTTCAGCTCTTTTCTTTCTCCTGACAGATCCAAGGCTTTACCACCAAGGGAGGGCAATTCTCCAAGGCCCGGGACTGTGCCTCTTCCTTTACACCTGCTGTTCTGATTGGCCTGGCTATGTCGCTGATCCTGCTGCTGGTGCTGGCCTACGCCCTACACATGCTCATCTACCTGCGCTACCTGGACCGGCACTACGACTTCATCACCTCTCCTGCCCACTTCCCATCACTGAGAGTTCGAGACCGGGCAGAGCAGAAGGAATTGCTTAGGAGCCAGGGAATCGAATATTATGAGTTGAAGAGCCAACAGATCTGCAAAATCTATGTTTAATAGCACAGCCTTTCTTCCCCTGGGCTGGGAAATGTGTGGTTTCTCTTCTGTGCTGTTTGATGTGTGAATAGCTTGATTTTTTAAAAAAGAAGTAAACAATGAATGGGTAGATTTTGGGCTTGCAAAGGTATCTTGGCCCTCCCACAGAAACTGTTGCCCCAAGCCTACCTTAACAGAGGTTATGCCAGGATTCATTGTTTGGGGTGAAAAGGAAAGGAAGGAAAGGAGAGAAGGAGAAAGAGAGAGGGAGAGAGAGAGAGAGAGAGAGAGAGAGAGAGAGAGAGAGAGAGAGAGAGGGAGAGAGAGAGAGAGAGAGAATGAGCAGAGAGAGAAGAGAAGAAAGAGGAGAGAGAGGAGAGAGAGAGAGGGAGAGAGGGAGAGAGAGAGAGAGGGAGAGAGAGAATTAGCAGAGAGAGAAGAGAAGAAAGAGAGGAGAGAGAGGAGAGAGAAAGAGGGAGAGAAAGAAGAGAGAGAGAGGAGATAAGGATAATACAGAGAAAGTAAAACATGCTTGGTGTTCTTGCAGGTCTCTTTTCCTGTTCCAGTTTGAATATAATAAAAATAGAAACAATAAACCCAAGGTTATCTCTACAAGTTCAGAATTTAGGGTATTTTGTAACAACATTTACAGTTTTCAGAAATTATATCCCAGTTTTCTTTAAAATGTTTCATAGAGTTCTTCAGGGAAGCTCCGTGTCAATGTGAGGGAATTAACATTTACTGAAGGGCCGTCTTGCTTTATTATTCAGAAGCAGCCCAGCCCAATCTGTTTAGTAGGAGTCATAGTCTTGCTTGCATCTTACCTTTTCCATTTAGTTATAATGCTGAGGTTTATCTCATTTATCTGGTGTGGGTTTCCATGTTTCCTGCATGAATCAGAAATTAGCAGGAGAACTAAGTAAGAACAGTGTGCTGGTTTGGCCAACCCAAGTTCATAACAAGTCCTCTAATGATGCTTTCAAAGCAACAGGATCTCCTAAGGACTTCTTTACTAGAAATTCTGAAGTAACCATTGGTGTTTGGGTTTCTGTTGTTATTGCTTTCAGTATTGGGATTTGAACTCAGGGCTTTGTACTTGAGCTATATCCCTCCCCCCAACTCCACCACTAAGGTTCTTTTCACCATTGTTTCCATATGGATTCCCTTAAGATCCTTTTCAGTTCTTGGCCGATACTGCAAATTGAATGAAGAAGAATTTTCTTTAGAAAGGATCCACAGCCTTATGTCTGTGCAACTCTATGTCTGTACAAAATTAAATAACTGCTTTTTAGTATCACTTCTGGCAAGTTCTGGCATTCAGGTAAAAAGCTACTAAGTTCCTGTGGTATCTTTACCAACAGCCCACCAGATAGTTGATCATAAGTATGTAATTATTAGTGCTGAAGAAGCAGAGCTGAAGAGATATCTATCTTTTGAGAGGTCTGGAACAATATAACAAAAAAGTAATGTTTGACACAGTAATAATTGGCTAGGTAAGTAAGATGGAGAAGGCCAAACATGGCAGAAGGAAACACATCTATAAACCCTGGCCTGTATCATACAGGGGAGCTATGAACATTATGTGTTTAGGAAGATACCTAAAATGTATTTAGAGAAGAAAGATGGAGACCCTGGGATGCAAGAGAGGCTGGATGATAATGTTCAATGGGAGATTTAGAATCTTGGTTGCATGTAATAGACAAGTCCTTAAGAAGATTTGAGAAGGTGTAGAGCAAAATGATCACATAGTATGTAAGCATGAATAGAATAGTGATGGAAAAGTCGGGCACCGGTTGCTCACACCTGTAATCCTGGCTACTCAGGAGGCTGAGATCTGAGGATCACGGTTCAAAGCCAGCCTGTGCAGGAAAGTCTGTGAGACTCTTTATTTTTATTTTTTTAGTCTGGTCGTGGGGCCTGAACTCTGGGCCTGGGTGCTGTCCCTCAGCTCTTCAGCTCAAGGCTAGCACTCTACCACTTGAGCCACAGCGCCACTTCCAGCTTTATTTTTCTGCTGATGTGGTGCTGAGGAATCGAACCCAGGGCCTCATTCATGCAAGGCAAGCGCTCTACCACTGAGCCACCTTCCCAGCCCTCTGTGAGACTCTTATGTCCAATAAACCACTCAGAAAAATGGAAGTGGCACTATGGCTCAAGGGGTAGAGTATTAGACTTGAGCTGAAGAGCTGAGGGACAGCTCCCAGGCCCAGAGTTCAGGCCCCATGACCCACAGAAAAAAAAAAAAAAAAAGAAAAAAATAGTGACAGAAATTCCATTTAGGAGATTATTACAAGCGTTTGGACAATAAGTGTAGTAATGGGACGTGAGCTAAGATGGAGGGGTGGGAGGGAGGAGCAAGGAGAGGAAGTTGGCAGCCAATTTGAAAGACAGGTAGAGACCTGTCAGATTTAGGGTATTGCAATGGAGGTGGTGCGGGTTCTGCAATCAGGGAGAAAACAGAGGAAGGCAGTGAAAGATCTCAAGTAGGCTTCCAAGTAGACGGTTGGACGCACGGATTTTGGACAAAATAAGGCTGTATGAACCAGAAGTAGAGTATTAGAAACATAGGATGTTGTCATTGTCCCACCCATGTTCCTTTTAGGGATCCTGGTCTAAATAACTTTCCCTTGACAGTAATGGTCCCATGCATTTCTCCCTCAAGCTCAGAGTGGTGATGAATTAATGTTCCCTTAGAGTGACTCTCAATCAACAATTCTCAGAAATTGGGCATATTCTAGAGCATAACTCTAGGGCATTTTCTAGAGCTCCCTAATAAGACTAAGCTCTCCCCCGCCTTGTAGACTCTTGCTTGGTAGTATTTATTTATCCCTTGATTTCCTTGAATCACTTCCTTATTGCCCTAATCGTGTATTCTAATATCACTTATAGAATAAACAAATTACATTTAAATCTATGTCTCAGAACCAGCTTCTTAGGAAATCCAAACTAAACCAAGTAGTAATAGCTATGAAGACTAAGTTGTTAAATGAGATGGCTTTAAGAAGAAACAGTGGGCCTCAGGAACACAATCATTTAGGTTCAAGCCTGCAAAAGAGCTAGAGTAGGAGCAAAGAGGAATAAAGTGAATTAAGGGGGGAGGGTGGGGTGGGGAAGAGTCTCACAAGTCAAAGGGGGGAAAAAAAAGAAACTTTGAAGATGAAGAGAACAGTTAAATGCTGGAGATGAATCAAGTTAGAAGAGAACCAAGAATTGTTTATTTCTTAGATTTGGCTAATAGGAAGTGATGGATGAACATGCTTTTTCATGGAAAAGGGGAAATAGTTCAAGATGTTTATTCCCCTGGTTTTCTCTCACAGGGAATACCTTGGATTGCTTGTGTCCCTTCTCCAAAGTTCCTTGCAGGACAGTCATCTTCTTGGGACTCTGTCTTTCCAAGGAATTCTTTTTCTTCTTTTGCTTTAATTGAACAGCTCCATTGCTTCAGCCTCAGTTCACCATGCTTGCCTTTGTGGTTCTCCTAGATTCTCCTGGGACCTTTATAAATGGTCCCTTTTAAATTAAATCCTTCTTCAATTATTCCAAATTTAAGGGGTACCATCTGTTTTCTATTGGGGCTCAGGTTTATGCAGAGATTTAGATAAATTAAATTTCATTCATTGCTTTGTTGGTTTTATTTCTAGCAGTTTACGGTTTTTCAAAAAACAAACGTTTAAGACAAGCAATTGAATAAGGTTTTAGGAAGATGGGAGGAAGTTGAGCTTGCTGTAGGTTAGAGCTGACATTCTGAGTCTTTGTTTTGCATGCAGTAATGTTCAGAGCAATGATGTTCACGTGTAAACAACTTTCCCAATGAAATAACTATACATTGCTACCTCATATCCCCATCTCCAGGGCTAGACAGCTTTTTCTTCCTTAAAGATAACCGCCTCATAAAGGTCCTTGGATAGCTGAGACGAGTTGCAGGCAATAGGCAGTTTTCAGCTAGCAAACTGGGACTTTCCTTGTCAAAAGAGACCCTTGGAATGTGACAGTAGCACAGTTCTTGAATATTCTCTAACCTATGTACATGTTATAAAATTCTTTGGTAACAAGTTGCATGCTCACCCCAGGAAGGAATCAGTGTAGGGAAAAGTTGAGGACAGATATTAGTGAGGAGAGAAAATGGGTGGGGCTAGACCCCTGGAGGAAGCTTAGTATTACAACTTTCTGTTCCCAGGGTGGCAGCAGGAGGGAAGAAATCCTTTGATTTAGCTCAGTGGAAACACAAAAGGGATACAGCCTCTGGATAGAATATTGAGTAGACATCCATACTTCCTCTATTTCTACTTCAACTTTCAAGCTCTCACGCTTAAAGTCTGGTAAGATAAAGAAATCAATTGATCCAGACTTATTGCCTAACTTTTTTTTTTTTTTTTGAGACTTTGGACCTTTATGTCAGATCTCTGCCTGTACAATAGAGCATATAAAGTTCCTCCACAATGCTTTTAGCTCCTGAGATCAAAAATCTTTTATAAGGACCAAATGGTCCTAGAACAAAATCTCTAGTTCCAAGTAAATAGAATTTAAAATGTAGTTTGGATCTTCTGATTGTTTTTTAATTAAGGAAAAATGGGACAAATGCAAATGGCCCAATTTAGTTGTTACAACTGTCCTCTTTTATAACATATAACTCTGATGTTGCCCACTGGATGCCCCCTAATTCTCTGATCTCCTGGAATCAACTTAACTTGATTGGCTCTCCCAACAAAATGATTTAAGTTCCTTAAGTGTAAGACATATCTGTTCCCCCAAACAGCTTAGAACTTAGCAGGTATGTGTATTGGTGTCATGAGTGGCAGTGACTTTCATTCTTGCTGAGTACTTTTGGGTTCTAATTTCTTGCCTTTCTTGGCTTTTAGCAACGCCTATATGTCCTCACCTCCTGCCTTCCTATGGCTGCTACCAGCTGTTTGTATGGGAATCACAGACTTGATAAATATTGAAGATGATTACAGCATAGGACAGGAAATATTTCCAGATTCTCTGTTCATGAAAGCTAACGCTTTTTCCCTAGCATAGGTCATCTTCCTCTTTGACTCTATTCTTCCGCCATCTTGGGGGTTGGGCCCTGTTTTTCCTTCCTCCTAATTCTTCATGTATCCTGTGAATCTCAGGGTCTTATAAACTCCCTGTTTTCTAGGCCATAATGAGAGGCTTCAAAGAATTAATTTTGTACAGCAATTTGGTTCTTAATTAGAACTCTTCTATATGGTTGACCCCTAAAAATAGTCTCAAGTTTTTCATAACTAAGATTCTTAATATGGGAATTGGAGTCAAGTTGGCAGATTCAAAGCATCTACTCTTTTGATGCTATGAATGATATGAGCAGGCAACGTAGAAAAGACTATATATTGAAGAGAAGACAAACATCAGAAAATCACAGAGAAACTGAGGTAATGAAGCAAAACACAAAGAAATGAAATTCATCTTCTTTAGCCTGAAAGAAAATGCAAATCAAAACTATACTGAGCCAGGCACTGGTAGCTCATGCCTGTAATCCTAGCTACTCCAGGAGGCTGAAATTTGAGGATTGCATTTCAAAGCCAGCCCAGGCAGGAGACTCTTATCTCTGAGTCACTACCAGAAAATCAGAAGTAGAGCTCAAAGTGGTAGAGCTCTAACCTTGAGCAAAAAGAGCTCAGGGATAGGGCCCAGGCCCTCAGTTCAAGTCGCATGATTGATGACGACAACAACATCATCATCATCATCATTATCATCAACAACAACTAGACTGACAATCCATCTCAACCTATTATAATGGCAAACACCACCACCAAATGCTGCAAAGGATGTGGAGGAAAGGATCTTTTATACACATTTGGTAGGAATGTATAGTGGAGTCATTATGGGCATCAGTTTAGCAGTTCCTCAAAACAGTAAAAATGCATCCAGCATATGATCCTGCTATTCTATTCCCAGGCATATAAGTCCTGTGCACCCTTGCTTATAGAATGCTATGGAATAGCATTCTATAAGTCAGCCTAAGTTTTCATCAACTGATGAGTAGATAAAGAAAATGTATTTTTCAACTATAAAAAAGAAATCATTAGCAGAAAAGTGGGTAGGACAGGAAATCATCATGTTAAGTGACATAAGCCATGAAGTGTTTCCCCAGATGCTCATCTATGTGCCAATGGCATCACTCTGAGGAAAACTCATCTCTGGTCCTAAAAAATTATTGCCACATTTATGTCAGGCCTTAGTCTTGAAAATCTATTCAGCAGTCTTAAATTCTCATCACACTAGGCACATTCGCATTCCTGCTTCAGTAGATGATTCTGATAATATACAAGAATCTCTTTATATAATGTTGTTTGCTCTTTGTCCATGGTTTAGGAAATCCTCTGGAGATTTTGATAAATATTCTTTTATTAGCCTTTTCCAGCTTTCTTTGGATCGTAGGCCCTCAGTTTCTGTCTCTCTTCCCTCTATAGAAGATAGGCATATTCCACGACAGCCAAATATTCCAATAGACTCCTCCTTACAGTAATCTTTCCTTACTGTAAACTGTAATGAAGACTACATTGGTGGTTTTTACTTCCTGTTTACTTGCTTTGTGGTCAGAACTTGTTGGTCTTTTCTATTCATTTGGGATTTACATCCTCCAGCTACAAAAAGATTGGTTGGTTTTTAGGGAAATCAACTCTTTCCTGACCTCAAGTACAAGAATAGCTCTGCAGGAACAGATACAAATTCAGATGCACACATTTCCTAGAAGGCCTTATTTAGGATAAAGAATAAAAAATTATGACTATAAAATAATCATTGGGTTGTTGGATTTACAAAGTCATAAATATTGTAAAGAGTTTTGTTTTCCAGGTATAAATGTATGTTGAGATGATACTTAGGACAGAAATAACTGAGTCCTCTTGTTTCATTTAAAGTTTTTTCAAGTCTAGGTACTTAATAGATAAAGCCTGTTGTTTCATTCTTTGCGTCACTCAGCTCCAAGTTGTTGGTCTCCTAGGACAGGGGCTGGAAGAGGAAAATTTGGGTTAGTATTCTTGAAAAAGTCTGAGCACATGCAAGGATGAAAGATGAATTGAAAGAAAATACATTCCCACTTTTCTAGCCAAGTAATGCTAGTTGGAACAGCACAGGAAATAGATGCTTTAACACTGATGTGATCAAATATGCCAGCTAAGGCACTGACCAATGTTTGCAGTGATGTTCTTCAGATGAAGTCTTTTCTTGACTATTAACCAGCTGCTTCTGTTTGTCCAGCTTCTACTGTTGCAACCTTTTCAACCCATAGGTCAGCCTCATGACTTTATGGATAGTACTTGTTTGCTTGTGTTTTTTTTAAAAAATTATTGTAAAGATACTGTACAGAGGGGTTACAGTTACATGAGTAAGGTAATGAATACATTTCCTATTGAGCATTGTTACCCTCTCCTTTGTGTAAAACTAAATTTGAGAGAGAAAGCCAGGAGGACAATATTTGTAGATATGCCAATTTAGAGCAGAGACTAACTAAACCATTCTTCTGCATCTTTTTTGCTAATACTCTGCCGCTAGCAGGAGTAGATAATTTCCAAAATGGTTATAAACATTTCCTTCCCCATATCCCTTGCAAATTAATTGTGTAGTTCCTTTTCTCAAGAAGTATAGTAAAAGCCAGATGATAGTGGTTCATGCCTGCAATCCTAACTACTCAGGAGGCTGAGATTTTAGGATTGTGGTGTGAAAACCGTATGGGCAGCAGTCCATGAGACTCCAGTTAACTATCAAAAAAGCCAGAGCACTGACCTTGAGCACAAAAGTTCAAGGGTAGTGCCCAAGCCCTCAGTTCAAGTCCCAGAACTGACAAAAATAAAAATAAAAAAGAAAAACTGGAGTATGTTTTTTTAATCATTTGAATCTCAGGAGACTTTATTATGTGCTTTGGCTAGCTGAAGTGTCACTGGGCATATGCACTGCTGTTTTCTTGGAATGCTGCTCAGATACCCAGTGAACGACTATCAGAGAACAGCCTGGCACAAAATGAGAGACTACCTGGGGAAGAGATAAAACTCCTGAGCTAAAGCTGTCCTAGACAGACTAGTTGTATTGTGCCATAAAGAAATGGTTGTTTTAAACCACTGTGTTTGAGAGTGGTTTGTCACACATCCAAACCTTGCCAACTGGCCATCAATGTTGGCAGCATATCCAGAATAAGAACTGTATACAATGATCAATTATCCTGTCTGTTACATCAGAAAAAGGAAAGGACAGAAGGTAGACTATAAGGAAGAAACAGATATAAACAGAGAAATTTAGCGTGAATTCATTGTTACTTTTAGCCTGCTCCTGCTTATAATCTTATTTCTTTGGCTACATTATTTACATTTTGGCAAGGATCTTTTGTTTAAAAGACTTAGAAACTCCTTTCTCCCAAGCTCATGTAAATAAGGGGAAATCAGGTTTTCTTTTCAGGAGTCCCACGATCTGCATCCCAAGATTCAGCTAAGCACTCTTGAGTGGCTAGACCAAGAAGTGGCACATAATCTGGAACCAAGGGCAGCCATTTCCCCTGCTTTGGTATCTTTTCAGTATAACATTTTTTATCACCCACTTTTCTTTATTTCCCCCTCTTTCCAGTTCTCTGTATGTAGCTTTATTGTGACCATTTAAAAATGACAGTGCCAGCCTCTGTACCACCATTAGGCTTACTTCCCACAAAGCTGAATTCCTCCCAGAGAAGTTCAATTAGTACACTGTGGTCCTTGAGCAGTGACTGGTAAGGTCAATAGAAATTTAATCTTTGGGTTAGAAGATTAGAAGATGTAGGGCAGTGGTAATGCATGTGCTTAGCATATGCAAGGCCCTGGGTTCAAGCCTCAGTGTGTGTGCATGCCCTCAGGTGTGCACAAGTGTATGTACACACAAACACACACACACACACACACACACACACACACACACACACACACACACACACACACAAAACCACCCTCTTTCCTTGGCATTGGATAGACCTTTTTTGTAGATCCGGAAAACTGGATCGCTCTCCTTAATGTGTGCTGTAACAAGAGTCACCTTGAATTTCTCTCTCTCTCTTTCTCTTTCTTTCTTTCCTTCCTTCTTTCTTTCTTTCTTTCTTTCTTTCTTTCTTTCTTTCTTTCTTTCTTTCTTTCTTTCTTTCTTTCTTTCTTTCTTTCTTTCTTTCTTTCTTTCTTTCTTTCTTTCTTTCTTTCTTTCTTTCTTTCTTTCTTTCTTTCTTTCTTTCTTTTCTTTCTTTCTCCAGTCTTAGGGCTGGAACTCAGGGCCTGGGCACTATTCCTGAGCTTCTTTTGCTCAAGGCTCGCACTCTACCAACTGAGCCACAGCACCACTTGTGGCTTTTTCTGTTTATGTGGTACTGAGGAATTGAACCCAGGGCTTCCTGCATGCTAGTCAAGCACTCTACCACTAAGCCACATTCCCAGCCCACCTTGAATTTCTTTCTGGAACCTGTTTTCTTCAAGTCACCAGTAGATATTTGCTTGTTTGTTTAACATAGCTGTGTAGTGAAGGATCAACTCTTCTCAACCTTTCCATTGGAAGAAAATGAATGGAAATGATCAGCAAGTTTTACCTTAGCTGACAGATTAGTACTGGGGTTTGGAAAGTGTTTGTGTGTGTTTGTGTGTGTGTGTGTGTGTGTATGTGTGTGTGTGTGTTTAATCCCTTTGTTCTGTTTCATATACTTCTAAACATGTTGTTCAAAGCTAGAATTCAAGCTTCTCTTTGTAGAGACCTAGTTCCTACTGTCCAAAATGTTCTGTGCTATTTAGCACCTGGATCTAGTTTCTTCTGCCAGTGTGTCCAGGTTGTTTTATTTTATACCAGTCAAAATCGGGAAGATTGCCAGTTAAGATGTCTTCTAGTGTCAATTTATAGTTTTGTCTATTGCTCTGGATTTTATGAACTACTAAAAACCATTTCATTTACTACATATGGTTACTAGCATATTATTGCCACAGAAGGCAAGTGAAGCCCCCATATTTGATCATTATGCAATGTTGTTAGGTTGAGCCTTAGGAAGCTGCTCTTTTGTAGGTCGAAGGTAGTATATTGGCAATTTCCTGTGCTTCAACATAACACATGAAAGAATATTTCAATTTGACAAATAGGAAAGATATCATCTTGTAAGAAAGGACTGACCCTAAAAATGAATTTGTTTAACTTTGTGGATAAAATGCACTATATTTTCCTTAATTTTCTCACTTCATCATGGACTGAAAACTTTCTCATGGTATAACACTAGCTTTTGATGTATCTTAAAACAAAACATGAAAGATAACAACAAAGTAATTCACTGGTCTAATGAAAGGCATGTAAGCAATCCCTTTAAGAACAAGTTCAGTACTTTTACCAAATCTCTGAAGCAAGTGCTAGTGTTTCTTTTGTTTCAAACTCATAGTCAACGAGTAGCTATGTTCTCTGAGGTCTGCTCAGGATGTTATTGGGGGAATTTCCCACTTGTACCCAAGTTAAATATTTAGAAGGCAAATCTTCAGTGCCCAATTAATTTTCACATCTGCCCTCATTTGCAAGAGAAACCACAGAAACCTTCTGAGATTACTCAGTGAGCTGTGCAACAAGCTCTATCAACCAAGAGTTTGACTCTTGGTTAATCATCCTTACATTTAGAATTACCTTGATTTTCTTTTCTTTTTTATACAACTTTTCTTAGACAACTATTCCATCATCCTCTATTTCTTACTCAAGGGATCTTCATCTCTCTTACCAGTTAGATCCAGACAGATTGTATAACAAACTGACTTTGGTTATTAAAAACATCTTTTTAGCTCTTGGCACAACAAGCAAAACCACTCCTGATGAAAAGAAAGTCTGTCCCATATGGTTCTGGAAAGAAGTACAATGTTTTTGAATTTACTGTACATGTGAAAATAATAAACAATTTGCATTTTTCTTTTTCTAGTAACTCAAACTCTAACCTGAGGGTCTTGAAAGAATGGATTTAGTAAATTCTACATTGTAACACTTTCTGAAATGTTACTGATTCTCAGTGAAGCAACTAGACCTTAGCCAACTGTTTCAATTTATCTCTCTTTTTTTCATGAATCTGTAAATGCGTCAGAAAAACGTTTACTGTAATATTAGAATGTGCATGTGTTGGCATTAAAAGTGTGGTTTTGTCCCTATGGGGAATCAAATAGAAGCAAAATTACAGTTAATTCTTGGTATCTGCGGTAATGGAGAACAGACTGAGTTTGTACCAATAATATTTAAAAAATTTATTTTAGAAATTAAGTTGAACCTTGTCCTTTACTAAACCTTTCACAGAGAATCCACAAGTAAAGTTTTTCTTCTTTTTCCTTCATCCAGATTCTGGGGTATGGAAATGGCCAGCAAAAAGAAGAGTAGACTCAAAAGACTTGTTCAGGAATCTCATGTTAAGTAGATATTTTTTTTATAACATGTTGACTACAGTCATTTTTTGGGGAAAGGAAACCATTAAATAATACATCAAGATAAAAATCTTCTCTTTTAGTATGACATCTTGTCTTTCCTTACAATCTAAGAGACATCATCCACTGAAACTCCTATTACCTTCTTTCCAAATTCAATTTTTAATTAGTAACTGACAAAAGTAGGAGGATTTTTAGAAATATGAAGCCATTTTAAAGCTATTTTCTCAAAAAAGAGAAGATTTGAAACATAGCTGAAAGTAAAAGAAACCACTCAGAGCCCTCTTGTCTCTAGCCAGTAGCATGCAAGAGAAAGAATGCATCTCCTGTAGTTCAATCTCTCAGTGCTGGGGAAGAGGAGATGGTATACAAGCACTTTGTGGCTTCCTGGCTCCCATTTTGTATTTTTTATTGTTTAATAGACAAGAGGGGCAGAGATTCACTTATTCTGGTTTTGTGATGTTTCCTGCAAGCAAGCAGCTCAATGCTTACAAGGACCAGAGCATCCTTCCTTCATGGTGTGCAGATGTGGTGCTCTAATGATGCAAACCATTAATGTGTTCTAGAAATGTGACTGTTATCTGTTGTAGAAGACTTGGAAAATAACTTCCCATTTAAAATAATCCTGGAGAGTTTTGTAGCCCTCTGTCACTGGTAGTATCAATCTTGCTACAACTCTGCAACAACTCTGTGTGTGTGTGTGTGTGTGTGTGTGTGTGTGTGTGTGTGTGTGGTGTCCAACAGTATATATAGGATTAGGGTAGAGATGGGAGAATCATAATTAACTAAAATTAGAGAAACTCAAAATACAGAAAGAAATGATGGTTTTAAAATGAGGCTGGATATTGTAATGAGTCCCAGATGGTTCCTTTGTAGTTGAGAGGGTTTTTCCAAACAGCCACATTTCTTTGTTTGACTGTCAAGACAGAAAATGAGTTAGGCTCCTATGTTGTGACCTGATAGCAAGAGCTTTGCTGTGCAGGTCCTATGAGATGCTCCTTAATACAAAGAGACTATGTTCTCTAGAACATCCTTTTCAGCAGGTACTTTTACATCCAACATCTACCTTAAGTTTGCCATGTTCTCTTTTCTTTTGGTTTTTGGCACTTGAAGAATTTCCCCTTTCTGTAAGCCTGTCTGTTCAGGATAATCATCGCCCCTGCAGAACCATTCATAGGTTTCAAGGCATTTTAACAATTGGCTGTGGAAAATCAGACTCATTACAAATATACTTGGAATCTCATAGAGAATAACCAGATCAGGGATAGGTATCTTCAAGAAAATTCCCTTTGCTGTGAAAAAAACCCAAAGAAAATATTTGGCTTATTGCCAAAGTGAGTGTTGTCTTTAGTCTTTCATAAGGGACAACAATTGTTTCTTGATATCTCTAAGAGACTTGTCAGACAAAAAATAAACTTGTTTCTAGTTTCAGCCTACTAACAAGTTTTTTTTAGAATATATTTTTTTATTGTAAAGATACTGTACAGAGGGGTTGCAGTTACATGAGTAAGGTAATGAGTACATTTCCTATTGAGCATTTTTATCCCCTCCTTTGTTTTTCCCCTACCATCCCTCCCCTCCCCACCTTGCCAACATATCCCTCCCCTCCTCCTGGAAGTTGTAAGGTTCATTTTCTTTTTTTTTTTGGTCGGTTGTGGGGCTTGAACTCTGGGCTTGGGCGCTGTCCTTCAGCTCTTCAGCTCTAGAAGAGCACCCTACCGCTTGAGCCACAGCGCCACTTCTGGTTTTCTAGTGGTTCATTGGAGATAAAAGTCTCACAGACTTTCCTGCCCATGCTGGCTGGAATCCTCTATCCTCAGATCTCAGCCTCCTGAGTAGCTAGGATTACAGGCGTGAGCAACCAGCTCCCGGCTGTAAAGTTCATTTTCAACATAGTGTCTTGTACATCTCATTGTTACAATGGGTCATCTTGTATCCTTGTTTCAGCATTTTGTTATTTCTCTTCCCCTCCCCAAATTAGAAAAATGTATATACAAGGTGCAGGGCACTGGAATCAAATACAGTGACAACAGGGGTTATACCATGAAGTTTTGCCCATTGAAGTCTTTGATTGGTTATATTTATAAGAAAATTCAGACCCAATCTTTCCCTAAAAGATTCTCCCAGATCTATATTTATTTGTTTATGAGACCCAAAGTTCTGTTTTTTTTAATCTTGAAAATATTTCCATCTAATAGCCAAAGTTATATTTGTTGTTCAATGTTTGGGTAAATGAACAATGCTAATTCCTCCTCTCTAGACCAATGTGTTCATTTTATTTGCACTTTGATTTTAAATTAATAATATAATAAAATACAGACTGTTTTATAAGTAACACTAAAACTAGATTTTTCTCATGGAATAGTGATTAACAACTGGCTAAATCCAAACCATGTAAAACATACTTTAATTTTGCATGAAATATCAATTATAATAAGCAAAATACCTTTCTCTCTTGAAATGTTAATAAACAAATTCTCTATTTTTTCTTTAGTAATCAAGGCCCTAAACCTGAAAATTTTAGAGATATGTTTTTCATTTATAGGCATACAAACACTGAATTTCTCCCTCATGACTTATATTTTTCCTTTGGGACATCTTACTGTTATAGTTAATTTAAATTAATGATCCATCATATAAACATTGACCAGTTCACAATTTGTTGTAAGCTTGCATTTTCTTACTAATGTCAAGGTAATATTGATTGTGCCGTTGAGGATTATTAAAGGCTCAAGCAGTATAAATACATAGTAATGTACCTATTAAACTAAATCATAGCATGTTTATTAATAGCATATACATACTTTTGATTTCAGGATTTGTGCAGGTAAGTCTACATATATTAACATATTATGAACATGTCAGGACTGTCTTATTTCTGGAATTTCTTGGGCATGGATCCAGGGGATAGATGAGTCATGGATAGTCTTATCTACGGAATAGATGAGCATAGACATCGCTAAAACAGCAGCTTACCTGGATATGTTGAGCATCTGCTCTTAGAAAAACAAATTTGGGAAGATCAAAAAAGATAATGATAAATTGACTAGATTTTAGTGCAGAGTTCTTTTAAGGGTTTAAGGAAATTTGGCTTATGCATATATATATATATATATATATATATATCTGTATTTATATAGGTATATAAATATTTATATGCTTGACTGTGTGAATATTCTGACCTGTGGGTAGAAACTGACTGAGAATCAAGGACTAGTATTACATAGGTCAACAGATCTGCTAGAGATATCCCAGACATTGAAGAGATAGTAAAGCTTGAATTTGTGTAAAGTTTGGGAGAAAGTTAGGAAATGTTTTTCATCCCAGGAAGAAAAGCACAGAACACAAATTGAAGCTCATGTGGAAATTGCTGCTGATCAAAGTCTATGTACTGGGGAAATCTCTCTCTCTCTCTCTCTCTCTTTTCCTCGTACTAGGTCTTAGACTCTGAGCATGGGCAAAATCCCTGAGTTTTTTTTTTTTTTGCTCAAGGCTAGCGCTTTACCACTTGAGCTACAGGGCCACTCTGGCTTTTTTTGTATGTGTGTGCAGTTTATTGAATATAAGAATCTCAGGATGATGTTAAGTGAAATGAACCCTAAGATAGGGACACAACTTGGTTTTTCTTTCTTGCTATTGTTTTTAATGTATCTAAAATGTACTAAGTGATTTTTTTGTTTCTCTTGTATGTTCTTCCCCCATGGTATAACCCCTGTTTTCACTGTATTTGATTTTGGTGCTCTGCATCTTGTATATATTTTTCTAATTTGGGGAGGGGAAGGGAAATAACAAAATGCTGAAACAAGGATACAGGTTGATCTATTGTAACAATGACATGTACAAGAACCTATGTTGAAAAGGAACTTTACAACTTGCGGGGGAGAGGGGAGGTGGGAAGGTGGGCAGGGAAGGGATTGTAGGGGAAAAACAAAGGAGGAGGTACCAATGCTCAATAGGAAATGTACTCATTACCTTACTCATGTAACTGTAACCCCTCTGTATACTATTTTTACAATAAAAAACATTAAAAAAAAGAATATCACAGATTTTCTTGCCCAGGCTGGCTTTGAACTGTGATCCTCAGATTTCAACCTCCCAAGTAGCTTGGATTATAGGCATGAAGGGCACTGGCGAGGAAATTATCTTTATCCTGAATCCTGGATAAAAACATTTTTCAAGAAAAAAACAAGCAAAACAAATGAAAGAGCAATTCAAATGCAAAAAATGAAAAAGGTATGAAAGAAAAGAAATAACTAGAAAAATTAAAAGTAAGCAAAAGGAACTCTTAGACTACTACCTAGCTACCTTAGTTGTATATGTGTGTGTGTGTGTGTGTGTGTATGTGTGTGTGTACAAATGTTTAAATGCAGCAAGCATGCCAAGAAGGAAAAAAAGACTAAACGTTTGAGACTTAGAAAGAAGTCCCTCAAAGAGGAGAGATTTTAGAGACCTTATCCCAGATACATTCCTAGGGTCAGTGAAGCCAACAGGAGGTCTTGAGTATAAAGCCTTAGCTCTGTATAGAAGAATAGCCTTCTGACCCCCAGATTGGATACTTGTGTAACTTTCTCTTTTAGGAGTGTGTCAATTACTTTAAGACCACTTTATCCTCTTGGATCTGAAGATATGAGGTGCCACATCCATGCTGACGTTGCCACCACTGGGGATATGATACTACAGCTTGTGTAAATGTGACCTGCAGCACTAAGCTTTGCAAAGTAACATGAAAAGTAACGAAAAATAACTGCACTGGATCCTTTATACATCACTGTGACTACATGTTCATCCACAGCTTTGGTACTGAAAAATGAAATTTAGAAGCATGCAATTCTTTCTGAATAACTTCACAGCTATTCAATAAATAATTAGAACAAATCATTTAGGAAGTACAGTTTAGTTACAGGACTAGATTCTTTCCAGAACTATGATAGAACTAGAGATAATTTTAGTGTTCTAAGAAATGGATAATTATTTCAATTAGTTAAAAAATGCATGTGCTAAATTCTTAAATTTTGCATTTAACAGTATATATAGAGATCACTGTATGGCAGGAACTTTTTTCCCTAAGTGCTTTGTAGATATTAACTCATACAATCATCTAGATTGCATGTCTTAATAACTAAATATGCATTTATCAGGGAATTTTATATAAAAATTTTCTTGAACAGAGAGAATATAAGAGGCTGGAGTGGAGCAGTGAACATTTGAAAGCCTAGAAATGGATTGTGATATATCATTCTTCATGTCTATAACCCATCCTATGTAAACTTGTTAACGAAGAAAAGATTGCCTGTATATTATTCTCCCTTTAGTTGCCAACTGGGCTCTTCATTTTTGCTTTCTAAAGTTTCCTACTCTGGTTTTATAATTGGTTTTATCTATATGCAGTTTCAAGGTATTGGAGTAGGCCACGTGCTGATTGCCGGCATTAGGTGCCAAGATCTATGGTAAACTGTGTGAAGAGATATTTGGGCTATGTTTGAGAGTGTACCCAAAGACTCTTGTTGCTTCTAAGGTTTTGTCTTTCATCAGTGGAAGATGTAATAAATTCAACTAAGTAACATCGTGGTTTGACTCATGCTGACTGGACATAGTCTTCACTTTTCATTCCCTTGCAGCCAGGGATGAAATACGTTACGAAATGGAGTTGCAGGACTTCGATTACCCACACAGTGGCTTAAACCTTTCAACTAAAATCCTTCAAACTAAAGTTACAATCTCCATACCCCTTTGCTCCCAAGAACAGACATGTTCCCTGTGGAGGCGCCAACTTGATCCCAGGCAAAATCAGTGCCATTCCTAGAATAGCTACCAACCACTGCTAAATACTCTGCAAATAAACTCAGCTCAGAATAGTATTTTATTTCCAGAGCATTCGCACAAGAAACTCAACACCCCTTTAAAAATATTTTATTGTTATTGTAGAGGTGATGTATAGAGGGGTTACAGTTACATGAATCAGGTAATGAATACAATTCTTTTTGAGCCATGTCTCCCCTTCCCTCACTCTCTCCCAGGTTTTCCCTTGCATCCTCACCCACAAGATGTATAGTTCATTTTCCATAGAGTGTCTAGTGAGTACATTTCAACACCCTTTTAGAGTAAGCAGAACTTTTCCTTCCTTCCTTCCTTCCTTCCTTCCTTCCTTCCTTCCTTCCTTCCTTCCTTCCTTCCTTCCTTCCTTCCTTCCTTCCTTCCTTCCTTTCTTCCTTCCTTCCTTCCTTCCTCCCTTCTTTCTGTCTTTTCTTTTCATTTTTGAGAACCTCTTCAAGAAAATGAGAGGATGGAGCCTAAGAAAGATCCAGGTTGAGAGAGTCTGAGTCCCATTGTCGGTAAGACGGCACTGCCATGCTAAATTGGATTCAAAGTACCTTTGGCATGCCCAGCAGCTAAACTGACTACCAGTCAGTGCTTTAAGCACCAAACTCACACTAACTGCCCCAAACAAAATAAAAACTCACTCCTCATATTTTGCACTTCTTAAATGCAAATTCGTACATTCTGGGATTGCTCACACTTGCTCTACTAACGTACATTTTGAAGATAAGCGCTATCTTTCTTCTTTAAGCCAGGAAGACATTGTTTTCCTCCTCATAGTGTCAGTTTGTAAGGGCTTTCTTATTAGTCTCTAAATTTTCTACCACCTTGTCATTGGTATCCTACTTGAATCCCTTCTCCTGGAGGATGTTGAGAGAGAGAGCAAGGATTATCTTATTTTTTATTTATGAAAAACAGAGGTTGAGATGAGTTCCTACTCACGGCTCATAATTAGTAAATGACAGCTCTAGAACTCGAGTCCAGGGGTCTGAACTCTTCCTTTTTGGCCTAATATTCCCAACAAAACATTCCCTTTACTTCATATCCTCTCTATCCACATGCCTAATATCCAAGGCTGCGTGCCTCCAGCTACCCTTTCTCAAGTATCTGTTTTAACTTGGAAAAAAGAAAAAAAGTCTTTGGGGCTAGAAGCGTGTCTTAATACAATATTTGAGGCAAACACTCCAGTTCTCCTCAGTACCAAAATGGATCATCTCAAAATAGTTCTTACATGATTCTTTATAACCATAATATGATGGTGTTCTTTTTCTGAAGCAGTTACTCTATTGTCTCCACATAGCTGCATTTGTTTAGCATAAATGGCTTGCATTTAGTCTTGCCTGGTGCTTTCTGTCTGGCCTAAATTATTCCTTCCAAGTTAGAATTTTTTTCTTCTTCTTTGGCATCCTTTAAAAATCACTGGCAACATGGCTACCCTCCAGAAACACTTCTGCAATGCTAACCACAGGATTCAGTGTCTAAAAATAAGAACCAAACAGAGAGAGAGAGAGAGAGAGAGAGAGAGAGAGAGAGAGAGAGAGAGAGAGAGAGAGAGAGAGATTTATTTCCCAGAAAGAAATCTTTACATGAGTCTACTAAAATTTGGTAAGCCCCATTCTAGGGAAAAGTGTGAACTGCATGAGAGCTTGGATGCTGCTTCCTATACAAACCATGGCTGAGTACTAAGTGAGCACATGCCATATTAGTCATTTCTCATTCCTGCCTGGAGGCTGTGTCTGGTCAAAAGAGACTATTTTTCCATCCAAGGCTTACAGTTGAGCCGAGTTCAAGGGAAGAAATGGAGTTACTTCCATGTGATTCCTACATTCCTGAAGTGTAGATGTCTAATTGGCTATCATCTGCTGCTTCCTTTATGGAACCAATTAAACTCACCAAATGATAAAATGTGGAATCAAAGTGTTTTGAAATAGTGTAGGCAGTTAAAAATTGGTTTGAAATTTAGTGTGGAAATTGTAAAATTAAAAAAATATAAATTAGAATTAATGATTTGGAATGTCTTCACCCTTTCTTCCATCAAAAACTCTCAGTTCATTTCCCAAGAATGACTCTACCCTAAGATAAATCATCCTTATTTGTCTTTTATTCATCTGTACACAGCTTTTGCCTTTATTTTCCCATCTCTTTGTTTGTTTGTGCCAACACTGGGGTTATCCGGAATTTAGGGCCTTGTACTCTTGCTTAGCTTCTTTGCTTAGGCTGGTCCTCTACTGTACTTGAGCCACACTTCACTTCCAGCTTTTTGATGGTTAGAGATGAGAGTCTCACAGCTAGGCACCCACAGCTCGTTTCTACAATCCTAGCTACTTAAGAATCTGAAATCTGAGAATCACAGTTCAAAGCCAGAGGGGAGAGAAAACCCATGAACTCTTATCTCCAATTAACAACTAAAAACTAGAAATGGAACTCTGGCTCAAGTGGTAAATTGCTAACCTTGATCATAACATATCTCAGGGACAGAATCCAAGCCCTGAGTTCAAGTCCCAGACATAGCACACATGAAAAAAAGTCTTGCAGACTTTTTGCCCAGGCTGGTTTAGAACCCAGATCCTCAAATCTTAGCCTCCTAAGTAGCTAGGATTACAAGTGTGAGCCACTGGCAACTGGCTTTATCTTCTAATTTTCAAGGACATAGTTTAATGATAAAGCTCCACGATCCAGTCCATTCACTAATCATTCCTCAAATATTCCAAATTTAGTGTTGTAGATCTGTTCTTCCTCTCTTGCTTCTTCTCTTTCCCATCTTCTCTTCCTTGGAGCTCACAAAGGATCATGTAAATTCTTAGGGAAAGCTGTTAGGGATTAATAATCATTTCAATTACTTTTTTTGTAGTATAGAATATAAAAGTCAAGCTGAATGGAAATGAGACCGTGAACTCATTCAATATGTCATTGTTAACTGACTTTTTGTCTTGCATTTCTAAAGCAAGAAGACAACTGTGGTTGAAGCATCATGAACATCTGATCCAGGTGACTGTTCATGGGACACGCCTTCAGCTGTTCTTGCTACTCCATAGACTACAAGAGTCACACCCGTGCCCAGATTTAGATTTAGGATAAGAGTTTGGAATGATTCTGCCACACATTCCGGCCCCCCCCCCCTTTTTTTTAAATTAACTTTAGTTTCTTACTTACGTTATGACGTCTTCTGTATTTGTAGACAAATACACACCTTAATTTTTTAATAGATTTTAAATTTCTGTAGAAGCCCTTAGGACATACCAGTACTTTTACAATAAAATTAGTCTTTTATTTTGTTCCAGTTTGACTTTAACCTTTTCAGTTTTCAAAGTGCTGAGTGTTTTTCTCATCAACAAAATCATCATAGTACTCTGCGAATCACTAGGGGGATTAGTAAATTTTATGGTTCATAGTCCATTATTTAGTCATATTTTTATTCTATTATACCCTTTCTATCTGATTTTGCCAAATACATACGGGCTTATACTACTATTCCAATATGCTAAATGCAATTATCTTTAAGATTCTTACACATTTTATGCAAGTTTGCTCAATTTCCACTAACTCTTCTCATTCTTGATTGTGTCACAAAAAAGATGAGTTTGGGGATTTGTTGTTGGAGGATTTAATTTTTTGAGTTCCAAGTATATTTTAGATATGAGACCTTTGTCCGTTGTATGGCTAGTGAAGATCTCCCAATCCGTGGACTTTCTATTGATCTTGCTAGCTATGTTCTTTGCCCTGCAGAAGCTCTGCAGCTTCATGCAATCCCATTTGTCCAATCTTTCTTTGATTTGTTGTGTTTCTGGGTCTCTATTAAGAAAATTTTGGCCTGTGCCAAGGAGACCTAGGGTTTCTCCTCTTCCATTCTGTAATATTTTCAGAGTGTCTGCTTTGACTCCGAGGTCTTTGATCCATTTAGAGTTGATTCTGGTGCAGGGTGATATATAAGGATATAGCTTGAGTTTTCCACAAGTAATTAACCAATTTTGCCAGCTTCATTTACTGAAGAGACTGTCTTTCTTCCATCCTATTTTTTAGCTCACTTATCGAAGATTACGTGGCTATAGGTCTGTGGGTTCATTTCTGGGTTTTCAATTCTATTCCATTGGTCCTGAGGTCTGTTCTTGTGCTAATACCAAGCTGTTTTGATTACTATGGCTTTGTAGTAGAGTTTGAAATTTGGTATTGATTTTCCTCCAGCACTGTTCTTTCTATTAAAGATTGTTTTTGCTATCTTGGGTCTTTTATTGTTCCATATGAATTTTTGGATTGCCTCTTCTATTTCATTGAAAAATGAAGTTGAGATATTGATAGGTATCACATTGAATTTGTAGATAGCCTTGGGAAGTATTGGCATTTTCACAATGTTGATCCTTCCAATCCAGGAGCATGGGAGGTTTTGGCACTTTCTAAGTTCTGTTTGGATTTCCTTTTTCAGGTTTTTAAAGTTTTCATCATAGAAGTCCTTCCACAAGTGTTTTTTTCTTTTTCTTTTTTTTTTGGTGGGTCATGGGGCTTGAACTCTGGGCTTGAGCGCTGTCCCTGCGCTCTTCAGCTCAAGGCGAGTGCTGGACAACTTGAGCCACAGCATCACTTCCAGTTTTCTACTGTTTTTTTTTTTGAGATAAGAGTCTCATGGACTTTTCTGTCTGGGCTGGCTTTGAACTGTGATCCTCAGATCTCAGCCTCCTGAGTAGTTAGCATTACAGGTGTGAGCCACTGGCACCCAGCTCACAAGTGTTTTTGTTTTTTTTTCTTTCTTGCTATTGCTTCCAACATATTTATAAGGTACCATATGATTTTTTTTTGTTGCTTTGTATGTCCCTCCCCCATGGTATAACCCCTGTTTTCACTGGTTTTGATGTTGGTATAATTTGGGGAGGGGAAGGGAAAAAAACAAGTTGTTTAAATAGGGTTACAGGTTGAACCAATGCAACAATGAGATGTACAAGACGCTATATCAAAAAACAAACTTTACAATTTAGGCAGGTGGTGGGGGAGTGTAGTTGTGGAAGTGGGAGGGAAGGGATGGTAGGGGAAAAACAAAGGAAGAGGCAACAGTGCTTGATAAGAAATGTACTCATTACCTTGCTCATGTAACTGTAACCCCTCTATACAGTATTCTCACAACAAAAACTTATTTAAAAAAAGATGTTTGGCATTTAAAAATACTCATAAATTACATGGCTCTGTGTGTGTGTGTGTGTGTGTGTGTGTGTGTGTGTGTGTGTGTGTTCTAGTACTAGAGCTTGAACTTGGGCTTTGAGCTTCTATTTTGTTGTTTTTTTTCACTCCTATTTTTCATTCTAGTGGTGCCTTTACACTTGAGCCACACCTCTACCTCTGGCTTTTTGTTGTAATTGGAGATAAGGTCTCAAAGTGTTGTCTGCTTGGGCTGAATCTGAACCTCCACTCACAAAGACTGGTCTCAAACTCAAGTCCTCCTACTTCAACTTCCCAGATGCTGGTTTTGCAGACAGGTACCACCATACTCTGCACCATATGGCATCTGGTAAGCCCAGCTTTCTGTAAAGCCAAGAGTGCAAGCCTGTCTGGTTGTGTGGCTCAGATGACCTTATAACACAGCTCCCCTCTTTGCTCTTGTCAACACTTGCCCAGGAGCTGGGGGAAAATGGTAATAGTTCTAAACAGGAAATCCTTAAGGAGAATCTCAAGTTAGAAGATCACTTGCCAATCCTTTTCCGTCAGCTGTAGCTGGGTGGGCTTCTGCAGATTTCTGAGGTGTTGTGATGGGGGCTTTCTTGAACAGAAAGTTAGTGAATCCAACTGTGGCAGAGACAAGCATGGCTGTACTTTCAGTGGTCTGTCTAGCTTCCTCTGACCTGACCAGCTGCCTGGTATCACGGCTGTCTCTCACGTGTCCTGTGTGGGAAGAGGGGAGCTTTTGTGGCAGACATCCCAAGCTGTGTCTGTCATGAAGGAAACCAATGCGCAGAGCCAAGCTCCAAGCTCCAACTGCTTCTTGTCTTCACTGCTCATCGATGTGTTTAGAATGGTGTATAAACCCAGAACTTAGCCTCTCCACTTAAAATGCAGCACCTGTGAGCTGCTGCTAAGTTCTGAAAGCTTAGATGACCCAATGTTTTATTACCTTGCTTGTTCCTTATTGATAATTTCCTATGCATTGAAATCTCAAGTGACTTAATCCAAATGCAGTTTGGATTGTAGCCCAAGTCCTTGAAGGTTCCAGTTCTGGAGAAAGACAGGAGGCAAAGAAGGTAATGGCAAGTCACCCTGGGAGGGTCATGCCTTTGTGTCCCTTTTGTTTACTCTGAGGTCTTGTGATGACACAGCATCATCGCAACATGATGTGTCTGAGATACAAGGCTGGGATGACACACAATGCAGCCTCACAGATGATCTGTTACCTACTTTGCACTTACTTGGTAGAGGACTTGTCAAGAGGATTTTCCTTCGGTGTTTTAGCGCGTGCTAGGTAAGGGAAATCTAGTCCATATGTGTCAAAGATCCATTTACATCGAGGTCATTAAAGCATTGTTTCTAGTTTTTGATGCCTGAAAAGACTTTTGACTTTCTCCAAATAGTTCTAAATTCTTTGCCAAGGGCAGCCCCAGTCTTCAGCAACAGAAGCTTAGAGTTTTCTCCTTGAGTCTAAAGCTCAAGTGCATATATACCTTTGCTATTTCTAAGCACCTCTGAGAATCTCAGTACTGGAAGGGTAAAATGAGATTTGACATGATTTCCACATCTGGCCCTGATCTGGGTGTTTTCTAACTTGGTGGGAGAGACAGGATGCATTTCTTTCTTTCATCTAGCTCTTCTTCACTGAAGACACTGTGTCCATCTGGTCCATGGTAACAGAAAGGAAGAAGTCTGTCTTTATGAAAAGGATGTGGGGCAAATGTATCAAAGAGCCTGAACGCTCACAGAGGAAGCATAAATTTCTCTGTGTGTTTTGTTAACAACTGGACCTTATTTAGACACATAAGAGATACTGTATCTAATGCAATGTACACAGTCTTTTGAAATGACATAGATCATTACCTGAGTTGACCACATGCTGGGGAATAAAGCAAACAACAACAAATGACAAGGGATTTTAATCCTAACAAGCCTGTTCTTTCACCATTTTGAAATTCTCAAGTTAATAGCAATTCTGTCTCTCCATTTCCACCAGACATATAGCTGTGTGTTATCCTGTAGATTTCCACAGTGCTGTCATCTGGACTTTTGTGTTAGTGAATCCAACTCTGAGCCTTTACTTCTAGGGAAAGGTAAAGAATCAGAGTAAGAGGACAAAGAGACAGGGGGGATGCAGGTCACAGCAAGGCTGTGGGTGTCATTAAAAGCTGTCTGTTTGGGGAGTAATATAATCAAGTTCGTATTTTGAAAATGTTCTTCTGGTTTCAGATGTGGTGATGGTAGATGAGGATAGTGAAACTGGGTACAGAATATTTGGGAAACTATAACATTTGGCAAAGTTTAAGGCACAGAGCCAGGTAGCCCTTGTAACATTACAGAAGAATTTCGTGCTTACCTGAACTTGGATAGTGAGAATAGGGAGTGGAAATGATCTATACAACTTGAGTGGACAGTAGAAGGGGGAGGGAAGGAGGGAGAAAAATGAGGAAGAGGTAATAAGCTTGACAAGAAATGTACTCTCTACGTTACTTATGTAACTGTAACTCCTCTGTACATCACCTTCACAATAAAATTAAAATTAAGAAAAGAGTGAAAACATCAGAGGCATATTTAGCATTTGCTGATAAGAAATAACTCTCAGCACAAATGGTATAAATTTTTTCTCATATGTGTAAGCTAGATCTGAAATACACTGGGAGATGATAAATTACACAGGACTCAAGGCATGCACACAGAGTGAGACTCAATGAGGCTGCTCTTAGGAGAGGAACACAAAGGTGCAATGCCCATGTGCATCTGGTCATGTAAAACAATATTTATTGAAATTAACTCCAGGAAATAGAAACAACAGCCTTTATTCTGGAATGACTTTCAGATTTCTGTCTTGATTAAAGAAGCACTCATGTTCTTCTCAGAATAAGAGCTGTTCTGACATTAATCTTACCAATAGTCCTTATTCCAAATATTCTACAACGGTCCAGGTCTGTTGGAAACTCTGCATGACTACTTGGTAAAGAATAGCAGATCAGAGTAGAATTCTGCCTGAGAGGTGTTTTCACTGTATCAACTGGTACAAACAATCCTTAGCCCTTCATCTCACCAGTAACCTGTTACCTTGGCTGGTGAGGGTGGGTCGGGTCATAGGAGACCATGGCTATGCTGGAAAGGCTGCTTCCTAAAGAAGTCTTTTATTCAGTACCTTGCCTCTTTGCTTCCTTCAGGCACCTTCCCTGCTCTCGTTCCTCTAGTCGTGTGTGTTCAAAAACCATCCCAGGTTCTGCCTGTCACTTGGGAAGACAGGAGACAAATTTAGCCCTAGAAAGTTTTGACTGAGAAGGTCAGGAGAGTTGCTCAGGCAGTAGAGCACTTGCCAGTGTGAGGCCCCCAGTTCAATCCTCAGTAACAGGGGCCGGGATGGAAACGTTGTTCCTGAGAGTATGGCACTCCTCTCAGACTGGTGACTGCTGCAAGCAGGGATTATGCTTTTTCTCTTCCATGCCCAGTGCCAACTTCAGTGCTTAGCAAATGACCGATTCTCAAGTAACATTTACTGAATGAATGGGGTATCTTTTGTACATGAGGCAATGAAGATAAATCCAAAAAGCAGAGCACTTGACCACAAAATTTCAGCTATAGATTGAATCCAACAAGCAATTACAGATCCACACCAGAAGCAAACTAACGGAAATTCATAGGGTAATCATTTTGAATGGGAGTCTCTCTGCTGCCTTGTGATCCTTCCAAAAAAGCCAAAGCTGCTCATATGCTCAGGAGAAAATGTGGCTGAGCTTTCTCTGTTGATTGCCACAGGCTTGTGTGGAGGTATTGTGTGGGCCATCACTTCCCGTAAGAGTCTGACATTTATGGGCTGACTCTCTTCTGTAATGTGTTAGAGTAGTTCAGATGTTCTGTACCTTCTGTCTTTATGTCACTTTTCTCTAAGGCTCTTGAGATATTATGGATATTTAGGGAAGGGACTATTACCCCCGCCCTGCCCCCTGCCCTCTCCCCCCTCTTTCTTCCTTTTAGGTATTCAGGCAAATACCTTGCCATGAAAGTTTATGTCAAACGAGATGGAACTCTATCCTGGAAAGGAAAAAAAGTCTTCTTATTTGAATCGGCAACGAAGTCCTCCATCAAATGGTGGAAGCTTGGACTAGATCTAGGGTCTCACATTGATAGTGAAGGTGATCAAGCTTTATTCTTTGTTGTTATAAACCTGGATGACTACAGACTATTTTCACCTGTTCACATAATATACCATCTGCTGTTTTATGAATGCCTGTTTATGTAAGTAACATGTTTCTGCTAATTATATCTTCAAACACATTTAGAAAGCAATGGAGTGGTCTTTTCTCATCATATAGGCATATGTACTGATTCTGTCAGTGGATACCAGACATCACAGGTAGCACTGCACCTGTATAAACTATGACTTTTCTCTATGATAAAGTTTTATATAAATTAAGCACAGTAAGAGACTAAACACAATAGTAATAAAGGAGACCAATTGTAACAATATACTATAATACAATTTATGTGGGGGTGTCTCTAAATATCTTATTATACTTGAACACAAGCACTAGAACACTACAATGTTGATTGATGGCAAAGATCATTATTACCCGACTGGTTGGGGCATAACATGTGCAGAGTGGGTATGCTAGAAAGCAGGTGATTTGTGTCCTAGGCATGATAGAGAGATGGTACAAGAATTCATCATACCATTCAGGTTGGCATTGAAGTTAAAATGTATTAAGTGCTTATTTCTGGGATTTTCCATTTAATATTTCACACTGAGAGTGATTGCATGTAATTGAATCCTCAGAAAGTAAAGCTACAGATAATGGCCTGACTGTAGACTTTTCTGTGAATTTCTCATTAGAGCTTTTTAATATTATTTCTATTCCTCAGAAATTCAGATGAATAGAAC
Organism: Dipodomys spectabilis; assembly: GCF_019054845.1. Lineage (NCBI taxonomy): Eukaryota > Metazoa > Chordata > Mammalia > Rodentia > Heteromyidae > Dipodomys > Dipodomys spectabilis. The sequence continues at coordinate 19,973,135 of NW_024870817.1, read as the reverse complement.
TGGAGGAGTAGCTCAAATGAGAGAGTGACAGCCAAGAAAGCCGAGTTTAAGCCCAGTTTTGTCAAAAAAGAAAAATTCTGATTAAGGCTAAAGTGCAAATATATTACATTGTTTATATGAAAATATCTTAGACTATATTAAATATCTAATAACACAGTTTTGAGAATTGGTAACCTCTATGATTCCATCAAAAAAGATATGATCAGACTCCCTGTATCTGTCTATGAAGGACAATACATCACACTAAGATGATTTTAAGTGTAGGTTAGAAGATTTTACATCATTCTTTTAACACCAAACAAGTCACAAAATCTGACATTTGCTATTTTTCACGTGCTTATTTTAAATGAAAAGTGGAAATTTTACTTTCAAAAACGAGATGATAATCAGTTTATTATTCACTACCTAAGCAGCATCAATATTTTATAAAGTCTTAAAATGCAGTGTTTCCTGAATAGGTCATTTTAAGAGTTGTGAAAATTACATAATGTGACACCTTTGTGGAATCATATATTTGTGTAAGGAAATGATCTCTAATCTCAGCAGGGGGACATTCATCTCCCTTGCTCAAGTGTGATTCTTCCATCTATTAGGAATATAATAATTGTATTCCTGCAGCAGCGGATTGTTTTATTCTGTGGTTATATATTATAGTTTAGATATGCAACCAGTTTCTCTCATATCTTACTAAAAATGGCATACACTTCTAAATAATCCACAATATTTATTCAGAACTTGAACATTTTTTCTATTGTGAAAGATTTCTTCTCTATCAGTCACACATGCATCCTTATCTAAAGTCACTGATGTATGAATGTGATGGTTGAATGTGGAGGTAAGACCACGCTTCATGTATTCTATAATCTTCCCAGAGCGCCTGTTCCATACCAGGCACAGGATTGGAGATGTGAGATGTGAGCACAGCAATAAGCTGACCGGTGTGTCTGCAGCTGGCGAGGCTACAGTCACATAGTAATGGGTGATGTGTATAGGTTTAAAGGGCCAAAAGACAATCTGGCTGGCACATTCCTACCTTCAGTTCCATTGTGAAGTCTGGGGTTATCCTGCTAACTTTGTGGTGTGTGTGTGTGTGTGTGTGTGTGTGTGTGTGTGTGTGTGTGTGTGTGTGTGTGTGTGTGTGTTAGGTAAAATGTTCCAACAGTGAATTAACTGTTTGTAAAATACTAAAATCACATACACTGGGATCATATAGATATTTGCCTGGGGATCACCTAAACTCTTAAATTTTTAATTAATACTCCAATAATGATTTCAAAACTTCATAGAATTTGTGCTTTCCCTAGAGCCTTAGACTCATGCATACAAATCCCTGCTGAGTACCCCCATCTGGTTTGAGGTTTCTCAGAAACCTCAAGATGATCCGAAGGGTCCCCTCTGTCATGTGTCACGTGTCTAGACCTGTCTGTAGCACTCCCTTCCGTCATCTCTTTACGTCTGCCTGCGTTCCTCTTTCTGCAATTAATGGTGTACATGATTCTGAGGAAGCAGCAACTTGGGATATTATATTGTAGGCTGGGAAGGTGGCTCAGTGGTAGAGTGCTTGCCTAGCATGCATGAAGCCCTGGGTTCTATTCCTCAGTACCACATAAACAGAAGAAGCCAAAAGTGGGATATTATATTGTAGACTTTTCCACTCTTTCCTATCCCCATCCAATCAGCACCAAGTCCTACTTAATCTAGCTTCCAAATACCCCCTCCATCTTCTAAATACCATCTCTTTTGTCCCTATCATTTCTGGTATAGTATGAGATGTACTGCAGATCACCCTGGGAACTGCTAGAAATCCTGGCATGATACATGATCCTCCTCAAAGTCAGACTTCATTCAGCACAAAGATTAATTCACTAGAATCTCCAATCTAACTAGGGCACTTCTTTGTTGACACCTCTTCAACAGCTCCATATCAACAACTACCACCTCCTCCTTCTCCTCCTCCTCTTGCTTCTTTTTCTTCTTTTTGTCAGTTGTGGGACTTGAACTCAGGGCCTGGGTATTGTCCCTGAGCTTTATCACTTAAATCTAGTGCTCTACCACTTTGAGCCACAGTGCCCCTTCCATTTTTCTGGGGTTAATTGGAGATAAGAGTCTTATGAACTTTTCTGCCTGGGCTGGCTTCAAACTGTGAGCCTCAGATCTCAGCCTCTTGAGTAGCATAGGATTATAGGTGTGAGCCACTGGCACCCGGCTCAACTTCTTTATTGTGGGGATAAGCCCATCAGTGGGTTATAAAATTAGTTTAATTATTTGGAAACAGAGTTTTAAAGACAATAAGATAAAAGGCTAAAAAACAGACAATTCTACGGTGATAGTAAATAATGCTCTCCCAACTTTGTTATGGTGGTTGGGTGTGTGCATGAGTATGTGTTTGTGTGTTACTAAGTAGCTGCAGTTATCTTTTTAAAACTAGAAATCCTCAAGTAACTATAACCTGTCTGTACAGTATTTTTACAATAAAAACATATAAAAATTAGAAACAAGAAAGGCTGAAGATATCAAGCACCACATTAAAAAAAAACTCCTAAAACTAGAAATCCTAATATTTTAAAAGAGAAACTATTGGGGCTGGGAAGGTGGCTCAGTGGTAGAGTGCTTGCCTCGCATGCATGAAGCCCTGGGTTTGATTCCACATAAGGAGAAAAAGCTGGAAGTGGTGCTGTGGCTCAAGTGGTAGAGTGCTAGCCTTGAGCTGAAGAGCTGAGGACAGTGCCCAGGCCCAGAGTTCAGGCCCTACAACCGACATAAATAAATAAATAAATAAAAATAAAAGAGAAACTATTAATATAAGCCCTTCTCTAAATTTTCTATATATACACCCTCTGGGACTGAAGCAGATAGAGGCAACCCAAGGGAACACAAGACATTACTTAGCAGTGAAAGTATTTTCCCTTTTTATCTTTGCAATGCGCTCAAATTCTACATTCTTCTTACCCATTAATCTACATCTTCTTATAAATCCAGGGTTTAACGTGACTAGGTTTGCATTTGTCTGTTCATTGCTAGGCCTTGCATATTTCTGCCATAGCACACTCTCAGGCATCAGACCTGAAGTGTTAATGGCCAAGTTGCAAAGCACTGGTTATGAGTTGCCGTTTGGGGGCCAGTCCCTGATTCTGGCTATTTCCTTTTGGGTCCAAAAAATACTCAGCTGCCTCTATCTTTTCCTTGTTGTGCTTTCATGAACACTACCTTCAGTCCTTTGGACTCTTTCTAGTTTCTGGCTGCTTTGTCATAATTTCTCTAGGCCAACTGTGTTGGGCTATGCTCAACAGTCCAATGACTGATGACAGGTACCTCTCCAACCTCGACGTGGTACTGCAGCCTCTCTGATTCTCCATATTTTCTGAAGTGACTAGTTACCTGGCTATCTTGCTCTGAGTTTGTATGAGGAGAGTTATGGTATAGGATGTAATTAGAATACTAGTTTCTGTTTACCCTGCATTAGGCTGGCACATTATAATATTTACATTCTGATTTGATATTACAAATTTGATACTACAGCAGAGTGTTGTCTTGAGCTGTTCATTTTCGATGCATATACTCTACATTCCAATTTCTTCATTTAAACAGGTGACTGTGTGTCCTTTGCCTTTTTGGCTTTGGAAGTGAAGTAGAAATTTTGTAGAATGAAACTCCCTGACTTCGTGTCCACTAACTATGTGAGTTGCTTTGGATAGGATGAAGAAAAAGGCGAGGTATATCTTTGCATGAAAAACTGGAAGAGAAAAAAGAAATCCTTGAAAGGGGAAAATAAATGGCTGTTGATTAATGTGAGGAAGGTCCTGGGGCAGCTGAAGGACTCAGAGATGGCCATGTAAAATCCATGGAAGGCTCGGCCTTTGATAGACTCCCCAGTGTTTCCAAGACCCACAAGAGAAGCAATGAGCTGGCACGGCTGAAGGCCCTGAAGGGTTCACTTCAGGAGACACCAGAGCAAGGACAAGTGATAGATTGAGAAAGGACTTCCCAATGATCTAGTGCTGTATAAACCTTAACACAACAAGGCAGTGAGCCCCACTGGGAACTATGACTGAATGTCTGGGTTTGACTCCAGTTGATTTAAAGAAAATGGAAAAAGGGATCCTTCTTGCTTACATAGCTCTGCGGACTAAAATCCGTGCCAGTCATAGTCATTGTTTGTACTTTATATTTGGTGTATAACTTTCTTTTATATCCAATGAATAGTTGACATGATCTGGTAACATTGGTCCTTTTGCTGTCTTCATTTTGCAATTGAGAAAATAGTGAAATAAACCTCCTGTAACAGATTCCAGTGAATGAGCGATTGAATCCAGACTTAAACCTGGGCCCCCTGCTCGGCAGGCAACGCTCTCATTCCTGCACTGTCCTGCCTCCTTTGTGTCTCTATCTTCTTCCTGACAGTTAACTGAAAGAGGGCCTTAGAGGTAATAGGTAAGGGAAGACTAGCTTGCTGGTTGATTTGTTGGTATCAGAGGAGCTGACCTTGTTGATGCGTCCTAGCTGCTCAGCACTGCCGCCCGCTCCCCCCCAACTGTGTGGCCAAGTGGAGTGGAGAGGGATGTTAAAAGAGGAGCTCTCCTCTATCTTCATTCCCTCTCTCCTGACTTTCTGGCAGCTGCATGCTGGCTGCCTGTGTGTCCTCTCCTGGCTTTGGTGTTTCAGGTCCTGGGGGAGGGGGTTCCCCGCTGAACAGGGAGGCATTTCTGGACCCCAGGGTGCCTCGTCCCTCTCCTTTCCTCGATAAACCCTTCAGCATGACTCCTGGGTATGAATGAGGAATGGAAAGTTGGGGATGAAGTCAGGTGGAGAGCAAGGATGTGTGGGGCTTGGTGGTCAAAGAGAGAATTCCCTGTCATGGCTGACTGAAGGTATTTACAATTCTCTCCCAGGGGGGAGGAGATCCAGTCCCAAACTGGGAAGCACCCACTCTCAGCTTTAGTGACTTCGACTTGAAGTTAAATGTGCTCTCAGGACAGAGGCGCTGTGTTTGGCTGTCTTTTGCAACAAGGGTGACAGTGTGAGGTCTCACTGAACACCACAGCAGGGCCTTGCCAGGGATGACAGAGTGTCAATTCATGCCCCTCTGGGGGATGCTCTGCTCTGTGAACTCCAGGAGGAAGCCAGGGACTGAGGGCTTTTGTAGCTCAGGGGCTAGAAAATGAAATAGGAACCATTTGTCTCCTTGCCTTGTCCTCATCTAAGCCAGGAAGTGGAATGAGCTGAGGGCTGACGAGACAGTAGAACAAGTTGTTTTTGGAGAGTTTGTGCTGTTTCCCCACAGGACTGTGGGTCTTTTTCCTGCTGACCCTCTGCCAGGCTGACCCCAACCCATTCAGTGTCAGGAATGTCCAACATCTTCTCCTCTTCAGAGCAATGCATCAAACATGAAGAACCACAGGCAGAATTGACCTCTCCCAGAAGATTCCGCCTTGGCTGTTTGGGGTATTGAATTTGGTGGTTTCTGAAAAGTGCACATGCAGCTGCAGACAATGCCGCTGGGGTCTATCATAGCTCCAGGCTGAGCATTCGATCCTGCAGTCCATGTGCTGGCCCCAGTCCCGAGCAAATTAAGGAGCATTATTAATAATAGCTTCTGACTCTTCATGGATTGCTGGAAAGAACTCACCAGGGAAGCATCTCCTGGCCTTTAAGTTTTGTTTGCTCCATTCCACACTTTACCTCCTTTGTGTCTTCAAGATACCATCATTTTTTTTAGACTTGACAATAGAGAAATGATGGACTCTCATTCCCATAAGCTGCCTTCAACATAAGAGCCAGTTTTTGTTGTTGATGTTGGTTGTGGGGCCTGAAATCAGGGCGTAGGTGCTGTCTCTGAACTTTTGTTCTCAAGGCTAGAACTCTATCACATTGAGCTACAGCTCCACTTCTGGTTTTCTAGTTGTTAATTGAAGACTCTTACATACTCTCTTTCCCAGGGTGGCTTTCAACTGGGATCCTCAGATCTCAGCCTCCTCAGTTGCTGGGATTACCGAAATGAACTACCATTGCCCAGCAAGAGGCCAGTCTTAAGGTCACTGTTTATATTGCTCGAATGACCTCAAATAGGGGGATCACAGTTCTGATGTGGGGCAAACTGGTTACTTTAATGACCCCCCAATTGGATAAACATACCTATTCCTTGGCTTAGTGGAGGTAGGAACTTAGGACCTGTGCATGGGGTGATGGAGAGATGACTGTTCACTGACTTTCTCTTCCCTAGATAGACTCAAATGCTTTGGGTGCTCTGTGTTTCTTTGGTTCTCAAAATGCAGTTTTGACTCGTCCAGGGCTGTGAGGTACCAAAACAGTGAGCACCATGTGCTTTCTGTGTGTTTTGTGTGGTTTTAATGCTCCTGGCTGGAGCCTACCTGTTCAGTCAATAAACATCTCTCCACTGCAGGTTTCATTTCCCTCCATCTTTCCCAAAGAAGGAGGAAGATGATTATAAGGGGACTGAACAAGTTAAGAGAGCTTCTTTCCTCTCTTGCTTCTAAACTGCCAACATTCCTTCTGCTTCAGGCTTCCCAGAGGAAGCCAGCTGCGCTCTGGGCAGCCTAGTCTTGTGACAGTTCATCTGGATCTGGTCTGGAGCTCAGCCCTGGACCATGCTGGGAGGATGGCTCCCAGAAGAGCTATGCGGTCTTCCATTCAAACGCAGATTAGAGGATGGTCTCTATGCAAGGGAGAGGAGGCTTTCATTGAAAAGGATGTCTGAATGCTGCCACCTGACATTTTCATGAATTCTAACCATTGCTTTGTGCCCTATTTCTGAAGTAGTCGTGAGTTGATGGTGACCTCGGCTGTTCATATTTCTTATGTGTAACCCCCTAATTAGCCATTTTCCCCGGATATTTTGCTAAGCAGACCTACAAATATGAGTTTATTTTTTAGTAATTATCTCTCCAGGTCCAAGTTTAAACCCATGGTCCTCTCTAGGACAATGAAAGCAGGTTCTTCAGTTTCTGACATTTCGGTATTTGGTGTGTGTGTGTGTGTGTGTGTGTGTGTGTGTGTGTGTGTGTGTGTGTGTGTGTGTGTGTGTGTGTGTGTGTGATAGAAAAGTGAGAGAGTAAACGTACAGTGCCCAAAGTGGACAAAACCTGGAAACCATTCCATTCTCCTAGCATAATTGGTCCAGTTTCCTGAAAATCATTTTGACAATTGTTAAATGACCAGTTTGCTGAACTTACCACATTTGCTAAGTTACTAAATTATTTATTTCTTTTATGCATTTATAAGTACTTTAGCAATTTGCTCAGGCTGGGCTGTCAGGGCATGAAAGGGCTTTGGGGAGTCAGAAACAATTGCTGCTGCGAACAGCCCTGTGGACTCAGGCAGAAGAAGCTTCAGGGGGCACCTCTCACCAGACTGGACCTGGTGACCTTGGGCAGGTCCTAGGGAGAGTGTTAGAGGAAGACCAGAGATTTCTGACCCTTGTGTGCTGCTTTTTCTTCCATTTGGGGGATCTTCTTGTTCTTAAAAGTCAACCACTTTATTAAGGTAATTAAAAAAATACATATGTACATAATCTTTAAAAAATTAAGTAGTTGTACAAAGGGGCTCCAATTCAAATTCAACAAGCTTCATAGAGCTCATAAACTGACAGGCTGAATTGGAACAACATGGATTCTTCTCTGGTGATTTGGCTGCTTACACATTTCCCATCCTCATGCTGTGTAAGCGTTGGCTCAGCGTCTCAACCTTCCATAGTGCTATGGAGCTGCCCCAAGGCCTTGCGGTTCCACAGGGGAGCCGCAGCAGGGCTGCCGTTGCTTCTACGTATTGTGCTGTTCCTGATGTCCATTGTACAATCAGGGTCTTACTTTCTACCACAGAGGAGCTTCCTGAACCGGAGTTATGGTACCAGATTTTCAGCTAGTATTATTTAAAAGTGTTTCCCATGTATGGAAAACACAAGCAACTTGAAACTTAACTGCTTGTAAACTCTGGGTGAGAGCCTTTGGATAATAGGTGCTCAATAGATATTTATGGATTCACAAGTGAAGGTTTTGTTTTATTCCAAGATAATAAAAAAGGTCTCCCTAATTATTTTAAGCACCCACTGCAGATGAAGCCCTCTCTCCTTTCTTTCCTTTTGATACTGAGGAGTGGTCAGAGTGCTGACAGAATTAGCAGTTCCAGAAGGATCTGCCTAATCTGGGCACCATGAGAACCTCTATCACATGAAAGATTGGTCCACAAAGTTGGCCGATACCTAGTCACAAATGGGGATGTGTCCAACGGTATCCGAGAACTTCTCAACTAAAGGGGGAAGAGGAGGGACAAAACAGCAGCTGGAAGGCTTTCCTTCAGTTCAACCCAAAGCAGAGACCAAACACCAGAACATGCCAACATTTCTATTGTATTATCAAAGTTCAGTTTCATTATATCAGTGCAAAAGCCAGCTGGTTTTGTGTCATAATTATTCAGGACAATCACTTGTGCATCCATAAAATATTAAGCACAAATATTAAACACACATGAGAAAAAAAAAAGCATTTCAACTCTAACCACTAGAGGTCTCTAGAGAACCACTGATTAATGTCTGAAGCCCGATAACCTCTCGGTAGCAATACAAAGTCAGAGTTGCAGATTTAAAGCCTGACTCTTAATTTTCCAAAGATTAAAAGCAATAGGTGTATATAGCTACTTAATGCGGAAGTTTCCAGCTTGAAGCTGGTTTTGATAATCATCCCTCAAATACATCCCTGGCTGTATTGATAGTAGATATGCTACTGTTTCCCAGAGTAACAATACTAAAAAGATCATGTTTATGGGTAGCAAATTAGCACACTCATTCACTGTTACTTATTCCCCAGTAAAACTGACTCTGTTGGGAATTCTTTTTTTCATTATTATTATTATTATTTAATTGTGAAAATATTGTACAGAGGGGTTACAATTACATGAGCAAGGAAATGAGTACATTTCTTATCAAGCATTGTTGCCTCCTCCTTTGTTTCCCCTTCCCATCCCTTCCCATCTCCCTCCCCCACCCTGTGTGTCCCCTCCTCAAAGTTATAAAGTTCGTTTTTCGACATAACGTCTTGTACATCTCATTGTTGCAATGGGTCCACCTGTATCCCTATTTAAACAATTTGTTTTTTCCCTTCCCCTCCACACATTATACCAACATCAAATACAGTGAAAACAGGGGTTATACCGTGGGGGAGGGACATACAAAGCAACAAAGAAATATCTTATAAATATGTTAGAAACAATAGCAAGAAAGAAAAACCATCTGAGTCCTTATCTTAGGGTTCATTTTGCCTAACATCAACTTATCTGACCTTTTGTGCTTGTCTCAGACCTATACTAGTTATTGCAAATAAGGGAAACCATGAAACCTATGTTTCTTTGGGCCTGGCTTACTTCTACTGGGGCAATGTCATTCTTTCTGATGGAGGCATAGAATTCTATTGTGTATATAAACCACATTTTCTTGATCCATTCATCTACTGCGAGGCATCTGGGTTGGTTCCATATCTTAGCTATGGTAAATAATGCTGCAATAAACATAGTTGTGCTGGTAGCTTTAGTATGGCCTTGTTTGTGATCATTTGGGTAAATGCTCAAAAGTGGGATAGCTGGGTCATAGGGGAGCTCTATGTGGAATCTTTTGAGGAGCCTCCATACTGCTTTCCAAAGTGGTTGAACAAGTTTATACTCCCACCATCTGTTGGGAATTCTTCATTGTGGTTTCTAAGGACAAATCACAGTGGGGAGACAAGGAAAAGGAGGACATTAAAAATGGAGGTGAAGACTGGTCACCTTTTCTCTGACCCACTGAGAGACCTGGCTTGGATATTCTTCCCTCTTCCTTCCCCTTAGGAAGAGCTACAGGAGTGAGTGTGACCCAGCCGTGTGCTTGCAGGAACAAACTCCCCCCCCCCCCCACCTCCTTAGGCCTCTAGTTTGAAAGGATGACTTCCAGACTTTCCCAAAACACTGGCACTATCACCTCTGGAGTCCTTGTTGTGACTCTCTTCCTGATCACAAGTACTGTGGCTATTTTGGACATGACCGACAGTGTTGATAGTGCCAGTGATGACAAGGGGACATTTCAACATTCCATTATTTTGAGTCCTTAATTATTTGTAATGACCCACTGATGAAATCTAGAGAATGCTGCAGTCCTCTCTTCATGTTTGGATGATTAGCTGTGGGAAAGTTTTGCTTTGATGATTCTTCATTTTTATCACAAGAATTTTGGATGCTGTTTCTTGATGTATATTCTGGTGTGCATTCATTTTTCTTACCTTTATCCAGCCATCAAATATTTACTCAGAGCCTATTAATTTCCACGTACCTTGAGGGCTTTATGAATACAAAAATGCGTAAGTTTATGACAGGCAGAAAGCAGTAGATGGATGAGGGCTAAGTATTTGAAACGAAGAAAAAAAATGCCTGTAAAACCAAAATTACTTTTCTCAGTAATTTTGCTTGAAAACAACTATCTGTTGTTATTATTATTTCTCATCAAGAACAATAGAATTTCCTTAGAACTCACTTTCATGCATTTGGTCTACTTAAAAATGACTCACAGGTTGCAATGCTTGGTAAGAAATGTATGCATTATCCTGCCCATGTAATTGTAACCCCTCTGTACAGTATGTTCTCAAATAAAATAAAATTAAATTAAAAAAAAATGACTCACAGACTGTAATCCCTCTGTACAGTATCTTTACAATAAAGTATATATAAAAATTACTCACAGCTGACTTAAATGTCATAGACCACAGCACTGTAGAGTCAAGCTCATTAAGCAATGTGGCCACTGTCTGCTTTTTTCACCCATCCTGTAGGAGTGACTGCTCATCTCTTTCATGGAAAACCTGTGGCCATTGGGGCAGCTTTGTTTTTACAGTATCTGGGAGCTCCTGAGTCAGGTCTGCTGGACACAGAAAATGATCTGATCTGGAGAATCCTCCAAGTGCATACATGCTTTACTTCTGTAAAATTTCAAGGAATGAGCCTATCTTTCAATGACTTATCTGTTCTCTGAATAGTTGCTTACAAGACCATTAGGTTTGGAAGTGGGGACATACCAACAGGGAAAGAATAAACTCTGTGTCTTGTGAATAAAGAGGTGGGTGGAATCTCAGCACCTCCCTCAACCCCGTCTTCCAGCCAGCTATCTCTTCTGCAGAGGACAGCTTCTGCACTGTGTCATGGACTTGTTTTCTCTCTGATCCAAATAGCATTTGTAGCAAGCCCTCTTATTGAGATACTGAATTTCCTGTGTTTGTTGTGAGCTGCACACAAGCACATACATGTTGATAATGACTCGTCACTTTGGCCTTGCCATTGTGTGGGGATAGACCTCTACAGATCCTCCCTTTCCCTTGTTTGGCCTTTCTTAAATCTAATGGAATAGATTCATTGCTGTATTTTTTATACTACGATAGTCTACTTGGAATGGAAATTATCTTTGAACTTCCAAACTACAAAGTGAAGAAAACTGGAAACAATGTTTCTAAAACTGGGAAGTAGCTTCTAGTGTTGGTCATATAGTTGGATGGAAAGCAAGGCATTTATAGAATACACACACACACACACACACACACACACACACACACACACATATCCCACCAAGCAAAAATTAAAATAAATTAAGGGGTTTGCTTAACCAAAATTCTAATTTATTTTCAGAGCACCAAGGTAGGACAGTTAACCCTCAGCACATGTATTCTGAATCAGACATTGTGAGACCACATTACAAAGAATGTGGGAGTCAGAGGTTAAGAGTCGCCAAGCTGACATGGCTACATTCCCTGAACAGAGGAAGGATGCTGAATTTGTCATGATGTGCCTCTTCCAGGCCTTTGCAGTACTCCCTTGTCATCCTTTCATTAATAGTCTGACTTAGCCCAGCACGGATGGCTCACACCTGTAATCCTAGCTACTCAGGAGGCTGAGATTTGAGGATCGTGGTTCAAAGTCAACCAGGGCAGAAAAGGCTGTGAGACTCTTATCTCCAATAAACCACTTAAAAAACTGCAAGTGGTGCTGTGACTCAAATGGTAGTGTGCTAGCTAGCCTTGACCTGAAGAGCTGAGGGACAGCATCCAGGTCCAGAGTTCAAGCTCCAAAACCAACAACAACAACAAAATAGTCTGACAGAGATCTTGGAGGCCTTCTCTTTTGCCTTTGTGTTTCTGGTCTCATGAGATCTGGAACCAGGCAGGCATCATGTGGATACTCAACTAAGGCCCTAGGCAGAGAATTATATTCACATCACCTTGACATATATTTCCATTATTATTTCATTTTTTTCCTCCCAGAGGGAGATTTGGATATACAAGAGTAAGAATGTAGCTGGGCACAGGTGGTTCACACCTGCAATCCTAGCTACTTAGGAGGTGGAGGAGATCTGAGGATTGTGGTTCAAAGCCAGCCTGGGCAGGGAAATCTGTGAAACTTTTACCTCCAGTAAACTATTCAGAAAAAGCTGGAAGTGGTGCTGTGTCTCAAGTGGTAGTGCACTAGCCTTGAGAACAGAGAGGCTCAGGGACAGAGCTCAGGTCCTGAGTTCAAGTCCCAAGACTGGCAAAAAAAAAGAAGAGTAAGAATGTTTATTACCATTTTTGAGCATCCCAGTTATTCTTTGATGCTTTTGTATTTGGGGAGCTGAGAACCATTCTACTGCGTGTGAAAATAAGCCTAGGAAGGAGCAGAATGAGGCCGTGGGCAGCTCACTATTTTAAAGCGGAGAAGGCTATTTCAGGATAGGGTTTCTTGTTCTTAACATCATATGTCATGAGTCCAAGTTCTGGATAGAGTGGCTCAAGGCCAAGTGAGGTCTGGATAGCCTCCATTGGAGGTTTCCCACCCTGGTCTTTGGTTTTCCAGATGTCTGAGTAACCTGGCCCAGTGGTGATGGAGGCGTATGAAGTCACATGCTTCTCACACCACGGATCCTCTGATCAAAGCTAGTCAGGTTAGTGACAAGGGGAGTATACAAGGCCATTTGTCTTGCACCTCACATTGACAAAAGGCCTTAAAGTTTGACTTTGGGAGCTAACTCCAAAATCAAGTATTCCTATGATTTGAACAACTAACTACTCTTGGGTCAAAAAACATTCATTTTTAAATATAAACATGAAAAATACTGTAGTTTCTGGAGTGGTATTTTGGCATCTATTCCATTTTTAATACATTAGAAGTTTCTAAGCATATAATTGGCTCAGCTCTCTCTCCGGCCCTGAGAGGCTCTGCATTTACCACCAAACAGCAGCCAAGTTTTGATGTCCCCTGGGCTCTTGTCTGGTGCCAAATGACCCAGCTGGTCCCTCTGCTCCTAGATCCTGAGGACAGATGATTGTCATTTAGCTCCTGATCTTTCTTATATGAAAACTTCAAAGTGAGATTTTAAAACATCACTTTTTAAACTTTGCTGTGCATGCTTATAGGACATTAGTATTGTTTGACGTTGGAGAATTACTATTTTACCAGTTGGGAAAGTATCCTGGTTAAGCACATTTCTATTTAAACTGGAAAAAAATGTAGAACTTTTCAAGCAGCATCAAGGAAACAGGTGGTACAAAGACTGCCAGTATCTGTTAGTGTTCATCAGAAACAAGGTAGTAGAAATCAAAGTCAGCTCTGTGTGTGAGTGTGTGTGTGTGTGTGTGTGTGTGTGAGAGAGAGAGAGAGAGAGAGAGAGAGAGAACCTGTTTTTGTATACCTAGAAGATCAACCCTAAACAATCTGTGTGGATGTGGTTTGAACCTAACCATCACCTAATGGTCTTCAATTGCAAACACTTATTTTCCTGCCTTTCTCTGGGCTAAAAATACTGCCAGTAATATCTAAGCAACAATTGAATATAAATTTCCATTAATATTTGTAGACTCTGGTCTCTAAAAGTAAAAACATAAACAAAGAACAAATACGCACTGTGTCATAAGAGAGGTCATGATGTAATCCTATGTCTTATGTATGATTGTCAATTATAATATATAACCAGATATCCTTTGGATATACTATAAGACATCTTGTGTTTAATTTAATTGTGGATTATTTTTGCTTATTTTTTCTAACTATAATGTAATACATGTTTTTGGTAAGATGTTTTGTTTTTGGTAGTACTGGGCAGAAACTAAAAATTGTGTGTAATCTCAGCACTATTACTTTAAACTGACTTGATTCTAAAAGGAGTTTTAATTCTCTACTAATTTCTATGCTTGAAAGTTATTTCAGTAAACATACAAAAAGTTTTATCTGTGACCATTTAAACCTGTTTCCTAAGTCACCAGAATAGGATAGAAACCTGTTGACGATCTTATCCTAAACCCGGAATCATGAGCCATATGCCTTGAGTGTTCTGTTTTTTGTTTTAAAAGGAACAATGGTGCTCAACACTCATTGGTTACTCTGTATCACCCATAGTACTATATCCCCTTTTTAATAAGTTTTTTATTGTGAAAATACTGTACAGAAGGGTTACAATTACATGAGCAAGATAATGAGTACATTTCCTATCAAGCATTGTTGCCTCCTCATTTGTTTTTCCCCTACCATCCCTTTCCTCCCATCTCCTCAACTACATTCCCTCCCATAGTACTATATTCTATGCATGGATCGTGTATTTAAATACTTATGGTAAGTATCAACACCACGGTATAACCCCTGCTTTCACTGTATTTGATGTTGTTACAATTTGTGGAGGGGAAGGGAAAAAACAAATCGTTTAAATAGGGATATAGGTGGACCCATTGCAACAATGAGACGTACAAGTGGTTATGTCGAAAACAAACTTTACAACTTTGGTGGGGGGGGGGGGAAGGATGGGATGGGAAGGGGAAACAAAGGAGGAGGCTACAATGCTTGATAAGAAATAATGTACTCATTACCTTGCCCATGTAATTGTAACCTCTCTGTACGATATTTTCACAATTGAAAAAAATGAAGAAAGAAAAAAATAAATATTGCACAAATGAAAAAAAAAAGGCATGAATGTTAGAGTCTCCTTTTACAGGTGGAAAAATGGCAACGAGGGGGATTAAACAACTTGCCCAAAGTTGCACACAAGTATGTGGCAGAGGTGAACAAATTCTGGGGTTCTCAGCCCTCTGAATGCTACCTCCAACACGAAAACACAAAGTTTCTTCCAGAGTCCAGGGCACAGCCAGGTCAGTCAGGATGTATTTGGGCAGATGAAAGGGCAGCAGCGCATGCCCCTTGCCTTTGATTTCAGCACAAACAAGTCCCCTGTATCAGGTGGTGACAAGCCACATGGGGGTTTTGCTGTGGTGATGGGCTAGAAATACATGTGTGTGGCAGGCGGGCTTGTGAGATCACATCCGAAGGCTGGCTGGACTCATTTCAGACCTTTGGAGTGTTGATTTAGATGAGGGGGAGAAAAGGAAAACTTCTCTTCTTTGGCTTAGAAGATTATGGATCTGTAACTTCAAAAGCTGTCTGCAATTTTATATTCACGTCTTCCTGCCAAGGTGCTTGTCTTATCTCAAGTTCGTTGGCTGGGGCTAGTCTGAGTAAGACTGGACAGTTTTCTTCTGCATGCAGAAGGAAGTTACAGGGGCAGGAAGGGAGTGGGCTGTGGGGAGGTGAGTGTGGCTGAGAGGAGGAAAACACAGTGGGAAGAAGAGAAGGAGGCTGAGAAGGACAAGCTGGGGAGGGGAGAGGTGGCATCCCTTTCCTCCACTGGGCTGAGCGCTGGTGCAGTAAGTCTGATCAGGAAGAACACAGGACTTAGTGTCACCCACACGTGATTAGGGTCTGGCTGTCTAGTTTTAAGCTCTGTCACTTGTAGGCAACTTAGTCCCTTTCTCAGGCCTGTCTATATTTCTGGGCTCTGTTTGCACTGTCAGTTTCTTGCTAGGCTTAGGCCATAACCTCACCCTTGGTATTCCATGCCCAGTTCTATGCAGAGGAGAGCTGGTCTGGGAGACACACAGGATTTCTGCTTACCAGGTCTCTGAGCCAGGGAAGATCAAGCGCTTTGGTGGCCTCTGGGTCTTCGTGTGTGAAGCGAGGATGAGACTAGTTGCCTATTGCTCTACCTAAAGAATTCAGAAGCTCAAAGAAGAGCAGATATTTGACAGGATTTTGTAAATGTAAAAGGATTAGCTAATGAGCTGTTCTGAATACTGGTCTAAGTGTGCCACTGAGCACATATTTTTGAGAGCTTGGCTGTCACTCAGGGATGGCAGTGAGGTTTCAATTCATGAACTTGGTCTCACTGATTGAGGAGTTCTGTCTGGAACACTGCATGGCGAAGCATTCTGAGCATGGGCTGTGTTTAACAAGACAGAGTACCTATATGGATTAGCAGTGGTTGTCAGGAACAAAGGAGTAGAAATGGTCTGTATGTATGTGCCCTGAACTAATTAATCCTATGTTGATTGATCATCTGAATTTGCATGGATAACTTGGTGAAAATACTCAAATGCCTTAAGATTTTTAATTTAGTAAGACATAGTGAGACCTAGGGTAAAACTTGGGCTCATTGCTCTTCTAGAATAACACTTTCCTTCTTGGTTATTGTGATATTTGCATGGGTTTAGATACCATTGCTAATATCTAAAGCAGAGGCAAGGAAGAGATGAAGTCTCACCAGGAGTTTGATGGATGAGATCTGAGGTTTGGAAAGACAACCCAGAAAAGAGAGGTAACATTTCCAGACATTGTCATAAGTTTATAAAAATGAGGCCTTTTTCCTTTTCTTTTTTAAGGTAGCTTAACTTCTTCCCCATTAAACAAATGGGTTGTATTGTTTTGTCAGATAACTTTACCCCTGGCTTCAGGCCAGATCCCTTTTTTCTTGTGGTTCAGACAGGCCCCTCCTGACCCCCATCCAGGGCCAGATCTAAGATTCATTCTCCAGCATTCCCCACTGCTTGGAATCAGCATCAGTATGCAACTAGCAGTTTCATATATCAGGAAAAAGGAAGAAGAAAAGGACAAATTAGCTTCTGGGGCAACTAGATGGGCCCGGAAATTTCTGCTTTAGATTTAATCCTTTTGACGTTAGTTGTGATTGTAATACAGTTGCAAGCACAGCGTTGCAATTGTGTATACATTTCCCAATGTTGATATTTCATTACTGGAGGACAATTGGGGGCTCCACATGCCAGACATGCAGGGAGGAAACAGGTAAGAATTGGGACTCTTGGGCTGGGAATGTGGCTTAGTGGTAGAGTGTTTGCCTAACATGCATGAGGCCTTGGGTTTGATTCCTCAGCACCACATTATCAACAACAGCAACAATACTAATAGTAATAGAGAAATGGGACTCCTATGTCCCTTTCCTGTTCATCCCTGTTAGCTGAACTGACATGTAATTGGCATGTTCACCAATTAGGACCTTGGGGAGAGAAGGAATTTTTAAAGTTTAATTAAAAATTTCAAGCAGAAAGAATGACATCGCCCATTTGTTAGGAAATGGAAAGACTTGGAAAAAATTATATTAAGTGAAGTAAGCCAGGCCCAAAGAAACATAGGTCCCATGGTTTCCCTTATTTGCAATAACTAGTACATGTATAAGACAAGTAGAAAAGGTCAAAAGCTATATACATATGACCATATAAGATGATGTTAAGTGAAATGAACTCCAAGATAGGGACACAATTTTTTTTCTTTCTTGTTATTGTTTCTAATATATTTATAATATACTATGTGATTTTTTTTGTTGCTTTGTATGTTCCTCCCCCACAGTATAACCTCTGTTTTCATTGTATTTGATGTTGGTGCCCTGCATCTTGTGTATATATATAATTTGGGGAGGGGAAGGGAAAAAACAAAATGTTTAAATAGGGATCAAGTTGACACATTGCAACAATGAGATGTACAAGACATTATGTTGAAAAGGAACTTCACAATTTGGTGGGGGGGGTGTAGTTGTGGAGGTGGGAGGGAAGGGATGATAGGGGAAAAACAAAGGAGTTGGCAACAATGTTTGATAGGAAATGTACTCATTACCTTGCTCATGTAACTGTAACTCCTCTGTACAGTATTTTTACAATAAAAAATGTAAAAAAAGTTCAATTCTTTCTCAAGAATCTAGAGAAAGAACCTGCAATAGTAAAAATTCTGGTGCTAGTCCTAGCCATTTTGTTCCGATGATGGGGACTAGCACAGCATGCATTGGGGATCACCATGATGGCATTCTTGCTCCTAACACAAGTCCTAATGGAGCCCTTGCTGACCCACAGTGATTGCATCTGTAGTTGCTTAAGGGTTAAACAGCTGGAGAAGGTAGTGCTTCAGAGCCTATGGAGTAGTGATGGAGCAGAGCTGAGAGCATTTGCTACAGAAGGATGTGAGGACTAAGGGCACAGAGTTCCCCCTTTTCTTCCAGAAGCAAAGCTCTCTGAATCTTGCCCGTTTGAATGACATGTAAACAGGGTCTGTAGTTCTTTTTTTTTCTTTCTGCTTTTTCTTCTTCACTCTGGCTTCATCTGAAAACTCTTTACATGACCCACAGAAGAGAAAGGAAGAATTATAGTACTGTGCATGTGTGTGTGCTCACGTGTACATGCGCATGTGTGTATTAAATGTGGACTTACATATTCACAAACAGTGTCATGAATTTGGTACTCTTACATGCTTTGGTTAGCATGGTAGTTTAGCAGTACTGAGATTTAAACTCAGAGCCTTGGACTGGCTAGATAATCACTGTCACTGAGCAATGCCCTCTGACTTTTGTTGCTATATCTATTTTCCAGAGAGAGTCTTGTGTTTTTCCAGAGGCTGGGCAAGGCTCAGACCTCCTGTTTATGGCTTACATATATCTGGAATAACAGATGGGTGCCACTGTGTTCAACATTATTAGTTGAGATGGGGTTTCACTAACCTTTTGTTTAGACTGGCCTTTAACAATGATCTTTGCCTCCTGACTGGCTGTGAATTGCTGTGACTTTCTCTATTTTCTTATACCGTGTATCTATAAAAATTATCTTTAAGTAATTGTACAAAGAAGTTGCCATTTTACAAAGCAGTTCATGAATCCACTACATCTTGATGAATGTTATTCTAGGATTTTTATGATTCAAAAATTCTGCTCACCTAAGGGATTGGAGTGATTGGAGCTTGGGACCTGTGGACAAAAGATATATCTATTTGCATTTCCTGAGATTTGGTAAGAGCAGAATAAAATAGAAGAGGATAAAAGGAAAACAAAACCCCAAACCATACAACCCAAACAATAGAAAGCCATATTCCAAAGCATTCATCTATCAGACTCCATTTTCTGACGAAGTACTTCATTTTATGGATTTTAATCTCCCTGGAAAGAGGTATGTTCATTATAGCAATGAATATTTAAATCCAAGATACTCTAAGACTAGACAAAGTCTAACGTCAAGAATTTCCTTTTTAAATTTGTTTTTTAAATTTAAGGATGGTAATGAGAGGAAACAGAGGTATGAATCCACCGGAAGACAAAGGGCAGGGATGACTGATGGCTGCACAAAGTCCTGACAAATTTCTAGTCAATATTGTTTGTCTAGAAAAGCTTGTGTGACAAAAGAAGTGTCAGCAGCCACCCGAAGGCTCATTCTTCAGGACGGGCCTCTGAGTTAGAATTAGAGACTTGGGCGAAATGCCTGTCCTGCTTAATTGGAAACATCACTCCAGATGAGTGAAGAGGCTGACAGGCACTACCGGGAGATTTAGTGCAACGTACAAGGCTGATATGGGCACTAAAGTGATGGCTTTAGTTTTTCCCTATTAGGAAGATCATGGGAAGGTTTAAAACCCAAGAAAAGATACTGATTCGTGCTTCAGATTCACGAGTGCTTGTAAAAGACTCCAGCCTCATGGCTGTCATTGTCACCCTCAGCTTTCGCCTCGATTCAGTTCTCCTCTTAAGTTTTCATTCTGTCTTTGCTTTTCTCCAAAGACAATTTCACTGAGGCTGCCATACGTTGCAAGGATAATATTAACCTCTCTCTCTTTCTCTGTCTCTCTGTCCCTGTCTCTGTCTCTCTCTCTTCTCTCTCAAGGTGAATACCTCTTTCCCTGTTTGGATGGAACTGGTCATTTGCATTTCTAACCATTGCATCTAAGGGACAATAGTCTAAATAAGCTCACTTGGATCAGTGGCTTGCGGGAGTGCTGTGGTCTCTCATGCAAATGAAATCTAAGGGCCTCTGACCATCCAGGTAGGAGACTTTGGGAGGGGAGATCGGGCTGCTAGCTCTCTGAACACGCAGGAGGCTCCTGTGTCTGGGCCATAGTCACCAAAGACATTGGATGTCTTTGCAGTTTTGTCGTGAGCCCCTCATCTTCTTGTGGTGTGTCTGGCAATTCCTCTACTTTCCATCCCCTAGACAGCTGTTTGGTTTCCAAGGCTTCCACCATCCACTCATAGAGCAACGTTTCATCTGTGTTGTCTCTTGATGACGTGTAGAGGTTGACCACTTTTGTGAAAAAGGATTAGGCCCTGAAAACTGTTTAATTCAAAAGTTGTACAGTTTAGGCAATAGTCTAAACTAAAATTCACCATTCATTTGGCCTACCAGCTTTGAAATTACACAATCCAGGAAAAGGATTGAAGGGATTACTGCAAAGTTTGAGCATGAAGAAACTTCATTAATTTTCATGTTACACTATTTCAAATTTGCACAAAATACAACCACACTAGAACATTCAATTTGGGCTTGTATCTGGTAACTCCTATAGTTTTTTTGTATATATTTTTTTATTGTAAAGATACTGTACAGAGGGGTTACAGTTACATGAGTAAGGTAATGAGTACATTTCCTATTGAGCATTGTTACCCTCTCCTTTGTTTTACCATCCCTTCCTTCCCACCTCTCCAACTCCACCCTCGCCCCCCTCCGCAAGTTGTAAAGTTTGTTTTCGACATAGTGTCTTGTATGTCTCATTGTAACGAGTCAACCTGTACCTTATTTCAGCATTTTATTATTTCTCTTCCCCTCTCCAAATTAGAAAAATGTATATACAAGATGCAGGGCACCAGAACCAAATACAATGACAACAGGGGTTATACCATGGGGGAAGAACATACAAAAGAAACAAAAAAAATCACGTAGTACATTATAAATACATTAAAAACAACATCAAGAAATATAAAACCATCTGTGTCCCTATCTTGGGGTTCATTTCGTTTAGCACCATCTTATGTGGTCAAATGTACATAGCTATAGTTTTTTTTAAAGTATAATATCATTCTTTGGGGCAAGTATCTTAAGTCCTACTTTAGAAATATGGGTTAAATCTTTTGTAAGGTCAAGGGTGAACAGACAGCTTCTGGAAAAGATTTTGAGGCAAATATTGGGGCTGCTATGGCTTCCTTTGTGTGGAACAGCTTGGAAATGCTTCAGAAACCAGTCACTTTAATTGAATTGAGTCAAGATTTATTCAGCACCTATCAAGGCCTGGGCAGAATAGTAGACACTGGGGCTGTCATAAAGGGGCAAAACATACGTACCATCTTAATAGCAATAACTAGTATACGTCTAGGAAAATCTTATCAGAGATGCAGAAAAGGTCAAAGTATGTATACATGACCATATAAGATGATGCTAAGTGAAAAGAACCCCAAGATAGGGACACAAGAGGTTTTTCATTGTCTCTGTTGTTTTTAATGTATTATGTGATTTTGTTTCTTTTTATGTTCTTCCCCCATGGTATAACCCCTGTTGTCACTGTATTTGATTCCAGTGCCCTGTATCTTGTATATACATTTTTCTAATTTTGGGAGGGGAAGGGAAATAACAAAATGCAGGTTGACCCCTTGTAACAATGAGGCATATAATATACTATGCTGAAAATGAACTTTACAACTTGTGGGGTTGGAGGGGAGGGAGATGTTGAGGAAGTGGGGAGGGAAGGGATGATAGGGGAAAAACAAAGGAGGGGTAACAATGCTGAATAGGAAATGTACTCATTACCTTACTCACGTAACTGTAACCTCTCTGTTCAATATCTGTACAATAAAGAATGTTAAAAAATAAAAGGTCAAAAGTTGAAACGAAATCAGCGATCTGAAATTCAAAAATAAAAGAATGTTAAACTCAATCTAGTCATGAGTGCCTATCTACACCACTTTATCTCTGTTTTCATATTTTATTCTATTCTTTTATGAAAGGGAGTGTCATAATGGCACTCAATGAAACATTTAGACAAGTATTTGGGACCTTTTGAGAATTGTCCAGTAAAGGAATGGAAAGTCTATGTGAATCATTTTGTTTGAGTTGCAAGCATAACACTGATTTTCATGGTGCTTTGGCTTGAACTCATAGCCTTGTGTTTTTGCTTAGCTTGGTCACTCACAGCTGATGCTCCCCCAGTCATGCCATACTTTTACTTCCTGCTTTTTGGTGACTAGAGATAAGAATCTTAACGTTTTTGTATCCAAACCTTGATTATCAGACCTCAGTCTCAGACCAAATGAATTAATGTTTGTAATGCTCCCAGAACATCCTCACATTCTAAATATTACTTTTTAATGAATAATACCTTTTGAAAATGTTCTCATCTCCTATTTTGGATTTGCTTTGTCTGGCCTGTGATTTAGGAATCTTTCAAGGCTAGCTCAGTTTTTAGTGCTCAGAATGAGAGCTCTAAATGTACTAGAAAGAGGAATTTAATGTGCACTGAACACAGAACTCAATTCATATATCATATGGTTTTGATGATGCTTATCTTCCTGTGAGTATAAGGCAGACCATTTCCCAACTCTAATTAATGCAGGTGTGGCCAAGATTTAATTATACTTTTAAAAGATTAGTATTTATGTGGTATTTGTACTGCTGAGCTCCATGAGGCACTGATGGTCTGCAAAAACATATTTTTAGGTTCTTTTTACAAGTGAATAAAAATGCAGCAAAAAAAGTCATTTCCTTAGTCTGCTCAAAATGAGGTTTTATAGGAATTTTCATTTTCCGAAATAAACATCCCATTGTGCCTGTTGGTACATATAAAAATGGATTCACTAAATGTGGGCTTGCTTAAAAACATGATATGCCCAACTAACTTCATTTCCTTTTTTGATAGAGCAGTGGGGAGACTGGAGGGGAGGGGAAATGCCACAGACAGAACATGTCTGGGTTTCAGGAAGACGCTAGATAGAGTCTCTCAAGACATCCTTGTGGGAAAGGTGAAGATATATGAGCTGGGTGATAGACTAGGAGTGCTTATGGCCAGTGGGACCCAGATAGGCAAAGAGCACTGATTAACAACCAGCACCGTTTGGGAAGGAGATTGCTGGGTTCTGTTTGTGGACATACCTTTTCTACATGTTGACATCATAGCTGGAGTCTGAAGTGATTTCAATAGAAGAAAACTTAAAAAATAAGACCAAGTATGGGTCTGGTCTTTAAAAGACATAAGTCCTTCATTTTGCTTAAAACCTTAGGTGTGTGTTTATAGTACACTACTGAGGGAGGGCTGGGATTATTGTATATGTTGATTAAGAGCTTCGGATGAATGCATGTTGTGTGCTGAGAAGATTACAGAAACCGCATTTCCAGCTAGCTTGCTCTAGTCAGTTTCCATTCTGATTTTGTGGAGGAGAGCTGATAGACCAGCTGCTGTGAACCTGGGTAATGAAAGACCTAGAAAATGACTTATACAAGCACCAGTTGAGAAATGTCAGTACCAGTCAGAGGAAACAAGCCTGGGTGAGGGGGCTGGTCACTTGACAATCTCATTTCAAATGGATTGTCAAGTAAAGCCGGGATTAAATGTCTGTATCACTCCAGAAAACAGGATTAGAGCCAATGGGTACAAAATGCAGGATAATAGGAGTTCTTTAAACTAAGGGAACTGTTAGATAATAGAACCATTTGCCTGAATTGGATAAATTCAGGGGGAGGTAACAGGAACTCTGTTTAGGAAAGGTGTGGAGATAGTATTCTAGGCCTAAAATCACAGACTTGGGGATTGCACGAGTTGCTGTTTGAGTTCTGACTTTACTAGCGACTGTGTGAGGACACAGTCAGCCATAGGTTTTCATGTACAAAACCTGGGAAATGACACTCTCTCCTCCTATGGGTGTTGTGAGGTTTCGTAGTTTATTGCACCTAGTAAATACTTGGTAAATGACAGCTGCTGTGATCACTAGTCCTGATGGAGTGAGGGATAATAGAAATGCTATCATTTCTAAATCTTACTCTTAATATTTCAGATCCATAGGAAAATAAAAAAGAACACATTTAGGTCACAGTCCCCCAAAGCCTTTAGTTGCATTTTTCTTCTTGCTTCTACTCAATACTTCTTCCAATGGCTTTAAGGGATATCGTGGGACAGAAATGTCAGCGTTTCTACTTTTGAATTCATGCCACCAAAAACAAAATGGCAGTGGCTTTGGGAAGATACATGCTGAGGACTGAAAGCTCTGTTTTTGCTTATTTTCTTGGGAAATGCTGATCATATTATACAGAAAGGCTAGAGAAGGCCTCTGTTAAAATTGTGTCAGTGATGTTTATGCCTACAAATTTATTATTATTTCTATGCCTTGCATTCATATAATATGAATTGAGGAAGTATGGAAATAATCGTGTAACTAAAAAGGATCATAGTCATTAAAGACAAAAGACCAATATAGCAGGCAGTAAAATTGTATTATGTTTTTATCCAACTTCCTAGTAGTATCCTGCTGACAGAACACTCAGGTCACATTTGTTGGGAGAGAAAAGAATTTCCAGAATCCAGCTCCTTGCCTGCCTTTTCTCACGGCCACTTCTTTGCCTCCATAGTATTTGAACGCATAACAAGATGTCACCAGAGGGCATTCTTGGACCATCTATATTATCAAGGGACAATAGCCAACAGCTGGGAAGTAAACCATTTTTTTTTTCTACTTTGGCCTCCTTGTGGATGGAACACTGTCTTCTAAGATGCTTGGGAACACTTAGCCGTCTAAAGGCTGCCTTGCTAAATGAACTACCACTCACCCCTGGGGTATCAGCAGGGACATTTTACTGAGTGACCTCAGACTTCAAATCTCTGCTCTTATATTATCAGTATCCTTAAGATCAGAAGAAGCAACATAACAAGCAGAGAGTTCTCTGTCCTAGGAGTCCAGAGATGTGGGATTTGGCATCAACTTTCTTAACCTAATCAGCAAGGAGTCCCAAATCTCTGTTTTCTCATCGTAAAATGATTAGAAAGAGCACTAGAAAATCATTCTGAGGCCTATCAGTGGCTGAGTTCCTTCCTTTCTCCTTTCTTCCTCTCTCCTCCCTCCCTCCTTTCCTTCCAGATTAAGGGAAAGCTGGGGCCCTGTGTTTGAAGAAAGATTCTGTAAACTTGCACTACTGGCAGAGCACATTGCATTGGTAGAGATGGGTGTGAGTGGAGACCCCCCTCCCCCCTCCCTCCTCCTCCCCCCTCCCCGCACAGCACTTTGCTCAGGATCCACAGGGTGGATGGTACAGCCATGGGACCAAAGTACTCCAACATCTTGGAGCACTGATTCCACTGAAGAACTCTGAAATGAAGGGTGTTCATGTTAAAAAGAGATACTATGGAGCATAGTTTAAAATTGCAGATAATTTTATTGAGTAATATGTCTTCAAAATATGTGGGGTTTACATTTGGCTGTTTTGAAATCTTAGACCTCCTCGGATTAAAATAATTTTATTTGGGGGTGCATTGGAGGGAATGTTTGGGAAAGCCTGACCCTTGAGATGTATTTGAATGCATCTGCTCATTGTGTTTCCAAGAAGCAGAGCCTAATGTAGGTATTCAACTGCATGCAATTACTCAGGGCATACTCTAGAGGGAAAACCTGCTAATAAGGGAGATCATCAGTGTAGGAAAGGGAGAGAACCGAGCAAAGATACAGTCTCAGAGAATGTGATCTGATTCATAGAGGGGTTTAATGAATAAGCCACAACAAAGAATTGACCTAATTTGAGGCAAGGGGCAAGAATTTTGTACCCCCCTATCAATAAATTATATGTGCAGGTGAACCCTGGGGAAAGCCTGAGAAGTAACCCTCTTGAGTCAGGAGGAACTTCCCAGGAAAAAGAACAGTCATGAGCTATATGTAGTTACTGCTGGGCTGGCTCTTGCTTCGTAAGAGTTCACAGGAGCAAACTGCGTACAATGCTTCTTGACCTCCCATTCAGTGACTGCACCTTGTTGCTTGCAACGAGGCATGATGGAAACATGTGCCATTCGAAAATTTTTTAAAGCTTCACAGATCTTCACCTTTACAACCCCATAAAAGGATGATGGTTAAATACCAATATGCCACTGTTCAATATTCCTGGTATCTGAGAGATGGTGCTCTGACTGGTTGACGGGATCTGGGCAGTCACCAACCATGTCTACTACACAGGAGTCACAGAAGACCTGTCTGCAAAATCAAATCTGAATTTCTGAATTGGCAAGTGGCCAGAGGTAGCTCTTCCCAGTCTCTTTAAAAATGTGCAAGTTGTTTATCACAGCATTATTCACCATGGCTAAGATATGGAATCAACCCAGGTGCCCCTCAGTAGATGAGTGGATCAAGAAAATGTGGATCAAAAGATCGCACACACAATGGGATTCTAAGCTTCAATCAGAAAGAATGGCACTGTCCCATTTGTTAGGAAATGGAAAGACTTGGAAAAAAGTTATATTAAGTGAAGTAAGCCAGTTCCAAAGAAATATAGGTCCCATGCTTTCCCTTATTTGCAGTAATTAGTAAACATATAGGATAATCTTATCAGATGAGCTGGTCAGAAGCTATGTACATATGACCATATAAGCTAATGCTAAGTGAAATGAACCCTAATATCTGGATACAAATGGTCTATCTTTGTTGTTATTGTCTTAAATATACTATGTGATCTTTTTTCCTTTGTAGTTCTTCCCCCTATGGTATATCCCCTGTTGTCACTGCACTTGATTTTGGTACCCTGCATGTTGTATATACATTTGTCTAATCTGGGGAGAGGAAGGGGAATAACAAAACGCTGAAACAAGGACACAGGATGACCCATTGCAACAAGGATACCCACAGGACAGTATACTGGAAATGAACTTTACAAATTTGGGTGGGGGGGTGGGGAGGAGTGTGGGATGTGGGGGAGGGAAGGGATAGCGGGACATCAACAAGGGAAGGGGTAACAATGATCGACAAGTAATGTACTCATTGCCTTACTCATGTGACTGTAACCCCTCTGTACAGCATCTTTACAATGAAATAAAATTTAAAAAATGTGCAGTTTTGATATGCATAGAATAGCTCTCTACAAAAAGTCACCGTGATTGGTTATGCTGTTTTAAGTGCAACAGAGTGGTAGCATGGAGATGAGAAAAGGGTCCATGGAAGTCTATTTCCTGTGGGAAAGGATGAGGAAGAGCTCTGCTATATTGTATCATAATAGTAGCAATGATACTGTAGTACACAGAACACATACACAGCTCTGAGGATTAAGTGTTTCAGTAAGAAAAATTGTTAGATACTTTTTCAACTATATATAAAGATATATCAACATCTAAAATTGATGAATAGTATGGACCCTCACATACTCACTATTGAGATTAAATAATCATTAACTTCTGGCCAATCTTGTTTTATTTATATGCATACTTACTTTCCTTGGGGGATAGGAAAAAGTTTTACCTAAATGGATAAATGTTGAATGTGGTCTAGAAAAGAAAAAGTTAGGAATGAGGAACTTTATCAAAGACTGAGGTAAAGTCTTTACTAAGGACCAGATAAATGCTGGCAGAGCAGGTAGTAAGCCACTTTCCCTAAGCCATTGGGGTTTCATGGGAATGATTGGAAGTCACCTAAAATGCGCTGTTTCCAGAACCTCTGCTCTGATTAACCTTGTGCTTGTCCTCTCCAGATCTTCCTAAAATGCAGTACCAGTAATGGAAGGAAAAAAAGTAAAAGGGGGCTCATTACATCCTTGCCCTCCAAATACTGCTTCTATAGCCAGCTTTTAGGTACTGTAGCACATACCTGAGATGATTTATAAGGTGAAAATGTTTAGTTTAGCTAAGAGTTTTAGAAGTTCTAGTCCATGCTCAGGCAGACTCATTGTTTTCATGCTTCTGGTAGTAGGAGTTGGAGGGCAATGGTGGAGAGAGCAGGGTGGAGCAAATCGGTCCATGCCATGGTCAGAAGGTGAACCAGCGGAAGAGGAAGGGTTGGGATTCCACTATCCCTTTCACTGACCTGAAGTCCTCTCATTAGCTCAAGCCCCTTGCATTCAGCATTTTTTTTGGCATTGCTATAGAAATATGACCTGAGACAAACAACTTATAGGATTTTGATTGGCTGGCTCCACTGTTACTGGCTGTGGTGGGGCAGAAAGCTATTATGGTAGATGGGAATAAGGGAGCAAAGCTCCTCATCCCATGGCAGACAGGAAGCAGAGACAAACAGGATGAGGCCAGGGGAAAGATATATCCTTCAAAGCATGCTCCTAGTGACCCATTTCCTCCAGCCAGGCTCCACCTGCCTCAGTTTCCACCATCTCCCAATTGTGCATTCAATTATAAATCTATTGATTAGGTCAGTCTTCATGATCCAATTACTTTTAGTAAGAGGATATACCAGCTGGGGACCAAGTATGCACCAAAGGTACCTTTGGGGGAAGAATTTATCTTCAAATCATTAGCACCTCTTAAACCCACATCCCAAATAATGTCACACTAGGGATCAATCTTTTAACACATAGGCATTTGAAGATACTTCAGATCCAAACTACAGCACTTCAGTTCCCCTGAGCTTTCTCTCTTCATAGGGGAATATATATATAATGATTTTTGAATACAAATTGAAAATCATCCTGAGATCAAGGTTTGTCATCACCACAGCAAGATTGAAATCTTCACTATTATATTGATAAGCAGGGACATTTCATTTGAAAGTAGAAGCAGCTTAGGCCTTCTTCTGCTGGGTTTACTCTGCTTGCAGTGATGGGTTATGGACTCTTCCCCCCCTCCCTTTTTTCCTTTTGTAAAAGGTCTGTGGTGATTTGGCATTAAAGATGGCCTCTAACCTTTTCTAAAAACTAAGAGGTTATTTCCTCTCTGATTTCTGACTATCCCTTTTTCCTCTTACTCGTTATTATTCCAAAGCTAATGCACCTATGAGTGATTGATAATGGGGCGGTGAAAGACTAGGTAACAAGGCCCCAGGAAGAGCATGCTTGTTGAATTAATAATTAATCCAGCATGAATGAATAAACTAGGAATGACTTGGTTCAGTCATTATATATTTATCACTAGAATCTTCTACCAAGGTTAGTTGGAAGTGGACAAATGACTTGAAAAATTAGACCATTGAGAGATGTAGAAAGTCAGCGTTGAAGGAAGAACAGAAACAGCCCCATCTAGATTGCTGTCCAGCTATTTTTCACAAGTCGGCCACAGCTGTTTTACTGGAACCCCCCATGATACAATCCTGTCTTTTGTGCAGGTGGAGAAACTGAGAAAGCAGTTATTCTGATGCTGTAGACAAGTGTGTGAGCTGTTTATCGACAGAGGGTTTTCACTTGCCAGTTGTGTGGAAGAGGTTGTTGACAGACTGTAAGTCTGAGTCCATGTGGATCAAAGACAGAAAATAAAAGAAAACATTTCTTTCCTAAGGATTGGTTATGACTGAAGATTGGAAAAGGCTGTGCAAGTCCCAATTCTTACAACTCATCTCTTTTAGCTAGTAAATCTTGAGGATGTAATCGTTAAGTTTAAAATTGACCATAAACTGGCAGAATTTCTGTTGAGGTTTTTCTACAATCATTGAGAATCTGACTTAATTCTTTCAGTGAGTTTCTTGGCTTCTTTACTGGAGCCCACTTTCCATTCTTTAGTTTTCATTGAAATGTTTTGATATCAAATAAATACAATTTGTGACTAAGATCCATGACGATTTCTGACATCAAACAAAAAATAGTTTCAATAAAACATATGCGTATGTATATTTATTAGCAGAAATGAGGATTTTATTTTATAAAATAGACTTATTTGTGTGTGCATGGGCTGGCTTTGAACTGTCATCCTCAGATATCAACCTCTGATAGCTAGGATTATAGGCAAGAGCCATTGATGATTGGTCAACTTTTAAAAGACATTTTATGAACAATATGTATACACAGTCCCATAGGCTCCTCCCCCTTCCTCTCCCCCCAGCCTTCCTCATTGTCAACATCTATTATCACCAGGGTGGTACTTCTGTCACACAGATGAACCTGTACTGACCTCACATTCTTACTCAATGCCCATGTCTATAGCTTGCATCAGAAATCAAATCTGATACAAAATTTAGGAGTTTTGAAAGATGTATAAAAACTTGCATCTACTGGTAGAATATCCTGCAGAATAGTTTTGGGATTCCTTCCTTCCTTCCTTCCTTCCTTCCTTCCTTCCTTCCTTCCTTCCTTCCTTCCTTCCTTCCTTCCTTCCTTCCTTCCTTCCTTCCTCCCTCCCTCCTTTCCTTCCTCCCTTCCTCCCTTCCTCCTTCCCTCCTTCCCTAATTCTCACTCTTCCTTCCTTCTTTGTTGTTCTGTTTCTCAAGTAAGGGCTCAGTTTATGCCCAAGCTGTCCTGGAACTTGATCCTGCTACTTATGCTTCTCATGGACCTCGAAATGTCAGACATGTACCACCATTCCCAGCTACTGGCTGTTTCATAATCATTTTGCTTGAGTATAATCTTTCTCGTCTCTGCCTCAGGAGTAGCTGGGATTTACAGGTATTTGCCACCATGCCTGATTTCAGGACTTCATTTTTTTCCAGTTCTAGGGCTTGAACTCAGGGCCTGTGCACAGTCCCGAAGCTTCTTTTGCTCAAGGCTAGTACTCTACCACTTGAGCCACAGTACCACTTCTGGCCTTTACTGTTTATATGGCACTGAGGAATCGAACCCAAGGCTTCATGCATGTTAGCAAGCACTCTACCCCTGACCCACATTCCCAGTCCCTCAGGACTTCATTTTTAAGAACATAGTTCTTGCCTAACTTGTTCTCTTAGGCCCTTCTTATCTTGTCCCCAAAACAATCAGTTTTCATGGTGACTCTTTTTCTTATGACAATGTACGTGTAAGTGAGTGTTATAAGCTCAATGATTCAGAAATTTCTATAAGAGAATATAATTGATTAGAATGAAAAGTTGAAAAGAATTGTAGGACAGGAATGAAAGGGAAATAAAGTAATAATGCTAAATAATAGAAAGGAAAATGTAGATTAGAAAGATGGTGAGATATAAGTTTCAAAATACGCATGGGACTGGGGTTGTTTGAAGCCCTGAGTTTCAGTCCTAGTACTTGTACACACACACACACACACACACACACACACACACACACACACACACACACACACACATTCACATAGGGTAAAAGAGAATATATATTGGCCCTTCATTCATAATGTGTATTAGTGTTAACCTCTGAATGCAGAAAAGTGAAGGAAAACATTGGCATAAACGCTTGAGAAACTTAGAAGAGATGAAACTGGAACTAGAGGCGATTCTTCTAATACTTCTCCTGGGGAGATGCTGAGGGGATTCATAGAAATAATATTGTGTGACTAAAACACCTGTGAGCTACAAATCCAGTTAAATGCCAATTATTTATTTATTGTCAGTTGTGGGGTTGAACTCAAGGCTGGGCTCTGTCCCTGAGCCTCTTTGTGGTCATGGCTAGGGCTCTACCACTTGAGCTGCAGTATCATTTTGGTTTTTGAGTGGTTAATTGGAGATGAGAGTCTCATGGGGACTTCTCAGCCCAGGTTGGCTTTGAACCTTGATCTCAGCCTCCTGAGTAGCAGGATTACAGGTGTTAGCCACTGGCGCCAGGCTCCAATGATCATTTTAATATAAGAACTAGAATTTGTTCCCATGATCTGGTGACAGGACTAATATGAATGATACAAATGCCACATCATTAAATTTTTTTATTTTTATTTTATTGTTAAGATGCTGTATAGAGGGGTTATAGTTATATGAGTAAAGCAATGAGTACATTCCTTGTTGATCATTGTTAAATCTTAAATTAGGTTCTATGAGAATAGGATGAAAAAAAATCCAGGCAAAGAGAAATGCTTAGTCAATGCTTCACTGCATAGAAAGAGCTTGAGCTTGTCTTTGGATTGTGGATGGAGTAAATCAGGAGAATAAATGATAGGAGTAAGACAAAAACATTTTAGACAGGGAAAACTATAAGATAATGTAGACAGATGGAAAAGATGCATGTTGGGACCTATGATGAAATCTTGAACAAATAATATTCATTTGTGCATTCACTCAATGGTCACCAATGGAACTTCCGTTCAGCTCAACGCTGGGAAGAAGGAAAGGTCAATATCATCACGAAGCTCAGGTCTGTGTGCATGTTGGCAAGAGCTAGACAGGTGGATTGGAGCACTCCAGGAAGACTCTTCAGTGAGGAAAACTGGACTAGAATCATGTGATTATGGTCAAAGACTATGAGAAGCAGTTGAGGTAGAAATAACAAGTATGAAGACTTAGTGTTTAGGTTGACGTGTTAAAGGATAAACTGTACTGTCAAAATTTTTACAAATTAACCTGAGTAATAGTGATTCATGAGTGAGGTAGTGTCACACTATAAAGTTAGGGCTTCTGGGCTGGGAAGGTAGCTCAGTGGTAGAGCGCTTGCCTTGCATGCATGAGGCCCTAGGTTTGATTCCTCAGCACCACATAAGCAAAAAGAAAAAAGCCGGAAGTGGCGCTGTGGCTCAAGTGGTAGAGCACTAGCCTTGAGCTGAAGATCTGAGGGACAGCTCCCAGGCCCAGAGTTCAGGCCCCACGACCGGCCCCCCCCCCCAAAAAAAAAAGTTAGGGCTCCAGATGGGGGACTAAAGAGAAAACTTTTTTAAATTGATTGCAGAAGCAAGACAAAATCTGTGATTGCTTAGGCAAAAAGTCCCTACTTTGAGGTTAGTTGGTAATTTCTGATTGATTAAACTTACTTTTTTTGTTTTCATTTTTACTATTGATGTTGAAGAAGTTTCAATTTGATTGCACAGGAATCTAGAATGCTAGCTACATCTCAGCCTAATTAATTATTTTAACAGAGTCAAATGTCTTCCTAGCAGTGGGTCCTTGGATTTGTTGTCCAACTTTTCCATCTTTAGTTTCTTTAAGTGCAGGCAGAGATAATAACCAGTATGGATATCATGTCATCATTATATGATGTCACTGGTAACGTAGGATGTAGGGTAGCCAGTGTCAAATGGAAAAGCAATCAGAAGGGGAAGGACAAAGCATCGAGTATAGAAAGCATGAGTCGTAGAGAACGGGGTGATATGAAGAAAACAGAAGCAGAAGGAAGGTAGGGATGAATAGGTAAAAGTCATAAAAGATAATTTAAGAATAATAAAACACAGAGCACATTCAAATAAAAAGCTAGAGGAAGGCTAGGTCTTCTAGATAGCAGTCTAGATAGCAGTCAGTGGCGTGGGAAGGCCCCCTTTACTATTTGAAAAGCTGACAAGTTAGGGCAAGGGACAGCCTCTACTGGTTGGTTGAAAGCTTCCTGATGCCCTACTGGACATGTAGTTGGCATCAAATTAGTTAATACATTTCATCTAAGAACATGTGGTATGTGTTTATTTTAAACACCAATACTTAATGAGGGTGAAACTAACTAGTGTACACATTTAGGATAAAGGATTATAAATAATGGTAGGGCAAGTCATTTCTGGGTAATATTATTGGGTGATCTAGAAATCCAGCGCTTTGACACCCTTTGGCTAGGGGTTATTTATTTATTTCTGTTTTCTCCAAGACAGAAATATATTTACTGATGAGGTAAACCTAATGATTAGATTTTCCTGCCAGTAGCAGGCTGAGATTGCCCACCTGCTGTTTCTCTTCTGAGGCCACTTAATTAAGGAGTGTTTTTTATGTGACACCTCATTCTGCCTTGTGCAGAAAAGCCCCAAATGTGCTGGACCTGCCTGGGAAAAGTGCTCCTAACACAAAAAAAGACCCTGTATTTAGTAGCCCTTTGAAAGTGAGGTCTGCATGGCCACAGTTCTGGTTGTTGGTCCAAATAACTGGTGCTGTGGTTATCCTTTGGGTTGAGGCATGAGAATCATGAAGAGGTGTGGGTTTGAGGGACAGTAGGTTGTAAACCAGCAAGGCCACAGCCATGGTTTGATAATTCATGTCTCTGGCTGAGTCAAAGAGGCTGATAAAGGAAGAGAGACCTCTGTACTCAGCGCCCCTGAGAATTTGGGAATCTATAGATTCTGCTACTTGTGAGCTAGGGAGATTTATCTTTTAGATCTGAATTTTAAATAGATTTTTTTTAGATGAAAAAAGTCAGAAATTGAATTAATATCTCAAAACTCAGTTTAAGTAATGTGAGAATCTATTCAAGCTTGCTCTGGCTGGAAGGCTGGGACTCAATTTCTTAAAATTTTATTAACAACTTCATTCTCTGCTATTTGCCAAGCTTTGGTTCAGGCATTTTGCTGAGTTGAAAACTGTGGAATTTTGTTGCAATTGGAGGGGAAAGAATCACATGTGGTTTCTTCTAAGCCCTTTTCCAATTCTTTATTATTATCATTATTATTTTTTGTTCTGAATTCCATGGGAAAATTACCCTGAAGGGTTATTTTCTCCTTTAATGATGCAACAGTGCTTGGTTTGCTCTGCCTGTTTTTATTTTCTAGCTGCATTATAATTACATTTTCCCACACAACTTGGTTTTTCTTTGCCTTCCAAATTAGTAGATATAGAATTCTGATGCCTCTTTAGGGAGCTAGTCTTTAGAGACTCTCTCCTCGGATTGTCTTTTGTTTGGGGATAGATGATGCTGGACCACCAGGCTCTATCTGCCCCCTCGGTGGCAATCCATCACCCAAGGCTTTTTAATTAGTAGTGGTAGGTGAATCACTAATTGGCCCGCATTTGCATACATAAGCTGGAGATGTGTAGGTTTACAGCTATAAATCTTAGTCTTGCAGGCAGGGCCAAAATGTTAGCATTCATCTTTCATCCCTTCCAATTGCCACGTCAGCAACTGGGCTGCCTCTTCTGGCACTTATAACTAGGGGAAAAATGAGTTGATATATTAATTTTTTTTAGAATAAAAAGGCTTTTCTTGAAGAAGAGAGTACTAAGAAAATACAAAAAAGGCATCATACAGTGTTCATTTAGAAGATAGCAAGAATACAAAGTAACACATGGTTTAATTTTTTTTCCTTCAGTCATATACCAGCATAATACAACAGCAAAGAGAAGGCTCTTTACTTTCTTAATTGTTATTTATTCATTAATTTATTCATGCTGGAAATACTCTTGCCATGTAGCCAAGGCTGGCCTTAAATTTTGATCCTCCTGCTTCTCCCTCCTCTTGAGGGCTAAGAATAGAATAAGGACCACTATGTATGTCTAGCTAAAAAAAAAGATGCTTAAGGATGTTATGTTCTCTGAGACAGTGAAGGCTTCCTTACTCTGTGCACATATTGAATCTGACCTTTGTGGACCTGAAAAAATAATTCCAGGCTTAAAGTTGAATGTGATCAAAGGGTCAGTTGAGTCTCACAACTCATTTTGTCTGAGTGGTAATGACACCAACTCTGTGATGATGCTGTAAGCCTTTAGGTGGCTGCTTTGATCATCGATGTTTATAGTTTTCACTCTGTATTCCAGAGATAATCCCAGCTTCTGGTCCTTTCTAAGAAGATTCTAATTGGCAGTCCAGTTAAGAACACTACTGTCATCATCAGATGTTATTTGTCATGGAACCATGCA
The DNA here is from genome assembly GCF_019054845.1 of Dipodomys spectabilis. Taxonomy (NCBI): domain Eukaryota; kingdom Metazoa; phylum Chordata; class Mammalia; order Rodentia; family Heteromyidae; genus Dipodomys; species Dipodomys spectabilis. The sequence continues at coordinate 19,937,476 of NW_024870817.1, read as the reverse complement.
TATCCAGGCTAGCCTGTATATGGGACAAAGCCTTTATTGACACTTAGTCCCCATCTGCCACATGTATGGTAGAGATATAAAGGCAATTACTGTGTCAAATGCATTGGCTTTATTAATAAACAGCAAGCTATGAATTAGTTTCATGCAAAGCTAGTGTCAGGATTTAGTTTTAAATCAATGACCACAGGTCACCAGGTTCTCAGATCAATACAGGGTGAAGTTCAGCCAAGTAAGATTTCTTATACTAGAGACCAAAGGCTTTTATTTCTTCTTTGCAAGTAAGTTAACATGGTTTGAATTTTTACTTGAGATCTTTATAGGCCTCTGTTTCAACTATAGAGGATACTACCTCTGCTTCTCCTTTTAGACCTCTGAGCTCATTATTGCCGCTGCTAACTTTGTGCCTCTGTTATAGAGCCTGATTTCTTTAGTATAGCATGGTGTTATCTTGCCCATTACTTAAGTAATACTTGTTCTTTTCCCCACTGAGTCCATTTTGTATTGGTTTAGTCAATTCTTCTAGTGCAAGAAACAAACTTTTGCTCTTAGCTCCTGAGATTTGGTATGCTTAATGACCAGAAGAGAAAGATGAATGTAAATCAACACAGAAGTGGCACTTGCAGTTTATTACATTAACTGTCTCATGAAAGGTTATTTTTCTTTGGGTTGTATAGAATTTTGACAAGAAAATTTTCTGTTAAGGTTCTCTGGAAAATCCTAGATGGGAATTTTGTAACACGGATATTACAAAGCTTCTTTGTGACTTTCATATCACATGAATTCTCTCTTATTCTGCACTCATTTGGGCAGTGGTTCTTAGCCCTGGATGTCGAGTCCATTAGAATTATGGGAGAAAGTTTTGAAAATTCTTCATGATAGAGTTTTACCCATTGGATATCCTTATTTATTTTATCTTATTATTTTTCACTTCTATCAAGTAAATTATTTTAATTTCTTTTTTATTGTAAAGGTGATCTACAGAGGGGTCACAGTTATATAAGTTAGGTAATGAGTGTATTTTTTTTTTTTTTTGGTCTGGTCGTGGGGCCTGAATTCTGGGCCTGGGCGCTGTCCCGCAGCTCTTCAGCTCAAGGCTAGCGCTCTACCATTTGAGCCACAGCTCCACTTCCAGCTTTTTTCTTTTTGCTTATGTGGTGCCAAGGAATCGAACCCAGGGCCTCAGGCATGCAAGGCAAGCGCTGTACCACTGAGCCACCTTCCCAGCCCATGAGTGCATTTCTTTTTGAACAATGTCACTCCTTTCCTCATTTTCTCCCAGTTTTTTTCCTCCTGACCCATGTCTCCCACAAGTTGTATAGCTCATTTTCAACATAATGTCTGGAGAGTGGAATGAGTTCATCCTTTGTCCATTTTTGAAGGTGTGTGGACAAAATCCCATTCCTGTAATCTCCCAACTCCTTTCTTCTTCTCTTTCTCCAGAATTACCATCAGTTTCCATGCTCTCTACAGAGTCAGCCTTGGTCAGCTAGGAGAACTGAGTTTCACTTGCAATATCAACTTTGAAATCTCAGAAGCTGAGAATAAAGGTTCATCCCACCTATATGGAGAAGTTCTGAAATCTCAGAAGCTGCGACAAACAAAGGTCTATCTCATATGTATGGAGAGGTTTTGGTTCCTGGCCTCTTCACTCCTGGATCCGGGCTGGTAGCAGTTTCCTTCTCTGAAATGTCAAGGGAAGAGAGTGCAGGAACACCTACCTAACAATAAAATGTTCTGCTTCATGAGTTACAGCTGTCACACTTGTCTGAGATTTTTTTTTTTGTTCAGAACTGGCCACCTCATCAACCTCAATAAAAGGAACATATCAGCCTATTATTCCCACAGAGAAACAACCCTAAACCCTGGGCACTACCACATTTGATGACAACCTGCTATAATTTGCTCCCTGATGGGTTTTTAGAATTCTTAAGGTTCCCCTACCCACATCTAGATAGAATTGTCAGCATTAGAAAGTAAAACCATATGCTATCAGTTGAGCTTGAATGACAAATGAGCCACATACACTTTTTTTTTGCAGGGGAGTGGGAAAGGAGGGGAATGATATATGTATGTCCTGATGGAGAAGTGTAGGAAAACTTGCATTTGTTTGCTTGTTTTTGGCTTCTCTTTTCCGAATTCTATTGCATTTGTCTATAGTACACAGACATTTAATACTTTGTTGTATATTTTTTGAATTGTGTATGTGCAGAATGCCTTAGGATTCAAGTGGTATGACTGCTTTGTAGACTTTGGTTCTTAAAACCAAGCTGGAATGCAAATTATTTCAAAACAAAATGATCAGAACAACAACTGTTGTCATTTTTGTTGACAATAAAGAGAGTTTTCTATTTTTTTCCTTGTTGGAATGGAGACATACTGGGGAGAAATGCATTTTTGCCTCTCCTCTCTCTGCCACTGAGTGATTGCCTCTTGTGTGTTGGATTGGGGTGGGGGGAAGGGGGTGTTTCTTGGGACATTTGCAGAACCCTTTGTTACCTGTTGTTCCCCTTTGGCCTGGTATCTATTAGCACTGTAGAGTTATTAATAGCCATCAAGGAAATGAGACTTTTAGATGAAGTGATATTATCCTAGTCATTCCAAGGTTTTATTAAATATATATATATATATATATATATATATTACTATGTAATAGCCTTGGGAAAGAGTCAGACCAATAAACCAGACATGATAATCATGTCGCATGTATGGCAGAAATTATCCTTATTCCCCAATGAAATAAGGGTCATTCTTGAGCCTCCATGGAGGCAGATGAATTTATCATTCTGAAACAGCAGGGTGGGTCATAGCTTGGGTGGCGAGCTACGTAAATATTAATGGAGATTCCAAACTCCACTGTGTCTGCAGTAATTTAGATGCTATGTTAGCAGCTGAGGGTCAAGACAACAAAAGGGAAAAAAATGGCATGGGTGAAACTTGGATCCCTTGTACCGTGAGGAAAATTTGTCTTTTTAAAGAAATTCAATGTCTGTGGCCATCTGCATGATGCCAGGATATACTTCTCTCTGGAAATCCACTGTTCCTTTTGCATAAAGGTTATTTGACCTCTTTCTTTCTAATTTTACAGTGTCAGTCTCTGAGCTCAATAATTTCAACCAGATTTGCCTCCCAAGAACCTTTTCTTCTGCAGAGCAAACCATGAAGAAATACTTGAACAGTGGATGAAATGACAAATACCCTAACCCTCACAAACTATTAGAAATCAATTTCTCAAGCATCATACCCAATTATTCTCCCTTCCCCCTTTTCAACTCAGGAATCCCAAGGTTAAAGAAAAGCAGCTGAAAAAACAATATTCTTGGTTGAGGTTCATGTATGCCAAAGTTTTGGTTTTATGTAACTGTAAGAGAGGGAGGGAGGGAGAGAATTGTCAAAATCTGTTCTTTCCATTGCCAAAAAGAGATGCAGTACATGCAGAGGAAGAAGGGCTAGTGCTATTAGACACAGATAGTAAAGTTGACCAGAATCTTAGAAAGTCCTTCTGTCTCATGGGTCTCCAAATATGAGGGAAGTATGGCTTCTCTGAGCCAGACAGAATCAAAGAAGGAAAGGGTAAAAGTGTAGCTAATGTGGCTGCCAGATGGCCCGGAGAGAGAAATGGGTCCAACTGAACGAGGCTTCAGAGATAAAGAATGTGTGGATGATGCCAGGGTGTGTTTGTGAATGATCACACCCAGTGGTGTGAGCAATATACTAATAGTCATGTGTGTAGAGGTGAAGGATTATCAAGAAGGCAGGAGAATTAGGAAGTGACCAGGTGAGTGGGGCAAATAGTTTCAACAGATCCCCAAACTACAGGCAAATAGTTGGAGAATGACTAATCCAGTTTAGGAGAATGACTTCCCCAATCTTGGGTATAAAGTTATTCAAGAGAGTCAGTTGATCTATTTAGAAGATCAAGGAGAAATTGTACATATGCATCATGTAGCAAGTTTAATGTTTAAGCAAAGTTTGTGAATATTATGGTGGTCACATTCATCATGTAATTTTTGTTGAAGCTGAGACTATTTCTCTTGTGAAGTACCCTGGAGGTGAAGGAGAGCCTAGGTCAAGGCATGTTTTCAGTTTAAGTGACTGAAGTTCAATCCTAACTACCTTCCTTGCTGACGATGGAAATTTTGGCAAACATAACCAAATTGTAGGATGGGCAGGCATACAATTTATCTCAAAGGAAAGTCAGAGCCTACGACACTCTGCAGTCTGTTTCTCCTGCTTCTCTTATTGCGTTGTCTCTGTTTGCTCAGGCTGGCTTCCTCTGGGAGCAGCAAGAAAGAGCAGTGGAAGCTCCAATCTCTTGATTCCTGAAGTTCCTTCCTGAGAAAAATTATATATCAAAAACATCCAAAGGTCCTGGCATAGTGGCTCACACCTGTAATCCCAGCACTCAGGATGATATCAAGACTCTGAGATCTTTTTTTTTTAATTGTGAAAATACTGTACAGAGGGGTTACAATTACATGAGCAAGATAATGAGTACATTTCTTAGCAAGCATTGTTGCCTCCTCCTTTGTTTCCCCTTCTCATCCCTTCCCATCTCTCCCCCCCCCAAAAAGTTGTAAAGTTTGTTTTTCGACATAACAACTTGTACATCCCATTGTTGCAATGGGTCCACCTGTATCCCTATTTAAACGATGTGTTTATTTCCCTTCCCCTCCACAAATTATACCAACATCAAATACAGTGAAAACAGGGGTTATACCATGGGGGAGGGACATACAAAGCAATGAAGAAATCATAAATATGTTAGGAACAATCGCATGAAAGAAAAAAAAACATTTGAATCTTGGGGTTCATTTCACCTAACATCAATTTATCTGACCTTTTCTGGTTGTCTCAGACATATACTAGATATTGAAAATAAGAGAAACCATGGGACCTATGTTTCTTTGGGCCTGGCTTACTTCACTTAATATAAATTTTTCCAAGTCTTTCCATTTCCTAATAAATGGGGCAATGTCATTCTTTCTGATGGAGGCATAGAATTCCATTGTGTATATATACCACATTTTCTTGATCCATTCATCTACTGAGGGGCATCTGGGTTGGTTCCATATCTTAGCTGTGGTAAATAATGCTGCAATAAACATAGTTGTGCTGGTAGCTTTAGTATGGTCTTGTTTGTGATCATTTGGGTAAATGCCCAAAAGTGGGGCTGCTGGGTTATAGGGGAGCTCTATGTAGAGTCTTTTGAGGAACCTTCATACTATTTTCCAAAGTGGTTGAACAAGTTTACATTCCTACCAACAATGCAGTAAGGTTCCCTCTGTCCACATCCCCTCCAGCATCTGTTATTAGTAGAGTTCTTGATTATAGCCATTCTAACTGGGGTGAGGTGGTATCTCAATGTTGTTTTGATTTGCATTTCTTTTATGGCTAGAGAGGTTGAGCATTTCTTCATGTAAGACCCTTAGATCTTGTGATATTATGGGCTATATAACACTAACCTGTTTCTACAAATGAAACAAAACTAGAACAATCAAACCAAACCAAAACACAAAATCTAGGGGCAGGACTTGGACTGAGTTGAGGTCACACATGTGATTTTGTGGCCTGAAGGAAATGGGTGCTGTGGTTGGAAGTCCCAAAGGAACTTATGCTTAGAGAGCAGAAGTTCCTTTCTTTTCTTTTTAAAAAAGTTATCTCCAAATAGTTGTACAAAGGCGTGTCAATAGCATGTGCCCTTTTATATGTACAATGATTCTTGGTCAGTGTCACTCCTGTCATTTTCCCTCCCCGTCCATCTATCCCTACCCCCCTCACCTTTTTTAGTTCCAGTTTTGTACATTGACATTCGGTATGCTTAGTGTATTCCCCCACCATTCCTCTTTCATTAAGGCAAACATCAAGACTGTTCATTGAACTGGTGAAATAGCTGTAACCTGAAAACGATCATGAACATATTTTCTGTGTTCAGTTTTATTGTGCTATAGTCTATGATACTAGTATGGATAATCTGCTTCTTAATAACAGGAGCCATACTTTATAAAACTTCTGTATCCTTCTGTTATCTCTGAAGAGAGTTTTGAAAATTCATTGACTTAGACCATTTGTGCTAATGGATGAATTCATAAAATTAATACTATGAATACAATTATTAATAATGTTTTGTTTTCCCCAAATCTTATGACTTTAGTATTCCCTAGCAAAGTTAATTTTAGAATTTGTTCAGTATAAGCAATCATTAAGAGGAATTAGAATTGTGACTGAGTTCAGTTTGTGCTAGTTTTATTTTCAATTCAAGGATTACAGTTTTAAAGTTTTTTTGACCCTCCCTCCCTCCTTCCTTCCCACCTGCCTGCCTGCCTGCCTGCCTGCCTGCCTTCCTCCCTCCCTCCCTCCTTCCCTCCCTCCTTCCCTCCCTCCCTTCCTTCCTTCCTCCCTCCCTTCTTCCCTCCCTCCCTCCCTCCCTCTCTTCCCCTCTCTCTCTCCCTCCCTCCCTCCCTCCTTCCTTCCCGCCAGCTTGCTTGCCTTCCTTCCTTCCTTCTTTCTTCCTTTCCTTTTAGAGAAAGTACTTTAAAATAGCAATTGGAAAAAAATCTTCAAGTTTAGATTACAGATTGTTCTATAATGCCTATTTGGCTTATTCATAATGATTTAAAAATTCCTTTTCTAAGTTTTCATAGCACATTGTAGAGATGGCCAGTTTCATTTCAACACTATAAACCATGCTTGATATCTCCTCACCACCATAAATAAAGGTCATTTGTTGGTTAAAGTAAAGCTATCTGGAATCAACCTACAGAAAATGTTGATTTGTATTTTTGCCACTCACATTTTTTAATGTGCTCTCTCTGCAGTGTTCTCCTTCTTGTTGGATTTTCCCATTTGGAAGTTCACAGGGAATGAACTATTATGGATGGTAGCTCCTATGTCTAACTAACTCTGGAAAGTTTCTCCCTTGGAAGTATTTGAGAGCAGTATTTCTTTTCCCAGTATGGACTTATATAAACATTTGTTCCATTCACAAGTAGCACATTAATGCCTAATTCTGTAAAAAGTGTGTGTGGGGGGACCCTTTTCTGCTTTCCCTGTCTAGACAGAGCCTTGTTAGTATATGTCTGATCATACGGGTACTCATGCTGGTAATATTAATCGGTGGGAAATGAGCCAAAGAAAGACAACCCTATCTACCAATTAAATTTACTGAGCTTACAGGGTGGTTTATAAAGTCAACATGCCGGGCAAGGTTTACATCTGAGCAGGGAAATTGTTGCTTTCTGATCCCCAGTTGGCTGTCAGCCACCTAAAACACAAGACAGATGTTGGCTTTACCAGGGTCAGGGTTATCACAGGGTGGGATGGGTAGTCATGGGCTCTGGGATTTGCTCCTTTTCCTTTGCTGATGAATAAGAGCAAATACAATTATTTCTGAATGCCTTGGGGGTGAGCTGGGGGTGGGGGTGGAAAGTTAGTTTTGTAAAGCTGGATAGGCTATGAAATACCCAAATCACAGGGACAAACTTCCCAGGTTTCAGATGTTCTTAATTCAGCTTGTTTGATCTCAAGACAACTGATTCTATTATCTTAAAGGGCAAGGGTTAATGCCATCTCATAAAGATAATGATGATAAACACCAACAAGGTATTCACTCTGATATGTTGGCTTCCTTATCAAGGATCAAGGCAGAATTGTGGGAGAACTAAAAACACAGGGTTTGAAGTAGCATCAAAGTAATTTGTTGAGTTTTGAAGTAGGACTTTTTTTTGTTGTTTTTTAAATAATACGTTTTCTTCAAATAGAATTGTAGTATATAATACCTTAAAATCAAATGAAGGCTTTGGAATTGAGAGCTGTGTTTGTTCTGGGTCAGCTGTGTATAGACTGCAAATGGACTCCTGTCCTCTTGTTGTTTGTCTTTGGAGAAGAGTTCATTTCCACTAGGTACAAAGAAAACTAGCCATGCACCTTTTCAGGACAAAAGCCAGGCCTGAAAGAACCTGGTTGTGGGGAGACAGCACTTGCCCCGAAGCAGAGCAAAGGATTCTTAGTGTGGCGCTTGGGGTTCTATGTTGGTGACCATCGGAGACATCGTCTGACACCGGGCAGCTCGGGGAGAAGTGGGAAGCTCTGAGGAAAACTTTTGATGCACTTTTGAGAGAAGGAAAACACACAGCCTTTCTCACAAGACTGGAAATATATAGCTGGGTTGATATAATTTATTCTTGGAATTGCATATTAAACTGTATTCCAGAGACCAGGTTATATTTGGTGGTTGACTAGAAAATAGTATACCATTTATCTATTTAAGGCTAAAAATCTCCCAGATTGCTTTTTAAGCCTATAATTGCCCATGAAAATAAACAGATATTTCCCTCCTTGCTTCAATGGCCTTTCTCTTCAACTCATTCTGGAATGTTCGTATAGAATTTATCTGCCTCTTTGACTATGTCCATCTTTCAGATTCTCTCCTTCGCCAGGGAGGGCTCTTCTTGTCACCTTGTCCTTTTTGTAGAAGACCTTGTGCTCTGGGTTTTGCCTCATGTGGTCTCTTTTGGGGTTTCTGGGCTAATCTCACTCCCATCCTCCTCCCCTTCCCAGACACCTTGTCTGTCTCTGAGTGTGTGGCCATCCCTAGGTCATGCCTCCTCTTCCCTCATCTCCTCCTTAGTCCCCTCATGGCTTCCTCAAAGTTCCTGCTGTCTGCAGGCTGTACACCATCCCTTTCTTGGGGATGTTCCTTTTGCTCCCACACAGCCAGTGCTCAATAAATTGAAGGCTCTTAACCTCTGACCTTCTCCAGCTGGAGCCTGTCAACCTAACTGGTCCTGTCTAATTGCATGTGCGTGTCCATACAGTGTTCTCTTATTATCTCTTCCATTTATCAGTCATGATGTTTTGGGATCTTTTTATTGGCTGTTTTTTTTCTTATGTCTTCTTAGCCTACACTAATATGACTTTAGCCTTATCATGCATGAGACGATGCAGTGCTTGACTTTCCCTCCGAAGACTGCATGTGTGGATGAGCCATCTGTTTGCATTGCAGGGACTGAAGCAAAGAAAAACGTCAGAACATTGCTTGTACTAGAGGAAGGCTACTGGGAAGTCATGATCTCAGTCATCACGGAAGTCATGATTCTCTTCCATGTTCTCCTTCACAAAGTAATTGAAACTCTGGGCCTGACAGTAACATGAGTCATTAGGTCATAGAAATGTTAGGCAAAAGATCTGTCACTGTGGAGACTCTGGTCATTACTTTTTCTCATTTTTTAAAATTTTGTGGTATCATTCCTTTTGTATGGAAAATTTTCTTTCTGGAAGTCACCTGGCTGTGAGTCAATTTCTTTGCCTGAGAACATTGCCTAGGGCAGCAACAGAATTATATTTAGTTCTTCTGCCTCCATCGTGTTTTGTTTTCAAAGGAAAAATTTAGCTACATTCTCTGACCTGTGGCTTAAACTCTAGGTTTATAACTGGCTGAAGGAAGCTCTAATGATTGAGAAGGGAAATGCAAGAAGGAGAGGATGGGGGATTGGGCTGGGAAGCAGTGCTTAGTTCTGCCAGAGAGTGATGGGTTTAGAAAGGTGACAGAGTTTGCTCAAGATCACACAGGTAGTTAGGAGAACATCTGGGTAACAGAATCTAGAATCAGTTCTGTATTCCTGCTGTCCTTTCTCCATGTTAACTGTGACATAGTTGAAAGTCAAGTTCTCTTATGTGTCCACCTACCACTTTTTGACAATTCCAACCTAATAATATTTTCTGTTTAACCACAAGGCCCAGTTATTATTTCAAAGCATCATGCTTTATAATATTATAATTTAAAACAGCATGCAAGTATATTTTCCCACCAGAGCTAAGCCACTTGAAGATGTGAGCACAGATTAGGCTTCTCAGTATCCTTACCATACGCGATTTGGAGGAATGGATGGAGAGACAAAATGTCTGACATTCAGCAGAGGCAGAGCCGCCATGAAACAGAAGCAGCAGAGAGAATGCTTCCAACTACAATCAACAGAAACCAAAACGCCATGAAGACTGTGAGTGGGGGGTAATTAAAACATGTTAAAACACATTTGTAAGATGGAAGGGACATTCTGGAGAATAAATAAGCAAGAATAAGTCGCTTGTTTTGGTGAGATGACAAGACTCCTGAATGTAATGAGAGTACACAGCAATAGATCTTGGTTTTACTGTAAAATTTGTTCCTCTGTATGAAATCTTTCTGTCAAAATGAGTTCAGATCAGTGTTAAATTATCCCCGTGAAATCTATGAAAATGTATTGGAAAGAGGAAAGATTGTTTTCTGTTATTTATTTCACAGCAAGCTTTAATTACATGACAATCTAGTAACTCTAATGATAACTCAATCTAGTAACTCTAATGATAACTCAAGACGATAAATTAGATATCTCTAGAATGAATTTTCATATATAAGTTAAGCATATATATAGTAATTCATGATGCATGGAATCTAATATTTAATTTTTTGAATATATACATGCCAAACATATATAATGACATGTACTTTAACCTAGAGTTATTTTTATATGTCCAATGGTAAGTTACCCTGAATTTATGTATTGTTAAAATATTTCATGTTAATCATTGTAGTTGGAGATACTAAAAATATTTTAAATTATGTAATTAGTATATATATATATATATATAAAATGATAATGTCACTGATTAATCTGAATGAATAATAAAATCTTCATTAGATCAAGCATTTCATAAAATTTGTATGTGAACTATTGTCAAAATTTAAAAAGAACCATAATTTATGGAGGAAAGGAACTTAACAATGAAATTTAAACAACAAGAATAACTGTAGTTGATGTGAACATTACCAAGTGAGGTTAGCAGATGGAAGGGGACTGTAGGCTGAGTGGCTACAATTCATTCAATGGCTTTATGGAGAAACACTTTGAATGTATGTTGCCAAATGTTAGTAAATCTTTTTTTTTGGAGGGGGGTCTGGTTGTGGGGCCTGAACTCTGGGCCTGGGTGCTGTCCCTCAGCTCTTCAGCTCAAGCTAGCGCTCTACCACTTGAGCCACAGTGCCACATCCGGCTTTTTTCTTTTTGCTTATGTGGTGCTGAGGAATCGAACCCAGGGCCTCATGCATGCAAGGCAAGCGCTCTACCACTGAGCCACCTTCCCAGCCCAATTAGTAAATCTTTTTTTAGCAAGAATTATGATTCCTAGAGAGGGAGAGTGGGAAGGTACTATGTGAAGAACTTTCATGTGAGGGTAATACATTCAAACAGTGAAAAGTTATAGAGAGTTTCAATGGACATTTCTTATCAGATGGAATTATCTACCTCTACCCAAAGTAAGGTTATTGACCATCAGGTATTTGTAAGAGGCATTGTGCTAAGTCTTACAAAAAATTTTGAAAATTGACAATCAAAATTCCTTCCCTCAAGGAGTTTGTAGTCTATATTCTATCTATCTATCTATCTATCTATCTATCTATCTATCTATCTATCTATCTATCTATCTATCTATAAAACAAATAGCTTATATTAGAGAAAATATATGAATGCTGATGACTTTTGAACATATTGAACTACAGCAGGGTTATAAGAAAAGTAGAAAACAAGTGTTAAGACAAACAAGGACAAAAGAAATAAATTCCAGAGAAGAAGATCAAGAAATATTTCAGAACTGCGCAGCATTTATAAAATGTTGGGAAAATTTAACAACAAAGTCATTCTATGCAAAAAACAAGCATTTTTTATTTTTATTTTTATTTTTTTGGGTCCGGTCATGGGGCCTGAACTCTGGGCCTGAGCGCTGTCCCTCAGCTCTTCAGCTCAAGGCTAGCGCTCTACCACTTGAGCCACAGCGCCACTTCCGGGTTTTTTTTCTTTTTGCTTATGTGGTGCTGAGGAATCGAACCCAGGGCCTCAGGCATGCAAGGCAAGTGCTCTCCCACTGAGCCACCTTCCCAGCCTCCCCCCCAAAACAAGCATTTTAAATAGGAAAACTAAGCCGGTCGCTGGTGGCTCATGCCTATAATCCTAGTTACTCAGAAAGGCTGAGATCTGAGGATTGCAGTTCAAAGCCATCCGGGGCAGGAAAAGTCCGTGAAGACTCTTAATCTCCAATAAATAATCAGAAAACAGAAAGTAGCCCTGTGGCTGAAATGGTTAATCTCCAATAAACCAATCAGAAAACAGAAAGTAGCCCTGTGGCTGAAATGGTAGAGTGCTTCCCTTGAGCTGAAGAGCTTAGGGACAGCACTCATGCCCAGAGTTCAAACCTCATGACTGGCAAAAAAAAAAAAAAAAAAAAAAAGGAAAATGAAGAATGGGTAGGAAGTCTCAGAAAAAATTAAAGGCATAGAAGAGAGCTTAACCTGGCTAGAACTCAAATGGTTTAAGGAGGCAGTGAGGAAGACAAAGCCAGAAATGTAAAGGAGGGATGAGTATGGAAGGGCTTTAATGTCAATCTAAGAGTTTCTCTGAAGTTTGCTTAAGTGCCTCCAAGGATTTATGTCCTGGTAACAAGTATACACCGGGCTTAATGCAAAAGCAGGATAGTGAGTGAGAGACATAGAAGAAGTTACAACAGGAAGAACTTTGGTAACTGTCATAATCATGCAAGCGGATCTATGAAGATCAGAGCTAAGTTTCTAATTTGCCTTTCATGCATCTCACTTTCTACATGGGCAGTGGGAATATAAAACAAGAAAACAGATTTCAAAACTTTTACAGGTTATAATAAGGAGGTTTCAATAAGTGGCTACTTGTGGGGATCAGGTTAAGGAGGAATTAAGGATAATTTCATGAGTTAAATCTTTATAGGATAATGTCAGTCTAAAAATGAAATAAAACACATAAAGTAAAGCAGGGGAGTTATCCTGGTGACCTGGCAAAGGACGCATTTAGGGAAAGATTTTAAGATGGCAGACCAAGCATGTTAATTTATTTTCTCTTCACCTCTAATCCCACTGAAATAATAGTAAAGTGGTTTGGCCGGGAGCCTGTAATAATCAGAAGAAAGGGAGGAAGAGGTCCACAGCAGGTGAGAATTTCAACAAGTTTCTGGAAGAGGGAACACAAAGAAATGTGAAAAGGGAGAGAGGCTGGAGGAGGGAGTTGATTCATGTGTACATGGGGAATGACATGAAAGTCGATCCAGGGTCAAGTTGGCAGGTGTGGACACAGGAAATCGAAGTCGTGGGGCAAAGCTGGTGTAAGCAATGCAATAGATCCACCACCCTCCTCTCCTCCCTGTGGGGAGCGGCGAGGAGCCTGGAAGAGGGTGCCTGGAAGAGGGTGCCTGCTGCTTCTGCAGCCACTGGATCTTCTCTGGCTGGGAACAAAGTGCTTCAATAAAAGCATCACTTTTGATTTACTCTGTGGTGTGAGGCAGTTTGTCAAGCTGTTCTCTGAAGAACATAATAATCTGCCTGTTGAAAATTGAGATGTCCAGAGAAGCGCTAGTCCCATTCTGGCAGCTAGAATACCCACTGAACATTTAAAAATCCTCCCAGCTATAATCCTGCAGCTAACGACCCAATTTTGGGTAATTCTTCCCATTTAGGGAAAAGGCCTCCCTAAAAGTAGCAGAGGGGAATTTAAATGGCACAGAACTTCATTCTTTTTAGACAGTTACAAATACTAGAGGAAAAGTAACATTTTAAGGGAAAAAAATCAAGATAAACACACACATATATACATGTATGTTTCATATATGTATATATATGTATATATATGAAACATATATATGAAAGACTAACTCTTAAAGAAATAGAAATCATTTATGGAACAAAAGAGAGCTTTAAATAGTGTAGTCTATGAAATTTGTCAGTCAGATCTGAAAAAAAAAATCACCTCTGTAAAACAAAAGGAGGATTCCAGAAGAAAAAGTAAAAGCAAAATGAACAATTATTTTTAATCAGTCACAAATGGTTGCCAAAAAGTAAAACCTGAAGAGTTTCAAGGAAAAATTAGGTCACGCCAAAATATGAAAGACAACATGTAATATGTCTGGAAGGTCCAACACCAGATTAATAGGCATCCTAGGAATGGAAAGCAGAAGGAGGTAAGGAAACTTCTGGTGCAGCTAGCTATGACAGGAGGAGTGCTTTTCAGTTTGAGTTCTCGCTAGCTCACTGCTAGGACATATACTAGGTTCTTGTCAAAGTCAGATAAATGAATGTTAAGGAAGGAAGATGGACACATTTTCAAGACTGAAATCTGCTGGTTTGCACTGTAGGGACTGATGACACAGAGGAAATAAGGTCCTAGATGGTGGCGTGCAGAAGTAAAGTTTCCAGAGAACTAGGAAATGGAGTAAGAGGATAGATAAAAGCCACAGTTCCAGGAAAAGCTATTTTGAGGTAGTTGTCAGCTTTAGGAAGTATTGTATTTTGTGCTAGCTTCTTTTAAATGGGGTTGAAAGAATTTTAGAAGCTTTTCTTTTTCTCTAATTAGAAATGCAACAACTCTTCATGTAGAAAAGTACAGAAAAGCATAAAGAAGACAGTGTAACTCGTGTGTGGCTTCTTTCCTTGAAGTATAGAGTGAATTAAAGCCCCACCTCCATCCTACCCCGGTGAGAACCACCTACCAGTAGCAAGGTAAAAATAGCAGTAAAAAGAGGCAAAGTACCATTGCTTACTCATGATATTCCTGAGCCATCACCCAAACTCCCTAGAAATGGAAGGTAGCTTCTCCCATCTGCATTTCTCTGGCAGCCATGGGAGTAACTGGCTAAGACAGACTCAAGTATGACTCTCCTAGAAGGGATATATCTAGCAACCTAAACACATGTTTAGCTGCTTTTAACTTTTAGTATGACAATCATGCAGGAACTACCCCAAACTTGATGATTTCCATATCATTAGATGACCAGAAGGCAGGAGTAGGGTGGAGGGGAGGCTAAAAATCTGGAGTTTTAAACCAGGAGACTGAGAACTTGCCACTCAAGTGGCCTGTGGACCACAATGTTGGTAACACCCGGGAGCTTGTTAAAAATGTTGGTGCGGAACCAGTACAACAGTGATACTCACTAGACACTATGTTGGAAATGTTACAATTTGGTGGTGAGTGGAGTTGGGGGGCCGTGGCTGGGGCCAGAAGAGGGAGAAAACGGGGGAGGTAGCACTGTCAAAAACAAATGTACTCATTACTTTATGTAACTGTAACCCCTTTGTACATCACCTTTACAATAAAATAAAATTTTAAAAATGTTGGGACTGGGTGTGTGGCTTAATAGTATAACATCCGTCTTGCAAGCATGAGGCCCTGAGTTCAGTTCCCAGTACTGACGAAACAAACAAACAAAAAGGAAGAAAACGAAAAGAATAATGGGATTACCTTAGAGCTACTGACTCAGAATTATGTTGGAATAAGGTATTTGGGTGATTCAAGAAGCATTCAAGTAAGTGATACAATTGTTCTAGTGCCTGGTATTGGAGGGAAAGTTTTCAACCCAGTCTTCCTTAAGCTACTGTGGGGGAAATGTGTATGGTAAATGTGTTGGTAAAAGCCACATGCATGAATGTGAAGCACGTTTGTGTTATTTGTGATGTTTTTGGGCACTGCATAAAGCAAGAGAGTCTATTAGGGAAATGAGCACTTGGTCTTAGGGTCCATTGCCATTTGCTCTGGGCAAATGCAGTTCAAATTTATAGCTGAAGGGATTTTGGTAGCTGATGCAAACTTAAACATTCAAGGCACAATCTCAAGGACAATAGTTATGAAAAAGTTTCCTGCAGGCCAGAAAAGTGTCTTATTGGGACCAACAATAGGAAACTACAAAATAAAACCTTCTCAAAGTGCTTTTATCAGGGAAGGGAAATTGGGAAAAATGAGGGAGGGGGTAACAATGTTCCACAAGAAATGTACTCATTACCTTACATATGTAATGGTAACCCTTCCATACATCACCTTTACAATAAAATTAAACAAATAAAATAAAATTTAAAAAATGCTTTGATCAAGGTCCTTTTTCTTCCTCCTTTTTCTGGGTGGAAATGTGTGTTTTCTTTCCACATTTTACTTTCTCTGGAATTTGATTGCAAACGTATGTCAGAGTTGTGTTTTCTTCCTTGTTGCCTTATCTCTTGTCCCTGGGCAAAAGTATGTGAGGTTCATATTGCTTGACAACATGAGACTTCCTATTATTCTCAAAGCATTTTGAATGAACTGTAGACATCATTGTAACATGTGAATATTCAGTTACTTAGCACACAGTTCATTTATTGGCTGCTCTAGATGTGGGTATTCTGTTTGTTTTGAGTTAAAGCCAAGTCTGAGCCATGTCTGTCTGCTTGGGGCTGGCCAGTGTTGGCTGATACTCTTCTACTCCTCTTTTTATCTTCCTGGTAATCTCCAGCTTAATTTAGTTCCTGCCTTTAATACTCCCATCTGGCTTCTTTCTTTTTTTTATATTAAAACATCTGTCTGAAACTTACATAGTCATTTTCATGACCAGTTGGCTTTTTAGAGTCATGTGTCTCTTCTGCATGGAGCTGAGGTTCACGTTAACCTCTCAGATAGAACATAGAGGATATTAGGTGCAAGCTTTCAGCAGTCCTTTAAATACTTCAAAAATGTTCAAGTTGTTTGCTTCTTTAGTCTCCCTGGTTACCACTTGTTCAAGAAGTTACCTTGAGGAACAAAGAATGTGTCCGTTTCCTCCTCAATATCTAGTCTCTGCCCTTACTGAAGATGCACAGGCACTCTGATCAAACTTGATACACATCAAAATCAGACCGATATAAGTTAAATGTCAATTACTTTCTCCTATCAGTTTCTATTAAATATCATCCCTCAATTTGTGTTGATAACTTTATTGAAGGATTACTTAAAGAGAAGAAGATTAAAAATAACTATCTTTTGCTTGCATGGTTTTAACATTAGTGGCTAAATCTCGGAGATTGTTTTCAAGCAATGCTACATAAAAGTGGCATGTGAAAGTTTTTGTGTCAATAAACACATCCTGATTTTGTGTGCATGGTGATAGTATTCTATACATTTGTCAATGCTTCTCAATCATATGCTTAAACTTGCTGAGTTTTGATGTATGCAAATAACACCTCAACAACACTGATTAAAAATAAGCAGTGCTACACTGGGCACCGGTGGCTGATGCTTGTAATCCTAGCTACTCAGGAGGCTGAGATCTGAGGATCGCATTTCAAAGCCAGCCGGGGCAGGAAAGGCTGTGAGACTCTTATCTCCAATAAACTACTCAGAAAACGGGAAGTGGCGCTGTGGCTCAAGTGGTAGAGTGCTAGCCTTGAGTTGAAGAGGGGAGGGACAGCGCCCAGGCCCAGAGTTCAAGCCCCACGACCGACAAAAAAAAAAAAAAGAGCAGTGCTGAAAACAATCCAGCTGTATGTTTTTTTTCTACAATAGAGTAACATCGATATCCTCTAAATCACCCCCAAATTATTTTCTTCTTATTATTAAGTATTGTATAGGCATCACTATGAAGTGTCGGCCACAGGTGACTCATTTTCAGGGTCTGGTGCTTATTTGTGTGTGAGGGAATCGATTTTATTCATAATTTGAAAAATAAATAAATGAAAGTCTAATGTGTGCGACCACTCTTGCTGCTTAATAAGAACTGGCAGAGGAATAAGCCACACATTAATAATCAGATGCTGTACTTGAATGGATTCACTCAATAATTATTTAATGCCACATCTGTGCCAGATGAAACTTCCCTGGCATTTCTTTGGCCTTCATTTGTGAGTCCCTCATCTAAGACTGTCTTTCTGAGTCAAACTTGTCCCTTTTCCCACTTCTCATTTGTCTTTTTGAACTTTAAAACAACAATAATGGCAACAAACAACAGAAACTGGAAAGATAATCCTTCCTTCCTCTTCATAAGAGTGTGTATATGGATTTTATTCTTCTTTTTTCTCATAACTTTATCTCCCTGATGAGATTGCAAGTTATTTTTGAGGACACATGCCAGAAGTCTCTCTCTAACCAGGCTTTGTCATAGGCTGAATTTTCAGTGCCTACTTTAATGCCTACATGTCTCTACTATAGCATTTGGAATTCTTTACCAAAATGGCTTTCTAGTGTTTGTGATCTTGTGAATTAAAAACTCCTAAACAGCCTCTTTCTTATCATTGTGTTTCAAGTACATAGCACAGAACTTAGTAAGATATTTAAAAGCTTTACTGACAAAACAGATTTATTAATACAAGGGATGCCAAAAGAACCAAATAATCAAAATATTTAAACTTTTATTCTGCAAATGTACTTGAATTTACTTCTTTGTATTTCAAGCTTCCATTTCCTAATTATTTTGTGATCCATTTAAGACATTTTATCTGAGTGTAATATAATACTAGTAAGGCTAGCAGCTAAGTTAAATTTGTTTTTATGTTTCTCAAACTAGTTTGGCTTGAAATCAGGAAAAAAGTATATAATAAGTATATTCATATGTATAGATACACATAGGAAAACAACATTGATTCTTATCTTTGGCCTTCTTATTATAATACACTCAATTCTCTTTTTTTAAATCTTACTGATACCAAGGTTTGAAGTCAAGACCTGGTGCTTGCTTGCCTGCTTGCTTGGCTGCTGTTCTATCATTTGAGCTACACCTTCAGGCTGGCTTTTTGCTTATTATTTTGGAGATAGAATCTTTGGACTTTTCTGTCTGGGCTTGGCTTTGAAATATGATCCTTCAGATCCCAGTCTTTTTTTCCCCAGTCCTTCTATTCTCTTTATTCACATATTTTAAAACCCTGTTTTTCTGATAGTACCATTCTCAGATTTTAACTCTGCCCCATGATAGGTATTCTATTCAAATTGGTTTTTTAAATTTATTAAATTTATTAATTTTTTTTTTTGGTGAAAATACCATACAGAGGGGTTACAATTACATGGGCTAGGTAATGAGTACATTTCGTATCAAGCATTGTTGCCTCCTCCTTTGTTTCCTCTTCCCATCCCTGCTCTCCCATTCCCCCCTCCTGCCAAAGTTGTAAAGTTCGTTTTTTGACATAACGTCTTGTACAACTCATTGTTGCAATGGATCTACCTGTATCTCTATTTAAACAATTTCTTTTTTCCCTTCCACTCCCCAAATTATACCAACATCAAATACAGTGAAAACAGGGGTTATACTGTGGGGGGGGGACATACAAAGCAACAAAGAACTTATCTTGTAAATCATTGGTGCCTGGCTGAGTTTCTTTTGTATTTGTTCTACTTTACTGATTTCGTGATATCCTATTACAGTTTACAAATATTATAGATTTTTGTTTTGAGACGGAGTCTTGCTAGAAATCCCAGGTTGACTTCAATCATTTAAAAAAATTATCTGAGCATCAGTTACTAATCTAAAATGGAGATGAGCCCAGTGGGAGATAGAGTGCTTCCTTAACATGCATAAGGACCTGAGTTCAATCCCAACACTACTGAAAAAAAAAGAGATAACATGGAGATGATAAACATCACTTTTTTGCAATCACTGTAGGGATTAAGGAAACAATACACATAAAGTAGGAACCTAACTCTGTCATGAGAAGAAGTAGTACTACTCCCACTTTATAGATTAAAAAAATGAGCTCAAGAGGTTAAGGATTAATGAAACAATACACTTAAAACAAGAGCCTAACTCTGTCATTAGAAGAAGTAGTACTACTTCCACTTAATAGATTAATAAATGGAGCTCAAGATGCTAAATAACATACCTTACCTCATTCAGTTTGAAAGTGGTAACACAGTCTGATAGTCAAAGTATGCTGAAATCATAAGGCTGTTTTGCTTCTTAAAGTGACCCTGGGCAGTAAATAACCCACTGCTCAACACTCCAGTCCTGAAAGGAAAATTCTAAAAATCCCCAGTAAATATAATGATTATTCTGAAAAAACGATTTGGTGTTGGTCACAGTAAATGACGGTGTAGTTACAGAAAGGCAGGCGGCAGCAACCACCATGCTAATAAATGACACATAGAATTCCAGAGTGTTTTCAAAAGGGAAGCTTGGTGACTTTCTGACTGCAAATGCTTTCCTCATTTCTTTCTGTAGCTTGGAAACTGTTACGCTTGGCAGTGAACGAATGACTTACTGCAAACTGGATTCCAGCCACCCTCACAAGTACCTTTTCAATCAAATGTCTGTGGATTAGTCAGGTTCAGTGAAAAACCAAGAATATACAAATATCCTCTATCACAACATTGGTTTCAATCTTTGAAATAAATTTTTGGTTGCTGAATTGTTTAGAGAGAAGCGGAGAATCCCTCTATCAACTCACAAAATCTGGAATAAACTAATAAATATGTTATACTAGATCATATGCTTGAAGATTTTAAATAATCTCATACATAATTTCAAGAGTGTGGTAAATAAGTCAATGTGTAGGACAAGGGAACCAGCCACATTCATTTCCCATAGTACCCATCTGTCAAGTGTATCAACACTTGTCTTTGCCAGAACTGCACAAAACTGACTTTAGACCGATGATGTGTGTAGGTCACCGCCTTGGCACAGAGCCAAATGGTAGCAGTGTGAATCTCACTGCACTAGAGTGTGGCTTTACTTCTCTGTACCTAAATTTCTTTGCATATAAATGCCCGACTCCAGGAGTTGTCTTGAGGACTAGTATTTGTGATCTTGGGAAGGATAAACTCGTAAATAGTTTGTTTCATATTCACTGTATTCCAAGTGCTCAGTGCAGAGTTTGGTAAGACATCTACATATTGTAAGTTGGTTGTGGTGGGATGCAGAGCTCCTGTCTAGAGTTCTTGAGGATGTAATGATTTGAGGGAAGAAGTAGAGCAGAACAGCATGAGGATGTCAGCTCAGCTGGAGATCAGCTTCTACCTTTTTTTTTTATTATTATTATTTTATTTTATTTGTGAACATACTGTACAGAGGGGTTACAATTACATGGGCAGGATAATGCATACATTTCTTACCAAGCATTGCAGCCTCCTCCTTTGTTTACCCTTCACCTCCCTTCCCAGCCTCCCCAAACCTTCCCCCCCCCCGCCCGCAACGACATTGTAAAGCTCGTAGCTTCTGCCTTTTCCCATGGGATGCTTAGTGTTGTCTGTAGGTTGTCATATTTGAAGGGGGCTGCGACTGGCTTCTACTTGGTAGAGATGAGACACTACTAGACATCTATGATCTACAGGATGCTTTCCTACAGCAGTGATCCAGTTCAAACTTCAGGAGTGTGGCATTACGTGAGGAACCCTGGCCTGTTCTCACCTCTCCTGTGAAAGATGAGGATGAGAGCAGTGCGGAAGAGAGAACTCCTGGTCGAGGGGAGAGAGAGTGTGTGCGTTTACAGCACGTACAGCATGTGCAAGGCCAGACAGCAAGTTAAATACCTCAATTTGGCTTTATATACATTGTGATTCTAGAACCAGACAGTAACATACTTCCATGAAATAGAAATGACAAGAAGTAGGCCACATAACCAAATCCATTTATTGAAGACCCAAGCAAACTTCTTTCTAGCAACTTCCTCCTTGAGTGTGTTGTGACTTTTTTTGTTTTGTAATAAACCAGACTACTCTGAGATAACTAAAAATTAAAAGTTTAATGATAAGCTGGAAAAATTTTTGTTTGGGGAAAAGGAGGGATCTAAACCAGAGGTTACACCAAGAAGTAGAGCTTCTTGGTTGTTCTGTCATTATGGGATGTTTGGTAATATCACTGTCCTCTATCAACTAGATGCCAAGGAAACTAGCGTATTTATAAATTTTTAACACAAGGAGACCACATGTTGATGTTGCTGAATGGGAACTATAGCTAGCTCTCCATGACTTTCTGTCTATACAAAAGGAATATAGAGAGAACCAAGCGGCATGTGCATTGTGGGAAGCACACCCATTACCTGTAGAATTGGTACCAATCCATAGTCATTAGGATGGCTTTTGGGTAGCCAGAAGCCACAGGTGGCTGCCTTTGTGTTGTCTTGTCAGATGACCCCAAGGTGTGGTACAAATGTCACTACCTCTGTGATCCCTGTTGTGAAAAAAGCTAGAAAGTGATGCCATGTGATAGGATTTGCCAGTGCACTACAAAACAAATGTAATAAACAAAAACAATCCAAAACTACAATAAAGCAAAAGAAGTACATAATGGTCATGAGTGATTCTCTTTCACTCCTAAAATATTTTATATTATAGAGCCATAATTTTGCATCTTTTCCTAAGATAACTTTACTCAATTTTATTTACTTATATAAAGAAATGTAAGGAGTTGGAAGCATGGTTCAGGTGGTAGAGTGCCAGCCAATGAGTAAAAGTGTCAGATACTGAGTTCAAGTCCTAGTCTTGAACAAAATAATACGTGGTAATGCTGTGTGTGTGTGTGTGTGTGTGTGTGTGTGTGTGTGTGCGCGCATGTGTGTGTGTGTGTGTGTATCTCTGTGATTGTATGGTGCGGTGCTTTGGATGGATCCTAGGGCCTTACGAATATTTAGTAAATGTTTTCCACTGAGCCACACTTCAGTTATCTCGTGAGGTTTAATTTACCATCCATCTTCTTTTCAGATCTCACTGTCTTCCCACCCTCCTAAACACATATCTGAGACAAGGGAATCCTGGATTGACATTATATTTGGAGAAAGGCTGATATTAAAATGTGACCGTATCCCAGAGTTCAAACCCCACGACCGACAAAAAAAAAAAGTGAACTTAGCAGAAAACTAGCATTTTATGAATGTAAAAGTGTTCGTTATGTCTGTACAACCCCAAACTTTCCTAACCTGTATCAAGGAAAATAGTTCTCTAAAATACATAAACACCAGTCCCTTATAGTATTCATGGAACTCATTCCCAGTCAGGCTCATGAACAAACTACTTTGGTTGGGTAGAATTGGATAGGATTTCAATTTAATTTTGCAAGTACTTGTTGAGTGAGACCTGTTTTTCTCAGCCCCCTAATATGAATTGCTCTGAATTCTGTGTGGAGGCAGAGAAATTGTTTTAGAGAAACATTACTTGAAAACACTTGAGTGTGTTCAGTTATAAAGACTGTAACTTGAGTCGTATATGAACTAGAGAAAAAAAACGGAGAAAGGCCAAGTGAAAATATTTTGCCAGCTCTTACATTTGTATATCTTTTTCATCCCTGATATACTTATGTTTTTACAAAAATCTTTCCTAATTAGATTTTAAGCCATTTGTGGGGAGGAACGGGATTGCTTTGTAACAAGGGTTCTCAACACACATATAGTAGGGTTAACATACTAGTAGCTTCTAGACTCTCAGTAAACACTGAGGGGCTGAGAGGAAGTGTAGATTCCCAAGAGTGCTTCCTTAATGCTGGGTATTTTCCATGAGAAGCAGAGCTGGAGTCGAAGCATCATTCCTTTACATTGGGATGGTTTCCTGAAGGGTTTCAGCACAATGACACTGATTAGCTGCCAGACTAATTGCTTACCACCACCAGCCTTGTTTCATAGGCAAACTGGGCCCAGGGGTAACATAACACCCACGCTGAGGCAAAGTTTCCAACATGTGCTTCGAAACCTTCCACCTTGAATGGGAAAGGTGACCTTTCGGTGAACAAATGTTCTTTCACCCTCACTGTTTAGCAGTTGTTAACGCTAGGCCCATGGCATGATTGATGTCCGGGCTTTCCTCTGTTCTGTGAAGTAGGTTCTACTTTTCCCCCTCGGAGCTGTGAGCTCTTTATATTGTTTACCTTTGATAAGGTGTCTGGGTTACCCATAAATTTGAATGTGTTTTTAAATGACCCTGGTGGTTGCTGAAAGACTGTTATTCTGCTTGGTAGGTTTCTGACTTTTCTTCTGCAACTCACATTACTGGCTAACACTTTTTGTCGGGAATACCACCTTCTATTAGTAATCTGGAAAAAAAATTATTTTGGCCTGTGTCTCTTGTTTGTGGCTTGATTGTTTCACACAAGTGAGGAAGTCTTTAAGTCTGTTAAGGAGAGGGGATCTTTAAGCCCTGCTTGCAACTAGCTGTAGAAAGAAACATCAGAAAAGACTGAAAAGCCAGACCGGTTTTATTTAGTGATTTTTAATTTTTAGAGGGGAGGGCAGCTTCTTTCTCAAAGCCACCTTTGTAGATGCCTTTAGAAGCGGGACTGAGGCCATGTAGAAAGAATGGTTATAGGTACAAACCTTGGGTTTAAATGTGGGGCTTGAGCAATTCACTTGTCTTGTCTGTGCCTTAGTATATTTACTTGTAAATTGTAAAGTGGAAATAGTTATAATATAATAATAATAGCACCTACCTACTAGGTTGTTGTGAAGTGAAATTGGTTAGCATATATAAAGGGCTTAGATGGAGTACCTTTTGCTTTGTAGGTGCTGTGTGAATGAAAGGTATTATAGGTTTCCAGACAATTTTGCCCTCATAACACTTCTAAAATAAAAATAGTTATCTTGTTACTTTAAAAATTAATTTATTTGGTGGTAAATTAATCTAAAGTGATATCACACAGGTCTCTCCCTCCAACCCTCCCTCTGTGCTTTTTCTCTTTTCTTTTCTTTTCTTTTCCTCTCTCTCTTTCTTTTTGTGAAAGAATTTCACTATGTAGCCCAGGCTTGCCCTCCAATTTGGGATCCTCAAAGTGGTGGGATTAAAGAATATTTCTATCTTTATTGACTTCATTTAAGGTGACGATTTGTAAGTTTTGCGGTGGAAGTTCTAGTATGTTTGATAAGGAACTGCCTCCATTTTCTGAGTAGGTGCTATATGAATGAGATATGTACCATATTGTATTGCCCAAATCAGAAAATTTCTGAATGTGGAAAAAAACCCTGACCATAGTGATTTCAGAATAAAGACTGGATTTATCCAGAGACAGCACAATATGATGATAAAGGTATTTTCTGTATATTATCTATCTGGATAGTTTTTGGTTAGGTCTATTGGTGTTTCTTCAGGAATTGAAGAAGAATAGAAACTCAGGCAGTTCCCTCAGATAAATCATTTATTGAGCTTATAGTATGAGCTAAGCAAACATAGTCTTCTGTTTCTTGATTGCTGATTGGCCAAATGAAGCTATATATTACTGAGGGCTTACTAGTTGAAAAGTCTTAATCTAGATTCACTATTAACATGATTGTGATCCTCACAATTAGTTCTACATACAGAGAAAGAGAGCTCAGCTGTATTAATTAAACTTCTAAAAGGTGGTAAATGGCTGAGATGAGACAAAAATTTGAGTCTCTACCATGTTATACCTTGCCAAAAGCATTCGCACTAAATGGCCATTCAAAGGGTCTGGTAGACTTTAAGTTTGTTTGTTTGTTTTTTTTCATCTTAGGTAACTTTAATTAAAGTGTCCACAGTACTTTTTCCCAGGGAGGTATACAGACCCCTGACCTCAAAACAGGTTCACAGTTGCTCAGAGACCAATTACCCACCAAAGGAAGGCCGGGCTGCTGCCTGGAATCTACACTTGTTGTGCCTTGGACTCAAGGTAGTCACAAGGGCTCTGGGCCTTTGCCCAGAGCTGAGACCTCCTGACTCCAGAAGAATCACTATTTTCCCAGCCCTGTGAAGCTTTGTCAACTCATACACAGGCTGGCAAAGTGTGAGATGGGAAAATGGGGCTAGCCCTCACTTCTAAAGCGATCACCATTTTCACCACAGTGCCCTGGTAGCGGAGGAGTCCTTTACTACTACAGAGTGGTCATTCCATTAGGAAAGAACACACATCTCATATAAATAAAAGGCAAAATGAGGAGGGTGGGTGAGGAAGTGGGAACTGGCACAGATGCTGAGATACTGCTTTCCAGGTTCAGAGAGATAGATGCAAATCAAGAGATACTGGAGGGCTTTTCTAAGTAAAGCGTGTTTCTCTTGAGGGGCTGGGGTGGTCACCCTCTTGGGTGATGAGAATAGACTTTAACCTTGTGACCTATTATACTCTCTACAAGGACTGAGAAACAGAAAAGGCCTGGCACCTCTGGAAGTGCCTTGTCCCATGTTCCAGAGACCTGCAAGCAGCTGATGGGCAAGCCTGGAAAGAAAGCTGCAAGTGACACTTTTGGATGGGGAGCACATGCACGACTGAAAAACTGCAAGTTAGTGTTGTAGAACGACCATTTGTCACATTTGTATTGGAATAACCTTATACACCATTAAAACCACAGATCTTAGCTGTGCCACTTAATGAATTATGGTAAAAATTATACATCCATTCATGTACCACCCCAGAAAGTCTCCTTGCCTCGTCTAGTCAGATCTCATTCCTGGCACCATTGTTCTGATCTGTTGCTCCACAAGTAAGTTTTGCCAGCTGTTAAACTTCACAAAAATGAACCACGCAGGACATTCTGTTCTGCATCTTCCTATCTTTGAACAGCATACTGTTATTTTTAAATACAGCAAAAGTATTGTATGAATTAGTAGTTCATTCTTCATTATCCTGTATAGAATTAGACTGCATACATCACATTACTTTCCTATCCTCTTTTATATGAGTTATTTCCAGTTTGGACCTATTGAAATAAAGCTGCCATGAACTATTGTATGTCTTTTTTTTGTTTGCTCATCATTTTTCTTTTTTTATTGTGAAAATACTGTACAGAGGGGTTACAATTACATGGGCAAGATAATGAGTACATTTCTTATCAAGCATTGTAGCCTCCTCCTTTGTTTCCCCTTCCCATCCCTTCCCATCCTCCCCCCATCCCCCCTACCCAAACCTCCTCCCCCGCCTTACCAAAGTTGTAAAGTTCGTTTTTGACATAACGATTGTACAAGTCTTTTATGGCTGAATTTTTATAGTGTCTTGTGAGTGAATACCTAGGATTGGAATGATAAAGGAGATAGATATTTAGTTTAATAAAAAATTGCCAAATAGTTTCTCAGTATGGTCTATACATTGCACATTACCAATATATGAGAGTTGTAGTTGTTCATATTCTCCACACTTGTGTGCAAGTATCTATTTCAGTAAGTAGAAGATGACTCCTCACTGGATTTTGTTTAGAATTAATGATCATAATTAATGATTTTAGTGAAGCATGTTTATATGTGCTTATTGTTCATTTGTATATTTTCTTTTGTGACTTTTCTATTCAGAGCCTTAGTTCATTTTGGTTTTGGTTCAATTCTCTGGGGAAGATGGCCTTGGGGTTCCGTTGTTTGTCCCATACAGATTATGTTTGCTGACAGGTCTCTTTCTGCAAGTGTCTTTGTAATAGGCAAGAGGCGTGACACAAGCGCAAGCTCACATTGCTTGTAGCCTTCAAATGGATCCTTTATAGACACTCTTGTGGAGTTATAATAAGAATATATGAGTCACCCTCCAAAACCTCGTGGTACCCTGCTTGGGATCATACTCATTTAACTGATCGAAGTAAAGATTACTGGATAGATTAAAATAAAAAAATTCCCCAAAGCTAAACACTGTGACTTTTTCCCATAAAAGGGAGTTTTAGAAATAAGTGCTAATTATTTAAACATTTTCTTAATCTTAAAAGCAGAACACATTTTATGTAATGTAAATTGACAAATATTTTAAAAGAAAGTGTTGACATTTAAAAAGTAAATAAAACAAGCAGATCTGTGATGGTGAGGACCCATTGCTATTGTAGTTTTTTCAGAGTATGCCGTATTTCTTTCTGAAGGGAAATGTGTTAAAAATTTGGAAGATAACAGCAGATTGGCTCACACCCACATAATCAAGTGATATCCTTTAAAGGTTGAGAGGTAGATTTGGGCTCATTGATTTCAACATTAAATCTGCTGTATTTATGTTACTGTTCGAACTCTTACCTCACTCTCTGGATCAAATAACACACCACAGGCCACAATTAGGAAAATGGAAACCTAAGTTTCAGGCCACTCTAATCCGCTTGAGTAAATAGTTGCTGCTACTATGAAGAACTTTTCCCATTTGGAGGGTAGTGAGGTTGGGAGACCATTAAGAACCCTCTCTTACCTTCTTGGCTCAATTGTGTGAGAGAGAGTGCATATTGAGTGGCAGGTTTCACATCCAATTTGCTTTAGTGGGTCTGTATTTGAGTGATATTTTCTAAATTCATGGACCATTACTTCTGTTTAGGGATGAATTGTGCCTCCTCCCCATGTGTTTAAATCTTAACAGTATCTCAGAATATGACTGTGTTTGGAGATAGAGATTTAAAGGAGGTAATGAGCTAAAATGAAGTCATTAGGATAGATTCCAATCCAATAGTACTGGTTGTCCTTATAAGAATCCACCTAGGCACAAAGATGTACATGCACAGAAGGAAGTCATGTAAGCTCCAGGAAGAAGATGATCATCTGCAAGCCAAGAAGTAAGTTCGAACAGGAGCATAAGCTCATACCTTGATCTTTGGACTTTTAGCCTCCAGGGCTGTGAGAAATAAATTTATATTGTTTTTTTTTTTGGGGGGGGGGTCTGGTCGTAGGGACTGAACTCTTGACTTGGGTGCTGTCCCTCAGCTCTTTAGCTCAAGGCTAGCGCTCTACCACTTGAGCCACAGCACCACTTCCGGCTTTTTTCTTTTTGCTTATGAGGAATCAAACCCAGGGCCTCATATATACACCTATTTATATGAATACACACATCTACATATTGTATACATATGTATCTAGGTATATGAACATTTGGAGAAAGACAGATTTTTCCCTTTGATGTTTAATCACCAAATGTTTTAATTCTTGGGAAAATTTATTGAACACTTATCTGCTTCAATTTCCCCTCTAAAATGCCTGTGTTGTGGAACTCTTGATGAAACAAATAAGATTTTTACTTAGGGTCATGTTAGCACATGATGCTTATTAGGTTAAAGGCTTTGGAATCATATTCTAAAGATCTACTAGTTCAGGAATAAATATATGCATATATACTTAAAAATATACATTTGTTGTGTTGCCTTAATAGCAGGGCAGGGCAAAGCTTTGAAGGTTGTGGCAAGTATTCTGACTCTGAGAAGCAGTGGAGTATTTCCCCGGCCTTCATAGCACTCTGGTCACTTGCTTTTCACAGAGTGCTGGCCTTCCTCGAGAGCCACAGCCCTCTCTCCATCCCATCTGGACTCTATCACTAGGGGAAGAAACAGGCAGGCAAACACTCCTGGGAACTGGTTGTTGGTTCCCTGAGCCTGACCTTTGTTTCCTGGACTCCAGTTTATTAACATGAAGTCCAGGGAGGTCATGTTCCTAAAAGCCAACACAAATTTGGTGGTCCCAGTTCTTTAGAGACACATGGAAGCTTGTTGGGCTCTGAAGTATACCATTTCCTCAGGGATTTCATTATTGTTGATAGGGTTTTTCATTCATCTTCCCAGTTCTGGGAAGCATATTGTATTTATTGACACCCAAAAGTTAGTTACTGAAATCAAATGATCACATGTTTGTTTTTGTTTTTTTTTTCCATCTACTGTCTTGCTGGAAGGGAACGGGTGTGCTTGCAGGTAATGAAGCAGGAAGGGCAGCCTGCTGAACAGGAAGGAAGGGTGAGGCAGGAGAATTAGAACTGGTTGGGTAGGATTTCAAGGGGGCTTTGCATTATTATTTAGGACCCCGAGGAGCTTACTTGCTACCTCCCAGGGGACAGTTGAAATACTTTCCCCCTTATTAACTATTTATAGGTACAGAGCTTGCTAGAGGCATAGCACTGCTGGAGATAAAAGTTACCCTCTTTAATAAAATAAAATAAAATTAAAAAAAAAAAGTTACCCTCTTTAACTTCATTTTTTAAAAATTCTGCCTGCTCTTTTCTGAGCTTCCTAAATCAGGTTAGACTTATCTACTACCCTATCATGTGGCATATCCTATCCTTCCAACCTCGGTAGACAATGAATGATATTTTATTAATGAGTAGCCTTTTCTTTTTACACTATACTATAAATCCCATCAGTGCAGATAATGGACACAATAGGGAGTTTTTTTTTTAAACCAACATGTCCCAGACCAAACACAACAAAGTAAACTCTCAAAACATGTTGTCACAAACAAATTAGGGCCTATTTGAGCATGTTGTGCTAAGAAAGCTGAAAGAATGAGGATAACCTGTTAGGATGCTGGCACATGAGTTGGCATAACTAAGTGGAGCAGACCAGGTAGCCATAGAGCACCTAATGCTCTGGCTTGGATGACTCCAATCCTCAGGAACATTTGGAACATTCGATATGGCTGTAAAAATCACAGGAGGCAGAGAGCAGTAGGTTTATCTTTCATGAGCCATAGTCTGGTGGTTCTGGAAAACACAATCATGATTTATGTTTTTATAGGACCTGTCCATGGGGACATAAATTCATTGGCTGCAACTTTGACCATTTTCCTTTTTTTTTTTAAAAAAAATGATTTTTAAGTAGTTGTACAAGGGTCTTTCAATTTAAAATTCCAGTTTATGAGTTCAAGGTATCTTGATGATTTTCCTTTTAATTTCAATGCCTGCTTTCTCCTATAAGAAAAGCCTATAACCTAAGGCCTTATTTGGGCTGATTTTTATTATTGCTGATAAATGATGCATTTGCATTTTTTAAACTTGTATTTATGACTTTATAAGGATGTAGCTCCAACGCTTTTTATAGAGTCGTCTTATTTCTCATTCCTGTGGTTAGTAGAAATAGAAAAGCAAAGTCTCACTCACTTTTGTAATCTATTGTGGAATTTTGATGATTTGTTTTAAATTAGCTGATTTTTTTCACAACCATGAAGCAACTGACAAACCTCACTTCAATATATCAGATGCATGAATTATAATGATGAAAACTGCTTACAGGACTGTTACATCTAAAGCTTGCCTCTAGTGAGAAGCTTGAGTTGTAGAGACACGTTGTAGCTATTTAGAGTGTGCTTTCCTTTTTCTGAGATGGGAAGTCTGACTGTGGCATGCTAAGCAAGAATTGATAGTGCTTTGTGCCTCAGAGTGAGGGCAATGGACATTGGTATAAACCAAAGGATTTAATGTATGGTGAACAAAAATACAATTATGTAACTGAGAACCCCCTCTCCTGTTTAAAAGTTACCTTATTTCACTGAAGAGTTGAAATTTGTAGTTTATTTATACTATCCTATTATATTTGGGAGAGGTTCTTTAGGTCAGTGGTAATATACTGGGAAAGGTCTTAGAATACCAGCTCCTCTTTGCCCCATTCTCATTATGCGACATTGGCCAAGACATTTACTCTCTACATCTCACTTCCATTTTTAAAGTGGCATTGTAGTAGTGATTCTAAGCTACTTAATTGCATTGTGCTGGTGATCAAATGCAACAATGTAGGTAAAGAAGGAAAGATTTTCTAATTATTTTACTACATCATGTTTCATGTTTCATGTTATTTCTTGGTTGTTTTTCACACACACACACACACACACACACACACACACACACACACACACACACACACACACACACACCACACATGTACTCGTATTTTGTAACTCAAGTTATAAGCATTCTAATGTTTAAAAAATGTTCATACTTGTTAGTCAAGTTTTCATCTCAGAGGTATCAGTATTAAGGAGATGCAATGCACTAGATTTGCTGACATGGGCAGGAGCTCAGAGGAATAGCTTTTGTGTCTAATGATGAAGCAGAAATCCAGGAGGTAGGTAGTCTGGAAAGAAGATAGATACAAATTAGAGATGAGCAAGAACAAATTAAAAGCCTTAGTGAAATCCTGGATTTATGGAAGTCTTGGCAGCTCCTTTCATGTGTACCATATGTGAAAAACTGGTGTTCCTCATCACTAAACACATAGTAGGTCCAGAAATTGTAGAAGCTAATGGAGGATCCAGAAGAACGGAGCATCTGTAGGCCTAGCTGCTTCCCCCCTCCCCACCCCCCGCACTGGCATGTGTATGGAGTAAAAAAAGCACCTGCTTTGATTCTAGCTTTTGAAAGAAAAAAATTACTGTAACTTCTCCCCCATTCTGAAAATGTCATGCAACGTTATGTCTCACAGTATATCTTGGCATAGGAACTAAAGAAAGAGAGTAGCTACATCACTTGTTAAACTAGTACAGAAATGAAATTGTGGTGTACTTTGCTCCAAAAATATCTTTGAACTTTCTCTGATTTTTGCATGGGATACTTTTAGGGTGAATGCTGAGCCGCGCAGGCACCCTGGGCCTTGTTCTGTCACGTCAAATATTACCTGTCACCCTCTCTGTAAGCTAACAAGCTTACAAGAAGAGAGAGCAGTAACAGATATTTGTGGCAGGAAGAATGGATGACTGAGAACTTCATCTAGGAAAGTGATCCAGTAAAAAGTGGGAAGACACTGTAGTCAAGGCTCAAGCTTCTGGAACATGTTTTAGTAACTCATTGGACTTCACTTATCAAAGATAAAATTAATAAATATTTTGGTAATGACCATTAATCCCCAAACATAGGATCCCATTCTGAGAACAGGTCCTATTCAATCACACTGTTTGCATGTTCATTTAGTCAGCATTACCTACCAGAGAGAGAGTTTAGGAAATGTACTTCAGCCAAATCAAGCTAACACATTTCAAAGGAATCACGTCTTGCACTTTGCCTACTTCTTGGATTTTGTTTTCAAATGACTATCATTGTGTATGGAAATATAGCAAATAGAAAGCTATGAATATAGCCTGGTTATTTTACAGGCAGTCTGTCAGATAGACACACATATGATATTATGGCAGCATTTCCAACCAAGATTTCCTTTAGGACCAAAGTTTTGATGTGATATTGTCCCCCCCCCCCACCTTTAATAATATTTCTCTCTCTCTGTCTCTCTATCTCTAGGGCTGGAACTCAGGAACTCAGAGCCTCACATACTTGCTCATATCTGGTGCTTTACAACTTGAGCCACTGTGTCACTTCTGGCTTTTTGATGATTAATTAGTTAGAGACAAGTGTCTTACAGACTTCTTGCCTCAGTTAGCTTTGAATGGTGATCCTTAGATTTCAGCCTAGCTAGGATTACAGGAATGAGCCACTGGTCCCCAGATGGGCCATTTTTTTTTTTACAAAAAAGGTTGTGTCTGCAATGAGCAACTTTCAGAGATGTGGTTATGTCTCCCTCCAGGACAAAGAAGATGCTAACATAAAAGTAGTAGACTTCCTATAGTTTTTGCATGAGTTCTCTAGGGCTATCACAACAAGGTACCATACAGTAGGAAGCCTGAGTAACAGGAAAGTTTTAAAGAGGCTGGAAGTCCAAGAGAAAGATGTCATCAGGATTTGTGGATGGCTGTCTTCTCCTTGTGTCTTTACATACTCTTCCTTCTGTGACTCCCTCTGTCCAGATGTTCTCATCCTATGAGGTTACTTGTAGAACGGAGCAGGCTCACCCTAATGATCTCATTTTATTTATATTTCTTCTTTAAAGAGTCTGGGGTAAGAAGGGGTGGTTCGAATTTCAACATGAATTGGGGAGAACATTTCAATCCAAATAGTATTTCTTCCCATAGCACAACTCTTTGCTCTTGGTGCAGCCATCATGAAGCTTGAAGAACTAATACAACTATGCTGTTTGCTGTGCCATGAGCAATAAACCTTTTGCTTCTGACCTTGGTGTCTTGCATCTTCTTCTTCCACTAAGGAAATTTTAACAGGTTAACCTGTTAGGTTGAAAATGGAATAAATTAAAATCTCAGCTCTTATTGGAGCAAATATTTACAGTAGATTTTTTTATGACAGATGGAGATGTAATAATGGTAGATATAATAATGGTATTTGAATACTCCAGTATCTAATTGAGAAATAACAATTGGTTTTATTTTGTTTCTTCTTGTTGGAGTGAAATTCATCCTTCATTCCTCCTTGCCCTGTGTAGGGTAATATAGTGTTCTGGACTACTGAAAAGTTGAATTGTTCACAGATGGAGAGTTGCTGATGAGGTTCACTGAAGAACAGCTTCTACTCTACTTCACTTTCTGGTTCTTTTGGCAGAGGTCTCTTCCCCAGCTCTTGACTTTCAGATGACCTCCCACTTCCCTCCCGTCTTCTTCTCTGTTTGAGTCAACACCCTGCTTCATCTCCTCCGCCCCCAGTTTTTATCTAGTCTCTGGGATAGTAAAATGCCTTTACTTTGCACTTAGGCCAAGAGTTTCTTTGGATAAATTTTTTTTAGCTTTTATGGGAGAGGAACATAGTCTTCTCAATACCTGTAGGAGAAAAGAAAAGGAGATGTACACACAGAGGATGAGATTAATATCTAAAGTCATGATTCACATTACAACTTGGATATCGCCATGTCTTACAAAATGAAAACAACAGTTGCTCATGTATATACTACTTCTAGCACATAAGCAGGGAGCTTTAGACAATGCCAGTAAGTGACAGGAAATGTTTGTTCCAGAGTAGTTATAGACTGCTTTAGAAAGAGTCTCAGTTTAGATTCAAAGATGCTGAGATCAGATTCTGGGCCAATAGATCTCACAGTGTGGCAGGTTAGCCATAATAAAACCTAGTCAAGGTGCCTGGTTTGGAGTGTTGGGGGATTGCAGCATTTAAGGCCATCTCAGCCTGGCTTCTACAGCTCTTTCACATCAAAGAAAGTTTAGTTCTAGTTGTGATGGAGACCAAAAAAAATGGAGATTCTCAATGAGGTCTCTTCACAGACCCTATGCTTACATCACTGAAGAGAGTATGTCTCTCTCAGTACATGACTAGCTGCTGCTGGAGTTCAGCTGGCTGTGACTAAGAGTGATCCTGCTTCACAGAATGGTCTCCAGAGTTAGAGAAAGGCTGGTGGAGGAGGCACTCTCTATTCACTATTTAATTATTCTCTCAATTTCCTTGTTATCACTTCCAAATTTGAAATCTTTTTTTTCTTTGTAGGTTAAAAAATATTTTGTTGTAAGGATACTGTACAGAGGGATTATAGTTGCATGAAGAAGGTAATGAGAACATTTCCTATTGAGCATTGTTACCCCTTCCTTTGTTTTTCCCCTACCATCCCTTTCTTCCCCACCGGCCCAACTCCTCCTCACCCCAAAGTTGTAAAGTTCCTTTTCAACATTGTGTCTTGTATGTCTCCTTGTTACAATAGGTCAACCTGTATCCTTGTTTCAGTATTTTGTTATTTTGTTATTTCTCTTTCCCTCCCCAATTTAGAAAAATGTATATCAAGATGCAGGGCACTGGAACCAAATACAGTGACCATAGGGCTTATACCATGGGGGAAGAACATACAAAAGAAACCAAAAAGTCACATAGTACATTAAAAACAACAGTATGCTGAAATCTTAACCATCAGTACCTCAAAATATGACTGAACTTAAAGAGAATCTCTATAAAGAGAAAATTAAATTAAATGATGTCTTAGCATGAACCCCATCCCAAGGGACTGGTGTCCTAACAAAGATATCTACAGAAACAATTGCAGAGAAAGACCATGAGAAACAAAGGGCAAGGGTGACCATCTACAAACCTCAGAAAAGGCTCAGTGTTACTGGGGGCTGAGCTCAGGGTCTTGAGAAACATGGGCTTATAGGCTCATGCCACGGTTCCCAGCTATTGATTGGTTGAAATGAAGTCTCATAACTTGTTGCTCAGGATGTTCTTAACCCCAACCATCTTGGTTTCAGTCTCCTAAGAGACTAGGATTGGAAGTATGAGCTAATTCTTCGATGCCTATTTTAACACTTCCTGCCTATTAGTTGAGTCTCAGTGGGAAGACATTTTGCTAGGATAATAAACATCCAACCTCTTATCAGTCATTGCTTCATTTTTTAGGAGTTATATACACTAAATATTGTATCTGATACAATTTGTATAGTTACTTAGAGGATTTTACCAGCCATAACAGGATTGATCTGTTATGTTGGGGTCCTAGACAGTACCACATATGTGGTAAAAGGATTCCTTCTAGCTTTGTAGACTTACATTTTCCTGTGGTCATTTTCTTTTTGATTCATTCCTTACCTTCATCCTCCAGATACTATCAGTCTAAGAGAAGATATAGAAAACAAGTTATCATAGAGAATTTCACTTAAACCTCTAGTGGAACTGTGTTAAGTAACCTACTCCAAACCATAAGGTTTCTTGTGTGGAAAGTAGATGCCAAGCTCTTTTTTCCTTGGAAGATACAAAAATGCCACACAAAATTTAACATCTATGGCTTTTAGAATGGAGACTGTTATTCAATTTTGAAGAGGTTCTAATGTTTGGATTTGGTTAGTAAAGTTAGTTGAATTAGTCCTTATACTTAGACAAATATATGACAATTGTCGATTTTTTTGGTTTTGTGGGGAAATGTTGAATACTTCTATATAATGCAAAATAAGTAATTTAGACATTACACAGTTTGTTTAGTATCTGAAAGACTTTCACTCCTTCAAAATTAGATATTCTCCCCCCTAAATTTGGAATTAGACTGCTTTATTTTTCAAATTGTTATTTGGGGAAAGATATGTGTGTGTATATGTGTGTGTGTGTGTGTGTGTGTGTGTGTGTCTGTGAGAGAGAGAGAGAGAGAGAGAGAGAGTTAGAGAGACAGAGGGGGAGAGAAAGAGAGAGAGGGGGAGGGAGAGAGAGAGAGGGAAGAAGAGAGAGAGGTGGACTAGTGGGAAATAGAAAAACAAGAAACTGATTGTGGCAAATATAAAACTCACCTGTTTCTTATGAAGAGTGTTATTAAGGTGATATAAAGCATGCTGAACTGGGTCACTGGGGTTAGTTCAGTTTGACGAAGCTAGGTTTTAGATAAGATGTTCTCCAACTTATTGATTCATGTAGAGTTTCTTGTGTAGTCTTTGGTATTGATCACAAGCTTTAGTAGATATACAACTTGAAAGAAACGCCTACTCCTAGAGCCAAACCCATAGGAAAATATTATTTCTACTGAAAGTGTGATAATCATGGGTTGGCAGAGGGAAGGGGAACATCCTATATTTTTTCTATTGGTGAGTGAAAAGTTGAGCCCTAACTCTGAGGTGTG
Organism: Dipodomys spectabilis; assembly: GCF_019054845.1. Lineage (NCBI taxonomy): Eukaryota > Metazoa > Chordata > Mammalia > Rodentia > Heteromyidae > Dipodomys > Dipodomys spectabilis. The sequence goes on along the minus strand of NW_024870817.1, from coordinate 19,900,716 downwards.
AAGATTGGTAAATGTGGAGACAGGGCAGGATCCAGACAGAACACTGGCCTAGTAAGGGCCTCTGAGGTCCTATTTAAGCTATGGACTCTTAGACAACCAACTCTAGCGAGAACTGTTAAGTTGATCTCCTGTTACATTTTGCTTTCCCCTTCTACCAATAAGATCTTGTTAAAAATCATCAGCTATCTTGGGACTAGAGAGTCTGGCTCATGTTTCTGAAAGGCTAACAAAATGGACAGTGTTTTGCCCTCTTGTCAGGAATGGAACCATTGGCTATAGGACCACTGGCAACAGGCTCCTTCAAAGACAACTCAGCTCCCATTGGAGTGTGGTTAGAAAGAGAAGCAGTCTTTTGAGAAGACAAGGAGGCTGCAGTGGAGAAACCTGGGGGACTTTTGTTAGGGCAGAAATTACTGCACATTCCTGGAAATTGTTAAGTAGATCTATGTCTAGATTCCAGGAACTGGGATAATGGGAACTTATGTCATAGTGATTTGGGAATAAGAAGGAAAGCATGACCTCATTCCCTAGTCAGGCCTGGTGAGGGGTCACAAAGTTACACTTACTTCTTGCCTTGGAGTTTCCTCCGAACCTCTTAGGTCTTCCTAGGTATGTGGGGCTTTTCTCTGTCGGTAGAGACTGGGCCCTTCTGATTGTTATATCTGCACAGAAAAGAGGAAAGAAGGGGGACATATAATGTGGGGGAAATGCATTATTTTAATGTCTAATCTTCCTACCACAATGGGAGAGCTTTAGCTCTCCTTTGTTGTGATATTTTGAGCTTCAGTCCCACTCCAATTCTCTTTCTCCATGGGTGACCCAATGACAGCCTTTGTATTCATGACCAATCAGCTATTTCTGTCCTTCTTGCTCTTTACCTATTTCTCGCTGAATGGTTGAAGATAGAATAAGAAACTCATTACTCTGTCTTTTCTCACTCAGGAAGGTATACCTACCAGGCATCATGGATGCAATGGTAAGGATGAGACATTTCCAGAGATTTTAAAATAAAGGTGAAGCTATGAAAAACCTTATTGCCTTTAAAGTATAAAACCCAAAGAATCAACTAACCAAAAACCCTTTAACCAACCAAAAACCAAGTAACCCATAATTAGAATTCTATAAATCTTCTTTTGTTGTTACTTATATTTGTTTAATGCAGGACTACAATTGCATTCTAATACATTTGTTATCTGAAATATGTGTGGTTTCCAAAACTGAGAGTTTCTTGTGCCCATGGAGGCAGGGGCGGGGGTGGTGGTAGTGGTATGTGTGTGTGGTGATAAAAGACTTAGAAGCTAGTTTTTCTTGTTTACTTGAGACTCTCTACTCAAATTGTTTTCATATTATCCTGTCATCCTCCACATCTAGATTACTTCAGAGTTAATAGCTAGGGTATCATCCAGCAAGAAAAATAATATATGTATATAATAAAAGTCCAATAAAGAAAGAAATGCATATTATTCCCAAGACCAAAGTCCCTGGTGCTTAGACCACTCACACTACAGGATGCTGACTTGGAGCACTTGCCATTTGGCCTGGGGTGAGGCAGGTGTTGTGTTGAAAGGGAAGTAACTCAGGCTGGAGAGAAAAATAAGATGCTGCATGGCTGAATTCTCAACCAGTCCCCAGTGAGCAGGCTCCTTTTCCAACCTGCACCTGCAACGTCCATCTATCCAGAACTGTGGTCACTTGGGATAAGAAGCTGTTTCACTTGGTTTTGGGGGGCTGGATGTAGGGCCTAAAGTCAATAAGGCACTTATTTTCCTTTTCTTAATCATGGCGCAGTTGATTTTAAGTGTGTCACTGGAGAAGGAGTTTCCCAAGTAGTGACAGTGAACCCTTAGCAACAATTTGTTTATGATTGATGTTTTAGATATGTGAATACATAAAACAAATTGGTCTGGAAATGTGGATTTTTTTAATTAATGTGTTATTCTCTCCAGTTTTCAGACCAAAGTGGCAATTTTAAAAAAAACTATCCTATAGCTCTCGAGCTTTCTTCATAGCTCTCAAGTATTCTGGGGGGTAGAGTACATAGGTGGGTATGGTTCATCAGAGCCTCGCAGTTGACGTTAATAGTACACAGGTGGCAAATAGCTGTCCCTGGGCTGGGATGTAGCTCAGCGCTAGAGTACTTGTTTAGCATGCACATGGCCCTTGGATCCATTCCTAACATACACACACACACACACACACACACACACACACACACACACACACACACACACACACACACACACACACACACACACACACACACACACCAAGATGGGTGGCCTTGCTGTTTTTCCTTGCCACTTAGCATTGCTGCTTCAGATTTTTAATTATCCTGAAGTTAATTCCAGATTACTAGATTAGTAAATGGATAACCTTGCTCTCTCATCTGAAAAGAAAACTTCTACTAGAAGTCTGTATGTATTCTGTGTTTCTATCTGTTTGGCTCTATGCTTTCCCCACAACGGGAGCTACAGCTAATTGAACAAAAGATTTAAGTCATTAATTGTCTTCTATTAATCTTGAGAAGCACAGCAGTTTCAGGACTGATATTCTTATTACAAGACATCAAAATAATTGATAAACAGTGGCCATGATAATAAGTTCATGGGCCACTCAAAGTAAAAGCAAGTCAGAAATATACACACTGTAGTTACTTTCCAAAGACAGATGCTTATTGAATGTATTTATGCAATTAAAGCAGGAGAGAAGTGAAAGCAGGTTTTGTGTTCTCATGTATTACTAAACAATAGAATACAAATAACAAAGGGCTTGAGATTGAATTAGATTTCGTGTTTATATGATGTACTACAAGAAGTGCATCTGGAGTGCTTAGTGTTCACAAGAGGCCAGCAATTGCCTTTGGTTCATTACATATCTGGGATGATTTGTTCCCTAATCAACTATGTAAATATCTTTAGTAATCACTGGTACAAATAACAAACAACAATGAAAATAAAGGCAAGAATCAAAATCTAAAACCTATGAGTGTCTTGAAACCTCAAAGGCACAAGGATGGCCAAATAGATTTTCTCTTTACATCATGAATGTTCCTTTTCAGTCCATTAAATGTCAGGCTGTCATAGAAATTTACCTGTTCTTTTTTATGGGAGTTGATTTTTCCTTTATTTTTGTTCCTCTCATCTACAAGACTCTTCTGATGGCATTAAACCTGGAAGCTACACAAACTTGGGGGGAACTTGACCTATTACCTCAGTCATCAGCCAGGAAAGTGCAGAAGGGAAAAGAAGGCATTGTAAGGAGAAAACAATTCCCTTCATCTTTATGGATAACTTCTATGGAATAAGAAATGGGATTGGTAAGAGGTTTACATTGTGAAGGATATCTGTTGAGCAGTTATGCCCATCATGCTGGGTTGACCATGCCTCCTTCATGGCAGGCTACGATTCAGACCAAGAATTAGTAACCATGGAAACAGAACACAAGAAGCCTCTTTTTGCTCTACTAGCAGAAGAAAGTACCAAGGAAAGTTGACTGAAACAAGGACATTCCCTGAAAACAGTATTCTCCCAGTTCTTCTCTTTGGATGGCCTAAATGTGTGAGAAAGGCAATGGAGTTTCAAGTATGGCTGTTGGCCACAGGGCCACTATTGTGCAGCAAAGCTCAGTGACAGCTCTTATTGATCATAGTATATGGTTTTCTTCACCTTCAGTTACTGGCAGATGACAGTGCCAGAAGTGTAACAGAGATCATAACAGTAAGAGGAGGAACGGACTTGGTGTGCAATGCTTAAGAAGGTTTGCTTCTGAACTAGTGAAATACTAAGAAATCCCATATTAGAATAGATGGGAAGGGGCGTTTTTTGTTATTTAATACATTTTTACTCAAGAATATTAACTGTACAAAGTAATGGGTCTCACTGTGACATTTTCACGTATAGATATTATACACTTTGATTCTACTCCCACTATCATCCTCCCCTCATTCCCACTTTTTTCTTAATAGTCCTTTCTTTTTCTAAATTCCGTATATTAGAAAAAAACATGTGATAATTGACTTTCTGAATCTACTTTGCTTTGATTTTATATTTATTTATTTAGTGTAGGCCCTGAGACTTGAACTCAGGGCTTGTGTGCTGTCTCTCCGCGTATCCTTTCAAGGCTAGCAGTCTACCGATTTACCCACAGCTCCACTTCTGGTGTTTTGGTGGTTAATTGGAGACAAGATGTTATGGATTTTCCTGCCTGGCTTGATTCAAACTTTGATTCTCAGATCTCAGCCTCTTGACTTGCTAGGATAACAGGTATGAGACACTGTTAATATAAATGAGTATATATTAATTATGCAAGGACTTTCATTGTGATAAGTTATGTGTATATAATGTAGTTTGATCCTCTATTACTTTCTCATTTCCTTTCCCCTAGAGTTTTTCAATGTTCCTGAATTCTTTAATTAAATTGAATCTATTAAAAAACCCTCGCTTTTGTTGCTGTTGCTTTTTTAAAATTTTTTTAATTTTAATTTTTATTGTGAAATTACTGTGCAGAGGGGTTACAATTACATGGGCAAGATAGTGAGTACATTTCTTATCAAGCATTGTAGCCTCCTCCTTTGTTTACCCTTCCCATCCTTTCCCATCCTCCCTCTCCCCCACCCAATCCTCCCCTCCCCAAGTTGTGAAGTTCGTTTTCGACATGACAACTTGTACTTCTCATTGTTGCAACAGGTCCACCTGTATCCTTATTTAAACGACTTGTTTTTCCCCTTCCCCTCCACAAATTATACCTACATCAAATACAGTGAAAGCAGGGGATATACTGTTGGGGAGGGACATAAAAGCAACAAAGAAATACTCTTATTATTGCATTAGAAACAAATGCATGAAAGAAAAAAAACATTTAAAATACATATCTTAGGGTTCATTTTCCTAACATCATCTCATCTGACCTTTTCTGCTTGACTCATACATATACTAGATATTGCAAATAAGGGAAACCATGGGACCTATGTTTCTTTGGGCTTGGCTTACTTCATTTAATATAATTTTTTCCAAGTCTTTCCATTTCCTAACAAATGGGGCAATGTCATTCATTCTGTTGGAGGCATAGAATTCCATTGTGTATATATATCACATTTAAACCCTCACTTTTGTATATTCTTTGTAATGCCTGCTTTTGTAAACTTTTCCATTAATTTTGAAATTAATAACAGCAATATGGTGTAACCTCTTCTACAAAACAAAATTTACTTCATATATTTAAAGTTTATTTAAAAAATACTTAGAACTAAAAAAATTAAATCCTCCAAAAACAAATCCTCAAAGAAAGAACTGCCCCATTGACAAATGGGCTGAAGACTTAAAGAGAGATTTCTCTGAAGAGGAAATAAAAATGGCCAATAGACACATGAAGAAATGCTCAACTTCTCTGGCCATTAAAGAAATGCAAATTAAAACAACATTGGAATTCTACCTCATCCCAGTTAGAACGGCTAAAATCAAGAAATCTAATAACAACAAATGCTGGAAGGGATGTGGCCAAAAGGGAACTCTACTGTACTGTTGGTGGGAATATAAGCTTGTTCAACCACTTTGGAAAGCAGTTTGGAAGTTCCTCACAAGATTCCACACAGAGCTCCCTTATAACCCAGAAATCCCACTTTTGGGCATTTACCCAAATGAAAACAAACAAGGCCATACCAAAGCTACCTCCACAACTATGTTTATCATAGCATTATTCACCATAGCTAAGATATGGAACCAATCAGATGCCCCTCAGTAGATGAATGGATCAAGAAAATGTGGTATATATACACACTGGAATTCTATGCCTCCATCAGAAAGAATGACATCATCCCACTTGTTAAGAAATGGAAAGACTTGGAAAAATTATATTAAGTGTAGTAAGCCAGGCCCAAAGAAACATAGGTCCCGTGGTTTCCCTTATTTGCAATATTAGAATACATGTAAGATAATCTTATCAGATGAGCTGAAAACCTCAAAAGCTATGTGTATATCATCATATAAGATGATGCTAAGTGAAATGAACCCCAAGATATGGACACAAGAGGTCTGTCTTTATTGTTATTATTTTAAATGTACTGTGTGATTTCTTTATTGCTTGTTTCCTTTGTATGTTCTTCCTCCTATGGTATATCCCCATTGTCACTGTACTTGATTTTGGTACCCTGCATCTTGTCTATACATTTGTCTGATCTGGGGAGGGGAAGGGAGATAACAAAATGCTGAAACAAGGACACAGGATGACCCATGGCAACAAGGATACCCACAGGACAGTATATTGGAAACGAACTTTACAACTTTGGGTGGGGGTGGGTAGGAGTGAGGGATGTGAGGGAGGGAAGGGATAGTGGGACATCAACAAGGGAAGGGGTAACTATGATGAACAAGTAATGTACTCATTGCCTTACTCATGTGACTGTAGCCCCTTGGTACAGGATCTTTACAATAACATAAAATTTAAAAAAAAATTCTTTAAAAAAATAAAAATATGGGCTGAGACGGTGGCTCAGTGGTAGAGTGTTTGCCTTGCGTGCATGAGGCTCTGGGTTCCATTCCTCAGCACCACATAAGCAGAAGAACCTGGAAGTGGTGCTGTGGCTCAAGTGGTAGAGTGCTAGCCTTGAGCTGAAGAGCTGAGGGACAGTGCCCAGGCCCAGTGTTCAAGCCGCATGACCAACAAAAATAAATAAAGAAAGAAATAAAATAGAATAAAAATAAAAGAAATTAAACCCCTCTTTACAAATTGTTGGATGAGATCACTATAAATTTGACAAGGAACTGATAAGGACATCATAATAAAAGATAAATCAACGCTCCCCTGAGCATTGTGGTAAAATATGGGAAAAAAAGTTTGTATACTTGAATAACTGGAATACAAAACAGTTTCTTATTATAATTTCCCATGAACAATTTATCTCCTAATTCTAAAATGACTTTTCTAAACAATATGTTTCATTATTCTATTTTGTTACATGCGTATAAAGTACTTTGACCATATTCATCCAATTTTCCAATGTCAGTTGTGGTTTGTACTTGATTGGGAGATTTTATTTTTCTTTTATCTTAAAAACATCATATTTTATTTAAAGATGCTATAAAGAGGGGTTACAGTTACATGAGTAAGGCAATGAGTACATTTCATGTCGACCACGGTCACCCCCTCCTGAGATTTTATTTTTCTAATGGCTAACTTAAACTCCATTCAGCAACTGATAGGCACGTGCACTGTCTTCGTGACTTCATTACTGTGGGGAAGCAGTGTGTAAGTAAGGTTGGGGTTCATCCAGCTATCCTTACCATCATTTTCTTGGTATAAATATCTCTCTGTGATTTTTATAGTAGGAATGCAGACCTGAGGCATTTTCACTAAACACATTATTTAACTTTCATTAAATACAGAAACTGAAACACACAGCATTTCAGTACAACATGTTTCCTATTTTTCATATAGCTTATTTGCTGAATCTGAATTCAATGCCACCTGATGACCAGGTTTGGGCATTTAGCCACTTATGAAATCAGATTTTATGACATTGAAGGATATTACAAAGAGGCCTCTTTTGTAATGGACATAGGACTTTCCGGAGTCATTTCTATATTTTATATGTAATACATGGAACTTACCTTTGTGTCCCACTTATTGCCAGGAAGGAAGCAAGGGACTGGAAAGACCAGAGATGCTTCTGTTCCAGCCAACTCTTGTCCCAGATCGCTAATAAAAATTAAAGTTTCCCAAGCCAACTGATGTTTGCTTTGCTATGACCCTTGAGCCAATATTTGTCAAGCTATGTGGTTTCCATCTTAAACTATTTGGTTGTACAGAAGATTACATTCATTGTTCCTGTGGCAAGAGTATCCTTTCTTCTAGATGAATTTAATGCTAGAATGTGTCAAAGTCTATGAATGGCCTACATGGATCCTTCTGCTTTATATGGTTAGAACTGTTACTGTTTTTGTAAGTGCAGAAATGTTACATTTCACGGCTGCAATTTCCTTATATCATAATGCTGAATCTTTATACATTTTTTCTTTAAACTCCATTTGTTTTGATATCAAAATAACTGTACTATTTTTTCTGATCTGTATTCACCCAATATATCTTTATTCATCTCTTTCATTTCAACATTTCTTTATTTTATATTTCACATTGTCTACAGTATTCTTAGAAGCAAGGAGGACATTTCTGCAATGCTCTTTAACAGACACATTCAATCCATTTATTCCTGATTAGATTTTGATTTACTTTAGTAATCTTTTCTTTTTTCTATATTTTTTTTCACTTCATCACCCATTTTATTTGTTGACTTAAAAATTACTTGTAAGGAAATGGAAAAATCTCCCATGCTCCTGGATTGGGAGGATTAACATTGTGAAATGGCAATACTGCCAAAGGCTATCTACAAATTCAATGCAATACCTATCAATATTCCAACCTCATTCTTCAAGGAAATAGAAGAAGCAACCCCAAAATTTATATGGAACAAAAAAAGACCCTGAATAGCAAAAATAATCCTTAGAAGAAAGAAGAGTGCTGGAGGAATATCAATACCAAACCTTATACTATTACAAAGCCATAGTACTCAAAACAGCTTTGGTACTGGGACAAGAACAAACTTGAGGACCAATGGAATAGAACTGAAGACCCAGAAATGAACCCATAGACTTATAGCCACATAATCTTCAATAAGGGAGCTAGAAAAATAGAATAGAAGAAAGACAGCCTCTTCAGTAAATGGTGCTGGCAAAATTGGTTAAACACCTGTAGAAAATGAAAACTAGATCCTTATATATCACCCTGCACCAGAGTCAACTCCAAATGGATCAAAGACCTCGAATTCAAAGCAGACACCCTGAAAACATTACAGGAAGGAATAGGGGAAACTCCAGGGCTCCTTAGCACAGGCTGAAATTTTCTTAATAGAGATCGAGAAACACAAAAAATCAAAGAAAGATTGGACAAATGGGATTGCATGAAACTGCAGAGCTTCTGCATGGCAAAGGACATAGCTAGCAAGGTCAATAGAAAGCCCATGGATTGGGAGCCATACAATGGACAAGGGTTTCATATCTAAAATATATTTAGAACTCAAAAAATTAAATCCCCCCAAAACAAATCCTCAAAGAAATAACTGCCCAATAAATAAGGGGGCTAAAGACTTAGAGAGAAAGTTCTTTGAAGAGGAAATGAATGGTCAATAGACACATGAAGAAATGCTCAACCTCTCTAGCCATAAAAGAAATGCAAATCAAAACAACATTGGGATTCCACCTCACCCCAGTTAGAATGGCTATAATTAAGAAATCTAGTAACAACAGATGCTGGAGGGGATGTGGCCAAAGGGAACCCTACTGCATGGTTGATGTGAGTGTAAACTTGTTCAACCACTTTGGAAAGTAGTATGGAGGTTCCTCAAAAGACTCCACATAGAGCTCCCCTATGATCCAGCAATCCCACTTTTGGGCATTTACTCAAATGATCACAAAGGTAAATTAAAGTTACCAGCATAACTGTGTTTATTACAGCATTATTCAACCATAGCTAAGATATGGAACCAACCAGATGTCCCTCATTTGATGAATGGATCAAGAAAATGTGACATATATATATATATATATATATATATATATATATATATATATATGAAGTCTATTCCTCCATCAGAAAGAATGACATCACCCCATTTGTTAGGAAGTGGGAAGACTTGGAAAAAATTATATTAAGTGAAGTAAGGCAGGCCAAAAGAAACATAAGTTCCATGGTTTCTCTTATTTGCAATAGCAAGTATATGTCTAGGACAAGCAGAAAAGTTCAAAAGCTATGTGTATATGACCAGATAAGATGATGCTAAGCAAAATGAACCCCAAGACAGGGATAGGAGAGCTTTCATCTTTGTTGCTGTTGCTTTTAATGTATTTATAATGTACTATGTGATTTCTTTCTCTTTCTTTCTTTCTTTCTTTCTTTCTTTCTTTCTTTCTTTCTTTCTTTCTTTCTTTCTTTCTTTCTTTCTTTCTTTCTTTCTTTCTTTCTTTCTTTCTTTCTTTCTTTCTTTTGTATGTTCTTCCCCCATGGTATAACCCCTGTTTTCCATGTATTTGATTCCAGTGCCCTTTATCTTGTATATACATTTTTCTAATTTGGGGAGGGGAAGGGAAATAACAAAATGCTGAACTAAGGATACAGGATGACCTGTAACAATGAGATGTACAAGACAGTATGTTGAAAAGTAACTTTGTAATTGTTTTGGGGGGGGAGGGAGGAGCTGGGGGGGGTGGAGATGGAAGGGGAAAAGAAAGGAAAGAGTAACAATGCTCGATAGAAAGTGTACTCATTACCTTACGTAACTATAACCCCTCTTTATAGTATCTTTACAATAAAAATATGTATATCAAAAAATTACTTGTTCGGGAAAGTCCATGAGACTCTTATTTTCAATTAACCACCAGAAAACTGGAAGTGGTGCTGTGGCTCAAAGTGGTAGACTACTAGCATTGAGCTGAAAAGCTCAGAGACAGCACCCAGGCCTAGAGTTCAAGCCCTAGCACTACCAAAAAAAAGTACTTGTTAGTTTAGAAGCTGTACATTCTCTTCCAATTCTTTTCATATGTCTTTGGATTTTTATTACAAGTAGTTTCTCTTCATCTATCCTTTCCCTCCTTCCCTTCCTCCCTGCTTCTTTTTGTCCTTCCCTCTCTTCTTCCCTTCCCTTCTTTCTCCCTTCCTTCCTTCCTTCCTTTCTTCTTTCCTTCCTTCCTTCTTTCCCTCATTCGTTCCTTCCTTCCTTTTCTCTTTTTTGGTAGCTGATGCAGCTTTTCTAGTTTCTATAAGATACATCTATCTCTGGTGTGAACTCAATATATCTACTGAATCCAAGGATTTTTTAAAATTAATTTGGAATATTTCTGCAAAATATTCAGGTATTATTTCAAATATTGTATCTCCATAATTCTTTTTAAAAATTATTTACTTAATTGTTATTCTGAAGGTGATCTACAGAGGGATTACAGTTACACAAGTCAGGTAATGAGTATATTTTGTTTTGTACAATGTCTTTCCTTCCCTTTCTCTCTCCATAATTCTCTTTTAAAAATCAGTTTTATTGGATTTCCTTATTCATTAACCTTTCCTTTCTATTTTCTATCTCTCTGTATATTTTAGTTTTTTCCTCCTATCTATTTTTTTGGCTCCTAATTCTTTGCATATGATTTTCAGGTTGAGTCCATCATACCTTTAATTTTAATGACTTTATCTTAAATCCCTATAAATCTTGTTTTCCCCTAAAATATTCCTTGTAATAGTTTGAATATTAAATATTCCTTAAAATCTCATGGCTTGAAGGCTTGGTTCTCAGTTTAGCAATGCTCAGAGCTGGGGTCACTGGATGGGTACTGGTTCATGAGAACTCTAATCTCATAGATTATTGGGCTATTAGGAAGTAGTAGAATCCTTGGAGAGGTGGGGCCTAGAGGTAGATCCTGGGGGATATACCCTTGAGGAGCATAACTTGACCTTATCCTTACCAGTCCTTTGTTTGTTTCCATCTGCCTGCTTCTGTCTGCTTCGGGGCTGCCATAAGGCAAAAAGCTCTACTCTGCCTACACAGAGGCCCTAAGATGGGATAGACTAAAACCTCTGAAACCAAGAGCCAAATGTTTACTTTCTTTTGACGTTGAATTTCTCATGTATTTTTTTGTCACAGAGACAGAACTTTGTTTTAGTTGTTTGTGATTTTCCTTTTTTTGCTTTTTTCTTTTTTCTTTTGGTGGGGAAAGGGGGTCCGGTCATGGGGCCTGAACTCTGGGCCTGGGCACTGTCCCTCAGCTCTTCAGCTCAAGGCTAGCGCTCTACCACTTGAGCCACAGCACCACTTCCGGCTTTTTTCTTTTTGCTTATGTGGTGCTGAGGAATCGAACCCAGGGCCTCATGCATGCAAGGCAAGCACTCTACCACTGAGCCACCTTCCCAGCTCCTGCTTTTTTCTTTTTAATCACTCTAAATTTATAGTGTCTCACTTGATAGTTTTATGATCTAGAATTCCTGGAATTGAAAAAAAAAATGAGTGTTTTGTAGTTAGTTCAAATGATTTCTTTGGATGTTTTGTAACTTTGTGTGAAATCGTGTGTGTGTGTGTGTGTGTGTGTGTGTGTGTGTGTGTGTGTGTTGATTCTGAGACTTCAGTTTAGGGCCTGGGGGCTGTCCCTAAGCTTGTTTTGCTCAAGGCCAGTATTCTACCACTTAAGCCACATCTCTATATTTCTGACTTTTTTCATAATTCATTGGAGATTATAGTCTGACAGCCTTTCCTGCACAGACTGGCTTTGAAGCGTGATTCTCAGCTCTTAGTCTCCTTAGTAGCTAGGATTATAGGCATGAGCTACTGGTACCCAGTGGAATGATAAGAAATGTTAAGCAAGGATTTGGCTGAAGAACTTTCGTGGTATGTGTTGAAAGTATGTAAACATATTACGTCTGCTCTGCAATATACCCCAGGAATACTCATTTATATGTTTTTCTTCATCTGGAGGGATGAAAGACAAACGTGAAATATAAAACTGAACTCTTAACCCTACTATGGAAAGCCTATGATTACATGTTTTCAGGGAAACTTATTTCATGTACCTTGATATCAGACTAAAGTAGACAAGCTTGCTGCTAGCTGGTAGAATTGTTTTTCTAAAATATTCCTCTACTGAAGTTAAAAAAAATTCCACCTGTATATGCAACTCCTGTTTCTGCCAACCTTTATATCCCTACACAGAGATGGAAAAACCCTTTGGATTCTTGGGGCCGAGAAATCATTCCCAAGACCACAACTGTTGTTTTTATTTTCTTTCACTTTTCGCTCTTCAGGATTTCCTTTACCATGATATATACATATATATATAATATATATATATATATATTATACATATATAAAACAATTGTTTATGTTTTCTAAAGCTGGAAGCTTTTGTGGTTACTTTGTATACAGCATTAGTAAAATTTGTACTATAGCTTGTTTTGTAGAGCTACAACTCTGATTTTCCTCTAACCAAGAGAGCAGAATTATGTCCAGTGTTTCCAGGCTCTTTAAAGGTTTATATATCTGATCTTCCATAAATAAATAAACAAATAGATAAATAAATATGCCTGCCCGCATATATTTCTCTTTTTAGTTCCTGTTTAACAATGCATCACTCACTCTAATAACTGCTATTCTTCTTTCTTATTTTGTCAAAGCTCCCGCCTCCAATGCCTTTTTAAAAATAAATCTCAGCAATACAGACCTCCCAACCAGGAGATAGAATCTCAGAGTTGATTTCCACCATAGTAGGCTTCTCCTGCTCATTCTCTTTAAGTTAAATCCTCACAGCAAGTAGAACATATATCCTAATGATGTTCAACTTCATCTTCCTACATCACAGTGACTGGCACTGAGTCATAGCCATGTAAGTGAACAGCACAGAGAAAATGCATTTGACTCGAATATTATAGTCACTGGCAAAAGAAATCCCCAAATGCCCAGGTACTTTAGTTCAGGTCAATTTAGGTCAGTTCTTACAAAATACATTTCTATGTGATACTCAACATTTACTTTTAAATAATATGTTTCTTCTTTTGGGATCATGCTGTTCTGAATCTGAGCAAGTACAGAAACTACAGAAAACCTTTGGGGAAATTAGTGAATTCATGAAATTTTGGCAGAGTATATGGTTCTGTTGCAATCTTTACTTTTACTATGTTAAATCTCAGGAAACCACTTTGTATATGCTGAGCTCTTCTGCTGTCTGCCAAGAGGAGTTTCACAAGCAGAGCAGATGTGTATCTATTAATTTATAGCCCAAGGGTTAAAAAGCATAGGGACTGTTATGTCTAAAGCTCATGTTTTAAATTTGAGAGATAAGTTATCAGTTCCTATAAAAGAAGAGCATATTTAATATAATCAAGTTCTGATTCTATTCTCTTCTGTGATCTCTCCATGGATTTTCCAGTCTTTCTTCCTATACTAGATGATGGGAAATTTTATTCAAGAATATGTGCAATTTTGTATTTGTAAACATATATTTGCTTTTTGTATTCATTATTATTTTCTTATGATTCAAATTACTTATGGTTAGGTATCTTCTGGTATACCCAGAGGTAAGTAATTTGAATAGTAAGAAAAAATTAAAATTCTCTTTAAGTAAGTAGTTGTACAAAAAGATTTCAATTCAATATGCCAATGCAACTTGATCAGTGTCACCCCTCCATTGATCTCTGCTGTCTCTCCCAACCATTCCAAGTAACCTGTTTCCATTTTCACACATGTACCTTGAATATTATGACTGTACTCATATTTCCTCTCTTCATTCATCTGCCCTCTCTCTTTTCCTTCCACATTTTTTTGAAGTATGAGAATATGTGAGTGTAGCTTGCAATGAGGTCATAGAAACTACATTTCCTGCCATCTTTGCAGCTGAATGTGGCTAATGAGATTTGAGTAGAGGTGATTTAAGTACCTTTAAGTTCATGATCTTAGACCCTAGACACAAAGGGACCCAGAGGTCTTGCAAGAGACCACAGCACAAGAGACCATGTGCTTCCTTATAGGGAAGGACTAAAAAGGTTTTGCAAAATATTTGTTTACACATGTATTTCTCAGTATTTTTACATCCTTTTTTTCTTTTTTATTGTGAAAATAGCGTACAGAGGGGTTACGATTACATGGGCAAGGGAATGAGTGCATTTCTTATCAAGCATTGTTGCCTCCTCCTTTGTTTCTCCTTCCCATCCCTTCCCATCTCCCCCCTGCCCTCCTGCACCAAAGATGTATGGTTCATTTTCTAATAACATCTTGTGCATCTCATTGGTGCAATGGGTCCACCTGCATCCCTATTTAAGCAATTTGGTTTTTCCCTTCCCCTCCACAAATTATACCAACATCAAATACAGTGAAAACAGAGGTTATACCATGGGGGAGGGACATACAAAAAGCAACAAAGAAATATCTTATAAATATGTTAGCACAATATCAAGAAAGAAAAAAACATTTGAGTCCTTAACTTGGGGTTCATTTTGCTTAACATCAACTTATCTGACCTTTTCTGCTTGACTCAGACATATACTAGTTATTGCAAATAAGGGAAACCATGGGACCTATGTTTCTTTGGACCTGATTTACTTCACTTAACATACTTTTATATAGTATTTTCTTTTATATAATTCTGCTGGAATTGTGCCCAATTTCATTTTTTTCAAGTTGTAGATGATGATATTGTCTATAGTGCAACTATGGATCATTGCTGTAAGATCTAAGTCAAGAGGAGATAAACCTATGTTGGTGAACTTTCTGGGGAAGAATGAGGTTGTCCTTGGAGTGTGAATGAGCTTAGCCAGGACACATGCCTAAGCAAAAGTGGAGGGAAGCGTGTGCAGGTGGAAGAACAGTATATGCAGGACTATGGCAGCATGAGAGAGATGGAGAATACTGGGAACTGCAAATTTTTCATGATGGTGAGATCCCAGAGAGAGAGAGAGAGAGTTGAGGAGTGAAAAGGAGTGATGTAGAATACAATGAGGGGCTTTGTATACCATGGTAAGATGCTTGAAGTTTATATGAAGTCTATAAAACTGAAAGAATTTTCAGCAAGAAAGTGACATGATCAGATTTACATATTTGAATGACCCTTCTGGGTAGCATTGTGGAGAAAGTATGAACCAGACAAATATTTTGAAGTATTTCACTGCAAGTAATTTGTGTGTGTGTGTGTGTGTGTGTGTGTGTGTGTGTGTGTGTGTGTGCCAGACCTGGGGCTGAATTCAGTGCCTACGTGCAGTTCCTGAGCATTTTTGTTCAAGACTATCATTCTACCACTTGGGCCAGAGCTTCACATTCACCTTTTTGATCATTGTTTGGCTTCAAACCTCTGATCTCAACTTCCTGAGTAGCTAGAACTAAAGGCATGAGCCACTGGTGGTGCAAACAAGTTTTCAGGGTGACCTAAGATACCTTCATGAAAGAAAAAGGTTTGGATGATTAGATTCACAAAACAGAATGCAAGATAAGATAGCTGTAACATTTTTTTTTCTTACACGAGTGAGACACTTGATTTATTTCTATCTAATCATAATCTATAACTTTGTTCTGCTTTATTGAGATTATTTCATAAAAGGACAGTACCTTTGTATTTTGTGTTTTATGCTTCTTGGTAAACCTCAGAAAAGCCTCTTACAGTTTTCATGCTTTTAAGAAATGAAGATTTCAATGTGACTTTTTATATGCCTTTTAATGATACTAGGAGAGAAACTGGGAAGGTGTGTATAGCCTATGTTAATTCACTGTCCAAAGTTATTGATGCTTGTTTATGAGTCTATGCCACAAATGTTAGTCAAATATTTAATTCCAATATTGTCTCCCATTTCTCACAGAGCAGATCAATCAACTATCTTATTTAGGTTTGGAAATAAATGAAAAGTCCACCAGTCAGCACTTAGTGTAATAATTTGGTGAATATGTTTCCTCTAACTAGGAAAACATTAAGAGTATGAAAGGGATGCATTTTAGAATTATATGAGTTATATGAGTGGTATTATCTCTGTACTTTATTGAATACCAGACATTTATAAAGAATAAAGAACTCTGTGGCCAGGTGCTGGTGGCTCATGCCTGTAATCCTAGCTACTCAGGAGGCTGAGACCTCAAGATTGCAGTTTGAACCCAGTCTGGGTACAAAAGTCCATGAGAATTTTATCTCCAATAAACTACTCAGAAAAAAACTGCAAGTAGCACTGTGGCTCAAGTGGTAGAGTACTAGCCTTGAGCAAATGAAACTTAAGGACAATGCCCAGGCCCTGAGTTCAAGCCCCAGGACCAGCAGAAAATTAAAAAAAAAAAAGAACTCTGTGAAGCAGGTATAAGTCGAGCCTATTTCTATATCACCCTGTGGTTGATATAAAAATCAAGGAACAGTGTGGACGTATAATATAATCAATACAGAGGTGTTCAGTTTTGGTCATTGGTCAGTTAGGTCCATCGTGAGCATGTTTATAAAAAGTTCTGCCTGGGAGACATCCGTGGTAGAAGTTCCAACATGGTAGAGTCAACATTGTTGATTCATATTTTGTGGCATTGAGTTGGAAAATATCTCTGAAATTTTTTTACATAAAAATGTCCCTAGATTCAGATGTTCAAAATGTGGCTTTAGTTGTTTTCTGAACTTGTGTCCATAGGAAGAAGGAAGTTAAGTGTCAGTGTTCATTATATATCCAATCACAGGCTCTCTTTTTCATGAATGCAGCCTAAGAACACTCTCCTACTCCCAACTGGTTTTAGAATCATCTGAAGAGGAAAGGCCTGTGTTGCAGAGGCAGGGCAATCTTGTGACATTTCATAGGAACATAAAAACTAAATCTGAAGTCACAAGTTGGCAAACTTTAAAAAGCCATTTAGAAAGAGAAATGTGGTAACCTATATTTGGAAAAGGTCAAAGAGTTTATCTAGCAAAACAGAAGGAGACCTAGTTGTTTATCAAACAGGAGAAGAAGTACAATTTTGAAGATTGCAAAGGGGTCACAATGTTTGTATAAACAATGAAGTCTCTTTCCTTTTTTTGGTTTAGATTTTTCTTCAATATGTATGTATAAAGTTCTTTTGACCACGGTAGTTGATTTACTCCTTAGAGCCTTCCAGTACCTCAAAGATTTCTGGAAAACTTCAGTGCCAGTCACAGGACAAAGATTGAAACCTTGTTGTGGGTTAACCCTTTTTAACACAAGAATTTGTCCCAGTACTTCATAGTGTGGTTATCAACTATGAATCTTTCCTGTCTATCGGTAGCTTTTCTAACATGTGGGCTATGTTTCGGAGCAGGAAAGCACAGACAAGATAGACTTAGCTTTTTTCCTTTTAATACTTGTCTCTAATTGAGTCTGATTTTTTTCATTGTGTGCAAGAAAGCATTAGCTGTCCCCGTCCTGGGAAGAGAAGAAAAGAAAGTAAACTTTTCTCTCCACAACCTAGATTTCTTTTTTGAGCTCATAGTTCTCTCTCCTCCTAGCAGCAGTGGTGGGCAGAATGAGGTCAGTTAAGTTTATTTTATTTTTTTTTAGATAGTCTTCCTGATAAATGCATTTGATAAGTCATTTCCTTTGCTCTCCATTTTGGCAAAGGGGATTTGGGGAGCATGAAGGTTCATCATAAAGCATTCCAGTAGTAACCTGTTAGAGAGGATAGAGATGGAACAGACATACTTTATACACAAATATACAAGTGTATGTGATTGAAGAATTAAAACTTAAGCATTCCAGTGATTGGATTAGTGAAAAATATATGCTAGGACATGACTAACTTCTGACAATTTGAAAGATAGGTCAGCCAGGACAAGCTTCTACTGGCTTGGCCCTACATCACAGAGGGACCTGACATAGGATTGTCCCTTTTTTAGCTTTTAAGATTTTCTTCCGGTGCATCTTCTGATGTACACATGAGTGGAGTCATCCCAAGTCTATCACTCCAATGCTCAGTAGTCTTTATTAGAATTTTGTGAAATTAGGCCACCAGAATGGTGTTGACAGGATGATTTTGGGTGTCTTGAATTGTTTATATGGACATGGAGTTGGCATGAAACATTTGTCCAGGCCCCAAACACTCTAGGGGTAGCCATGGCTAGAGGCGTAGATTTGGAAATAGTTTATTAATGAAAATCATAGAACTAGATGAGATAATCTGGGAGTGAACATGGATAGAAAAAGAATTCACACCAGAAGTCCTTAGGGGCTGTGGAGTTGGCTTGTCCACATTCTTGATTGTCTCTGTTGAATGTTTTCAATAAGGAACTGATCCAGGAGCAATGGGAGACTCACTGTGTCTAGCAGGGGTTTTCCTACATAGATGGACTGCCAAGCAATACAAGGCCTTCCCAGCAAACACAGGCAGGCAAAAAGGTCCATCTTCATGTTACTGCCTATTCAGATTGCCTTTCATTATTTTCTACTCTTATTTAGTGTGGGTAGACAAAGTAAATGTAAAATGGCTTGTAGGTATAGTTATGTATTTAGGGTACACTAAGATTTTAATACTGGGGAAAAGGGGAAAGGTTACAAGGAAAAGAGTAGCACAATGAATGTGTATGTGTTGGCGAGGTGATGTGTGGGTAGAGTAAGGGAGATTTATTTAGCTTTTCTATTTACTTCTACTTATTTTGGTTTCCTGGAGCCTGGATTTTATTATCTGGATAAAGCAGAACAATTGAATAACTAACATTTTACTTTTGGCATTGTAGATACAGAACTGTCACTTTTTTATCTGAATATTTTTAACATTAGCCAGTCTATCATTCTTCCTTTAATTTTCTGGAACCTTTAGTTTTGAGTCAGAATTATCAAGAATTTTCCTAAATTCTTTCCCTAACTACTTACATGCTGTAAATACCATCCTACCTTCCTGGTTCCAAACATGGAGACTTACACCAAGAAAATCTTCAGTAAGGATTTACTGACATTCTTTAAGGCCATGGTTTAGTGAAGAATAGACAGCAAAAGGAATTGGGTCTTGAATGTATGTCTATAAAAGCTTAAAGCACTGTAACAATCATCCTTTCCTGTGAAGAAAAAGCTGCTCGAATTAAATAGGTCAAAAGTATCTTCTTTGGTTTATGAGACTGAGCGAAGTAAAGTAATTTTGGCTCTCAAAATTTAGTGAAGGTAGTGTCTGGAACAATGTTCAGGAAGTTTCCATGTCAAGTGCAGCATGTCAAATACTGCTAATGAATTTATCCTTGGCATCCAGAGCCAGTTATACTCTAAGCTTTCCAAGATGACATCTTCATGGTAGCAAGGCAGGGAGACTTACTGTATGTGAATGAATTCATCCAGAGTTGTCTGGGAAACATTAATCACTTGAGGACTTCCCTGACTGTTCATAGTCTGGGTAACACATAAAAAAAATCTAAAGGGCCACTCTGAGTGGAAATACAGGCAGTAAAAGTGAATAATCTAGGCCTCATTTCTGAGACTGTTTTTTGAGTATAATCACAGGGGAGAGCTTGCTGTCCATTCATGTACAAAGTCTAAAGGATCATCTTCAAACAAAGCTGTCTAGAAGCAAGAATGTGAGTGAGAAGTAGAGATGAAGAAAGACATTCTTGAGAGAATAGGACAGAGGTGGACTGGTTGATTTGCAGTATATTTGCTGCTTTGCCTATATACAAGGTGGACCTAACATTCAAGGTGGCCACAAGTTGAGCTGATCATTGACTTCCTGGAGGTTATGAGCTCTACAGGACTAGTTTTGTTGTAAATGGGTGACAAGCAATCATCTGTTTAGAGGCAGTATGCCATATAATTTTATGTAATTAAGAGGGTATTTCTTTTTCTTCTTCTTTTTATTGAAAAGGTGATGAGCTGGGGTTACAATTACATCAGTAAGGCAATAAGTACATTTGTTTTTAATCATTGTTACCCTATCTAAGAGGGTATTTCTTAATCATTTGTATTGGTGTTGCATTAGTGTGTGTGTGTGTGTGTGTGTGTGTGTGTGTGTGTGTGTTGAGGGTAGAAGACAAGGGAGATGGGAACACAGGCTTCTTGTTTTATTGTTTTACAACCCCCTCGTCCCCGACTACTAGAGGTCATGATTCCTTGAACAAGGAAGTCCTGAGGGAAATAAACTTTTGTACAATTAGAGGAAATTTTGCCAAGGCTATCTTTATTCATTGTTGGATTTTCTTTTCTCCAAGCAAATTTTTCTGAGTTGAGATATAAGGCTAGATGAAGAAAGAAACATCCAAGAGTATGCTTGAGAAATAGTAGTTTTGCAATTTTTCTTTTTTAGCAAAGGGGACTTCCAGGAATGTTCGGTGAAATAAATCCAAGGCTGTGTGGCTTTATGGAAATCAGGATTTTGGGGGGGGGCAGATATTCTCCTCCAGCCATTTAGATGCCTAGTAGCTTCTTTACCCTTTGCACTTTTTTTTAAACATTTTTTTTATTGTCAAGGTGATGTACAGAAGGGTTACAGTTACATAAGTAAGGTAATAAATACATTTCTTGTCAAACTTGTTCCCCCTTCCCTCATACCCTTCGTACTTTTAACTGGAAAAGATTGTTGGGTACTAGTTGTTTCACTGGTTTTAGAAATCCTGACGGACATTCTGCAAGGATTTGAGAATTTCTTAGTGAAGATTCGGGAACAGACATCTTTTCCACCAAAATATCACAACAAGCTTGTTTGAGAAGTCTAAACATAGAAAGTACACTATATTCCTCCACTCTTCCTTGCCCATCTCCTTTATGATACCTATCATCTTTGCCCTGTGCAGGTCCTACATTGGAGAGAATTCCGTGGCTCATTGCTTAGGACAGGCTTCATCAGAATCCTGATCCCATCATTTATGATTGATGTTGATGTTGTGTAGGCACTAATCTTTCTCAGCTTCAATTTTTTCCATTTGTAAATAAAATCTTAGTTGTGCCATTTTGAGGATGAAGTTAGAAAATGATAGGAGGGAGGAAGGGAGAGGGAGAGCAAAAGAGAGAGAGAGGAGAAAGAGTAAGAGAGAGACCCACAGAGAAGCTAGATAGCCAAAGGTAGGAAAACTACTTAGCTTCTACCCTTTGTTCAACCTTTTGCCAGCTGAGTCACTTGACCTTTCCTTGCTTCCCTTTTTCATCTATGAAATGGTGAAAATAGTACCTAACTCACCGAGGTTTTATAAGTAATGAACGGGAAATATATAAAAAGTGATTAGAAGCCTGGAATATAGTAACAGTTATTATTAAAATGGTCTGTACATAGGAGGTGTTCAATATGCAATACTTAAAATTATCTGCTATCATTAATCATACAGCTTTACTATTTCAAGCTCATTTAGATAGTAATAGCATTTTCCTAAAGACCTCCTTTCGCTCAGACTTTTCCACTGAGTCAGAGATCTTTCTCTGTCCTTTTCTCTGGATCATTATATCTGGCATTTGAATGACCTGATTTCTCCTGCACTGGCCTCTAGAGAACTTCCTTTCCATGATTGCATAGTGACTGTTCTTACAATCTCCTATTTGTAAGCTTAAAAGCAACAAACTCAGTAGCTTAAGAAGCCATACATGTTGAAAGATAGTTCTCACCATATCATCCCCCTTTTCCTCCCTTTCTCTTCTATTTGCCTCTTTCAATCTTTACAATGCTTCTGTTTAATAAAGGGATTGGAAGACAGCTCAGTATTTCCCGAACTTTATTTTGTGGGTAAAATAGATGAGATAAATTCCTACAGCACTATCATAACTAAAGTAACAAATAAGACCTAGAAATTCCAGCTCTTCAGAAACAAGACATGGACACAGGGGATGCACACACTGGGTAAAATGTACCTTGTGAATTGTGAAAGAGTTGCCTCCTAATTTCTTTAGTTTTCTTTGGAAAACAATGCTAGAAAAAGTCAGCATAGGAAAAAATGGTTTGTTTTGAGAAAATGAATATAACTTACATGAGATTACTTACATATTAAATCACTCAATCCCTTTGAATTTTATTTTCAGTGAGGATAACAATATCTGCTTAGTCCACCTTCAAGGATTAAAATATGTACCTATATACACATAAGTATAGATTGGTATATATTTGTATGTACGTATTTTCCATGTGTGTATGTTTATATGTCCCTTAGAGATGTGCTTTCCTAATCATTTGTCAGTCTAATCAAGTTGATAATTTAGATTGACCAGCAGTGGGTATCAACTTGACGCCTACTTTTAACCATTACATCCTACCCTATGTCCCCAAAAGTCTCATGTTAATCCCATAATGCACAAAGAATTTAATCCAACTTCAAGAGTTTCTATAGTCTTGACAATTCCAACATTGTTCAAAACTGTAAACTCAAATTCTCTAAGGCAAATTCAGCTGTAAGTCCTTATTTAAAACAAAAACGCAAAATAAACTGCATCTTTACATGGTACAGTGGCACACAGTAAACTTCCCCATTCCCCAAAGAAGAAATAGGAAGGTAGCAAAGAAAAATTAGGCTGGAATCTGTTAAACCCTGTAGATTCATGCTCATCACTTGGGGCATATGACATTGTGAAATGAACTCTACCAAGTTAGGCAGTCCTGTCTCTACAGCCGTACCATTTGTAGCCCCGGTGGCTTCTCTTCTGGGCTGGCTGATTTGTCACTATGGCTTTATCCCAACATCCTGGAGCCTCCATGGCAGCTTTGGCTTCACATTCACAAGTACTCACGTTCCCCACTCCTGGGCTGCCTTCAGAGATTCTGACTGCCATAAATCGCTTGACTTCTCGGGCTTTCCTTTGACATTTCTGAGGAAAGCTGCATGACCCTTCTAGCCCCTGCATTCAGCATGTCTGCAAAATCAGCATCATGCAGATGATCCTAAGGTCTACTGTCCGCTGTCTGTAACTTAGCCTTGAATCAAGGCTGCGGTGACTTCTCAGTGCTTGAGTGGCTGAAACTGAGAAAACACTTCCCTAGGTAGCCTGTGTGTGTGTAGAGTGCACTGAGTTTAAAACCTTTACTTACCTGCAATAGGTAAGTAAGTTGCTAGCAATACTTGAGATGGCCTCAAGGCATCTTTCCTATTTTCCTGTACAAAGTACTTGGACATGTATATTTTAGTGGCCCTGATCTCTTTTACAACCACCTCTTCTTGTCTGCAACTTGAAACATGTTCCTTTTCCTGACCAAACCAAATTCTCACTGGAATTGGCTAAAAGAGGCCAGAAATAACTAATCTGTAGCCTGAATGGTAAGCTCTCTACCAATTTCCTCTACCAATAAATTAAGTCCATTGCTTTTATATTCAACCGCACTCAAAGCCATTCGGATACACAAGATGTAGTCGAATTATTAGCCAGAATGTAGCACAAATGGCCTCTAGTACAATTTCCAATGGAATCCATGTCCCCCTCATGGGCTTGGCCTTCACTGTTTGTCTTCTTAGTGGCATTTTATTCTTCCGGCTTCCCTTCAGAATCACCCATAAAGCTCTTCTTAGAGCACTCCAACCCACATCGCCAAACATTTCCAGATTCCTCCCATAAACCAGTTCCAAAGGCTTCAGAATCACATGGATAGTCTTAGTCACAGTGATAACCCCACTCCGGGGGTACCAATTTTACCTATTATTTCCTGTTACACTTCTGTGACACAGTCCTTTGATAAAGAACCTGAAGGATAAAGGATTTATGTTGGCCCATAGTTTTAGAGGGTTCAGTCCCCGATCGCTTGGCTCCATCACGGTGGTTAGTGTTAAGAGGCAGACATCAGGATGGAAGGAAGTGTGGCAGAAAGACAGCTGTTCACCTCATGGCAGGCAGGAATCTGAGAGTGGGACCAGAAGGGACCAGGAATAAGAGCTCCAAGGATCAACCCTAAGTGCACTTCTTCCTCCAACTAGGTCTTATTTCCTAAAGTTTCCAGAAAATATAACCATTGGCTTGCAACCAAGCTCCCAATACATGAGTCTGGGGCAGTGGGAGGGGGAACCCATAATACTATACAAGATATTAGAGACACCATTATGGCAGCCCATGAGCTGATGGTGGAGGGTGTGTGTGTGTGTGTGTGTGTGTGTGTGTGTGTGTGTGTGTGTACCACACAGGCATGCAAGGAAGCACCTAAATATTGTGGGAGTGCAGTGTGTCAGGCTATTACAGGTAAGAAAACTAAAGGCACAACAGATTGCAGATTAATGTGAGTAATTTCTGGGCTATTAGTGTAGTATTAATGTTATGTTCCTTAGGAGTTGAAGTGCGGTGATGACCCAGAAGGAAAGTGGTTGGCTTGCTATTGATCCGGATTGTGGAAGGGAAGTGGAGATGGAGTCCTTTATCCATAAATATCTCTCCTGAAGAGCTCTCCAGTGTGTTTCAGACAGAAAACAGCTGGGAAGTACTAAGAAACATGATCCCCAGAGGGCACTTCCAGCCAGGCAAGTCTATGAAAACATCATAAAATCTCCCCTTGCCTCCAGGTTTAGTAACTCTGTACCAAGGTCATTCAGAAGGGCCTGGGAGAAATACCTCTCCAGGTGTCTTTTAGAAGGCAGAGCCTCTGGGGAGGCAGAGCTAGACTTTATATTGTAGTCAAGTTGGCTTCCAGGGAGCATAGAGTTATTTTTATATATTCATATGTGTGTTATAGCTTTTTCAACTATAACATTGGCTTGGTAATGATCTACCTCAATTTCTCTTTATCTCATCCTGAAAATTTATTGTAAAAATAAGCCACTTATTTAGATGGCCATTATTGCATCCCAACAACATGCCTTTTTAAAATGTTTAATATCTCTATAGTAAACATTAGAAATTATGAGACCATCTTACCTGCTCCTTCCTTACCTATTTTTTATCAGCACCTTTTTTTGGGGGGGTGGGAGTTGGTCATGGGGCTTGTACTCTGGGCCTGGGTATTGTCCCTCAGCTCTTCAGCTCAATGCTAGCTCTCTACCACTTGAGCCACAGTGCCACTTCTGGTTTTCTGATGGTTAATTGGAGATAAGAGTCTCATAGACTTTCCTGCCCAGGCTGGCTTTGAACCATGATCCTCAGATCTCAGCCTCCTGAGTAGCTAGGATTACAGGCATGAGCTACTGGTGCTAGGCATCACCACTTTTTTTTTTTTTTTTAAGTAAGAGATAGTACATTTAGAAAAAATTAAAAACTCAGAGACAACTGATGCTTATTTCTTATTCCTTCCATATGGTTTTGCATGCATTTTTGCATTTTAAATAATTATGAGAATTTTGTGTGTGTTGCTTTTTAACATTACAATAGATTTCTTTATATGTTCTCATATGCTATTTTTAATAATAATGTGGTGTAACTGACTACAAATTTTTTCAATGGTGTTTATTTTTTTCAAATTATTTTCTTCCTATTGTACATTTAGATACTATGCAGTATCTGTCATTATTACTAATATTGTATTGAATATCTTTGGCTATAAAAATGCTTCCATAATTTGAATTTTGTCTTCAATGTGGGTTCTTATATAGATATTATAGGATAAAATATAGAATATTATCACTGAATGGCTGAGGATTATAGTTTGAATGTGTTCCCCAAAGTTCATCTGTAAGAAATGTAATTTCTAATGTAACAGAGTTAATTCAGTAATGACTTAGTAATGGATTAGTGTCATTGCTTCAGGAGTGCTTAATCTTCACTATGGTGCATGCTTAGGCATCCTACTCACTTTAGTCTTCCCTTTCCTTCCTACTATCTGCCAGAGGACATAGTAGTACAAGACCTCCCTAGAGCCTGAGCTTGTGCTCTTGAACTTTCCAGCCTGTATAACTAGGGGCCAAGTAAATTTATGTTCACTATAAATAGACCAACCTTAGATTTCTAGTTTAGCTACACATAATGGACTCAGACAGTGGACTTAGCATCATAAAGCAACTGGAGAAGGATGTGAGGTTACTAAGTGGAAATGCCAGGGCTTGACTTCAACTCTTCTAACTTTTATTATAACAACTGATGACAAAACAGAAGATGCTGAATGCATAAATAAATTCTCCAAAGGATAATTCCTGAAGGCATTTTATAGTGCACATGGCATCATGTCATGATGTCAAGAGCAATATTACTTTTGTCTAACTCTTTTGTGTGATGGACATAGGTTGGGGTTACATCCACTAAAATTTTTTTTACAGTAGAATTGGTGTTACCAAGTTAGGTATTGAGAACTGTTCACATCGGATGCATTTTATACTAAGCTAAATATCTAACAAGAGCTTTGATTGATCACTCACACTTTGAAACTATCTACCTTTTCAATGAAGTCAGCAAGCATAAGCAGCAGTGAACTCATCACTTTACTGCTCCCAGAATTCATAGATGACTTTCTGGAGAACTAAGCAATGTGGATAGTAGTAAAAGAACTAAAAGTACCCCTTGATGGAACTTTCTGGGCAGGAATCAGTGCATCTTTCCAGGTCTTGGATAGGAGAGCTGTGGTAGGTAATGCTGTTCCGATTCGCCTGCCTCTCTTTAGGGAAGAACTTAACAATCAGTTTGGGGGAGGTGGGCATAAATTTTTCATTTGGTTTCATTTTACGGAAACAAACTTAATTCTGATGTGACCTTTCTGTGCTCAAATTCTGCTCCCCTGCCTGGGCTCAGAGAGGCACCCTGCCCATCTGTGTCATATTAGAAGATTTGGGGTTTTTCACATTTATGATGACTTAATTTTCAACAGAAAGGAAAGACTAAAACAAAAAGATTTATTTTAAGGAAAGTCCTTTCTCCTCTGTTTTTAGATACTATAAAAATATAAGCTTTTCCTCAAGTTGCTATTATTGTTCTGCCTATGACTCAAAAAAAAAAAAAAACCACACACACAAAACACATTTACTGTGATTAAAAACAATAACAACATTTAAATGGAAAAATCTAAGTAGTTCTTTTTGAACTAAGGAAGTTGAATTTGCAATGGAAAACTTTCCTTTTCAGGAAATAGGCTATGACTTGATGAACTAACATTTTGCTTTCAGAACCTATGTGTGTGTGTGTGTGTGTGTGTGTGTGTGTGTGTATGTTGTATGTTCATGTGCACATGCATGTATGTGTGTCTTCTGGCATTTAAATAAAGTTCTGCTAAACTCTGAGGTAAAAATTCATGGATAACTGCAGCTGCGTCTACTTCAGTGAAGAGCAGACACTTCACTAAGGCTATGGCTGCAGAACCCTCTGCAGAGGTGTCTAGTCCTGGCCTGGTTTTCAACTAGAGGGTTCCTTATTAAAATTTATTTATTTGTTTGTTTATTTATTTATTGTTTCTTTGAAGCAAAGTTTTCTTATGTAGCCCATGCTGCCCTTGAACTTTAGGTGTCAGCCTCCTGACTGCTTGGACTGCAAGCATGTGCCACCATCACTAGCACTAAATGTTTCTTTTGTTTGACACTTTCCCTACCGAATTGAATTCTAACTGTGAAGTTCAAATGGTAATAGGAAGGATATCTGTGCTACAACAACAACAACAACAGTAAATATAGTGGTGCTTACTTATCATCCCAGCTACTCTACTTAGGATGTAGAGGTAGGAGGATAGCAGTTCATGGCCAGTCCCTGGAGAAACTAGTGACACCTTATTTCAAAAACAAGATGGATCTAAGTGAGCAGTGGATCCTTGTCCCAGTTATGAGAGAGGTAGATGAGGGAGGATAGCAATATGAAGCAATATGGGAAAATCACATGCCCTTATCTGAAAAAACAAACTAGAAGCAAAAGAAGTGTGACCAAGTCTTCAGTAATAGCATACTTGCCTAACAAGCATGAGGTTCTGACTTCAGTGTCCAGGACCACCTACCACAGCAGAAAAATTTAAATGGAAATTTGACATCTTAAATAGAAATTTGACATCACAGTGATTCACTGTGGATTCTAAACTTTCCTTCACATGAAACTCAATGCATGATTTATTTTCTTGGTTACTGCCCTCAGAACAATCTTCCCCTCTTCTCCCCACGTCTTCTGTCATTCATTTCTCTCTTTATTCTTTCCCTCCCTCCCTCCCTCCCTCCCTCCCTCCCTCCCTCCCTCCCTCCCTCCTTCCTTCCTTCCTCCCTTCCTTCCTTCCTTCCTCCCTTCCTTCCTTCCTTCCTTCTTTCCTCTCTCTTTCTCTCACCCTTTCTTTCTTTTTCATTATAAAGACAGATCCCAGAGTCTAAGGAATGTTAGGCAAATTCTCTTCATCTTCCTATTAGAAAAATATTGTGAGACAGAGTCTAGTGAAGTTGCTCAGTCTGTCCTAATTCTCCTGTTTCAGCAGAGATTGGATAGGCAAGCGCCACCCTGCTCAGTAGAAGCTCAGCAGGAAAGCCATTTTCTACACCTCCAGCTGACTGTAGCCTTGACTTTTTGCAACACGTATCCATCTTTATATTTCACTTAGTCTTTCTCTTGACTTGAATTTCATCTTCTTGCTACTTGTCTTTCATCTAGTTGTCACAACAGAGATGTACTTCAAGAAATCTAAAACTAAAATTTTCATTTTCTTCTATGAATATCTTTCTTTTTGGTAATACATCGAAGTCCTCCAATCTGGGAATGGAGGCATTGTTCTGGCCATCTCCTTATCTAGTTATTAAGAGAGCTGAAATGTATGTGAATAGTAGTGCATGATAGGTGTTCCTGAAGCTTCTAGAAGCTTCTGATTTTAAATTACTATAATTTATATTTGTCTCACAAAATGCAGCAAAATTTTACTTTATGGCACTAAACAATTAAAATAAAGAGCAGAAATGAGAGGGAAAGATTGAGCTTTCAGATGGTGTTACTCACTAGCTAAATAATTCCTTCCAATATCATGTGTCTGAGTTAAGATACCAACTTAACAAAATGGTATATTGCAGGAGATCCTTGCAGACTTGGCATTAGAAAAGTACTGTGGTCATAAAGGTCCATGAAGTTAATTTGTTTTGCTAGGCTAATAAAACAAAAACATTTCATTAAATGAGTCCATCCAAGGCTCTAGATAACACAAGAATTGTTTAACGGGGAAGGGATTAAACTATAGGGAGAGTAGAACAGGAAGCTAAGTTGTGGTATGAGGGTAGTCTCAGAAAATATGTGATTCCTAGTGGAAATGGAATGTGGAAAAAAACCAAGCTCATATCAAGTATTTCTGAAAGGACCTAATGAGGTTCTTTTTCATATGTATTGTAGTGTGCATTATGGGCAAGAGGTGCACTGGTATATATGGTTTGTTGGATCTCTGAGGGTATATTCTGAAATATATATATATATATATACACATATATATATGTATATATATACTCAGTCTTTAGAGTTGCTCACAAATACTAAGATCTATGTGAATATGTTCATACACAGATTATATTCATACATATATCATAATATGTATGTATAAACTGATATGCTTTGATATCCATCCACACCTGTATATATTCATTAATACAATTGGATTTTCTTGATTGTTTTGTACTCCTGTGTACTGTCGGTGAAAATTCAGTCCTGCAATCCAGCATTGCTGATGTATATCAGTCTTGCAATCTAGCATTGCTGATGTATATCAGTCTTGCAATCTAGCATTGCTGATGTATATCAGTCTTGACATGAAACAACTAAATTAATACTTAGCCTTCATCTAGGCTCTCAACAATTGTGGATGTTTATTTTCTTTTCTAGAAATTGAGTTTAGCCAAACAGTACATTTCATAAACTTTGGCGGTTGGTAATTGCTTTCTGGCTGAGTTGGGTTTGAGTTTGAACCAGTGACCCTTGTGGTGAAACCTCTGCTCTTGGTCTTGATCCATATGTGTTTGCCTAGCTAAATCTCAAAGTTGAGAAAAAGCTGCATTATAAACATTTCCATGGGCTGCCTTGCTCATCAAATTGTGTATCTAAATATAAAGCAATTTAAAGAGAGACTTTGCCACATTTCCTTATATTCTGATGTTTAAGAGCAGGATTTTCTAAAAGGACATTTTAGGCTAGAAATCATGAATGAATTCACACATGTTATGTTAAGAGGTAGAAGGGAGAGATTCATTTAGTCTTGCTACTTTATTTAAGCACTGTTCTCCATAAATAGTTACAAGTTTATTGTACAGGAACTACGTTTCCCAAAAGAAGCATGGAAAAGCTCCAATGAAATTTTCTGAGAATTTTAGACCACTGTGAAATCTCAATATCCTTCTAAAAATAGAAATGAGTGAAAACTAGTGTGATGGTGGTCTCTTAGTATTTTCATTTTTGACCTGAGCATTTCCCATGAGAATAAAGAAAAAGCAAACACAAGGAGATTTATTTTCTACGGCTTGTCAATATGGATATCAGAAACTTGATTGATTTTTGTAAGGATCAATGAGGTCATGCATAAAGGGCCGATGGATTCCTAGACTTTGTTGCTTCAACATTACAAAAGCCAGACCGTATCCTTCCACAGAATCTTTAGTAGAGTTACAATTGAAGGTCTCTACAATTATCTCATGACCTAATGTCCTTTCTGGTGAAAAATTGTGCTTTTCTTTTCCTTTTTTTCCGAGTGAGAAAGCCCTCTGGAATGACAGCTTGAGTAGATGCACTAAATGATAAGGCCTGCCCAATCTGGTGTGGTCCTTACCTGTTGTCACCAGAACTGGCTCATAGCATCAGCTCTGCTAGCACATTCTTCCTGGCACCTTCCCCTCTAATTACAGTTTTTTTTTTAATTGTGAAAATACTGTACAGAGGGGTTACAATTACATGAGCAAGGTAATGAATACATTTCTTATTAAACATTGTTGCCTCCTCCTTTGTTTCCCCTTACCATCCCTTCCTGTTCCCTCCGTCCTCCCTCCCCCCCACCACCCCTGCGGCAAAGTTGTAAAGTTTGTTTTTCAACATAACAACTTGGACATCTCATTGTTGCAATGGGTCCACTTGTATCCCTATTTATGCAATTTGTTTTTTCCCTTCTCCTCCCCAAATTATACCAACATCAAATACAGTGAAAACAGGGGTTATACCATGGGGGAGGGACATACAAAGCAACAAACAAATCATCTTATAAATATGTTAGAAACAATCGCATGAAAGAAGAAAACATTTGAGTCCTTATCTTGGGGTTCATTTCACCTAACATCAACTTTTTTGCTTGTCTCAGACATATATTACTTTTTGCAAATAAGGGAAACCATTGGGCCTATGTATCTTTGGGCCTGACTTACTTCACTTAATTTTTTCCAAGTCTTTCCATTTCCTAACAAATGGGGCAATGCCCTCCTTTCTGATAGAGGCATAGAATTCCATTGTGTATATATACCACATTTTCTTGATCCATTCATCTACTGAGGGGCATCTGGGTTGGTTCCACATCTTAGCTATCGTAAATAATGCTGCAATAAACATAGTTGTGCTGGTAGCTTTAGTATGGTCTTGTTTGTTATCATTTGGGTAAATGCCCAAAAGTGGGATTGCTGGGTCATAGGGGAGCTCTATATGGAGTCTTTTGAGGAACCTTCATACTACTTTCCAAAGTGGTTGAACAAGTTTACAATCCCACCAACAATGCAGTAGGATTCCTTAATTCCCTTCTGTCCACATCCCCTCCAGCATCTGTTGTTATTAGAGTTCTTGATTATAGCCATTCTAACTGGGGTGAGGTGGTATCTCAACTTTGTTTTGATTTGCATTTCTTTTATGGCTAGAGAGGTTGAGCATTTCTTCATATGTCTATTGGCCATCCTTCTTTCCTCTTCAGAGAAGGTTCTCTTTAAGTCTTTAGCCCACTTATTTACTGGGCAGTTGTTTCTTTGAAGATTTGTTGTTGGGGGATTTAATTTTTTGAGTGCCAGGTATATTTTAGATATGAGACCCTTGTCCATTGTATGGCTAGTGAAGATCTTCTCCCAATCCGTGGGCTTTCTATTGATCTTGCTAGCTATGTCCTTTGCCATGCAGAAGCTCTGCAATTTCATGCAATCCCATTTGTCCAACCTTTCTTTGATTTGTTGTGTTTCTGGGTCTCTATTAAGAAAATTTCAGCCTGTGCCAAGGAGACCTAGGGTTTCTCCTATTCCATACCATAAATTTTTCAGGGTATCTGCTTTGACTCCGAGGTCTTTGATCCATTTGGGGTTGATTCTGGTTCAGGGTGATATATAAGGATCTAACTTTAGTTTTCTACAAGTGATTAACCAATTTTGCCAGCACCATTTACTGAAAAGAATATCTTTTTTCCATTCTAATTTTTTAGTTCCCTTAGTAAAGATTAGATGGCTATAGGTCTGTGGGATCATTGCTGGGTTTTCAATTCTATTCCATTGGTCCTGAGGTCTGTTCTTGTTCCAGTACCAAGCTGTTTTGATTGCTATGGCTTTGTAGTAGAGTTTGAAATTTGATATCGATATTGGGAACTTTAACACAGCACTATCTCCACTAGATCAACTGGGCAAAAACTCAACAAAGAAACCGCAGATCTAAACAACTGCATAGATCAACTAGATTTAACAGACATTTACCAAATATTTCACCCAGCAGTATCACGTTTTTCTCAGCAGTACATGGAACATTTTCCAAAATAGACCACATTTTAGGTCACAAAGCAAACTTGACCAAATTCAGAAACATTGAAGTTATACCTTGCATTCTCTCAGACCACAAGGGTATAAAATTAGAACTCAACACCAAAAACCACCAAAGAAAGTCTTGTAACACATGGAGGCTGAACAACACACTGTTGAATCACCAGTGGGTCATGGAAGAGACTAGAAAGGAAATTCAAATGTTCATGATATTCAACAAAAATGAACACACAAATTACCAGCTCCTCTGGGACACAGCAAAGGCAGTACTCAGAGGCAAGTTTATAGCTCCTACATCAACAAATTGGAGAGATCTGAAACCAACAATTTAATGAGACATCTGAACCTCCTTGAAAAAGAGCAGCAAGATAGACCCCAATCCAGAAAGAAATGATTAAAATTAAATCAGAAAGAAATGATTAAAATTAAATCAGAATTAAACAAATTAGAATCCAAAAAAACCATAGAAAGAATCAACAAAACAAAGAGCTGGTTCTTCGAAAAAATTAACAAAAATGACAGACCCTTAGCAAATCTTATCAGAAAAAGAAGAGAACACACCCAAATAAATAATCTCAGAGATGAGAATGGAAACATCACCACAGAAACAACCAAGATTCAGAACATTATAAGGGAATACTTCTCAAACTTTTATGCTAATAAGTTTGAGAACTTCGCAGAAATGGACCTTTTCCTAGCAAATATTGACATGCCAAAACTAAACCAAGAGGAGTTAAACCATCTAACAGGCCCATATCAAGCATTGCAATAGATACAGTTCTTCTTATTTTTTTTTTTTTTTATTTTTGGTCAGTCGTGGGGCTTGAACTCTGGGCTTGGGCACTGTCCCTGCGCTCTTCAGCTCAAGGCGAGCACTCTACCGCTTGAGCCACAGAGCCACTTCTGGTTTTCTAGTGGTTTATTGGAGATAAGAGTCTCACGGACTTTCCTACCCGGGCTGGCTTTGAACAGCTATCCTCACATCTCAGCCTCCTTGAGTAGGTAGGATTACAGGCATGAGCCACTGGCACCCGACTTTAGATACAGCTATTTTTTTTTTTTTGGGGAGGAGGGAGGGGTCCGGTCGTGGGGCCTGAACTCTGGGCCTAGGCACTGTCCCTCAGCTTTTCAGCTCAAGGCTAGCACTCTACCACTTGAGCCACAGCGCCACTTCTGGCTTTTTTTTTTTAATGCTTACGTGGTGCTGAGGAATCAAACCCAGGGCCTCATGCATGCAAGGCAAGTGGTCTACCACTGAGCCACCTTCCCAGTCCATAGATACAGCTATTCTTAATGCTTCCTTCTCCACTTGTCTGTGCTCCAAGACTGCTCTTCCTCCAGGCCCAGCCATTGATCCATAGGAAGTTACATAGACACCATCTCTGGTGAAAATCTGACTGGTGAACTTAGCTTTGTTTCTATAATCATCACTCTTGTTTAGGCCATCAGTTTTTCTTTCTGAGTCACTACTGTAGTTTCTTAGCTGAAATTTGTTTCCATTCCAGTCTATTCTTCACATGATACTGACTAGCAGCTTTTAAAAAGTACATTCTCCTTAACTTAAAATGAAGATTCCTTACTTGCACTATTCATATCTCACTCTGTGTTTCTTTCCTCCTGGACCACTGCTTTAGGTCCCTGATTCCTTCCTTCCTTCCTTCCTTCCTTCCTTCCTTCCTTCCTTCCTTCCTTCCTTTCTTTCTTTCTTCCTTTCTTCCTTCCCTCTTTCTTCTTTCTTTCTTTCTCTCTCTCTCTCTCTCCCTCCCTCCCTTCCTCCCTTCCTTCCTTCCTTCCTTCACTCTTTCTTTCTTTCTTCTTCTTTCTTTCTTTCTTTCTTTCTTTCTTTCTTTCTTTCTTTCTTTCTTTCTTTCTTTCTTTCTTTCTTTCTTTCTTTCTTTCTTTCTTTCTTTCTTTCTTTCTCTTCTTTCTTTTTCTTTTCTTTCTCCAAGATTTGAATTTAGGGCCTTACTAAACTTTCTTGCTTATAGCTGATGTTCTGTCACTTGAAGGGAGCCTCTAGTTCTGTATTCTCACTTTTTACCTTGATTCAAACCCTTATCACTTCTAGCCTGAAATATGTCACCAACTTCTTACTTACATGGTAGACTATAGAGATATAATGCCTCAATAGAGTCTACTTTTATTGTATTTATTGCTTGTGAAAGAAACATTTAAAATTTTCTAATTCCTTAACAGAAAGAGAACTTAAACATGATTAAAGAAGTTGAAAATCATTTAAATTAAAAACAAAGAAAATAAATTACAATTAAGCAAAATTTAACAGGATTTTTCTTTTATAATATTTATGTTTTAGCCTATTCATTCATAGTATTTTTTACATATCCATAAAAATATGGGACAATTTTGTTTTCTCCATTTTACTAAATATTTTGTAAACAGTTTTGTCTTACTCTGTAGTTTTTATTATGTGACACAAGCATTCCATTAATTTTGTTCCATAATTAAGTATTTGATATTGAAAGAATAGATTAGTTCCAGTTTTTTTCTTAGTGTACCATGACTATAGATGTCAGACAAATGGCCTTTTCTTTTTAATACTTTATTTTGGAGAAATCTCAGAGAATTAATGAGCCAAATGTCATGATAAACTTAAAAGTTCTCTCTCAATATTGCGTTTTTGTATAATGTTTTCTACAATTTTTCCATTAATAAACCATATATAATTACTATGCTATCTCTTAGACTGAATTTTTTTCTGTAAAACTTTGATTAACTTAATGTTGTATTATTGTTCTTATTTTTTAAACTGCAAGTTGTAAAGTTGAATGTATGTTTCTCTATGTCACTGATTGGTACTTTCCCTTGTGAGAATTCACTGTTGACCTTTATTAGATGTGTTGGTGGTATTATATATTTATATTAGCCCCGTTGGAACTAAGTTCTTTCATATCTGTCTGCTTTTGTCTTTTTCCTAAAATTCCACCTTAATTCCCAGGCTCACCGACAACTTCCTTACAAGATGAGCAAATCAGCTTTGTCCATTCACTTCTACTGTTTTATGGACAGTTTGATTTTTCTTCTGCTGTATCTTTTGCAATCTTTACTCTTTTGCAATAAGGCAAATGATTTTCTTTCTGAAGTTCTTTTGCATCCATAAAGTACTAATCAATGATGATTTCCCTAAATTTGGCTTTGTGATTTTTTTTTCTTCCTTGTCATCCATCACCTATAGAAATATAACACTTACAATCTTAGATTCGGGGCATGAAAGTGTCTCTAGCAAGAGATACTCTGAATTTATAAGATTCTTACTTTCAATTTTTATACTCTTTTATTGAAGGTTTACATACAACTCTTTTTCTAGGGACTGAAAACTATTAAGAACGTGTGGAAAGGATGACAGGCACATATGATTTATGCAATAGAACCTTAGATTATCAGAAAGCTAAATTATTAGCTTTATGAGAGTGCTGTTTAGTCAATATCAAATACATATAATTGTGTTTCATACTTTATTTTAGTATGGTTTATTTAATGAAGTAATATCTTATTTCCAATAGATAAAGCAAAGTTAATATAGTTCATTGGGCAATTATATGGGGCCAATAGTGATAGGGGGTGTTACATCCATTTTTCACATCACTCTACTTTTCCATGATACTTTCTATTTGAGCACTGAATTTAGGTTTAACTTCTAGCACATAATAAGAACAAGAACTTTACAACTTTGGTGTGGGGGGGGAGGATTGGGTGGGAGGGGGTGGGGGGAGTATCGGAAGGGATGGGAAGGGGAAACAAAGAGGAGGCAACAGTGCTTGATAAGAAATGTACTCGTTATCTTGCCCATGTAATTGTAACTCCTCTGTATGGTATTCTCACAATAAAAAAAATTAGGTTAAACAAAAAAACACCCAAAAACCAAAAATAAATACAACACAAGACCCTTGACTTTATAAATATCAGTCAGCCCTTCAACTCTTCTAATCACAGTTGGAGCAGAACAGAAGAGACATTGCTATTCTTCCTAAAAATTGTGCAGTTCAGGACATTAAGCATTTTTTGAACTCTTTCTCTGCGAGTAATTGTGTTAAATTTGTCATTTGATTGGATTATATGTATTTCTTATATCCCTCACATTAGACTGCTAGTATTTTGACAATAATCAAATAATGATCACAGTTCTTCTAATCCACTTCATATTGTCACAGGCCTGAGACTTATACAAGGTGCTAAAAAAATAATTGCTGATCATTTGCTCATTTCTTTGATGTGGGTTGGGGCTCTTTCAGAGCTGTTCAGGGAGGACTGACCCAGGACTGTGGGTTACTTTCCTCCCATTTGTGGTCATCCAAAGGGATAGAACTCCTGTTTCTGAAGAACAGAACAACAAAGGCAGGTTAAAATAAAAGGAAAGATAAGAGAAAGTCAAGTGAATAAAAATGCTAATTTTAAGCATAAACTTTAATTTCTAATTTGAAAATCAGTCTGTATAAAGAAGTCCATACATGTTAAAAACTAAAGAAAAATTCCTAATACTAAAAATAATCCTAAAAAGACCAATATTTGCTTCATATCTTTTTCTATCAGTACTTCCTATAGCTTACAGTATGTCCTGTCATTATATTCCTCTGACACAGAATATCAAGATGGGAAAAGGTCACACCACTGGAGTATTTGAGCAGAATTTCAGTTTCAAATTATGAAACTGAAGTAGCCCTTGGTTAGTGATCCTAGGTGTTACTATAGCCAACTTTCTTATTGGACAGTTGATGAGTCTGAGACTCAGAGAGAAAAAAAAGAGTGGATGTAGATTAGACAAGTAATGAGAAAGCTTGCAGTGGTACAGGCTGCAGGATCCTCACTTCTGTGGAAGTGCTTTAACAAATACTATATTATATTATTTTCCATTTCTTGCATAATTTCTTAATTTCTGTCAAGAATGTATAGTCAGTGGGAAGTTATTTGAAATTCATTAATACCTTGTTGTTAAAAATGTTCCAGCTATGAATGCCAGGAAGACCTCAAGGCCATTTATCAAACTAGATTGTTAATGTGCTTTGAGGATCCCTTGGGCACTTGACCTTCCTCATTGGGCCTCAAGGGGCCGGTAATGCTTATACTAATGGCTTATAAAACACAAGTGGCCAAGCTGTATTGCTTAATAATTTATAACCTTAATTGGAGAGTGAGTATTCAATAAACTTTAATTGTGGATAATAATTTGCTATATTTTTACAAGCTGGAGAACATCCAGATATAATTGGGTGAACATTTGGAGAATAATTATTTATTTCATAGGTTTATAAACGTTTGAAGCAAACAATTGTCACTGAGAGACTCTGAGCTGTGGGGTTTTATTTTTGAAATCTAAATGACTTGATTCTTCATCTTTTACAGTATTAACTCCATCCCAGCTTTCAAATTAGATTATACAGTATTTAAATGAATTTTGGAGTAGCCACAGAGAGAAGCCCACCCACTCACCCCAATATAAGTGAATTCTTTGGCTCTCTTGAGAAAGTTTTCAGCCAGACTTGGTAGTTGTGTAAATACTATTTTCTTTATTTGGTTTTAGTATTAATGCTTGGGATTTTTAATTCACAAAGAACAAAAGATCTATTAGCTTTCAATAGATTTGTGGGTGCTTTGCAGCTTCTCTTTCTGGATATCCATCAGTGTTTGAGATAGTCTGAGGCACTTGGAAGAAAAAGGGATGGCCTAGCATGCAGTCCTTCATTTTGTTCTTGGCACTAAATTTACTAAATTACACCCTGCGTAAGTCACATTTGTCCCTCTAGGCTTAGTTTCTTAATCCAAGGTGAATATGTTTTCCTGTTTTGGAGTCACTGATTAGTGATACATGTTACTTTATTTTAAAAGATATATTTTTTCTTTTTTTATATAATTGAGATTAGGTGATTACATAAATTTCACATCTTTCACAGTACTGTGGACTAGTGATACTTAGTTCAAGTCAAAAACACATTTTAACCTTCACAAGACAAATGTTCATTATAATGGTCTATAAAGTTTGTGAATTCTGTGAGCTTTGACGATACAACTATTTCTTCCACATCAGGTGATATTTACATTTCTTTCCTTTTGCTTAGTAACCTGTTCCCTCTCCTTCTCATTTCCTTCCTCCCATTACTGCCCTTGAGTTGCCTAGTTCATTGCAGCTGATGGGCCCCTCTATTGTATGTTTTCTATTTCCCCCTGATTCTGTGCCCTCCTCCTAGCTTCCCTCAGATGCATACATATAGATATATACATATATATACATACATATATATACCATATATATATATGTGATCAAGAACATGGAGTCATTTAGCAATGATATGACAAAACGAGTGGAAGTCCTTTGTTTCTTGAGTCCTGTTTACTTTATCATATCACCTTGCGTTTTGGCTTTAGTATCCACATATCAGGGACACCATGTGTCATTTGTGTCTTTGCTCTTGGCTTACCTCACTCAAAATGATTTGCTCTAGTTTCATCCATTTTCCTGCAAATGCCATTATTTTGTCCTTTCTAATGGCTGCATAATATTCCATTGTATATAGGTACCACAATTTTTGGATCCACTCATCAGTAATGGGGCATCATGTTTTTTCCATATGTTGGCTGTTGTGAACAGTGTTTCAATGAGCATGGAGGTGCATGTGTCTTTATATCCCTAGGAGTGGTATGGCTGGGTCATAGGGGAGGTCTATATTTACTTTCTGAGGTTCCTCCAGACTGCTTTCCAAAGAGGTTGTATTAGTGT
Source organism: Dipodomys spectabilis (assembly GCF_019054845.1). Taxonomy (NCBI): domain Eukaryota; kingdom Metazoa; phylum Chordata; class Mammalia; order Rodentia; family Heteromyidae; genus Dipodomys; species Dipodomys spectabilis. The sequence goes on along the minus strand of NW_024870817.1, from coordinate 19,861,005 downwards.
ACATTCCCACTGTAATACAGTAGGGTATTCCTTTCTCTGCATCCCTTCCAACAATTGTCTTTGGCTGAATTTAGGATGCAGGCCATTCTGATGGGCATAAAGTTGTATCTCAGGGTTGTTTTTATTTTCATTTCCGTTACAGCCAGGGATGATGGACATTTTCTCATGTGTTTCTTTGCCATTTTTATCTCTTCTTCTGAGAAATCTCTCTTTAGCTCCCTTGCCCATTTAATGATTGATTTGTTACATCTAGGTTTCTTGAGTTTCTTGAGTTCCCTGTATATAATGGATATTAGCCCCTTGTCTGAGATATTGCTGATAAACATTTTTTCCCCAATTAGCTGACTGTCTTTCTAGTTTGGTTACTATTTCTTTAGTTGTTCAGAAACTTACTATTTTAAGGTAGTCCCATTTATCCACTCTCTCCAATTTGTTGTGACCCTGGGATTCTGTTCAGGAAGTTCCTGCCTGTACCTATAAATTCAAGTGTCTCTCCTACTCTGTCCTGCAGTAGTTTCAGAGTATCAGGTTTGAGGTTAAGGTCTTTAATTCATTTTGAGTTGATGTTAGTGCATGGTGACAGGCTGGGGCCCACTTTTAGTTTTTTGCATGCGGTCACCCAATTTTCCTAGCACCAATAGTTGAAGAGGCTATGTTTCTTCCACTGTAGATACATGTTACTTTCAAAAGCAAATTTCTAGGTTAAATTTCAGGAAAGAACATATTCTTTTTATTTTTTTTTGGGTCTGGTCGTGGGCCTGAATTCTAGGCCTGGACGCTGTCCCTCAGCACTTCAGCTCAGGGCTAGTGCTCTACCACTTGAGCCACAGCGCCACTTGAGGCTTTTTCCTTTTTGCTTCTATGGTGCTGAGGAATCGAACCCAGGGCCTCATGCATGCAAGGCAAGTGCTCTACCACTGAGCCACCTTCCCAGCCCATATTCTTTATTTTTAAATTGTGGCTTTGATTCTTCTTTCATTGATTTTCCATATGATAATGATTTCATTATTTTAGCTTCTTTCTTCCTTTTCCTTGGCTTAATTTGTTAGGCAGAGAAAATCTTGTTATCTCACTTCTCATATCTATACTTTGTCCTGAGTAGTTCTCACTGAGAGCTGAAGATAGGAAAGGGTTTTGTTGGCATATTTATAATAGCTAATTAGGATAAGTTTGGTTAAGCTCTAGAAAAGGCACTCAAGAATTGTTCCATAAGTTTTACTTGAAATTATACATTACAAAAACAGTGGCCTTGCTCTGAAGCAGGTATTGTTGGAAGGAAACAGTTTTGTGTAGTTGGAGTCATGCCTGTAATCATAGCTAATTGGAAGGCTAAAGCAGGAAAAGCAAGAGAAGTTTAAGGCCAGCCTGGGCTATGCAGACAGTCTCTGTCTTAAAAACAAAAGAAATACAAACAAACAAAAATGTATATTCTGCCATTCAGTTTTAATCAGAATGAAAAATGGTCTCTGTTTATATGGGCTTTCTTCTCAGCACCTGGAATGCATTCCTAGCAGAGACCTCCTAATAAAGTCAAAAGTGCCTTGGGTGTGAGGAAAAATAAAAATAAGGGGCTTTAGAGAAGAGACATGTGGATCTCTGATAGGATAGGTGGTACAGTGGCAAATTCCAAGAGAGCTTGAGGAGGGCTGACAAGGCTGCTGCAGTGGACTGGAAGGAAAGGTTAAGATGCCAGCAGGCTCATTTTCTGAGAAGAGAGCTTTCTTCCTGGCTTTCAGAGGACTCCCTTGATACTCTGTCCTCACTACTTTATGTGTGTGAAGCTACCAGCACAACTATGTTTATTGCAGCATTATTTACCATAGCTAAGATATGGAACCAACCCAGATGCCCCTCAGTAGATGAATGGATCAAGAAAATGTGGTATATATACACAATGGAATTCTATGCCTCCATCAGAAAGAATGACATTGCCATATTTGTTAGGAAATGGAAAAACTTGGAAAAAATTATAAGTGAAGTAAGCCAGGCCCAAAGAAACATAGGTACCATGGTTTCCCTTATTTGCAATATCTAGTATATGTATGAGTCAAGCGGAAAAGGTCAGATAATGTGATGTCAGGAAAATGAACCCTTAGATATGTATTTTAATGTTTTTTTCTTTCATGTATGTGTTTCTAACACATTTATAAGATTATCTCTTTGTTGCTTTGTATATCCCTCCCCCACAGTATAACCCCTGCTTTCACTATATTTGATGTCAGTATAACTTGTGGAGGAGATGGGGAAAAACCAGTTGTTTAAGGATACAGGTGGACCTGTTGCAACAATGAGAAGTACAAGTTGTCATGTCCAAAACGAGCTTTACAACGTCGGTGCGGGGGGGGGGGGGGGAAGAAGGGGGGGGAAGCAGAAGGATTGGGATTGGGGGGGAGGGGGGAGGCTGGGAAGGGATGTGAAGGGTAAACCAAAGGAGGAGGCTGCAATGCTTGGTAAGAAATGTACGCATTATCCTGCCCATGTAATTGTAACCCCTCTGTACAGTATGTTCACAAATAAAATTAAATTAAATTAAAAAAAAAAGAAATGTACTCATTACCTTGCTCATGTAACTGTAACCCCTCTGCTCAGTATTTTTACAATAAAAAACACTAAAAATAAGAGAGAGATAGAGAGCTACTGATTCTTCTTGTATGGACAGCATTCCTATTGGACATGTCCCACCCTAATTTGACCTTAATCACTTTGTGTTCTACAAATGTAGTTTTACTAAGGGGTCAGAAAAATCAATATATGGATTTTTGGGGTATAATTCAATACACTGTAAGGACCTACACAATTTATCTGGCCTTAGACTTTCCTTGCCCTTGTATACATGGTTGTGGTGGCTTTATCAATCACAACCTGGCTCAATTACAACCTGGATCACAAGCAACAATAGATACATTTATGATGGTGAATAAACAAGTCCAAGGACAACCCACATGAGGGAGCTGAAACCAAGCAGCCCCCCAAAGTTTCAGGAGTATCTCCCAGATTCTGTAGGAATTAGAAATCCAGACTCATTTCCTGATATCCTTACATGTCAGCAAGTAGACAGGCAAGCTTACAAAAGACCATGGCAGTGACAAACATTCTAGATCAACCACTCAGAGTGTGTTGAACCATTCATCCAGTTCATTATGTTGCTTTCCTCCCGTTTGTCTCAAGTCTGGGACACGTTAATTCCAAATGAGGTCTTTTTTTTGTTGACACCAAGCTTTGTGAGTGACTGATCACCTCATTGAAGGTGAGTTTGGGATTTGGTGATTCATTTTAGAAATAGGTGTGGGAAATGAATGTTTCTTTTAGAACTCATGGCAGCTAATTTATATGAAGCATGGAAGATCAGTGAGAGTATATGTCGAGGTCTCCTACAGTCAAGGTGTTAGATGTTGCTAATCAGTCTTTTGACATCTCAGGGACAAACGCTTTCAATCTCTATTTGGTGATGATTACTTCAGGCATATAAGGTGAGACTTTGTGTTTACATCTCAGTTTTTTAAATATCCAGAAATTATGTTACACTTGGAGGGTAAAGGCAATTTAAATTATATTTATGGTACATTCTTTCAATGACCTTTTAAAGTAAATCTGGAGGTTCAACATTTTCTTTGGGAAACAGTCTTAGATTTAAAACTTTGCTCATGAATTAATTGTTTGGCTCAACAAATACTGAGTGCCTACTTTTTGTCAGACACTGGGCCTAGTGCAGATGACTTTGTCAGAAATAACTTTTCTTGAAGCTTAGATTCTTATGCAGAAATAAACACTGAGCCAACAGATACACACACACACACACACACACGCACGCACGTGCGCACACACACATGCACAAGATCTAAGAACAGTGCTGTGTGGAAGGTGATCAGAGGATGTCTTGAATGCTTAGGGTACTAGGCTTGCCTCAATCATGAACAGCTCAATCCACAGGAACTCTACAAGCAAGAAGTGCTCACAATCTGAGCAAGACTGTGTGTTTTCAGAGCTGAAAGGACTTTGCTGCTGGGGCACAGAAGGAGAAAAACAAGAGAAAGACAAGAAAGACAAAAATGAAAAGGATGGGGATGTAGCTGGAAATAGGCATCATAATTAAGTGGAGAAGTAGAAAATTCAGATATTCACCTGTTATGAGAAACCACTTAAGGTTTAAATACCATTTTGTCCACTGTGAGGGAAATGGGTAGTATTAGCATGAGCAAAGCTTGTAAAACATGTAAAATATTGTTTCAGTAGAGCAGGATGGAGATGACAGTTCAAAGTTAAGTTACATTTTGGTTATGTTAGAGAGAAGGATAGGTTAGGAGGAGAGAAGAAAGGGAGAGTCAGGATTTGTCTTCCTTCAGAAGAGATGTTCTTTTCCATATCCTGCTCCATGTTGACATTGTTATACATTTTGAACCTTTATTTTAAAAGATGTTCACTCATCAACACATTTGTTTTTATAAGCATGTAAACTTGTTAGCTACTGTCAATGTTTTATCTTCCCTGTAGACTTTAAGAAAGATCATTTCATCCAAATATACCTTGATCACTTCCTATGAACAAGAAAAGACAAAGAACTTTCACTGGAATTCCAATCAGAATGGCATCTAGTTTTTATTATTTTTGAGAAAATTAATCTTTTAAAAATACTCTCTTCCCATTTATAAATATGGAGCATATTTTCAAATTTTATTCATTAAAGTAAAAAGTTTGAAATTTTCTTTGTATTGGTCTTACGGTTTTTTTCATGTTAAAGTTATTCCTAAACAACTTTGGTACTTGTTTCTATTCTAACTTTTCTTTTCTTTTTATTCCAGAAATGTCTATCTGTCCAAATGTTATTTTTTCCATGAATAGCTTACCTTTTCTAGTTATTCTATCTCTTCTGTATACCAGTTATTTAATTTTATTGTCTTTATTAAATTTTCTAAAATAATGCTAAATAACAGTGGTAGCTTTTGTTTGTTGTTGTTGCTATCGTTTTGTGGTTAGTCATGGGGCTTGAACTCATGGTTTGGGTATTATTCCCCAGCTTTTATGCTCAAGGTTACCACTTTGCCACTAGAGCCACAACTCAATTTCCAGCTTTTGGTGGTTATTAATAATAACCACCTGTAATAGAGGTAAGAGTTTCATGGAGTTTTCTGCTCAGGCTGGTTTTGAAATGTGATTCTCAGATTTCAGCCTCCCGAGTAGCTAGGATTACAGGCATGAACAACTGACAGCCAGTTTGGTGTTAGCTAATTTTTAAGTTCAATTATTTTACGGATTCATTATTAATGATAATGTTGTCTTTCCTTTTTAGTTTTGATTCTACTAATCTCATTCCACTGAGCATTTTAATTTAATCTCATTCCACTGAGCTGTTGAATTTAATCAAATGAATTTTCAGCATTCATTAATATAATGTCCTTATTTTTAATTTTATAGTAATAATAAATTACATTGACAAAATTCCTAAATGTGTTTATATGTAGATGTTCTGCTTTTCTAAAATAAGTTTTGGTCACAGGACATTAATCTTTTGAAAAATTACTGAATCCTATTTGCTAATACCTTGTCATGCATTTTTATGTAATGAGGAAGTCAAATTTAGAAAATATGAATAACAACAGATGAAAATGAAAAATGAATGACCACATAAAGAAATTTTATATTTGGAGTTAAACATAAGCTACTTGAAAGAAAAAGTAATTTCTTTCATTTTCCATGGTTTTCCTTTAAATATTGTGTTGTAGGGCCTGAATAAAATGTGTTTCAAAAAGAAGGTTTTATATTTAAAATTCTAGATATAGTTCATGAACTAGATTGAACAGTTATAGAGGAAGAACCTTACAAACTTCAGAAAATTTGAAAATAAAGATTTTTAAACATTTAGAAAAATAGATGTTATACCTCACCAGAAATTCCAAAAATGTTTCTATTATATAGATTGCAATTTTCTTATATAATAATAAAATTAAAATGACTAACAAAGAATGGATCATTATCATTAAAATTGTCTTTTTGTGAAATAAGAAGTATAAAGAAATTATGATTCTTAAATTATTCAACCAAAATTATGTCTTTTGCAAACAATACACAAAAATCTATATGGCAGTGAACAATATACTTGGTCACAGTTTTGTCTTCTCCACTTTAATTTAATTTATTTATTATTTATCTTACTTATTATTAATACTTTTTGCTGGTCCTGAGGCTTAAACTCAAGGCCTGGGCACTGTTCCTGAGCCTCTTTGCACTATGTTTGCCATAGTGCTAACCTTAAGTGCAGTTGAGCCACAGCACCATTTCTGGCTTTTTCTAGTAGTTTATTGGAGATAACAGTTTCATGGACTTTCTTGCCTGGGATGGCTTTGAAGATAATACTTGGATCTCAGCCTCCTGAGGAATTAGGATTACAGGTGTAAGCCACTGGCTCCTGGTTTCTATTTTTATATTTAAGAGGATGAAAAATTATAAAGAAAGCAGATAGATTTGAAGGATCTGTACTTCATTTTCTCTTTTTCTATCTTTTTGTATTTTTGTGTCACATTTTCAAATACATTCTTTTAGATTACCAACATAGGCTTCAGAGGGAATTCTTCACTTGGTCTGCTGTGTCTGTGGAAACTACATCATTTTCTTCATGTTCAGAAAAATATTTTTTGTGCTTATTCATACTTTAATTCTTACAAGTACACCTACAAAGCAACTTCTGATTTCTGCTTTCTCATCATTTAGCAGACACTCCACTGAGTGTGAATTCCATCTCTTCAGGCTGATTTGTACTTGCTGAGCCTACACTAGTCTGCTGACTTAGAAGAGGCAGACAGGTAAGACTTGGTAATGGAAGAAAGGGAAACTTCCAGTTAGAAACCTCTACTCTGATCTAATTTAAATGTGTAACAGCATTTATTTATTTATTTATTTTTGCTTTATGAAAACCATGTAAATGTTACAGGCCATTTTTACTCCAAAAACGGAAGCATTATCATCAGGGATATGTTAGAAATTATCTAGAGGTGTTGAGAGAAGGGATTTTGATACATCCATGGAGCGTTTGGAAAAGAGATCAATGTGTGTTGAGAATCAGGTAATGTGCCCTGGCAAGTACAGAACTCAAGGTAGCAGATTGTGAAGAAGGAGGAATATGAGTGATAGAGAACAATCAATAGTTTGGTGTCAAATTTTGAATTCCAGATTGAAGTTGTTCTCTTGATTAGAAGGGCCAAAAATAATGATTTTTTAAGTGTTATAAGTCAATATTTAACAATACTATGAAAATGGGTTGGAGTCAGGTGAGGATAGAATGAACTCTCTTTAGGAGATGCACCAGTGAACTCTACATCAATAGGATTGAAACCCCATGCTCATAGTTTTCTGTTGTTTATATCTGCCTTTTTTCTATTGTGAAATAACTATTTGAACTTATTATTTTCTTAGAAATCAAATGGCATAGGAGAGCTCATCAAGAGCCACTGTAACTGTTGTGTGGTAACTAGAAGAGGGAGCTACAAGTTGAAGTGGATCATGTTGTAGGGCATTGCGGCTGAAAAGGCACTTCTGGAAAGGGAAACAGGTGAGTCAAAGGGTAAGAAGAAAGGCAGCTATTTCATGTTCTAGAGACCTGGGATTACACTATCTTCCCAGACTTAAGTTCCATGTGGAGTTTATCTTTTGGCTGCTGACGCCTTCTGTGAGATCAGAAGATTTCTACAAAAGAATATTGGTCTCTTTTAGAGATAAATGTCCATTCCCACATTTGTGTCACAGGAAAACGAGAAAAGTATTCAGGCCATAAGGACTCAATAGTGTATCTTAGTATAAATTGTGATTCAGTTGAGAGGAAATATTGGCCAACTCCTAGTCTATTTATCATAAAATGTAGAGGATTTGAAGGAGTTGAATATGAAAATGTTATATGGTTTAAGTGATTTACGGAAACTTCTACAAACCACTGTCATGGTGCTTACTTTTCTGAGCTTCTGATAGGCAATAGATTAATGAAACCTGTTGAAATTTTTTTTAAGAAAGGGTTAAGGTAGGATGAAGGTGAGTGATGGTGATCATGAGTTTGATAGGATATCTTGTATGCATATATGGAAGTATCGTTATAACTCCCTTTTGTACAAATAACATGTGCTTAATAAAAGTGATAATAGATTACAATAAAATCAATAAAATATTAAGCCAAGTGCTGGTGACTCCTACTATAATGCTAGTGATCATTGGGTGACAAATGTAGCAGCCAAGTTGCCCTCACATCTTGTATGTGAGTACAAGAAATGTACTCACGACCTTACCTTTGTAGCTGTAACCCCTCTGTACAACAGCTTGACAATAAAATTAAATTTTAAAAAGTCAGGTAATAACTCCATTTGCAAACATAAAGATGAACTGTTCTTCCTATGTGTAGAATTTCTAAACATTTTAATTTTTGGCACATGACTTCATTCAGCTTTGATCTCCTCTGCTCCTTTCCACTCTCCCCTTACTCTGCTTCTTTTAGGCTGTGAAGATAAATTAGCTCCATCTCTCTGTGTATCTTTTTTTCTGGCTGCAATTTTTTTTTGCCAGTTCTGGAGTTTGAACTCAGGACCTGGGCCCTGCGCTTGAGTTTCTTTTGCTCAAGGCTAACACTCTACCACTTGAGCCACGGAGCAAATTCTGGATTTTTTTGTTTGTGTTGTACTGAGAAATCAATCCCAAGGTATCATGCATATTATGCAAGCACTCTACCACTAAGCCACTTTCCCAGCTCCTGAAATTTGAAATCTTCCATTATATTTTCTCAGATCTTTGTTCATTCAACCAAAAAATTTTTTCCTGATGGACAAATCCTAAGCCCTCTCTGTATATAGGCAAGAACAAGCTTATTTCCCTTTCACTAAGATTATAGGCCAATAAGCCACACAGCAAACAAGCTAAACAGAATCACATTCGTAGTTACGAATTATAGTAACTGCTACACAGGTAAAGAACAAGGGGCTTTGAGTGGTTCAACTCTGTAATTCATCATCCAAACTAAGGCACTCTTTAGAGGGGAAGGGAGTATTATTAATTATTTTATAGGAAGAATTGGTTTAAAAACAGGGTTAAGCCAGACATATTGGGTGTATGAGTGCTTGCCATATAGAGAAACTTCACTTTTAGTTGACTGCAGAGGGAGGAACGATCCAAAGGAACAGAAGGACCCAGCCAAACCAAACCCTAGGGAAGGACAGTCTAGGCAGAAAGGCAGAGAATGTGATACAGAAACATCCCGTATGCTTGAAGCGGGGAAGAGGGAGTATTTAGAGAAAATGACTGAGATGCAATGTGGTATCAGATGAAATTGAAACCAGAGCACTCAGGGCCCTGACGTCAGAATATGAAGTTTAGAATTTTTTTTCTTAAATTCAATATTTGGCCAATGAGATGTTTTTATCAAACAGGAGAGATAATAAAATGTAGAGTTTGTTTAAAAAAGATCATTATGCTTATAAGAAGACTGTCACAATCCATTAACAAGAAAAGAATTAAACTGTAAAGATACCTGAATAAAAATGATCGTATTACTATATTTTTTTGCATATGTTATCGTATACGAAGATGGCCTATAGCAAATGGCCTGGGTCGGTACAGAGGAAAATGCGATTTTTTCATGCCTTTAAAAAATTACTTATCCATATTTCCTAAATTTTGTTTGTGGAATATGGATTATATTTGTGATCATTCTAAAGTAGATATAAACAAAACCAAAAAGGACACTGATTATTTCTAAAGAGAAGTGTTGGAGTCTTTTGGGATGGTGATTGTCCTCTGCAGTCCGGCTTTAGTTTCTCCTTCTCACTAGGCTCATGTTTTCTCTTGGTGAATGCTTAAAGTTGAATTTTTTTTTCCTATTCAAAAAGAATGCTTCCATCTAATTTATATTTTCTCTCTTTTTTCTTCCCACCAAGTGTTTTAGAACAAAAGCAGCTTCTATTCATTGACTTTGCTTTTTCTTCTCCCATTGACTACTTCTCACTAAGCTTTTATTCTCCCATTCTCCTCTTCTTCAAGATCACTAGTGACCTCTTAGTTAATTTGGAGGCTTTGTGCTTATCTTCTAGAGTATTGTTGTTATGCAACATTATTTACCTTATTTTATTTTTTTATTTTTATGCAATAGTATTTTTAAATAATTATATCACGTAGAGTCCCAATTTGTACAAATACACAAAGAAGAGTATTAGTGAACTCTGATATGTTATAGTAAGGAATAAAATAATCCTAGCAACAAAATCCCTCCCGTATTGATTTGCAGAAGAAAGACACAGCATATTATTGTGTAAGTACAAGTAGCTTCACATGAATAAAATGTAGCACAATATGACTATAAGAATGAGTAGAACTTTATGCAAGTTTATTAAATAAATTAAAAGAAAAGATACTTAAACTTTCCTACCTTCTTGAAAGATAAATGTGTGTTCTTTATGATTGGTTTTTGTATGTCTGTATAGACTTCTGTCTTATTTTGTGTAGATAATTATAGCTCCAAGGGTCAAAAAGCTCTTAGCACTGTAAAAGTAAAAGTTTATGCTTCGTATGGGGTTATGTTGGGAGATATGCAATTCCCTTCTTGTCACTGGGCTTTAGGAGTTTATTATTTAGATAATTAATCAAGAAAAGAAAGTCACTGATTGTGTAACACATTGATCTTTTGGAGCCCTTTCAGCTATTCAAATAGCTCTAGCACTAACTTAAAATGTTTAGATTGAAAGTTAAGTAGATAGGATATAAATTGAATGTTTCATAGATTCTAAAATGATATCGATCTGAGCATGCATTCATCTACTCAAGTGTAGATCTGTCTTTAGTCAGATGGGATTTTGGATTCCTGGAATTCCTTATCCCAGCATACAGTTGATCTTAGGTGGGATAAAGAGTAAGAGAACTGAGACCAGAGAAGGACAAACCTTTCAGAGGATACATTTACAACAGCTCTTATCCCACAGAAAGATATGGTGGGAAAGCTTGTTTTCTTGGTTTTGGTCCTACATGTAGGGAAAATATTTCCCTATGACAATTCCTAGGCATAGACCTGCTATTATATGCTTGGAGGAAAAAATTACGCTTTTCACAGGCAGCTCAAAAATCTCCAAGCTGAAATGGAGAGAGTGAGGGAAGGAGTCACATTGTCTAAAAAGAAATGTGCTCTACACCTGGAAATTTAAAGTAGCTGAGAACAAACCACTCCTTCTCCCTTCCAAGTGCAATGGGAGTAAATAGGAACCCTGACAAAAACATTTCAAGGAAAGTACATAGGTAAGTGCAAAGAATGTATTCATAACTTAAAAATTATTAAATATTTGAAGAAACCAGCTATATTTAATTGGGATGAATGGAAGAAAACTGTAGAAATATAGCCTATTTCAAGTTCAAAATAAGTAAAATGTTTTGCAATGGATGGAAACATTATTTGATAAATTACCAAAAGTTACCAAGCAGATTTTTAAAAAAATTGAATGCTTTAAATTTAAAATTATGCTGAAACTAGAAACTCCATAGACATATTAGACACAATTAAATGGGAAATTAGTAGTCTCAAAGATATGTCTTAAAATAACTTCTAGAATTCACAAGAAGAATAAGAAATGGTCCACAGACAGTTTTGGGGATGGTTAATAGAACATTAGTCTCTAGTGCCAACAAGGTCATTACTGAGTCTACACTATCAAAAGAAATCAAGGATCTAAAGGTTAATGTAGGGCACCCAAAAAAAAGTCTTTATTACTTTCCCACATTCTGATTGTGAGAGTAATTTTGGACTTGGAATCCAATGAAGATAAATTTTAAAGAAGTCAAGAAAAAGTTTATTCGTGTCCTGTAATTATATTTAAAAAAACACAGGATTTAAAGGAGTATGCCTTCATTTGAATCACAGCAGAAAAATCACATCCTTCATATCCTTTTTTTTTTCCTTTAAAAGAGCAGTCAGCACATTCTCAATCACTTTTTTTTTGCTCTTTGGGCAGCCCTTAAAGAACATTTCTTTAGAAAACTGTTTCTTTCGTACAGCCTGGTGGTTTATTTTAGATGTGACCACCTGTGTGAGGTACAAGGATCATTTTGAAAGGAGTTCTTTCATTTGTCTTCGTGGAGAGAGGTTGCTTCCATCAAAATGACATCACATGAGTGGGGCACCTGTAAAACTGTGCAGAAGTTGGCCCAAGTATAAAAGACTTTCTTTTCTTTTCTTTTTCCTCTGGTTGTTAACTTGATTTCTTCTGTCCATAAATTCTTTAATTGGTTTAATAAAATATACAACAAACCATGACTTTTTCTGTTAGTACAATTGTACACATTTATGTAGTGAAATTGAAGTAAGCAAAATATTGCATCATGTGAAAGAAAAGGAAATTTAAAGGTTTTAGAGCAGCTAAAAAATAAAAGGAGGAAAATTGTAAGCAGTAGGATTTCTTTGATAATAATTCTCATGTTCACATTAGTTGCTCTTATACCAAACCTCTCCTAGCATTCTGTGGACAGTGAAGAAGACATAACCCCTCTTTATTATTTCTGTAGCATGTGAAATTTTATTACCAGAGGTGTTAAGCTAATTTTTTTTAAATAAAGAAACAGGAGAAAGGATTTAATAATAATTATTGCTATACCCCAAGGCTAATGAGACAGGTGAGGGTTGCTCCAAGCTGATGCAAGGCTCTAGCTCTTTCCAGAAAAGGCTTAATTTTCCTGTCAAGAAGAGATCTCACGTAATTAACAGAAATAGAGTACAGGAGTTCAGATTTTCACATCACTTAAGTGATCAGAGCCATCACTGATGGGCAAAATACTTCAGATTAATATTTGATCATATTAAGAGATAAAACCTTACAGTTTCTGTGTAATCAATTTTTCTCCCTTCTACATTTTTTCTTGCCTTTTTTTAGGTGTGTGCTAGTTCTCTGGCTTGAACACAAGAACTAGGCACTGTCTCTGAGATTTGTTGTTCAAAGTTAGTGCTCTATCATTTGATCTATAGCTCCATTTTCTGCTTTTTGGTGGTTCATTGACTCTAAGAGTCTCATAGGCCTTCCTGTCTGGGCTGACTTCAAACCATTATCCTCAGGTATCAGCCTCCTGAATATTGCCTCCTGGCAGTGAACAACTTTTTTAAAAAGTATAATAGACTTAAGGGAACTAACACAGAATAGTTAATTGAGTCTACTGATCACTTTCTACAAATATGAAGGGACACAGAGAAATACCACAGCCAGAGCCTGTTGGCTACAGTGACAAGGGCTTCTCAAACTGTACTCTTGAGTGGCAGTATAGTCCCTCTCAGGGTCATGACATCAAAGTAGAAAGACTGTGGGAGAAGACATGTCCTGAAACATCTCTGATCACTTCCCAATATCCCAGAATTTAGAAGGGAAGAGAACCTAAGTTATAAATCCTGATGTTCACCGTGTGGGACACACAACAGCGCAGAAAATGGAAAACACAGGTGTTGGGGATATGGGGGAAATTACTGCCATACTGTAGTTCCTTATTTATTTTTACCCTGTGCATTAGTTTCAAATTACACAAATATAGTGGCTTAGGACAGCATCATATTTCATATATATATGGTGATGTACAGATGGGTGATGTACAGATGGGTTACAATTACATGTCAGGTAATGAGTACATTTCTTTTTGGGCCATGTCACCCTTCCCTTGATCTCCCCTAGTATTTCCCTCCTGTCCTCACCACCAAGTTGTATAGTTCATTTTCAACCTAGTGTCTAGTGAGTATCACTGCTGCATTTGTTCATTCTTTGTCTCTCATTTTCTGTGCCACTCCTTACCCTCCCAAAGACAGATAAATTTACAAACAAGACAAAAGGTAAAGAAAAAACAGCAACAAAGGGGAAAAAAATCTTGTTTCCATTTCTTGGAGTTCATTTTGGTAAATATTATTTTATATACTCATATGCACACAGTTATTGAGCATTTGTAATCCTGTCCTCTTTTGGACTCAATTTGTTAATGTCTAGAGGCCTGCATAATTTATCATGTCCCAACGTATGATTTTTAACCATCTAGTGTGTTTACATGTAGATTTATAGGTATATTCTAGTTACCAAAGTGAGGGAGCCATGAAAACTATGTGTCTTTGAGTCTGGCTTACTTTGCTTAATATAATATTTTTTACAAGTCTTTCCATTACCTTATGAATGGTACGATATCATAATTCTGATGAAAGAGTCAAATTACATCATGTATATACTGTATATTTTTGATCCATTTGTTCACCAAGGGGCATGGGTTGACTGGCACAAGAATAGGCCTGAGGACCAATAGTACACAATAGAAGACCCAGAAATGAACCTACAGACCTATAGCCACCTAATATTTGATAAGGAAGCAAAAAAGACAGACTCTTCAACAAATGGTGCTGGAAAAATTAGCTATACACATGCAGAAAACTGAAGCTGCATCCTTATATATGATCCTGTACCAGAAACAATTCAAAATAGATCAAAGATCTCAATGTAAGGCTAGCTACCATGAAAATACAGGAAGTGGTAGGGGAAACAAAAGTGCTTCTAGGCCCAGGTCAAAACATCCTAAGTAAATATCCATAATCACAACAAATCACAGAAAGTCTGGGTGGGATTGCATCAAATTAAAGAGTTTCTGAATGGCAAAGGACATAGCTAACAACATAGATAGAAAGCCCACAGAATAGGAGATTTTTACCAGGTATGCATTGGACAAAGGCCTCATATCTAAAATATACTTAGAGCTCAAAAAACTATCCCCCACCAAAATATAAACCCTCAAATAAATAACCCAATTATATAGTTCTAGAGGTCTAAAACTGATCTTACATAGAACAGAATTTTATTCTAGTGACACTAGAAGAGAATCCCCTTACACACCTTTTCTAGATTCTAGAGACTGCCAGAGTTTCTTAACTCATGGCTCTATTCCTCCTTCTTCAAATCTAGAAACATAAAGTAGAGTCTCATACCACCACATCTTTGTCTTGTTCTGCTTCTGCCTCTATTCTCTACTAATAAGAAACCTTAAGATTATACAGGATCCATCTGGATTGTTCAGAATAATTTCCTTATTCCAAATTCATTGACTTAGCAACCATAATGTTAATTACATATTTAACCCCCCTTGTAACATCTGCTTGATATATTCATAACCTTTAGGGATGCAGGTATAAATTTACTGGTGGTCATTAATCTGATTACAAATGTTGGTTCAAGGGAATTGCTTAGGCATATCTTGACTCTGCTTTTGAGATCAGACTCTAACATCCCTCATCTCTGGTGGCTGTTATTAAATGATGATTCAAGATGATATTAATAGTGAGACAGCCATGGATCTATAAAAGTTCCATATGAATACAAGATTTTTTAAATTTAATTTAATTTTATTGTAAGGGTGAGGTCAGAGTGAACACAACTTTTAATAAGGGAGTTTATCAACTGTCTTTTCAATTGGAACTCTGAGATGTTTCAGGTTCTGGCCACAAGTAAAGATCACATTGAAATACAGTTTTCTTCAGGAGATGTTCAGGAAAGCCACCAAAGGAAGATAAACCTCTAGGGTGAGTCACACATCTCTTTAAAGGGCCAGAGAAAGAAATAAGCCCTAATCACTTCGTGTTAGTGTTTATGCTTTCAGAGATTTACAGCTTCTTTACAAATTACAGATTCATTTGAGGGTCAAAGAAAATGTTCATTTTGTCCTAATGGGAAATGGGTAGTCTCCAGTGAACCTTTCCATGTATCCTTAACTGACAGCCCCTAGATTCTATTCTCCATTAGAGCAACTGACTGCCACGGATAAAAGCTCAACTACCTGCTACATGTATAATTTCACACTGGAGGTGTTGAGGTATTCAAAACTTTATGACAGGCATCATAAAAATCAGCAGTGAAACTTTTAAAGCCCACTAAAGAAAATTGCAGAGTTGACTTTTTGGTGATTAAGAGAAAAGAATTTGTGACCTGTGAAGCTGACTTTTTCTGGCTAGTGTACGTTTACTAGACTATAAATATGGCATATATTAACTTCGAGCTCATTAATAGTCACTGAATTTTTAGTACTAGGCCAACATTTGGGGGGAAGTGTATGCTTTTGCTGTAGCAACTGTCCCCAAACTTTACTTATATGACCATTTCAATGGGGTTCTATACAGAATACCCTAGATAAATTGAGATTTAAGACCCAAGAAAATGGAAAATAGGAGACTAAAAAGAACTGGAAATGTAACTTCTTTAGAATGTGCACTGCATGGAAAAGTGGTTATATTTTGGCCTCCAGGACCACATGACCTGCATTTGCATCCCAGATCTGCCTTTTCTCATGGTGTATTCTAGCAAAAAATTGCTAACACTATCTGTGTCTCTTTTCTTAGCATGGAAACAGGAATAAAAAGCATAAAATCTACCACAGAGGATTGCTGTGAATATGAATACATTTATATATGCACACTGTAAAAATGGTAGCTATTTTTAGATTATAATTATTTTAAAGAATACATTGAAGCACATGGTTTTCTGGGTAGAAACATAAGCCTACTTACTAATAAAGCCTGGAAATAAGAAAATTTACCTACCCTCACAACTATGTCACAGCAAGTGTAGACCAGGTGGGCTTCATCCTTGGAGAGAACACTCGGATAAAACTTGCAGCAGAGATGCTTGGGGGACAATTCACTACAGGAAGTTTGCTCCCAACGTAGTTGAAGTAAGCATGACTTATTCATTTTTCTCAAATGTATAAGCAGCATGAATTACTTTACGAAGTTGAGATGAAGTGATAATAGCAAAAAGGAGTTCATAGAAACCAGAAGACTGGAGAAAAGATGTTCCTCACAACTCATTTTTCATACAGCATACTACTTGGTCCCTTGCAACTGGAAGTAACAGAAAACCAAGAAAAAAATGAGGGAAGCAGATCTCAGACAAAAAGCAAATATTTACCCTTTCCCCACTCTCAAACCTCCTCTGTTTCTCTTCCATTTCTATTTGTCTTTGTTCATATTGAACTGAATGAAGAAGCAAATGACTAAATGCATGAATATCACTTAGCAAACTCTGATTCATTAGTTTTGATGTATTAATATTAAGCTGTTATTTATCTTCCTAGCTGGTAAAGATTTGTTTTAAAAACCATTTTTCCAGATCTTTAATAAAGAATCACAATTAAGGCTTTTTGGATATTTATAGGAATAAAGAATAAACTGTGTCAGTACAATTACTAATAAGGAATGTGCTGAATTTCTGGAAGGCTCCTAAGTTAAGAGAACAATTTGGCCAGATAAAGAGCACAAAGTAGCCAAAGAAGCTCAGAAATAATGGAAAGAGTGAATCAGTGTAAATACTGGTAACTAAGTGGAGACTATGAAAGCAGCTATTCAGTCTGGGAAAATCAAAAGACTTAAAAATGTAATGCCTTTTTCTTTACATGGACATGTTTAACTTGTTCATAACTGAGTTTCACCATCTTTTCCATATGTCCCTAGCTCAAGAATGTATTTTTATTATATAGGGGAAAAATGATGTTCAACATATTAATTGACAATCAATAGATTGCGATGTTTATCTTAAACTCTTAATTTAATTGATCAAAAGATCTCTCTCTATGTAACTCTAACTCCTCTGTACATCACCTTGATAATAATTTTTAAAAAGGAAAAAAGATCTATTTATCTGAATAGATAGTAATAATAATTTTCACCTCAAAATGAGAAGTTGAACGTCAAATCTAGAATGACTTCGTGGATAACTCCCTACTTACATATTTGAAGAACCTGCTGTGTTGAAGCTCTAAAAAAGAAAGGAATTGAACTTCCCAAAACTAATATCAATTCATTCCGATAACTAGTATCTTAATAAGACATTAGTAAAAATATTTTATAACTTTGTCAAAGTTAGTTTACATGTTAATCTCTTGTATATCTTTTATGGTATACCTTTTTCAGTTAATACTCCAAGATACAACACCCATATATAAAAAATGCTTTCATATCCTTGATCACATCTTAATAATTGTTTTCTTAATCAACTTTTTAGCTCTTTACATCATATCACTTACATGTGAAACTAAGCTCATTCACATGGTAGAGATAATCAAGAAGTAAAAACAGTGTAAACATTTCTACCAGCTAATATTTTAATTTAATAACCATTTCATTTCTACATCTTATACATAATGGGTGGCATTAATAACCCATTATTCTTTTTTGCTGTATATGTTTAAGTGGTTTGAACTCAAGGCTTTACACTCTCATTCAGCTTTTTGCTCAAGGCTGGTGTTCTTTCACTTGAGCCACACCAACACTTCCATTAACCTATTATTAACTGTAAAAATGTCTGAAATGATCCTATAGTCATGAATATGTAGATTTTAAATATTTAATCTCTAAGTCTTATATGATCCCCATATCACATCTTAATCCAGGAGAATTATGAGTTCATAAAGTTGATAATTGCATAGTTCTATCCATAAAACAGCAATCTACATATTAATTTCGATGGAAGATGTACTTCATTCATAAATGGTACCACTTTTAGGTTTAAAAAATAGACACTACTCCAGGTTGTCTTCATCAAGCTACTTTAACATCAATATTCCAGGATTATACTATAATCATTCTCTGAGATATAAGATATATACATATGCACACAAATAGGTATAGATGCCCACAGATATATCAATATATCTATGCATATAGATATATCTCACTGATTTTGCTTCTAATTGTGATTGCTTCTAATTATCATTGTGATTTCAGAGAGAAATAAGGTTTCTTACAAGGTCTGGTGCATGAAATATCAGTGCTCCCGGATGATCCCTTGCCTAGGAGTCTTTCTTACATGCTGATAAACAGTGATGGACAAATGTCATTTATTTAATCTATCAGCTAACCAGTCTACCTGCCTGGTCCTTCTTGTATTTGATTGTTTGCCCTAATATCACATCCAACGACTTCAGAAACTCTTAGATCTTTTGAAAGCTCTGTGGTTTTACTTGGAGAAAGGTTTGCCAAATTTGCAATGTATTCTTGGCTTTTGTACAAATAAGAAGTTAAAGACTCTCCAACAAAGGCTTCGGTGTTATAGGTCAGTAGAGAAGCTGGTTCTAACCAGCTGATGTGGAAATAAGTTGAGTAACATGAGTTTACCAAAGGTCATTTCGTCAGTGTTAGGTCTGCTTCCGTCTGAGACTGTTACAATCTATAACTACAAGGACTCTGAAAAGGAGAAGAACAAGGATTCCTTTTATATTAATACCATTACAGAATCTTCATTCTAGATCTCCAAAAGAGTGGCAGAACCTAATTCAGCCTCAAGCCCACAGATTACTGACCCCTGTTTAAGCTATTAGTATTCAAGTGATTATGGGGTCTGTGTGTGTTTGTGTGTGTATGTGTGTATGTGTGTGTATGTGTATGTGTGTGTGCATGTTTGTTGGCTTTGTCATTCTACCGCTTGATCTGTGCCTCCACTCATACCCACTAAGTTGATAATTTGCCACTTGAGTCATGCCTACAGCCTGGGGTTTTAAAATTATTGTTGTTTTTTTACTTCCATTCTGCATTAGTCTGCAATGGTTTACATATATATATATATATATATATATATATATATACATATATATATATATATTTACAATTTGATCAAGTTAAAAAAAGCTGGGTCATGTTGCTTTGGGGAAATCAATAAATTTTGCTATATTGTCTGAGATTTCTATCAATACTTTTTCAGACAAGGGCCTGTGAGATTGGTCATAGGTTGAGTGAGCTGATAGAGTTGAAGAACTCAGGCTGTCACTTGAAAGAGTCTGATTTTCTTGGATTGGCTGTAAGTGACTTTCCCTTACAGCATGTAAGAGAGGGAGAGAGAAACTTTAGAGCCTGTAATATCATCAAGACAATTATTCTAGCAAATAGCTTTGAGAGTCTGACAAAGTATAGACTGTGATGGTGACAAGATGATTGTGTGACATGCTGATTATTATATGTCAGGGTCAGCTTTAGGTCCCAGAGATTATCATCCAAATGTCAGTTTAAGCAAAATTATCTGTAGTTGGCCTAGGTATTGTATCGTGATTAGGAGTAGTGGTTTCTGAGTCAATTGTCTGGCTTTGAACAATGTAGACATTTGGAAATCTTACTTTAGTCTTGTTACTACTCACTTCTTTGGTTCTCACATGTACAGCCTGGAATGCTTAGCATCTAATGACTCATTAGGTGGTTGCAAAGATTATAAATGACAGTGCATGTGAAAGGATTAGAGATATGCCCCAAAGTTCTCAATTCATGAGGTTCTCATAGTGTCAGAAATTTTCATTGTTCTCCTAAACCAAAAGAAATGATCTAAGGTTTACATCTATTAAGTTGTTAGGTTGATATAATGTGATACATATTTATGTTTGAGTAATTCAGTGTCTGCTTTATCAGATTTTACATAAACATTCCAAGAAACAAAGTTCATACTTACCCATAATTCCTCACCAACTTGCAGTGTGTGCCTGATGGGGACCTCTAAACACTTCAGACTTAGAAATCAGATCAGACATCTCACCTTCATTTCCTATTCTACATGGATCTTTCCAGTGCTGCTTGTTTATTTTATCACAGTATTTGTGGAACATCTTACTTCACAAATATCTAGTGTTATTGCAAACAATGTAGTATGATACAATGTTGAAATTGTGAACGGGCTCCTGTTGGTAGTTCCTATGGGGTTTCCTAGACAGAGCAAATTACGATTTCTTTCATAATGCAAACTACTCCCAGAGCTTCTCTGAATTTATGGTGGGATTCTGCTGAGACCTTTTACAACCTTGGAATGATACAGTGCCACTTAATACCTGCTAAATATTAGCCCCTATGGTAAGTACTATAGTTATCTCCTTTTATATATTGCTATTTACAATAGAAAACTGAGGCTTTAGAGATATCAAATAGCTTGCCTATGATTGTATGCATGGGATGTAATGATGCTGAGATGTGTCTTTATTGCAATACTTAAGGAAAATGTTGTCTTCAATTTGAGAACAATACGTCTCCTGTTTGGATTATAGTTAAGGCACATGGGATCTTAGAATTCCAGCTGATCTCTGTCTCCTGTGGCTATTTGTGTATCTGATAGGTCTCTAGAATAGCTGAGGAACAGCTGCCAGTGGAAAAAGTGAACTGAAATTGAGATTGAAGGCTAGAGTCCAACTTTGTACATGAAATGTTTGCCATGATGGCAAGTGTGAAAGACTAGTGTGAAAAATAATAAAGAAAAGGGCTCCAGGTTAGCCATGGCTCTTTGTGCCAGATGGGAATGTTGCAGAGACTAAGAAGTGTAAATATGAATGAGGCATTGAATGGCTTGTAAGTGCATTTGTCATAGAATTACCTTGATAGATTTCAAATGTTTAAGAGAATAATAAATGGGTCTCCATTTCTACTTCTGTGAAAGGCTTCATAAATGTTGAGATTGGAAAGTTAGGACTGGCCATATGAATAGAGAAGCAAAAGAATATAGTGATTATCTTTTAATTTTAGAAAGCTAATCTGTGAGACTGATAAAAAGGAAACAATAGCCAGAAATCTAGACAATAAGTAATAATTCACTGATATAATAGAAGTAGGTGTAAAGAAGAAAGGTAGACAAAATCAACTCCAAATGGATCAAAGACCTCAAAGACTAAGCAGACACCTTGAAAACATAGGATGGAATAGGAGAAACTCTAGGTCTCCTTGGCACAGGCTGAAATTTTCTTAACTAAGACCCAGAAACACAACAAATAAAAAAAAGGTTGAAAAAATGGGATTGCATGAAGCTGCAGAGCTTCTGCATGGCAAAGGACATAGCTAACAATATCAGTAGAAAGCCCACCGATTGGGAGAAGATCTTCACTAGCCATACAACAGACAAGGATCGCATATCTAAAATATACTTGAAACTCAAAAAATTAAATCCCCCAACAACAAATTCTCAAAGAAACAACTGTCCAATAAATAAGTGGGCTAAAGACTTAAAGAGAAACTTCTCTGAAGAGAAAATAAGAATGGCCAATAGACATACGGAGAAATGCTCAACCTCTTTAGCTATAAAAGAAATACAAATCAAAACAATATTGAGATTCCATCTCATTTGAATTAGAATGGCTATAGCCATTGATTGTAATCAAGAACTCTAATAACAACAAATGCTGGAGGGATGTGGCCAAAGGGAACCCTACTGCATTGTTGGTGGGAGTGTAAACTTGTTCAACCACTTTGGAAAGTAGTATGGAGGTCCTCAAAAGACTCCACATAGAGCTCCCCTATGACCCAGCAATCCCATTTTTGGGCATTTACCCAAATGATCACAAACAAGACCATACTAAAACTACCAGCACAACTATGTTTATTGCAGCATTATTTACCATAGCTAAGATATGGAACCAACCCAGATGCCCCTCAGTAGATGAATGGATCAAGAAAATGTGGTGTATATACACAATGGAATTCTATGCCTCCATCAGAAAGAATGACATTGCTCCATTTGTTAGGAAATGGAAAGGCTTGGAAAAAATTATATTAAGTGAAATAAGCCAGGTTCAAAGAAACATAGGTCCTATGGTTTCCCTTATTTGCAATAACTAGTATATGTCTAGGACAAGCAGAAAAATTCAAAAGCTAAGTACATATGACCATATACGATGATGTTAAGAGAAATGAACCCCAAGACAGGAACTCAAGTGCTCTTTTCTTTCTTGCTATTGTTTTTAATGTACTTGTAATGTACTGTGTGATTTTTTTGTTTCTTTTTTATGTTCTTCCCCATGGTATAACCCCTATTTTCACTGTATTTGATTCCGGTGCCCTGCATCTTGTATATACACTTTTCGAATTTGCAGAAGGAAAGGGAAAAAAACAAAATGCTTAAATTGGGATATAGGTTGACTCATTGTAACAATGAGATGTCCAAGACACTATGTTGAAAACCAACTTTACAACTTGGGGTGGGGAGGGAGGGAGGAGTTGGAGAGGTGTGGAGAGAAGGGATGGTAGGGGAAAAACAAAGGAGGTAACAATGCTGGATAGGAAATGTACTCATTACCTTATTCATGTAACTGTAACCCCTCTGTACACTATTTTTACAATAAAAACTTATTTTTTTTTAAAAAAAGAAGAAGGGTAGGTTCAAGAATGATTTAGAATATACAGTCCATAGGGTTTATTCGTGGCATTCTGTTGAAATGCCCATTAACCAATTGTCTGGGTAAGAATCTCAGGAGAAAATTTGGGCCTTGAGTTGTGACCCTGGAAGTCATTGGTATGTGTAAGGATCACAGAAGTCAGAGGTGGGAAATAAGGTCAGTTGACAGGTGTGCTGCATAAAATTAGAAAAATATTGAAAACGGATATCTGGGAAATAGCTTTTAATATTCAAGTAGAGTTGGAGAGAGGATTGCAGAAGGCAGACAATAAATGGGCTAGAGGGTAGGAGACAAATCAAGGCTTCTAAAAGGGGGCCAGCTTAACAGGAGAAAAATCAACAATGTCACATGCTATAGATTTTTAAACAAAACACTTATAGGATATTGTCCATTGATTTGGCATTTTAGATTGAGTAGTATCCTTTACATAACATGCTTGGCACAGGAAATGTTTCTGATAAGTGATTTGTTTTCAGATTTTGAATATTTGCATATGTATCATGAAATACTTTTGGGATTGGACCCAAGTCTAAGCAGAAGATTCAGTTATGTCTCACACATATCTCATATGCATAACTGGCTGGCCTGTTAATTTCATGTAGTCTTTTTAATACACCAATGTCTTGATTCTGACCTGCTTTTAGAGGTCAAGTGCAAAAATATGTCATTTATGATGTCATGTTGGCACCCACAAAGTTTTGAATTTTGGAGCACTTCAGATCTTCATGTTAAGATGCTCAATCTGTATTTCCCAGTGATTTAATTTGTTCAGGAAGTATCCTTGCTATGCATTGGACAACAGGAATAATATAAATGTGGAAAGAAAAAAGTGACACATCTTTATTACCTCAAGCTGTTTTCCTTAAGATATAAGGGCAGCCATGTCTAGTAACATTAAACTTAAACCATTATAGTATTGCTAAATGTTTGTGATTAGTTAAGAGTCTAGTGCTTCTCTAGGTTTTGTGGAGATGTCCATAGCTTGAATGTATTGATTTTGAAAGAAGAGGGAAAGAAAACAAAAACAATAAATGAATCTCTGTGTGAATCTTTCTATAATGTTATGTCAGCCAGATATGGGAAGAATGAGTTTAATTTTTTTTTTAATTTTGAGACAAGATCTCATGTATCCTGAGTCTCCTTATATATTTCAGGCTGGACATGAACATTCCATCCTCTTCCCTCTTTCCCCAGAGTGATGAAATTCTAGGCAGATACTAGCACACTTGACATCAATCTGTCTAGTTAAAAAAATCACCAACTGTTCCCAATTAAGCACAGCCAGAACTACTGCAATCATATAATGCCAACCTCATGAAAGAATTATTTTACTTAAAAATTTTATAGGATGCTTTCTTTAGTAAAATTGAAGTCATCATATTCAATACATATTATATGAAACTAGGAAAATTGAAAGAAGGGTTTGTGTTGGGAAGGATGAAGGAGTTTGATGAAAGGGGTGATATTGATCATGATGCACTGTACATATAAACTACACATTGAATAGCACTACTTAAAGATAATATAATTTTAAAATGTTATCAAATTGTATCTCAACTAATACATCTTAAATACATCAAAAACATTATGACAAGAGAGAAAAGTCTCCATAAGTTCTTTTCCCTGTCTATTCTATTTCGTGACATTTTTTGCTTCTAATGCTGAATTATATGTGCATTTCTACATCTGAATTTTGATATCCATAATTCTTACTTAGCTACTGCTTCCTGCCAAACCAAATTCTACTCTTTCATAACCAGAAGAAACCTTACAACTCCAAAAATTTCTGCTTCAAGCTTGCTCACTAAGTTTGGCTTTTCTCATCTACTACTGTGGTACCTTTTGAGCCACTGCCATAAACTAGCAATTTATTCACTCTACCTGATCACTCTTACAATACTTTATGGGTCTTATGATCATCCTTACTTTCCATAATATCTGCCATTACAGTTATCAGAGTCTCAGGAATAATTATGAAGAACTATTTGATTGGTTTAGGACAATAAATGTTGATGGTGCCATTGAAAGCAGCAAAGCCTATTTCTTAATGTCTTAGAAATAAATAATCACAGACTGTTAGAGTTTAAAGCAGTGTGGTCTAACTTAAAGGCACAATTTGATTATGTATTCAGAGTGGTCTATTGTGAGCAGGGATTTGAGTCATGCCATTCTTGTGGATTTAGGGACTAAGAAATTTCAGAGCTTTGTTAGTCATTGGACTCTTGTTCTCATGTTCATTCCTTGACTTCCTCTTTGAATGACAGGAAATCTAAACTGTGTAGATTGCATTTCCCTGGTTTCCAGCTGAGTTCAGCTAAGGAGAGCCTGTCCAGAGTTTGGCAGGTGGGATTGGAAGATTATAATTTACACTTGCTCTGCCTTGCTGTTTCCATGTCTCCTTTGTGGCTCCATACCCTGTGGACAAAAGCTGCTGCAGGCTCTAATAATCCGTGTCCACCCTTGGGTGGTGCTGGTTTCCTATGTTGCTAATCTCTGGGTTACCTCACTGTTATCTTATGGCTTTGTTAAGTAAAATTTATAGGAGAGTTTATCCAAGCTTTTAGAATAAGCCTCAACAAACCAAACCAAAATGGAGTCACTCATATTAAATTATCAAGCTGAAACAGATCCTTCAAGGAGGAGAGAGAAAGAGAGATGGAACACACACCCCATCCCTACCCCTCCACACAGATGGAAAGAGACAGACAGACAGACACACACACACAGTATGTGTGTTAAAAACTGCAAGCTCCAACTAGGCCAGTTTTGATGTCATGATAAGGAAGTCCTTTGATCTTTTACAAGGAAATTAACTTCAGTTATTCCATCTTTTGTTCCTAGCTTCTGCTTTCTTTAGCTCTTATTAACCACATTGGAGAGTGGAGTTCTTTCAATCTCCAGATTCTGAGTTGCCTGATTCATGAATTGTTTTATGTTCAAACAAACTCAATTGCATTTGTTTTAACTTTTTAGATTGACTTCTGAAGTATACCATCATCGAATAACCAAGTTTCATGTATTAATTTTCATTGTTTGCACCATATAACACAAGAACCATCACAGAAATAAAGATAATGAGAAGAGCAGGATTAGAGAAGGAATGAAAATAATAGAAAGAAGTTCTTTCCATGAAAGAAATGCAAGAGTAGGTTTCTGAAAATGACATGTGCAGCAAACACTGAAAACAAATATGCAAATAGAATTACTATCTAGCAGAGAAAAGATTTTATCACTGGAGTAACTTCAGAATTGATTTCCTTGACTGAAGCTCAGTGGAGCCAGGAAA
The DNA here is from genome assembly GCF_019054845.1 of Dipodomys spectabilis. Classification (NCBI taxonomy): domain Eukaryota; kingdom Metazoa; phylum Chordata; class Mammalia; order Rodentia; family Heteromyidae; genus Dipodomys; species Dipodomys spectabilis. Next base: position 19,834,577 of record NW_024870817.1, on the reverse strand, counting down.
GAGACAAAGGAGAGCCTGTTGGAGATGAGCTTGGGAAAATTGGCTTTGGCTCTCTGGCCAAATGGGCCATACATAAGAACATGAGTAGTAAAAAAGAAAGAAAGAAAGTAGTCAGCTGCTATTAGACTGCATCTTCAGTTTTAACTTGGTGCTGCTGACAGCTCCTTGACATCAAGGCACAGTTTCTGCCTACACTAGCTTAGCAATGTAGTGGTCCTAATATCTATGGACAATTGCCAGTGACAAAATAGAAGTTCCAGATTTGTCCCCCTTCCTTTGCCTTTTTGAAAATAAGTTTCTAGAAATCCTAGAAATTTCGGGGTGTGCAATTTCCCTGCTATTGCCAATCTAAGAGTCTGCATCCTCGATTTCTTTTTTTTTCTTTAATGAAATTATAAATTTACACTCATTAAACTGGAAAGGGGAAAATTTCCTAAAGGCTCTGGAGACCATATCCTTAGTGGAAAGAAAAAATATTCTCATTGAAAAAGAAAAAGGAATACTAATGTGTCCCCTTTTTAAACCTTCTCTTTTTCATCTGAAAAATGAAAGCTAATTCCAACCTGAAGATGGATACAAACATTTTTTGGTGTTTGTCTAGCTAAGCAGATCAAATCTAGGACTTGAATGATTTTCAATGGTTTTCAAGCATTTAATCTTTGCAGCTTTTCCAGGAAATGCTGCCTAGCCATTGTCCTTTTTATTTTCTAGCTTTTCTACAATACATAAATTTGGTATTTGGATTAGGACTTGTCCCGACCCGCAGGACTTCAACCAGGGCAGTGAACCTAAGCGAGAAGGAATGAAGGGACAAGAGACACGAAGAAGGACAGCAAGACAAGGATTCTGATCAAGCTGCCCATTTTTATTTTTCACACAAGGGTATTTATATGCTTGGACTTAGGGCGTGGTGCAAAGGTGGTCGTTAAGTAGATTTAGGGCAGGGTGAAAAAGTGGTCGTTAGTAGCTGCAGGGTGTTTACTTTAAGGCGAGGTGAAAAAGGTGGGATTCTGTAAACTCAGGCTCAGGTTGTTCCAGTGATATAGTTAAGCCTATCAAGTTTGAGAGACTTAACTTTTGGCTCCCAACATCTCCCCCTTTCTTGTTTAGAAAATTGACCATCAATTGTTGGCTGCTCTTTTTAAGGGGGTGACAGAGGCTCTGTTCCTCTAAGGGCCCAGGGTTTTTCTCCGCTCCGAGCGAGCGTCCTCACTCGGGGAGGGGAATTTTACAGCCCTTGGCATGTTTTTTGAGGAGACGGCTTGTGGGTATGCATGCCAACCGTCATGCACCAGAGCTTGCCACTCAGGGGTCTTGGGTTTTGGGATCTCGCGGATCCATCCCCCTGCAGTCTTACCTGCACCCTTGATTAGAGCATTTTTTCTTCCTCCCATAGGTGCATCCTCCCCCAAGCGGAGGGGCCTATAGGAGGAGGGGCGAACCTATCCCTTATGGCAATAGGTCTTGCCCGTTGAATGGTCAGGAGTTATGAATAAGGAGGGTTTTCTAAATAAGAAAAAAAGGAGGGCTGTTTCCCACTGGAACAAGCTCATGGCAAAACATTAATTAAAAGCCTGGGGTCAATCCTAGATCTCAATGCTGCAGTCTGCCATATCAAGGCGATGGTGATGAACCTGTATGGGCTTAGAAACCAAAGATTAATCTGTTATTTAATAAATTCAAACAGGACGGTCCATGTCTGGAGTTCTAGCTGCATCTGCAAAAGAAAAGGCATCATCCTCGGGGGGAAGGCTTCCCCTGGGTTGTGGTAAGCCATTCACCTGTTTTATCAAGCGTTCAGGAAGCCACCTTGGGGCCGCTTGTTCTAGATCTAAAATACAATGAGTGGCAGGGAGTGGTCTACCTGTAGCTTTGGAGGGCACTGCCCCTTGGCTTTGTTTGCCGAAGGGACATTCACGTGCAAAGTGACCAGGTTGTTTACAATTAAAGCAAGTATGTGAGCTGGGGACTGAACCTTGAAATGCCTTAGTAAAGGCAGCACCTATGGTGAGTCCCATGGCATGGGCGGTTCCTACTCCAGCACAAAGCCTGACGAACTCAGAGAGGTCACCCTTGTTTTTATGTGGTCGGAGGACATCTTGACATGCAGGGTTAGCATTTTCAAAGGCAAGATGTTTAACAAAGGCACTTTCACTTTCACTTGGCCCAAGAAGCCTTTCTGCAGCCAAGTTAAGCCGCGAGACAAAGTCACTGTAGGGTTCCTCTGGCCCCTGTCTAACCTTTGCCAGGGAAGTAGTAGCCGATCCCTTTTGAGGGAGACGCTTCCAAGCATAAAGGCCAGCGTTTTGAATTTGTGCCAAAAGTCCAGTAGGAAAGCGTGCCTGTTTAGCATTGGTATCAAAGGGCGCAATACCCAAAAGTTTAGTATAGGTCCAGGTTTTTGAAGATGTTTTAGCCAAATTTTTTTGCGCGGTCTCTCTACATTGTTCCTTAAAGTCCGCATTCCATAAAACAAAATCACCCCCACTAAGGGTGGCGCGGGCCAGGAACTTCCAATCATTAGGGGTGAGCCAGCGCGCACTTTGGTTTTCTAACAAGGCTAATGTATAAGGCGCAGTCGGGCCATATTGGGCACATGCATTTTTAAGCTTTTCAACAAACCGGAGGCTAAGCCTCTTATACTCTTGTTGGCCTTTTCCCTGGGTGGGTTGTTCCTCTTCATCCCCAGTATCCTGCTCTTCATCCTCCTTTTCCTCCTCTTCTGATTCGTCCTCCTCACCCTCTGAGGCCCTATCTGTCTGGCTCCGAGTTACTGGAAAGGCGAGAACTGATTGATGGCCTGATCTAACCTTAATTTTATCAGGCGTTTTTGGAGTATCGGCCAAGGCCAGTATGCGGAGTTCATAATCAAGGGACCGCAGTTCTTTTAAAAGTTGAAGGTGTTCTCGCCTATGTTGAAGAGTCTCGCGTAAAGGTGCCAGGTTAGGTAAAAGGGGGGGAGAAAAAACATCTGGATCAGGAGGGGCAGTGGGCCCTTGAAAGGCCGGGTTACAAAAGGGAGGGGGCGCATAGGAGGAATGCGGAATATTTGAGGTAGAGGGTTTAGTCTGAGGTAGGGGGTGACTGAATAAGGGGGGCCAATCAGGCTGACGATATTGGGCTGCCTCCTCTTCCAGGGTGGCCTCCTCCTCGGGATTTAAATTATTCTGAGGGGAATGGGCTGCCTGGGGTATAGGATAATAATGTTCATCTACCTTTTGAGAAGGAGTTTCAAGATCTAATACAACCGATGGGCAAGCTGCGGGGGGCCGAGAGGTATTTTGGAGAACCTCCTCTCCCGTTTTTACAAGTTTTAAAATTCCACTATCAAACAGAGAACATTTTAAAATGTCATTAATCAAATTCCAATAGGAAAAGGCCGTAGCAGGAACCTTTTCTGAACCAAAGGTTTCATAATAATCTTTTAAACAATCTCCTACTCTTTGCCAGCTTTTTGCATCTATGATTCCTTCAAAGGAGAACCAAGGACACAAGTCCTCTATGAATGAGAAAAATAATTCTAAATCCTTTTTCTTAACCCGCGTTCCTCGTGTCTTGAAGGCCTCCCTGAGGTCTGACAGAAATAGATCATGTGACGATATTGCTTGTCCCATAGTGGGTCACTCACCATGCGCCGTCCCCACTCTCCTCCTGGATCTGTCTCTCGGTAGGGTCTGTCGAGGCGATCTCGCGATCTCGGACTGTACTTGGCCAAGTTTTCCCAGAGGACGGCGTTCCTTCCTCAGTCAGAGGCTCGTGCCCCACGTTGGGCGCCAGTTGTCCCGACCCGCAGGACTTCAACCAGGGCAGTGAACCTAAGCGAGAAGGAATGAAGGGACAAGAGACACGAAGAAGGACAGCAAGACAAGGATTCTGATCAAGCTGCCCATTTTTATTTTTCACACAAGGGTATTTATATGCTTGGACTTAGGGCGTGGTGCAAAGGTGGTCGTTAAGTAGATTTAGGGCAGGGTGAAAAAGTGGTCGTTAGTAGCTGCAGGGTGTTTACTTTAAGGCGAGGTGAAAAAGGTGGGATTCTGTAAACTCAGGCTCAGGTTGTTCCAGTGATATAGTTAAGCCTATCAAGTTTGAGAGACTTAACTTTTGGCTCCCAACAAGGACTAAATTGTAGGCTTTATGATGTAGATAGAATGCTCCTTCTCTGCCAGATGGACTCTACATTATTTGATGACATCTTAAGTTTCCCTAAAGATAATCAGAAGTCCACTGACTTCTACAATCAACTGGAGTGGGATTGTTTGCCCAGATTTGGGGAAAGATCAGTCTTTGTTCTTTGGCCCAGGTCTGGTTTTGTGGACATTGATTAGTTAGGAACTTTCTAGAGATCAAATTTTGATTAGGTATTTTGCTCCTGTCTCATTATTTTACTCTAAAAAGAGTTCTATTCAACAATTGAGGGAAACCCATGCAACCTATGTTTGTTTGTATCTGGCTTACTTTGCTTAATCTAATTTTTCTGAAGTCTTTCTATTCCCTTACAAATGAGACAGTGTCATTTTTTCTGATGGAAGCATAGAATTTCATTGTGTATACATACCACATTTTCTTGAGGGGCATCTGGGTTGATTTTGTAGCTTGGCAATGATAAGCAATGCTTCAATGAACCTGGTTGTGCTAGTAGTTTTAGTGTGGCTTGGTTTGTGTTCTATTGAAATGTTACTATAAATCTACAAGTAAACACACTGGATAGTAAAAACAAAAAATATATTTGGATGTGATAAATTATACAGGACTTTAGATATTCACACAATGAGACCAAAGGAGAATATTTTTAGGAGAGGATCACAAAGACTTAATAGCTATGTGCATATGATCATATAAAATTATGTTTAGTGAAATGAACTCCAAGAAATGGAAACAAGAGGTAATTTGTTATTTTGTTTTTTTTTCTTCTTTGTCACTGTTTTTTATTTCTATGCCTTTTGTCTTATATGTAACTTTATCTGTTTTGGGGAGGGTAAGGGATATGCAAAAATTGTGGAATAAAGGGTAAACAAATGCATGTTGACACTCACTAGACACTATGTTGAAAATCAACTATCAACTTGGCGGGGTTCAAGAGGGAAAAACTAGGAGAAAATGAGGGCAGGGGTGATACTGTTCACGAAGAAATATACTCACTCACTACTTGACTTATGTAATTGTAACCCCTAACAATTAAAAGAAATTCCATCCAAGTCATTCAAATACTTCTATATGTCATTCTCTTGACCTTTTTAAACTGAACTTTTAAAAGGAAAGTTTCTCATTTTTCTATATTTTCACACAAATCCCTTTTTCTAATTAATATTGAACCTGCACTATGATTTTCAGTACCAAAGGAAAGCTTAAGACCTTATGATGGTAAAATCATTTAAGGCCTGTATACCTCTGAACATAAGTTCCTGAAATAAGTAGGTGTTTAAATTATTTTCTGGAAAAAAAAACCAGAATCTACTCAAATATAATGGCTTGAAATTGTCTTTCCAAGAGGACAGAAACAAAAGGAGTAGCTTGTCTGATCAATGACCTTCTGACATCACTAGCTAAAACTTCACCCTTTTCCCTGCCAAAGAAACACACAGCCTGTGAAGAGGTAGGATGACCTATGTCTGTACAAAAGGCCCCACAATGGGCATTCAATCAACAGGAAGTCACTTCCCCTCCTCTTTCCTGTAAATTTCCCTCATTTCAGCTGCCAGGGGAGGCAAATCTGAGTTTATAGCTAATTCAATAAAGCTTTTACCTTTTGTAAAACCTTGCAGTTACAATTTTGGCTTTTATGCAGTGAGCTCTTGGTTAAATATCAATACCAACAGGTCTTTAACTTGTAAGTCATCTGGATTTTCCCTTTATAGTCTTCCATTGGGTTTTAGGGAGAAAAAATTACCTAACTCCTGAAAGAAGAGGTATTCAGGGCCTTATGTCAACCAATGAAAGTGGAAGTTCAGAGAGAGAAGTGCTCCTGTTCTTTTCTGTCTGAGAAGCTGTGTTAGATACCATGGATTCAAAATGGAGGGCCTTAATTTTTAGCAGTTCACCTTCTTAACACCCTAGCTTTTTCATCGGTTAAACAGATTTTTGTGAAATAATGATATATGTAATAACAACTAACATTTACGGAATGTTTTAAGGATATAGTGATTTCTTAAATCTCTCAAATAACCCTGTGACATAGATGTTCTGTGTTCTTTCCCTGATTCCCTGGTATCTCCTCTCTCTCTCCCCCCCTCTAATGTTCCCTTCTTCCCTTTTCTCCCTCTGCTTTCTCAAATACCTTGAGAGTTGATTATTCCTCTGCAGAATAATTCCCATTCTCTCAGCTCTGTGTCCTCAGATCATTTTTCATTGTAGGCATTGACTTCTTCAATCTATGTAATTTGCTGAAATCTGTAAGCTTTAAGTCTGTAAACTTGGGAAGAAATGAAACACGTGGAGTTTGAACATTTTGGAAGGGCATCCTCAAGTGTTCTTTTCAAGGTGCTTTGTGTCATAAAGAGGTGATGGAATTAGTTTTCTATAGTCTAAGGAAACACCTTCATTACTATATATGATACCCAGTGAAGCTTAGTTGGCACGGATCTACTCTACAAATCTGCACAGAGTGTCTTGTGTGTATTTCTATAAAGCTATGCTTGAAAGCTACTGTCTCACAGAACCCTATCTCTGGTCAGCTTGGGGCCACACAAGCTGCCTTGCCACCAGACTGGGGTGTCTGCTAAACAGAGGCTGACCAAAAGCTGACCCAGCATAAAGTCTGGCTTTCTACACCAACCCTTACTACTAGCCAGGCTTTTAATTACAGTATCAACTTTCTGGAGAAAGACTAGAAAAGAATCCTTCTCCTATTCCCAGATATATGTGAAGCAAGAGCACAATGGTAGTCATTAGCCATAAAGATGAGGAGGTTAATTTTCTCTCCCTCTAAATATGAATGCTAATGTAACCATTTAAATAGTGCCAACAATGAAATAAACAGAAGACTGAGTTAAACCACAAATATATAGGCCTGCACCACTTGGCAAAAGATAAGAGCTCAAAGTATTGAAATCATGGCATTAAGGCTTACATGTAAAACGAACCCTAGTGCTGTATGGGGCCACCAGAACAATTTATCAAATTGAATCAATGTGACCTTGGAAATGGGAGTATGTCCTATTTGGAACATGGGAACATGATTTCAAATGTTTCTTAGGAACTAAGTATTTAAATCTCTCCTAGCCCAAGATTCCCTCCTCGTTCTCTACATTCTACTAATCCTTAGAATACTGAGGGAGTAAGTAAGGGAAACCCACAGGCACATATCATTTTCCTGGAGAGAGGAGAGAATGGTGATAGGTAAATGGGAAATGATGCTGTCATTAAACCTGTCCTGTGTCACTGCCAAACAACAACCTGCTTCCGGTCATAGATTCTACACATGTTCATACTCTTTCTTTCTTCCTTCCTTCCTTCCTTCCTTCCTTCCTTCCTTCCTTCCTTCCTTCCTTCCTTCCTTCCTTCCTTCCTTCCTTCCTTCCTTTCTTTCTTTCTTTCTTTCTTTCTATCTTTCTTTCTTTCTATCTTTCATCAGTCATGGGGCCTGAACTCTGGGCCTGAGCACTGTCCCTCAGCTCTCCAACTCTTCAATTCAAGTCTAGTGCTCTACCACTTGAGCCACAGTGCCACTTCTGTTTTTTTCTGCTTATGTGGTGTTTAGGAATCGAACCCAGGGCCTCATGCATGCAAGGCAAGCACTCTACCACTGAGCCACCTTCCCAGTCCCCAGACATGTTCATAATCTTAAGTTTTATACAATTTCTTTTACTCCTACAAGGAAGAAATGGGTAACAGTTCCTAGAGAAGCTTTCTGCAAATGAAGGATGTTGCTTGGGAAAATAAAGCTCAGAATTCTACCTGTGCCCTGTTTCTGTGCTTCATTACAACATTTGTACAAGCTGCCAAGTGTACTACAGGTGTCAATTTGTGGTGACATCTCTGGCTGATGTAGGTAAACTGCAATGACACTGGGACCTATTACTTGAAGTTGTATAACATTATGTAAATTATCCCATTTTTTCTGTACCTCAGTTTCCTCCTCATTTACAAAATGAGCGTGACTATTTCTGCCTTATACAAAATTTTGAGAATTAATATTCTACGTGTATTTTTCCTAGCAATATGTATAAATTTGCTTGTCTTTCACAAATCACACTATTGTTACTGAGGTATTATGACTGAGAGTTATGTCTGTCAGATATCAAGTCTTGGTGGGACATATGGTATTTAGTAACATAACAGGGATCAATCAGGACATTTTTCTCAAACCAAAAGTAGGTTTTATCTTCTTCATATTCTTTTGTGTTTTTGTTTTCTTCTAGATGAGTTGCTAGGACTCTCTTAGACAAAGAACTAGGAATGGATGATCTAATTCTGTTCCTTTTTCTTAGTAAAGTATCCTTGGCCAAATTCTTAACTCATTGGAGTCTTCATTTCTTCATCTGTAAAAGGAGAATAATATCATAGTTCCCTCTTAGGGAACTTAGGAAACTCAAAAAATAAATCATGAACTATTTGAATGCTACAACTTATTATGAAACATAAAGCATTGTTAATATTGTGGTTATTTGCAAATGTATCATGCCTCAAACTACATACAAAAATTCAAAACATACTGATTCTAACAACGATGATTTTCTAGCTTACCACTTTGTCCATTGAGGTTTCTTTCTTTTCTTACACAAATTACTTTGATTTTTTTCCCAAGGAGAAGCCAGTGAAAGAGGAAATGGGTGTTTGCAATTATTGAAAAGAGATTGCCCAAGATCCAGGACTTCTATAACCAGGCAATCATGGACAGACAGTCAAGTAAAATGAAAGGCTTAAGGTACTTTCTTGTTGGGATGAGTTTAGAGTTAAAATCATATATATGATACATTCACCCTCATGATTCCAACATGATGAAAAGAATAAAACCAAACACTAACCCAAACAAATAAAAAACAAAGAAAACAAAGAAACAATCAATAACAAACAACCAAACCATTAGTAACTAACTCCATACTCAACATCACAAAAGCCAAATGATTCACAAATAATTTTAAGTTGCTTTTCCCAGGAAGGCACAGAATTAAAAAGATCTTATGCCCAAGGCAAAAACCTTCAATTATGGACAAGCCACAGTTTGAGACTCTGACATCATAGATGTCGAGTGCCTGGCACTAAGCACCTAAGAGGAACCAACAACTGTAGTACATTTGTATAAAGACCTAGGAGGAGAGTTCATTCTTTCTGATTGTTCCCTCATGATTCTAAAAGAGGCCTGAGTTAGGAAAACTTCAGGCCTAATGTTAACCAGATCTTTAGAATGATGCTTTCTTAGGATGCGTACTAATCCAATAGAAAATTATGAGCAAACATAAGTTACACGCAAATGCCAGGAGATCTGTAAACATTATATCCTTAGCCACAATACCCAAGAAAAGTATTAAGCATTGCTAAACATACAGTTGGGTTACCCATTATGAGGTGCTTGTTGATTATAGATTTTGAAAGACTGTCTTGGTAATGTAGAATGGGGTGATATTTGAAGCCATAAGATTCAAAGATATCTTCTAACCAGTAGTACTGGCTTCTAGCACTCTAGTCTCAATTGTTTGGAAAATATGGACTCATTCATCTAAGTTCCCACTCCTAAGTGATTATTTCTTGACTGCCATATAGCTTATAATCTGTCCTAAGAGATCCTTGTAGACATAGTATCCATGCAGGGGTTTCCTTATGATGCAATATACTCTTGTTTTTTGATTGCTGTAGATCTCCTCAGCCAGAAGATCCAGTTGACAACAATTAGAGAGCATATCTGAAAGTTCAGCTCCAATCAAAATGATGTAATAGATTAATACACAGCAAAGAGTCTAGTATGTGCTCAAGGCTGTGGTAGAAAATTTCATGTCCTCACACTTTATCCTTATCACAAAATTGTGAAGGAGGAATTATTATTTGTGTTTGAGCAATAAAAATTATAATATCAAAAATACTCCTAACCATCACATTGTTAGTAAGTGCAGCCAAATTATTAAAGCTGATCAAGAATCCAGTAGTTCTAGAGAGTACAAGAATTTTGTTTTTATTTTAGATTTTCAGGAAGCCTCTCAAAGAGTCTACCCCAGCCTTTACCCAGTACTTGAAGGACTGTGATTTCTCCAGGATATCACGGCTGGGGGGAGGTAAACTATATAAATTATGCTGTTTTAACAATGGAAAGTCTATTGGCAGTTTTAATTTATTTTTCATAGACCAATTCCTTTTATTTGCCTTCCATGATTCCTGTATATATTTATTAGTAGGGCAGATTCTGTAAGAAAGATAATCATAGTCTAGTTTTTGAACTAATTAATTAAAAAATACAAATTCAGCACCAGTTCAAACAACGATTATGATATTATCATAAGTAAAATCAAATAAACTTAAATTCAGGCAATTTGCTATATTTTATTATTAATTTTTATATATTGCAAGCAATTGTTTTTGGATTAGTTTTTAATAAAGCAAGTGAATTATCACATAATGAGGAATTTACTTCAAAAGTAACATTATTTCCTTTGACAATTCTCTGATGTATATAATAATTTCTAAAACATAGAACAAGATGCTTTATTATTTCATGAAGTCTTTGAAAATTTGAAAGCTAAAACAATATACTATTTAGTCAAGCAAGATTCTCTATTTTTGTATAATCTAATATACATAATTTTAAGAAAGAGAAATTTATAAAGTAAATTATTTAAAAAGTAAATTATTTTCTCTTGAGTCTCATTGGTGGTTAAAAATATTTCCCCCTTTTCCTAAGTGATTGGTCCCAGACTTGTTCACAGAAATCATCACACTACAAGGAGGGTTAAGTGACAGATTACATGAATATAAAGTTAATGATCACTGTGGATGTTTTCTGGAACTCTAGTCTTACTTTAGGTAAATTCATCATCATTTCTATTAGTCCTTACCAAATGACTAAAAATGAGAATCAGACAGCAGTATAGGAATGGGCTGGCACAGTGACAGGAACACTGGCTCGTAGTTTCTTTTTGAGTCTATTGGCTTCAAGTGGTCATGTGACCTTAATTGTTAAGGCTTGACCTCCTCTCATCCCACAGTAGAGATTTGTATCACCCACATCTAAAGCCAGGCTTCGTATTACCTTTGAGACTCCATCAAGATTGACTTTAACTGGCTCCAGAAACTGAGATAAGTACAGGAATGAAGATGCAGCAAAGACAATTGGCATAAACTAAATATGTCTTATAGTTTCCTGAATCTTCTCATCTCTCTACATGTTAAATAGAACCATGTCAGCACTCTGAGTTAGTGGTTTATAAGAAGCTTAAATAGTCAGTGTCTGTCTCCATTGCTTTCCCTCTGCTGAATGAAAAGTGAAGAAACATGGATCTCTGGTTTATCAAATGAAGGAGCAATATCCTGGATATTTGACCCCACCCACATTAGACTTTAATGAGAAAGAAAGACATCTTCTTTCTTGTTCAGCCTTTACCATTTTGGGGCTATATGCTATCACAATATAGCCTCATTCTGCAGAAGAAAGGATGATTTTGTGTGCAATGCTCTCCTCATTCTCGGTATGTATGTTATATAAGCTCACCTTGCAGGACCAGACTTGTTATTTGAAAGAAGGAAAGCCTTACCTAAACGTTTGGAATTTGTTGCAGCTTCGCAGTGACCGTCTTTGAGAACCTTCAACCAGTGGCCAATTTTCTATAAATATTTTTATTATTGAGAGTATTGTAGATTGAGGTACAAAGTTAGTTGTGATCTTAACTCCAAGGTAATAACTGTAGTTGATTCTTTGCATACCTTCAGACAAACCAACAAAGGCTGTTGATTTACATGTGATGCTGAAGCCATTTCTCAGTGGCTCAGATACTAGAGCCACAACTTAACAAAAGATGCTGCTATGGTCTCTGCTGGGTAGTTCTGGCTTAAGACTGGCTTCTTTCTCAGCAATTTCCAACTTTACAATATAGTTTAGTCTTCATATTATTTTTGCAAAAACAAGGATAATATTAATTAGAACACTATAAAACAAGCCCTCAACATTGCCTCTCAACCTCCCTGGGTCACTTGGCCAGGATTTTATTGTCTGTTTGATAGAAGGCTTCTTGCCGAGCCCAGCCTCCTAGCTTAGAGTCAAGCTCTAAGGAATATGCAAATGGCAAGCATGCCAGATGCACTGACAACATTTGAAGATGATATGAAAATTGCAAGCAACATTTGTGTATTTTCAGCCTCATGTCTCTAGGGATGTCTGTCTTCTATCATGGTAGGTTTTTGCAGGGTCAGCAAGGCCAGCTTTTGAACTCCTTGCTCTGTTTGTGCTGGGGTTTACCACACCAACATTTGCTGTCTTTTCCTGTCCTGTTAAATCTCTTAATGTGTTAGTTTTCTCCACCAGTATTCCTAACATGAGGCTATTCCCGCTTCATTCTGGTCTCCATCCTGCCCACATTCAATTGACTCTCAGCTCTCAGTGAGCTACTAGCTTCCATGTGTTGTATCTTCGGAGAGAGACAACAAAAACAAACCTTAAAACAGTCACCCCAGAATCCAAGTTTAGTTGATCAATCTGGAAGTAATATGACTGTTTTGGAACCTGTGCTTTTTTTGTTTTATTTTGTTTTGTTTCGGTACTTCTGGCTTTTTGGTGGTTAATTGGAGATAAGAAAGAGTCTTATGTACTTTCCTGCCTGGGCTATGTTTGAACAGTGATCTTCAGATCTCAACCTACTCATTAGCTAGGATTATAGGCATGAACCACCAGCACCTGGCTCCCTGTGCCTTTAAAAAATTGTCTTGGGCCGGGAATGTGGCTTTGTGGCAGAGTGCTTGCCTAGCATGCATAATGCCCTGAGTTCTATTCCTCAGTACCACATAAACAGAAAAAGCCAGAAGGGGTGCTGTGGCTCAAGTGGTAGAGTGCTAGCCTTGAGCAAAAAGAAGCTCATGGACAGTGCCTAGGTCCTTAGTTCAAGCCCCAGGGCTGGCAAAAATAAATAAATAAATAAATCTTTAAGTAGTTGTGGGGAGGAGTTGCCATTTAACAAAGCAGTTTATGAATACAATGCATCTTGATAAATGTCACCCATTTTGACATTCTTACCTCTTACTCCCCAACCTACCCCTTCCCTCACTCTTCTTGAATTTGGTGGGAGTTATATTGAATTTGTGAATGCATTCTTTTCTTCTTTTGCTCTTCATTCATCTGCCTCTTTCCCCTTGACCCGCCCCACCTCTTTCGAGTACCTACTTCCTACTGTCATTTTGTTGAACACTGACTTTGCCTTTCTAAGGAAGTACAATGAGTTCTTCCTTGAATCTACTATATTTCAATTAATACATTTGTACACATTTTTTGTGCCTTTTCAGAGTTATTTGGAAGGGTGAACAAATGCAGCAGTGATACTCACTAGACAGTATATTGAAAATGAACTATACAACTTGTGGGGTAGATTCAGGATGGGAAAACCGGGAGAGACCAAGAGGAGGGATGGCATTGTCTCCCCAAAATGTGGTTTACTTGACTATTGTAACCATAACTCCCCTATACATTACCTTTATAATAGCAATAGCAATTTTTTAAAAGTTATTTGAAAGTGGCACTGGGACAGTGTTTTAAAATTAGGGGATTCATAGTTCTTATGAGATGGTAAAACACAACCACACACACACACACACACACACACACACACACACACACACACAACTACTCCAAAGGCTGAGTGGACTTGTTGCCTTTTCTTTCACTTAGGAAAGACTATGTTAATTTTCACATAGCTCCTTCACACTGTCATTTTCCCATAATGTTGAACCCCTTTACTAGGGGCTCATGTAGAGTTTATGGGGAGAGTCTCACTTGAATTTTTATTATTGCTTCATGACAATCTATTAGACACAAACCACAATAATTTATCAAACCCAAGTCAAGTATGGACTTTAGTAGAGTCACACATTGGGGGTGGGGATGGGGGTGCTGAGATTCCAAAGGCAGTGAGTAAGTGAAAAATGACAAAGACAAAATAATTCTTGGAAAGCTTTAAGGAAGATGTTCTGTTGGAAATCAAGATAGAGCCAATTTTTCTTCTGATTTTCCAGCAGATGAGCACCAGATGAAGATGCTGGCACGTATTTAGAGACCATGCTATTCCAAAAATATGTATTTTTAAATACTGTAATCACACTTAAGGAAAAATCTGTTGCTTTTCTTAACTCTGGGGTATTTTCTCATGGAAGAGAAGGCAGGCAAGATGGCTCTCAATCACAATCTTGACTGCAAACTGAATTCCCCAATCACATGCTTAACTTTGTGTGATTTAGATGCACATCTGGAGAAAAGTTGTGTCTAGTGTTGAGAGATAGGAAAGAGGTTCACAGTCTTTCCTGGCAGATGAGAGCAACAAGTACCCCGATGTGTCCTAAAGAAGGGACTAGAGAACAATGTCCTCAGCAAAGACACACAACTCCTATCTTCTAAATGACTGTTCTTTCAGGGCTTCTCCAAGAAAGGGAGAGAATATAATGCCCATGGAGAGAATTTCCTATTGGCTGTACTGCACCTGAAGGTCAAGTGGGCAAACTATTAGTAAGTGCCAATTCAGGAGGCAAATTGCAGCGTCCACTTGCTTTAAATTCTAAAGAGCTGAAGCAGGGCCATCTGAACACATTACTGTATAGAAAGCAACAGCCGCAGGAGGGATCATGACATTTTGTTTTCTGGTCTGGAAAGATTACTCTTTTATACCATAAGTAACTTATATGATTTCCATTACAGTCAGTAGTATCTTTTCAATTTTTCCCCTCTGCCCAAAGTAATTTTAAGTGGAAGTCTTGAGTTGTGAGGGGGGAGATATTTCTGTAAGTTTCTTGGTAGGACGTGAATGAAAGATACCTGGTTTATTTGTCCAAGAGTATGTCTGCTACAATGTGGAAACAGGAAACAAGATACCGAGTGAATTTTGTCCCCCAGACTTCATTCCTAGAAAATGTATTTGTAAGGCTTCCTTGCTTGCCATGTTGGGATCCATACCTTCTCTTGGAAGAGCCATTGCCATTTCCCTGATACAAAGACATGACACAACATAACATTCAAGGAACTATGATTCTTTGAAAAAGCAATATCATATTTACCGCGTGGCATCTGGCTCACACTTACCTAGTAACACCTAGCAATGAGCAGGTTTGTCTGTAAGAATCCCATGGTTAGAGAAGCCAAAAATTTATCTACGTTTAGGGAGTCCCCAGATTTGGTTTGGGATTGTTTTTAAATCTGGGTGAGTGAGGAGAAAACTGTAACAACTCGCTGGATGCTCCCTCTCATACTTGATAAAAAAAAGTGATAGAGAAGGGAGAAATGAAGTTGGTGGGTGTTAGGTATTGACTAGCCTTTACAGTCTGTTCCTGAGCTAGCATTTTGTGAGAATGTGATGAATGCCTCTCTTTGTATAGAATACAAATGAAGTGTATGCTGAAATGTATTTTTCAACTGTGACCCTGGCTGGAGACTTTTCCTCGTGACAACTATGATTTTATACTTTGGGAAACCAAAAGAGCTATGTATAATAATTCCTATGCAAATAGATTACTGATGAGCAGTTTGGCTCCAGAGCTGGGGTTTTTGAGCCCTTCAAGGAAATGTGTGGATGAGGTAGCTAAGGCCAAATGGAGAAAAGAGTGAGTAATAATAACCAAGAACTGACTATAGGCAAGGAGTTCTATTAATCGTTCTGTCTGCCTTGTTTAACTGAAGCTCACAACAATCCCGGCTTCAGGATTGTTTTGATCTCACTAGATGTTTGGCCTGAAGCCTAACAAATAGTTTATCTAAGATCACAGAGCTAGAAGGTGGCAGAGGCAGATTTCAGTGCAGGTTGCTTATTGCCAAAAAGGTTCTTTTAAACATAGTGTGATGGTCTACTGACTTTTAATGTTTATTGTATTAAAGTCTTTTCTGCAATGCTTTGCAAAAATGGAAAATACCTTTAAAAACTACATGTGACATATAAAATTGTCATCTAAAAACAAGCATGCAACTTAACCAACCATTAAAAATTTATATAAACTTACTATACAAGAATCCAATTTTAGATCGAATAAAATAAATATTCTGCGTTATTTCCAGAACCCTTAACTACTCACTATCTGCTTAGTCAATTAGCCATTATCAGCTGCTTGTGAGGTCAAGAATTCTATTGAATTAACCACTAGCCTTTCAGCATTTTGATTGTTGCTAGTGTTGTTGTTGCTTGGCTTGGCTTGGCTTTGAGAACTGTTATACATACAACTAGAGAAAAGACTTAAATTGAAAGATTGGCCTATTGCTAATTACCTTTGATATAGATTGGGAAGACAAAGAAACTGCCTATAATGGTCTCACAGTGTTTTTTTCTGCATATACATTTAAGACCCCAAACAAAAGCCAGTGGCATCAGTAATATTCCCACGACCCTTGCAGACAGAAGACTCAAATAGCTCAGTCAAATAGCTCAGTTTTTAACAACTGAGTTCATACCTCTTCTTAAAAGGGTTAAGAAGCATTTGAGGGGGCAGATCTGCAAACACATGAGTCATCCTGGGAGAATGATTTCTTACTTTTTTATTTTCCTTTCTGTGCAAACATGTTTTAGTTATGAGAATCTCTTCTTTAGGTAGTTTCGGTGTTTCTTTTCCCTTTTTCAGAATATAGAGGAATATTGAGAAGTTTCTTACTGCAAAAGTGGCAGAGTTGTCATAAAACACATGAAGAATACTTTGGGTTTATTTTTGTGTGCTTATATTATCCTTAAGTATCTGTACTTAAGTTGAAGTTACCCTCCAACAAATCAGTTTATGAATACAATGTATGTTGATCAGTGTCACCTCTTTTATCCTCTCGCATCCATCCCAACTTGTTCCCTCCTCAATTGTTTGAATTTTGTAGGATATTCTTCCCCTTCCCTTCATTCATCTTCTCCTTTTCCCTTGATCCCACCACTCATCTTTCAATAATCATTTCCTGGTATTCATTTTGTTGGCCTTTCTAAGGAATTATACTATTTGAATTCGCCTCTGAAAACTCCATATTTTGGTTAATACATTTGTGTACATTCAGACAACCCTGGTGTGTTTTCTTATACACTGATATTTTGGTTTTAAACTTGCTTCATGTTGTCCTTCCACAGGCCACAAATGCCAGTCCTTCCCCTTCTATGGATTTCAGGATATTTCTTCTGTTTGATAGTTATGTGATCAAGGAATGTGCGATAAGATAGAGAAAGCATCCTCAACATGAACTGTGCTTCTGGATGAATCCACAATAGGCTGAGCTTTTAGGAAGGAAAGTTTCATGTTCTCAATTTTTGTAGCTAATTCTTCCAACAGTCCCTTATCGTCCCCATTGTTTCTGCTGGCTTTCAGCCTTGCCTGTCTTTCCCTGGCTTCCCCTCCTCCTTGATTTTCTCACTGAACAGGCTGGTTAGCATGTTGAGTATCGTGAGAATAAGCTGCTCCCTGTCCTGGCACAGCATTTTGAACGAAACATTTCCTCCCCTTGTGTGAGCCAAGGAGTTACTTCCGTGGGGAGAAGACTGGAGTGCTGATTGGAAACATGCATGGTTACTGGTTTGAATTTGGCTTATTTGCAGCAGGCAGAGGTTGGGAGAGATAGGAAAGGGAAGGGGCTTCTCCTGGTTCTGAGGTGGTTCTTACATCTGCTTCATATTAGCACGACAGAGCAATGCTTTTTAAATTAACTCAGTTGTGGAATAATAAGCAGGTTTCTTAATATGGTGGATTACAAATGATTAACCTACAAAATGAACAGACAGTTTTTCTTTCATCCTCTGAGTACCTTACTTTCTCCCCAAGACAGTTTTTTTTTTTTTACTAAAAAGAAACTTGAGAGTTGTCCTGTACTTCTCTGTCCCCAGGAGATGAAGGTGTTTTACTTTGTCTTCCTCCAAAGGCTAAATTTAGGCTTTCATGGCACCATGCATACAGACAGGCCAGGGTCATGTCACTCCCTTCTCTAGTTCTCTGGGAGCTATAGATATCACCAATGTGTCAGGTGACCAGATCTATTCTGTGATGCTCTAGGAATACACATAGAAACAGGTTTGCAAAAAGCAAAGCATAAAATAGCCAAGTGCCAGTGGCTTGTGCCTGCAGTCTTAGCTGCTTGGGAATCGAGATATGAGGATCATGATATAAAGCCAGCCTGGGCAGAAGAGTCATAAGATTCTCATCTCCAATTAACCACTTAAAATCTGGGCATGGAACTGTGACTCAGGTGGTAAAGCACTAGACTTGGGTGGAGAATCTAGAGGACAGCTCCTTGGCCTTGAGTTCAAGCCTAAGAACTAGCACGCGCGCGCGCACACACACACACACACACACACACACACACACACACACACACACACACACACAGAATTTAAAAAATCATGACTTTCTCAATATGTTAGCTATTGATTTCTTTGAATATCATGTTCATAACATGAAAACACCCAGTTCTCCAGATTTTATTTTGCTTCATTGTTTTTTCCTTCCTATATTGAATGCTGAACAGCAGTGATCTTGTTACAGTTTTATATTCTTTTGGCTTAGAGCAATGTTTAACATACTATAAACACTTTACAAGTGAATATTGGCTAAGTTAATCAAGAAAGAAATGGAGGAAACTTCTCACCATAAATGATTCTTGTAGAAGCTGCCTTAGACCCTTTGGGTTCTTAACTGAGATTATTCTGGTATCAGGGCAAAAATCCCTGGAGCTGCAATAGATTGCTTTGACCTCTTTCAGGTCACCCTGGCATACATTTTGGGAATAAGTATGAAGAAGCTCAGACTATGGAAATTAGAAGGTCAATGATGCCCAGACCACTTTGCAACACTATTTTCAGTACCCAGGATTTAGGAGCTTTTACATCGATTTAGACCTGGCTCTTGAAATAGCTCTCAAAATAGGAACCATTGTCTTCTATACTGTACTGTATAAAATTTTAGGCAAAGTATTTCATTGGTTCACTTATTTAATCACTCTGATTTTACCTCATAAACAGTCCCCTGGTTTGTTGATTCTAGGGTTGTTTTAACTAATTTCTTTTGATTTTGAACAGTCTGATGATAAAAATCACTCAGACTACTTTATTTTGCATCCTATGATGAGAATGCTTCCATTGTTACTTTCTCTGTGATAGAGTGAGGAAAGTCATTTCATGAATCTTAATTGAGACAAGAAAAGTTGTTATTATACCTATTTCTGTTAGCCAGGTGCCAGTGGCTCATGCCTGCAAGCCTAGATACTCAGAAGGCTGAGATCTGAGGATCCCAGCTCAAAGCCAGCCTGGGCAGGGAGTTTCTGAGATTCTTATTTCCACTAAAGAGCCAGAAGTGGAGCTGTGGCTCAAGCAGTAGAGCACAGTGTTGAGTGAAAAAGCCAAAAAATAGTACCCAGACTCTGAGTTCAAGCTCCAGGTCTAGCACACACACACACACACACACACACACACACACACACACACACACACACACACGTGCACACATATAAGCATACATAATTTCTGCTTTTGTGAAAGAGGTTAGCTATCTCAAATGAGAAAATTAGCACAGGGCTAAGCTTAGCCCTCTTAAGACAGAGATATACTCAAAGCCTTTACCCATAATTCAGAAGTTATTGTAGAGGAAAATCTCACTTACAGTGGACTGAAACTACAACCTTTGTGAGTAATAACTCAATAATTTTTAATATCTTGAGTTGAAAATATCTTAAGTTGAAATATTTCAATAAGTTCTAAACCCTTTGTTGTTGTTTATAACAAAAGTCTAATGTAAGGCACTAGTAACAATATGCAAACTTCCCAGGATCGTCAGAAAAAAGTTTCTTAAATTTCTAGAGTTTTCACATAATTCCCTGTGGCCTATGAGGCTTCTCTGTAATGGCTAGATACTTCCAAGTTCTATGAGTAATTGGTTTATTTTCTTTTCTAATTCAGTATTTCCAGACATTCAGAGATTCTTATTGGTCATGCTCATTTAGTTTCAACAGAACATGGCCAGCATCTGGATTCCTACCTGTGAGCCAAGTGACGATTCCAGGTTCAATCATGTTGGCTTTCCCAAGGTTGCCCGTGGAGATCTCTAAACAGAACTTTTCTCTCTAGAAGGAACCATGCACATAGCAATGGCTCAGAACCTTGGCATGTTCAAGACAAGGTAGAGTCAGAAACTTGGCTGCTTCAATTGTATTAATTCTTCCAAAATCAATTCACTAAAGCATCGTATGGAAGAATTTAACTTCCACTGAATCTGAAAGCAACCTTGTGTAGCATTTAGATGAATCTGTACATTTGAAAGATCAAAAATCTAATGAACAGATATTTTGACTGATATCACAAAAGATAGTTAAGTACAGAATTGAGACAGTGATAATATAGTTCTGGCAAATTATCTTTGAAGGATTTGCTCTCCTTATACTATCCTCCTTTTGCTGCCATGTTTTTGGTAAAGAACACAGTTTAACTTCCAAATAAATATTTAAAGCCATCATTAGAAAATCAAGTAAGAAGTCAGTAAAGTACTCAATTTCTGAATTGTGTGTGTATGGGGGAGGAGGGGTTCTTGTAGCTTGAACTTAGGGCCTGACATTGTCCTTTAGCTTTTTCACTTAAGACTAGTGCAATCATTTAGGCCATGGTTCCACTTTTGGCTTTTTGGTGGTTAACTGGAGATAAGAGTCTCATGAACTTTCCTGCTCAAGCTAGCTCTAAACTGGAATTCTCAGATCTCAGCCTCTTAAGTAGCTAGGATTACAGATGTGAGCCAAAGTTGCCTGGTATTTCTCACAAGTTTTTCAATATTTATTACATCATTTCTAGTTTGTGAAATAAAAATAATTTGATGCAATTTGGTAATGTTTGTAAATACTATATACCTTCAGTATATCCTTCAGTAGCAGAAGAAAACATTGCTTGTGCTAAACTCATAATTGCCATTTATTGAGAGAAATATCCAAGTTAGTGAAAAGAAACAAGTTTTAGAATAAAGTCACATAAATCACTGTCTTCAAGTTCATAAAACAAATACAGCCAGGGCAACATTGCTTATCTAATGGAGTGCCTAAGGAGAACTTTTATGAATATATAACTGGCACACTAGTATCTTACTATATTTGTACTCATAAATTATACTTCAGAAAATAGAGACCCGGAAACACAACAAATCAAAGAAAGGTTGGACAAATGGGATTGCATGAAGTTGCAGAGCTTCTGCAGGGCAAAGGACATAGCTAGCAAGATCAATAGAAAGCCCACGGATTGGGAGAATATCTTCACTAGCCATACAACAGACAAGGGTCTCATATCTAAAATATACTTGGAACTCAAAAAATTAAATCCCCCAACAACAAATCTTCAAAGAAACAACTGCCCAATAAATAAGTGGGCTAAAGACTTAAAGAGAAACTTCTCTGAAGAGGAAAGAAGGATGGCCAATAGTCACATGAAGAAATGCTCAACATCCCTAGCCATAAAAGAAATGCAAATCAAAACAACATTGAGATACCACCTCACCCCAGTTAGAATGGCAAAAATCAAGAACTCTAACAACAACAGATGCTGGAGGGGATGTGGACAGAAGGCAACCTTATTTCATTGTTGGTGGGAATGTAAACTTGTTCAACCACTTTGGAAAGCAGTATGGAGGTTCCTCAAAAGACTTCACATAGAGCTCCCCTATGACCCAGCAATCCACTTTTGGGCATTTACCCAAATGTTTACAAACAAGACCACACTAAAGCTACCAGCACAACTATGTTTATTGCAGCATTATTTACCATAGCTAAGATATGGAACCAACCCAGATGCCCCTCAGTAGATGAATGGATCAAGAAAATGTGGTATATATACACAGTGGAATTCTATGCCTCCATCAGAAAGACTGACATTGCCCCATTTGTTAGGAAATGGGAAAACTTGGAAAAAATTATATTAAGTGAAGTAAGCCAAGCCCAAAGAAACATAGGTCCCATGGTTTCCCTTATTTGCAATATCTAGTATGTGTATGAGTCAAGCGGAAAAGGTCAGATAATGTGATGTTAGGAAAATGAACCCTTAGATATGTATTTAAATGTTTTTTTCTTTCATGCATGTGTTTCTAACGCATTTATAAGATTATTTCTTTGTTGCTTTGTATGTCCCTCCCCACAGTATAACCCCTGCTTTCACTATATTTGATGTCAGTACAACTTGTGGAGGAGATGGGGAAAAACAAGTCGTTTAAGGATACAGGTGGACCTGTTGCAACAAAGAGAAGTACAAGCTGTCATGTCGAAAACGAGCTTTACAATGTTGGTGCGGGGGCGGGGGGGCGCGGAGGGGCGAAGCTGAGAAGGGATGGGAAGGGGAAACAAAGGAGGAGGCTGCAATGCTTGGTAAGAAATGTGTGCATTATCCTGCCCATGTAATTGTAACCCCTCTGTACAGTATGTTCACAAAAAATAAAATTAAATTAAAAAAATTATACTTCAGAATATATGTATAGAGAGAGATAGTTGTATATATTATATACATATGTGAGTATATAATATACATAATGCAGCACTAGAAGTATTAGAAAACTAAGTTTGATTCTAAACTCAATTCTAGTGAACAAAGATTCTTACATAATTCAATTAGAGTTAAAAACTTATATAATTTGGAATACTTTGTTTTTAAAATCATTTGGTTGTCTCTTGGTATTTGTGGAAGATACTAAAGTCTATAGATGTTCAAGTCCCTTATAAAGTATGTAGTATTTGTCCATATACCATACACACATCCTCTTTTCTACTTTGAATCATTTTAGATTACTTATATTACCTAACACAATAGAAACAATATGCAAATAGCTGCTATATGTATTGTCTTAGGAATACTGAAAAGGCAAATGAGCTGTGAATGTTCAGCAGATACTTTTTTTCTGAGTATTTTTGACCTGTGTTTGGTTGAGGGCAAGAAGGCAGAAAGCTTAGATAGTGTATTTTTTTGAAAGATTTTTTAACATGCTTAAGCAGCATCAGATGAGTGTGAATATTATCTATAGATTATATTTTGCTAATAGGAATCGCAATCTCAGGACTAAGGACTACGGGAAAGGATGGCATTCGCTATAAACTAATTCTTAGACTAATGATTGCTTCAGTTAGCACTCCTTAGCCTGCTCTTCTCATTTATTTTTCACTTACTTTTTGAGCAAATTGGAACATAAAAGTAGGAAAACAAAACATGGAAAGGGCCACGTATTACATAAATGTAGATACTTTAAAGAAAAAGTAGCCCTTGACCTTCTTTGATCCTATGACATATTTTAAAAAGCAGGAAGCATTTATGTGATAGAATTGCTATTTAGTACATATGTGATTCATCTCTTGTCTTAGTTCAAGAACAAATTAATCTCTGCTGGTCAGGGTAAAGCTCTGGAATGCAGCATAGCCAATCTAGTCACTCTGTTCCATTTGGGGATTGATGACTTTTCAGCCTTAGTCTTGTAGGAAAATTTAACTTTGTTGGCTTTGTTCTCATAGGTTAGTTTCATCTGAATGCACTACAAAATCACAAACAGTTTACAAGAAATGGAAGATTGCTTCCTAATGACTGCTGTTTTCACAAGGGAGAGAAAACCAATTGTAGAAAGTTTTCTTAGTATTTTCTATTTTCCATCATGTTGAACAATCCAAAGAAGAAAGAGAGCCTGATGGGTGTAATTCCAGCATTGGAGACTTAGTCAATGAACAGCAATGACGTATATATGAGTTTCTAAAAACCATGGCTTTAAAACCATGAGCCTGAAGACCTAGGAGAAACTACTGAATTGTATTTTGTAGCTTGTTGGTGATATTTGGTTCACCCTTTTTAAATGATTTTGTCAGCTTGATTCTATTTTAGATGTAGGGTCAGCAGAACCTCAGCATCAGCTCTTCTGTTCCCTCTCCCATCTCCTCAGGACTAACTCTACCTCAGATCACTGCAACTAAAAGAATCTTAAGAGAAATGAAAGGAATTGTATTTCTAATATGTCACACTATTCGATTCACTGTCCAACACCCCCCTCCAGTTAGCACATATACTTAAAAATTTTTAATTTAAATTTAACAGTGTGATTT
Source organism: Dipodomys spectabilis (assembly GCF_019054845.1). Lineage (NCBI taxonomy): Eukaryota > Metazoa > Chordata > Mammalia > Rodentia > Heteromyidae > Dipodomys > Dipodomys spectabilis. The sequence continues at coordinate 19,810,414 of NW_024870817.1, read as the reverse complement.
TTAAAAAAATTCACACTGTGTCCCAAGGCTGGTCTTGAAATTCTTATGATATTTTTGCCTTGGGCTCCATGGTGCTGGAAATTTTTATAGGCTAAGCCACCACTTCTTGCCTTAATTCAATAGCCTTAAATCATACAGTCCTTTCTCAAGCCATCCTTGAGACAATGGAAATAAAAGGTGACATGCCAACAGCAACTCACTTCCTTTATTTTGTGTCTCTGTTGAGTTATACATGCATTCATACACACACGCGCGCACACACATGCACACACACACCCACACACGCTACAAGAGAGAAATCAAAGCCAGATGACTTTGTTCTATAGGAAATTCTTCTTATGGTTATGCTATGATGAATAAGATAAAGACTTTGTAGATAATCGACCTTATTTATTTACGTTTTCGTTCATTTAAAAGTACTATTGTGCACCAGCTTGTGCTAGCCATTATGTTAAGTGATATTCTGTAATTAGGAGTAGAGTTATCTCTTTTATCAATTCTTAAAACTAATTTAGTTATAATACTAGTTTTATCTTGGCCTCCTATAATTACTCCCTTCCTTACACACATTACTGTTTTACCTTGCTTTTATTAGTCTCAGTCTTGTTTAAAAATTAAAGGTGATGTACAGAGGGATTACAATTACATGCATCAGATAATGAGACATACTTTTTGTACAGTGTTATCTGTTCCCTCACTCTCTCCCGTTCCTTCCCTCCCATCTCCACCCACAGTTGTATAATTCATTTTCATCAGTGCCTAGTGAACTATTCTTAGTCTTTACTGATATCTATATATAATGTTTTATTTATTTGCTGTCTTCCCCATCATAATGTATGCTCCCATTGTAATATGTTCCATGGAGCCAGAAATGTGTGTGTTGTATGCGTAAGTATGAATGTGTTCATACTTACCTATATCTAGACACTCAACAAATACCTGTTTAATAACGTGAATGGATTCTACAAAAGGAAGCTAGTTTGAAACCTACTATATAACTGAAGTTCCTTTCTGTTCTTTAATTAATTAGTATCTACTACATTTAGTTTTTCAACTTTCTTGACTCTTATCGCCTCTTTTTTACAAACACCAGGAATGACAGCATCTGAAAATGTGGCAAGCATACCATTACTAATGACTGTGGGATTCCTCTATACATCAAACATGCCTGAAAACAAAGATCTGATTTGCCTGAAAATGCTTGTTCTTGATAAATTGAAAACCACATACTTCCAAAAGGGCTCCAAAATCACCTGCTAAAACTTATTAATTAGGTTGCTAATACCTAATTTTTCGAGATCCTATTAAAAACATATGAGATAAAATATATGAAAAGCACTGAAATCCAGAATTAGCAGTTGGGAGAATGCAGGAATGAAAAAGATTGGAAAGGAAGTCAGAGAAGTGTAGACAACCAGACTCATTGGTATCAAGAGAAAGCACCACACTTTGTTAGTGCAGTGGATAGCTCAACCAAACTATTAATAAGGTTCAGGGTATTGATGATTCTCATAAAAGCAGCCTCAGTGAAGCAGTAAAGAGAAAGATACTGAAATAAACATAAGCTACAATGAAAATAAATACACTGAGGACAACAGGCATTGATAATACATTCACATACTTCTCCTGTTAAGGAGAAAAATGGGAAATGAGGGTCATGATCTTTTGTATTATTTTATCGATCCCCCGAAATATCAGCCTGTTAATATTGTTCTGAGACTTAATCATTAGGAAAAAACATTGCTATGCTTTAATAGAAAGTATCCTAAGAAGAATATTCTCATAGATAAGACAGAATAAGGTCCAATGGACAGGTAAACATATTGGTTTAGCTAGAACAGAAGAGTACAAAGATGACCCTGGCAGGAGACATTGATAAATACTAATACTGCAAATTTGGTGCCATAACTAATACACTGAACTTAGTTTAGAGATTAAAATAACATTTTTTTAGGAAAATAAGGTAGAGCCAGATAAAATAAATTATGAACCTAAAGAAATGATAAACTGAATAAAAAATGTGTAACTTTGGAGGGAGATAAACTTAAAAATGTTCTATGATTTATATACAGTTTTACACAATGAATATGTTTTCTTTAATTTTAGACTGCAATTATTAAGCTTAAAAATTGAATAAAAGCACCAGATACAAAGTTGCTCTATTGCAGGGAATATAAAGGAATTATAAACACAAAATAGATTTCTTAGCTAGAACATGTCTAAAGGAAGAAAAGCAAGATTTTTCCAAGGGTTAGGAAACAATGTCAAAGGCATAAAAAACTATGTACTTTTCCTGAGAAAAGACCTTTTATTCAAAGATCTCAATATTTAAATAGTTCCTTCTATCTCATAATCCTTGAATATTTTAAGACCTATAATAAAGGGAAGCAATGATGTTTCATATCTTGTTCAAATTCTGAGAAGGTACTTTGGTATTGACTTGTTTGTAAAAGGAGGTACAACTTGAACATACTACTTAATACTGCATGAAAACAGAATCTAACCTGAAAGCTCTTTAATAACACAGTTGGTATGTGGTGACTTTTAAAAGGAGAGTTAGAAGATACATATACTCAGGTTACTATAGACAATATGTAATTAAAAATTGAACATTTCTCTAATCTAAACTTGCAAAAACTGAAAATAATACAAAATGCCAAATGTTGAAAATAACCAAGTTGTTCTGGAAAGGAATGGACACAAATGAGATATTAAATATGCTGGGATGCAACATTTCCAGGTGTTTCCCACAGACTTGTGCTAGATGGAACTTACCTTGGAGTTAAGTGAGATTTCCAAGACCAATTGGAAGAGCTTTGAAGACAAACAGTCCAAATTGGTGTCTTTGTCTAGATTACTTAGATCTTTTGGGTTTGTGTCACAAGGGACAAATGGATGTTTGGGTGAATAAATTTGGCTATCGCTTTTAGCCATCTCTTGGCTAAGAAAAGGCACAGAAAAATTCAATTCCAAAGGGACTGTCAAAATATGGAAGAGTGCAAGTTGATATGTTGTTATCCTAAGGTTTTGTTCACATTGAGAATTAATGTAAATTCTATTCTTCCATTGTGTAGGGGTTGAATTCCAATTTCAAATAATTGGCTTCTGGGAATGTTATTTTTCCTCTTCTTTTTAAGTAACTAAGCATTAATTTTACTTTGATTAAATTTAGAAGTACACTTGGCCCCATAAACACAAAACTTAATGTAAGAAAGTAGGGAAGTGATGCCGTCACTTTTCCTTTCTCACAGATTGGAATTTGGAAATGGATTAGGAGAAAAAAGAAGCTGTTTCTGAGAGTCATATAGTCTGTCCTGGCCTATCCATAAAAGAGATTTCTCTATCTTTATCTATTCATAGATGTGTGTGTGTGTGTGTGTGTGTGTGTGTGTGTGTGTGTGTGTGTGTGCATGTGCATATGCTTGTGAATGTGTATTATGGAAATTGTTTCAGGAATCTGAAGAATTGTTGACACAGTTTCATTAAGACATAATGAAAGGTCCTGTTATTTTTTGTTAGTAGTCTTTCCTTGGAAGGTAAATCCTGCTTTATGTTGTTGAGTGGAAAAGCTATGCTAAAATATCTAAAAGATATCTAAAATATAAAGATATCTAACATATCTAAAAGATATGCTAAAATATCTCTCTCACACTGCACACAAGTAGGCCAAAGAAAGCTCTGTTAAATTAGGAAGTTTTGAGATTTCCTTTATCAGTGATCATCTTACCTCGCAGGTGGAAAGAACTCACACCCAGGGCAAAGTCAAGCAGAAACTTGAATCTGAGGGAATAACTTGCGAATATAGTTTGCTTGAGTTAACCTCTACCTTCTGATGTACCAGTGACAGGAACTGCTAAGTTTATTTTTTTTTATAAGATTCAAATGACTTTCATTTTGTCATTTGCAGTCAAAACCATACTAGTATATCTACTACCTGCATTGTTTAGAGCAGGATAGAAACAGATTCCTATTCCTTCCTAAACGATTGTACTGACGAGACATTATTTATCTGGAGTTCTAGAAGTACCAAACTGTCACTGAAGATTCCCAAATGTCTTTATGTGCATTACAGAAAGTAATGACTGACTGAAGTTTTATGCAACACCAGATACACAAACAGATTTCCTCAGAGGTGATTCAAGATAATCTTTCAATATAAATGCATGGACTTCATAATGCAAAACATGGAAACTCAGGTGCCTGTTGACCTTTGTCCATTTTTTAGTCATTTTGTTTAAATGTGACATTTATTTCCTTTGACAAGATCTCTATGGTTCCTAGGTACTATTAGATACAATAAGTCTTGTATTAATTATTTCTTTCTGAGTACCTTATGTTTTTCCACTTGGCCTCTTTTCTCACTCACTGGCTAAAATATTTTTAGAGAACATTGCTCTTTGCATTTTCTGAATTATTAAAATGTGATAAGCATGGAATGCTAAGTTACATCTGACATCTTTCCACTTAGCTCACTGAACTATGCCCTTTTTTATTACAACCACATAAGTTAAGGATGCACTGTCAGTTTTAATTGAATTTCTTGAGAGCTTTTTATGATTTAACATACTTTCTAATCAGAATAAAAATGAATCTCCTATCTTTACTAGATACGTGTTTATTGTCATGATCAATTTCACCAATTCCTCTGCCAGCATGGCAGCTTTTCATCTTGAGTGCCATAAAAGTACATTTGTTTTAGTGGATAGAATTATGGAATTATTGTATTTTAATGATGTGGTTTTCTTTGTTTGGTATCCAAGCTGTTGCTATAATTTTCCAGTCTGGTCATGGATAAAATGTTTTAGGCAGTATTTAGGATGGCTCGACTCCATCATGCAAAAACATGCAGCTAATATCATAAACCTTTGTAACGTTGGAGACATTGCTTCATGTGTAAATACAGAAGTGTTGGATGGATTTTGCTTGTGGGGGTCTCAGAGGGGTAGTCATGCAAGAAATTGTCTTCAAAACAATCACCCCCACCATCTGTGCAGCAGAGAATAGTTTCAAGGAACTGATAGCCACCCTGGGGCAGTGCAAACACTGAAGAGCCACTGAGAACCACCTACCCTTTATGAGAAAATAACTGGAATAGCGTGTTTTAGAGAACTTACTTTTCCTGATCAAGAGCATGTGAGCCATTTAGGATAATGCTTTGTTTTGTTCTTTTTTTGTTGACTCAACATGATTTAACATAGCCTATTGCCTGAGCGCTGTCTTCTAATGAAAATTTCTAATCTAGACAATTAGGAGGCTCTGCAAGAGACTCACATTTTTAATAGAATAAAGGAAATGATGAGTGAGCAGAACACAGAAATGTTGAATTTACAAATATATATGACTTTCCTTAGGTTAAAAAAAATATCCTCCTATTCTCAAATCCTCTCTGGGTGGTGGGGTGTAGGGGTGCTAAGGAAAGCTTTAAATATCCATTCAAAATTCTTCTCAGCCAGACATCCCTTCTAAAGGAATTGAGTTACATCAGTTGATGTAATTAACCCAGATTGTTTGGGTGATTCAACTCCCAAAGGCAGCCATACATCTATGCAGCATACACATTTTCCCTTCTGTGCAAAGGCGCCAGGGGTGTACATTTGAGGGGGTCAAGGGAGTAGGGGCAAGAGAAGGAGTTAGTGAAAGGCAATATAGAAGAGAATCATGTACTAAAAATGTTTTCTGATGCTATCTGATTTCCCTTTTAAACAGTTCTGTGAAAAAGACACAGTTGTTAGGAATCTAGAAGTGGTCAAACATATTAAAATAAAGGTTCTTTGTTCTATTAGCCAACATACTCTTTACCATCACTTGAGCATCTGGTTAGTACTGTTCAGCTGGAGGGAGAGAGGTATGTAAGAGTCTACCAGTGAATTGGAAGGTCTTCCATTTGTTGCTCATCTCCCACATGCAGGAATGGGGTACAAGAATCTGTGTGTTTGGAGTAAATCCAGTTTTCTAATTTATAGTTGAATTTCACCTCATATAGAATCTTTATGCTCTAAAGGCATAATTTCTACTTAAATATTTCTTTCTCCAGATGGTGTTGCACTTGACCTATTTTGTGTAATTTTCTGTGTAACTGAAAAATATATCTAGAGTTTCAGACAAGTTTTCTTTATGATAATTAATACAAAGCCTTATGTTCATAACAACTACTTGTGTTTCTTGACTAGATTCTATTTAACTTGATCAGTCTCTACTTATTCTTCATGTTGCCTGAACAAACAAAAGCAATTATTATCTGTATATGTTAAGTTATTTTTGATATTTCTAAAGAATAGCTCTCTTGCACTGATAGTTTGATTCATCAATACAATGATGTGCATTAAAAGACTTCCCCAAGGTTAAAAATATACTTGTTTTCCACAAAATAATGTTTTCTTCATATTTTATAGTGGTTAGCTCTATGCGGCCTGTTAATTTTTTGGTAGAAAGACATTCTGTTAATCAAAAGTGATTAGTCTACCCATATCTTTTACTTTAATTAAAATGAAGACCTTTTTGATTTTCAGGCACTCTTCAAAAATAGAAAGTAAATAAATAATAAATAAATAAATAAGAATTTAAATTGCACTTGAAAGGAAAACTCCAATGTCAGAATGACCACAGTGTCAAAGGAGCTTAAAGTTTTTTGAATAACTGTCTTAGTTTTGGCCCATTTATGTAGACATCACAAAAGAAAGTGATTTTTCCATCAATTTTAGAGCCAATATATGCAATTCTTTCCAGCTCTTTCCTTCTTCTGCCATCCAGTATAAACCCTGCTGGGAGACTTTCTTGACTGGTGATGCAAATTCACTTCTACTCTTGGGGTTGTCCAATGTTATACTTGGAAGAGTCCTTAAGGATTGGTGTACAATCAATCTTGCTCTTCTTTTCATTGTGGCAATAACTCTTTGTATTAAATTTAACTTTTAACAGATACTTAAGTGTACAACACAGAATTATACACTATAAGCACAGTGTTGTGCAGCAACTCTCCAGTATTTGCAGATTGAAATTATTTTTCCCCATTTCAAGGTTTTCCTTCACCAGGCCCTGTCAACCTCCATTTTACCCTCTACTTCTAGGAATCCATTTAAAAAAATCTCACTTAAGTAAAATCACACAGTATTTGTCCACTTGTGACTAACTTATTTCACTTAGAAAAATGTCTTTGAAGTTCATTTGTGTTGTTGCTTATCTCAAGCATTTCTTTTCTTAACGCTAAATAATATTCAATTATATGCATATTGTATACTTCATTTCCTTCATCTAATATTCAATTATATGTATATATTATACCTCATTTCCTTCATCTATTAATGTGCTGATGGAGTTTTTTTTTGTTTCCATATCTTGGCTAAATATTGCTACACTGAAGTGGGAGTACTAATATTTCTTGAAGAGCCTCATGATAATTGTTTTTCTTTTCTTTTCTTTTTCTTTTTGGTCCAGTTGTGGGGCTTGAACTCTGGGCCTGGGCGCTATCCCTCAGCTCTTCAGCTCAAGGCTAGCGTTCTACCACTTGAGCCACAGTGCCACTTCCACTTTTTTCTTTTTGTTTATGTGGTGCTGAGGAATCGAACCCAGGGCCTCAGGCATGCAAGGTAAGCACTCTACCACTGAGCCACCTTCCCAGCCCTGATAATTCTTTTTCTATTAAATATATTTTTATTGTAAAGATACTATACAAAGGGGTTACAGTTACATGAGTAAGGTAATGTGTACATTTCTTATGGAGCATTGTTACCCCCTTCTTTGTTTTTCCCCTACCATCCTTTCCCTCCCCACCTCCCCAACTTCTCCCTTCCCCTTCCCCCCAAAGTGGTAAAGTTTGTTTCCATATAGGGTCTTGTACATTTCATTGCTACAACAGGTCAACCTGGATCCTTATTTCAGCATTTTGTTATTTCCCTTCCTCTCCCCAAAGAAGAAAAATGTATATACAAATACAAATGCAAAACAAATACAAATACTGGAAACAAATACAGTGAAAAATACAGGAGTTATACCATGGGGGAAGAACATATAAAAGAAACAAAAAAAATCACATAGTACATTATAAGCACATTAAAAACAACAGCAATAAAGATGAATCCTCTTGTGTCTCTATCTTGGGGTTCATTTCACTTAACATCATCTTTTATGGTCCTATGTACATAGCCTTTGGCATTTTCTTCTTGTCCTAGACCTATACTATATACTAGTTGTTGAAAATAAGAGAAACCATGGAACCTATGTTTCTTTGGGCCTGGCTTACTTCACTTAATATAATTTTTTCCAAGTCTTTACATTTCCTAACAAATGGGGAGATATCAGTCTTTCTGATGGAGGACTAGAATTCATATATATATATATATATATATATATTCATATATATATACATATATCACATTTTTTTGATCCACTCATCTATTGAGGGGCATTTGAGTTGGTTCCATATCTTAGCTATGGTGAATAATTCTGTGATAAACATAGTTGTGCTGGTAGCTTTAGTATACCCTTGTTTGTGATCATTTGGGTAAATGCCCAAAAGTGGGATTGCTGGGTCATAGGGGAGCTTTATGTGGAGTCTTTTGAGAAACATCCATACTGCCTTCCAAAGTGGTTGAACAAGTTTACACTCACCAACAATGTAGTAGGCTTCCCTTTTGGCCACATTCCCTCTAGCATCTGTTGTTATTAGAGTTCATGATTATAGGCATTGTAACTGAGGTTAGGTGGAATCTCAATGTTGTTTTGATTTGCATTTCTTTTATGGCTAAAGAAGTTGAGCATTTCTTCATGTGTCTTATTTCCTCTTCAGAGAAGTTTCTTTTTAAGTCTTTAGCCCACTTATTTATTGGGCAGTTGTTTGTTTAAGGGTTTGTTGTTGGGGGATTTAATTTTTTGAGTTCTAAGAATCTTTTAGATATGAGGCCTTGTCCATTGAATGGCTAGTGAAGACTTTCTCCCAATCCACGTGCTTTCTATTGATCTTGCTAGCTATGTCCTTTGCCATGCAGAAGCCCTGCAATTTCATGTAATCCCATTTGTCCAATCTTTCTTTGATTTGTTGTGTTTCTGGGTCTTAGTTAAGAAAATTTTGGCCTGTGCCAAGGAGCCCTAGAGTTTCTCCTATTCCTTCCTGTAATGTTTTCAGGGTGGCTGCTTTGACTTCAAGGTCAAAGTTCAAGGTCAAGTTGATCCTGGTGCAGGGTGATAGATAAGGATCTATCTTTCATTTTCTACAGGTGTTTAACCAATTTTGCCAGCACTGTATGCTGAAGAGGCTCTCTTTTTTCCATTCTATTTTTTTAGCTCCCTTATCAAAGATTAGGTGGCTATTGGTCTGTAGGTTCATTTCTAGGTCTTCAGTTCTGTTTCATTGGTCTTCAGGTCTGTTCTTTGGTCAGTACCAACCTGTTTTGATTGCTATGGCTTTGTAGTAGAGTTTAAAGTTGGTATTGACATTCCTCCAGCAGTGTTCTTTCTGCTAAGGTTTATTTGTGCTACTCAGGGTCTTTTATTATTCCATATGAATTTTTAGATTGCTTCTTCTATTTCCTTGAAGAATGAGGTTGGGATATGGATAGGTATCACATTAAATTTGCAGATAGCCTTTGGCAGTATTGTCATTTTCACAATGCTAATCCTCCCAATCCAGGAGCATGGAGGTTTCTCTACTTCCTTAGTTCTGCTTTAATTTCCTTTTTTAGGATTTTCAAGTTTTCATCATAGAAGTCCTTTACTTCTTTAGTTAAGTTAATTCCTAGGTATTTTATTTTTTGTGGGGCTATTACAAAAAGAGTTGCTTTCTTGATTTCAGCCCTACTCTTCTCATTGTTGGCATACAGAAAAGCCATTGATTTTTGAGAGTTTTTTTTCATTTTTTAAATTTTTTATTGTGAACATACTGTACAGAGGGGTTACAATTACATGGGAAAGATAATGAGTACATTTCCTATCAAGCATTGCAGCCTCCTCCTTTGTTTACCCTTCACATCCCTTCCCAGCCTCCCCCCCCACCCAATCCTCCCCATCTCCCCCCTCCCCCCCCCCACCAACATTGTAAAGCTCATTTTCCACATGACAACTTGTACTTCTCATTGTTGCAACAGGTCCACCTGTATCCTTAAACGACTTGTTTTTCTCCATCTCCTCTACAAGTTATACTGACATCAAATATAGTGAAAGCAGGGGTTATACTGTGGGGGAGGGACATACAAAGCAACAAAGAGATAATCTTATAAATGCGTTAGAAACAAATGCATGAAAGAAAAAAAACATTTAAATACATATCTAAGGGTTCATTTTCCTAACATCACATTATCTGACCTTTTCCGCTTGACTCATACATATACTAGATATTGCAAATAAGGGAAACCATGGGACCTATGTTTCTTTGGGCTTGGCTTACTTCACTTAATATAATTTTTTCCAAGTTTTTCCATTTCCTAACAAATGGGGCAATGTCATTCTTTCTGATGGAGGCATAGAATTCCATTGTGTATATATACCACATTTTCTTGATCCATTCATCTACTGAGGGGCATCTGGGTTGGTTCCATATCTTAGCTATGGTAAATAATGCTGCAATAAACATAGTTGTGCTGGTAGCTTTAGTGTGGTCTTGTTTTGAGAGTTATTTTTATACCCTACTACTTTGCCAAAGTTTCAAATCAGCTCAGGTAACTTGGGAGTGGAGTCCATGGGGTGCTTTAGATACAAGCTCATGTCATCTGTAAAGAGGGAGAGTCTTACTTCATCTTTCCCTATTTGGATCCTCTTTATGTTTGTGTCTTTTCTTATTGATCTAGGTAGGCATTCTAATACTAAATTGAAAAGTGGAGAGCCTTGTCTCATTTCTAAATTTAGAGGAAATGGCTTTAGCTTTTTGCCATTAAGCATAATGCTGGCTGTGCATTTGTTATACACAGTCTTTATTATATTGAGTAATGTTCCATGTATTCCTAGTTTTTCCAGAGCTTTCATCAGAAAGGGGTGTTGGATCTTTTCAAATGCTCTTTCTGCATCTACTGAGATAATTATGTGGTTCTTATCTTTGCTCTTGTTGATGTGATGAATTATATGATTGATTTGCATATATTGAACCAGCTTTGCATCCCTGAAATGAATCCTGTTTGATCATGTTGTATGATTTTTTTTTAATGAGTTGTTGAAGTCAATTGGCCAAAATTTTGTTGAGAAGTTTTACATTGATGTTCATCAAAGAAATGGGTCTATAGTTCTTTTTCTTTGATGAGTCCCTGCCTGATTTGGGGATGAGGGTTAGGATGGCTTCATAGAAAAAGTTTTATAGTAAACTTTCACTTTCAATTTCATTGAAGAGTTGGAGGAGTATTGGTGTGAGTTCTGCTTTGAAGTCCTTGTAGAATTCAGCTGTAAATCCATCCAGTCCTGGACTTTTCTTGGGTGGGAGGTCTCTTATTGCTTTTTCTATTTCCATGCTTGATATGGGTCTGTTAAATTGGTTTACATCAACTTTGTTTAGTTTGGGCATGTCAATATTTGCTAGAAATTCATCCATTTCTTATAGATTCTCAAACTTATTAATATAAACGTTTGAGAAGTATTCTCTTATAATGTTCTTAATCTTGGTTGTTTCTGTGTTGATATTACTATTTTCATCTCTGAATTTCTTTATATGGGTATGTTCTTTTCATTTTCTAATAATATTTGCTAAGGGTCTGTCAATTTTGCTAATTTTTTTCAAAGGAACAACTCTTTGTTTTGTTTATTCTTTCTATGTTTTTTGTGTGTTTTTTTTGGGGGGGTCGTGGGCCTGAACTCTGGGCCTGGGCATTGTCCCTCAGCTCTTCAGCTCAAGGCTAGCGCTCTACCACTTGAACCACAGCACCACTTCTGGCTTTTTTCTTTTTGTTTATGTGGTGCTGAGGAATCGAACCCAGGGCCTTATGCATGCAAGGCAACTGCTCTACCACTGAGCGACCTTCCCAGCCCCTCTTTCTATATTTTTTTGATGCTTAATTCATTTAATTCTGATTTAATTTTAATTATTTATTTCCATCTACTGGATTGGAATTTAGCTTGTTGCTCTTTTTCAAGGAGTATCAGGTGCCTTGTTCAATTGTTGTTTCAGACATCTCCAATTTGTTGATGTGGGAACTCAGAGCTATAAATTTGCCTCTGAGTATTGCCTTTGCTGTGTCCCAGAGGAGCTAGTGTGTTCATTTTTGTTAAATATCATGAATATTTGAATTTTCTTTCTAATCTCTTCCATGACCCACTGGTGGTTCAACAGTGTGTTGTTCAGTCTCTATGTGTTACACGATTTTCTTTGATGTATTTTAGTATTGAATTCTAATTTTATTCCCTTGTGGTCTGAGAGAATGCAAAGCATAATTTCAATATTTCTGAATTTGGACAAATTTTCTTTGTGACTTAAATTGTCATCTGGTTTGGAGAATGTTCCATGTTCTGCTGAGAATAACTGTATTCTGATGCTGCTGGGTGAAATATTCGTTAGATGTCGGCTAAGTCTACTTGATCTATGCAGTTGTTTAGATCCAAGGTTTCTCTGTTGAGTTTTTTTTGCTGGGTTGATCTATCCAGTGCTGATAGTGGTGTGTTAAAGTCCCCAACAATTAATGTCTTTGGATGTATGTGAGATTTGAGGGAAATGTTGTTTCTTGGATAAATTTGGGTGCTCCATTATTTGTTGAATAGATACATAGAATTGTAAAATCTTTCTGAAGGAGAGATGCCTTAATTAGTATGTAAAGGCTTTCTTTGTCTCTTCTCACTAATTTTCATTTGAAGTCAATTTTATCTGATATTAGGATTGCAACTCCAGCCTGTTTATGGGGACCGTTTTCTTTGTACATTTCATTCCAACCTTTCACTTTCAGAATATGTTTGTATTTATGGTCAAGGTGTGTCTCTTGAAGGCAGCAGATAGAATGATATTGTTTTTGATCCAACTAGACATTCAATGTCACTTAATTGAAGTGTTAAGTCCATTAATATTGAGAGATAAGACTGAGAGGTTTTGGGTATTTCCTTCTATGTTATCTACCTTCTTGGGGGCTGTGCCAGCTGGGTTCTTCCTATAATTCTTGGATTCTCTGTTTGGGTGCTGTTTCTTGGCCTATATCATGCTTTTGTTGGTTTTCTATGTGTATGATATCTTTAAGTATCTTTTTTAGGGCTGGTGTGGTGGAAATATATCAATATTTCTTTGCTATAGAAGGTTTGTCCTTTCATCATGAAGGAGAGTTAAGCTTAATACAGTATTTTTGGTTGATAGTCGTTTGTCTATAGGGCATGGCATAAATCATTCCAGGCTCTTCTTGCTTTAATTTTCTCTGCTGAGAAATCTGAAGTTATTCTGAATGGTTTCCCTTTATAGGTGATTGATCTTTTTCTCCTTGACTGCTTTAAGAATCCTTTCCTTGATCTGAATTGATCCTGAGTGGATTAAATTGTGATGGTGGGATGTCCTGTTCTGATCTGGTCTATTGGAGTTCTAAAGGCTTCTTGTATCTGAATGGGCCTATTTTTTTTTTTTTTTTCATGCTTGGGAGGTTCTCTGCTAGGAGACTGTTAAATAAATTTTCTAGACTATTAACTTCTGTCTTTAGGTGCTCCTCTACACCTATTAGCCTCAGATTAGGCCTTCTGATGGTGTCTTCTATATGTTAAATAGATCTATCATATTTCTTGGAATTGTCTTGAATACTTGCATGTTCTTTCTCTATAATGTCTATAATGGTTATCTTCAATCCCAGAGATTCGATCTCTGCATGGTCTAATCTACTTTCTTTTTTATTTCCTTTCCTTTTAATTGGTCTGATTTGATGGCTTCAGATTCTTTGTTGGGGCTTTGTTTTAGATCTTATTTGGACTTCTTTACCTCCTTGATTTGGTGTTTGGTATTCATTCTCAAAATTGGTTATAGTTTCATTGGACTCCCTTTCCTTCTGTTGGGCTTCATTCAGAATTCCCTTTGTGGTTTCCATGGAATCCTCCAGCTTTATGTTTGTGGATTCCATGAATGTCTCTATTAATCTTTGTTTATTTTTAACCTGCTCTCTCCATTTCTCAATTACTCTTTGATTAGTCTCTTCAGGCTCACAAAATTCCAGTATTAATCTTTGCTTGGTGTCATCATGCTCATGCATTTCCCTATCATGTTCACACAGAGTCCTTTGCAGGCTTTCAATCTTTCAATTCAGTATATTTACCAGTAGTGTTTGTAGAGCATTTTGGAAACTCTCTTCTGGATTATTTATTAATTGGTCTGTTGCCTGATTATCATGTGTGGGAGTTGAGAAACCTGGAATTACCATTTTTCTTGTGTTCCTCTGGCTCATTCTGCCCATGTGTGTATGAAAGCAAAACTAATTCCATGCTAGAACACTATTTTAAGGCAAGCATCAACCAGAGCCTTGTAGTTGCATAGATTGCTTGATGCAGTCAAAATGAGTACATATACAATCTAGTTCAACAGATACAATCTAGTTCAACAACAAACAGCTAGGGATCAATGGACTAAGAAAATCAAAGAAGTCAGCAGACCAGAAGTTAATAAGTTTACAAAGAATTGTGAGGAGAAAATAAGATTAAACAAACCTGGGGAGGGAAAGAGAGAGAGGGAATATAACCAAGACCTAAATTCAGAGAAAGGAAAATGATAGAAGGAAAAGAGAAGAGAGATACAGAAAAAGGAAAAATAATAAATTTAGAAATGAAACACTTAGGATGGGAAGGGGAAACAAAGGAGGAGGCTACAATGCTTGATAAGAAATGTACTCATTATCTTGCCCATGTAATTCTAACCCCTCTGTACAGTATTTTCTCAATAAAAAATAAATATTTAAAAAATTAAAAAAAGAAATGAAACACTTAAAATTATATATAAGAATAAAGAAATAATACTACATTAAAGGAGTTAAGGCTGAGAGTGTGTGAATTGAGTAATTGATATTTGAAGAAAGTATGCACACAAAGAAGGATAATGTCTAATAATTGAAGATGGGTATATATTTGGGAATGAACAGAACAGCAATGAAGTCATGCAAAAAAAAAAACCCAAAAAACAAAAAAGGAGCAAAATGAAAAGGAGTAAAAAGAGAATTAAAAAAAAAACTAAAATAAAAATCATGAAAAAAATAGAAAACATTTTTTTTAATTAGGTAGAAAAATGTTCTTCTATTCTTTTTTTGTTGGGGGGGGGGCATGGATCTTGTGTCTCCCCTGTATCCATAGCCAGTATCTTGGTAGAGTCTCTGGTTTGCTTGTGGTTTTTGGTTTTTCTGTGTTTTGACTGGTTTCTCAAATCAGTTTGTTTGAGCAAGCAAAACGAAGTTCTGTCTCACCAGGGACTTTATGACCCTTCTCCTAGGATAGTTCAGTTGAAGGGTGATCTGCTTTGAGTATCACAAAAGAGGGAGATGGTTGTTTCCTCTAGCTTGGCGTAGCTGTGATGGGACTAGGGTTTGGGTAGAGTTGAGGCCTGTCAGCAATCAGTAGCTTTTCCCTGAGAGGCTAGCTCCTGAGACATTCACACAGCCCAGCCTAGAGCCATTCTCAGGATTTATATGTATTGAGTTTTCCAATTGTTTTGTTTTACCCTCTTGCAGCTAGGTCTGCTGCCTGTGCTACAGTGGGGTGTGGCAGCCTCTGGCTCGTTTTACCCAGTGAAGAAAGTCACTCCTCCATAGGCAGAGCTTTCTCTGCCTGGGAAGGGAAACCTTCTCCTGGATGTAGGTGAGCCCCACAGGTCAGGTTCCTTTGACCTGTTGAAGGAGGCCTGAGTTAAGGGCTAGCTGCTCTGGCCTAGTCTTTGTCAGTATCAAAGATAAAGTTCTTCTCTGGTGGTGGGGGAGGGACTACCTTCCCACCACTTCTCTGTGAGAAGGAATGAAGATATCTGTGGGGTACTTATGCCTTTCTCTTGGTTTCTGGTCTATCCATGGTCTGTGGCTGTCTGTGGTCAGCAGGATGAAGATTTCGACTCCTTGTCAGTTCTCTTGGTGGTGAGTAGAACTAGTACACTGCCTCTGGCCCCTTTGTCCCACGCTCTCTCTGTTGATATGGTACCTGCTACTGAGCTGCTTTTGCCATGTACACCAGTGAGTGCTTGAAACTGTCTCCTTAACCAAGCTGCCTGAATTTTTCTTTTCTGACCAAACTCTCTGTACTATGTTGGCACAGTTGGTGTGACTCTCTAGCCTTGGACTTTTCACTTGACCACTAAAACTGTATTCTACTCAAGAGCTTGTTTAGCCCCTAGCTTATCCTCCACCATCTTCCTCCAGACTCTCATAATTCTTTCGTGCACATACTTACAGTGGAAATATTGGACCATTTGGTAGTTTTATTTGTAGGTTTCAGGAGAAATTCCATAATATTTTCCACAGTTGTTACACCACTTTGAATTTCCACCAACAATGTATGAAGTTACCATTTTCTCTTTCTCTTCATCAATACATGTCTTGAGTTTTTGATAGCAGTCATTGAAAGGACATCTCATTGAAGGCTTGATTTGAATTTCTCTAATGATCACTTACGTTGAGCATTGTTTATCAAATATCTGTTGGCCATTTGTATCTTTTCACTGGAGAATTTTTAATTCAAATCTGTGGTCTAATTTTTAAGTTGCTACAGGTTTGGGTGTGTATTCTTAGTATAAGAAAAGTGTTCACATTCAGTCATTTGAAGATAGCCAGTTTTCTAGCACTATTTGAAGAGATTATTCTTGCTTTATTTTGTGTTTATGATATCTTATTAAAGACCAGTTAACTATAAATGTATGCATTTAATTGTGGATACTCCATTATGTGCCATTTCATTTTATGTCTTCTTTTCTAATGTTAGATCATACTTTTTACTTAGTATAATGTTGTACAATGTATGTTGAAATCAAGAAGGATAATGTGCTAGGTACCAGTGGGTCACAATTCTGATCCTAGCTACTGAGAAGGCTGAAATCTGAGGATCGTGGTTCAAAGCCAGCCTCGGCAGGAACGTCTGTGAGACTCTTATCTCCAACTAACCAACAGAAAACCAGAAGCAGTGCTATGGCTTAGAGTGGTGGAGCAGCATCTTGAGTGGAAAAAGCTCAGGGACAGTGCCCAAGGCCCTGAGTTCCACTCCACAACCGACAAACAAGAAAAAAGAAAGAAAAAAGAAGTATGATACCTTTATCTTTGATTTTCTCTTTCAAGACTGTTTGCTTTGTGTAGTCTTCTGTGGTTTCACATATGATTAGAATATTTTTCTATTTCTGTTTTAATTCCAGACTTTCACTCTATTTCTTATTTTATGTTTATTTATTTTGTGTGATTAGTATTTTGTGAGGAATTGCTTTGAATCTTTAGATTATTTTGGATATTGCTGACACTAAAAATACATTGTTTTCCAATTCATAGATATGGAATGTAGTCTTGCTTATTTATGCTTTTAAATTGCTTTTTTTCAATATTTTGTACTTTTAGCAAACATTTTTACCTCTTCAAGTTTCTTAAGTATTTTGTTGCTTTGATTCTATTATAAATGAAATTGCTTTCCTATGTTCTTTTTTTAGTAAGTTTGTTGATAGTTACTCCAGTAGCACAATTGGGTATTTTCTGTTCATTTTTATGTTTCACAATTTTACTGAATTTGTTTTTCAGTTTTTGCGCTTAATACTTTTTGTGGAATCTAAAGTAAACCTCTTCTATACAGTCAATGGGAAGATTTACTTTTGCCATTTAAAAATTGTTTTCTGATTGGTTTATACTTCTTATGACTCTTTTTGTTTTCTTGACTTCCCCTGTATTTATCAACTTTTGTATTGATATATTTGATACACTTCTCTTGTGTTTCTATAGATATTTTCTCTGTGTTCAGTATGGGGATTATAGAAAACATAGACTTTGTTTCACTTAGCACTGATATAGTAACTTAGTATTTTATATTAGTCTATATATTTATCAGTATATTTTATACTTTTTTCTGTTACTGTATTACTGTTTAGCATTTCAAGTCAATTTACTTCCTTTAGGCAAAGGGAATATCTAAATGTTAATAGTAGTTATCTCTGTATAGTCATATTACATATTGAATTTATTTCAGTTTTCTTTATTCATCAGCCCCCACTTTTTGTTGTTGGTTGTGGGGATTGAACTCAGGGCCTGGGCACTGTCCCTGTGCTTTTGTGGTCAGGGATAGTGCTCTACCACACTTCAGGTTGTTTAGTGGTTAACTAGACATGAGAGTCTCACAGACTTTACTTCAGGATAGCTTTGACCTGTGATCCTCAGATATAAGCCTCCTGTATATCTAAGATTATAGATTTGAGCCACCAGTGCCCAGCTTACTCCTTTTTGTTCTACAAAGAATTTGAATCTTCTTAGTAAAACAGAAAAATAAGTCCATTTAGCATTGTCTGGTTAGCAGTTAATTTTATCAAACTTTTTAGTTTTGTTTGTCCGGAAAAGTATGTTTCATTCATGAAGCATAGTTTTGCTATAAGAGTTATTTGAGTATAATGTTATATATTCCTTTCTGACTTACAAATTTTCTGTTCGAAATACCACTGTTAGTCTACAGGTTATCTTGTGGGAAACATTTTTTTTCTTTTTTCTTTTAAATTCTTCGTTTTTTGACTTACAACAATTCCATTATGCTGTGTTTTTGTGTGAGTTTCTTTGGAGTCATCTCATTTGAGAGTCTTTCTGAGATTTAGATTTCCCTTTTTTCTGCAGATTTGAGGAATGGCTTCAGCCACTACTCCTCTGTAAAAGCTTTCTGGTTCTTTCTTTCTGCTCTTTTTAGCCTCTTTTAATGTCTTGTTTTCTGCTTGATATTGTCCTTTAAGCTTTATCCAACACCTGCTTCTCTACCTCCTTTACTCTTTTGACTGAATTATTACAAATAATATCTATTTTACTTCCTAAATGTGCTATCACATTCCCTGACTGAATCTTTCAGTTATTATATTATTTAACTTCAGGATTTCTTTTTTATTCTTTTTGATGTTTGTTATTTCTTTGTTCCAATTCTCACTTTGTTCCTATTCTTCTCACAGGACTCATTGAGTACCTTGATGATGATTACTTTGTATGTTTTTAATCAGATTATATGTATAATATATATTAAAACCATGTAATATATATTAAAACCAGTTTCTGTAGTTTAATTTAATTTTTTTTATTTGAATGGTTTCTCCCTGTTTCTTCAGTTTCTTGGGTTTTTGTTCTTAAATCTATACATTAGAGCAAACTTCCACTTTTCCCAGTATTCATGGACTAACCTTCATGTAGGCCTGTTAAACTTGTAGTCCAATCCACTGTTTTAGTTCTTAGTGGCAGACAATTCAAAAGCTTGTTTCTTGGAAATTTTTTAACATTGAATGTGGGGTTTTATTCCAGCTAGACATTTTACCTGCTTACTCTGGATTGGACCAGAGCCAGTAGTTGTGATGACTTCATGTGTGTTGGTGTATCTTTCTTAGTCACCCCAGGCACCAAAAATATACTGGATCTGGGCAGTAACTGAGATAGGTAAGAGAACATCAAGTTCCTTAGCAATTCCTCAAAAACTAGGACACTAGATATATGAAGCACTCTTGTTTTCCTCAAGGGGAAGCTGGCAAGTTCCTCTGAACTATTTTCTAGTTTTCTCACAAAAGGAATTAACACATGTATACTGTTAAATTAGTTTGAACATTGGAGGAAGGAAATCCCAGAGAATTTCTTTTCCACTAAATTTGAGACTGTTACCAACCCTTGCTTTTGTAAGAATTCTGAAGTTCAGGGGCTGGGAAGTTGGCTCAGTGGTAGAGCGCTTGCCTTGCGTGCCAGAGGCCCTGGGTTCGATTCCTCAGCACCACATAAGCAAAAAGAAAAAAGCTGGAAGTGGCGCTGTGGCTCAAGTGGTAGAGCGCTAGCCTAGAGCTGAGGGACAGTGCCCAGGCCCAGAGTTCAGGCCCCACGACCGGACTCCCCCCCCCCCCCCCAAAAAAAAAAGAATTCTGAAGTTCATAGAAATGAAGTAACTTTTCCATATCATATCATAAATATTTGTCAGAACTCGACTTGACACTCACTGATCATTCTTTTCATATTCAGTTTCCAGATTTATTTTTTTTTTGTTTTTTGGGTACGGTCGTGGGGCCTGAACTCTGGGCCTGGGCACTGTCCCTCAGCTCTTCAGCTCAGCAATCTACCACTTGAGCCACAGCGCCACTTCTGGCTTTTTTTTCTTTTTGGTTATGTGGTGCTGAGGAATCGAACCCAGGGCCTCATGCATGCAAGGCAAGCACTCTACTACTGAGCCACCTTTCCAGCCCTTCCAGATTTATTGTTCAACACAGATTTATGAACTTCTCCATATAGGGGCTGTGATATATCCTTATGAAATCTGCAACATTTAAAGAATAGGATTCAACTTCTTTGTGTGTTGATGGCATGAAGAATAAAATTGGACTTTGGGCTAAGAAACATACTGCTTAAATTATTAATATTTAATAAAGTAGTGCTAATGCTGGGTAGTTGCAACAATTTCTGTAAGCTATTTTAAAAATAATTTTTCAGTTATACAAATTCAGTTCTTTTATTTGCAAGTCAGGAAATAAGAATTTCTTCAATTTTTTATTATCCTTAAGTAGTTGTGCAAAGGAGTTGCTATTTAATAGTTTATCAGTGCAGTGCATCTTGATCAATGTAACCCCTTTCAACATTCTCACTCAGCTTCAATTCACCTCTTCCATTACTTTCCTTGATTTTGTGGTATATACAATGAACTCTTGACTGCATTCTTCCCTACTTCCCCCTTCTTTCTTCTACCCTTCTCCCCTTGGATCCACCCTCTTCTTGCATACATCCCTTTCCTGGTGCTTATTTTGTTGGGCTTTTCAAATAGGATATTATTTGAGCTCTCCATAGAGTCTATTATTCTACAGTTAATTCATTTGTAACTGCTTTCATACCACCCAATGTGTTTACTTACAGATTTATAGGTACATTCTATCTACCATAAATGAGGCAAACTATGTAACCTTTGTTTCTCTGGGCCTGGCTTACTTCACTTAATATAATTTTTTTCCAAGGCTTTCAATTTACTTACAATTTACAGTATCGTTCTCGCTAATGAATGAGTAAAATTCCATTTTGTATAGATACCAATTTTCTTGATCCATTTGTCTACTGAGGGGCATCTGGGCTGATTGCATATCTTGACTATGCTCAATAGTGCTATAATAAACATGGTTACGCTGATGGATTTACTGTAACCACTTTTGTGTTCTATTGAATAAATAGTGCCCAAGAGTGCCTGTGTTTTTGTATAAAGCTCGAGTTAGTAACTGTTTTACCTGTTCATGGTTAAATCAAATATTTTCACCAGCAAAATCCTAGATCAAACTGTTTCATAATGTCTACCACAGAATGTCTATTAACTGTATTGATTTTCTTAGAATAATAAAATCTAAAAGCATATGGGACACGGTAGAAAGAATTTTTAGGAGTTATTCTTGTCTGTGTGTTGGCATTGTGGGTGGAAGGATTGATATTCTATGGTTTAAAATGGATTCTTAGAAGAGAAATAGCAAGATTCTTTTGCAAGACACAGAAAGGAAATTTTAGAACCAGTAACGTGGATTTTTCATAGATGTAGAGCATAGTGAGAAGTGTTATAAAAGGATGTTAAAATTCAGAATGTGACATAACTCTCTAAAATAATGTTTGCAAGTTGTTTGGGTATTTATAACAAAATACTACATGAGTTTTGGATCAACAAATTATAAAAATACATGTAATAACAGACAAAGGAAATGTAATGCCAGTAACATTACTTTTGATATATTCATAATGGACTAAAAGTTTCTGTGTCAAATATTTTGATTTCATGTAAGGATCTTGAGTTAGTAAATCTAAAGTAGTTGGATGACCATCATGCTTTTCTTATTATTTTACAGGACAATTTCACAATTTCATTTAATTTTTTTAAACAACCCAGAATTCTACTATAGAAGTGAGTTCAAAATGTATCAGTCATATTAAAAAAACCCACAAATGTACAAAGATATTAATCCTATTGCCATTTGAAATACTAGCTTGTTCGATACTAGCTTGTAGACTGTAACATAAACGTAGGATTATCCAAGGATTAACTCTTTGGAAGCATGTAAGGAAAAATGGTATTTAACTGAAGTAACATTCATTATAAGAGAACATTTTGTGAGAGCTGAAATATAAAGTTCTCTTTGGGGGCATATTAAGTATTAAGTATGATTTTCCTTTTAGACATCTAAATGGTGATGTAAATTAAACTGTTGAGTATTTTGGTCTAGAGTTGGGAGGAGAAATTAGGGCTAGATGTGTTCATTTAGGAATCACCAGTTTAAAACCATGAGTCTGGTTAAAATAATTAAATGAGAAATAGTATATATAAAAGAGAAGAGTACATTTACATAGTCACATAATGAAAAATCAAGTGTTGTCTGTTTAGTCCAATAAGCAAGCTGAGTTCTCTGAGCTTATGATATATACATATATATTCATATATACATACACATGTATATTCCTGGTTGAATCTAAATTCATTTTCAATTAATATGAGGAATTAACTTTGCAACTCTAAAATTGTTGCTCAGAAGCCATATCAAAGTTGACTTCTGCCGGGTGCTGGTGGCTCATGCCTGTAATCTTACCTACTCAAGAGGTTGAGATCTGGAGGGTCTCTTTCAAAGTCAACCAAAGCAGGAAAAGTTCATGAGACTCTTGTTTCCAATTAACCACAAAAAGAAGTGGAGCTTTGCCTTAAGTAGTAGAGTACTAGCTTTGACCAAATGAGCTCAGGAACAACACTCAGACCTCAAGTTCCAGTCCCAGTACCAGCAAAAGAAACAAAGACAAAAAAAGCAAAGTAGACTTCTGTCTTCAATGATACCAAGAACATTGATCTACCTATTGGAAGGGAAGACAAGAAAGAGAGGTTCCAATGTGTGATTTTACTGCTACTTGTTATATAACCTTTCCAGATGTATGTTTTCAGTCATAGAATGACCTCTAAGCTTGAACATCATTAATTATAAACAGGAAGCTGCCAGTGAATTCAGTTTTTTGAAGTGGAAAGTGGATTTACAAAGTTTGAGAGGTTACTTCAATTTAATTTAATAGTAGTAAGTTACTATCACACCCTAGTGCAAATAGAAAACCTCCAGAGTAGAACTAGTCTAGTCTCTTAGTCTGAACCCCTGACCTTCTCCTCCAGGCCATGACTGTCTCTTGGAATGAAAGATAGGGTTTATAAAATAATAATATACAACATACTGACTTAATCACTTTGGTGAGACCAGGCTTTTTTGGGAGAGATTAACCTGAAAAACAGATAACAGAAGATGCGATAACCCTCACTAACAAAATATAGAAGGCACACATTCTTTTCTGATACAGACAAAAGAAAACTGGTAAGAAAAATAACAATCACAGAAGGCAATAACACAGCAAGGAAAAGCCTAAAATCATAACTCAACTGAGGGAAAATATGCCAACAGTCATGTTGGAGAACTTTCACAGAGGAATAGCTTCTATGTTAAGGAATGGAAAACAGGGATGGAAGAGGCAGTCAGAAAAAGAGATGATTCAACAAGGCTGAAGGCTGAAATCAAACAGCAGGTTTTCGATAGAGGACTGACTCATTCTACAATATATTAATCACACTCTATTCAGGCAGGCAGCACAATATACAATCTACAGGGCTACAGTATACACTAATGGACATGATGAAAAAACAAATGTGCAAGATCATATGAGGTTATAAAAGTGCTTTTAGGTGCAGGCATGAGCTAGAAAATATCACTGCCTTAAAGAGGATGCATGTTTTCGGGTTGGAGAAATCATTATGTGTTATAGAGGTTGTGAAAAACTTTACAGAAGAGATGAGTCTAGAATGAGACTTGAAGGAGGATGAGATATTAGGGAAGGAGGGAAGGGGAATGCTGGAAATCACAGTGTATTCAGAGAATTGTGAAAAGACACATTTAGTGGTAGTGGAGAATTTTGTAAAGGGAGCACTAACTGCTCAATTATTTTCATTTTAAGACCTAGCTACTTTTACTTGATAATAAAGGCATCAAATTATAAACACAAAGTAAAGTCACCCAATTTACTTTCTCCTGTACTATTTGCCAGGACAAAATAATATGAATTAGTTTTTCATCAGAAATATTTAAATGCAAATTCTGTTAATAGATGATGTATAATCCTATGAAAGCCAACCAAATATCTACTAAATTAGTTATCTATCCATACCTATATATACATATATATATATATATATATATATATACACACACACACAAAAACACACTGCTGTGAATTTATGTAAACTTATTTCCTCAACTTAAAAAATATATCTGTTAAGTGCTAAGAAACTCCTGCTTATGAACAGAACAGCATGTGTGTGAGGCCTGGTAAAGTCCATAGCTGCTTTATGAATTTAACACTTCTTAAATCTCATTAGCAGAGCCACCTTTTCTTAAATAGATATAAATGATGATTATAAACTACTAAAAGAATTTTCAACACATTTCCCCTCCAAATACTACTTGGAGCTTTGCCACTTCAATGAAGAACTGTTTTATTTTTTAAAAAAACATGGTGCAGAGAATACATTTGTCTTAATAATAGAAAGCTATTCAAATGCATAATTGAAACAATAACTTTAACTCACTTAGTGATGTTACAGCTGTAGACTTCTATCATTAAATTCTATTTCCTGACCCATGAAGAGTCACCAAACCATTTTTATTATTAAAAACATACATTTGGTTCTGGGTTTTTTTTCACATTAGTTCCACCAAATTCCCAAACTGGCTTTCCTTTCTTTCTTTCTTTTTGTAATAAGTAGCATATACAGCCAAATGCATTTGGGCACATAGGTTTACTTGCCAAGATACTTGTTGTTATATGTGATCTTTGGTGCTTTGCTAATTGCACATAAATACCTCTTCTATGAGTAGAGACTTTACATCATGGCCTCTTCTTCAGAAGCGGTAGTAAGAGAAATGTTCAGGACTCTTGAACGAACTATTTTTACACATATAGGTAGCTAACCTACTAAGAGGGATAACTCAATAAGTAGACTCCTCAGATGAATCAATAAGTTTGGTGAAAGTTAGGCAGGTCAATGTCATCTCTAAGCTATAGCCTCTTTCAACACCTTCCACCATCAGTCTTGTCTATCTCACACTGTGAAACAACAGAGTTAAATGCTTGCTAAATACAACTTTTCCTGCTGTCTCAGAGCTCCTAAAGCTTAGAGTAACCAATGCCAGGCTACTTCTATGGAGCATATTAAGCTTATGATGTGAATTCTTTGACCCTTGATCCAGAATCCATTTTGAGAATTAAATAAGATACAGTTGAAGCCATACAACATATCCAGAGATGATTGTTACTAATTATCCTCTCCACTCCTGAGGTGGGGTTGATAGTGGTGAATAGTCTGCTTCTTTTATTTTTTTCTGTTTTGGTTAGTCCTGGGACCTGCACACATAACCTGAGTGCTGTTCCTTAGCTTTTTGCTGGAGATTCTACTACTTGAAACACATCTCCACTTCTGGCTTTTTGTTGGTTAATTGGAGATAAGAATCTCACGGACTCTCCTGCTTTGGCTGGCTTTAAGCCGTGATCCTCAGATCTCAGTCTCCTTCAGTAGCTAGGATTGCAGGTATAAGCCAGCAGCATCTTGCTGCTTCCCATAATGTTAATCCAAATGGGAGGAAGGTCTTCTGAGAACAAACTTGCAATGCATGACGTATTTTGTTTTCTCATAGTTGGGGTATAATACTTGATTGTTTCTAAAAGAGCTTAAAGATGAGCTTAGAATTCCTAGTGGAAGGAGTGAGCTCCACACCATTGGCATATGAGTGCCATACCTTCAGAAACAAAGGCAGTCATGATGAACTTAAAATGATCACAGCCCACCACCAAGGGCAACAGGAAGAGAGTAGAACTGGAGCAGAGAGTATAAATGACTATACTGAAAGCTCAGCACTACTAAAAATGGTGTCCAGAGCTGTCCAGATGGGGGGGTTAAGGAAACGTAAAGGTATATTTGTGGTACACCTGAAAGATGCACTTCAAGATAAATGAATAACTGAATCAAGTATGTCATCTTTATTTCACAAACTTTGTCATGAACAAGTGAAAGGGACAAATGCAAGAGAGACTGTAGAAGTATCATGAAGAAAATATGGAAGAAGCTGATCTCATTCATGTCCTTATCCCTACTGATAGCTTTTCTGCTGAATGGACTGGGTAAGAGAGCAAAGCTTTGGAACCAATGGATGGTCAACATGCCATGTTTTTTCTCATGACATTTAATCAGGGATGAGAATTAAATAATTGATAATGTTGGGCAAAGAGGTGATTTATGACAAAGAATAGTCTTCGCTTCTATTCTATCAAAAGCAGTCATTCTAGTAATATTTAGAAAATTTTGTCTGATAGGCAACTTGCCAACTATAAAGGCTCATCAGTTTTGCAGGATTCCAACTTTTAAGAAGTCACTTTTGATAATGACTTAAAATTAACTTTCACTAGAGTTTATAATATTAGTGCTGATTCATAACTTTAGGTCAATTCAGAGTGAGGCTAATGCATACATAACTGACCTATTGCATAAAAACCACATGGTTAGTTATCCTTCTCTGTCCCAGTTACTCTGTTTCTTCTGCCCTCTTGGCCTTGCTTCTAAATATATTCTATTACTATATTAAATGGTAGTGCGAGTTCAGTGTAATTCTGCTGCGTAACAAATCCTAGTTTAGCTAAAACTATAAAGATCTTGAAATAGTAGGGATTTAACCTTTGTAGCAGAACATTAGTAGGCAGATTCTGGCTCTAAGAAGACAAAATCTTTATTCCACCATCTTCTTTCCAGGAGGGGAAATATAGAGAGACCTAGGGTAGGGGTGACAGTATTCAAAGAGAAATGTACTCCATACTTGACATGTAACTATAACCCCTCTGTATATCACCTTTACACTAACAATAATATAATATATATACATATATATTAAAGAAAACAAAATCCTAGCCAAGAGTACTAATGTAAGTATAGGAGACTGAGGCTAAAGGAGCATGAGTTCTAGAACAGTCTGGTCTCTATAGTAAATTCCAGGTCAGCCTGGCCTACATGGTGAGATGCTGTCTCAAAATCAAACAAACAGAAAACAGCTGTGGTTATGACTCAAGTTGTGGAGTGCTTGCCTAGCATGCTTAATGTTCTGAGTTCAATTCCCATAATCATGAACTTGGTAACTACATTCTGGTAATTACATCCTGACAGAGATCCTCCACTCTATTCTTCTGCCAATTTCAGATACAACCTTGAGAAAGGGCAATGAAACAGGGAATGCTTCCTTTACTCCCTTGACTCCATGGCCATTGTCAGTACACTGACTCTTCACTACTCAGCAGTCATGAATAATGAACCAGCTATGAACTGGGCAGGGTAGCTAAGAAAAATGAAAAACTGCAATCCAGGCAGATGTGTATCTTGCGTCTATTTGTTCATTGTTTCTCCAAGTTGTCATTTTACCCTTGGCTTTCATTGAGTATTTAGATCCTGCAGATGAGCTATAATTTGGCAGTACTACATACAAGTGGAATAAAGATTAATTTGGGGGTGCTTCCAAACTGAATAATTGGTGGCTAGATGCCAGCTCTTTTAAATGTCTTTCTCTACTGTTCAAATCAGCAAACTCTTGGCTGTTACAGTCAAGTGAATGCTTCAGTTCTCAGTGTACCTGTTATACATTAAATCATGTTGATGGGGAAAGAAAGCAGAACCATCATGTTATTGTTCAGAAAACGAGAAGGTCCAGAGCTTTTCTGCCAACAGTAGACTTTTTAATAAGCGAGAAACATTTTGGGTTTTATGATATCTCTATTTAATCAGATGCAAACCAAAACCAAATTTTTCACATGTAAGCGTGAGTTTCTAAGTTTAATTCTCAGCCTGTTTCTCCCCTGACAAAAGACAGTCCAGGGGATCAAGTTTTCTACACTTCCTAGGTATAGAAAGCAAATAGGTGCATAAAGCAAAGCCTAGAAAATCTAGTCAATAATTCTCCAAGTAGGCAGACATATTATTAACAATTGTGTTACCTTCAAATAAATCAGTAAGGAATAAGCATCGTTATAGGTATGTGAGTCATAGTGGCACAGCCCAAAATTAAATTTTACTGGTATTCAAAGTCACCCACATGCAATCATTTAACTCATCTCCTAAGTAGTCACTGTCACATCCTCACCTATTTTGTGGAAGGGGAGCATTTGTAGACTAATCTTCTCCAAAGCACGGTTGATGTTCTTCCTACTTCCTAGAAAACACAAACATAGGATGTAGTTCAGCAGTAAAGTGCTTGCCTGTATGAAGCTCTGGGTTATATCCCTAGTACTTAAAAAATAAAGAATGAAAAAAGAAAATACTACCCTTTTTCTCTTTTTTATTCTATTGTTTCAAACAATTCTCTTCATTATTTTTTGCTTCCCATTCATTCAGCGATCACCTCAATATAGTTTGCATTTCCACTGTTTTACCACCTGTTTCTACTTTAAAATTATCTTTAAACATCTTTAAATTTTCATTAAATAGTTGCGGAAAGGGGTTTCAATCCAATATGTCCATTTTTTTGGGGGGGGGTCAGTCATGGAGCAGCCTGGGTGCTGTCCCTTAGCTCATCAGCTCAAGGTGAGTGCTCTACCACATGAACCACAGTGCCACTTCTGGTTTATTGGTAGTTAATTGGAGATTAGAGTCTCACAGACTTTACTGCCTGGGCTGGCTTTGAACTGCGATCCTCAGATCTCAGCCTCCTGAGTAGCTAGGGTTACAGGCATGAGCCACCGACGCCTGGCTTCAACATGTCAATTTATGTATACAATGCATCTTGATCAATGTTACCTCTTCCATCATTCTCTCCCCCTATCTTAACCCATTAGATAATACAGGAGAATCTCCCTTTGTAAAGCCAGCTGATTTGAAAACTTAATTCCATTTGCAATTTGAACTACCTTTAGTGTGTAATATAAAATATTCAGAAAATATTCAGGAAATAGAATATAAATCATCTGCTTGGAAAATAATCTTTAAGGCTAATATAATTTTGTATTTAAAACTAGATTAAAATAAAAATTTTAGCACAAAAACATTTAATAGAAACAGTAAAGCAAAAACAATCATAAGAATTAATTAATTACTTATATATTTCTTGTAATGTGGCATATTAATCAATGTAAAAGTATAGGGAACAAGTAGTGTGTGTGTGTGTGTGTGTGTAAGAGAGAGAGAGAGAGAAAGAGAGAGAGAGAGACTAAGATATCAATACCCATATTGAACATACATAGTTTGTACGCAGTTGAATGCTATTGATTCACTTTGATCCTAATGGGGTCTAAAATAATTGATCAGGCTCACACCTATAAATCCCTGTTACTCTGGAAGCTGTGAGCCGAGGATCATGAAAAGTCCCCTTGAGACTCTTATCTTAAATTAACCACTCAAAAACCAGAAGTGGAGCTGTACTTCAAAGTGGCAGAATGCTAGCCTTGACCAAAACAGCTCAGGGACAGCACCTAGGCCCTGAGTTTAAAAAACAAAACAAAACAAAAATAGAAACACACACACACACACACACACACACATGCACACACACATACACACACAAAACCTACTAACGTTTGGGATGAATTGTTATAGACACTGTAGAAAGAGAAAACATTCTTTGAAATTCTTAGCTTGTACATTCTGAGGGACTCTTTAAGCACAAATTGCTTACAAATATTTTTTCCAGGCAAGAATAGACCAATTTGTGTTCTCCATAAAAGTTCAATGCATGTATGAACAATACACCAGTTCTACTTAACCCACATGGATCCTCAGCATGTGCGCACGCACGTGCACACACACGCACACACACACACACACACACACACACACAGACTTAATAGTTTTAGTTATTAGATATTTCCTTATTTTGATATCAGATCTGTTCCCCTGTTTAGCTTTATAAATTGGCCTTATTTCAACTTCCTTGGTGCAAAAATTGACAATTTAAACCTTCTTGCTCACCATTGCAGGTCATAGGTTTAAATGTATAATAATGACAGTTTGATAACGTTTCAAACCTTTACAAAAAAGAGTGCTCTACTTATATTGAAACAAAAGAAGTTCGTATCATCCTTTGTGAAAATAGAAGATGCTCAGACTGTGATTTTTTTAAGATTTACCATGGGAAGCACAAATATCACCACCATATTTTAAAGAATTTTGAAGGTGTAAGAAATTATATTTTATTAGAGGACCATGTCCTGGCATCAATTAATGTTTAAGTTGGAGATCTGTAAAACCAAGTTGTTTAAAAGGTCAGGTGTCATTGCTTAGCACTTGTATTTTTGCAGGATGTTTTTTGAAATTTCTATTCTAAAGAGATTTTCTTTGTGTTTTAAGCTATTTTCAGACTTTACAAGTGGTTTATAAATACGTTCTGAACTCTTGAAAAATCCCTAGGTAAATATCCATTGAATTTGTTCAGTTCACAAGGAAAGGCCAGTTAATAAAAGAAGGGCTATCTTCCAGTTTTTTTCACTCATTCAGCCAAGAATTCAAGTTGCTAATAATTGCTAATTGTTCAAAAGTAATTTTTAAGTAAAAAATAGAACAATGCATTTTTGTATTACTTCTACATGAGTACAACTTTGCTTTCATGATAAGACATATACAAGAAATGTCATGAAATTATCAAAATGTCACAGACATGTTCTGAATTTCTATTTTTTCTTTCTTTTTCTTTTTGAGTTAACTTACACTTATCATAGTGGATTTCATTTTGACATTTCTATACATGCACATGGTGTACTTTGAACAAATTCATCCTATCTACATTACTTTCATTGTTACTGTTCTTTTCTCCCTTGTTCAAATAGTGTTGGTGAGTTTCATTATGTTGTATTCAAATTCTCTCTCAATATACAAGGGAAGAATGTGTGCCCATTCGGTATGTATTGAAGCCAACAGCCCTTGTTGATATTAAATGGTCTGTTTAGGTGGACCCATTGCAACAATGAGATGTACAAATCATTATGTCGAAAAACAAATTTTACAACTTTGGTGGGGAGGAGGGAAAAAGTGGAGGGAAGGAGATGGGAAGGGATGGGAAGGAGAAACAAAGAAGGAGGCAACAATGCTTGATAAGAAATGTACTCATTACCTAGCCCATGTAATTGTAACCCCTCTGTATGGTATTTTCACAATAAAAAATATAATAATAATAATTTAAAAAAATTCTATTGTATAACCCTATAAGGATAATAAATAAATAAATAAAATAAAATGTCTGTTTAGGTTTCACCTAATGGCCTTGACAGGACCTGATAGTAACTCTGAAGCTTGTACTCCACTGTAGGAGAAGTTAGCTGTCACAATATGCTAAACGACTACTCTTGGAGGCTCTTGAGTGAAGATGCTTCTCCTTTTCTGTTCTTGGCATACACACACTTTATTCAGCTCCAAGCCATGTGGGATCTAGGTAGAAATATTTGGTCTGATGTAGCCAAATATGTTTTCCTGACTGGTGTTCTTAGGGAATACAGCCGAGGGAAAGAAAATTCCTTATGTAATATGAGCAAAGGAGTTAGCTCCTTTTCTGGTAGCTACTCAAATTAGATAAAGGTTGACTTTACTGTTTCCAGATAAGCAACATATAGAGGATCTATTTTTCTTCTATGTCCACTTTCTGCTTTATCTGTTCACTTCCAGGAAATCTAGTGCCTCCAATGATAAACTTAATAACAACCAAGAAAAGTTTCCTCCAAGTCAACACCATTGCAGAATCATAGGTGAATCTGCTTCCAGTGTGCCTGTGGCCCAGGAGCTGCCATTGTGGTTTGGGGACAAGCGCCCCATGATTATGATGGAGGGTCGAACAGACTGACCACAGGTAGTGTTTTTCTGTTAATTCTGCCAGAAGGCTTGGGAGGGTGGGTTTTAGCATGAATCTGACAATTACCTAAGATTCCACTCAACGTAATGATGTGTTGGAAAATGGAAAATGTTGAGGGGGTTATTTAGCAATCATGTCCTGATAGTGTTCCTTCAGTAGATTATAGGTTTTCCCTGCTGTCTTTATAGTGATATATAGAAGTAAATATAACAACTTTTACTGAAATAGCAAATGCATATTTACCTGGCAAGAAGTTCTTATTGACTACACAATTAAGAAAATCATCTGAGAAGAAATCTCTTTGAAGCATCTCACAGGTATCTGTTAACAAACATCTATCACATTCTAAGTTATCTTTGTAACTAATATAGTTTGAAAATGTCAGTGGGCCAGGTATACACATCTCTGTTCATACATGTTTCCAGTGTTTCTCACAATTCTGTCCTAATTACTTTGAAGAAGAAGAGGATTTATATATCTGGAGTTAACCTGATTTTCATTTAAACTTTTACATTTTGATTTCAGCTTGCTTAATTCTTCACAGTATCTGAGAGTCTAAAAATCAATAACTTTTAATGTTATCAAGAGAAATCTTAGTGGAAAGTAAATCTCTCCTTAATCTCATCTCAGCTATTCTTTCTTATAAAAAAGAGAAAATGTTAGAAGACTGAAAATGTTTGTGTCTAAGTAGCTATGCAATTCTATTTTTAATAATATATAAATTAGTAGTGAATTTGAGTTTAGCTCGCCATTACTGTTGGATTAATAACAAGAATCACTAATATGAAATTTAATGTGTGGTTAGATACTTGCCTGGAATCTCTAACTCAGTTTTCCTCTTTGTTTAAATCTATTTTTAGAGCAATAAGCCATGCCAAATAGATTTACTTTCCTTAAATAGCACTCAAAATGTTTTTCTATTTTCTGAAACTTGATCAATTATAG
Source organism: Dipodomys spectabilis (assembly GCF_019054845.1). Classification (NCBI taxonomy): domain Eukaryota; kingdom Metazoa; phylum Chordata; class Mammalia; order Rodentia; family Heteromyidae; genus Dipodomys; species Dipodomys spectabilis. Next base: position 19,777,527 of record NW_024870817.1, on the reverse strand, counting down.
TCAGAAGACTTTCAATTCTTACTTCTCTTTGGAATTTAAATAAAAGCTGTACAGATTTGCTTCTTTGTTTACTGTTTCAATTTTGTACTGAAATCCCACAGACCGCAGTATTTACTAAATCAGGTCTTCAGAATAATCCATTTCTTACCAAGGCATGTAAATATGGTTTCCAGTTAATAGGTACCACTTATGAAGAGAATTTCCATGCTCATGGCACAGCAGGGTTGCAAGAATCACTATATAACATGAAGAAATAGTTCTCACTATGTTATTAAGTTTCTCTCTTTATTTCTGGATAGTAAATGAGAATAAGTTGGAGAAAGGCTACATGTTCAATAGCACAAAGTGTGTAAATAGTGCAGTGTAAGTTTATGTTTCCAAATACTTGTTGGAAAATTCATTATTAAAGAAAGAACTTAGAATTCCATTATATATCTATATCTCTATCTATCTATCTATCTATCTATCACATTTTCTTGATCCATTCATCTACTGAAGGGTATCTGGGTTGCTTCCATATCTTAGCTTGGTAAATAATGCTGCAATAAACATAGTTGTGCTGGTAGCTTTAGTATGGTTTTGTTTGTGATCATTTGGGTAAATGCCCAAAAGTGGGATTGCTGGGTCATAGGGGAGCTCTAGTTGGAGTCTTTTGAGGAACCTCCATACTGCTTTCCAAAGTGGTTAAACAAGTTTACACTCCCACCAACAATGCAGTAGGGTTCCCTTTTGGCCACATCCCCTCCAGCATCTGTTGTTATTAGAGTTCTTGATTATAGTCATTCTAACTGTGGTGAGGAGGAATCTCAATGTTGTTTTGATTTGCATTTCTTTTATGGCTAGAGAGATTGAGCATTTGTTCATGTATCTATTGGCCATTCTCATTTCCTCTTCAGAGAAGTTTCTCTTTAAGTCTTTATTCCACTTATTTATCGGCAGTTGTTTGTTTGAGGATTTGTTGTTGGGGGATTTAATTTTTTGAGTTCCAAGTATATTTTAGATATGAGACATTTGTCCGTTGTATGGCTAGTGAAGATCTCCCAATCTGTGGGCTTTCTATTGATCTTACTAGCTATGTCCTTTGCCATGCAGAAGCTCTGCAGTTTCATGCAATCCCATTTGTCCAACCTTTCTTTGATTTGTGTTTCTGGGTCTCTATTAAGAAAATTTCAGCCTGTGCCAAGGAGACCTAAAGAATGACATCGCCCCATTTGTTAGGAAATGGAAAGGCTTGGAAAAAATTATATTAAGTGAAGTAAGCCAGGCCCAAAGAAACATAAGTTCCATGGTTTCCGTTATTTGCAGTAACTAGTATATGTCTGGGACAAGCAAAAAAGGTCAAAAGCTATGTACATATGACCAGATAAAAAGATGTTAAGCCGGGCGCTGGTGGCTCACGCCTGTAATCCTAGCTACTCAGGAGGCTGAGATCTGAGGATCGCGGTTCAAAGCCAGCCCGGGCAGGAGAGACCATGAGACTCCTATCTCCAATAAACCACCAGAAAACTGGAAGTGGCACTGTAGCTCAAGTGGTAGAGCGCTCGCCTTGAGCTGAAGAGCTGAGGGACAGCACCCAGGCCCAGAGTTCAAGCCCCACAGCCGACCAAAAAAAAAAAAAAAAAGATGTTAAGCGAAATGAACACCAAGATAGGGACACAAATGGTTTTTTCTTTCTTGCTACTGTTTCTAATGTATAAATAAAGGAAAGAACTTGTTAGCTTCCAAACATAAATTGGTAAAGCTTTGTAACATGCAGGCCTTACATACAAGTATTGAAAGAAAGCTGCATTTTGAAATGATCCATTTGTTCATTTTTGTTGTTTTCACATTCAACAATAATGATAATTACAGTTAACATTTGTTGAATGTTTAATATGTTCCAGATACTATTTGAATATTCTATAAGCATTGTTAATTCACTTACTCATCCTCAAAGTTATATGCTATTTTTTTCTAGGGCCACTTCTAGGCAGAGATATGGGTTGGTAGAAATTTGCTTGGAGAGGAAAAGCATCTTCACATTCTCCCTGAATGGTCAGCATTTATCTTCTTTACTCTTTATTTCTTGTTTGTTCATGAGAACATTTCCTACTGCCCTGTTTGAAACACTCTTTGCTGTTTTGCTTTTCACCTTGCCTGAGTTCATTCACTCTCAGAATCTTTTGCCCAAGTCAATTGCATCAGGCAGGTCTGATGGCTCATTCACTCTCTTCCTACTATTGTCTCCCTCCAATATATAGCTTAACAGCAGTTTGAGCACTTGTAGTTAAACAATAGAAATTTTCACCCAGGCACAGGTTACTCTGTGTTGTCATGTTACTCTGGTGGTATCATTGTCTGGGTTTTTAAATAAGGCAAAAAAAATCTAAGCTGTTGTATAAAATCTGTGATATTGGAGTAAATGTCTCAAGTCTTCAAAAAATCATGAACACTAAAAAAAATATTCTTGGGCATATGTTGATTATATGTTTGAGACGTTATGCCTAAGGACATAGCTAACAAGATCAATAGAAAGCCTACGGATTGGGAGAAGATCTTCACTAGCCATACAACAGACAAGGGTCTCATATCTAAAATATACTTGGAACTCAAAAAATTAAATCCCCCAACAACAAATCCTCAAAGAAACAACTGCCCAATAACTAAGTGGGCGAAAGACTTAAAGAGAAGCTTCTCTGAAGAAGAAAGAAGGATGGCCAATAGACACATGAAGAGATGCTCAACCTCCCTAGCCATAAAAGAAATGCAAATCAAAACAACATTGAGATACCACCTCACCCCAGTTAGAATGGCAAAAATCAAGAACTCTAATAACAACAGATGCTGGAGGGGATGTGGACAGAAGGGAACCTTACTTCATTGTTGGTGGGAGTGTAAACTTGTTCAACCACTTTGGAAAGTAGTATGGAGGTTCCTCAAAAGATTCCACATAGAGCTCCCCTATGACTCAGCAATCCCACTTTTGGGCATTTACCCAAATGATCACAAACAAGGCCACACTAAAGCTACCAGCACAACTATGTTTACTGCAGCATTATTTACCAAAGCTAAGATATGGAACCAACCCAGATGCCCCTCAGTAGATGAATGGATCAAGAAAATGTGGTATATATACACAATGGAATTCTATGCCTCCATCAGAAAGAATGACATTGCCCCATTTGTTAGGAAATGGAAAGACTTGGAAAAAATTATATTAAGTGAAGTAAGCCAAGCCCAAAGAAACATAGCTCCCATGGTTTCCCTTATTTGAAATATCTAGTATATGTATAAGTCAAGCAGAAAAGGTCAGATAAGGTGATGTTAGGAAAATGAACCCTAAGATATGTATTTAAATGTTTTTTTTCTTTCATGCATTGGTTTCTAACGCATTTATAAGATTACTTCTTTGTTGCTTTGTATGCCCCTCCCCCACAGTTTAACCCCTGCTTTCACTGTATTTGATGTCAGTATAATTTGTGGAGGGGAAGGGGAAAAACAAGTCGTTTAAATAAGGATACAGGTGGACCCGTTGCAACAATGAGAAGTACAAGTTGTCATGTCGAAAACGAACTTTACAACTTTGGTGGGGGGGGGGGGGGGAGGATTGGATGGGGGGGCAGGGGAGGCTGGGAAGGGATGGGAAGGGGAAACAAAGGAGGAGGCTACAATGCTTGATAAGAAATGTACTCACTATCTTGCCTATGTAATTGTAACCCCTCTGTACAGTATTTTCACAATGAAATAAATAAAATAAAATACAGCCATCAAAAAAGAAAAGTGTTTATGCCTGTACATACTACTAAGTAACTTCTACAGTTATAATAACAAACATTTTCAATCTACAAAGTATAAAACTCCAAAAAATAATAGAAAATTTATGACATTGCAAAAGCGACTCACTAATAGCTAAGAAATTAATTTAAGAACAATGTACTATATTGTTCCTATATAATATATTTATATTTTCTATAAATTATTATCTGTTTTGTTTGTGTAGTTAAAGATTATTTTGGTAGCCTTTTGTTTGTCAGTCATGAGGTTTGAATTCTGGGCCTGGGCACTGTCCCTTAGCTCTTCAGCTCAAGGCAAGTGCTCTACTACTTGAGCCTCAGCGCCACTTCCTGCTTTTCCTGCTTATGTGGTGCTGAGGAATCCAACCAAGGGCCTCACGCATGCAAGGCAAGCACTGTACCACTGAGTCACCTTCCCAGCCCAATATTTTGGCATCTTTAAAGTTAAGAATGCAATGATAATACTAAATGGAAAAGAAAAGAGAATTAAATATTCCATAAATATGATTAAATTTAATGGTTTAGTACCCTCAGAAAACAATGTTGAAATAAACCTTAGCAAATGCTCACAGACCTTGGAAGTCTTCAGCAACTCTTTTATCAGAGACTTGCTCATTTCCTGTCTCTTTTCATCTTTTCTGTGGTGATATTCATAAAGCCTCAAAATAATAATAACAGTTATTCCTGGGGGGTCATTTTTGTTAATTTTCATTAAGATTCTGACTTGGATCCTTGTGTGTTTGAGCCCCTAATAGTTTTTGAAGGCTTCTATATCTACGAGTGAGTTCTAAGAGTACTGCTATCTACCTTCTTCTGACTTAGTCACTTCAGGCAACAGTAACAAAATCCTTCAGATTAGGTGTCTTAAGTGAAAAACATTCATTCCTCACAGTTCTGGTAGCTGTAAGTTCAAGATCAAGGTTCTAGCATGTTTGGGGTCTTAGTAAAGGCTTTCTTTCTGGGTTATTGATGTCCAGTTTCTTGGTATATTATGACAAAGAAAGACAGAGATCTGGTTCTCACATCTGCTAAGAAAAGCAGTAGCCCCAATATGAACACCCTATATCTCCAATTATAATTGCAATGAGAAATAGAGCTTCAACATTTGAATTCTGAAGAAAAACACATAGTCCTTGGCACATTATCATGGAAAGTTTGAGAGGCATTGACTTGGTCATTGTGAATTTGAACAAGCAACTCTTATCTTTAAAGTGGGGAGAATAAAATGTATATTTTTTGTATGAGCACTGAAGGTAATATATAAATAAAGCCTTTAGAAGAGCAACTGAAACTGAACAAATGTTGGCTATTACCTACAGTCCACAAGAAGAAAGAAGTAAAAACATCCAACCAGTTACCACACATTAGAGATGACATCTCCCTTGCTCTTTTGTGTGTGTGGGTGTGTGTGTGTGTGTGGTGGGAGGAGGGTAAGGGCAGGACTGCCAAATAGCTTAGATCATGGCAAAATATTGCTTTTGGTGAAAAACTCTAAATCCGTGTTTGCAATCTGGGCAGGATTACGAAAGTGTTCTGTATTTTACTGTGTTCTTTTAAGTATGCACGCACCCTTCTAAGCCATTATATTTCCCATAGGCTCTTGTTCAAGCAACTCTGGAGAACAAGTAGATACATTGTCATTAAGAGTTGTTCATGGGACAACCGGTTTCCAGGTCCTGCTGCTCACTCTCCTGAGTGTCCTTTACTTTGTCTTTGTTAAATGAACTCTTTAAAAATGACTCAGAAGTCATAGTCTAGTAGTCATGAGATGTGGTGGGTGTGTTGAAAGGTTATGGGTGTAGAAATATGTCCATGCCAGAATTAAGCCGTTAGACATCCATGCTGTTTCTGCTCTGATGTTTGTTGTACACCAAAGGAAGAGGAGAACACGAGAGTGTTTTCTCAGTGTTCAAAAAGAGAATAAAATGCTAAGCATTTCTAGTAAGATTTCCTTCCAGAGAACCTGACAACACCCAGGAAACAAAACCCATGTTACTGGTTGTCAATCTGTGTGATTTCTTTAGCAATTGAAATCTTTTGTGTCATGTACCATGACAATTTTTAATAAGTATGCCTCTGAATTTTTTAAGCTGTAGAGCAAAATGAATATAGCTTTAAAGGAAACATGGCCTTTAAGGAAACATGAACATAGAAAAAGTATTCTCTAACATCTTCAACTTTTAAGAATATACTAGATGATACCTTTTCCAATGATTGTCAGGATATCCACAGATTGCTCCAGGATGCTCATTATCCTTATCTCTGGAATACAAAGCATTAGTCTTAAGAAAGTTTTGACTTTAAAAGTTTCTTTTACTTCAAGGGGGAGGGAGTAGTTGTTGTGGAGGTGGGAGGGAAGGGATGGTAGGGGAAAAACAAAGGAGACAACAATGCTCTATAGGAAATGTACTCATTACTTTACTCATGTAACTGTAACCCCTCTGTACAGTATTTTTACAATAAAAAATGTACAAAAAGTTTCTTATACTTCCAATAAATACCATTTGTGAGTAGAATCGAAGTGGGTTTTTTTTTTTTTTTTTTTTTTTTTTTTGTCAGTCGTGGGGCCTGAACTCTGGGTCTGGGCACTGTCCCTCAGCTCTTCAGCTCAAGGCTAGCGCTCTACCACTTGATCCACAGCACCACTTCTGGCTTTTTCTGCTTATGTGGTGCTGAGGAATGGAATCCAGACTCTCACTCATGCAAGGTAAGCACTTTACCACTGAGCCACCTTCCCAGTCCCAAAGTGGCCTTTTAAAGACAGTTGCGAATAACTGGTTAAATGGTCTAGTTCGAGGAGACATTAAAATGACATTAGAATTTAACACTCCTAATTGTATGATATCTAAGGTGGGAAGAATACATGATTATAAAAAATAAAAAATATTCTGGAAAAGGAAATGCTCCATAGCAAGGAAGATTAGGAAGAATAAACAAGCAAACTAATGTTAAATACAAGAGTAGATCCTCCTATGTAAGAATACGTGATTTTAAAAAAAGGGATATCATTCAGTCACTTCAGAAAATTGGAATTCTAGAGTAGGTTAAATGTAAGGACTATGTCAGTAAAATATAAGAATACCCCCTTATTTTAAATAATGTGCCCTAAATTATTGAGAGTTTAAAAAATCCTGGTGTGTGCAACTTTCTTTCCAATAACATAGAAAAAGTATTGTATCTACTATCTCTATTTCTGTCTCTATCTTGTATCCATATACCTATATGGATCTATCTGTATAATTATACATACAAGTAAATATTTGGGTATATACATATAAGTACAGATACAAGTATATTTAGAGATGCACAAGAGATAGAAAACAATGCTATAAAAATTATGCTGTATTAGAAATGATTCTAATTTAGGGTGTTGTTATGGTTTGACTATGTCTTCCAAAGTTTCTGTGGTGGAAAGTTATTCCTATTGACACAGTGTTGAGAAATGGGACCATTAACAAGGGTTTAGGAAGAGAAGGCTGTACCCTCCTGAATGGATTAATGCTGTTACTTTGGGGGTGGAATTCAGCTCTATTCCCACCATTTCCTCTCCATGTTTGTGTCATTCCTCGCCCTTCCACTTTTATCCATGGGCCTCATAAGATTCCGCATCTTAAAAAAAAAAACTTTATTGTCAAGGTGATGTACAGAGGGGTTAGTTATATACGTAAGGTAATGAGTACATTTCTTGTTGAAGATTGTTCTCCCCTCCCTGATTTTTCTCCCACTTTCCCTCCCCCCAACTCCCTTTCCTTCAAGTTGTAAAGTTCATCTCCAGCATATTGTCTTGTGAATATTGCTGTAGCATTGCTTTGCCCTTTGTCCTTTGTTGTTCCCTTTCCCTTCTCCAAGTCAGGTAAATGTATAATCCTGAACTTCCCAGGGTCAAAATTGTAAGAAATAAAAGTTTGTTCACTATAAATTACTGTCTCAGGTATTCTAACAGCACAAAACAGACTCAAACCACCATGTAGGTACATTGTGCATCATTATAAAAACATCTCTGAATCTCTGAGTTAAATAATTTTATTATAAAAGGTTAGAAGCCTATTTTTCAGATGGATTTAGGGGTGGGGGGGTAATGTACTTCATTGTAAGCAAATTGTTTTTTAAGGAAATGCTACAGGGTAGAAGATGAACTTCAATTCATACTACAAAAAGAGGGTCCTTTAACTCAATAGACATATTGAGTTTTGTAAACTGAGGGAAGATATCCTATGGTAGAAAGGCTGATAATCTTTAATGAGAACAAATGAGAGAGGGTTTTTTTTTAATGAGAGAGAGAGAGGGTTTTTTTTATGGCACGGATAAGCCTAAGGGAGAGGCTGGGAAATTGTGGAAGGGAGACATAAGAGAAATGGGAAGGAGGAGGCAACAATGCTAGATAAGAAATGTATTCATTACCTTGCTCATGTAACTGTAACCCCTCTGTACAGTATTTCCACAATAAAAAAAAACTTATTTTAAAAAAAAGAAATGGGAAGGAGCAAGGAAAGCAATGCTAAGAGAGATAAGAGGGAAAAACTGTAATGAAGAATACTATTCCATTTCCTGGATTGTTTGCCCTGATTTAGTCCCCTCTTTCCCCAGTAACCTTACAAAGCTGGTATTATAATTTCCATTTTTCATATACAGACTCTGGGGCACAGAGAAGCTTCTGTGCTGGGCAGACAGTGACAGAACTTATATTTAAAATGAAGTCAGTCTCACCTCAAAGTTATTAAGTATTACATTCTATTGGCTCTTAAGGGTCTCTTGTGGGAAAGGGTGTGCCCTAACAGGTCCCTTGCAGCCTGTTGGCAGCTACTGGGCGAGGCCATAAGTGTCAAGATGTGAAGAATATCTCCCTGCCTTTGGCTGTTCCAGCAGTAATAAAGAACTGATGGCACGTCCCTGGGAGCAGATTCTTAGATGGCCTAGCACCTAATGCCAAGAGAAGCAATTCCATTTCTCCTGCGGTACCATTTAGTTCCCATTCCCTTTCCTTTCTTGCTGTATAGACATGCACTGTGGAGTGTAAAAATTGACTTTGGGGCCAAATGCTACACTGTGGATGGAAAACCTTTGCCTCATGCACAAAGATCTGCAGAGTCCTTGGTATTATTATTTTTTTCTGACTGTTAAAGAAGCTGAGTGAACATGTACTCTCTGGGATGTGAGCTTATTTATAGCTTTTTTTTTTTCCAGAGTTGAGGACCGAACTCAGGGCCTTGCACTGGCCAGGCAAGTGCTCTTCCATTGAACTAAATCCCCAGCCCCAATGAGCTTATTTAAAGAGTTGCACACACACAGGACTATGAATTCCTCTGGTAGATTCTGGTATGTAAATAGGTTTCCAGGTAGAAGCAATGATACTTATTTGTAGATGGAGATAGTCCTCTTGACTTCCCAAATGTAAAACTAAATTGTGGTTCATCCATGTTCCCTCATAGTGATAGCTTAAAAGTTCATTTTTCTTTGGCAAAGACTAGACATACCCAGATGTAAGTGGATGCTTTCCTTCCAAATATTGCTAATCTTGTGTGCTTTTTAAAGGCTGAAAGCTAAGTTCATCATGTCTAAAGTGCCAACTAAAAAGAGAAAACTGGCAAGCTGACTATTTCAGAATATACCAATCAAAAATTCTTTGTATTTAAAGATGTAGTTAGAACTTTCCTCATCTCTTTTTTTTGTGGAGAGCTTTGTATATAGATAAAAATATCCATATATGCAAATGAAATCTTTCCCAAAGAACTAAAATGATCACTGTTAATAATCCTCAGTGTGGTTCTTAAGTTCTGGTTAGTTTATCTTCTGTTTTGTTGTTAGTTACTGGTTCAACTGGCTCATTGGCTTGTTTGCTTGTTTGTTTGTTTTTTGCTTTTAGCAATCCTGAGGGTTGAACATGGGACCTGGGTGCTATCCCTTAGCCTCTTTGTGTTCAAGGCTAGTGCCCCATTACTTGAGTCACAGCACCACTTCCAATTTTTTCTGAGTAGTTTACTGGAGTTAAGAGTCTCATGGATATTTTTTTGTCTGGGCTGGCTTCAAACCATGATCCTCAGATCTCAGCCTACTGAGTAGCTAGGATTACCCGCGTGAGCTACCGGCACCCAGCTAGTTTTTACTTACTTGTTTTTCATTGTTGTTAATGTGAAGATTAGCGCAGTACTGTGATTAAGTAGTTTGCCTACCATTGAAATTGGCTACGTCTTCAATCCAGTGTAAATGCTACCTAACACACACAGAGGAAAGGGAATTGAGAGAGTATCTTGGAGTTGCAAAGGACATGATATGTAAGATCATGAGCCACACATCATGTAAGACATAGAAGAAGGAGCCCGGGGTCTGAGGAGAACTTGTGAAACATGGGGACTTTGTTGCTGGAGAATGGCTGCAGATGGAGCAGTGGGATACCATTTATTCAATTAAACTGGATTAAGGAGGACAAGAAATATCTCTGAGAGCTTAGTGATTCCTCTGATCCTAATGTGGAAGAGAAAAATGGGTGAGGAAAGTTTTGGGGTATAATTATTTTCTTTTAGGAATTGGTGTAACCAAGATAAGAAAAGAGAGGAAATAAAGCTAAACATTCTTTCCCTCCTCCCCTCAAAAATCCTAACTAGTTTAAAAAAGCAAAGAGTGATTTGCTACATATTTATCTCATGTGGATAAAATTCTTTGGGATACTTGCTAGAACTTCCACATAGACTTGTACTTGATACACATACTGAAATGTGGCTTTTGATATATGGTTTTTCAGCACTCCCCTCCCCCCAAAAAAGGTATTTGGCTTCATTACAAGTGGTTGCATGTGTGATGAGTGGGGAAATTAGGTTGTGTTTTTTCATTATTTTGAATTTAAATGAGAGAATCATGAACTGGATTCAAGGGCTGCTTAGGCTAATGTCTTCTGAGAACTCTCCCTGATGTTATGTGGAGATGTGATGTTATGTGAGAGCACTTGAAAAGGATTTTAAACACTAACGTCTAAATACAAAACTATTCTTTTGAAAGTTTAGTTTTTCTTAGAAAGATTCTTAAGACTGAAAAATAATAATGTTTAAATGGCGAACTTACCATGGTTTGGTAAGTGAGGCCAGCTATACATGAAGTCCTGAACAAACTCCTTCCTGGTAGTGTCTTAGCATTGTCTTAAAAGAAAGGGAAAATTGCTAGTCATTGCAAATAGAAGCAGTCAGTGAGACAGGATCAATCACACCAACAAGGATACTTCTTACCCCAATATGTTTCATTAGTGGAGACGAAAGTAAACCAGAACTGAATCATCATGAGATTATCAATCACACAATTTAATTTTCAAGAAATGCCTCCCTTCTTTGCCCTCTCATTCCAAATATCTGATGCAGAAGACCTTATACAGAGAAAACAAACATTACTTATACCAGACTTGATTGTACAGAATTCAGCTATAAATGCCAAAGTTTGCAGGTTGATAATTGCCCTGAACGTACTTGTGCTATCAACCAGCGTCTCTAGGACATCTCTGAGTTCCTGGGAGCCACTGATAATATAACTGGTGCTCTGGTAAGAGGTCATGGTGTGTTTTTAGTTCTCTCTGTTCTCTATGCCTTCTCCACTTATAACCATGATCTTGTTCTACTGGAATTTCAATCATTGAAAAATGATCCCATATCTTTTTCCGGGGGAGTGGGGGGTGGGGAAGGGTAACATTTTACTTTATAATCATTTCAATTTCATAGATTTTCAATGGTAAAGTATCCCATATCCCTATAACCAGCTCCCCTAGCCTCAGCCATTCTGCATTGCTATCTGATTAGGGACAGAATTCATATTTTTCTATTTTCCCATCTTCAAGTTAACGGGTGCTCTGTAGTCGAGTTCAATGTACAGAAGAGCTGATGGAAAGAAAGCACCTTCTATGTATTTCTTTTTCTTTCTTTTTTTTTGCATTTTATTTATTTATTTTTTTAATTTTATTTTATTTTATTTGAGAACATACTGTACAGAGGGGTTACAATTACATGGGCAGGATAATGCATACATTTCTTACCAAGCATTGCAGCCTTTTTTTGCATTTTAATTGGACTTAAATCATCTGATCTGCATGTTGCCCTCTATTTTATAGCATTTAACATTTTAGTCATTGTTACTTAAATTTTTCATGTGATAGTTCCTGTATCTGTGGTTACCTTCAATGTTCCAAAGTTCCTTCAAGTTTCTTGGTGATGCCTTAAGTTTCCTTGACTGTCACTAATTCATATTGGTATTTAGTTGCTTTTAGTTATGCAAGCATAAATTTGCCTTCTTTTTCTTGTAGCAGAAGTTTTTAAAACAGTAAACATAGTATATAGTACCATATTGCTGGTATTCAACAAGATATTTCCAAATATGAAATCATTGGGCATCAATCAGATTCAGCCTCTGTTTTTCTACCTTCCCATATACCTTTCCTAAATCTCTAGTAATCATTTTTATAATTTCAGATCTCTGAGATATATGAGACCAAGCAGTGTTTGTCTTTTTGTATCTGGTTTATTTCTTTTCTTTCTTTCTTTCTTTCTTTCATTTATTTATTTTATTTCTTTTCTCCCAATTACAGTCATTTTGCTGTAAATGACATCATTTTACTCTTCCTTATGGCTGAACAATACTGCATTTATATATTTAACATTTTTTTAAGTTTGTTCATAGGCATCTGAGCTGATTTTATGTATTATTGTACCAAAATAAACATAGATATGTTTATTTTATATGTTGCTTTTCCTTAGATATATACCCAGAAGTGAGATCTTATCGTAGATCTGTTTATAGTTTTTCAAGAGATTTATCTCTTTATCTCTATCTTTATCTCTATCTTCTAACAGTTATTTCTTTTTTCTTTTTGTTGTTTGATTGTGGTTTTCTTTTTATTTAGATAGAGTATCATTAGGGATCCCAGGCTGGCTCCAAACTCATAATCCTCCTTGCCTCAACTTTCAAGTGCTGGAATTACAGGTGTGAATCACCATACCTGTCTTTTTTTCATTTTTTTTTTAAAATAATAGGCATTCAAATGAGATGAGATGGAATTGCCTAATTTTGATTTTGATTTCCTTGATGGCTACTAATATTAAATATGTCTATGTACTTGTTGTCCACTTACGTTTGTCCTTTGGGGAAGTATTAATTCATAACATTTGCCCATTTTAAAGTTCACTACTTTGTTTCTTATTTTGTTTCTTATTTACCAGATATATATATTAAATTATCTTATATACTAACCCTCCATCAAATGAAGCAAGAAAAGCATTTTCTTCCATCCTGTAGGTTGTCTCTTTATTCTGTTGAGTAGGTTTCTGGGCAGAAAGTTTTCAGTTTGACAAAATTCCCCTTTGTCACATTTGTCAGATTTTGCATTTGTTTTCTGTGTTTGGGGATCCTATCCAGAAAATACCTGTCTGAACTAAAATCCTAAATAAATTCCCCTATGCTTTCTTCCAGTGGGTTTAGATTTTAGGTCTTACATTGAGGTCTTTGATCCATTTGAGTTAATTTTTGTGAAGGGTGACTGATGGGGGTTACATTTCAGACTTCTTTTTTTCTGTTTTAAAAAAAGTCATTGTACTGTCTGTGTTATATCTCACAGAGGATAAAAATTTAAAGTATTCAGCTGAAAGGTGAGTGGGAGCTGAAATCCAGCCTATATTTTGGTCACTAATCTGTTTGCCTTTTTAAAAAATTTAATTTAATTTAATTGTAAAGGTGATGTCAGAGAGGTTATAGTTACAAAGACTTCTATGTATGGATATCCAGTTTATGCAGCACCATTTATCAAAGATGCGGTCTTTTCTCCAATGTATGGTTTTGATGCTTTTGTTGAAAAATCAGTTGACTGAAGATGTGGAGGCTTATTGTGCTCAATATATACATTTTTATGCCAATACTACCCAGTAGAAATTTTCAGCCAGTAACACCTTTTGCAGCTTTAGTGCTTTGATAGCTTCTAAAAAATGTCACAAATTTGAACCTTACTTAGCTTTTCATTGTTTTGTTCAGAGTTGTGTTCTTTCCAGCCTAAGACTGCCAGTTAAAATATAACATATTCAATTAAACTTTAATTTCAAATAAATGATGAATAATTTCTTAGAACAAGTATATCCCATACAAAATTAAAATTTAACTTTAATGGAGTCTTGTATATCTTTATTTGCTACATCTGGCGGCCTCCTTCCAATCCTTCGTTATCCTAGTGTTAAAGTGTCAATCCTATATTTCTCCCTTCTTTGCTTTATCTCCTCTCACTTTTCTTTGGTACAATCCCATCACAAATGACTTTCATGACCAAAGTACATTTAAAAGCAAACTCTTTTTTTAAAGGACTTGAAAAGTAAATGTCATAATGCACACAAAAGAGCCAAATGGTGACATTTTGGGTTTCAATAAATGGGATGCTTTTACTTTTAAAAATTCTCTGCCACCCTTCCAATCATAATATATAAGCTGGAATGAAATATAGGCTTGGTGTAGAGTTTTATATTTCTTATTTATTCAAAAATGATGAGACTTTTTCTTACTTTGTGGTTATGGATTTGTGTGGGAAGTTGTTGGTAGTGATGGATACTCTTCTAAGAAAAGTTTATACAACCCTTTTGAGAAAATGGTATCTAGCAGTTTTTACTTATGATTTCAGAGTTTCATGTACCTTATGCAGTTTTAGGTGAGGCTAGGGGGAATAGTTATTGAATCTTAATCTATTAATGTCATGTCAGACACCTATGGTGGTTTCATGTTAGGAGTAGTGACAGCATACCAATTACTGTAAGATTGAGACATTTCTATTTTGGTTAAGGAGACAGTTATTTTAGATAGATTCATCCAGCCATTTGCTTCTCAGACCAACGAGTATTTGAATATTTATTTGTAGGTTTGACATATTAGCTATTTATTCAGAGCAGCATTTTTTTGAACTTGCAAATTAGAAGAGACACATTGTATAGATGAACTATACAGACCCTTTATTATTTTCAATTGGCTTTTCTGTTCTGGAAGGTTTTCAGAGCTATGCTTCTATTTCTATCTATGCCACAAAGATCTCGTTCTATATTTTCCATATATTTTAATATACCAAATGACAGTGGTTTAGCCATTGGGAAAAAGGATGTCAGAAACATAAAAATGTAACCTTAATCTAAAGTTATTTAAGCTTCTTTTTCTAGACAGTGGTTGGAAAGATAGAGCTAGTAGGCTAGACTTGTTTTTACAAATAAAGTTTTATTGGAACATAGCCACACTACTTTGTTTTTATATTGTCTGTGACTATTTTTGTGTTTCAAGGGCAATATTGAGTTATTGCAACAAAGATTGTGTGGTTCACAGCCTTATTTAGTATCTGTCCCTTTAAGAAAGAACTTGCTGGCCTCTGTTTTAGACAAAGGACAAAGAAAGATAAGAATGAATTTATACATGATGACAGGCTGTTGTGTGACTCATTAAGTTTCCACAGCAAGGTTGTTGCTATGTGAAAATTGCTTATTTATACTTAAATTCTTTAGAAGGCCTCAAGTTGCCCTGAGAGGCTCAGAGGCAATTTGAATAGCCACTTCAGGGTAGTTTGGAAAATCTCCTCAATTCTCCTTTCTGCTTTCATCCCTCATTAGCTTGGGATAGGAAACAAGTACAGCTGAGAGCCAATCAACTTGGTTTTTAGGATTAAAAACCAGACTTGAGAGAATTAGAAATTATATCTCAACATGAGATCAGGAAAGAAAAGGACAGCTATGTAATCCAAGAATAAATACATTTATTTAGGAATTTTTAATCAGAATTAGAACTTTTGCCAATGTCATTAAGTGAAAATATATTTTCTTACTAAATTAGGAAAGCTGAAACTATAATATTTTTCTCTTTATATATCTGTGGATTTCTTGCAAGGCCAGTTGTAATTGTTCTCTCACTTATACAGAGACACAGAGAGAGAGAGACAGAGAGAGAGGAAAAAAAAACATTTGTAGAAGGGTTTTGTGCAGCTGGGGCAGAGATCAGGCAGTTAGCATCTGGGATTTGGCCTTCATTCTGTGAAGTGTTTTGCTGCATATCTTTAGTTATCCAGATATCTGATCTAGCAGAAATGAGAGATGTTATTTTACCCATATATTTGTAAAAATAACAGAAGGATTAGCTGAGAATCAAACCCACACCACGGAATTAACTTAAACAAATACATGTGCTAATGGTTCTCAGTCAGTGTGTAGAATAGATTGATGCACTACAAACTTTCCAGTTGGTCACCAACATATAAAGTATATTTGAGTTGAGTTGTGTTTATCTGTACATAATATGGTAAAGTCTGTCAGAGAAAATGTTGGGCTGAATCCATTTTGTGCCTTAAATGCTATAAGAGAAAACAGACATCCTGTCATATCAAACCAAAAAAAGTGTGCGTTTAATGGAATGTGTTAGAATTTTCTTTCTTTAATACCTAAGAACTAGAAAACCATCGATACCTTAACAATTCCCTGATTATCCTCAAAACAGACAAAATAATTTCGTCTGGGTTCCTAACCCCAATCCAAAACAGAGCCTAAAGCAAAGACTTGGGTGGTGCTTGACCTCTCTGGGGCCTTGTGAAGATTTGTATAGAAAATATATCAAGAATTGTTCATCTATGAGTCAGAAGAGAAATGATGTTATCCTAACAAGAGATGCCCAAGGGTGGTAATACTCTTGTGTTTCCAGGTTTGCTAATGTGTAACGTTGAGCAAGTCCTCAAATGAAGCTCGCTTCTCTAATGTCAGAAAATTGGAGGTGCAAACTGAGAAGCACACAATGCGTATGGTTAAAGATGTTCCAACTCATATCCACAAGGGCTAAAAGACATACCAAGAAAATATTAGGAAGAGACTAGATGGTGCATTACAGTTACCTATTGTTGTGTAAGAAATCACCAAAAATTTAAAAATTTAATGGGTTGAAACAACAGCCATATCATCTCCATTTCTAAAATCCCAGAATCTGGTATAGCTCCATTGAGTCTTCTGCTTCTCTCACAGACAGCAGTCATGATCTGTAATGGCAGCAAAAATCACAAGAGTTCTACATGGGTAATTCCTACTTCCAATTCCACTGATATGGTTGTTGGTAGGATTCGAATCCTTGTAGGTTGTTGCAAAGCATTGTGTAGAGTATTGTAAAGTGGAGCAGTACACACACCTGTGAAAATAATGAGTTTCTGACTTCATCTCTACTTGCTTAATCCTCAAAATTGTTGCTAACAATTCATCTCGAAGACATTATATTGTATGCCTAACCTCTCCATCTCTATAAAAATATTTGTTATTTAAGTACTGTCTCTCTTCCACACATACTCTGGTTTCTCTTTATATCTTATAAATCTTTCACCTTTTACTAACTACTGTCTCTTGTATTGTAAATAATAAAATTTTATCTATACTTACTAACACTTAGAGTCATATGATAAATCCAGCCAGAGATTTTTCTATGTGGGTTACTCATTTGGCTCTTTCTCTTTGATACAATATACACAGAGAAACAGGTATTATAGTCTAGATTGTCTCCAGGTAAAATTCTAACAACAGAAATCCAACAGAAACCATTTTAAAAAACCAGATATGTGAACAATCTGTATTCACTGAAATCCTAATCTTCCACATTGTGGAATGGTTTTATTTTCCAAAGCTAAGGTTAGCACCTAAAATCTCAGCAGTTTTTGTAATGGAATGTTCTACATTATCAAATTGAATGTACTATGTTTACGTATGGTTTTATGGAAGGAAATATTTCTGTGATACAGTGCAAAAGCATATTTCAAAATAGTACATAGAAATTCATCAACTTAAGCTAAATTCTTTCAATGCTTGTGCATTTAAAATGATGTTGGTTATAATTTAAATTTGTTTTCACCTTTCCTTTAGCTATCTGAAACTATTGAGATATTTTAAAATTCTGAGGAACTTATGTAATCAGAACAAAGATCAAAGTGGTAAAGTGAACTTCTTGGGTAAGTTTCTACCTACTTGGCTTACCCTTAGTCTCCCCTATGAGAATTCTCTCTCTGTAATGGCCACATGGTGAGAGCCCCAATCATATATTGAAGTTTCCACTCTGTCTTTCTAGAATGTCTTTCCCTTCTGTTTATTAAATAAGCTCCTATTGATTCTTTAAAATCCATGCCTTGAAAGTACTGCTGACTCTCTAACCTTCATCCTCAGACCTTGGGAATGTATCTTCTGTGGCTTCTGTCCCCTGATGTTTCCCTCTTTCATCTGTCTTCTGCTGGAGGGCAAACAAGGAATGTTTGTATGCTTCTTTCTATGTTTGTCTTAGGTACTTCATTTGGATCCATTTAGCTCAAAGTGATACAAGCAAGACTGATTCACAAAGTTATAAAATAAAAAGAGAAAATGGAGAGAGGAAGGGTGGGCAACTAGTAATAATATTTTATGAACATATGTGAGACTGGACACAGGTAACTTGAGGTAATGAATGGGACTGAGAAGAATGGAGGGGAAAAGAGTGACAGTGTTCAAGATGCTTTGCACTCAATGAGTGACATTGTGAATTGAAACGGTTTTGTCCAACTATGTAAAGATAATAAAAATTAATTTAAAAGACAATAAAAACTCATTAAGAAGAATAGATACTATTCTATTCTTTCTAATTGTATTTGTTTGGG
Organism: Dipodomys spectabilis; assembly: GCF_019054845.1. Lineage (NCBI taxonomy): Eukaryota > Metazoa > Chordata > Mammalia > Rodentia > Heteromyidae > Dipodomys > Dipodomys spectabilis. The sequence goes on along the minus strand of NW_024870817.1, from coordinate 19,759,122 downwards.
GATTTATGGTGTCAAATTTGAAATAAATTTCTAGAAGCAATTTACATGATAAGAGAGGAGGAAAAAGCAAAATACAAAATCAGATAGATCCAGTTCATGATTTGAAGATGAATTTAAGGTCTTATTCATCTCTAAAATTTTCTTTTCATTTTGCAATTCTAGGTATGTATATGACAATATATGTAGTTTAAGTTAAAGCTAATTTCCTCATCAGAAACTGAAGACATGGAGGAAGAAACTGGTCTTTGTTTCGCTAAACTAAGCTGACAGCTCTGGGCCAATCTCCAAATCTTGAAGGCTAGAAAGAGATAGGAAACTGTTCTACTTGCAACTCACTATGAAGACGTTTGCCAAGCAACACGTTAACAGCAAGGTCTACTGGGTTTATGAACTACCTGAACTTGGAACACACTAGACTCTGTTTTATTCTTAATCTACTCACACTTCAATGCCATGTTTCAGAATTATCAAAAATATTATATGAAGAAAAGCAATATGGACTATGTAGTGGTTCACTGGGAAATAACATCTCCCAAATGACATAAGATTTAATTTTGTTTCTCCACAAGGCATCAAATAGAAACCCAGAATTCACATCTACTATTCTTCCTCCATAGCTCTAAGTTGATGTATTACTTATAGATTTAATCAGAATTGCAAACTTTTAGGACTTCTGCAAATATGAGAATGGAAGACTCCATCTCCAAAATAACTGCTAACGGCTGAACTGGAGGTATGGCTCATGTAGTAGAGCTCCAGCTAAGCAAGAAAGCTGAGTTCATATTCTAATAGGAAAAAAAGTTTCAATGATTCAAAATAGAGAAAAAAGAAAGGAAAATAGGGAAGGAAGAGTTTAGTTTAAGACTAAAATTTCTGAGAAGTAAACATGTGTGTCTTGTACTCTATACTATCTTGTCTGCCAAACTGTCATCTATGATGAGGCATGCTGTGTTCCTTCCAGAGTAGAAAGTTCCAGGATCACTTCACATAGCTTTAAAATGAAAACAAACATTAAAAAAAACCCACTAATTTTCCTGTTATCCTTTGGTCTAAAGTTTAAAGTATATATCTTTTTGCTCAGTTCTTATAAAAGTATCATATCTATTGGAAGGACATTTAGACTCATTATTTTAGCATATACTCTGAAAGCGTAAAGGGACACCATGTAGTAATGAGACATGGATGTGAAATCAGACATCCTGGATTCAAGTCCTCCTTCAAACACTTCTGGTAACAATGTGACTCAGGGAAAACACAATGTTTTTTAGTCCCAGTTCCCATTCCTTCCAGCTAAATGGAGATAATAGCAATAACACCTATCTTGAAATAAGATTTTAAAAAAACTACAGACCTTAATGCAAGACCTGGAGCATAATAGATGTGCAATACAAACCAGGTGTCATTAATGAGAATGTTTGCTCATAACTATAGCTTTTCTTCTTTTCACTTATTAATTTGACAATTAGAAAATAATTTTAAAAAATCTAAAACCTTACTCTAGCAACTTATTTTATGTTGTATATGTCTCAGAAAATTAAGTGCTAATGATATATTATAAGATTTTGATTTGTTTACAAGTAATTATGTTCATTAAAAGGTATATCTGCTTATTTAGACTCAACATTTTTCTTTTTTTTTTTTTTTTTGTCGGTCGTGGGGCTTGAACTCTGGGCCTGGGTGCTGTCCCTCAGCTCTTCAGCTCAAGGCAAGTGCTCTACCACTTGAGCTACAGCGCCACTTCCAGTTTTCTGGTGGTTTATTGGAGATAGGAGTCTCACGGTCTCTCCTGCCTGGGCTGGCTTTGAACCACGATCCTCAGATCTCAGCCTCCTGAGTAGCTAGGATTACAGGCGTGAGCCACCAGCGCCCAGCTTCAACATTTTTCATTTTATCAAGAAAAAAATTGAAAAATTGTTCCAGTAGGAAATTCTTTTTGCCAGCTCTGTGGCTTCGGGAGTTACTCTCTCCTCTACCCCACCCACAAGAAACTAATTGTATGGAATAACTTAATTTTATCTTTATAGCTAAATGAAAAGTTTTAATACAGGCTTGCCAACCTGATGCTACATTGTTCAGAGTTTTTCCCACTTTTAAAACTGTGAGTTAAATAAGCCTCTTTTATTTATAAAGTATCCAGCCTCAAGTATTTTACTACAATAACTGAAAATGAACCAATACAGTTAGTTTTATTCAATTACTTTATGTAATATAATTGAAAATATATATAATTGAATATCTATGTCTTGTAGGACCTATTATAATGTGTTACTATCCAATATAGCAATTTTTAAAATAAAAGAATAATGGGATTTGTGGAATAAAGACACATTAAGAAAATATTACAAATCCAAGACTCCATGCTACACAGTCCTGGGAAATGGTTAACCCTGCTAGGAATTCTTGGCCACCTCAAAAGTCAGTAGAGGCAAAGGAAAAAATACTGTCATGGGTGAATCTTTACTGCATATATATATATATATATATATATATATATTTTTTTTTTTTTTTGGCCGGTCATGGAGCCTGAGCTCTGGGTCTGGGCGCTGTCCCTCAGCTCTTCAGCTCAAGGCTAGCGCTCTACCACTTGAGCCACAGCGCCACTTCTGGCTTTTTTTTTCTTTTTGCTTATGTGGTGCTGAGGAATCGAACCCAGGGCCTCATGCTTGCAAGGCAAGCGCTCTACCGCTGAGCCACCTTCCCAGCCCTCCTGCATTTCTTTATGTAGCAGATATTTCACTTGTTCCTCAAATCCATTTTGTTGAGCAATTCTGTTGTGACTACTTCCCTTCTAGCTGATGTCAGTATTGACTTTTGATGTTGTCTCTGTACTTTCTGACTTTTAATTTGCTGAATCTGAGTGCTGTTTGCCCTATGTCATTCTTTCCCCTCTTTGCAAAGTAACTAAGAAATAAGCTTTTCAGTTGTTAGTGAAAGTAATGAACACACTGAAAATTCAGTGACTAGACGTGGGGAGAGCTCTGGAATATTGTTTTCCAGTGCAGGGTCATGGGTGACTGATAAAGACATTCCCCAGAGCAGCATGGAGAAGTTCAGGTGGTGGAAACTCTGTTTCCACACTGGCATGAGAAAGGAAAGTCTCTCATTCCAGGACATGGAAAATACACATGTGCAAATGAATGGAGTACATTCTGCTGATAATGTAATTGAATAAGTTTGTTACAGACTTTCAAAAATAGTGCACAATAGCTTGGCTCAGTCAACGCTGTACACTGGTAAGAAAAACACATATATAGATACATATTTAGTATATAGCTTTTGTATCCTTCCTATTAAGGGAATTTAATAGCCACTTGCTTCCACTTCTGTTTCGCTCTATTTGAAATCAGACCTCTCCACTACAAAAAAAAGAAAACCCACAAAACTTCATTTCTTCTGGCTTTTGGAGCCCAAATGTACACAAATGCATATCTCTTCATGTCATTTGACCTTACTTAGTGAATGGATAAAAGTTGCTTGCAGTGAGTTTCACAGAGCTGCTCAGGGTGGACTGCTTTGTGCTTTGTTTTGTCCTAGTTGGTGGAATAAACCTTACTAAAATTCACATTCCTGAGACCTGTGGTTGCTTGTGAAACTATTTCATCCAACAATGAAATATTTGGATTGGCTGACATTGGTTACCAGCTGGCCAAACACTGGTAAGGCTGAGTGTGCTGAGGTGCCGTCATTAGTAGAAGTTGGCAGACAGTCTTGGAGATAGCAGACACTCTGACAGTACTTTATCCAACAAATAATGGGAAATATTGTAAGAGTAAAGGTGAAACCCCAAAGCCTGCAATATTTACACAGTGGTTTGATGTTGAACATGGATTTTCTAAAGAGTCATTTTCTTCCATTTTAAAAGTTTAGTTATACATCCAGCATCACACTATCCTTATACAAAAGTAAATTATTCCTCTCTGGAAACAATGGTGGTTTGTTAGGGGTCCCCAGACTGAATTTCTCAAGAGACCATCTCATTGTTATTGTTTAAGTCATATTGACCTGGAGCTCAGAGAATTCAATCTCAGCAGCAGTCTTTACTCTTTTTACACGTGAGCTGTCTCCTATGACAAGCCTTTCAGGTTACAAAAAAAAAGGTACATTGAAAACTTATCGCTTGTGTTTTTTTGGATTTCCCTATAAAATGTCCAGAGTTTTGAAGAAGTTTTCCTTGAATTGAAGTCTTGAGTTTGGAAATTTACCAGGTTAATTTAAGGGCTTGAAATTCTGGAGTGTTTCCATAAAATGAGGATTTACAGTTCATAAATATAATGACAAAAGTGTGAAGATGCATTTTTGTCCTTGAAAAACTATTGCAACAAAGGAACTTTTCATTAAAAAAAAAAAAGCACAAGAGCTGCCATTTCCTTCAGACAACAGTCTATCCTAACCAAGTGAAGTAGCTTTTTGTTGCCATTTGTTTAAAATGGTTTCCCTCCCTATTCCCTGAAATGGAGAGAGGATTGTACAGTGGAACATGTAGCCAGTGACATGCTAAGAGCAATCGATGGAAAACGTACTGAAAGGTAGAGTCTATTGCTTCTGTTTGCCTGACCCCTGTCTGGGTTCAACTTCCCGATCAACACTATCTTTGAGTTCTTGTATTTTTCTCTCAGATTGTGAGTTATGTTCTTTCTTGAATATAGCAGTAAATGATCTGGTTATTAATGGATGCAAAATAATCTGTGAGGATTAACTGGGGAAAAATTAATCCATTCTCCAGGCTTGTACAATATTAAAAGGAGCAATAAGAAAGCAGTATCAGACTGGACCTTCTCAATGGGTGACAGAAATTGATTTGAGACTGGCAGTTCATAGCTCAGCAGAAAAAAAAAGGTGATTAGATTGGAAAACAGCAGTGGATTCATGAGTCTGGGAATGGTTCTGGACTTACTTTCAATTTAGTTGGGAATTGAACTGACATGACTTCCAAACTTACTATGAAAGCTGGAGTTTACCCTGAGGTTAAAGAAGGGACAGCCTTCCAGATTTGCTTACTTTGTTTTAGTTCTTAGAAAGGCAAAAACTATGGTTTTATTCTGCTCACACTAAATTACCGCTCTAAAAGGCTAGTAACACGGATGACAGGAGAAAGGGTTATGCCTACCTCATACTCAATCCTCCTGATGTAGCTGCTTGCGTGTTACCAGAAATTGCTTGATGATATTGATAGAATATTAAACTGTGAGTCAGAGGAACTAGTTTCAAATTATGGATTCATCACTGAAAATACTTTGATGTTCAAACTGGGGTATGCTGAGAATAAAAGGAAATGTTTTTTATCTTTACACTGATAACTCGTCTACCAGGCATAAACCAAGACTGTCTGGGGAAACTGGAAGGCATGGTCATTTTCCTACTTTCTATGTATTTGGGTTAAAAAAATATTATTCTAAGGACATATTGTCAGAACTAAAGTAAGGTTGGGTTATTTTCCATTGAATTTTCCAACGAATTATTGTAACTTTGCAGAAGAAGCAGGGCCAAAGATGAGCACAGAGCTGAAGTATTAGGGAAGTATTAGGGAACAGTGCAGATCTCAGATGTATAGTTAGGCAAGGCTGTGGCATAGTTATTCAGAATTTGACCTGATATATAAAGGTCTATCATTTTGGTGCATTAATTTGCTGTTAAGTTTCTACAACCTTGAAGATTAAAACTCAAGGGCCTTTGGTCCTTTTCCTGTCATAATTTGATGGGTTTTGCTTTAACCGTTGATCAGCCTCAGGCTTTCCAGCCTTTTATTTTTTTTCCCCCAGAATTAGAAGAAATCAAGATAGCTTTTGTAGAGCCCCTGCCACTATGATGACAACTGTGGTCATGGTCCATGTAGCCCAAACCTCCTCAGCCATCTGCTCAACCGACTGGCCATGGTTCTGAATTAAGCAACTGGAGGCCAGTCATTAACAAACACCTTCTGTTGGCTTATTCACCATGACCAAGTAATTTCAGCTGGCAGTTTGAGGTCACACAAGACGATCCTAACTTCATTGTGTTTTATGTAAGAAATTCAACTCATAGACATTAGTTAACTAATTTGATGCAAGGGCCATGGTAGGTCCATCCAAATGATCCTTACATAAAAAATGAGGTTCTAGCTGTATCAGAGTCACAAATATTTTGGAGTATCTTTCAAGTAAGAAAAAGAGTTATTTAGGTGATTTGTGATCCTCATCCACTCTCCCAGATAGATCTGGGTGCTAGGAGGCAGCTACTTTCCACCTAAGATCTAGATTTTCCCATGCACTAGGCGCAGGCAGAGACGCTTCACTCTCATTTCTTGACAGTAAAACATGGCAGCAGGCAGGACTGTCATTTCATCATTTCACTCCCCATACTGGAGGAATGCAAATGTGTCCTGTAGGAAGGAGCCTGCGGAACCAATGAGAAGGTCTCCTAGTCAACAGAAACTACAGAGAAATATCATTCTACTCTGTCTAGATTTGAAGAGTTATTCTTGAGAAGTTAAATTATTCAAGCAAGGCACTGGGAATTTACAAATAATGTACTTTTGTTTTGAAAAATATTTGAGGTAGTCTATAATATCATGTAGATTTCAATGGAAAATAAAATTTTAAATGATAATACAGAAATTAGAAAAAATTCATACATAAAGGTCATACATAAAGGTGAGCCACAGATTTTCCTCTTGATTTCTTCCACACCAAAGCAATACTAAACTTCTAAAAAAATTATATGAGTCATGTTGCCCATAATGTGCTAATTTCTGAAGCACAAAAAAGATTTCCTGGCACTATAATTTGAAAGAAATTTATTTTTATGGACTGTCATGTAAAGGATATTGAGTAATACAGTGAGCAATGTTCTCAGTCACATTTCTTAGTAACTACAGATAGTGAAGTTCATAAAGACGTTTTTGGTATGCCATTGGCATGTATCACAAGGTGGTTTGTCGTAGTTGTGGCTAGTCAAAGAGGTTAACAAGACCCTAAACTAGAAAACTCAAGTTTATACAGGGAAACAAAAATGTGTTGTATAGAAAATGATTAGAGGGAAGAACTAGGAGAGAATGAGGGAACAGAAGACACTGTATGGAAGGAAACGTAGTTATTACATAACTCATGTAATTGTAATTCCTCTGTACCTCACCTTTATAATAACAATAAAGTAAATTAATTAAGAAAGAAAATGACAATATGTTGCTGAGCGATGTTAGCTCATGTCTATAAATCTGTCTACTTAGAAGGCTGAGATCTAGAGGATCACAGTTCAAGGCCAGCTTGGGCAAAGAAGCCTGTCAGATTCTATCTCCAATTAACCAGCAAAATGCAGGGCTGCAAATATGGGCTAACGGTAGAGTGAGTGTATGGAACCTGGAAAAAAAAAAAAAAGGAAGAAAAAGATCTGCGTGCAGATTGCTTGTGCTTGTAATCTTAGCTACTCAGGAGGCTAATTTCAAGGATAGCTGTTCAAAGCCTGTCCAGGAGAGAAAGTCAATGATACTCGAAGTAGTGCTATGGCTCAAGTAGTAGAGTTCTAGCCTTGAGCAAAATTGTTCAGGGAAAGATCCCAGGCCCTGAGTTCAAGCCAGGGGAGTTGGGGGAGAGGAGGGAGGGAGGGTGGAAGGAAGGAAGGCAGCACTTAGTGAAGAATTAAGTATTACATTCTGATCAGTACTAGAAAGAATCTCTTGCCTAAATGATTCACAGTATAACAACCTTGGTTTCTTTTGTTTTGTTTTGTTTTATATATTCTATTTTAATAACATACAGTTTCAAGATTGAAAAATGGATCAGTCAGTATGTGAATTACTTTTAAAGCAGTAAATCAAGTTTTGAGTGAGAAACCTCAGAAAGAACACAAGGAAGGGTAAGCCCCGGCTGCATACAAAGCCTGGTCTTTGCATCACATGTCTCTAGAATTGGAATTCAGCTCTCATATTTATTATCTTTGTAACTGTAATCAGTGACTCACATCTTTCAGTCACATATTGAGTTAAAATGAGACAAAATATTTATCCCAGTGATAATATATGTGTTATTTCATCCAGTCATAAATATAATCAACCATCCGAAAGTCTGCCTTTGTTAAACTCTGATAAAAACTAAACTATTTCCCCCAATTACTAGTTTTTGCTTACTTTTAGAGGAAAGAAGTAGAGCGGTCAACCTGCATCCTTAAAATCTCTGCTGGTATTCTGCAATCAATTCAAACTCCACAGAAGTTCCCTAAGGGTGCTCTTCACACCACTTGTATCAAATTTCTTGTTGACATTTGCTCTTGCTCTTTGCTCTCTTACTGATTCAAACTGTTTGGAGAGGGGCAGGGAACTTGAAATTTTATGCATTTGAGATTGAAGACACGTTGCTTTTTAGCCATCTAAATTTCAACTCCTAGAGTGAGACTGGTTACTGGCACTGTAATCATTGAGAAATGGCAATATCTTAAGTCTCAGAAAGACCCATTAAATTCCTCAGTCTTAATAAAGACAGAACAATTATATATATATATATATATGTATATATATATATATATATATATATATATATATATATATATATATATATATGTTCAGGGGATGGGGGAGCCTGTGTGCTAGTACTAGGGCTTGAACTCAAGTTCTTACAATCTTGCTAAGCTCTTTTGTTCATGGTAGGCACTCTACTACTTGAGCCATAGAGTCTCATAGACTTTTCTGCCTTGGTTGGCCTTAAATCCCAATATTCAGTCTCAATCCTGCTGAGTTGCTAGGATTATAGGCATGAGCCACTGACACCCAGTTTATTATGTTATTTATATTTATTTATTTACTTATTATGTATTTAACATCTCTATAGTAGTTGTACAAATAACTTTCAATTCAGCACATCAATTTATGAGTTCAATGCACTCTGTTTTAATACATGTGTTAAATTCAAAATAAAATGTACATGGTAGAAGTATAAGAAATCAAAGAACTGATCACTGCAAACAATCAAACTTTCAAAAATTTTACTGTACATATTGTTCATAATGAGTTAGTTTTCATGTTCTATAATACATTTCTAATTATTTTTATTATTGTGAAAATATCGTACAGAGGGGTTACAATTACATGGGCAAAATAGTGAGCACATTTCTTATCAAGCATTGTTGCCTCCTCCTTTGTTTCCCCTTCCCATCACTTCTCCTCTCCACACCCCACCCCCCCACCCCCCTACCACCACCACCCCCATCCCCCCACCCTCCACCCTGCCAAAGTTGTAAAGTTGGTAATGGGTCCACCTGTAACCCTATTTAAACAGTTTGTTTTTTCCCTTCCCTTCCACAAATTATATCAGCATCAAATACAGTGAAAGCAGGGCTTATACCCTGGTGGAGGTACATACAAAGCAACAAAGAAATCATCTTATAAATATGTTGGAAACAATCACAAGAAAGAAAAAAAATCTTTATCTTGGGATTCATTTCGCTTAACATCAATTTGTCTGACAGTTTCTGTTGGTCTCAGACATGTACTAGTTATTGCAAATAAGGGAAACCATGGGACCTATATTTCTTTGGGCCTGGCTTACTTCACTTAATATAATTTTTTCCAAGTCTTTCCATTTCCTAACAAATGTGGCAATGTCATTCTTTCTGATGGAGGCATAGAATTCCATTGTGTAAATATACCACATTTTCTTGATCCATTCATCTCCTGAGGGGCATCTGGGTTGGTTCCATATCTTAGCTATGGTAAATAATTCTTCAATAAACATATTTGTGCTGGTAGCTTTAGTATGGTCATGTTTGTGATCATTTGGGTAAATGCCCAAAAGCTGGGTCATAGGGGAGCTCTTGTGTGGAGTCTTTAGAGGAACCTCCATATTGCTTTCCAACTGCTTTCCAAAGTGGTTGAACAAGTTTACACTCCCACCAACAATGCAGTAAGGTTCTTTTCTGTCCACATCCCCTCTAGCATCTGTTGTTATTAGAGTTCTTGATTATAGCCATTCTAACTGTGGTGAGGTGGTATCTCAATGTTGTTTTGATTTGTATTTCTTTTATGGCTAGTGAGGTTGAGCATTTCTTCATGTGTCTATTGCCCATCCTTCTTTCCTCTTCAGAGAAGTTTCTCTTTAGGTCTTTAGCCACTTATTTATTGGGCAGTTGTTTCTTTGAGGATTTGTTTTTGGGGTATTTAATTTTTTGAGTTCCAGGTATATTTTAGATAGGAGACCCTTGTCCGTTGTATGGCTAGTGAAGATCTTCTCCCAATCCGTGGGGTTTCTATTGATCTTGCTACCTATGTCCTTTGCCATGCAGAAGCTCTGCAATTTCATGCAATCCCAACCTTTGTCCAACCTTTATTTGATTTGTGTGTTTCTAGGTCTCTATTAAGAAAATTTCAGCCTGTGCCAAGGAGACCTAGGGTTTCTCCCATTCCATCCTGTAATGTTTTCAGAGTGTCTGCTTTGACTCTGAGGTCTTTGATCCATTTAGAGTTGATTCTGGTGCAGGGTGATATATAGGGATATAGCTTGAGTTTTCTACAAGTGATTAACCAATTTTGCCAGCACCATTTACTGAAGAGGCTGTCTTTCTTCCATTCTATTTTTTAGCTCCCTTATTGAAGATTAGATGGCTATAGGTCTATGGGTTCATTTCTGCATTTTCAGTTCTACTCCATTGGTCCTGAGGTCTGTTCTTGTGCCAGTACCAAGCTTTGTAGTAGAGTTAGAAATTTGGTATTGATATTCCTCCAGCACTGTTCTTTCTATTAAGGATTGTTTTTGCTATCTTGGGTCTTTTATTGTTCCATATGAATTTTTGATTGCCTTTTCTATTTCCTTGAAGAATGAAGTTGGAATATTTACATTTCTAATTTTTATCCCTCTTTTGACAATCTCCCTGCATGTCTTAGTAGTATCCAATGGCCTGCATTCCTTTGCTACACATAGAGTTCAGTCATACATATACCTTACCCTCAGGAAAGCAATTTTTAAGAGTTGGGGTTATAGTAGAGAGACAATTTATTGTATGTCCCAGGCACTATATTATCTTCAAAATCATAAGTTAGTTTCCCATGTCAGCCCTGTATTTACTATTATTTTAGGTATGAAACCCTTGCCTTCTTCACCAAATTTGATAAGCCCAATGCTGACTTCTTGTGAAAATTCCACTTTTTCTTCTTAGACAACCTACAGGCAAGAAGAAAATGGAACATTTGTAAAGTGCTAAAGTAAAATATTTTCAGTTCATACTTTTTAATTTTAATTTTATTGTCAAGGTGATGTACAAAGGGGTTACAGTTATATAAATAAGGTAGTCAGTACATTTCTTGTCTAACTTGTTATCCCCTCCCTGATTTTTCTTCCTCTTTCCCTCTTCCCCACTCCCTTCCAGTTGTACATATTGTCATGTGAGTATTGCTGTTGCATGGGTTTCCATTTTGTCCTTGGCCTCACCATTTTATTGTTCCCCTTCCCTTCCCTAGTTCAGTTAAATGTACATACAACCCAATGCATTTACTTAATGGTTTATAAGCTAATCTAGCTTCTACATATAAGGGGAAACATGAATCCTTCATCTCCCTTTGCCTGACTTACTTCATTTAACATTTTTTCCAGGTCTTTCCATGTCTTTAAAAATAGTACAATATCAGCCAGGCGCATGTGGCTCACTCCTGTAATCCTAGCTACTCAGAAGGCTGAAATCTGAGGATCACAGTTCAAAGCCAGGCCGGGCAGGAAAGTCTGTGAGACTCATATCTCCAAAAAGCCACTAGAGAACTGGAAGTGGTGCTGTGGCTCAAGTGGTAGAGTGCTCGCCTTGAGCTGAAGAGCTGGGGGATAGTGCCCAAGTCCAGAGTTCAAGACCCAGGACCGACCAAAAAAATTGTACAATATCATTCTTTCTAATAAATGAGTAAAATTTCATTCATACACCATGATTTTTGATCCATTCATTCATTGAGGGGCATCTGAGCTTATTCTATACCTTGGCTTTAAGGTAAATTAGCAAAATAAAACAATAGGAAGTGGATAAGGGTGGAAAAGGGTGGGGTGGGGGTCAAGGGAAAAGGGGTAGAGAAACAAAGAGGAGAAGAAGGAGAATGTAGTCTGGAATCCAACATGTATCCTACAAAATTAAGAACAGTGAGGGATGGGGTATGTAGGGTGGGAATGGATGAAAATGTTGGAAGGGATGACATTGATCAAAATACATTACAGTCATAAACTGCTTTGTTAAATGACAACTCATTTGTACAATTATTTAAAGATAATAATAAAAAAGTAAAATTTACATCTCGATAGATAGTTGCTATATGTGTGTGTATTCATCTAAGAATTCTTTACCTAACAAAAATCTGTCAGAAATTGAGTAAAATATTTTTTTCAGACTATCTAAATGGAGAGACTTCACAGTCAATAGTCCTTCTCTATAGGAAATATGAAAAGGCACTTTTCTGGTAAAATCAATATGATGCCAGACAGAAATTTTGATCTTGACAAAGAAACAAGAGCAGGAAAAAAATGGTTAAATGTTAACTATGCACATGTCAAATAGCCTGCTCTCAGTTTTAATATCATGAAAAAGTAATTGATTGAGGCAAGAATAATCATATTGGAGTACAGTTCTTATAATATACAGAAGCAAAATATATGCCAACAATTGCTTTAAAAAGAAAGATAACGTGGGAAATAAAAGTATAGTCAGCTCTGTTCATCATATCTATAAGGCACTTGCAAGTTAAACCAACTATGGACAGAAAATATTTGCAAAAAACTTGGCCTATACTAAACATGCACAAATCATTTTCTTGTCATTATTTTATCAACAATGCAATACAGAAATTACTTACATAGCTTTTCATCCTATTAGGTATACATGTAATGATGTATAAATGATTCAAATTTATATGGTAGGATGTAGATAGGTCATAGAAAAAGTCTATACCATTGTTGTATAAGAGCTTGAATATATGTGAATTTTAGTTTTGGGGAACGGGTCATAAATGTTGAGAGATAGTTGTATAATACTGGTATATTCTGTTTTGTGCACAAGTGATACAATATTATTAGAAGGTAGAATATAGTTTATTAAAGATATATACTGTAAACCTTAAAGAAACTACTAATATAAGTCTAAAAGGGTTGTAATTAAAACACATGTAATTTTAACCCCTCTGTACAGTATGTTCACAAAAAAAATAAAATTAAATTAAAAAAAAAATAAAACACACTCACAAAAGGAATAAAATTAAAAGTGCGATTAAAAACATTGATTACAAAAAAAGCAGAGAAGAAGTGAGAAAAGAATTCTGAGAAAGATAACATCAAAAAATAAAAGGTAAGCTAAATTTAACCACAAATACTTATTATGTTAAATGAAAATGTTCCATTGTCTTCTCTTAAGGGGAAGAGATGATAATTCTGAAAATGTTGTCTAAAAGAACCCCATATTCAGTAGTTTAAAAGTAACAGGATAGAAAAAAATATGTGTCATGAAAAAAAAATATGTGTCATGAAAATAAGACTAAAATAAACTGAAATATCTCTATTAGCATTAACAAAGAAAAAAAGATTATTATCTTTCTTGTTTGACATAAATACATTTCATAGAAACAGGCAATTCACCAAAAATAAAGAATTTTATGTTTATGTACAACTAATGAAAGAACACCAAATTTCATCAACTGAAACTTGATAATACCAAAAAAGAGAAACAAACAAATTCTATTTATAATTGAGCATTCCAACATTCCTTTTCTAATAATTCAATAGAACAACAACAACAAAAACCTCAGTAAGATAAGCACAGACATAAACAAAACTGCCAGTCAATTTGCCCTAATTGACATTTGTGGAATATTCCACCCCAAACAGAGAATCACACATTCTTTTCCAATACACATGGGAAATTCATCAAGGTATTTCTTATGCCAATTCATTAAATCTCAACAAATTGAAGAGAAACGAAATCATGCACAATATGTTCCCAGTATAACTAAGTAGAAAGTACTAGAAGAAAATTTAAATATTTAGAAAGTAAGCACCACATTTCTAACAAATCCCTAGGTTGAAAATCAGTCACAGACAATTTATAACTGAATAATAATAATAAAAAAACCTCACCCATTAAGAGAAATGGGAACTATAAAATATGACGCTTAAAATAAAAATAACAGCATTTTGTTGTGTGCCTGTGATTCCAATTATGAGGGAAGATTTATTTAGGTAGGAAGACTGTGGTCTGAGGCTGGCCTGGTTAAAGAAGGAAACCCTAGTTGGAAAAAAAATAAAAGCCAAAAAAGGACTACAAGTGTAACTCATGTGGGGGTGCATCTAACAAACACAAGACCCTAGAGTTTTAAACCCTAGTAATATTGCCCCCTCTATATGAATAAAATGAACATAATGTGGGTAAATCCCTAAAGCCTTATGCTGGGCGAAAGAAACCAAGCACACTAAAATGGATTGTGTAGTATACCATGTTATGGTCTGAATATGGCTTTTCCATTAAGAGTTTATATGTTTGAAGCTTGTTTGCCAGTGTGGCAATGTCAAGAGGTGGGTACTAGTAAGAGTTCATTAGGTTGTACATAGGTGCGTTGCTTCTGTGGAATTAAGGTAGTTATTGTGAAACTCTGAGTCCTCATAAATGGTTTGCTATTTTTTTAAGCAAGCTTGTTCTTCTTTTGCTGGCTTCCTGTTTTGGCATATGATCTCTCCCTTTCTCTTGTGCAAAATAACATCTACCATGAAGTGATACAACCAACGAAGATCTGGCTAGAATTCATGACATGCTATTCACAATTTTAGTCCCCTTAAAGCAGTGAGCTAAATAACCTCTTTTCAAGTTACCTACCTTTGAGCATAATGGTAGAAAACGGACTAATATATAACATTTACTTAAAATTCTATAAATGACAGCCAGGAGCAGAGGAATGGAGAAGATTGACAGCAAATTCAGGGTAAACTCTGAGACAATGGAAATGAGTTGTCTACAACCATGGTGTAACACTGCATATGCATTAATCTATGTGGTTAAAACTGGGGAATTTTATCATATCTAAATTATGCCTAACTAAAGATGATTTTTAAAAAATTAGGAGAAATGGCTATATCTACCTCTATGTAAGAAAAGTATAGGATGAATTTAAGATATACATATATATATATATATTTGTGTGTGTGTGCCAGAAGAAAAATACTTAAAGAATAATGAAGGGTACCGCAAATGAGGCCAATTTGAAGGTGCTCCTGCTGAGTTAATAAAAGAAAGTTTCAGCATTTAAGCCAATGAATTATAGCTTGTTGAATAGTGTAAGAGTTATTGAATCTATAAGAGTTAATGAATGCTATCATGAACAAATCAATAAAACTAAATCAATAAGAGCAAAAATAAGAATTCTATATTATAAAAATATAGAAGCAGTAAAAATAGGAAAATCATCAAAGGGCAATAAAACTAGTAGGTTAAAGTTTTACAAATAGAGAAGACATTTGTAATAGGCCCAAAGTGTCCCCTCCCCATAGTTATTAATTTTAAAAGGAAAGATGTAGTTCATCATGGAGAAAACATCCTACCTTGAACAAAGTATCACAAATAATAGGTAAGATGTGGGAGTAGTACCAGATTTGGGAGACTAGGACACATCTTAGATGATCTTTGAGCCGTACTTGGAAGGCTGAATGGGAATTATTCAGGCAAAAGAGGCCTCCAGGCCGAAAATAGAAATAGCAGATAGAAAGGATGGCCATATAATAATATCTTGTGTTTATGCAAGTACAAGCAGTTTGCTATGAATAGGTGGATCAATATGAGGAAAGGGGGTAAAATAAGTTTTGCAAAAACAAACAGTGAAAATGTTGGGCAATTGTCAAGTAGACACGTTTTGCTGGACAGTAGTGGCTGACAAAATAGTTGTATGATTAGAAATAGGTATTTAGCAGACACTAACAATGATCAATGGTTGATAAAGAAGCCAGGGGAGTGGATGGACTCAACAGAAAAGGGAGCTAGGGTGAGAAGAGAAAATTATAGACCGTTGTAGAAACAACAGTATTTTCAGACATGGTGTCGGGAGAGGGGAAGAGGATGTAAATGGAGAAAAATAGGCCAAATGTTAGAGGAAAACAGTAAAGATAGCATGAGAGTAACCACATCATAAACAAACAAACAAATAAAATAATTTCAATTCCAGATGAAAATTCCACAGGTAGTGTCTGAATTTAAAAACTGCATTTTTTTCTGTCATTTGTACATTCCTCAGTGTAATTTGCTGAGTTGTATGGACATGTAGTCTAGTTACCTTTGTCTGTGTTTATAGAACTTCATCAGGAAAAATCAGAAACTGCTACTGGCTGATCTCTGAGGTCTCTTCTGCTTTCATTCTCTATGATACTCGGAGCTCAGATTTCTTGTTAATAGAAAACAAAGCTAAATGTGTTTCAACTATACTACAACATGGCAGAAACTGCAGCTGGATATGACTTATTTTCAAAGAAGGCAGAGGCAAGAGTCTGGAAACATATTTCAAATAATTCTAAATAATTCTAACAGTCTGCAGTTATATGAAACTTCAAGAGCTTAGAAACCGAAGAAGGGGGACTGCTATTTGTTAGCATTGCTTTAGCACATGGCTTCATTTACATGAAGGGCTGTGATGTGGGGCTGAGGTTAAAAGTTTAAACCTTCAGACAAAACAGGTGATTCAAATGCTGTCACAGATGAAGGGCCCTGCCAGATACCCGCACACAGACTGTTTCTGGTTCTTGCAAAGAAACTCATTATTCATCTGCTTGAAAGCGTTGGTACACACAGGTTATTTGTGCATTTTTCCTGAATCAGTTTTGCTCAGCAAAGAGCTAACGGATGTGTGTGCTGTATTGCTGCTCAGTGTTAAAGCACAGAAAGATTAAAATGACCAAACACCAGACCACAAGGAACTTACGGTCTAATAAGGGCAGATTAGCACCTACGTGTGTGTCATTTGTAGGGTAAAATGGAACTGATGTTATAGTAGAGGAAGAAAAAGAAATCATGGCTCCTCCTGTCCCACAAAAGCATATTAAATGTGTAGATTTGGGTGGACTGGTAGTGGGTCATCAAAGATGACTCTATACATTTTGGCACAGTTCACCATTGAGCATAGTTCCACACAATTGAGCATAGTTCTATACATTTGTAACACGTGTTGCTACACATTTGAGCACAGTTCTTGGTTAAAGCTTAAGTGGAAAAGATACAACTTTACAGGAAAGTTAATATTTAATGGGCAAAATTCCATTTCCCTCTGCCCCACCCCCCACAAGGGAAGGTTGAAGAAGTTTCTAGAAAGATAAATAAGTCATCTATCGAGGCTCAAATATTCTGGCCATTTGTGATGCTCTTTAGCTCTCAAGTATGGGTTGCTGCTGTGTAAAGGAGGATTCTGATAAAAAATAAGACATCATATAATTAACATTTACTTAAATAGCACTTCTTCTGTGCCAAGCACTGTTCCAAATGACTTACAAATATTAACTCAAATGCCTGTTATAAAACATGGAGAGCCTTATTATTCCCATTTTGCAGGTAAAAATTGAGACGTAAACTGGGTAAGTAATTTTCCGCAGTAACGTTTGTCCTCTTTCATTTTGTTGAAAGGTCTCAGAGGAAAAATAGCCTGAAACACTGTGACGAAGGAAATTGCAACTCCTGGCTGATGGCACAGTGCTGGTGGAGTCTGCATGCTTAGAACCTTGAGGGTGTCTACTATGCTTCACTCACTGAACCTTCACTTCTCTGTTCCTATTGCTCACTTCATAAGTCTCTTCAAGAACAGTGATTAGACCTGGAATTCCTATCCCCTGCCTACTTTGTGAATCCAATCTATGGATTGGGTCTATTTGCTCTATTTTCTGTCTTCCTCTGGTTCCTAGAGCTAGGTGGATCTATTATTTCTGTTTTCCAAAGACCAGTAGAGGTCCCATGTGGTTTCTGGTCCTAGATTCTCCCTCAGGCCACCCTGACATTGACCATTTATTTGCATCAACGTGATTCTCCGAGGATCTTTGTCACATTGTACCTAACGTGGAAGAGACATTACTTCTTATCAGCATGATATTTCTTCCATGGGCCCCACACAAGATTGGATTACAAAAATGGTACTGATGAACTGATTTGGCTTTTCTCTTACCTGTAGAAAACACAGGATAAGTTCTGGGTTCCGATTCATTACCAGCCATATATATAACCCATGCATTGGCTTTTGCCCATCTATGTAATGATTATGGGATGGTGTCCAATCTCCTTTTCCTATGGATCTCCCCACTGCTGGACCCAGTGTGGTCATTCCACTCACCTGCAAAGGTGGTATCTTACACCCAAGGTCTAGGATGACCACGTCTTACATATTTAAAGCATTTCAAGGCTACAGTTCTACAGTACCCACAGGGCCTTCTGACTTATAACTTGCTTCAGATCATTGTACTCATGGCATGTTCTTCTGAGTCACTGCTAAGCCAGGACAGATGAGGGATATAGGTTTCTGGCATAAATGGAATTATATCTCTTGCTTTGCCTATGGGTCCTTTCCTTGTCCATCCTACTACTTTTAGTGTGAAAATGTTGGAAAAAAAACTACATTTTTCTTTAATTTTTAAAATTTTATTGTCAAAGTGACGTACAGAGGGGTTACAATTTCCAAATAGTAAGTTAAAGGGGACTGAAACATAAATTCTTGTTCATATTTCACTATAAACTCAGGTTGATACCTGTAGCATCAACTAAGAACAGTTGTAAAATCTGAATTACTGGAATCTTTTATCTTCAGGAAACACATTGGATTGTACAGTATCTTCAACAATGATGTAACAGCATTAAACAAATGGTGTTAGGAACTAAATCACAAAGAACTATGTTTTTTTTTTTTAATGTTGTCTTAATATAAGAAGATTCTCAAGAGTTGGACACCTTGGCTTACACATTGTAATCCTAGCTACTTAAGAAGCTGAGATCTAAGGATCATGGTTTGAAGCCAGACTGGACAGGACATCTGTGAGATTCTGATCTCCAATTAACCATAAAAACAAACAAACAAACAAAAAAAAACTCAGCTGGAAATGGAGCTGTGGCACTAGTGGTAGAGTGATAGCTTTTAACACAAAAGCTCAGAAACAACACACAGGCCCTGAGCTCAAACCCCAAACAAAAAACAACGAAACAAAACAAAAGATTCTTTTTTTTTTTTTCTAGTTCTGTGACTTGAACTCTGGGCCTGGGCACTGTCCCTCAGCTCTTCCACTTAAGGCAAGCACTCTACCACTTGAGCAGGTTTTCTGGTGGTTTATTGGAGATAAGAGTCTCATGGTCATGAGCCACTAGCACCTGGCTAAAACAAAAGATTCTTAAAAGCCATGGCATGTGTCAATAACATTGCCACCCTTTGTGGTGGTAGGAAATAAAACAATAGTCAGAAACATTATATTTGTCAATAATTATTCCTGAACACTACTAAAAAAAATCTTTCATATGCACTGTGTAACCAAATAAATTTATATGTACCTTTTCTCCATCCATTACTCTAAATCTTCAATAAACTGTGATATTTAACGAATCTATCAATTCTCAAAAACATTTTTTGTTTTGTTTAAATCAGGTTGTTTATCCAGAGAAAGGCCCTTCCAAAAATAAAAATTGCCAGTGACAGCTCCCATCCTTCTATTTTCATTCCATTGTCTTGGTACCTCTGCTTTTGTCCATTGCCGTAATTTTCCTAATTGGGTGCATATTATATTTTCCTCCCCTTGTATTCCTCCTTGAACACATCTGCCTACTTTCTCTGTGTATTTTGGAGTGGTTCCTTTAAACCTTTCCTGATTCCTTCTATTGTTCACTGTTGAGAGCTTCAGCCCTCCCTCTTTTTTTATCCTCTCCAATATAACTACAAAGCACCTTCCCAATTCCATCTCTCCTATGTGGTGTTACCACACGTGAAGTCTAAACAAATCTGAACTTTTGGCTGTTCTTCAACATGTCTACCCTGTCCTCATCTCTTCACATTTGTTTCTAATATCTATGTTCCACGTCTGTCTCTCCCATTTCTCCCCACTAAAATCATACCTAACCTTGGAGGCCTCAAGTGCCTCGATTTCTCTGGGCCTTAATTCAGATGCATTCTGTTTTTCATCTCTATGCTAATGCAGCTGCACCCCTCTTATAGTTTCATGGGCCTCTTTAGAAGCTGACTTCAATGACAGGAAGACTGAGGGATTTGGCCAAGGTTAGGGTTCAAATTAGTCAAATGGTTGTTTATGTTGGCAGAAACATATTTTTCCTGCTGCCACCCTTTGGCACTTAAATGATCAGTTTTATTTTTTAAAAATCAGACACTTAAAAAGCTACAAAATCATGCTGTTTTTAGAGGCTGATAATAGGAATAAGCAAGTCATTCTCAAGATGAAAAGTCCAAGTGTTATGCTTTGTAAAATCTAAGGACAAAATTGGCCTAAACCAAGAAGTCTAGAAATCTTCTTAAATGCCTTGAATCCACAGACATTTTTTTTTCCTGTTGGAAAAGAATAGAAACAGAGGAAATCAGATTTCTGTTTACTGCCTTTGTTGTCTTAAAAGAGCAGACTCTGCCAAAACTATAGCAGTCATGCAGATCTTGGCATCTGCAATCTCTAACAGGTTTCAGATTTCCAAAAAAAAAAAAAAAATTTCAAAAAAAATGACATGTCAGCAAATGAAAGGAGTTAGGGAAATGTTGATAGGGAACAAGTGAGTTCTATATGCTCTTGAAATTCTATGAAAAAAGTGCTAATCAGAAAGCCTGCCGTCTTTTATTTTTCTTTTCTCTTTATGACAATGATTAAGTTCATAATGTCTTTCAGAGATTTGGGCAAAGAAAACAAACTGGAAAATCAATATAGCAAATGGCAAACATGACAAGGGTGTGGATTCGCCTGGGAACCGGAGTCAGTGAGAACATGGTATTTGGGTAACACTGTCCCTAGATTGGCAAACTTAGATCTGTTATATTTTATGTCTAAAATACACAGAAACACAGATGTGGCAGTAAAAGCACAGATATGGTTAGAACTGGCAATGTGAGGACAAAAATTCAGATATACTGTATCTATTTAATCTAGGTCCAACCTGCGCTTATCACAGATGAGGACAAGAAACTCCAGTATAGCAAAGTGATACATTCAAGTTAGCAGTGAGGCTGAAAACAGGACCATTATTATAATCTAGGTCTTTTTGCTCAGATTGCTTCATCTATTAGACTATCCATCTCCCCTTTTAATTCCATTCTATTCAGACTATAAGTACCATTAAATCCTAAAAGCCTAGGTACATGTTGTAGTTATATCACTGGTATGGAAGAACAATTAGAGATAGAGCAAAGTTGTGTTTACATTCCTACTTACATGTTGTAGCATTAGCAAGGGTCAGTAACAGTAATGGTCTAAGTGGCTTGAAGAAGCCCTCATGCACAAGATATGTCAAGTAATCCATGACAGGTCTCTCAGGAGCTGGTATGACATTGGGGTCATCACACTTAGCCCAAGTAGACTGCTGGCTTTGGCAATAGAAACAGAAAATGGAAAGGGAGAAACATTCCTGTATTTCACAGACTTATAATGTACTCATGCATGCATTCATGTATATAAGTATATAATCATATAATTATCTGATTGGTTTAAAAATGTGTTTGTTTTTTTCATTTGTTTGATTTTTTTTGCTAGTCCTGGGGCTTGAACTCAGGGCCTGGGCTCTGTCTGTGAGCCTTTTTGTGTTCAGGACTAGCACTCAACTGCTTGAGCCACAGCACCACTTCCAAGTGTGCTTTGTTTTATTTGTGAAAGCTAAGACCAAATTGGTAGAGATGTGCCTAGAAACAAAGGACTATCAGTACTTGGCCAAATGGCTTTGGAATCTGGGCTAAGTGGGTAGGAAGAACCTGGAAATATAGGCTGGATTGTGATTAAGTAGAAAACTTAGGTTTCCAGGTAAACCTATGCACAAAGTCCTGAAAAAAAAATGTACTGGATTCATTTGGAATTGAACTGTAACACTTCCAGGCCTATACAAATATGACTTGTAACGATTATTTTTTGTAAAATACAATGGACTGTTTGTGCAGTGGAGGATGAACTACAGATTAAAAAAAAAAAAACAACTATCCTCCAATGTACATTAGCGTCTATCTTGAAAGCAGAATTTGAGTGGAGATATAGAACAGAGTTCTTAAAGATACTTCTTCTTTGTTACCATTGTCCCTGGAGTGCAACATCCTATCCATACTGCAGCAAGCTGACTTCCAGAAGGACTAGCCGGGGAGGAGGGTACTCTGTTGTGTGGATAGACGGCTCCTCAGAAGCTAGACCACATGAGTAATAGCTCTTAGACCAATATCTGTTTGAGAATCATTCCTATTGTCCTCATTTTTGAACTCAGAAACATACCCTTTTATTTATTTTCATCTTTTTTTTCCTCCTGAATGGGACTGAATGCAAAAACCATGGTGAAGATATCCATGTAACACGGTCTTCCAGCAGGCATAGGTTCAGGAGGGTGGGGCTCCCATGTGCTTCTTTTTGAAACTGGGTTAGAAATGTGACCTAATGCTGGAAAAGTCTGTAGCTCCCAAATAGGAGGGGAGCTGTGAAAATGTGGTGCTGGAGGTGTTGGCAGGTTGCCATCCCTACAGAATTGCACAATCAGCTTCCAGAACGTATTTCCCAAGTGAGCGAGAAACCAGGAAGCTACACTAGGGGGCAGACTAACCTAGACCTTGCTTCCCACCCTGGAATGAGACTCTAGTCCATTATATTTGACGTGAAGCATTATGGAAATAGAATCCTACAACTGAATAAAATCGTGACACTGCTTCAATTATCATTGATGAGGATAGTGTCTCTCACAGTTTGTCCTTATTTAATGTTGTCCTCGGGGCACTTAATGTCATATAGCTTTCATTTACATAAGATTGAAAGAAAACCAACAAAAGCCTGTGAAAATACTGAATAACCTATGATATTACAACTATGTTAATAGAGTTATATTATTAAAAATAAGTATCATAGCATAATGATCAAGAACACACAAATATTCTTCCAAGGATGAAAAAAATAGGTGAGACACTATTAGGAAACTTGAGTCCATAATGCCAATTTATTCCTCATTGAACATCTTGTGGTTTCTTATTTTGAATTATGAGATTTCCTTTCCTTTACTTCTGTGTGACTGTGAGTTTTCTAGGGATCAAGAATACAAGCTGTGTGAAGTGGATTGTTTCAGAAACAACCTCAGCATTATTTCAGCTGTGATTGCCCTATACTAGTACTTCTGAATCCTCAGACCTTTGAATCCAAGTGGTTTCAGGATGTTGTGTAGACGGATAACTTGGAGTCTATGCTTTTTTAAATAAGTTTTTTTATTGTGAAAATACTGTACAGAGGGGTTATAGTTACATGAGTAAGGTAATGAGTACATTTCTTATCAAACCCAATGCTTTTTATAAAGTGGTTTAGTTGCTACAATTCCCACAAGCCATTATTTAAAATTATCTAACTAGCATGGATAAGGAATGCCCATTTTTCATTGCATTTCATTACATTTCTGAATTCTCCAGAGATAGAGAATCAGCAAGATCTACATAAGTCGATTTCTTACACATAACTGGTTCATGCAACTATGGAGGCTGGAAAGCCCTAAAATCTCTAGTCAACCAGTTGGAGATCTAAATACATTGGAAATACCTGAATTTGAAGGCCTAAGGACCAGGAGAGCTGATGGTTTAAGTTCCTGTCTGAGTCAGGATCTAAAGGTAGAAGATTGATGGATGCAAGCAGAGAGAGCTAAAAACTGTTTTCCTTATTCAACCATTATTTTCCTATTTAAGCCTTCAACAGACTGGATGAAGCTGATCATGTTAGTTTTACCCAGCCTAGATAAATTCAGGTGTCAATTTTGTATAGAGAATGCTCCCCAAACATAACCAGAATAATGAGAGTTTCATGGTCTATTTGACACATAAAATTGACCATTACAGCTAGTCTTTTGCTTCATATCTATTTTATACTTTAGTGATTATTAAGCACTTATTAACATTTTATCTCATTTAGTTGCCACAATCATAACAAGGGCTCACTGAGATCACTAGTAATTATTAAATCACTGGGTGATCTTCATTTCTTTTATAAAAATCAAGAATAGAGAGATTTTTTTAAACTGAATAACATGAAATTAGTAGTACTTCTTCCAACTCTTAGTACTGGGCTCTCTGTCCTAGGCTCTTTTCACATTTCACATTAAATTTCTCAGTCTAAACAACAATCAAATGTTCCAAAGATAAGTACTCTAACATGTGAAGTTAATTTTTCTTTGACTACATTTCTCAGCCTTAAGATGTACATAGTGTATCCCTAGTAGGCTAAGTACATTACGATAGAAGTAATTTGAGCTCAGTGATGGTAGAAGTTAAAAGGATCAAGAAAAAATGGAATACATTTGTCAGTATAATTAGTAAATATAGAGCTACAAGAATGACCCTTCTCAAAGAGTTCCTCTCTAGTGACTCAGATTTGTAAGATTTCCTTTTGTTCATTACTTTCCCCAAATAAAACATTCCAGAGACATATAGCACACTGTTTGTCAGATGCTTTTATTTGGTAACCAGGGACACCAAGATCTTTTAAAGACTGAGCCTCTTAGTGATGGGTACAAAAAACATAAAAAGAAAGAAAAAAGGGAAGGCTGAACCAAACAGATCATGTTTTATTCTCTTAATCTTATATGGAGTGAGAGAGGAGCCACTAAGACAAAAATGTAAATTCAACTAATTTTTTTAACCTTGTGAGAATTCAGAGGACCTAAAATCGGTGTCAGGTAAAACTCAAGTACAGCCAAAACCATCCTTGAAAACCTTAAATCACTCTGCGCATATAGACACTATTTAACAATTTATATGTACAAGTCAGGTGCCAGTGGCTTCTCCTATAATCCCGGGAAATTGAGACCTGGAGGATCATGGTTCAAAACCTGCCTAAGCATAAAACTCTGTGAGGTTCTATTTTCCATTTACCAGAAAAAAATCTGGACTAGAAGCATGGTTCAAATGATAGAACACCAACCATAAGCAAAAAGCTGATTAAGAACCAGAGGACCTGACTTTTAAGACCCAGTACCTTAAAATTTTTACATATTCAAATAAATGTATAACACAATCCATAATAAAAATGCATAAAAATAATAAAAATAAAAATAATAAAAATAGCTAGGATATGGAAACAACCCAGATGCCCCACCACAGATGAATAGATCCAAAAATTGTAGTATCTATACACAATGGAATATTATGCAGCCATTAGAAATGACAAAATAATGGCACTTGCAGGGAAATGGATGGAGCTAGAAGGAATCATATTGAGCGAGGTAAGCCAAGAGCAAAGAGACAAACGGTACATGGTCTCCCTGATAAGTGGATGTTAAATCCAAAATGTTAGGTGATACAGGACTTAAGAAACAAAGAATTCCCACTCATCTGGTCGAACCACTACTAAATAGCCCCATGCTGCTGATCACATGTATGGTATATAACATGTGAACACCATTATAGGTTATAGACTGTGATAGACAATTTGCTCCAGGAAAGTTAGAATGAACTTGTGACTTTAAGTGAGCATCATTATTCCACAATACTGTGAAATTCGGGAAATTATGTAATCACTTAATCACAATCAAAAAAAAATAAAAAAGAACCTCTGGGAAAGTAGGGAGGGAAGGGGTAGTAGGGAGAAAACAATGGAGGGGGTAACAATGTTCAAGAGGAAGTGTACTCATTACCTCACTCATGTAACTGTAACCCTCTGTATAGTATCTTTACAATAAAAACATAAATAAAAAAATAAAAAAAATTTTTAAAAATGCATGTGTAAATTTTAATGTAGATTTACATGAAAACTACAAATTATGCCACATTAGACTTGCACTTGATACAGCATGAATGATTATACTATGAGAAATGTGGATGATGGGAGAATCTCTTTTCTTTTTTATAATCTTTTTTTATTATTAATAAGTTTTTTATTGTGAAAATAGTGTACAGAGGGGTTACAATTACATGAGCAAGGTAATGAGTACAGTTCTTATCAAGTATTGTTGCCTTCTCCTTTGTTTCCCCTTCCCATCTCTGCTCTTCCATCTCCCCCTCCCCTCCTGCCAAAGTTGTAAAGTTTGTTTTTCAACAACGTCTTGTACAAATGGGTCCACCTGTATCCCTATTTAAACAGTTTGTTTGCCCTTCTCCTCCACAAATTATACCAACATCAAATACAGTGAAAACAGGGGTTATACTGTGGGGGAGGGACATACAAAGCAACAAAGAAATCATCTTATAAATATGTTAGAAACAATCACAAGAAAGAAAAACCACTTGAGTCCTTATCTTGGGGTTCATTTCGTCTAACATCAACTTATTGCAAATAAGGGAAACCATGGGACCTATGTTTCTTTGGGCCTTGCTTACTTCACTTAATATACTTTTTCCAAGCCTTTCCATTTCCTAACAAATGGGGCGAATGACAATTCCTTCTGATGGAGGCATAGAATTCCATTGTGTGTATATACCACATTGTCCTGATCCGGAAGAATCTCTTGTCTCATCTTCTCTCCCTCCATAATATGTTCTCACTTGGTGGTAGGGTCAATCTGAGTTGCAAGACAATTTTTCTTTTAATTTTGAAAGAATTTCAGACAATAAAAGTGATGAGGATAACACAAAGTGATGCTCACATTCCAGGCATGCTTGCTTTAATTCTTCCTTATTTCTTCCATGTATTTTTTTGGAGTACAGTCTTAAGCATTGTTTTTCCTTCTTTGTGTATGCATTGTTCTACATCTCAGAGAAATTATGGGAGTAGTTTTATCAGTGTTACTTGTATATATTAGAAATTGATAAAAATGTATAAATAAAGTAAGAATTCCTGAAGTATTGACCTGTCCAACTAAAGTGAGTAAGCGAGGAAGAATAAAAACAGGTACTTCATTGTTGGAAGGATGCTATTTAGACTGACTTATGAAAATCATTATTAAACCAGAATAAATTCTGCCTTTTTGCAATTTGCATTACTAATGTGCTATTACACTTTCGTGCCTTTATTTTTACATACAGATGCGAATGGCATGTAAGATCTCATGAATAATTCAAAGATTCACTGTGAGTTCATACCTCTGGATTCTATTGTTCCTCAGCCAAGGAGGATGGCTTTCTGTTTTGCTGGAGCTGGAAACATTGTCAGTATGCAATATTATGGTTATTAACATTATTGCAAGTGATTATTGTAATTACTAGTAATTTTTACCAGTAATTACTAAGTTCCTGCATTATCTGGTCTTCAAACATTAAGACACAACTCACAGATTTCAAAATATAACTCACTGCATCTTAATGTCTGTTAGACAGCAAGGCTGGTTAGTTAGTTGACAACTGACAGAGAACTTGACTATATATTCTCAGACAGGCTTAGCACATACATTGCACTTCCTTAACAATTTGTTCCAGATCACAGAAAATACTGAAAATTTGTGAATACAAAGGAAGGAATCTCTGAGAAACCTGGATGAGGAAGTCAAATGAGTTGAAGGCTTCTGCTCCTCTACAAATAACACTTGCTTAGCTGCTGCCCTATGGTTTTAATGGTACTTAACACTAGTTGTCAATTCTGAGTAGGTATAACTAATCCTCAAAACACTGCTGTGTACAGAATACATTGGTTTCTATAAAGTAGAACAGGTTATAGGTTTACAGTTACAGGAAAACAGCTAAAGTAACACAATGACGTCCCTAAAGGATGTTAAGGAACAATAGCTGCTTGCCCCTCGCTGTTACACTACAAAAACTCGGATCATGTAAGTAACAGAATTGCAATAAATTCTGGTGAAGAGAAGGAAGTGACAACTGTGATATAGAACAGCTTGAGCATATGATGGAAGGAGATGTGACTATAACCAAAGAACACAGAAGTTGAGAGCAAAGGTACTTGATAGGCACTTGGCACTTGATCTGCCATGTCTTGCTGCATAGTGTTGGTCAAAAAAACTAAAGGAAAGATGTGAGAGGAAGAAGCTACCATTAATGAAGCCTTCACTGGGGCAAGAATTTCACAAAAATCATGTCATTTAAACCACACAAGAATTACAGAGAGAGGTGTTATTCATGCAGATACGGAAGCAGTGGTCTGCCAAGATAGAAGAGCTAAGTAACAGTGGTAACTGTGGTGGATTATGCATCAGACAGGCTGAGATAAATGTCGTTTATTCTGGCTCTAACACACATTGGCTGAATGTCCTTCAGCAAGTTATTAATAAGCTACCTTTCTCTTCCTATTGTTAAGTAAGCACCCTTCACTTTGAGCTATACTTCTAGTCCCTTCTCTTACTTTTTAACTGAATTTTTTTTTGTCTTTTCTTTCTTGGTTCTGGGGAGCAAACCCAGGAGGCTGCACTTGCTAGACAAGCACTTTGTCACAGAGCTACATCCCAGCCCCGTTTTTCTCACTTGTAAAATTGAAATATAATTATACTTCTGTTGTATATGTTTGTTGGCAGTCATAACTAAGATTGTGTGTCGTTGTGTACATTAGCACCTGAGGCCATTCAATATTTAATCCCTTAATAATATTGTTTTTAAAATAGAATTTTCCCAAACCAAAAGCCTACATTTCCCCAGTTTTGTCATCTGAGGAAGGCAGTTGACAATAATGGCTCTCCTCTCTCTCCAGATTAAAAAAAATGTTACAGTCCTGGGGAAAAATGGGGGGAAATCTCCGGTTGATGAAGGCGTGTGTACATCTTCACAATTATTCCTTACTCATGTTATAAGTCTTACTTATTTCTTCAGTCTTCCAGTGGAAGCTTCTGAAAAGCAAGAGTTGTATTTTTACTCCTTTGGAGGCCTCATATGTCTAAATCAGATTTTAGAAAGCATAAAGTGCCCAATAAACCTGAATGCAGTAACTCTGATATTCATTTATCAGCTCACTTTCACTCAAATGAGGAACATTTTATTTTGTGTTTATTATTTCTGATGGAAAGCTGTATAATCCATTTTGTTTTATATAGAATAGGGTATGACTGAGAGTCAAGAATGCTACTAGGGTCCAGCAGTCACATTTTTATGATATTATAAATCTCCCTCTTCCATATGTCTTAAATATTGTTTCTAGTAATAGAAATAATATAAAGGGGGGGCATATTACCTTTTTAATACCCACAGGTGTTTCATTCTTAACCCCCTTTCTTGCCCATATTAATTGCTACACTTATCCAGTCCTGAAATAAATGCATATTAATTTTTAGTGTTGTTTATTTTATTTCTGCAGGTGCGTATTAATTTTGGAGTCAGTTAAGCCTGTCTAGACCTTAAATGCCAACAAATCTCTTAAGCACCACATTTATTTTTTTATTGTTTTTGTTATATTCTTTATTATAAGAATTAATGAATGTAGTTTTTATAAGCTTATTACTTACCCTGAAGACTGGATTTGAATGTGCTGTTCTGGTCTGCTGAGTAAATGGAGATTTAATTACAGATATTTAATTGCTTATTATGAACTTGATGGATTGGAACTAAATAAACCCTTTTTCCCCTCTTTTCCATCTTTAAATCCACTCCACAAACTCATCATGCTCTCGCTGCTATACTATACAATTTTCACTGCTAGCCCAGCAACCACCACTGCCTGGGATTTGGTATAAAACATATGTATGGGGGGCGGGGAGTGTAGTTGTAGAGATGGGAGGGCAGGGATGATAAGGGAAAAACAACGGAGGAGGCAACAATGCTTGATCAGAAATGCACTCATTACCTTGCTCATGTAATTGTAACCCCTCTGTACTGTATTTTCATAATAAAAAACTTATTAATAATAAAAAACATATGTATGCTTGGCAATAATACAAGAACAATCTCTTAAAAAGTATGTAAAGGTATTTTGTGAACAGAAAATAAGGCTAACTTTAGGAGAAAAGGATTTATGAATTAGAGAGGAAGATAATCACTATTTTATTTTATATTATGCCAGTACTGGGATTTGAACTCACAGGGCCTTACATTCTTGCCTAGCTTTGTCCACTTAAGGCTAGTGTTCTACCAATTGAAGCACACCTCTCCTGATGACATTTTTGCTAGTTAACTGGAGATGAGGATCTTTCAAATTTTTGTACCCAGACTGGCTTCAAACCATAAACTTCAGCCTCCTGAGTAGCTAGGAGCATCCAACATTGTAATTTGAGAAAACACAGCACTGGAGTTTTGAAGTTAGAAAACCCAAAGATTCAAGCAAAATACAGAATTCAATAAAATTTTGATATGCAGCCATATTTATTCTTATAAAAAGTCAAATGCAAAATGGAATATAATTTAGAAAGACCTTAGTGGTTCTAGAGCACATAGTAATGAGTCATTACAGTGATGGATTCAACTACATTTCCCTTTCACGTTATTTTGGATGCAATCTTACAGAAAATTATACTTCATATAAATTACTGAGCTGGATTATGGTCAAATTTCTTTGTGCTCTAAAAATGTCTGTCCTATAGTATCAAATAATGTTCATATAATCTTGCTAGTTGATGAGTTTTGTATTCTGAAGGATTTTATGATGAAGTTTAACTAAATGAGAACACCTACTCATATTTTGGGCTTAGAATTTGGAACTGTTTATGTTGACTCAAGAACAGGAAGTTAAAAACAGCTTGTTTCAGCAAAACTGTACCAATCAATATGACTTCCAATGGAGTGCCAAAAATAGGCCAAGTTCACACAATATTTTTTACTTTAAATGTATCTTAAATATTAGGTCACAATGTAGTTCTTGCTATGCAGGATAAAAATGCACTGCAAAGGTTTTCTTTATTTAGAATGTTTTTTTCCATCGGATGGACCTGGAAAAAATTATGTTAAGTAAAATAACTCAGGTCCAGAAGACAAAAGATGTGTATCTTCTCTCATATGTGGAAGTTAGATCTAATTTATAAGTACACAAGTAAAAAAAAAATACAGGGTCATATTCACACAAGTATACACACACATACACACACACACACACACACACACGCACACACACAAAACACACTAACCAATGTATAATATATTCAGGAGAGAGTTCAAAGAATGTAACTCTTTAGAATACGTAACTTACAGTCTAATAAAATGGTTGCCAGGATGCTGGTCCTTGAGACATATTGTGGGGAGGTCCAGGGAAGAGGAATACACAAATAAAGAGAGGAAGGGGAGCAATTGTAGTTTGTTGGAAAATCCCTAACTCACATTTTATTTAGGGTCACTTCTGCTTGGCATGGAGCACAATGCCAGCTAGGTCAGTGATCCCTGAATCTAGGGAATTCCACAACCGTCTCTCCAGTGAGTTGCTTTACACAGACTTGCTTAAGCAGATTGCGTGCCTCGCCTGGATAGTCATGGAGTTGTTCTTTCACTATTCTGATCACTGAATACATTGTGGGAGCCACTGTTCCTTGATCTGCTTTAAGTGCTGACCTGAAGCTGAGCTTTCTGTTGCAGTGGTTGCCACTGAGGCTGGTATAAACTCTTGCCTTGGTACATTCAAGATTGTGCTGGCCCAGG
Organism: Dipodomys spectabilis; assembly: GCF_019054845.1. Taxonomy (NCBI): domain Eukaryota; kingdom Metazoa; phylum Chordata; class Mammalia; order Rodentia; family Heteromyidae; genus Dipodomys; species Dipodomys spectabilis. The sequence continues at coordinate 19,727,555 of NW_024870817.1, read as the reverse complement.
GCAGTGGTTCAACTTCTTACTTTGTTACCCGATCATTCCCAGCACACAAACTGGCTTCTACTCAAGTGTTGGATTGTGTTCATGGCTTTGAACTTCATAAATGAACAACTTCCATTTCCCCTACTGGATCCACAGGCAGCCTTTACTCACCTCTCTCATGGTGATTTTAATTCAAGGCTCTCATTGTCCTTCTTTGGTGCTTGTCAGTGGTCAGGAGAGCCCATTCACACTGGTAGGTTTCAACAGTAATGTTTTTAATTTTTGTGGAAATTTATATACCTTCTGCATTCTAACCTTCAAGGTTTTTATCACATACCTAAAGTATGTGATATTGTGCTTCTCTGGGTTATCCTCTACGAATGTTTTCATAAAAACAATAATTTTTATAACATATATATCATATATATAGCTAGATTGTGTTATAGCTTATTTATAGTGAAATATTCCATTTACAAAACTGCACTATTTACGTTTGGTGATAGTCAAGGTTCACTTAAAAATTATTTATAAAGTAGTAATTTGGTGAAAAAAGCTATCATTTTAACAATCTTTGTGGCATTGAAGAAAATTTTGTGTTATTTTCCAGAAAAGACTTAAAATATACATGACAATATCAAAATTACATTTAATGTAATACCTCAATTTATTATTAGCTAGTGCTCATTATATGATTTCTTCCTCTGGGTGACAGAAGAATACAAACAATATTCACTGTATTTAATATATTCTTTGCTTTCTGAGCTTCAAAAATTCAGATTTCTATGATAAGCTTTTTTTAAATGGTTCTACATTGCATATGGTCTGTTGGGCACAAACCCAGGTTGAGTAATGGTCTTCACAGATCCAGTTTGGGCTATAAAGGAAGCATAAACTTAAGAGTATATAAAAAAGAGGTTTCTCGAGTGTGATGAGCTGGCAATAGGTTCTTCATCAGAGACTGGTAATATCATAGTAACTAAGTGTAAAAACATAAACATCTTCTTTCTTACACTAAAAGAAGGATGGAAGACTATTTCAACATAAGATACAAGATTTATCTAACTGTCAATAACTGAAAATACTGCATAGTATTTTTCAAGAGTAGAGAATAGAAAAACATCTGCATTCTGGTCCTTGATACACCCTTAAAGAGTATCACAGCACTGATTATAGCATAGGATGGACATGCCAATTAAATGGGACATTCTTAGAACATTGGTGCTAAGGCCAGAAATCAGCAAATGATAAGCAAAGTCAGTATTAAAAGAAGCATTTTAGCTGGGTGTCATTGGCTCATGCCTGTAATCTCCCCTACTCAGAAGGCTGAGAGCTGAGGATAGAAGTTTAAAGCCAGCCCTGGCAAGAAAGTCTGTGAGATTCTCATCTCCAAGTAACCTTTGAAAAGCCAGAAGTAGAGCTGTGGCTCAAAGGCTAGAGCACTAGCTCAGGGACATTGCCTAGATATTGAGTTCAAACCCCAGGACTTGCACAAAAGAAACAAAAACAAAAAACAAACAAAAAGCCTCCACAAGCCAGTATTTTCATTAAACTAAAATATATTTAGAATGTATTATATGTGCTTTTTTTTCTCTAGGATGAATGACACATTTTTAAAGACTTACTTGGCTTAAGGGAAGAGAACTTTAGATATTCCAGTATCTCAGAGATTTGAAAAGATCATTTTAGCTGGTTTGGTGAAGGTGTCAACAGAGCAAGAAAAGTCAACTTTCACTATCTCTTGGCTTTTATTTATTTATTTTTTGGTGGATATGCCATCAGGTACTCAATAATGGAAGTGATTCTCACCTCATATTTCTTCAATTCCATGGGCTTGGAAGCAATTTTAGCTGATTGCACTTGGCTCCTTGGCAGTCCAGAGAAGTTTAACAAACCAAAGTCAAAGCCAGGAGAAAAGAATCCCCTCACTTTTGAATAAGAAATGGTTTTAGTTATCAGAATGCCTTTATTTTACATCTAAGTCATAGAAAAGTTCCTGATAATAAGGGGAAAAATGGTATTTTGCTGAATGAGTTACATGGATTATTTCACCGAATCTTCATGAAGTGGGATTCTCATCTCCAATTTATAATGCTTTAAACTGAGGCACATAAGCTTAGGCAACTGCTTAAAGACAATACATATAAATCAGTAAGTGAAAGAGAGATGTGATCCCAGCCATCTCACTATCATGACAAGAGTTTAATTACTGCATCATTGACTTTTCATTTTTTAAAACTTTATTTTATTGTAAAGATGTTGTACAGAGGGGTTACAGTTACATGAGTAAAAAAATGAGTACATTTCTTGTTGAACATTTTTATCCCCTCCTTTGTTTTTCTCCTACTATCCTGCCTTTTCATGTTTAAAAGAAAATTGTTTATAGAATACTATGTAGTAATTTTGGAGAATTAAAACCTGGATTTTCTGTTTCCATCTTCTGCAATTGATGAATTGTATGGAGCAATTGTGACAGTGATTAGTCTTAATACACACACACACACACACACACACACACACACACACACACACTCAGTAGTCCTTACTTCATTGTCTTGCTTTTGCCCATTTCTTATTCCTAAAAACCTTTGCAATACGTCTAATTTATCAGCCCTGAAGAGGTTTGTACAATCTTTCATCAAAGTACCTATTTGAAAAATAACTAAAAATGTTTGGCCTTCCAACTTCCAACTTCAATTTCTGCATGTGACTTCTTTTTCCATTTTCCCCAATTTAAACCTAAAGATGTTCTATATGTTTCCTGGCCAAATAGTTATCCCCAGTCCAAACACAAACAAATTTTGCTCCTTTAAATATTATAGCTATTAATTAGATGCCTTTTTTTCTTACATAGTAGTTAATCATATAGAAAGGTTTGTGAACCTTTTCACAGATGAATTGGGCATATAGTGTAGCTGCCCTGGCCAAGAAATCAAGAACTGTCAACATGTAAAAACCTGTTAGGGGACTGTCTCACATTATAAGCTCCAAGGTAATCTAGCCCCTTAGTATAGTTTTAACTCTTCTCTGAGATTAGAAAAATTATATATAATTATATATAATTATAAATATAATTTTATCAGGCATGTAGTCATATATTGGGTTTAATTTGACCAATGTAACCTTTGTTTCCTTATCTTTTTTTCATCTCTTATAAGCTATTATATCTTTCCTCTTTTCATCTCCATAGTTCCAATACAGAAACACTTTGGTTAGTCTTTTCAGTATAAATATTTCATTACCACCTTAACCAAAATTTGTAATTATTTTATCATAGTAATATACATTCACTTCTTGTACATCCTTTGCTTGTTCTTGTCTCATTTCTCCATTTCTTTAGGATGTCTTATCATTCACTAACATCCTAAAAAGAAAATAGAGGTTCTGAAAAGTTAAAAGGTGTGGCAGTGATGTCTTCTAAAAGATTAGAATTCTCAGTCTCACATTTGAGAGGTAATCTCACAAGACTGCAGCTTTGCTTTTTGTAGTTCTCCAGGAAACTTCTATATGAATTCAACCACTATCAACCTGATCCAGGAAAAACCTTAATGAAAAATGGACATAGAACAAAATCTAAGAACTGTTTGTACTTATTAGAAAAGGTCAAAGATCTTACCCAGTACCAAACATTTCAACATTGGCCAGTTAAAGAGGATGACTATGTGTCATCCTAAAATGTGTTTGAAAAGCCACTTAATGGTCTTGGGGGAATGCTCATATTATGATCAAATGCAAGATCAGAGGTCACAATTCCAATCTTGTTAAATAAATACTTAGAGAAGAAATGGAAGGAAAAGAAGTTCCAAAAATTTAATAATATTTCTTTCCAAGCTACTTCTTTTGGTCTTCGTTTTGTGTGTGTGTGTGTGTGTGTGTGTGTGTGTGTGTGTGTGTGTGTGTGTGTACATGTTTTTTCTATAAGGCATATGCTACTTTCATAACCAAAATAAATGTTTTAGGGGGGAAAATATAGTCATAATGCTTTATATACATGCAGGAAAACAGAGAGAACATTAGGGTTGGGATAGCTGACAGGAGACGGATTGAAGGGGACACAGATCAAGAAGCATTGCAACATAAATTGAAATTGGATTAAAACCCCTTTGTACAACAACTACTAAAAAATAACAAAAATTTTACATTGGAAAAAAAAGATGCAGATACAGTGAGCAAAGGGCCACGTCTGTCCACAATGACACAACCTGGAGAAGCCCACTGATGTGGTGGCACTCTCCACTTTGGATAATCAGATGCCCAGGCCCTGAACACTTGTAGTGCATCTCACCAATTGGACTTTTCCTCCACACACCTGCATACTTTTAACTGTGATACAGGAGCTGCACTTCCCTGATGAGAGATAAGGTCCCAAGAAGCAAAAGTCTGCTTAACATACCTCTTTTCTCTGCATCAGAGCTGCATCCTTGACCATGAGACTGGGCACCGGGCAGTAGAGGACACCCCTCCCCCCCCATGGGGATGTCCACTCAGCATACTTCCCTCTTTGCCAGGGACTATTAAGCAATTGGCGCCACCAGGAAGCAAATAGGAGAACCAAGTCTTTGTGCAAATGGGAGTTTGGGTTGCAATACTAATTGCAGTTTTCATCAGGATAAAGATATCCAGATGTGAGAGAAAATGAAGTTCTCTCCCATGCCGTGAAACAGATGACTGAGTTAAAAGAAACATTTATTTTGCAAAGGAAGGAAACAAATACACCTGTGCTATCTTCTGTCTGCTCACATGTTCCTTAAATTAGATTTAACCCATTACACAGGCCATATTCACTAAAGAACAATTGGAGTACTATACTGAAGTGCTTTTGATGTAAACTTTTAAATGAGGAAAAAACAAAAAATATACTTATATGATACTTGGAGATAGATGTAAGCCTTGTAGAGAGGTATACACAAAAAAATTGGTCTTTCCAAGCCTTTCTTTGAATGCACTGATCCATTCTATACATTTTATATGGAGAACATTTGGGATAGGTTATTTCTAACATAGGCCACCAGCTCCACACTCTTATTTTATTCCTATTTGTTGGTTGACTAGTTGATAGGTTTTACCCTTGCTGAGTAAGAAAGATGACACTCAGCAAGAGAATTTTAAAAGTACAAAAAGAAAAATAGCTGTCATGAATGTGGAATCCATGGATTGGTGTTTGAAGGAAATAACATGACTTTATTGCTACTAGTTACGCAGAATAATTTTTAGCAGTGTCTCATCCCAGATGACAGTTTACTAGCACATTCAAAACAATGAAAAGCATGGGCTACAGATAAAAATAATTCAGAAAGAAGAATGAAGTTTGGGCCAAGTCTACAGAAAAAAAGGTTCAAATATCTTATGAAGTATCAAACCAAGCTGAAGTCTTTCAAAATTTGGAACAGTTTACTTTTGGCCAAGTCCAGCTTCCTGTTCACAAGAATGATGGCTTCAGATTAATTTTTGAACATCAAACAGGCCTTTTTTTTTTTCCGGGCCTCATTTTGATGAATTCTGATGGGTAATCAGAAATACATGGATTAACTCTGCTTTCAAATAAACATGGGTTTAGCAATTAAAGAGCAGAGAGCTTGGCACAGTGAGTTCTAAGATCTGCCAAACTCCAAACATGGGACTAGTCAGTTCAGGGTATTGGATGAGCCCCCCACCTCTGGGATTAAGTTAATAAACTTCAGGTCACTCTGTTCTGTTCCATCCCATCCTGAAGGAAGGGAGACTGGCATAGGATGAGTTAACTGTCTCTCCATATTCTGCTTTTGATTAACCACTCAGTATACCTGTGTCCTACAGAGGACTAGGGCAGTTGAGAATACCTCCCATGCTGGTCCCTGTGGATTCCCTACAACCTATTACCTCCCCTGCAGATTGTAACTGTGCTCTTCATGGAAGAGAAATAAAGCTTTTGTTCCTACCTATACTATTTTATTCTTCTGTTTGACTTCATAGTTTATACAGCTAGAAAATCAGCTGACAAGGAAACCCTGGAGAGCTAGTTCCTTATAGAGCTTCATGATATGACTCTGTGAGCATCACCTGGGGAGGTGATCCTAACAGATTTGTGCTGAGATGCTACAGATGTCACACTGTGCCTTTATGGAGTCCCATAGGCACAGCATGAAGTCCTAAATGCCAAGGGTTGTAATTTTTTGCTAGAATTATGCAAAGGTGTAAACTTCTGGTGTAGGTACTTTCTACTTGTGTGACCTTCAATATTCAGCTTAACCTCTTGCTTTCTATACCTATGAGTTAAAAATGATCATGCTAGCCAGTTGTGAGTGGCCTATGTCTGCAATCCTTGCTACTCAGAAAGCTGAGATCTGAGTATTATGATACAAAGACAACCCTGAGCAGGAAAGTCCATGAGACTCTTATCTCCAATAAATTACTCAGAAAAAGCCAGAAGTGATGCTGTGGCTTAAGTGGTAGAATGATAGTTTTGAGTTAAAGAAGCTCAGGGACAGTGCCTAATCCCTGAGTTGAAGAGCCAGGACAGGTAAAATAGATAATGCTGCCTAATTTACAGGCCTGCTGTGATCATTTAATAAAGATATGCTCATTAAATGTTAGCTATTATCAATATGTAACTAAACTTCAGTGGATTTTATTTAAATTTTCAAATTTTGTCTCAGGTTATTTAAACCAAAGTTATTAATTCTCCAATAATGTAATATTTCCAAAGAAAGCTGGATTAGAAAAGGGATAATGCTTTATAAGTTCATATTAGATGAAAGTGCATTTGGGAATACTGCTGTTCTCAGCATTCTGGCTATAGATTTGCAGTCTTCAGAAAGATATCAAATTGACTAGATTGTGCAATGTCAGCAAAAAATTCTACTTAAGTAATAAGAGGATATGATATGGATTTTTCTTAAAGGCTTGTATATATTAGTGAAATGCATGCTTGTGGTTTAGAATTTACCTTCTCCCCTCACTACATGTGCCTGAAAGTTTTGTGTAACACCAAATCTTGTATAACACATGCAACCTTGAGTCCACTGCTTTTAGGTAGCTAGTCTGGAAAGCAGGTGCATATAGAATTAAAGATAGCATTTAATCTTAAATTCTGCTTCTTCTGGGTAACACAGTCCAGACTCAAGAGAATCTTACTGGCATCCATGTAGCACTACGCTCCCACAATGACAGTGAGTTGTGGCAGCCTGGATTGTTATACATCAGGAATAAACAAGTCATGCATGGCTGACAAGCAGGTCTGCAGAAGAATGTGCCAAGGGTCTTGAGTCAAAGCCAGGTTTGGGTTTGAGGTGGATTTGAAGCTCATTCTAGAGCTTTATGGAAACAGTGGTCTTTAAAAGCAGACGTGGGTTTGAATCCCTGCTCACCTACACATGACCTGTGTTCAAGGTCATGCAGTATCCACTGGGCTCAGACACAAATCTTGCCCTTATGGATCTCAGGGCTGAGAGGAAGGAAGCAAACAAGTAAATAGTAGAGGCACATAGGAGAGGATGGCTCTGTTAATGATGTTCAGAATAAACTATAAAGGTTATCAAAAAGAACTAACATTAGCTAATTACGAGGTAGTTTTGATGATGGCTAGGTAAAAAGGACATCAGAGTCAAATGTAAGGAAGCAAACTACAACAGTGAATGTTTGACTAGAAAGGAAGTAGGGAGGCCTTGGGGCATGAATAAGGTTAGGAAAGTCTCTACAGAAGGCTCAGATTTTAAGTTATTTATTGTTCCTGATAAAGTAATTCCTGCTTCAATTCATCTTCTTGTCTAGATAATAAAGATCACTAGATTTGAGACAAATCAGAAATGAGATTTGCCAGAGAAATCTCACAAAGGAAAAGTCTGGTGATTAGTTCCTTTCACTTTTTTTCTCAAGTGATCCAATCTGTAAATATGAATTTTGAACCTGCAGGATGCTGCCATGGAGCAGATATGGTGCCCTGGGCTCCTAAGGAGGTATATAAATGCCCAGGGAAAAGCCAAGGCACTTGACAAGTAGGTGAAGCTTCAGTCACTCACAATATTACCTAAGCCTGTATGATGGATAGTCAGTTTCCTACTTGCTGTACATATGGAAGCTAGTTTCCTTATCAACATGGTATTCATCTCATTTCTACTCTTTCTCATAGTCATACCCAACTTTAACAAGTAACACCAATCAGAGTTGGATGAGGTGGTAAACACCCATAACCCAACATTTGGGAGGCTGAAATAAGATGATTATAAATTCCAAGCTGGTCTGGGCTATATAACAAGACTTGTGTATATATGTGTATGTGTGTATAGACAAAGGGTTGTTTGCACAGATAAGATAGTACTTGCAAGGAAGGAATCATGAGGGGCTTATAAGTCTTTATTCCGTTTATGTTTTGCTTGATAACAGATATGAAGTTCTAGATGTTGGTATGCAAATTTCTGAGTCTGTGTCCAGGACGCTTTGCTCAGCCCATTGACAGTGCCATCTGCAGAGTCCAGAGTGGCAATTTAGCAGTCTAGTTCCCCATCAGGACTCCAAGGAGCAATCTATTGAGAGAACTCTAGTCCCCTGTGGGAAAAATGAAACTCAGTGCTAATGCTTGCACAGATGCTGTGGTGAGATGAAGCTTGATTATTAAGAAATACCGACAGATTCTAGTCATACTGGCACACATGGGAGGGGTAAGAGGACTGTGAGTTTAAAACCAGCTTGGGCTTCACAGCAAGTTCAAGGCCAGCCTAGAACCTGTCTGAATCTTCCAATCCCTCTCGCAACAAAAGAATGGAAGGAAGGTAAGAAGAAAGGAAAGGGGAAGAAAGAAGAGGAGGAGAGAGGGAAACAAAACTACTGAAACCCAGTGACTAGTGCAGAACGCGATCCACTCAAGCACAGGAGACAAACTTCTACTCTCCATATAATTCACCATTCTTTTATTTAACAAGCTAGTCTCAAAACAAGTGTGGGTAAACTGAGAGGTGGCAAAGTAAATATGTAACTTCATTTTATTAGGTTGTAAAATGTAGCCAGAGTGAAAAATGCCTAGAGCCTAGAGTGGTCTGAACACTGAACAGGTACCATGACTATTTTGGTCCCGGGAATATTTCCCCCCCACATAAGTAAAGTGTTAGTTCACACAGAGAAAATCCTGGGCACCTAACACAATGCATTTCCTTGCCTTCTTACTCTTGCAGATTCATTAGTTGGTTTTGACTTAAGATTCCCGTCACCATTTTAGCTCATAAGACTTTCACATTTTAAGGAGAGCTCTGTCTCCAACAGGTGGCTTCACATTCGCACAGTTCTCTCCATTACTGACAAAACAGGTCAGATTTCAAGTTTCAAGCCAGAGAGGCAATTGTTATTGCTATTACCATGGGGAATGGGAAAGGGAAATGAAAGGCAAATTACAGTAGGTCAGCTTGTTTCAAATTCTTTGACTTTCCTCTTGGTCTTGCTAGAATTTGCTTGATGTTTGTCGGTTTAGAAGGCTCACATATGCATTTGGTCACAATGAAGACATTTTTCTCCTTCATCTTGTGAAGGACATTAGAAAATAATAGCCGGGTGATGCATTGGGGAGTTATGCCTTTCCTAGTGTGTGGTTCTTGGCCCAAAGCATATGATGGTTGGAAAAAAATCAACACAAGGCAGTTCTGTGTAATATTATGTCTCTGGTAGAAAGTGGTTTGGAGGGTTTTATGGAGCACAGACTCTAAAGGTAAAATCTTTAACAAGTCACAACTGTTAAAGAATGATTAAACCTTACATTCAAACTTTACATAAATAAATGTAGAATCTCCAAAAAAGAAAAGTAACTAGCCAAGTGTTCACATTTGATTTGGACATTGCATTTAAATATTCTCAAAATTTTTTGCTTCTACCATCTCTTTGTAAAGAGATACACATACATATTAGTACTAAACTTACTTTGTTCCTATGATAGTTTAATGTCTGATAGGATTCTGTGTGTGTGTGTGTGTGATAGAGAGAGAGAGAGAGAGAGAGAGAGAGAGAGAGAGAGAGAGAGAGAGAGAGAGAGAGAGAGGGAGAGAGAGAAAGAAAGTACTGGGGCTGGAACTAAGGACTTTGCATTCTAGCTTAACTTTTTTTGCTCAAGTCTAGAGCTCTACCATTAAGCCATACCTCCATTTCTGACTTTTGACTAGTTAATTGGAGACAAGAGTCTCACAAATTTGTCTGCTCCTACTGACTTCAAACATTAATCCTCAAACACTCCTGAGTGACTGGGATTACAAGCATGAGCCACCAACACCCAGCCTGAAAGGATTTTTATTATACTCTTCTAAACCTTTTTCTCAGTTCTATTTTTCTCAAGAAGACTTGAGTCTAGACATTGAAATACAATTTAACAAGGGATACTTTGAACAGCCTTCCTAGTTTATATTTTTATTCTTTACTTTTTTAATAATTATTCAACCAAATTAATAGATGACATTCTAAAAATGCATATACCATGTTTGATCATTTTCCCCTACTGCTTTCTCTTGCCTTTCCCCCTCTCCCCAAATGGTTAGGTCTCTTTCCCCTTACTTGTTTGGTTACATATATGAGATAAAACATGATGGCTCGTGCTTGTAATCCTAGTTATTCAGGAAGTTGAGATCTAAGGATCACAGTTCAAAGCTAGCACAGGCAAGAAAGTCTATGAGACTTTTATCTCCAATTAACCACCTGATAACTCAGGTGACTCAAAGTGGTAGACCACTAGCCTTGAGCAAAAGAGCTCAGGAATAATGCCAAGGTGCTGAGTTCAGCCCTATGACCAAAACCAAAAGAAACACACACACACACACACACACACACACACACACACACACACACACACACACACACACACACACCATGGGACACCTGTCTTTCTTGTCTAATTTTTCACAGCCTGATAACCCCTAGTTCTATCTATTTTCTCCAAAAGACATGATTTCATTCTTTGTGTCTATATAAAGCTACATATATATAATTTTTAATGTATTCATTCAATAATAGACATGTGGGTTTATTTCACATCTTGTTTATTGTGAGTAGTAATACAATAAGCATGTATGTGCAAGCATATCTATTCAGCATTCAGGCTTTATTTGCTTTGGTATATACAACATATAAGTGGATTGATCACATGATAGATTTACTCTCAGTTTTTTGTCAGGCTTGTCTACACTATTTTCCATAGAGGTTACACTAATTTATATTCTCAGCAACAGTAAGTAAGGGTCTTTTTTTCTCCACATCCTTGCTAGGAGTTGTTATGTTTTTATTCTTTTGTTTTTGATAATAGTCATTTTGACTAGGGTAAGATGGAATCTCCATGCAGTTTTGATCTGCATTTCCCCAACAGCTAAGCTGTCAAGTACTTCTTCATATATGTATAGACTATTTGTACTTCTTGCTTTGAGAAATGTGTGTTTACATAATTTGCTTATTTATTGGCTAGATTACTTGTTCTTTATATGTTACTTTCTTTCAGATCTTTATACATTTGATATTAATAATCCATCAGATGAATACTTGACAAAATAAGTTTATATTGTATTGTTTTCACTTCAGTTCCTTTTTCTTATACTATATCAGATATATTCTTTTTATTCCATCCACCCATTACTAGTATGTGGTTAACTTTTTCATGATGCTCCTAGCTTAAATAAAGATGAAGGCAGCTTGGTGTGGTGGCTAAAGCTTATAATTCAGTCTACTTGGGAGACAGAGATTAGGGGAGTATGATTGTAATTTGAGACATACCCAGACCACAAAACAAAACAAAAACCAAAACATTTTAACTAATGCCGGGTACAGGCACCCCTCTTATCCCAGATAAGGGAGAAACACAACAGCTGGGCACAGTGGTGTGTGCCCACTGACACAGGAAAGCACAGTTCAGAGGATCTCAGCCCAGGCCACTTGGGAATAAAGTGAAAGTGTATCACAAAATCATCACTGTTCACTTCATTTTGATTATTGATTATCAATCAATATTCCGAATTGTACATTCTGGAGTCTTTTCAAATCAAAATGTCCCTGAAGAGTTGTGAATAGTATGCCTTCCTTTGAATCAAAACCAAATCAGCCTTCCTTGAACCAAAGCCAAACCAAACCAAACCAAACAAAAAACAACAATGAAACACACACACGCACACATGCACATACACACACACACAACACACACACACACACACACACACACACACACACACACACACACACAAAATTCCTCCCTCCCACTGGATTCATTGCTTAAATGTTATTTTACTTTAGAAATTTAAGAACTAATATAGAATTTGGGGTAACCATCCTAATGTTAGTTTCCCTCAGAATAATTCCAAATTGTTTTTCCATCAGTGAGAAACTTAAAGACTCTTTTAGAAATTTATCTAAAAAGATAATTGTTCTTTATAAGAATTCAAAAACATAAAGTTGTAAGAATTAGAAGGGTTCATGATTTTTTAATGTTTTGTGTGTATGTGTATGTGTTTGTGTGTGTGTGTGTGTGTGTGTGTGTGCGTGCGCGCGTGCGTGCATGTGTACACTCTAGCATGCACGCTAGTCTTACGGCTTAAACTCAGGGCCTGGGCTTTGTTCCTGAGCTTTTGTGCCCTACTACTTAAGCCACAGCTCCCTTTCCAGATTTCTGTAGTGATTAGTTAAAGGTAAGTATTTCGGTCTTTTGTGCCTGGCCTGGCTTTGAACCACAATCCTCAGATCTACCTCCAGAGTAACTAGGAAGGATTATAGACATGAGCCACCAGCACCTTATGATTTTTATTATCTTTAAATAGTTGTACAAAGGGCTTTCAATTTAATGTGCATCTTGACCAATTCATTGTTCATCATTCGACCTGATCTCTCCAACCCCATCCATTCCCTCAATTTACCTGGCTCCATTTTCACATATGTATATTGAATTTTATGCATTTGCCCACTCTTCCTATTTCCATTTGTCTCCTCCCACTAATAATACATGCTCCAGCTTCCTAGTATTTAACTTGTTAAACATTAAGTTCATTGTTTAAAGGATTTACACAACCTGCACATACAATACTTTAATGTGTTTGTGCATACATGCATATGATTCTGAATATGTTTATGCATAGAATAGATTTATTATTTAGGTCTTACTTTCACATATGAGAGAAAACATGTGACCTTAATCTCTTTTTATCTCACTCAACTGGATGGCTAGGTGGCTTGCTGAGGTGAGAGTTACACATCTAGAATGCAGGCTTCTGTCCTCCTGTGTTTACTCTCCCTGTTGCTCAGTATGAATAATATTTATTTGTAATAAGGACTCTACAGCCCAGTAAACAGTTTCTCTTTTGCCTCTCTAATCCCCCAAAGGCCACACAATTTAATTTCTTCTCAGCACAGGATTGGTGAATGTGAGTGTCACTTCAGCAGTAAGACCCTGGTAAGCTCAGTATTAGGCCGAAGAAGTATATGAAAAGCAACATATTAGTACAATTGAGTTAGACATACAGCCAATATTTAACCAAAATAAGAACTTTCTCCTGGGGTAACAACTCTCTTTGCTTGTACTCTACAATCTTCCCTTCCTCCCATTGAATTACCAGTGGAGAATCTGTACACAAATAATAGGATTGCTTTCGGTGAGACTAACTATTCCTCAACCCATGAACCAAATAGGACATCTATGTCACAGAATTAGAGTAAATGGCTAGTTACATTTTCTGCTTTTAAGTTGCTTTTCTTTGTTTGAAAAGTAGCAGATTATTTATTTGTATTACTTTCTAGTCATATATTACAAATGTCTTCATTAACAATAAGTTTCCCCAGAGCTTTATAGCAGCTTGATGCAGGAGTTACATGGTAACTAACCTGAAAAATTCCTTGAGATTAAATTCTCCTTTGTGGTAAATAATAAGGTAATAAACAATTAAGCATACAAATGAACTGTGTGCTTCTTTTCTAATAGGCTTATTGGACATAACATTGTGAAAATGCATGGCTTATGCTGAGTGTATGCATTACTTATTCTAAATCATAAAGAGTGTAGAGCATTATTAGAGAATTCAGAGTTAAGCAGTGGCCATTCTCTTACTCACTCTCATTCACATACACACACACATACACACACACACACTACATGAACACATCAAAAGTAACTGCATACTCTGAAAGGCACAGAATGTCTTTGTGGAAATATTGTGAATAATCATTAAGGAGATTTCTGTAGCAGTCTTCTTCTCTTCAGTGTGCCAGGGGAGCAAATGAAAAAAGAGGCATGCGTGGCACATTAAACTGTAAAAGTCATCAGCACTACCCTCCTCAAGGCCCAGTATTCTTCAAAGATTACTATGAACATTTCTCCCAATGCAGATTATGTGAAATCTTGTCCACTTGAATAAATGGAAGCATATTTCTTCATGTATGTAAGTTTGCTTTGGATAGGAACACTTATACTCCTAGTGGTAGACTCCTTCTCCTGAAGATAGTGACCTGAAGGGCATTTAAAAAAATTGGCTACTATTTAGAGACTGGCAGAGCTACTAAAACTCAAACCTGTTCCTAACAATTCCTTAAAACCAGAGAATGGTTATTTAGTTGCAGTTTGTTTTGCTCACTAATGAAGACAGCTATTTTATAATGGAAATGTTAAGAGAGAAGATACTACATTCTTTTCGTTGAAAACTTACGTAAAAACATACTATATACTACTTCCATACCCAGTTTTAACTGAATATCACATGATAACCACTTAAAATTCCTAGTATTAATTTTGATTTTATTCCTTCCAGTCACAGAATATAGAGAAGACACAATGATTCAAAATCAGTTTTGTCCCTGTCCACCACCCAGCCTGACAATAATGAGCTCTTAAGAACTATTGCATGGCAGCACTTCTCAGCTGAGTTCCCATCTAAAGTGTGGAGATTAAGTCATCTTAAAATTACCCCAATTAGTTCAAGAAATCCCTAGAGCTTATTTCCAGTTGTTCTTATTATTCTCCTGTCCAGAGATGTGTCTTCCGTTTTCTCTATTATGGACTTAGGAGTACTTTTTCTTACTATTTCATAGTGTGCTACTTGATTTCTCATTTTTGTCTCCTCCATGTAGTATAGTGATATTGGATGCTCCCCAGCCATCTGATCTACCACGATGCTGTATGTCCTGGGACTTCTAATCTAATCCCAGATATGGGCTCATCAGGTAGGTCTGATTCCTGACACCTCTTCTACTTTGCATCTTGTTTCAGGTTCCCTAAGTCCCAGTTCAATATCTTGTTAAATTGAAGAAAAATTTTCTACCTTAAGACATACTTCATCATTACATGAATGACAAAGCTCATCTTCCTAATATGTGGTTTTAGTGATTTTCGTGAATTTTGCCTGTGTGACTCTGCTGTTGCCCTCTCTTTCTTAGAGGTATCGTTGTACAATGCAAACCTGAGCAGAAAGGAAGAGAACTAGAAGACCGTGCACAGCCAGCTGTACTCCTGAAACCCTTTTTCTCTCACACCACTCTCTTTTGTGCACACACGTGGGCATCACCTTCAGCTCTCCCTGGGACATGCTATTTCTCAAGGGATGCCTCACTTCCTCATGAGTATGTGACTTGAAGACCCCACCCATCATTTTGTTCTGGTAGATGAGCAGTGTGTGCACTATACATACCGCAAGCTCCAGGTTGAGCATGTTTCCATTCACAGTGATGAATGAATGGATATAAATTGAAATATTTCTAATTCCTACTAGAATTAAGGATTTAAAGAGTCTTTTTGTCATGCTTATTCATAGTTATTCACAAAACTTACAGTCGATTGTATCACTTGTATCATTACAATATATGGGTATGGAAATGTGTTACTACTATGTTCTGGTAAACCAGCTATCAGGAGGATAAATATTCTCAATTATGGCATTTATTGATAGCAGCCATCATGTAAATATTCTCACCTAGTGCTCTGGTGATAAATTTTAATTTAATTTAATTTAGGAATGCTGATATTTGAACTCAAGGCTTTGTGTTTGTTATCACTGAACCATAGCTCCAGCTCTCTTTGCTCTGGCTATTTTTTGAGATAGAGTCTTGATTATTTTGGGGTGGGAGTTGGCATCGATGACAGTGTCCATTTATGCTTTCTACAACAGGTGTCTGCCACCATGCCTCCCTGGCATGGTCTTGATGGTGATTGGGAAATTATTTTTGTTTGAGGAGAGGCTGGCCGGTCTGGAACTGCGATCATCCTAATCTCAGCTTCCCACAAAGCTAGGCCAGCCACACACTATAGCATGTGACTATTGGTTGAGATGTATCTCACCAACTTTTTGCTCAAGCTGGTTTCAAATCATGATCTTCTTTTTCTCTACTATCTGCATTGCTAACGTTACAGATGTGAACCATTGGCACCCAACCAGAAGTGCTAATTTGATATCCATGGAAATGGACTTGACTAGTAGAGTACAATTTTATAGTATTACCACTAAACAGACAGAATAG
Source organism: Dipodomys spectabilis (assembly GCF_019054845.1). Lineage (NCBI taxonomy): Eukaryota > Metazoa > Chordata > Mammalia > Rodentia > Heteromyidae > Dipodomys > Dipodomys spectabilis. Next base: position 19,711,154 of record NW_024870817.1, on the reverse strand, counting down.
TTGAAAATAATTTCAAGGGCACAGATACTAGTAAAAAAAAAAAAAAAAGATTTGGAAGTGATGAAACTCAAGCGCTTGTTATCATTACTTTGAATGTAATTTATGTAATTTCAGTTTTTTAGTAATGACTAAAATAAATACTCACAAAACTCCTGACCATTTAATAGTCATCTCTCAAAAGCCAGCATGGCCCAGCCGCAGCAGTCCACCAGGTGTAATATAATGAAGCATATCCAATACTTATTTTTCAGAACTATGTAAGCTAGCATTGCAAGCTGTTGTAAGTGAACATGTAAAAATAGAATCATTTAGCACAATGCACCCATTGGTGTTCAATAAATTCTGCATAGATGCCAGAAGATAGTCTTGGAAGAAGGGGCAGGAATTATTTGATAAAATGTTTAAGAACTTGGTGTCCTGAAGCAAATCAAAGCCTTCACTCTAATAATTCAGATACTGTGTACATAGTGTTTGTCACACTTAGAGAAGATCATATCCTGCAGTTGGAGAGGGAGAGAAGGAGGCAAGAGAGCCCAAATGACATCATTGCTCTTATGCTCCTCAAATGGTCCTCATTAAGTTGACTGCACAGACTATAAAAAGGGATTTTTAAAAGCCTGGAAACGTTGAAGGCAGACAATCTCTTGTTCAGAGGATGAAATGGGGGTAAACCATAACATATGTACCAAATAATATAGTCTTTGTTTTAGGCAATAATTTATTTTCCTCTCTCCTTTTCCTCTACATGGAAGAGACATAACTTGAGGTCAATTCTCAGTCCCTCTGCAAGATGAAGAGAGAGGAGGACGGATTTGATGGTTTCTCTGGCCGGCCCACGGCTGGAGCTCACTGCACAGTGGCAACCTCTCCAGTTAAATTATGATGGCTGCTTTGACCAGACAGGTTTCATGCTTTATGGGGCTGATAATATTCAGTGTTTAAACCATTAAATTTGCATCTGGGAAAGCCCTGGTCAGGAAAAGGTAAAAAGGTCAAAATTTCATAATGGTTCTCAGAGCCAAAATGGTATCTTTCCTGAGGGGCTAACTGGAAAACATTTGGATCTTTGTTGTAACAGAGGACTTGTGTAATTGAGAATCAGTGAGAGTTTTCTTTAAAAAGGTTCTTTTAAAAAGCAAGACTACTTAAACTCATTGACAGATATTTTCCTATGAATGATTGGGACTAGTGGCTAAATATAGTGTGCTAATGTGAATAGAATAGTTCTCCACATTTAAATTGGTGAGAATTGTATCCCTTGAATTACGCAGATATTGTCAGTAGCTAATTGGCAGCCTTCAATGAACCAAATGCAGTATAAAATAAGAAAAGTCACTTTTCAAACTTAATTTTAGGTGGAACTCAAAATGTCCTACATCTTTCATAATTTTATGGAGCCAATCACAAAATTATTTGAAAAGAATGAGTTTGTTGCCCTAATAGCACTTAGCTATCTTTTCTCCAAGTACAGCCAATTCCACCATGAAGTAGTACAATCACACCTAAACCCCACAAATGCTATGCAAAGTCCTGCCATGGACACTCACCAGGATCAATGAAAGAAATGCAAGTACATTAGACATCATCAGAATGAAGAAAAAGGCTAAAATGGTATATCTGTGAAAAACACATGAGAACATGAAACAACTAGTAACAGACTGAGAATTAAGTCATTCTAATCATGTGTCCAACAGAGAAAGCATTTAGCATATATAAGTAACGTTTATAAAATTAAAAGTCATACAATGCAATTTAATCAGAAAATGAGTAAAAAACACAAAGAGACAATTTTTAGAGTCTCTAGAAGAGGCAATTTCAGAATATAGAAATGGTAGATATGCATATGAAAAAATGCTTAGCATCACCCATTGGCAACATGATATTGCATTACTTCTGAGTAGCTAGGATTACTGGTGTGAGCCGCTGGCACCTGGCTGAGTATAGGCGGTTTTAAGTCCATGGAGCATTCAGATATGTACTGTATTACAAACATGTCAAAATGATTAATATAAAAAACAGAAGTAAGGTTGTAGCTCAGTGATTGAGTGCTTCTCCAGCATGCACAAGGCCCAGAAGTAAAAAGAATGAAAATGAATGAATGCATGAATGTGGAAAGAAAGGATAAAGGAAGGAAAGAGAGAGGAAAAGGGAAGGAAGGAAGAAAGGGAAAAAGAAAAGGAAACAATAGAGAAGTGGAAAGAAATAAAACATCACTAAATGCTAATGGACTGCTCATCCATGGTTTGGGGATTGTAAAAGGGCACAACTATATGGTGCCAGCTTGGGAGTCAAGGTGAAGTGGTGGAAAGCTTGCACATCAGCTTGAACAACATTGTGGTTTTGAATACACACAGTAAAGTTGGGTTACTCGTAGATGTTGGAGAACTGAAATGTGTGTGTATATGTGTGTGTGTGTGTGTGTCTATGTGTGTATCTGTGTGTGTACTCGTATTCATCTTATTGTTAGGCTATAAGCAGTTTTCTGTGATTACATATAGTTTTTAGGTGAATGGATCAAGAAAATGTGATATCTATCTATCTATCTATCTATCTATCTATCTATCTATCTATCTATCTATCTATCTATCTAATGGAATTCTATGCCTCCATCAGAAAGAATGACACTGCCCCATTTGTTTGGAAATGGAAAAACTTGGAAAAAGTTATATTAAGTGAAGTAAGCCAGGCCCAAAGAACATAGGTCCCATGGTTTCCCTTATTTGCAATATCTAGTATATGTCTGAGACAAGAAGGAAAGGTCAAAAGCTATGTACACATAGTTGTTTTTTTTTTTCAGACAAAAAAAACCCCAAATCTGTGGTAGGCTCAAATAATTTCTTAATATGTTAATAGCTTTGAAATCTTTGAAATAAATTTGTATCCTTTAAAACAGTCATTAAAACAGAACATATTGCATATTCAAGTCTATACAAATGGCATAATGTCCACATATTATTGGAAAGGAAAGAAAATTCAGATAAGTAATTCCCTTTAATTCCAGAGAATTTCAACTGTCATGATCCTGTACCTGGAAAAGATGTATATTTGGTAATATTTGTCTCTCTTTGTTTCAAAAGAGGGGAAGAGATAAAGTTTAACAATAAAAATCTTTCTATACTTTGACTTAAAGTTAGTATTATTATCAGAAATAGGCAAAAAGGAAGTAAAAGTAAAAAAAACTGTCACAATTTTAGGAAAGACAGGGCATAAAATATTCATCTTTTTCCTTATTTTGTTGCTTAGCTTGCTTACATTCTAGTCTAACGTACAAAGGACAAAGATATAAGTGGTAGAAAACAATAATTACACGCACTTGTATTGCCTTGTAAAAAGCAGTGTATTACAAGTGGTTTGTTACTCAAGTTTTATTTTCCTATTTGGGAACATAGGAATATAAATAGATTGAATATTAGAGCACAACACTTATGGAACAGTAAATTTAATCTGTGATTGATTTGTCTCATTTAGCTAGAAATATGGTCGTAATAAAAATAAGATCAGCAGAAGTATAAATTCTCTGAGCAGGGTGATTGTGCTAGTTTCTACAAATACAGCATGCATACCTAACCAGTCTTGCCACCTTTTCTATATAGACTCTTTTGGTCACAAAAAGTATTTATGAAATTCTACAGCATTCAAATCTGTTAGTGCTTAGAAATCCTACTGACTGTAAATGAACAGCATAAAAGAATTCAAATTAGACATCAAGACAATCAAGCTGCCCACTAAATCCTAATCACAGATTTTGAAAAACCAGTCCTAGAGCTTAAATACTGAAATATCAAGTGAAGATATGCAAATTACTAAGAGAAAAACAAGAAGTTTTTCTGGTTTCCAATGCAAAGTTCATATCACTCATAGAGTATTGATTGGTTGGGGAAGTAATTATTTATAAAAAAAATAAACAATTTGGCATACAAGAGATATTGCTAGAAGGAAAAGTGCTGACCCTGATGTTGAAATTGCTAGAAAAGAGGAAATGTTTTCTATAAATAAGAAAATGACAGTAACGAGAAAGAAATGTACATGAACAGATCAGACACAATGTATTATAACTTACACCCTTTACAAACTCAACTGCAAGTAATGCTAGGAAAATAAATAAATAACAGGGAAAATACTTCTATTGTCAACTTGAAAAGGAAATAACCACAACCTCAACCCAAAAGTTATAAAACAAACCTTCCAAAAAGAACTATGTGTAATAAAAAATAAGAGGAAATGAAGAACTGATATAAGCCTCTTCAGATATCAAGTAGAATATAGACGTGCTTAAAAGTCAGTGGGATACTATTGCACTGCTGGTGGGAATGTACACTAACACAACTTTGGAAAGCAGTTTGGAGGTACCTCAGAAAGCTAAATATAGACCTCCTCTATGACCCAGCCATACCACTCCTAGGCATCTACCCTGAACAACAGGAACCAGTATACAAGGACACATGCACCTCCATGTTCATTGCAGCACTATTCACAATAGCCAAGATATGGAAACAACCCAGATGCCCCACTACAGATGAATGCACCCAAAAATTTTGGAACCTAAATACAATGGAATATTATACAGCTATTAGAAAGGACAAAATAATGGCATTTGCAGGGAAATAGATGGAGCTAGAAAAATCATTTTGAGTGATGTAAGCCAAGAGCAAAGAGACAAATGGCACATTATTTAACATCCACATATGGGTTCATATGTGGATGTTTAATACAAAATGTAAGGAGATACGACAAAGTAAACCGAACTTGAGAAACAAAGGACCTCTACTCATCTTGTTGCGTATCATTACTAAATGACCCCATGCTGCTGACCATATAATATGATATATATATATATATATATATATATATATATATGCACATCTGAGGGAAACTAGGACACCGAATCAGAGAGAAATAGGTGAAAACATACAACAGAGGGGCCCATCAGCTGCGCTGGAGATTGATGAAAACGAAGTAAGCAACTCAAGGGCAGTGATGGGAGGGAGAGAATGAGAGGATAGAGGAAATAGCTGACACTAAGCAAAAGGAAAGAAATGTGCAGATCACCCAATGTGGAAGAAATAGCTGTATTGTCAAAGCTCATAAAATGCATAAACTTTATAGACCACGGTAATGCAATTTGCCTCATGAAGGTTAGTGTGACTTTAAGTATCACTATCTCACAATACTATGAACTTTGTGAAATTTACATCATCACTTAATCACAATAAAAATTTAAAAAATGTAAAAGTCAGTGAGATAGCCTTCCAAAGTTTGCCTAATGATTATTTAATTAAAGAGACAAAAGCTTCAGATTATCGAAGTAAGATCTTCCCTTAGAGACACCAAGTTCAATCCTTGCCAAGAATGGCTTAGGGAGGTACTGATAATTTAGGCTTCTAGCCTAAGTAAATTATAAGACAAAGAGGGAAACAATCTGGTGTATAAGAGCTTTTACTATGGTGATATTTTGTTTTCTGCAGATATTGGCCTTCACAGAAACTCTTTCAAGAAGTACAGATGAATTTGTTTTCTGCCTGCAGTATTCCCCTCCTAACATTTTTTTAGCAAAAAGTTAGTTCCATTCAAAGATGAATGATTATCAGAAACAAAAATAAAATGAATTATATACATGAAAAATAATAAAGCATAAACATGACAGGAATCTAAAGAATATAAATTTATTCTATCAATACAAATGGTAATTATATTTCAGTCATTTCAATTCTCAAGGATCAAGAACAGATATTAAACTAAAAAACTCTTCTAATGCTAAGGCATTCTGGTCCTAAGAATATTGACAACATGGGAAATACTCAAAATTTAAAATCCCCATGTAGCACAGAAAAGTTTTAGCAAAGTAGGAATTAAAAATCAGAATGACAGAGACTATGCAAGAAAAAAAATACATAGTTAAAAAAATAATTACAGTTATTGTAAAGGTGATATACAGAAGGGTTACAGTTACATGTTTACCCAACTTATGTAAGGGTAAAGAACATATGTCTTTTTGGAGAATGTTACCCTTTCTTTCGCTCTTTCCAAGTTTTTATATAGTATAGACACTATATATATGAGATATATAACATTATATATTTCTCATATATATGCTTATTACAAAACAATTCTTCTAAAAATTACTAACCAAAATGTGCAAATATTTTCCTATATTGATCTTTTATTTTCTTTTCTTCTTTCTTTAATAATAATAAAGGTGCTAAAATACAGGGAAAGCAATAATTATATAGTTCGGAATTATAGTGATTCGTGCAAATTATCTGATAGGTGTGGAGTCATTAGAACAATTTTTAGTTGGGCTGTTATGAAATGCTGGGGAACTGTTTGACACATCCTGTTGCCAACATCTAATTATTGTCCTGTGCATTTCTAATAAAGTGCTGATTAACCAGATTGACCAGAGCTCTTCTTCTTTCCTTATTTTTTTAAAATTGCTAAAGGCTTAATATGAATGCCCACAGCAGGGCCCTGGAGAGAGGGGATTATTCTCTAAACTGACCTAATATATACTTGAGTGTTATTATAATGATGCAATAGAAGTCAAGGGAAAGAGTGGTGAGTGGTGAAATACTCTTTTTAGGATAAAATGTAGTTTCTCATTTTTAAAACAAGGAATATCCTGTCAACCTAACAGAAGACACAGTAATAATGAAGTGCCGAGTAAATCATTTGTCTATGCAGCAATTCTAAATTCTAAATTTTTGCTGAGATTTTTCCATGTTGCCTCCAAGTACAGCTGGTACAATGAGGAGCTAGCACCTGGGAGCAGGAGGAGGGAATTGCAGGGTCACACAGTGCAGCGCTGTGTGGCAGGACAAACACATGCAGAGTTACAGTGTGGTCACAAAGGAAAAGGTGTTGATCTTCCCTGAAAGAGAAAGTGTTTCATAGAGTGTTACATGCAGTTTAACTTAGATAATTATTACTAGCAGTAGCATTATTAGAATTATCAAAACTACAACTAAGATGTTAATAAACATTGCTAAACTGACTTATTAGAATTTTTGACCTACAGAGCAAATTCAAAAAATGGTAAGGACAAGAAATACAAAGAAGGAAAGAGAGAGATAGAGAGGGAGAGGAAGGAAGGAAGGAAGGAAGAAAGGCAGGAGGGAGGGAGGGAGGAAAGGAGGGAGCAGAGAGGAGGGAGGAAGGGAAGGAAGGAAGGAAGGGAGGGAGGAAGGGAGGGAGGGAGGGAGGGAGGGAGGAAGGGAGGGAGGGACAGAGGAAGGGAGGGAGGGAGGGAGGGAGGGAGGGAGGAAGGGAGGGAGGGAGGGAGGGAAGAAAGAAAACCAGGGATGAGGAAAAGTGGTCATTTTAGGGCTAGAATCTTCTGCTTACAACCTTGTAGTACTGAGTCTGTGTGTTTACTGCAGTATTCTATAACCCACTAGGCATTGAAACCTGACAAGAGTTATGGGACCACCCTTACCCATACCTCCCCCCCAACCTTCTCTGTCAAAACATAAGTAGACTCTGTGCACACCTGTGAGATCAGTTTTCTAGTCTAAATATCTTACATGAAATCTTTTGAAAGCAATAGGGTGCACCCCACTTACAGCTTTAGGAATGGGAGCCAATTTTTAATTTGTTCCTTGTGTTTGCTGAAAATATAGTATTTCTCTTTCAAAGACTTTATTAGAAATCTGGCTTTCTTAGGGGAACACAGACAAGCAATTTACAGTGATGCATTAGTGATGACGGTTAGAGTCAAGGGTTTTTTTTTTCAGTAACTAGGAGGTTATATTTTTTTTAATGAAAAAAGGTTTTAAAGTTGCATGAAAATTTTAGTTTTAAAGGAACCAATTCCAGAAAAGGGGGGAAGGAGGGGAGAAGAAGAGGGAGAGGGAGAGAAAGAGAAAAAAATGGACAGTGGATAATGATAAGTACAGTGACAGTAAAGACGCTGGTGACTTTCACTATACTTGAAGAAATGCCAGCCTGCATTTCACATGCAGTTTCTTCTGTAAGATGAAACAAGCAAATGGCACAAGATAATTAGACCTCTGTCAGAAAGTCTATTGTAAAAAGTTTCATAGTAGAAAAGAGACTTGCTTCAAGTTATTTTTTAAATCACAAAAGCAAAAGAAAAATAAACTTTCTGCCCAAAGACAATGGTGCAACTTTAGAGGAAATTTTTAAAAATTCAACTTTGCATTCTATAAGGAAAAAATACACATAGGCCAAATGCATAAGGCCTCTTAAAGAGGCCCTATCATCTGGAAAGGAGTCTACCTAATTAATTGCTACAATGAACACAATTGCAAGACATAAAACAGCTTTCTGAAGAGAATAACAGTCTCAAAATTCTGGAATCTAGAAGACCATAAAAGATGAAGGATCTGGTTCCACAAAGCAGTTTAATATTTGAAGAAAGAATATTCTGCTTTCTTTTTCACAAGAAATTGAATTTAATATTCAGGTACACATTTTATACCTCAAGATCTATAATCAAGTCTGGAATTTTTTTACTACACAACATCTTTACGCAAGTTAAATTTCAAAACAGGTATATCATCAAGTCTAATTTGGGTGTTCATTAGACAGAATCCAGGAAATTATGGCTCACAGTTCAAATTTATCCAACTACTTTTTAATTTTTACTGCCTACGACTAAGACATTAAAAATCACATTTAAAAACTCCGTGCAATGCCTCTACAAAAGAAAAACAACTTCTGGATGTAGTTAGAATGGGGGGAGGGGGAAGGGAGGAGAGTTGCGTATGTGCACTGTGTATGCACGCATACTGGTCCTGGAACTTGAACTCAGGATCTAGATGGTGTCCCTATTTTTTGTTTTTGTTTTTTTTTTTCCTCAAGGCTAGTACTTTACCACTTAAGACACAGGCCACTTCTTGGTTTTTGTTAATTAATTTGAGATAAGAGTTATCTCACAGACTTTTCTACCCAGGATGGTTTTGAAGCACGATCCTCAGATCTCATATTTCTAAGTAGGTAGGATTACAGGAATAAGTCACCAGTGCCTGGTTATTGAAATTTTATTAATGGGTAATTCTAAAGCTTATAAGAAATTGTGATCATAGAGGTTGGTTTTGAAACAAATAATGCTATGTGCTATAGTCCAGATCTTGCGCATTCCCCAAAGACCATGTGTTAATGACTTGGTTCCAAGCCCGTGGGTCCTATGGGAGGTGGTAGATCCTCTAAGATTTGGAACCCTTCTGGGGTCAAGTCATATCATTGAAGGGGAACTTGCTCATTTTGCATAATGATGATAATACCAAATTACTTTATACCAACATTGTCCAGGGGAACAAATGAGAACTATGATAACTATAGTTAATAAAACCATATTACATATTTTTTAAATTGGATAACAGGGATTTTAATTGTTCTCACCTTCCATCCCTTCCTCCCCCTCCCCTCCACGCACATACCCAAGTGCAAACACACAATCGTAAGTGCAGGTAATGATAGATTTGTTAATTAATTTGACTGGAGTAAACATAGAAAACTACATACACATCAGATTATTTCCTTGTTCATGTCAAATATACAGAAGTTTTCTTTATTAGTTAACAATCTTATAATTTAATAATTTAATCCATTTAAATAATTAATATAAAGAACTTAATCAAAAGTAAAAACATTTGTGTTACAAAAGAGATCACTGGGCTTGGGATTTGGCTCAGTGGAAGAGCACCTGCCTGGGAAGGCCCTGAGTTTGGTCGTCAGTTCTGGAAAAAGAAAAACAATGAAAGGTATGAAAGGACATCATCAAAAACAAAAAGATAACAAAATAGTTGCAAATTGTTACTCTAAGGGAATTGTGTTTAGAACATAAAAACATATTCACATGAAACAAGCACCCAAAAACTTGCACTAAAAAGAGAGAGCAACCTAAATGTTGACCATCTGATTAGTAATGTGTTGTGTGTATACACTGAGATATTCAATAAGAAAAATGAAGTGCTGATACCCGCTACAAACATGGAAAAATATAAAAATGTTCTATTTAGGAAGAATAAGCCAGCCACAAAAGCACATGTATTGTACAATGTTAAGTTTTTTAGAACATGAATGGAATAAGTAAATTAGAGAGGAGGGAATAGATCTGTTGTTAATTGTGAGTGAGGAAGGTAAAATGGAACTTTGTGGGAGAGAATAAAGAATACCCATTATTAGACACAAGATTTTGATTTCTTTTTAGAATCACACAATGTTCTCAGGTTAGATTATGGTGACAGTTGCATAACTCTGTAAGTATACTAAAAGCTACTGGATTGCATACTTTGAAAATGTGAACCTTATGTTGTAAACTATATTTCAATTAAGGTTTTTTAAGGAAATTAAAAGTGAATTGCTTTTGAGCAGCTCAAAGAATATAGGATCTTAGAATTCATACGGCGTTCACAAAAATAAATTGAATTACTTCCTTTTATTCGCATATAGGTTTTAACCAATGCTGGATTTTATTAAAACATGTTTTTAAAATATACTATTATCTTTAATTGTACAAAGGAGTTGTCATTCAATAAAGCAGTTTGTAAGTGCAACATATCGTGATCAAGTTACCTCTCTCAACATTGTCACCCATCCCTTGCAATTCCATCCCTTCCCTCATTTTTCTTAATTTTGTAAGATATACATTGGATTTTTATGACTGCATTCTCCACACTTCCTGTCATTTGTCTTTGAAGCATATTTTAATCTCTCATAATTTCCTATTAGTTAATAGGACAATTTTAGGAAGCATGATGAGAATTTGATTATTTCAAAATTGAACAAATGTACTTAATTTGATGATGGTTGAATCTGATGTTGAATATATATTATTCTTTATTTTCAGAGGCAGCTTTAGGTATCAAATAGTGTGATGAACATTCTTATCATTTTATATGATAGATCATGGAGAATACCAAAAGAATCCTGGTCCCCCAAAATGCTAAATATTATTGACAAAAGATCCCAATATATTTATTGGCTAATAAATGTATCCAATAAAAAAATAAAGAGAAAAATATCTTCCTTAGGGTTAAAGTTTTGCAGCTAATCACGTAATCATATTTTAAATAACTTAACAAGCAGTTGAAATTTAGAAAAGTGGGGTTTCAAATACTTGGTAACAGTTTTGTTAATAGAAAATTCTGTGCTCCCAGATTCTGATCTGGAATCAGTCATCAAGGCCACTGGATAATATTCAACTATGGAACAACACTGTTTGTCTTGGCCAGATAAGGGCTCCATGGCCAAGCACTATACCCAGGCCATAACTAGGATTGAGCAGTGACCAGGCATAAGTTCATGTGCTAAGCAAGGAAGGGCTAAGAACTTCCTGGGAAGTTAATATCCTAACAGAAGCTATCATGCCAACCTTCTCTTCCTTCATCCAATTTGAAGCAAAATTGATGGCTCTGAATATCTTCATCTTTCCCCTGTATTGCAGGGTGGTTGCTCCATGACATTTATTAAAGGTAGAAAAGCCAAGTACAACTTGTTTTTCAAACCCATTACCTGGAGTTCTGACACACACTTTCTGGAAGACCCATTGTTTAGAAGCCTCTTCATAAATACTGGTCTGTTCATTCAGTAAGTACTCACTGGAAAATACTTGTATCTTCTTTTTTTCCGTCTCCTTGTTTTTAAGTCCTTTTTTGTTGTTGTGTTGTTTGGATATACTTTTTTCCTCTTTGGGGCTTTGAATGAAGTTGGAAGTTATATATCTGCCAAGGCACAGGCTGCAAAACACTTCTGAGTCACCTAAGCTACTGCACCAAGCATGAATCACTGACGTCCATGCTTTCAACACTTCAGCAGAGTTCTTTCAGATACAATGTTGGACTATTTTCCCAAGAAACACATCCCAATGCTTTTCTTCAGGCATCTCTCAACAGCCTACTTACACAAACAATGCAAAGCAGAAAAGTGGCAGCATTTAACAGGATAAATGCTGAAGACGATACTTCTTCTCTAAATAAGACCCTCTCAGTGAGGGTTCTAATAATCAATCCAAAGTATTTCTGATAACATTTCTATCTTTGGTCATAATAACATAATATGGCTGCCTTAGTTTGGGTATGGGATTGCTTTGACTTGAGTCTAGAGTTTTCAAAGACTCTAACAAAGCTGAATTTATAGTAACATTTACAGGGGAAAAACAAGCCAAGTATATGTAGCATTTCCAAAGCTTATACCATTCCTGTAATTTAAATTATTACTGGTACCATTGTAAACAACTGTTTCCAAGACATTGGCATTTACAGGGATTAAGTAACTCGCTCAGTCTTACAGATAATAAATGGCATCTACCACCACTTTGTCTTGACTGGGAAATCTATATTCCTTTTCTTTCAGATTTGTTATCACTTGTATAAGAATATGTAGACATGCTTCATTGACTATGCTGTATATAGAAAAATGACAAATTTTAAGTGAGGAGACTATTTCTGAACATTCGCATACTGTTAAGCCTTTTATTTTATAAAAGCTATGATTATCTCATCTTTTCTTCCCTAGCAGAGATTATTTTACCTAGCCTCATTTCTCTACCTATATTACATTCTGGGTCTCATGTCTCATTTCTGATTCCTTGTTTTCTTTTCTTCATATATGTATATGTATATATATATTTATATATGTTAGATGTATTTAATGTATGGAGCATCTTTTACCTCACTAACTTTAATCTTTGCCTTCACATTTTATTTAGATGATGACACATAAAGACAATAAGTATTGTAGAGCAAAATACCAGAAAGAAGAAGATCCAAAAAAAAACCTTCTACATTTTCATGTACTTGTCTTGTACTTTGTTTAGAAAGAAAATGAGATGTTGCTTTTGTCTGAGTTGTATTTTTTTGAGATAGTGTATTATTGTGTGGCCTAACATGATCTCAAACTCTAGTGATTGTCCTGCCCCAGCCTCCCAGGTAGATGGAACTATTGGTTATCTGTGTCTTATAACCAAACTTCTAAGAAGTTTTAGAGTTTTTATATATTTCCAACTAACCATACAGAAGGGAATACACACACAAGGAGAGTTATAACAAGGTCAGATTTGAGTTTGAAGAAATATACTTTGGAGGCATAAAGCGTATTTAGAAGAAGATCATATAGCTTAGGCAAACACTAATCAGATATGGGGCAAATTAAAGAGAATGGAGAGAGGTATCATAAATGGGCGCTGTTAAGCAGATAACATCTGTTGAACTTGAGGACTGATTAAACCAAGAATGAGAAAGATGAATGGCTACAAAAAGCCTCCCTCAAATGGTAAGAACAGAGGACACAACATTTTCTCTCATTCTCCTCTCCCTTAAAGTGCTGAAGTTTGAACCCACAGACTCATACATGTTAAGTGTGCCCTTACCTTCTGATCTGAACCCTGAGCCTTCAAATAGGTTTTCTTATGAATTTGCTTATTATTATTCCATTATATTATAAGAGCCAGTAAAAGACAAAATTATACTTGCGTAATATATTCCCTGATAGTGAAAAGGAGGTCAGCAGAGAGCAAGTTCAAATTTGTTTATATTGAGTTTGTCATATCCTGGGTTACTTAAAGAAGCACAAGCAGGGCTAAGATCATGGTTCAAGTAATAGAGTAAGGGGCCTGGGTTCAATCTCTAATACAAGAAGAAGAATGAGGAGAAGGAGAAGAAAATGAAGGAAGAAGAGGAGGAGAAGAGGGGGCCATCAGGAAATAAAGGCAGCAAAGCAAATTGTGATGTCAGTTGAGTGTTAAAGTTATGATATTCACAATTTTATTCATAGAGTTATAATCACAATTTTCTTCACAACATGTTTTCAATACTCTATGTAACTACAGTGACCATGTGCTACCTTTTATTTTTAAGAACAAGTTTAAAAAAAGTATTTATTGCTTCAGAAGAAGAGTAAGCCTGAAGATAAATCTAGAACCACTAAGAATAGAGTTTGATCCGAAAACCATATTTATTTACACTATAATCCCAAATTTGATAATGCTATTTATTATGAGAATCAGTGTTCTCAACTAAACTACTTGGTCCTTCATAGTAAAAATTCAAGAGCTGGGAAGACCTCTGCCAGCCACTCTGCTTTCACTTGTGCCTCTTTTCAGATTGCCTTGAGATTCTGCACAGTCTTTCACAGAAAGGCAGAAGAAGACACTATTGTTCCAAATAATTTTCCAAATTATGTTCCAATCTCACTTTTTCTCACAAAATTTCTGACAGTGGTCAGACCATTAACAACAAAACTAAATATGATGGAAGAGAACAATGGAAGGGGTGACATTGTGAAATTGAAACCCATTTGTACAACTTCCTAAAAATAAAAAAAAATGAGTTAACTACATAGGAGAGAGATGAAATTAATGGTACACATATTAATTAGATAGTCAAAATATTTTTGCTTTGGGTTTTGTCTTTCTAGCCTACAAATGAAATATAAGATTAAGTTTCTGTGTAACAGAATGGGAGAAATATAAATTTATGTAAGCTCATATGGCTGCTTTCTGTGCCATCTTGTAATAGGAAAAAGAAGAAGGAAGAAAGAAAGTAATAAAATCAAAGACAATTCTAAGAACCACGGAGTATGAGTGGATGAATTGGTTATTAACATGAAAAAAAACCAGTCTTAGTACTGGCACAAGAACAGATCTCACGACCAATGGAATAGAATTGAAGACCTAGAAATGAACCCACAGACCTATAGCCATCTAATCTTTGATAAGGGAGCTAAAAAAAAAATAGTATGGAAGAAAGACAGCCTCTTCAGTAAATGGTGCTGGCAAAATTGGTTAACTACTTGTAGAAAACTAAAGCTAGATCCTTCTATATCATCCTGCACCAGAATCAACTCCAAATGGATCAAAGACCTTGGAGTCAAAGCAGACACTCTGAAAACATTACAGGATGGAATAGGAGAAACCCTAGGTCTCCTTGGCACAGGCAGAAATTTTCTTAATAGAGACCCAGAAACACAACAAATCAAAGAAAGGTTGGACAAAGGTTGGGATTACATGAAATTGCACAGCTTCTGCATGGCAAAAGACATAGCTAGCAAGATCAATAGAAACCCCACGGATTGGGAGATTTTCACTAGCCTTACAATGGACAAGGGTCTCATATCTAAACTATAACTGGAACTCAGAAAATTAAAACCCCCAAAAACAAATCTTCAAAGAAACAACTGCCCAATAAATAAGTGGACTAAAGACCTAAAGAGAAACTTCTCTGAAGAGGAAAGGATGGCCAATAGACACATGAAGAAATGCTCAACCTCCCTTGCCATAAAAGAAATGCAAATCAAAACAACATTGAGATACTACCTCACCCCAGTTAGAATGGTTATAATCAAGAACTCTAATAACAACAGATGCTGGAGGGGATGTGGACAGAAGGGAACCTTACTGCATTGTTGGTGGGAGTGTAAACTTGTTCAACCACTTTGGAAAGCAGTCTGGAGGTTCCTCAAAAGACTCCACATAGAACTCCCCTATGACCCAGCAATCCCACTTTTGGGAATTTACCCAAACAAGAGGACACTAAAGCTACCAGAACAACTATATTTATTGCAGCATTATTTACCATAGCTAAGATATGGAACCAACCCAGATGCCCCTCAGTAGATGAATGGATCAAGAAAATGTGGTATATATACACAATGGAATTCTATGCCTCCATCAGAAAGAATGACATTGCCCCATTTGTTAGGAAATGGAAAGACTTGGAAAAAATTATATTAAGTGTAGTAAGCCAGGCCCAAAGAAACATAGGTCCCATGGTTTCCCTTATTTGAAATAACTAGTATATGTCTGAGTCAAGCAGAAAAGATCAGATATATATTAGGGAAATGAACCCCAAGATAATTATTCAAGTTTTTTTTCTTTCATGAGATTGTTTCTAACATATTAATAAGATGATTTCTTTGTTGCTTTGTATGTCCCTCCCCCATGGTATAACCCCTGCTTTCACTGTATTTGATGTTGTTATAATTTGTGGAGGGAAAGGGAAAAAACAAATCATTTAAATAGGGAGACAGTGGACCCATTGCAACAGTGAGATGTACAAGTTGTTATGTCGAAAATGAACTTCACAACTTTGGTGTCGGGGGAGGATTGGGTAGGGGAAGGGGAGGGGGGGGATGGGAAGGGATGGGAAGGGAGGGAGCAACAATGCTTGATAAGAAATGTACTCATTATCTTGCCCAGGTAATTCTAACACCTCTGTACAGTATTTTCACACACACACACACACACAACAGAAAATAAATGGTTTATCAAGGAAGAGAGTAAGCACAAAGCTAGACATTTTTTTCTCTTGGTATTAATTCACAAAATACCAGGGATTTATTGCAGCAAACAGTGAGAACAGTAGGATAGAAACTGAAACAGCAAAAAGAGCTAGATTGTCAAATACTATACTTTTTTATTTATTTTATTTTATGTTTTATTGTCAAGATGATGTCAACTACAGTTACATAAATAAGATAATAAGTGCATTTCTTGTCAAACTTGTTTCTTGTCATTATCTTTATCATATTAAAGTCTATCCAGCTGGATGGCACTCCCATTTATAACTGAAGGTCTCTAATGTGAACTCATATATCTGATACCTAAAGAAAACTTCGAGTTTATTACCAGTATCCTTCTGCACAATGTTTCTTAGAGGCAGATGAACATAGTTTTAGTAAGATTTGACAGATTAATATACTAGACACTGGGAAAAAAATTTCTAAATGATCTCTAATGTCCCAAAAAGAGAAGAGGAAAAATATATTATTTGTGGGAGAAACCTATTTCAAGACCATATTCATAATTAATTCATAATCAGAATGAAGTTTCAAGAAAGTTATCAAGTACTTCCTTAAGGATTTTAATGTAGGCATCTTTATAAACAAATAATTGAAATCTCACAAATGGCAAGCATAAATAATCAAGATCTAAGGTTTAGAGAACAGAGAAATCAATGACTTAGTTTTGAAAACCCATGTAGAGTGAAATAGTTAAACTGCTGCCTAGAAATAGGCCCTCTGAGGACACAAATATACATTGTTGATATTGTCTGTGGAAATGCTAACAGTGAGATCCACACAGCAGAAGACACTGGATGTCGCTACAGAAGTCAGCCATGGACCACGTTAGGTAGATTTGAGGTGTTTATAGAAGAATATAAATATAGAGGACAGTGTATCCAAGAGAGACTAATGTAAGCCACCAATCATGATTCTTTTACATGAAATAATAAAATCCGACAAAATATGTATTTACATTCTGACACCCACCATAAATTTGGCTTTAAGTGAACTTAAATTTGACTCGTTCCAGATGCAGTCAAAAGAGGCAAACTAGAATCTAGAGAGAAATGTATGTATATTGCTTTTATTTGCTTGTTAATAAAGTGGCATTTTTCTGGCAAAAGAAAAGAAAAAAGGGTAAACTATAACTTGTGAGAGAAATTGTTGGCTACAGGAAAGGAAGAAGTTGGTGCAAGGTGGTATTCAAATAGCAATCAAAAGAGGCAAACTAGAATCTAGAGAGAAATGTATGTATATTGCTTTTATTTGCTTGTTAATAAAGTGGCATTTTTCTGGCAAAAGAAAAGAAAAAAGGGTAAACTATAACTTGTGAGAGAAATTGTTGACTACAGGAAAGGAAGAAGGTGATATTCAAATAGCAATGCACGCGTATGCGATGATGTGTTGATACATGAAGGTTACTGGACCATGTTGTGAACTATGTGAGTCAGTAGACTCTGTGGCGATGATGGAGATGAACATGGGTGTGGTAGGCTGACGATGCCCATCATATCAGCACCTCACTCTCCCCTGAGTCTACATTACTTACTATGTCACTTTTCAGCTCTCACTCTCTGACAGTGAAGTTTATTTTACCCTCTCTTCATTCTGAGCTTGGTGAAGTGGCTTGCTATAGAGTGTAGAAGATAGGACCAGCTTGCAAAGGTGTTAGTACATCTGTGCTTGTACTTCTGCCCTCTGACATCACTGTGACAAGAGGGATAAGCTAATCTAAATGAGAAGATACATGTGGAGTAGAGTAAAATCATCCCAGCTCATCTAATAATGACCATCCTAAATCCATCACTAGCTAGCTAAGCCTCAGCTGCATGAGTGAACCTTGTCTAGATGCAGAGGCATTTAATTCCAGAGCCTTGATCCATAAGCAGTAGCTATGTGTGGCTATAAGACTTGAAGATTTGTAAGTGGATCATTGCATGGCTACCGAAGACCTATTTGATGAATAAGGCAATTCTACTTGCAGTGAGTAAAATAACCAAATGATTGCTTATGTATAGACAGAGTAAATCATTTATTTTATTTATCCTTCACTCTTAGATTTGTTTTAAGTAATGAGAAATACTATATTGAATAACTAGAGTTTCCAAAATTTTAATAAATATGTATTCCTTTGAATAAATCAGAAATTTAACGTATTTTATTCAATGCTTTAAGAAATCAGTGTTAATTATCTGCCCCTTTATTTTGAAGGATGAACTATCAAGGACAAAAATAAATCAATTAATTTATGAAAACTATGTCTATATGTGGAACAACAATTCAATCTTAATATTTACACCTGTTTCGTAAATGATTGAGTGGTTTATGACAGCGAGCACTGAGTGCTATTTTGATCAGTGTTCTAAGAGAGGGGTAATAATATTATTCTTGATTACCAATGAGAAAGCAGACTTGGAGGTTAAAAAATTTATTCAAGAGCACAAATATAGGAAGCAATTGAGCTAGGATTTAGTAAGACTTCAAACTCAACTTTTAAACTGCAACTGTTCATTTGCATGAAAAAAATAAGAGGCTAATGAAGGACTGAATTTGGCAGTACCCTGTGGTTTTACTTTTACTTTTAAGCAAGTATTTAAGTTTAAATACATTTTAATCATTTGCAAGTGTCCTATACTTATAATTGTGTTTTCATTCAGCTTATTGAAAGAAAGAAATGTGGTGTTAGGCATTTTGGCACCTGCTGCCTGCTATGTTATCTTTATTTTTAAACATTTTAATATGAACAGCTTAACCATATTTGTTTTTATTTCTACCATATACATAGTGGGGAATAGTATTTGCTTCATTTAAAAATAAGGCTCTGCATTTCTTATAGTAAAAGGCACAGTATTCTTACTTGTTGCATTAATAATTAAGACTTGGCACTGGATGACATAGAGTCACATGGTTCTGCATGTATTGTTTGAGCACTGAGTGACCTGTTGATGGTAAACCTGTAAGTACAGGAGCCAAAACTCTGTGAACACTGTTGCTATTCTGATGCTAATAAACTACTGCGTTGGCATTTCTAGGCTATCACAACCAATATACTATTGAGATTTCCTAAGTGCTACACTTATTGAAGGCAGAGAGCGCTGTTTGTATTTAACTAGTTAGTTTAGTTTTTAGTTTACTTAACTTTTGCACATAAAAACTTAATGGTTGTACCTCTAATTACCTTAGAAGGAAGTAACAATATGGCATAAGCTTGCCTGGACTGGTTTTTATACTGTAAGACCTGGGGTGGGGGAGAGGAAGTAAGGTTAAAATAGTTCATCTTGTTTACAGGAAACAGTTGAAGAAAAAAAATTTTTAAAGATCATGAGATTTTACTTCTTTTTCATGCAGCAGATTCCTAAATGTGTCCCTTCTATTCTTACTAATAATACACTAATCATGGTGGGCAGAGGTGTTAGGCAAAAGTTCTTACATCTTTCTAAATCATCTGCATTTCCTTTAGCAGATAGGTGAAACCTAGAGATATCATCCCAGAATACTGTTTTTAATGTATAAAATGAAATGCATGCTATTAGAAAGTCTTGCTGGGTGCAGGTGGCTCATGCCTGTAATCCTAGCTGTTCAGAAAGTTACGCTCTGAGGATCACCGTTCAAAGGCAGACCAGGCAGGAAAAGTCCATGAGCTTCTAATCTCCAATTAACCATCAAAAAGCCAAAAGTAGGGCTGGGAATGTGGCCCAGTGATAGAGTGCTTGCTTTGCATGCATGAGGCCCTGGGTTCGATTCGTCAGCACCACATAAGCAGGGGGAAAAAAGCCAGAATTGGTGGTGTGGTTCAAGTGGTAGAATGCTAGCCTTGAGCTGAAGAGCTCAGGGACAGTGCCCAGGCCCAGAGTTCAATTCCTAGAACTGGCACACACACACATAAAAAAGTTAAATGTTACATTTTAACCATAGTATGAAGGAAAGAATGAGAACAGTAGGTAAGAGGTCTTTAATTGGCCTCTTTCCGAGGATTGACCACCAACAGTTAAAAGTATAAAGTACTAAAAATATTCTACCTTTGTGGGCTGAGAACTTTTGACTTTACCATGTTCATAAAACCAGTCAGCCAGTTTCTGTGTTCATCTGTGAAAAGAAGGCTTCAATTGCATGTGATCTAGCAATAATTTTAAGCTGGCTTATGTATATAAATGATGGTTTTAGATGATCTTTTTCAGTTCTAAGATGCTATGAAGTATGGTGTATTTCTATGGTGACAAAGTTACAGGTACTGTAACTGCTCACTGATGTTTGCTGCATACATTTATAATAGAAAAAGATGTTCAATTACAACTTAAAAATAAGAATATAAATTGTTTTATTAATTATTCATAGAGCTCTTAAATTGGAATAATAAACTTGGCTTTAACTAAAATCTTTATCCTTATTGTGGTATGACTATCTTTCTTAGCTTTATTGGTTAGTTTATTTGTTTTTTGTCTTTTGTTTGTTTGCTTTTGGCTATTCTACCCTCTAAGAAGAGAGAATTGATATGTATTTTATAGCACTGATATGATCAAATGGGATTGTAAGTAGAAGAAAGAGGTTTGTAAGCTTTAAATTGATAGTAGCTAATTTTATTTCTTCATACTTGATTTATTAAGGAAATCAAATGAAATTTTTATTATCTTTAAGTATTTATACAGAGGCATTTCAATTCAACATGGAAATTTATGATTACAGTGCATTTTGATCAGTATAAGCCCTTTTATCAATGCCTTTCATACCCTACTGTTTATCGAAACTCCACCCATCCCCTCGAGTTACCTGGCTCCATTTTCAGATATGGTCATTGAGTATTATGACTGCATTTGCCCACCATTCCTTTGTTCATTTGATAACTTGAATACAGTTTGTTTCTGGAAAACTCATATAATTCTTCAATTTCAAATGATCTGTTTTTGAGATATGGAGAGAAAAATCATTAAAGAAGGAGGACAAAGAAAGAGAAACTACATAAAAAATGCAATGCAAGCAATAATTAAATACAGGAGAAAAAAATAGAAGCTAACTTTTCTTCTCTTCTTTGTTTGAGATTAAACATATATGAAGTACAGAGAATGCATTTTTTATAATTATACGGGTTGGTGCTTCTTATGTACAGACCTGTGTAATCATTACCTAGATCAAATTTAGAATCCTAAAATCTGCCTTTATATTCTTTTTTTTTTTATTGTGAAAATACTGTACAGAGGGGTTACAATTACATGGGCAAGATAATGAGTACATTTCTTATCAAGCATTGTAGCCTCCTCCTTTGTTTCCCCTTCCCACCCCTTCCCATCCTCCTCCCCCACCCCCGCACCCTATCCTCCTTCCCCCCCCCCCAAAGTTGTAAAGTTCGGTTTTGTCACATAACGACTTGTACATCTCATTGTTGCACTGGATCCACCTGTATCCTTAGTTAAACAATTTGTTTTTTCCCTTCCCCTCCACAAATTATACCAACATCAAATACAGTGAAAGCAGGGGTTATACCGTGGGGGAGGGACATACAAAACAACAAAGAAATAATCTTATAAATGTGTTAGAAACAATCACATGAAAGAAAACAACATTTGAATACATATATTCTTTACAGGCATGTCTAACCCCCATCCTCAACTGCAGTTGCTCTTTTGTCTTGAACATCAAGGAATAATTTGGTCTACTCTCAAACTTCATACAGTAAATAATATATATATGGAAGACTTTATGTCTGACTTATTTTACTAATAAGTATCTGTGAGATTAATCTTATTTATTGCATGTTATTAATAGCTCATTGCTTTTGCCACACAGAGATCCCCTTTTGTTTCTATCCCTGGTTTTACTTTGCTCTGATCCCTACTAATTCAACTAATAATTTGTATTTATCCTTTAAAGGTGGTGCAAATGTATGACCAATTACCCTCTTAGTGGAAGTATAGTTCAGAGTTTCCAAAAACAACCCATAGTTTCCTTCAATTTCCAACTCAGGAAAATTGAAAAAAAAATAACACTTCTATTTCTTATGGGTGCCTTTCCTTTGTCTAAGTCTGCAATGTATGAGAATATAAATAATCATGTGTAAAACAGTTATATGAGCACTTTTGATTGTCTTTTCTGCCACTATCTTTGAGAAGTACATGTCCTAATAGACCAAATCAACATGGAATCATTAATGATTGTTTTAAGTTAATGAAAAAAAATTCAGATCTATCTAACATTGACAACCAGTAGAAAGTCATATATGAATCTAATAAGAACCTCTGTGAGAATTTGAGTATAACCTTGGTTCCCCCATATTAAAGATGGCTGAGAGAGTAGAATCTGTTTGCAATTACCAAATCAAAATGCAATTAACTAGTCACTGGGAACAAACAATGATGTCTTTAAGTGCCCTCTTGGAAATGTAGCATTGGTAACAGGGATCAGGTTCCCGAGGTTCGGATGTTTTCACTTATGAACCTCCCTATGAAATATTATTCTAAGTACCATGCAGCAGTTTGTCCTAAGAAAACAGAGGGGGAAAAAAGGAGACATAGCATTGGATCTAGGTATTATGACTTTTCTTATTCTCACAATACTTCAAAGGAAACTTTCTATACCTTCCTGAGTCCTTTTGTTCTGACCTCACATATCATATATAAAATATATCTCAAACGAAGGAATGAATTTTGCTTGCGCATAGTATTTTTCCCCTTACAAAATTATTATGAGAAGTGTCTGTGCTATGACAGAGATATGTAATTCAGATGTTTTAAAACTTCTGCTTTATGAAAGAGTAAGTATTTGATTTCTTTTTCAATAAGAGCATAGCTGACAAGTAAGAAATACTCTTTCCCCCTTCTTCTTTGCAAAGGTATTTCTCTGGTATACAATTTTATAAATACTAATTTGACTTGTATTAGGTATTTATCTCCTAACATCATCTTTTAGTCAACTTTTGCTTTTGCCTTAAATGGAAAGCAAGCATCTTAAAATGTTTGGGAATAATAAAAGGAAAAAAAATGTTTCTACTTCTGGTGCTTGTCCATAACAAGACACTTTCACACAGTCAAATTGATGGCCTTTTTAAAAATACATATATTTCTTCTAATCCTTCACTGGTGAGGTGGGGAGAAACAATGGAATGTCCCAAAATGAGGAGAAGCAGTAGAAACTGGGGAAGTCCACATTGTTTCTCAGGCTAAAGTTACCATACAATGATGGGGTTAGGGAGGAACACGAAAGCCATAAAGTGCTGGACAACTCAGGAGCAGTGGGCTCCCGCACATTAGTTCAAACTAAGTATGGAAAAAAATATAGTAAAAGCAAACCTTTTCCCTAAGGAGTGATTCCCTTGGCAGTAGGAAGTAGCTAAAGTCTTCCCCCATAGTGATTATGAGCACAAGATTACAAATACAGAGCATGAACAGTTAAACATCATAAATCAAGAGAAAATATCATTGAATAGAATGACCTAGCCTACTTTGACCAATGCATCTGGATATCAAGCTGGAAGGCTAGGTTTGATTTAGAATCTTAAGGTTCTCCCAGTTCCCAGTGGAAATGTGGCAGGGTTGGGGAGCAGGCCTAAATCTGTAGACTGTCCTTCTCTTTCAAGCCCAGCTCCACTTGAAAGCTCCAGGGGTTCTATGCATTCCTTTAGCAGCACCTTGACCCTCTGGACCAAGCTCCACCTACAGTCCCTTCAAACTGCAGTGCTTGTTGGAACCTGCAAGCCTATGAATGCCTACCTTGGTGGCTCAGAGCAAATCCCAGAAGAATAGACATGTACAGAGGTCAGCTCAAGTTCTCCAGGTGTATTTGTGGACATTTAAACAGTAACTTTCAGTGTCTGTGTGTCTATACCCTAGTATAGAAAAGTAAGGAGCAATCTGGGTGGTCATGTTCCCTTGTCCAAAAGGGCCACGATTGGAGGATGCCAGCGCATAGTCCCTGAAAGAAAAGCTCCTCCTTGTTTGGGTCTAAGATGGTACTGAGTAGCTGCTCATGATTATACTTAGGGATATCGGACACCTCCCAAAGTCTACTTAACTGTACCAATGGCTGCCAAATACAGAAGATTGAGAGATGAGTAAGCTTCCACTCTTGAATAAATTATGTCCTTTTGAAAAGGCCACCCTAAAGTGCAAACATTAACACAGACAGACAGGGGAGTTCCTGCCCCACCCAAGAGCGCTATAAATGTGAACTTGGCGAACTGTTCCCATTGAAGAATACTGCAGAAAGCCAGACCCTGGCCATCATAGCCACTGATTCATGTTTTCTGAGAGACAAATGTACTCCAATAAATAACTCTCCACCTACCTCCTCTTTCAGTCTTGGCCTACTGCCTGCTCTCCACCCTCTATTCTCTGCTTGTAATTTCTAATCACAAACTTCTGACAGGGACCCCTCCCCTGCCAACCAGGGCTTAGATTAACTTTTTTTGGAAATTCAGCCTCCTCTACCTCTCCCCCTGCTCAGGGTCATTCTCCCCAGTGGTTGACATCAGAATACTGTCCCCTTAGCTGAGATCTGACACATAAAAGTTGAAATCTGGGTCCTGTGGTTATCTACCCTACCTCCATTGCATTGTATGGATAATAGCGAGACAAATTTGGAAGGTAGTGGTACATTCTGCAGGACTATTAACTTTGTCCCTTCAACAAGTGTGGGTCAGCAAGAGAAGGGGCCACATTGTGCAAAAAAGACATGCACTCATTACCTGCCTTATGTAACTGTAACCCCTCTGTATATACCTTTATAATAACAATAAGAAAAGAAGTTTAGGCTATAATAAAGACAATAGGACTCAGTAACCAGACTCAATGGCTTCTTTATTTACATCCTGGCTTAGACAAAAAGTACCTGGGGCAAATAAGTAAATTTAATTGTAAGAAAGTTCTGAAATGGAAAGCTAGAAATTGTTGATTGGATAAAAAGACAAGTTGGCCACCCCCCCAAAAAGTTAAAAAAAATCTGAAATATATGTCTAAGAATTTATAGTGGTCATTAATATGAATTTTAATTTTTATTATTCCTTTTATCATGAAAGTATGACTTTCTAAAAATTGAAGAATATATTAAGTTTCTATTTGAATAGAAAATGACTTCGTATCCATAAATACCCCTCTGACACCATCTCCCACCCCTCACCCCCTCAGCAACCTACATATCCAGATAAGCTCAGGCCAGAGATAATTATTCTGAGAATTGTTTCAGTCTTTATCTACAATTTACTGAGATAAAGTTTAATGTTATTCTTTCAGTTTGCACAGAAGGATGAGATAGAAGCAGTCATTTGGTGAATGATTTACAAAACTACAATAAAAGTCATTTTCTACTAATTTATATGGTGCCTCTTTAGTAAGGACCTAATTCTTTTTTTAATTTAATTTTATTGTAAAGATGCTGTACAGAGGGGTTACAGTTACATGAGTAAGATAATGAGGACCTAATTTTTTCTAGATTTCATGCCTTAAAAAGTTGCCTTTTGGGCTGGGAAGGTGGCTCAGTGGTAGAGTGCTTGCCTTGCATGCATGAGGCCCTGGGTTTGATTCCTCAGCACCACATAAGCAGAAAAAGCTGGAAGTGACACTGTGCTAGCCGTGAGCTGAAGAGCTAAGGGACAGTACTCAGGCCCAGAGTTCAGGCCCCACGACCAACAAAAAAAAAAAAAAAGTTGCCTTTTTAAAATATCAATTCTATCTTTTTGGGATAAGACAACTCCATAAATCTATCAGGCTTCCCTGTTATCTTGGTTATTGGGAAACTGATATAAGTCACATGATTACAATAAAGAACTTATCATCTATTAGCTTAAAATAGCCCATTGTTTCTCCATACATTTCGTTATTATTTTATACAAATGATTTATACAAATCATTTTGCATTCATTTGAAAGACGATTATCAAATTAGAGGGCTGTTTTACAGATTTCAGCAGAGCCTATACATGCAGTTTACCAAGTAGTTGTTGGTACCTAGAATGCCCAAGGCTTTTCTTCCTTTCTCTGACTGCTCCCTCATTGTAGTCATAACTTCACACTTGGAGAAGATGGGCACACAACCAAGTCCAGTTGTTGAAAGTCTGTATTCTTGTCATTTGGAGTTTAAAAAGTGATACTCTGTTTTTACTCATTGCTTAGGATGCTAGTAAACATAAGTAGGCCCACAATTAAAACAAGCAGTAGTTTGTAGTCTCATGCTATTTGAGGGAAAGAACAAATCAGGCTGAATCATCAAACTTTGCACATACACGTTACCCAATTAAAAGGCAAAAACTGGGAATTTAAAAAAAATATGCTTTGGATCCAAAGAGAAGAAGATTTACCCAGTAATATCAACACTGCAGTCTCAGTGGGGTGGGCAGAATAGCAGAAAAAGTGACCATGTTCAGGATCTGAGGAAATCTGACCTACATTTCAATCCTGAATCCTTCAGTAAGCTGATATCAGGGAGGTTTTCTTTGTAAAGACGTAGATAATCATGATATCTATCTGTTTCACAAAATCCTCAAAAAATGACTAAAAATAGTTTCTGTTGTTTGAACATTCTTTTCTATTCTTTTGAACACCATTAATATATATATACACATATACACATACGTACACATATGATATATATGTACTTACTGTCCTACATACTTACGGTCCTTCATATGTACTTATTGTCCAACACACTTATATGCTATACATATGTACTTATTGTCCTACATATGATCGGCATTCTCCGTAGACTTCACCTCTCTGAGTGTCATATGACAACTTTTGTTTTTATTAGCATATTTTGTGAGTCTGTTGTTTCCCAACTTTGGTTTTATTATTTATATTTGGAATTGTTCCTTAGAAACTGTGTGTTACACTAAATCCATGTTTTGACTCATCATTCCAATCTTTCTAAGTGAGTTAGAATAAAAATTCTCCTTTTTCCCAAGCAGAACTAATAGATGAAGCCTTCAGTAAATGATCACTAATTTTAATTGAATTAGTATTGTGACTATACTGCATTTGAAGCATGAGATAGCAGCAGCTTCTTAGATAAGATTTTCCTACTTTAGAAGAGCCAATAAGTTTCTTTCTGAATGCTGAATGGAAAAGCTCAGAGTTCTTATGACTGAGTTTCCCTGTGAGAAGCAGCCACAGGGAAAATGACTAAAGTTCTGCCAGATGAAGGACCTACTGTGACTCCTTTCAACTCCATTCTCCTTCAACTTGCAACTCACAGGCTTAGATTCTTTGTACAGTATTCTGACTCTGTCATTTCTTTATTTAAAAAATGTGATGTAGTCTCAAAATAGAAACAGATGTGAGATCTAATTTTTTATTGGAAGTGACAAAACATATAAAGATTTGGCAAAATATGTAGCTACATATTTCAAGATTACAAAAACAGTCACTAAACAAATAAAAGAAGAGCCAGATAGCAAGGAGGTCTTTCTCTGGTTTCTGTGTTCCCTTTTGTATGAACTTCTATAATAGTTTATTATCAGTGAAATATGGAAAGCTCACAAGCATCATGTATGTAATAAAAGACACATAAAATTATTTTTTAAAAGTAGTGAGTTAAGAATAGCAAATCTTTTAGTTTTAAAGAAGTGAATTTGATCATTCTACGTTTTTATCTCCTTGTGAGCTTTCAAGTCGTCAACTAACTGAGTTTTTTCTGTCAAAAAAAGAAAGAAAGATATTGGGGAAAAAGTTCCTGAATTATTTTACTCATTAAAATTTAAGGGCAGCTCCTATACAGAGCAAAATAGACATAATAGCTTTTAGAAAGAAAGATGTGGAGTAGCAAATACTGATGAGCATGTGTGATTGTGGTGAATAACTAAATTTGCATTTATATTACACCATTTTTCAGGTGAGACAATTGGTAATATATTTGCTGTGGTGCATTACTGTGATGTAAAATCCATACTAAATAGAAATATAGTAGCTCTTTTATCTTTAAAAAAGAAAGGCATGGCAGATTTAACAAACATTTTATCTGTCACCTGTACTTTGCCAGGTACTGGTCTGGTTAGGGGTTTCTTGGTGTTACCTGAAATTTCATCAATCTGTTTGGTATTGCAGTACTGTCTCTGGTTTTGAAAATGAGGAATTGAGACTTCAGGAAAATGAAATAATTTTAAGTCCCATATTTTTTAAATTGTGGAATCAGCATTGGATACAAACCGCTCAGAATCTGATATTTTTACTCTTCTTCAATTAAATTAAAGGACAATGCTACATTTTCCCAAAGGTTCTTATATTTCAATATTTCTAAAGCATGCAAAATAATTTTAAAATTTTTGTCTTTAACCTTTGCACAACTTGTACATAGAAGACATCCATGTCAGAGATGGGGAATGGTCAGAATGCTTTGGAACATGATAGGTAGCTTTTGGAGATCTAGATTAGCCTGCAAAGATCTTTTGCATTAGCATATTCAGTTTTTAGGAGACCAGGGGTAGAAAGAATGGTATTACTTCTATGTACACTCCAAACTAATTTGGCTTAACTAACACATGGCTGCCTTGCAAAGGTTCTGGCTGTTCTAGCTTCAAGTAAAGAAAGGTACGGGAAGAAGATTCATTCCTTCTTTACACTAATTAGTACAAAAATCTTGTCAATCACCATACATTGATTTGTTTTATCCCTTGATTTTCCACTTTTTTAAAATATTAAGTTGAAGTAAAATAGTGTGGTATCTGTTTCTGTGATCTCATTGATATTTTTCCATTGACAACCTACACCAATTTGAGCTCAGGTTCAAGTTCACAATCACAGAATAAAGATGAAGAAGAGTCATGAGAAAGGATCGCTCCATATATTCCAAAGACCTTAGTACTAGGGAGTTCCCAGGGCTGCAGTGCCCATTGCCTATCTTGCACTAGTTGCTTTTGGTATGCACTCTATACTCATTTTCCTTTGTGGGGCAAAAGAAAATATGAGTACGTTCACTTCCAAATAAGTTGATGGAAATATGAGAGACATCCAGTATCAAGGTATTTCTGCCTTCAGTCCCTTAATCTTCTTTTTTTTTCCTTCTCTAGTATTTAAATTTGCATTAGAATTCCTTATCAAATATGTGCTTAAGGTGTGTGTGTGTCTGGGTATGTGTCTATGTGTCTATGCATGTTTGGTAAATAAACATAGAATTCAGGCTATTCGGTAGAGTTGCATTACCTCTACTGTATTAATTCCTACAAGTTCTGGAATTTATTTCAGAATGCCAGCAGTCTCCTTTCTCAATGGGAAGTAACTGAGACGCCTGTGGTAGCAATAGCGAGCCTGATGAGGGGAAAGGGTTGTAACCACATGTTCTAGAGCAGAGGTTTTCATGCTTTATGGCACACAGAATATTGCCAGCACACCAGCCTTTAGGAGTGGTACCAGGGTATTGGGGCTTTAACAAGATCCCCAGGGGAATCCAAAGAGCAGCAGCATTTGCCCTTCTAGAAAATATTGTGATTTGCCAGTGCAAAGATCATTGGGAACAGCTCATTAAAGACATTTTGTTTGTTTCTTACTGTCAA
Organism: Dipodomys spectabilis; assembly: GCF_019054845.1. Taxonomy (NCBI): domain Eukaryota; kingdom Metazoa; phylum Chordata; class Mammalia; order Rodentia; family Heteromyidae; genus Dipodomys; species Dipodomys spectabilis. The sequence goes on along the minus strand of NW_024870817.1, from coordinate 19,681,445 downwards.
CAAAAGACATTTTCCATGTCCTCCATGCAAAATCCACTCTTGCCAAATCTAACTTGTTACCACAAGAAACCTTGACTAAACCAGATTGTTTTCTTTCAAAATTAGATGTATCATGTAAACAGAATTGCAATACTGCTCCCTCAGATTAGCTCAGAGGCAAATAAAAAATCTTTTTTTTGTTTTTTGCAAATAAAAAATCTTATTGAGCAAAGAGTTCTACATTTAACATTTAGACATCATTTTCACTACTATTAAAATAACTTGTTCAGCCAGGCACAAGTAGCTCAGGAAGCAGAGATCTGATGATCACTGTTCCAAAAGTCCATGAGAATCTTATCTCCAATTAACCCCTGAAAAGCAGAAAGTGAAGGTTTGGCTCAAGTGGGAGAGCAGCAGCTTTCTTTCTTTTTTTCTTTCTTTTTTCTTTCCTTTTTCTTTCTTCCTTTCTTTCTTTCCTTCTTTCATTTTTTGTTTCAAAATTTGGTGGTAGTTTTTTGCTTAGCATAAAAGTAGTCATTTTCTTAGTTATATTTATTTATTTTAATTTATTGTCAAGGAGCTGTATAGAGGATTTACAGTTACATATGTAAGGTAATGAGTACACCCTCACTCATTTTTCTCCCACTTTCCCTCCCCTCAGCCTCCCTCCCCGCCCCAAGTTATACAGTTCATTTCCAACATGTTGTCTTGTGAGTATTGCTGAGCACCAGCTTTCTAAGGCCCTGAGTCAAGCCCAGTACTGGCATACACACACATAGGGAAAAAAACCAAAAAACAACAACCAAAAGAAAAAAAAAAAAAGCCTGCTTAATCTTTAATGAGTCTAAATTTCTTCCCTTACATGAAGTGGAAGCAAAGAAAGATAAAGGCAGCTATCCAGAAGATTGCTCTTATAACCCATTTTTTCCTTTTTTTCCCTCCTCTGAAAATTTGATGTTTCAGATGAAAACTTAAAAAGAAATAGATCTAGAAAAATTAGTGTTGTCCAAAAGTCAAAGATGTTTTGGATAGTGTCTGATGTCATGTTTCTCAACTTTTAAGTCTGTACAATTTTTTTTAAAGGCATGTGTCTTATAAAGGTCCAAATAGTTCTCTTTTCATTTACGCCTGAAGCATTTTTTTAAGGGACAGAATAAGGATGTTCATTATTCAGAATGTGTCTTCCTGGTAATAAAGTAAGGCCTCCATAGTTAGAAAGGAGTCAAGAGAGCTCTCACAAAAAAATGTGATTTTTTTTAAGTAAAAGGAAAACTATTCTTGAATATTATTTTTAAAAGAAAAATCGGATAAATGTGCTTTGTCGTATTTGATGGTTATGCCACAAATAGAAAGCCAGATTTTCTTCCCATGGGAGGAACAGTAGCTTCTGGTTAGTAACTACATTTTGTGAAGTGTCTCTTCTTTAAAGTGTGTATAGCTTGGGCATACAGTCTGTCGTCTGGACAGGACATTGGAAGTGTCACTCTGACTGATCATCAGCGTGATCTCATAACCTTGTCTTTGCAGTAGTGAAGAAGGACACTGTTTTCTCTACCAGAAGCAATGAGAATTGATTAGTCTGATAAATCGATGGATGTTGCTCATTTTCTGGAAGAACAAGAAGGGTAAATCTAAAAATAGCCACTAAACTGGACTGAGAAAGAAATTCAATTCGTAAAATGGCCTTCCTCCTCCCTTCTCATCCAGATACTGATAAAAAGAAGCCATGCTTTATTTTAAAGGTGCCCACTATGGTCTCCTTCGTATAATGTAAAATATTTTTATTTCTTCTCTTCTGGAGAAGTTACTAAGTGTCCCAGATCTATTTTCAGTGATGATTATGAACATAATCAAAAACTAGCTCCACTGAGAGAATTCAGGCAACTTAAGAAAATTTTCCTAGTCTTTCAATTTCCTAACAAATGGGGCAATGCCATTCTTTCTGATGGAGGCATAGAATTCCATTGTGTATATATACCATATTTTCTTGATCCATTCATCTACTGAGGGGCATCTGGGTATTTGTTAGGAAATGGAAAGACTTGGAAAAAATTATATAAAGTGAAGTAAGCCAGGCCCAAAGAAACATAGGTCCCATGGTTTCCGTTATTTGCAATATCTAGTATATGTCTGAGATAAGCAGAAAAGGTCAGGTAAGTTGATGTTAGGTGAAATGAACCCCAAGACAAGTATTCAAATGGTTTTTTTCTTGCGATTTTTCTAACATATTTATAAGATGATTTCTTTGTTGCTTTGTATGTCCCTCCTCCATGGTATAACCCCTACTTTCATTGTATTTGATGTTGGTATAATTTGTGGAGGGGAAGGGCAAAAACAAACTGTTTAAATAGGGATACAGGTGGACTCATTGCAACAATGAGATTACAAGTCGTTATGTCGAAAAACGAACTTTACATCTTTGGCCGGGTTGGTGGATGGGAAGGGATGGGAAGGGGAAACAAAGGAGGAGGCTACAATGCTTGATAAGAAGTGTACTCATTACCTTGCCCATGTAATTGTAACCCCTCTGTACAGTATTTTCACAATAAAAAAAAATTAAAAAATATTTTCCTCACTCAATCCATATATTTTGTTCTCTCCTTTTACCATATCAGGACATACCTTTGTGACTGCTAGTCTCTAAAATATTTCCATCTACAAAATAATTTATCAGCTTACTTTATGCATTTCAATTTGTTGGCTACTAACTTCCAGAGATTCAGACCCTGGATCACTAAAACTTAATGAGTTTATTTATTTATTTAGCTTTCCACTACAATTTCATCACCATTAAAATGGTGAAAGAAAGAAGATTATGATGAGAATGAAGAGAAGAACCTTGATCTGAACTTTTGTGAGCAATGACAGGTCTGCATTATTATTCAGTGGAGGAACATTGTCAAAAAAGAGTAAATTGAAACAGTGGGTGAACTAAAACTGGTGGCAGAATAGGGTAGCATGATGAAGATAAAAATGGGGGAAAAGAACACAAGCTTGGGGACAAATTACTGTTCAATAGCTTGCAAGAGAAATGCTTCTTTCGAATCACTTATCCTCTATAGATTCTTTTTCTTTGATAAGTGGAAACGTTTACTTTTCAAAATTGCAACTACAATCAAAATAAAACTATTATAACATCCCATTGTGTGCCCTTCATAAAACTAGAGGTGATAAGTTCTATTGTAATCATTTGTGCTTTGCAGAGGAGGAAGATTTCAGAAACTTGATCAATAGAGTCACTGATCATAGAGTCTGATCCGCCATTCTTCAGACAAGGAGTGTCAGAGCTGAGTGCTCACTGCACCTGCTTCCCTGACCATGTCCTCTTTTCTCTATTGTGTCTAGAATTACTGCGAGAACATCATTCCAAAAGATTCTTCAGAGATGCATGAAATGCAACAAAACATCTTCTACTATTGTCATTGGTTTAGTCACTTGATGCATTATGACAAAATTTTTCACTCATTCATATAATCAATATTTATTGAGCCCTAAATTGTGTCAAGCCCCTTCTGACAGCTCGAAATGTATAAGCAAATGAAACAGACCAAGATTCCTACCTTTGTGAAGCTTACATTCTTGAAGAGCAGACAGCAAGTTATTGATAAAATGAAATCAGTTATAAAATCTGTTAGAAGGTGATGTGAAAACAGCTGGAGCATTACCAGGATTGTCATCAATGATCATTGCAATTGGCCTTCACAAAGGAAGTAACACAGAAAAACAAGCTATGGATGCAAGGTGCTTGACCACCTAGATATCTAAGGAATATCACTCCAAGCTAAAAAAAAAAAAGAGTACAATGACCCCCAAATATAATGATGTTTGTTAAATTAAAGGAGCAGCTTAGCACCCTGGGTGGCCATTAAATAGAGTACAAAGAAAAGTATTAGGTGAAGGAAAACAGACTAATGGACAGCTAAGTTACATGAGGTTATTGTAAGAACTGTGGCTCTTCCCCTGAGTGAAATGGAGATGACTCAGGTGTTTTCAGTAGTGGAGAGGATGCTAATTTCTATTTCCAAAGGATCACTCTGACAGATTCACTGAGAATTAACTAGATGTGGGAAAGCAGAAAAGGACACTCAGCAAGAGAACTGGTGACATGGAGTTGGAAGGTAGCATTAATGGCAGGGAGAAGCTTGTTGAGTCCGGGATGTACATGGAATGGAGACACAAAGATTTGAAGACACATGAAGAATATTAGAAAAAGTCAAATAAAAGAGGATGACGCTAAGGCTTTTTGGATTTAGCAACTGGAAAAATAGAGTTGTTATTTGGTAAACTTGGAACACTTGGGGTAGAACATGTTTTTAAGGGGAAAAAAAGACAAGACTTTGTTTTGGGCCACAGTGAGTTCAAAACAACTATTCATTTGTTTTTCCTTTTTAAAGTATGAGAGAGGTATTTAATGGACAATGGTAGAGCTAAATCAAGTTCAGAGAAACTATTCTGTTTGCACACAAATTTGGAAGTTCTTCACAGCTAGATGGCATCTAGTGCCACAAGACAGGGAAAAGACAGGGTTTGTACATAGAGAGAAAAGGATAGTGGTGTTATCTTTGGGGGTCACTCCAGAGTAAGGATGTATGCTTTATAGTTTAAGTTTAGCTTACATTCTCATACCAAGTTAACTCATCTGAATCAATTTGTATTTTTCTTCTCAGACATCTGTAAATAAAGGAACTCTTTCACAGTTCCTACACCACCACCACAGGTGGTCATAGGCATGAATGGAAAGAGAATCATAAGTACAATGTTATTGAGAAACACAGGAGTTTAACACATATAATTTGCATCTGTTGTACGTTCAGTCCTGATTGAACACAGTGCTTCATGTACTATTTACTGCAGAAATTATTTGACCTCAGGAATTGTGAGACTGATAGAACTCAGATTGAGGGAGGCTCAGTGTACCTGGTTATGACCACAGAGTCAGAAAGAGCTCTTATCTACTGAGGCCTAGGATTCCACCACAATTTCTTTTGAAAGATTGAGAATTCTCTGGTGCTAATGATGCAATCCTGCTCCAGGGCCCTAAGGAACCTTTTTCTCTGCAAGAAAGCTAGCATTTCATACTAGATCTTCTGTAGAGCTTTCTCCTGCTGTGGGTGCCACACAAACTTAGCAGTTTTCCAAGTCATTTAGATTATGAGACAAAGCTGTATTTCCATATGTGAGAAATGCTACCTCTAGATCATAAATAAACTGGCAGCTGTAGTGGTTTTCTTCATGATTGGATACAAAAGGTGTAATAATTTGTCCTTTACTCTAAAGAGGATACATAGATATTCTTTAAGCCACCAGATCCTAAAAGCTTTACTGATGTGTCAAGCCTCTGCATCCTCAGAGTTTGTCTCCGGGATGTACTTGTATTAAAATGACAGCCAATGAAGTCAGTTATAAACTATTCACAATCATGTTCCTTGTTTCACTTGCAAGATGTTATCAATTCTGTTCAGGTTTTTTAGAATGCCCAGAGTATCCATGGAGTTCCTTCAGACAATGCTATGACAGAGAATGGGTAAGTTACAACCTGTTCATCTCTCATAAAATGAATAGATGCTGTCTTCCATCATGAATACCTGCTGTCTTCCAGATCAGTGGCCATATGTCTTATTTCTGCTCTAAGCAAACACACTACAGAAGCCATTTGCTGTCATTGTCCAAGAACTTTCTAGGTTTTTTAGGGTATAGACTGGAATTAAATGAGGATGTTATGGCACCATAAGCACTGTGCTCCTGGGCATGGCACAAGAGGCAATATGTCAGAAGAGGCAATATTGGTGCTTATTTACTAGCCACAATAGCTTAGTTTATGTCAAATTGACTGGGCCTGAGATTTTCAGATATTTGGTTAAACATTAGTCTGGATATGTTTCTGAGGGTGTTTGAGAATAAGAATACATTGAATTGGTGATTGGGTAAAGCAAATTCCTTCCTCAGTGTGGGTGGGCCTTATCAAATCCACTAAATGTCTAAGGTTAACAAAAAAGTAGATTATGAAATCTCTCCTCTCTGTCTCTCACATACATCTCTCTGTGTCTCTCTGTATCTCTCTCTCCCTCTCTCTCTCCCTCCCTCTCTCTCTCTCTCCTTCTCTCTCTCTCTCACACACACACATACACACACACACACACACACACACACACACACCAATCATCTCATTTAGGCTTGATATGACATTCATACCATTAGCTGTCTTTCATTTTCAGGCCTTTGAACTTGGACCAAAATTATGAGCCAGCATCTCTAATCATGTGGGCCAGTTTCTTGTCACCGCTTCTTTCACCTCCATCACATACGTAGCCTTTTGGTTTTATATCTCTAGAGAGCCCACACTAACATATTACTGAGGTTAGGGAGAATTGGAACTTAATTTTTAGTCTCTACTCACAACTATAATTCTGAATCCACAAGCCAGTGAAACATAGTAGAGCTCCATCAACTATGTATGCCAACTTTAACTATATACCTGGTCATCTGGGAAGCCCTACTAGATAGTTGAAGGTGGTAGAGGATCCACTAGACTTGAGCCCAGGCTCCCCTTAGTTTTCAGCCCCCACACACTTCTACTACAAGAAAATATTTCCACATTATATAGTTGCCAGGTTAGTAGCTGAAATCATCTTGGGGTAACAATAGGGGAATTATGTATATGCTTGCTATTATGTTATAAAAATTTTCCTTCCTTCCACTAGATTCTAGATGATTTCGCCAAACTGTTCAAACTTTTCCCTTTAGGAAACTTCTTTCAGTCTTCATGATATTCTTTGATCTTACAGATTGAGTGACATGTTGCTTTACCTTTCATCTAGCTTCTCCTCAAAAACTTGTCCTCTAGTAAATATATTTTTATCTCTCTGTGAGTCAGGACACTGCACCTTGCCACTCTCATGAAGCTTGATGTTAGCATAATATTTTGTATACCAACTATAGAGAAAAGGCAACATAAAACTTCTTCTCAATATATTCTTTATCTCTTTGATAACCTATGTTAGGTTTCCTGGTAGCTAGGATAACAAAGACCATATGGTGATATGCTCTCTTGAGAAGGGTTCTTGTGAACTCTACTCCTATCTATTTGGCTTTAAATCACAATTCTAACAACTGCAGACTCCCAAGTAGCTAGGATTACAGATGTGACCCCCTGAGACCTGGCCTAAATGCTTTTTTTTTTTTTTTTCAAAAAGAACACAATCAATTATAAAAGAAACAGAGATTGAAGATATGATACAAGGTGTTGTATTAAATGTAGGCATATCATAAAAAGACAAGTCACCATAAAGGATAATACATACATACATATAGAAAAAGAATATTGCATAATTGTATTTGTGATGTAAGTGATTGTAATATACTAGTTTCAAAAAAAACAACAAACATATTCACAACAAATAAGGGTACAACAAACTCCCAAATTTTGATGAGTAAAAGAATACACAACTTGTCAGAACTTTATAAGGGAATACTTCTCAAACCTTCATGCTAATAAGTTTGAGAACTTGGCAGAAATCGGTCTTTTCCTAGCATACTGACATGCTGAAACTAAACCAAGATGAGTTAAATCAACTTAACAGGCCCATATCAAGCATTGAAATAGAAACAGCAATAAGAGAACTCCTATCTAAGAAAAGCCCAGGACCAGATGGATTTACAGTGGAATTCTACAGGGCCTTCAAAGCAGAGCTCACACCAATACTCCTCCAACTCTTCCATGAAACTGAAAGAGAGTCACTACCGAACTCATTCTATGAAGCCATCATAACCCTCATCCCAAAACCAGGCAGGGACTCACCAAAGAATGAGAACTATAGACCCATTTCTTTTATGAAAATTAATGCAAAACTTCTCAACAAAATTTTGGTCAATCAACTTCAATTCATCCAAAAAATCATACATCACGATCAAACAGGGTTCATTTCAGGGATGCAAAGCTGGTTCAATATATGCAAATCAATTCATATAATTCATCACATCAACAAGAGCAAGGATAAGAACCTCATGGTTATCTCAATAGGTGCAGAAAAAGCATTTGACAAGATCCAACACCCCTTTATGGTGCAGGTTCTGGAAAAATTAAGAGTCCATGGAACATTCCTCAATACAATAAAGGCTGTATATGACAAACCTACAACCAGCATTATACTTAATGGTGAAAAACTAAAGCCATTTCCTCTTAACTCAGGAACAAGACAAGGATGTCCACTCTCTCCACTTCTCTTCAATTTAGTATTAGAATGCCTAGCTACAGCAATAAGACAAGATGCAAACATAAAAGGGATCCAAATAGGGAAAGATGAAGTAAAACTCTCCCTGTTTGTAGATGATATGATCTTGTATTTAAAGAATACCATGGACTCCACTCCCAAATTATTCAAGCTGATTCAAAACTTTGGCAAAGTGGTGGGGTATAAAACTAACCCTCAAAAATCAATGGCTTTTCTGTATGCCAACAATGAGAAAAGCGTTGCTGAAATCAGGAAAGCAACTCCATTCGTAATAGCCCCACAAAAGACAAAATACCTAGGAATTAACTTAACCAAAGAAGTGAAGGACCTCTATGATGAAAACTTTAAAAAACCTGAAAAAAGAAATCAAAAAAGAACTTAGAAAGTGACAAAACCTCCCATACTCCTGGATTGGAAGGATCAACATTGTGAAAATGGCAATACTTCCCAAGGCTATCTACAAATTCAATGCAATATTCCTACCTCATTCTTTAAGGTTATAAAAGAGGCAATCCAAACATTTGTATGGAATAATAAAAGACCCCAAAGAGCAAAAATGATCCTTAACAGAAAGAACAGTGCTGGAGGAATATCAATACCAAATTTCAAACTCTACTACAAAGCCATAGTAATCAAAACAGCTTGGTACTGGCACAAGAACAGACCTCAGGACCAATGGAATAGAACTGAAAACCCAGAAATGAGCCCACAGACCTATAGCCATCTAATCTTCGATAAGAGCTAAAATATATATATATAATGGAAGAAAGACAGCCTCTTCAGTAAAAGGTGCTGGCAAAATTGGTTAATCACGTGTAGAAAACTAAAGTTAGATCCTAATATATCACCCTGAACCAGAATCAACTCCAGTGGATCAGACCTTAGAGTCAAAGCAGACACCCTGAAAACATTACAGGATGGAAGAGGAGAAACCCTAGGTCTCCTTGGCACAGGCCAAAATTTTCTTAATAGAGACCCAGAAAAACAACAAATCAAAGAAAGGTTGGACAAAGGTTGGGATTGCATGAAATTGCAGAGCCTCTGCATGGCAAAGGACATAGCTAGCAAGATCAATAGAAAGCCCACGGATTGGGAGAAGATCTTCACTAGCCATACAATGGACAAGGGTCTCATATCTAAAATACACCTGGAACTCAAAAAATTAAACCCCAAAAACAAATCCTCAAAGAAACAACTGCCCAATAAATTAGTGGGCTAAAGACCTAAAGAGAAACTTCTCTGAAGAGGAAAGATGGATGGCCAATAGACACATGAAGAAATGCTCAACCTCTCTAGCCATAAAAGAAATGCAAATCAAAACAACATTGATTGCATCTTGTCTTATTGCTGTAGCTAGGCATTCTAATACTAGATTGTAGAGAAGTGGAGAGAGTGGACATCCTTGTCTTTTTCCTGAGTTAAGAGGAAATGGCTTTAGTTTTTCACCATTGGCTTTAGTTTTTCACCATTAAGTATAATGCTGGCTGTAGGTTTGTCATATACAGCCTTTATTGTATTGAGGAGTGTTCCACGGATTCCTAATTTTTCCAAGACCTTCATCATAAAGGGGTGTTGGATCTTGTCAAATGCTTTTTCTGCATCTATTGAGATAACCATGTGGTTCTTATCCTTGCTCCTGTTGATGTGATGAATTATATTAATTGATTTGCTCCTCTTCCATCCTGTAATGTTTTCAGGGTGTCTGCTTTGACTCTAAGGTCTGATCCACTGGAGTTGATTCTGGTGCAGCGTGATATATAGGTAGTACATATGGAAATTGAATTATGTAATAGGACAATTTCCTAAATTATTTCATCAAATGATTATTATTGCTTATTTTCCTTTGGGAATTTCTCAATGTCATACAAGTTGCAGAGTACTAATTTAACAAGTTAAGAGATTTATAATAAATTAGTCACTTTTAATTAACAATTAAAAGTGTTTGAAATGCAAATCACTTTTTTAAATAGGAATTTATAATACATCATTTTCATTTCAACAATTGAATGTGTTATACTGCATCCTCTAGCCAATGAAATAATCTGAACATTTTTACTTTCATTCAGAATGTGATCTGTTAACTGGAATTATTGATAAATATTTGGCTGATAATAATGTCCTACTTTTGAGTGTTTTTTTTTTCTTTTTTTGTAAATGAGTTTTGACTGTCATTGTAAATAAAAATTGCAGAATTATAAACGACTCAAAAATATTCATATATATACATACATATTGCTAAGTATTAAAATCTCACTGAAAAATGTATTCAAACCTTGTCTCTCACATAATATTAGACTATGACAAATGGAAATCACATGGGTTATAGTGACTTTCTTAAAAAAAGAAATATATGGAGGGAAAGGGGCAAAAACAAACTGTTTAAATAGGGATACAGATGGACCCACTGCAACAATGAGATGTACAAATTGTTATGTCTAAAAATGAACTTTACAACTTTGGGGGGGGGGGGGGGGGGGGGGGGGGGGGGGTTGGGAAGGGATCAGAAGGGGAAACAAAGAAGGAGGCAACAATGCTTGATAAGTAATGTATTCATTACCTTGCCCATGTAATTGTATCCTCTCTGTATGTTATTTTCACAATAAAAATTTTTTTAAAGAAATGTAAAAAAAAATTGAGATACCACCTCACCCCAGTTAGAATGGCTAGAATCAAAAACTCTAATAACAACAGATGCTGGAGGGGATGTGAACAAAATGGAGGCCTACTGCATTGTTGGTGGGAGTGTAAAATGTTCAACCACTTTGGAAAGCAGTATGGAGGTTCCTCAAAAGACTCCACATAGAACTCCCCTATGACCCAACAATCCCACTTTTGGGCATTTACCCAAATGATCACAAACAAGACCATACTAAAGCTACCAGCACAACTATGTTTATTGCAGCATTATTTACGATAGCTAAGATATGGAACCAACCCAGATGTCCCTCAGTAGATGAATGGAACAAGAAAATGTGGTATATATACACAATGGAATTCTATGCCTCCATCAGAAAGAATTTGTTAGGAAATGGAAAGACTTGGAAAAAATTATATTAAGTGTAGTAAGCCAGGCCCAAAGAAACATAGGTCCCATGGTTTCCCTTATTTGCAATAACTAGTATATGTCTAAGACAAGCAGAAACAGTAATTAATGTTAGGCAAAATGAACCCCATGATAAGTACTCAAATGTTTTTTCTTTCTTGCTATTGTTTCTAAGATATTTATAAGTTGATTTTTTTTTTGTTGCTTTTTATGTCTCTCCCCCATGGTATAACTCTTGTTGTCACTGTATTTGATACTGGTATAATTTGTGGAGGGAAAAGGAAAAAACAAATTGTTTAAATAGGGTTACAGGTGGACCCATTGCAACAATGAGATGTACAAGACATTATGTCGAAAAACGAACTTTACAACTTTGGTGGGGAGGGGAATAGAACAAGAGGTGGGGGGGACGGGCCGGAGTGGGTAATGGGAAGGGATGGGAAGGGGAAACAAAGGAGGAGGCGCAACAATGCTTAATAAGAAATACACTCATTACCTTGTTCATGTAATTGTTACCCCTCTGTAAGGTATTTTCACATTAAAAAAAAAAAAAGAATATACAACTTGTTACAAGGCCAATCCAAACAAAAAGAAAGCAAACAACATTTATATTAGACAGGTAGCATTTAGACCAAAAGCATTATATTACAATAGTCTACAATTTACAATAAAGACATCATCATTATTAGTACTTGAGTTTCCAAAATACATCAACACATTCTATGAAGCAGGAAATGTAAGAGGAAATAGGTAGGAATAGGCAAAAATTCACCCAAAGTAAACAACTTTAGCATACTAGTCTCAGTGCAAGACAGACAAAACTGATTTAAAAAATATATTGTAGGAGTCTTAATAAACATAATTAATAGTGTAGATTTTATTTCTAAATGAAACTCTGGATCCAACAGTAGAGACTATATCTCATTTTCACACGCATGGGGAATATTCATGGAAAGTATTTCTTTTTTAAAAAAATATGTTATGTTATTGTAAGGGTTATGTTAGAGGGATTACGGTTACATAAGTAAGATATCAAGTACATTTCTTGTCAAACATTTTTACTCCTCCCTTGTTTTCTCCCACTTTCCCTCCCCCCCACCCTCCTGGACTCCCCTCCCCACAAGTTGTAATGTTTCCCAACAGAGTGTCTTGTGAGTATTGCATTGGTTCACCCTTTGTCCTTTGTCTCACCATTTTATTATTCCCTTCCCTTCCCCAAATCAGATAAATGTATATACAAGACATAGGGTCCAGAATCAAAACCAATGACAATAGTGGTAAACCAAAGACAAAAGAAAAAACAAAGAAAGAAAGAAAAAAGAAGTAACTTCACACCATACACTAAAAAAATAAAACAGAACAGAAAACAAAGAAACAAAAAAACCCTCTTGGAGTTCATTTCAATTATCATCATTTTCTATGGTCATATGTACATAGCTATTGAACTATGTATATGTAATAATTATACTAATAATTATTACAAATGATAGAAACCATGGAGCCCATTTGGAGGTGGTCTGGCTTACTTCACTTAATATGATTTTTTCCAAGTCTTTCTTACAAATGGGGCAATGTCATTCTTTCTGATGGAGGCATAGAATTCCATTGTGTATATATACCACATTTTCTTGATCCATTCATCTACTGAGGGGCATCTGAATTGGTTCCATATCTTAGCTGTGCTTCAATGAACATAGTGGTGCTCGTAGCTTTAGTATTGGCTTGTTTGTGATTGTTTGGATAAATGCCCAGGAGTGGGATTGCTGGATAATAGGGGAGTTCTATGTTTGATCCTTTGAAAAACCTCCATACTGCTTTCCAGAGTAGTTGAACCAGTTTACACTTCCATCAATAGTGTAGTAGAATTCCCTTTTGGCCACATCCCTGCCAGCATCTGTTATTTGTTTTCTTGATGATGGCCATTCTAACTGGGGTGAGGTGGAATTTCAATGTAATTTTGATTTGCATTTCTTTTATGGCCAGAGATGTTAAACATTTCTTTATATGTCCATTGGCTATTCTTATTTCCTCTCCAGAGAAGTCTCTTTTTAATTCTTTAGCCTACTTATGTTTCTTTGAGGATATGTTTTTGGAGGTTTAATTGTTTGAGCTCTAGGTATATTTTTGATATGAAACCCTTGTCTGTTGTATGGATAGTGAAGATCTGCTCCCAATCTGTGGGCTTTCTATTGATCTTGCTAGCTACGTCCTTTGCTGTGCAGAAGCTCTGCAGTTTAATGCTATCCCATTTATCCAGCCTTTCTCTGATTTGTTGTGTTTCTGGATCTTTATTTAAGAAGTTTGACCTGTGCCAAAGATCCTTAATGTATCCCCTATTCCTTCCTGTAATTTTTTCAGGGTATCTGCTCTTACCTTGAGGTATTTGATCCATTTGGAGTTGATTCTAGTGCAGGGTGATATATAAGGATATAGCTTCAGTTTTTGACATGTGTATAGCCAATTCTGCCAGCACCATTTGTTAAAGAGGCTTTCTTCCATCTGATGATTTTGGTTCCCTTATCAAATATTAGGTGGCCATACGTCTGTGAGATCATTTCTGGGTCTTCAATTCTAATCCATTGGTCCTCTGGCTTTTTTATATATCAGTATATATATATACTGATATATATATATATATCAGTATATATATATATCTATAGATATATATATATAGATATATATATATATACTGTTTTTTAAAATATATATAAATACAACTTTATAGTAGAGTTTGAAGTTTGGTATTGATATTCCTCCAGCACTGTTTTTCCTGCTAAGGATTATTTTGCTATTTGTGGTCACCTATTATTCCATATGAATTTCTGGATTTCTTCTTGTATTTCATTAAAGAATATTGGTGGGATATTGATGGGTATTGCATTGAATTTGTAGATAGCTTTGCGTATTGTCATTTTCATGATATTAATCCTCCCAATCCAGGAGCATGGGAGGTTTTTCTTGGAAATTAATTCTTTGCCACTCAAATAATTGAAGAGTTAATAAAAATCAAGAGGAGAACTAACATGAATAAAAACAGCAGTACAAAATAAGACTAATAAACTTATTATTTAATAACATTTTAAAAATATTCAATATGTATACTCTCACTAGTAATTGAACATTATTGGACAACATTTAAGTCAAGAAAAATAGACTGTACTCACATATTCCACTCTCCCCCCTCCACATTATAAACTATTTAAGCCCTTCTTGAAAATAAGTAGAAATCTATTTCAGTTTTAAATTCCTGGTAAATGTTCTCATTTGTAAGTAATGCTAAATGTTTTTTTTCTTCCTCAAATTTTTAGCTAAGTTGATCAATGTACAATTTTAGAAATATTTATAAAAGTATGATTTTAACAAAAGCAGTTAAACTACTATCTTTCTTTATGTCTTAGATTGCAAGAAGAAATAAAATCATACATCAACCAAATTAATTTTTCCATGATCAAAACAGAAAAGTAATGACCAAGGTTGGATTTAAATTATTGTACCAAAATAGCTTTCTTCATGCAGGTTAGCATGCAACCAGTGAACTCACAATGTCTGAAAGTATTTCTAAACCTTGACTGATCATAAGATTTACCTTGGTATCTTAAGATTTAGCCTGCAGATTGCAAAGTTCTCCATTGAAGATTCTCATTCAGTTCCAGCGGACTATAGATTGGGCATTGAAATTTTTAGCTAATTGAAATTTTTAGCTCATTTTTAGCAACTGATTCTTAGGATCAACCAAGTTTGGAAAAATGATACCAGATGGTGATCCTGTAAGTCATGAGTCCCAAAGACTGGAGAGAGAAAGGTTCATGTAGAAGAGTTTTTTACCCCCACTTACACTGGACTCCTAAATAGGAACTGGGGGAAGGGTGGAAGGCAAGGTCAGATAATTAGGGTTTAACCGAAAGGAATCTGCCTCTAAATGCCAGCAAATTACTAGTGATTCTGCAACTTGAGTGAGCATCAGAATCCCCTAGGGCAAAACTGAGAGCTGGGGTAGTAGTCATGAGCTTTTTAGAATAAGCATCTTGGGTAATTCTAATACAGATGATGAGTAGGCTTCCCTTAGAGAAAGACAAACATAAATCTGTTTTTGAGTCTTGTAATAGCAGTCAGTTTTCTCAAACCTTAATGAACTAGCTTTCTTTTCCCTACTGGGTAGGGAAGTTTTGTATGTGTGTGTTCTTTCTCTTTAAATAGATTAACAAGCTTGTTGATGAGTTCCATCTATTAGAACCCCCACATAGAAGATGTTAATGACAATTTACTGATTGACTCCTTCAACTGACATTTACCAAGCATTTGCTATGCATAAGAAAAGCACTGAGCTAACAGCTGGGTAGCTGATCTCTGATGATAGATGCTTCTTTGTAAATCAGATTTAGTAGTGTGTTTGTGAGAAGGGAGGTGACTTCAGTTTTACACACTGCTTGTTTATGTGAGTATACTGTACATGTATTTACACACACACACCACAATGCAACTGAGGGTTAGGCTTTTTGTATAAATAAGTATGAAAGAAATAGTCCAGCCTGTGGATAATGCCCGAGTCTCTTAGTATGGTTAAATACTATGAACACCTCAAATAGAAATTGTTAGATAGTGTAGGCATGTAGACACTAGGGAAATTCCAATTCCCACTGTGTGGATATCAGTTCTTCCTAATAAAAATACGTATTGGTCTATGTGCCTTCTGTGTACTTTTTCACTTAATGGTAAGTCTATATAATGATACTATATTCATTCCTAATTTGCAGGAAAGAAATGGAAGCTGAGATAGTTAACTAACTTTCTCAAGAAAAAGATATCTGAACTTGACTCTAGAAGCTATACCTAAGTCTAACAATAGAAATTACTATTTCAGTCCCCACTGCGGGCCCTAGACAGTACTTGATAGAATAGAGTCAACCCTTGAAGTCCTGTCTCCTCCCTGTCTCTCTTAAGGGGGCTTGTTTTTTATTCTAAAACAACATACTCATCACATTACTTAGGGATGTGAGATCAACCAATGGTGTCAGCATTCAGACTAAATTCCTTAGAACCAAAGTACTTTACAGTCTGGTTCAATTGTTTCTTCCCACATCTCTGGAACCACTTGGATTTTCTAAAAGTGTCTTGCAAATATTATTCTGCCTCTAATCAATCTCTTTCTCCTAACGTCTGTTCCTGGGGGAAAACGACAAAACTGTTATGGATCTCTGGGAGTAATTAAACCTTAGCTTCTTATGAAAATTCTCTGTTCAGTCATCTCTTCCAGCCATTCAGCCTGAGTTAGGTGCTCTGCCTCTGCTTTCTAAAACATCCAGGCATCTCCTGCTATAGCTGTGATTCACAACTAATTAATATAACTACCCTTCTTGAGGAGCTCCCTCTCCTCTCTGCTTTTATTCAATATCTGTTGCCAGTTAGAGGTAGCAACGGGGCGTGGCAATTCTTTGTTAATAGAATTGGTAAGTGTGGAATGGGGAGTTTCAGTAGAAAGAGGGCCAAATGGGATGGTTCAAAGTTCTGTTTGTAAGTCTGAAGGAGGGCCGGGCAAATCCTATGCAGCCTGCATGCCAATAAGCTCTGGTTCCTGCTGGCACAGGACCCTGTTATGGGGAACCTGAATCTTAGAAGCTCTCTTCCTCTCTAGCGAGATAAACTTTGTGTCGTGAAAGCTCTTTCAAAAAGTTTAATTCTCATCCTAAGGGCATGTGAAAATCTGCCATCTGCCAAATCCACAGTTCCTCATGTTAGCTCTGGTATCTTGCTATATTTTCTTTTCTTTCCTTTTTCACTTTTCTTTTCTTTTCTTTTCTTTTTTAGCTCACAAGTCCCTTTTTATCTCAAGGTAAAAACACTCAGACCTAGTACACAGTCACATTTACCTTCACCCCAAATCCTTCCACTTAAACCAACCTCCATCACACAGTATCACGAGGAAACCCCTTGAGTTCATTATTATCATAGAACAAATTGAGTTTAACTTATTAAGTGGATTTACTCTTTCCTTTGTTTGAAGTAAATAAAACAAAAGATTGCAGATTTTGATTACTCAATTATCTTCATTCATACTCCCTATAGCCTACATTTCTTTCTTCTGTCCCTCCTTCCTTCCTTCCTTCCTTTCTCCCCTCCCTCTCTCCTTCCCTCCCTCTCTCCTTCCCTCCCTCCCTCCTTCCCTTCCTTCCTTCCTTCCTTCCTTCCTTCCTTCCTTCCTTCCTTCTTTCCTTCCTTCCTCTCCCACCCCTCTTATTTTTTCATTTCTTTCTTGAACTCCATTGGGTTTTCCTTATCACTTGTCTTTTATTGATTAATTGCTATTTCATTACAGAATTCCCTAAGTATAATTATCAATTTAATTTTTCCTATAATCAAAAAGAGAATTCACATTTTGTATAAAATCATTGGAAAAAAAATAAATTATTTCAAGGCTATATTTTCCTGCTTTAAAAAAATATTATCCTCACCGGCCCCGGTGGCTCACGCCTATAATCCTAACTACTAGAGGCTGGGATCTGAGGATTGTGGTTCAAAGCCAGCCTGGGCAGGAAAGTCCATGAGACTCTTATCTCCAAAAACCACTAGTAAACCAGAAGTGGCACTGTGGCTTGAGCTAAAGAGCCGCAGGGATAGTGCCCAAGCCCAGAATTCAAGCCCCATGATCGACCCCCCCCCCAAAAAAAAAATATTATCCTCAAATAGTTGTACACAGGGCTTCAATTCAACATGTCAGTTTGTGAGTACAATGCATCTTGATCAATGTCACACCTTTCATCATTCTCTCCTTTCTGTTTTTATTTGTTTGTTTTGTCGTGTTTTGGTTAGATTTTTGTTAGTACTGTAGTTTGAACTCTGAACCTCATTGATACTTCTACCACTTGAGCCATGTCCCCTGCTCTTTGGCTTTAATTACTTTTCAGGTAGGATTTGAATTGCTTTTATCTCAGACCAGGATCCTCCTACTTACAGCCTCCTGTGAAGCAAGCATCAGCTGGCCACACTAGCACAGCTGGCTAAATAATTCAGATGGAGGTTTCACAAATGTTTTGCCCAAACCACCATTCTCCTGATTTCTAAATCTTAAGTAGCTGGGATTATAGACAAGCCACCACACTTAGCTTAATTGAAGTTTTAATGTGACTTATGATCTAAATCTAAAGTGTTAGGTGTTTTGATGAAGGATGTCTTTAAATTTGACTGAAAATATTCTTAAGAGAATATGCAGTGGATGAGATCTAGATTTTAGAATCAGAGATACTCAGATGAATAAGCAATAGAGTAATTTTGATCCCAGTCTATCTGAGGTTGAATAATGAATGGATCAAGAAAATGTGGTATATATACACAATGGAATTCTATGCCTCCATCAGAAAGAATGACATTGCCCCATTTGTTAGGAAATGGAAAGGCTTGGAAAAAATTATATTAAGTGAAGTAAGCCAGGCCCAAAGAAACATAGGTCCCATGGTTTCGCTTATTTGCAATATCTAGTATATGTCTGAGTCAAGCAGAAAAGGTCAGATAAGGTGATGTTAGGGAAATGAATCCTAACATATGCATTCAAATTTTTTTTTTCTTTCACACGATTGTTTCTAATGCATTTATAAGATTATTTCTTTGTTGCTTTGTATGTCCCTCCCCCACAGTATAACCCCTGCTTTCACTGTATTTGATGTCGGTATAATTTGTGGAGGGGAAGGGGAAAAACAAGTCGTTTAAATAAGGATACAGGTGAACCCATTGCAACAGTGAGATGTACAAGTCGTTATGTGGAAAACGAACTTTACAACTTTGGTGGGAGGGAGTGGGGAGGATTGGGTGGGGGGCGAGGGGAGGATGGGAAGGGATGAGAAGGGGAAACAAAGGAGGAGGCTACAATGCTTGATAAGAAATGTACTCATTATCTTGTCCATGTAATTGTAACCCTTCTGTACAGTATTTTCACAATAAAAAAATCAAAAATAAAATCTTGAATAAACTATATTTCCAAAATCAGTTCTTTACTTTATTCGATGCAAAATTAAGGAAAATATATCTTTCTTTTTGTCTAAGTAAAACTACAAAGCATTACTGGTAACATAGTATAGAATTAGACATTTCTTTCATCAAATTTTGTTTAATCTTCTTAACTTAAAGGGTTAGAAGATATCATTCTGCTTAAAGGGTTAGAATAATTCCTTGAACAATCTTTTTTTTTTTGGGAGGGGGGGTTCCGGTCGTGGGACCTGAACTCTGGGCCTGGGTGCTGTCCCTCAGCTCTTCAGCTCAAGGCTAGCGCTCTACCACTTGAGCCACAGCACCACTTCCGGCTTTTTTCTTTTTGCTTATGTGGTGCTGAGGAATGGAACCCAGGGCCTCAGGCATGCAAGGCAAGCACTCTACCACTAAGCCAACTTCCCAGCCCCTCCTTGAACAATCTTAGACCTTGCATCTAGAATCTCAAAGTCCAAAGGGACTGTGTAATTCTATGTGTCAATAATGTGTGCATAATTAGCAATCTAATAATTCATAAGAACATCAGGATTTCTCTTCACTGATCATGGTTTTATATGTGTTCAGAGGGAGGATGGTAGTAGGGAGCAAGAAAAAGGCAAGGAAAGAAAAAACTTCACAGTCTGGCCAGACTTCCAATGAAGAACAGGGGTATTGGATACAGTTGTGAGAATGGAGCTCTCCTGTAAGAATGAGAAAAGAACTGAGAGGATGGCAGAGCAAAAAGAGAGTTCTAAGGCTCTCCAGTTTCAGATTCATTGTCATCCTTGCTTTGAGAGTTTCTATTACTGGTGGAATGCAATTCCTGACTTTAGGTATCTGATAGTCATCTCATCTTGAAGAAAAAGATTTCCTATAATCTGACATTTTCTTTACACACCTTCTTTCTGATATAACAATAAAATATTATGTGTTATGAGATTCTGCCATGGGTTGACTATTTGATAAAGAATGTATAAATTTAAAGTCACTTTTCTTGGGAGAAAATAAAAAGGAACCAAAAAACTACCTCACTGCTTCTAAATTAGGACTTCTAACTGGAACTAAGACTGAAATCCCTCGGAGCTCCAAGTTCTAGCTCCAGCTGGGCCAGGAAGAATAGGGCTATATAACTAACATCTTATCCTTCAGAAATAACCAGCACAGACTCTCTCTTTGACAAGAAGAGAAAAAATCACATGCTAACTCTTGTGGCTTGCTATTGTTGCTGACAAGTAGATTTGAATCTCTAGAACCATCTGTAAGACTGAATGATTTCATAATACTTACTTGCTAAAGTAGATACTGCCTTGACAAATTTAAGGCAAATTTGATTGTAATCATGTACATACACACACAAGAAAATGTATGCATACATGTAGTGCATTGTGTATCTAACTTAAGCCTATTAGAGTTTTCTTATATGCATTTGATTAGGATTTCAAAAGTCTATTTGACTATGTTGACTGATAATAATAGGTTACCTGATGAAATGAGACAAGGACAACTATCTCTAAATAATAAATATGTTGAATCTGTCTGAACTACACACATATACATGTATGTTTGTGTGTGTATACATCCATATATATTTATATGTGTGTATATATATATGCTGAGTTAAATCACTCAATTCTCCTTATATACTGAACATATGTATATACAGAAGTATGTATAAAAAGAATGAGGCTTCCCTTCTCTATAAGATATATAGAGGGGCTGGGAAGGTGGCTCAGTGGTAGAGTGCTTGCCTTGCATGCCTGAGGCCCTGGGTTCGATTCCTCAGCACCACATAAGCAGAAAAAAAAAAAAAAGCCAGAAATGGCGCTGTGGCTCAAGTGTTAGAGTGCTAGCCTTGAGCTGAAGAGCTGAGGGACAGTGCCCAGGCCCAGAGCTCACGCACCATGACTGGCAAAAAAAAAAAAAAAGATATATAGAGAGTTGATTTAGGTTCTTATTTTCAACTTCTAATTCACCTGACTACATACTCTAACCATGCACTCGGGTTTCTAATAACCTAAATTGCTAATAAAAATCTTAATATAATTTGTGTCATATGAAAGTTAAAAGTCTCATCTTTTACTTTTATTTTAAAAATAAGAAACCTTCAATGCAATTTCTGGCCTTTGTTCATAGTTCTTTTTTTACATTTTGTTCATAGTTCTTAAATTATGTTTTTGAGCTGTAACTTTATGTTGTTTGTATTGTATTATCATGGCATGATCATACTTTATTGCATATTATTACTATTTTGGATAGAAGAAAATCACTCTTCTGGTCAAGCCATGCCTTGTTGACAGTAACATCGTTTCACTTGACTGCCTTCAGTCAAAGGATACTTCTGTTTTTCATAGTTAATATTACAATTAGCCAGAAGTATCCTTGTTCTTGAATCTTTAACACAAAACATACACAAGTGATTTTGAAATGCAGGAAGCTAAAATTCTAAACTAGCCATTTGGATGTTAGTACAAGTAGTTTTTGAGCCCATACCAAGAATGGTCAAATCTCCAAGGACTTTAATTTTGTATTGAATTTAATGGCTTTGGCTTCTTTTACTCTCATCCAAATCATCCACACAAATTTGCATTTTTGAGTTCTCTTGAATTCTGAGACTGATAGTTTTATAGATATACTACACTAGTTTAGGTGGAAACTACTCTTACCTACTTAGGTAAGAGTAGCCCTACTTAGTCCTACTCTGGCACTATACCTTGTTTTTCTTCTGTTGTGTAATGTAGTTATCACTAACATTTTTTAAGACAAGAGTAGCAACTAAATTCAGCAGAGCCTGAATGAAAATTTAGAATGGCTTGGCAAGTATCTAAAGATCAAACACATAGAAAAAGGAAATTG
Source organism: Dipodomys spectabilis (assembly GCF_019054845.1). NCBI lineage: Eukaryota > Metazoa > Chordata > Mammalia > Rodentia > Heteromyidae > Dipodomys > Dipodomys spectabilis. Next base: position 19,659,383 of record NW_024870817.1, on the reverse strand, counting down.
ATGGCATGTGATACTAAAGAAAAATGTTAGCAGGGCACCAGTGGCTCACACCTGTAATCCTAGCTACTCATGAGACTGTGACCTGGAGAGCTGTGATTCAAAGCTAGTGGGGTAGAAAATCAACAAGACTCCATTGTCAATTAACCTACAAAGTGTCTGACTGGAGGCATGGCTCAAGTGATAGACTGTAGGCCATAAGGCCCTTAGTTCAAGCACTATTACTATCACAGGAGAAGAAAGAAGTGGAGGAGGAGGAATGGAATCTCTGAATTTGATTGTAAAGTTTAAAAATATTCAACTCTGCAAACATCATTCAAAAAATTCTTATCAGCATCTCGGGGATAAGGCTCAAAAAACTATCCTAGGAAAACGTCTTAGCTAATTCCAATGCATATTTATGTACCGCTACACTGATATTAACAAAACTGTGCTATGATATCCAATGTTTTCTTTAGAGAAGTTTTCTCCAAGTAGATGTTGTCTCATGCTGGACTAGCATATTATTTTTTATGGAGGTAGCTTTTTTGATTTGAAAAGTTGCTAATCCAAAACTAGGATTGGAAATCAGGAAGGTAGCAAAGTAACAATCACCATCTTTACCTTCTTTCTTCATTCTTTATTCTTGAATGAAATGTATCTCTCTTTAATCAGGAGCACATTTATTTTCCCAACTTGAAAGAGATAATATCTTTCCTCAGCTATTGTAACCCAAGGGCCTGTGTGCGTAGCATTTCCTTTCCCTGGGTATAGGGCAGGACCTTCTGGAATGAAGATTTTCAGGACAAAAGGGAGAAGGAAGACAATGACAAAGCTTTCTAGGTTTTATGTTTGGCTTTTAGGAGAAAATTCTAATTTCTATAACTTGCCTAAGGGGAGAAGGATTCTGATTTCAATGACTCCTTCTGAGGGAGGGGTGGGGCCAGTGCTGGAGACTGAGATGGCTGCGAAGGCAGAAAGGTCAGAGAGACCTTGCTTTTGAATCCTTCCAGTTTTCTTCAGTGCAAAATGCTCAACATACCAAGACATCTTTCTATAAGATATTAAGTTCTAAGCACTGACAACATAGAGGGAGGACATTGCATTGCCCAAGACACCCTGGGTTGCATATGGCAGAAAATAATTCATCTTCACATAAAATAACTTGGGAAGTCATAAAACTTGAAAGTCAAGGAGACAGTTTCCAGTCTTTGACTCTGCTTTCCCTCATTGGCCCCCATTGTTTCTCCCCTGCTGTGGCCTGAGCTCTGGCAGTTCTGAGCCCTACTCTGGCTAGTCATTGTTTGACCTGGCCTATTGACAGCTAAGCATTGGAATTCTAGTTCTGGAAAAAAATATCTTCTATAATCTAAATTCTTCATGCTCCTGAGGGGAAAAATGAAACAAAGAAAAACAGTTTCTGAATAGAAGAAGAGTGATGTGAACCTGCCTTCTTCATCCTTTAGACAGAAGAATCACCTATCTATATCACAGGTAAATTTTAAATATTATCACCACAATGCAATATCAACTCTGAAGATAATATTTTAAACCATGTACACTGTCTTTAAGGTAATTATAGCAACAAAAAGAGAATATCCGGGGCCTATGGCAAGAAAGCAACAACTGGTATTTCTTATTGGTAGGATAAAAACGAGATACATTTAGGCCTTGAGGAAAAGTTAAGTCTGAAAACCGGTAGGTAGGTGAATGCACGAGGCAGAGACAGGGGTGTCTGAAGGCTGAGGCCAGTCTGGGCAAGGGTAGCAGGAGACCCTGTCTCAAAATATAAGAGTAAAACAAAAGGGTTGAAGACATATTTCAGTGGTAGGGTGCTTGCTTAGCATTAAAAAGGCTCTGGGCCCAATTCCTGGTATTGAAGAAAGAAAACAACAAAAAGAAGTATATCTATCTCATAGTCACTAAATACCAAAAGTATCATTTCTGTTTCCTCTCAGAAGTGTCTTTCTGCAAAACAACCTCAAATTGTGACAATAAACAGGAATGACAATTTACTACAGAAACAGGATTATCACTACTGTTGAAAGACCTCCTTTCCTCCAGGTCAGCTAACCTCTGCCAACCCCAACTCCTGCGTAGGGGGAGAGGAACTGTGAGCACAGGGGCCTGGGACACTCTGAACTATCTCATCACACTGGTGAGTCTGTGCCAGGTTCTACAACGCCACACCTTCCCCGCCCCACACACTCACACAGGAGCCCACCTCCATCAGCAACTCCCAGATGGGGCTATTTAATGTCAGGCATAGTCATATGACCCTTTTGCTGCAAATCTAAAGTAGCATCACACAGTTTATCAATAAACATCGTACTTTGTCCTCTGTTGAACTCTGTTTTATTTCCCAACAAGTTCAGATCCCAACTAGTATAAGAAAGAGTGCTTCATCCCAACATTGTTATTATTATAGTAATCCACAGTAAAATTTGTAAATTGCTTTTCATGGTAACAAGTACACGTATAAATGTTTGAAGGGAAGTTTTCATCACTGAATTCTAACAGATGCCAGAACAGTTTTCCTCCTGGTGGAGCCAAAAGAGGAGTATAATTCTACCTATCCAACATGCACTTCCACCCTCATGCCGAGTGATGAAGCAGCCAGAAACATCTGCTTTACCACAGGCTGTCCACTGTGTTCATTCTTGATTTATGTCCATATTTCTAAATAAATAGCTTATAATTCAACCTCATCTAAAAAAATCTAGATTTTTTTTGTTTTTCGTTCTATATACCAACTTCAATATACATACAACTTTCTCTTTGTAAGGAAAAAGAAAGAATATATTCTATTCTAAAAGACACCACTACTCCCACAATGCTTAACCCATTCCCCTACTCCGTTCTATATAATGGAATTTGTTTTGCATTTTTTTATTGTGAAAATACCGTTCAGAGGGGTTAAAAATTTGTTTTGCAGTCAAAATGAAAATGCCAGTTCCACTGTATTTAGGGGTAAGATTCATAATGTTCTTGCACTCTTTTGGCAAAGGAAATAGTCAATCATTTAGGTATCAAAATTACATGAACCTGAGAGAAGTGAACACTAAGCTATTTAGGTATAGTCTTGGCTACAGAAGTGAACATGTTTAGCTGTTTAGGAACCAATGAAAAATTCAAATGCAGTATTCATTGAGTGTTGATGTAATTCTAGATATACAAACAGGCTGAGGTAGGAAGATTATGGTTCGAAGACAGGTCAAGAAAATTCATGAGACTCTTATCTCCAACTAACCATCAAAAAGTCAAAAATGGATCTGGGACTCTAACAAAGGTTATGACAAATGAAAAGAAAAGGCAAAGCACTCATCTAGTTCTGAAAGTCTGGAAGTGGAATAACTACTAAGTCTTGCATTCTCAAGTATCTCCAGAACTTAATGGCAGCTATTATTCAGACAGCTATTTGTAGTCAATGTGTTATTTCTTCCTACTCATTTCATGTGTTTTTTGGGCCATCCCCTTTAATACCTGTCCTAATATAACAATAGTTCAGCAGACACTGTTCATGCTGTCTCAAATCAATTAAGTTCTAAAGCAAGCTCCCAAATCCAGTAATGATGACTATGATTTGTGGCTTTGTTACTTTACATTGATTTTTGAAAGGGCTTTCACCCAAGTTACTTGAGAAGCATGATTCTTATACCCATGCTAGTCCTAGGGCTTGAACTCAGGGCCTAGCACTGTCCCTGAGTTTTCAGCTCAACAGTAGTGCTCTATCACTTGAGCCACAGCTCCCCTTCTAGCTTTTTGGCGAACGGTTGGAAATAAGAGTTTTAACATGCTTTCCTTCCCAGGATAGCTTTGAACTGTTATTTTCAGATCTCATCCTCCTGAACAGCTAGGATTATAGGTTTGAGACACTAGCACTCAGTGAGTAGAGTGGTTCTTAAATATAATCTGAGTCATTTTTCTTAAATTCTGGATTTTAAAGCCGTTTTCATGACAGTGTTATATAATGTTTTGCATGGATAGATGGGTGTGTTTTTTATGTTAACATATAGCTGACATCCTTTTTTCTATCTATGTTATCTTAGTAGTATCATGCTCTGGACTATTGTTTATGAGAAATAAGGTAATACATTTATCACCATTGTTATAAGTGCATAATGTAACTTTTACTGTTTATATATACCATATAATATTAAAAAGATTTCTTGAATAATAAAGGATATAAATACAAATTTAACAATTTTGATAACTGAAAATTACCCAAGTATTTTATTATGTTGAATATCTTGTCTTTCTCTACTTTTGAGTTATGTAATACATGAACATAGTAGGTACTTTAGGGGCTTGGGTGCAATTTACATTTTTATATGAATCACATTAATATCAATCTGAAGAATCCTATATTTTTGTGACTCAGGTGGAAGAGGGAACTTCTGATAGCTTCTGCTATCAGCTAGAGTTGTCCCTACAGATAGTGCAAACATCCCCCAAACATTTCTAATGAAAATTTCTACCATTAATGTAATAACACCATGCAAATGAAGTCCTTAACCCTCTGAAAGTGCGCAACTTGTCTCTAGTGCTTGAGAACACTTTCTCATCCTCTCATTTCTAACCATTAATACCACACATACATGTGCTTACACACACACACACACACACACACACACACACACACACACACACACACACACACACACTGCTCTGGAAATACAATCTTAGCATTTTTTTCCCTCTCATACTAGTCAGTGATAAGAACCATATTTAAAAACTAATAGGAAAGGACAAAGCTAACCTCCACTTGGCTAATTTTCAAGATGCCATTTAGAAAAATACTGGTCCAGTCACCACCAACTCTGTTAAATAAGAGATCCCTAATGTGACTGTGATCAAACTCACTTCTTTGTTAAGAGCAGGAGTGTAAGTAAAGACAGAGCCTCCTTTGTTTAAAAGAGACTGCATGAACTCTGCCATGGGTCCCCAGACGGCCCTAAGTCCTCTGTTCTGAATGTGTAATTAATTCATAAGAAACCAGGTACCCTAGCAGCCATGGTTTGACAGTAGGTTCATTCAGCACCAGCCAGATGTGAAAGGCTCTCTAAGGGACCAAAATGCACTTCTATTGCCCAGGAAAGGAGGTGATGGTAACCTCTAGTTTGCAGCCTTACAGTCACTCAGTAATGCCATTTCTAATGTATTCCAACCCACTCTTAACAGCCACAGATTATAAAAATAATAAAGTTTAAAAAAAAAACCACTGAAGGTTATTGGTTAACCCAGAATAGGTAGGAGGTCTCAATTTGCGTGCTTATATTTCTCAGTCTAAGAATACTTCATAACTAGTTGGAAGGAAAGGCTCATACCAATCATTTATTACTATTTGTAATCTTTTTAAATAGATAAAGATTTTAGCAACAAACATCTTACGTTAAAATATATAGGTTAGTTTAAAAATATTGCTTTATGGAGAGGAGTAAACTACTCAAAAAAAGCTGTGAGTGCACTGTGACTCAAGTGGTAGAGTACTGGCCTTGAACAAAAGGAAGCTCAGGGACAGCATCTAGGCCCAGAATTCAAGCACCAGCACTGGCAAAAAAAAAAAAAATAAATAAATAAATTAAGCCCTGGGTGCTATTGGCCCATGCCAGTCATTTTAGGCTGTCAAAAGACCAATGTTTGAAGAAAGTTGATAAAATTCTTATCTCTAATTAACCAGCAAAACGCTGGAAATAAAAGTGTGACTCAAGTGTTACAGTAGCAAGCAACAGTAAGAAGCCCTGAGTTCAACCTCAGTGCCAGCACACACACACACACACACACACACACACACACACACACACACACACACACACACACACACACACACCAATTAAGCAAGAACAGGATAAAAAGGGTTAATTGCTTTGAATTCAGAAGAGAAGAATCTAAGAGACTCAAAGGATTTGTAGGCTCACTACAAATTAGAAATATAGTTTGGTTATTTAAAAACACAATATAATATTGGGATAAGGTAACAAAAGGTCATTAGTGTATTAACTACTTCGCATTCCATCCTAGCCAGACTATGTCTGCAACATTACAAAAAACTCCGGACATGAAATTTTAACAGTACCATGACTTCTCTAGAAGGTTCAAATAGCAAGAGATTTAAAAACTTTGTCAGAAAGTGCTTTTAAAAAACTAAGTAGACATCATCTAATAAGGCCTTCCAATCAGAAAGAGAATGCGTTGGTACTCAGCTATGCCTGAGGGTCATTCATCTTTGCCTAGAAAATGTTTAGCTATGAGACACTCTTTACTCTCCATTGCTGGGCAGCTCCTGCTTTTAAAGTACTTTTGAATTCTGCCTTCTGCCATTACTATTTAATCTTTAGTTATTAGTAGCTTATTTCTCTGTGCATATTTTCTTGACAAACCATTATAGATTTGAGCTTATTATTTCTTCTTCAGATGCTATGAAGAGATTATGTCTTTCCTTCAGAAAAATTAATTTGTAAGGAAAAACATATCAACACAATAATAAAGATGCCTATCAAGCATTTAGACACATGAAACTAAATAGGGATTGGTAGGTAGATGGAAGTTCTGAGAGCATTACCATTTTGATAGACAACTAATTTTTCAAAAAAAAGTATCATTTAAAAAAAACAATAATTTTTTTCAATGTAAACCTAGGCTGATCTTTAATGTGGCTAGCAAGTTTATCTGAAAGTGACCTTGAATTATTACTAAAGGATTCATCTTTCTAGTCAAATTCTTGTTTCAACAAAATGAAGTTGATGATTTGGGAATGAGTTTATTTTGGTTTTATAAATCATATCCTGACAGATGAAAACAATAATTAAGTTACTCTTGGCTCCTTGGGAACCTGCCACAAAAGGGGGAGATAATAGACTTTCATGTCATATCATGTTCTTAATCACTTAAAGAAGGCACAGAAATCAAGATATATTATTAAATTAGTGAGAAAAAAGCAATGGACAAGAAATGCAAAATCAAAGAATTCAGAAATTGCCCCAGCAAGATTACTGCTAAATAGCAATACCAAACTTGCTTGCAGAATTCCACATATCAGCTTTTGTCTATTAAATTTTACACTTGCTCCTGAAAAAGGTGACAATCTGGAAAGTCCCTGGATTTATTACCCAGAAGTTGATTTTTAATCCAATATTCTCTCTCTCTCAACATTCTGGTTGTTCTATGTAGAATTTTCTTCACTTTATCTTTAGCAATAGCAGAAAATAATTCCTTGGATTTCTATTTAAAGAGACTTGCATGTTGAAATTTTATTTCCCACTTACTTGTTGTTAAATATTAGTGACAAGAGACAAACATCAAAGTCTCAAGGGATCATTTGGGAACTGATCATATTCCTGTGTGAGTTGTCTTGATGCCGAATAGTAAAGGTAAAAGAAAGCAAAAAGAGAAGAACTACATGGAGCCTGAAGGTCCCACACCAGCCTCAGTGACTAGGTTGACAGATAGTAGATGAAGGGTACGTTAAGGTTAACTCTGTTAACAGGTCCCTCTATAACTCCATTGCTTGAAGACAGTCTTGAAGCAAAGTGTGAGAATAGAAGGCTGGAAAACAGTAAATATACACCAACAATAAAAACTTGGCCTTCTAATGAAAAATTATAACATTCAAACATTCAGCAATGATAGGTATTATACACTTTGTAGGAAGGTGAGATAGCCAAAATTCAATGTTCTTAGTTTATTGTGCCTTTCTTTAAAGAGAAAAATAAGGAGAAAATGTACAAAGTGAAAAGTTTACTCATAATAAATAATATCAAATCAAGTATATTTAAAAGCATTGAACAGCCTTAATATCTCTTCTGTAGCTAGAATTAGTCTCGCCTATGTGAATAAATAAAAAGTGATAAAACAATGCAATGAAGCAGGTAGCAATGGATTCTGAGAACAACAGGGAAATGAGATGCTTTTGCCACCACAGATGAATAATCCACAGGCAATTTTCAAGGTAAGTTTACAGATGATTGTTCTGAAATATTTATCCAGCATTTATTTTGTATAAAACTATCTCATATACGTTTTAAAAAATATGAAAGTTCATATAAACAGAAAGCTTAGGGTACGCAATTGTATGAAAATCTGTGGGTGAATTAGACATAGCCTAGAAGAATCTAGAAAAGGCATAGACTTTTAAGATTTTTGGATTGACTTTTCAGACAACCTGATAGTAGAAATCATTTAGAAATTAATAAGACTCTTCCATTTACTTCCTTGTAAGTTTCTGTCTGAAGAACAGGGGTCATCTGTTAAATTCCACAGTGTACAGATTTGAGTATGTGTGTGATTCAAAATGAAATTAAAAAAAAACTTGTAAAGGACATAAATTGCTCTTCTATAAAATGACACTGAGAAAATTGAGTAATTTTAAACTTGGGGTTTGTAATCATTTGATTATTAACATTGTTATAACACAGGTTAAGCTTTGTATGAACAATAAATAACAATTATTTAGCAACCTTAATTTTAGGGTTCTTCTTTCCATTTATCTCACAACTTAAATGAAAATGGACGAAAATGTCCCCTTCTTGTATTGGATGTACTGAGGAAATGAGGCACCAAGACAATTTATTAACTTTCCAATAACTTTTAATGTATGAATATAATAACCCTTTGTAATTCCATTCCAGTGATCAACCTCCAGAACCTAATGGAACACAATCAAAACACGATTTGAATAGAATTAGATCTCTGTTCTTTATCTCCACATGGTTTTATCTTATTGCAGAATACTCAGTTAATACCACTTATTGTCTTTTACTTTTCTGGTATATGATCATACCAAAGTAGTCTCAGTAAGAATTTTTTTATGAATAAAGTTCCTAAATAAAGTTTATATTCTCTAGAATGAGAAGACCAGAATAGCTGGAGTAAATGTAAAAATAAATGTAAAGAGGTCCAGAAGAACTTCAAAGTACAAGAAAAGAAAATTTTGATTTCCAAGCAGGTTTTATTTTATCTATACTTTCTACACAGCATGTAAAATCTAATAAAATATGGTTTAAAACACAAAAAGCAAACAGTTGTTCTTTAGAATCTTAGATTATTGAGTCAAAATTCTGTTCTTTGACTTGTTTCCAGACCAAAAAAAAATGTTTAACAATTTTAAAGAGCTAAGAGATGTATGTTATTTTAAGTTTCATATTTTGATGTATTTGTAAAATTATGCTTTGTAGATGCAGTTTTAGGCATAGTACATGTTACATTAAATATCTTTCCATTTCTGAAATGTGGTTTACCCTGCTTGGGGGTTGAGGGGCATCCTCTAGTCCCAGAGCAAGGATAGCCTTTCACTTCCTGTCTTCTCACAAACACCTAGCCTGAGCTGAGCTTATCCTCAACACCTTAGGAAATTGGGCAAGGCTTAGCCTTCCGTCTGCCACGTTATTTATCATATAGATGTAGTCTACTGACAATTCTAGACACCACACATGGGACAAAGGAGTTCTAAATTAACCTGTCACACTTCCCAGTGTGCAAGAGAAATCACTATTCTTTGTAAGAGTATTTGCTGAGTCAAACACTGGCTTCATTCCATGAAACAATTGGTGTTTACTGTTTAGGTCCCTTCTGGCTGACAGTCTACTTACTTGTCTTTCTAGATACATTAGACCATGTCTGCACATGAGCACATATGTGTAACACATCACATGTAGTTCGTATGCTACATGAGGTTAACCCCAATTACTTATTAGATTGTTAAATATACTTTCCCAGAGTTTGAGCCTTTAGTGAACTCTGCATAGCCCTAAAGACTTAGAGAATTTTCTTCTATTTCTGGACAATGGGCCCTTAATTTTTATTTAGAAAGCATAGTCCCTAAATATTCACCATGATGTATGTTTAGTGACCAACCATGGATAAGGCATATTCTTTTTTCTGTTGCTGTCAGTGGTGGGGCTTGAACTCAGAGCCTGGGTGTTGTCTCTGAGTTCTTGTTGCTCTCTTGCTCTCTAAGAACTTCCCATTTTTGAGTGGTTAATTGGAGATGAAGTCTCACAGGGACTTTTCTTCCCCAGGCTGGCTTCAAACATTGATCCTCAGATCAAAGCATATACTTTTTATTCAGTGTCCTAGGGAAAATTACATCAGCACAACAAACATAAGCTGCTTTTGGTAAATCTTGGGAAACGATCTACCACAATAAATTAGAACCATACTATGGTCTCCACAAGAATCATTTTGGACAAATATTTAGGACAAATATTTCCCAAAATATACACGATTATAATAGAAATGGTAAGGTATACATAGATCTTATATAGAACCAAGAGTCTAAAATAAGTCAATGTACTCTTATATTGTATATTTCCATGTCCATTTCTTGGGTTTTTATAATCCTAGAAACCTTTCCTTTCCTTCCTTCCTTCCTTCCTTCCTTCCTTCCTTCCTTCCTTCCTTCCTTCCTTCCTTCCTTCCTTCCTTCCTCTCTCTTTCTATTTTTTATTATTAATACAGGGTTTAAAACTCAGGGTCTCACACTTGGACTATTGATGAGCCCTTTTTTGCATTGGTTATTTTTAAGATAGGATTTAACCCTTTTCACTGACTATATTTAGACTGTGATTTTTCTTTTTTTAATTTTTTTTAAATTTTATTGTAAAGATTCTGTACAGGGAGGTTACAGTTACATGAGTAAGGTAAATAGCCAGTTTTCTTCATGTAAGAGTTTAGAAGCCACATTCCCATTTCTAGGATCAATAGGTAGGTTAAGTAATGACCCTTGGAATTGTCAGCTCAAAAGAACTGGAACTTAACAACTGACATTTCATATTTGTCCCTGCTTCAAACTTAGAACTAAGTGAAGAAAGCTAAACATGCATGCCTAATCAATCCTGTGAACATTTCCATTCCAGTTAGCTCATCCACAGCCTCCGTGTTCCATCACCTCCCAATCATAGACTGTGATCTTTCTTTTTGACACATCTTGCTATATCTTGAAGACTGATAAATGCCAACACAACCAGTCTTGTGTGTTTTGTGTTTCTTTTTTTTGTTTTCTGTTTTTTTTTAGGTTGAGATTAAATCTTGTAGATTTTTCTGCCTGAGCTGGTCTGGAACCGCAGTCTTACTGATCTCAGTCTATGGTATGCTGAGATGTCAGATAAGGCCACTGAACCCTGCTATTGGTTGAACAGTGATCTCATAAACTTTTTTGTTTGGACTGGCCTCAAACCATCAGATGATGGCTCACGTTACATAGTGAACTATGAGTCTTGCATTTTATACATAGTCTGTTACTTTCATGTTATCACAAATACTATTCTTATGCTTATTACTTAAGACTAGAGTATGAAGAGTCAAATAAATGAATAACTAGCCTAAGAACTCAATGCTAATGCTAATATTCTATATTAATTTGTGTTGGATGTAAAAAAAAACAGGCTCTTTTATAAACTTAAGCTGCCTCCTTATTGTCTAAATTGAGTTGCTATTGCATAAATAAGGAATGGTAAATCAAAAACTTTAAACCAAGGAAAGGCAGGGAAGGGGCCTTGTTCCTGTATGTTCCACATTATTTCATTCCTTCCTGACATCTCAAATAACCATAGCATCCCTGGTGATCCAAAGTATTTGAAGATGAATATAAAAAGCACTTGCACTGAAGAACTAACTGATCAACTAATCATTCCAACATGTGACATTACAGCCTTCTCTTCACTGTGTGCCTGAGAAAAAAAATGCACTATAAAAGAGAAAAAATATTCCAACTCCTTTTATTGGAGCAGAAACATGAAGGCAGAGGTTAAGCAATAACACCTATAAACATTCATTTGCAATTACTTTTCATCTGACTCAGTGTAGAACTATGGGTCATGTGATAAACTAGTAGTCTTGGTACTTCAAGGCATAGGATAATTTCCTCTCTTTTCATTGATCAGTCAAAAAATAACTCTCCTGGGTTTCATGTTCCTTCCTATATGCCCCTACAATTAGCCTTTGGCAATAACAAGTTTGAGTTTTGTAGCCTTTTAAGTGGTCTTTAAACACTTTTCTCCCAAGCCTCATGCTTGGAATTTCTTTCTTTTTCCTTACTTTACAGTGTTCATCTAATTATTTAGTTTTTGTTTATGTGGTACTGAGGAATCCATCCCAGGGCCTCATGAATTCTAGGCAAGAACTCCACCACTAAGAAACATCCCAGCCCTTGTTCCTCCCTTTTTTTTTTTTTTTTTTTTTGAGTCCTTGTACTTGAACTCAGGACCTGGTGCTGTCTCAGAACATTTTTGTTCACGGTTAGCACTCTACCATTTGAGTCAATGCTTTACTTACAGTTCTTTGGTATCTTAGGAAACATAAGAATCTAATGGACTTTCTTGCCTAAGCTGGCTTTGACCTAAGATCCTCAAATCTGAGCATCCTGGGTAGTTAGTATTACAGGCATGAGCCACCAGTGCCTGGCTTGTTCCTCCTTTTCAACGTCAGTATTAAAAGTACCAGTTAGGAATCTTCCTAAAGACTCCATGAAAATAAGGACTTTGAGATTAAAGTGAATTTTCCCAATGGCTAGGTATCCAAATGAGTCGAAAAAAGTCCAGTTAGTGAATGATCTCTCTAAATTGTGGAACTGAGATACCATTTGATTTGTCTTTAACCATCACTGGTAGCATTGTCTTTAGATTAGGAAAACAACAACACTGTCTCCAGTTCTAAATTGACTTACCTATTCAACAAATATTAACGAATGCCTATTGACAGTGTGGATAAAATAGTAAATATTCATTAATTTTTAAAACAGTCAGCCTACTGGGTAAAACGATCAATTAACACAGTAGCACAAACACACACTCATAAAATGTGATTGGGAAATGACAATGGCATATATGGTGAATAAGAGTAAGTCAGGCAGAGACAGTGACAAAGTAGAAAAGAGAGGTCACAGACAGAAAGACATATAGGGAAGGTGAAAGGGAAGAGAATGCAAGCACTGAGAGTCCCTTAAAAAGCTGAGCAGAATTGAAATCTGGTAGAGGGCACAGAACTGGGGAGGTGGGAATGGGTCATGTTCTGAAGGATTAGAGACTGAGTGAAAGGGTTCTGATTGTGTCCCAAGAAAAAGGAAGGATTAAAGTAGGTTAATAACAGTCCTATCACCAGAGAGCCTTTGCAAACAGATTTTTAATCCCTGCTTCCGGAGAGTACAAAAAATGAGTCCACAGTAAGGCTTGAGACTGCATTTCTAATACACTCCTAGGAGATTCTGATGCTGCTGGCACAGGGAATTGCACTTTGAGTAGTATTGCTTTATAAAATTCCCGGTGACATTGTAGAATATGCTGAAAGATATAAACACATTGAGTATTACCAGAAAATTGAGACAAATAGAATAACTAGGATGGCCAGCAAGCCTTGGATGCTGGTAAGTTTATTGTGGAAATTTACCAAGCTGTATGTATGATTTACTGTGGCTGCCCCAGAAACAGGTAAAAATGTGGCAGATGAAACTCTGATTTACAAGCCCAATGAAGCAACTTAGAAAGATGTTCCAACAGCACATAAAGTGAGCCAATCTCACCATGAAATGTGACTTCGTTTATGAACCATGTATATCAGACACTTTTCTAAATGATCATTTTATCCAATGACCCCAATTCCCAAATCTAAAAGTAATTTTTTTAGCTATCACTAGAAGTATGCTCATGTTGACATCTGAATGCTGGATTCTATAAACCCACACATCAAGTAAACTAATGAAAGTATTCAATTAGGTTTGGACCCTGTGGAAGTTTTGAAGAATAGAATGCCATTCTGCTATCATCTTGCTTGGTTGATCTTTTAATTCTCACCATATTGAAAAGCTGGTGCAACTATCCTCAAAAGCAGGTCTCTCAGCTTCCTGTTTAATATCATCCAAACAGAAAGGAGGTGTTTGTTTTGGTTTTATGGGGGAAAAAAAGCAGTATCTCTTCCCATAAAAAGCTGCAAAAAGCAATGATCACTACAATGATCATTACAATGCTCACTACAAAGCCTATGCTGTGATGAGAGGAACACTAAAACACAGACTCCGTGAAGGAGAAGTAAGGTTTCAGAATGAAGGAGTCAAATGATGGCACCACACTATGCACCTAAATCTTTGCAACTTTGGGCAAGCCACAGGAGCTTCTCAAGATCTCCATTTTCTTGTCTATTCAAATAAGGGTAGTAGTACTTACATAATATAACTATAAATAACAAAAAGGTTTAACTAGCAAGGTCTACTTCAGTTGGTGTTGCATTTCTATTAATTTTATTGCTCTGATTAACAAAGAACGTAAAAACCTAATGGAGAAAATGAATAGGAATCTAAATGAAGACATAATGAGAAACAGCCTAAAAACTGGCAGGTGAGTGAATGAAGGAGTGTATAAAATCAAATGCTAACAAAAACTTCAAAGTATAACACATAGAATTTTCAAAATATTAATTTTACTAGAAAATAGGGTTTAGACATTTTAGGTATTTTTAAATACTTAAAGAATATATCTAATAGAATCATTCAAAATTTCAGCATCTGGAGGAAATGATCACAATTTTGATGCATATCCTTTAAGCTTCTTAGAAAACAAATTAACTCACCACGAGCATAGCTTAAGACTATAGAAGTATTGCTGTTAATAATTAATGACAGTTTTTAATAATGACATTATTTAATCCTGTATCTATTTTTCCCACAAAGAATGGCCTATTTGCCCATCCATTTGATTTGTTTTCCTCATTTTTGATAACTGAATTAGAACACTAGAACTAGAACTTCCTAACACTATTAATTGCAACATTTGCATGGCTTAGGCTTTCTGAGCATGAAGAAGCCTCAGTCTTCTTAAGACTAGATCCATAACTGGCACAGTGTCACTTTTGCTAGGTCTAGTCTGTATCAAACAGGTGGTCATTGCCCTACCCAGCATAGAAGAGACTCAGTGAAAACCATTTGTGACCTTGATGCATCAGGTCCTCTGATGTCAATCTCAACTTGAACAAAGTTCAACAGTTAATACTCCCACATTCTTTGCCAGGAACACAACTTACTTAAGTAAATTTCCATAGGTCTCGTTAAGGGAAAATAGGAAAATGTTTACTCTATATACTTTCTATGATGCTTTAAGATCCTTTGCCTACTGGATATCTGGCTTGAATATATTATCCCCCAAAGGGTAGAAATACCAGGTGAGCAATTCATTGAGAGCCACTGATGTGGGTGACAGACTAGCACTCTCTAAAACCAAACCCATCACTTCCCTTGTATTGCTGATTAGCATTCATACTCTAGACTATTCCAAAGACTGTGTTTTCAGTCACTTTTCAACAATACACAACACTAAGCACCTAACACCTGTTGCTTCCCCAGTAGGATTACAATGTTTTGAGTTACATAGTAAAATTATCCCAGGTCTTTTTCCAGTTTTTTGTTATTTCTACCTTAGGGTTTTATTCATATTTTTGTTAGAAAAAAAAGATCCCAGTGTCTGCAAATCATATAAATAGCTTTCATGTTGAAGTCCTCTAGCTCTTCTTTCTTTCCTTTTTAATTATTAATACCATATAGGTATGGGAAGATAGAGGAGGAATAATCAAGAGTACATAGTTCACTATTTTCATATTTAAGAATTTGAGCTAGGTACCAGTGATTCGAGCCTCTAATCCTAGCTGCTCAGGAGGCTTAGAAATGAAGATCAAGGTTGAAAGCCAGCTGAGGGGGAGGAAAGTCCATGAGACTCTTATCTCCAATTAGCCATCAAAAAACAAAACAAACAAACAAAAAACAGAATTGGAGCTGTAGCTCTGGTGGTAGAGCATAAAAGCCTAGGGCCAGCACCAAAGTCCTGAGTTCAAGCCCTAGGACTAGTACACACACACACACACACACACACACACACACTAAATAAATAAATAAATAAACGAGTTTGGTTCAAGGCTGGGGTTGGTGAGGGAAACAAGGACAGGAGAAGATGAGCAATATAATCAGGAAAAATTTTAAATTATACTCTAAGCTTTCTGTTAAAGTGGCAGAGAAGGGGAAGGAGAAAATTTGTGAACCACTGTGAAGACTTTTTTTTAATGGAGAACAAGTTGGAAGTACAATGCTTTACTAAAATTTATTACTGGGTAATATTTATCCATAATTTCTATCTAAACCCTGGTTTATCATCTACAATGTTCAAATTCTTTACAGATTTCCACTGAATTTTTTCTTATGTCTGTACCTATCTAATAGGTAAGATATAATAAGACATACAGTATCTGGATATATATATAAATCTGGGTTAGAAAGAAACTTTAAGTTTGACAGAAGTATTTTTAGAACTCTATCCCTTTCTAGCTATTGAAGTCTTTTTGTTACTTATTGAACAGATAGTTTCCACTATGATTTAGGCAATTATCCTTTCTGATGTGTCCTGAAAGAGAAGCAATCCCCTGGGAAAAATTAGTATAGAAATTTCTGAGTTTTCTGCATATCATCAAACAAGGTAGAGACTGACAAATGGTTGATAAAATATGAAAATATGCTGTCTAATAATAAGAGAAATAGACATCAAAACTATATTAATGTTTCCTATTAAATAGAAAAAAATGAAAAATTACTAGTTATTAATTTATAGTTATTCAAATTTTATCACTTTAAGTTTTAAATGCTGAATATTAGACTAAGGAATACATACAAACACACAGATAGATGATAGATAGATAGATAGATAGATAGATAGATAGATAGATAGATAGATAGATAGATAGATCAGCTTTCCATTACTATAACATCCTTGACATAAATTAATTTATTAAAAGAAAAGGGTAGTTTGAACTTACAGTTTGAAGGTTACACTCCATATTTGGGCAGACACATTGATTTAAGTTGACTCAGCACATCATGATGAGAGCACTTGAGAAAAACCACACCCTTCATGGCTTACAGACAAAAGAAAAAGAAGAGGAGGAAGGAGCTAGAATCCTAGTATCCCCTTCATGGGCACACTTCCAATGACAAAGATCACCGATGAGGCCCTACCTCTTAAAGGTTCCACTATTTCCCAGTGGCACATGGGCATTAAAACATGGGCCTTTGAGGGATCATTCCAAATCCCAATGACAGCATAATATCTTTTTAATAAGGGCACGAATCAGGTAATTTGAGATCAAATTGCTATTACTTTAAAAGATTTTGTTTTCTTCAAAAAATTTCAGAGGATATGATGACGACTCTATGATATAGAATATTCCTAAAGTTAATTTTATTATTTTATTTCCCAGGCAAGCTTTTCAAAAAAGAATTCTTATTTCCTTGGCACTGCAAATTATTTGGATAATCACCCTAAAATACATTCTCAAAAACCAATTTAGATATGTTTTTGATAACTCTGTTTAAAATGATCTTTCTACTCTGCCTTCCAAACAGCATTTATTAGCTTCCTTTTTTTCTATCACTATCCATCCTTAGACAGAATCTTCTCAGGCATTAGAGATCTCTGCTTCCAGGTGGCTAAAGGGGTCAACTGTCTCAGAACTCTGTATGCTGACTTATTCGTTGATTATAAGCCCCCAAAATCAAGCAATTGTTTGTACAGCTTTCCAAGATTTTGGATTTGGGAATGTTCACATTATTGTCTCTTTGTATCTCTATATAGCAATATATTGGAGCTGATGAGCACATTGGAGAAATTCAAATGCAAGGGAGAAACATAGAATCTTGTATTTGGTTATGTTCTCAGCAAGAACTCTCTACCTCTATGAAAGAAGAAGAGAATGGATTCTGATTAACTGTTCCCATATCATTGCATATATGTCAAAACTAAAAATGAAATGAAAAACTATTCTACTCATCAAGAGTGTACATACAGAAACTTGAAGAAATACCACCTATTATAAAAATGCCCAGGTATGGTGGCATGTTCCCAGCTACTCTGGAAGCTGGGGTAGAAGGATCTCTTAAACTTCATGATTTGAGACTAGAATCTGAATAATATAGTAGAACCAGTCTAAAACAAAAACAAAGCCCAATTATTTAGGCCTGAAACCACCCCAAAAAGTTGGTGTTTCTTGGTAAGTGCTAGTTTGTGTTATACCATTAGATTCCTGTTATGGTTTACTCAGAGTTTCTCAACTTGAGCACTAGTGACATTTGTGAGTGGATCATTGTTTGCTATGAAGCTTAACCTGATCACGGCATGATGTTAAGCTCCATCTGGCCTCTGAGCATTAGATCCTGCTGATATCTGTTCACCTTTATGCTTTGTATGGCAAAAAGTCTCCAAACAATCCCATACATTACCTCAGAAACACAAGTGATACCAGCTGAGAAACACTGATTGGACTACACATCAAAACTGCAAGAAAATATAGTAATTTTGATTTTTAAAAACATAATTTTCAAACAAGTTTGTGATTAACCTATTGCATATACCGATTATTAACTCACCATCCATTTTATATTTGAACCATCTTAAAAACAACAACAGCAACTAGAAATTTTATATTTGAACTATCTTAAAAACAACAGCAACTAGAAAGTGATTTTTGTGTGCATTAATTGTCTCATCTCTCCAGATTCTATGGCACTGCTGCTACTGAATTGTTCAGACAGTTTATAAATCACACTTGACGTGAAAGTTTATATTATTAGGTAAAGTAAAAATGGCTCAGTGGTGACAAAAAATGATATTTTATGCAGGAATGTAAATTATGCGGGATTTTAAGGTTATAAAGAGTTGTCACCCTGTTTTTAAAGAAAGTTTGACGGCCTATCAATCGGGCTTTTGTTCAATATTAGCAACTCAAGTGCAGAATTTGTCTAATCCTGTTCAAGCCATTATTCATCTCTGACAAGATCAAAACTTTATTAAAGAAAAAAGGTTAAAAAATGTTCCTCGTAATCTTTCTGCCTTTGGGTTTAAACAAGTATTCGATTGTCAAAGCACTAGGGTAGGTATTGTAGACTACAAGGTTTTTTCTTTCAAGGAGTTGATAGCTGCGGTCTGGGCAAGGGGATGGTAACATTATGCTGTTTCACTTACAACTCTTACAACATCTAGTACTGTATGTTTCCATATGGACTGGGTGTCTGCACTGCACAACACAGGTCTTTATGTCCAGTTGATCATAATCTCTCTTGTTTGAATACTCGTTAGCAATTGTAGCTTGTTGGTTAACTGCAATCTGCTGATTGCAGAGGAGATTGGATGTGGGAACCAATGGGGGAAGGAAAAAGAGTAAAGGAGAGGGTGAAGGAGAGCAAATATGATTAAAGTACTTAATGCATACGCATGAAAATAGACTAGTGAAGCCCATTAAACATTGATCAAAAAGCAGGGGAGAGGGTGAATTTGATCAAACTAATTTATGTGCCATATAGAAATACTACAATGAAATCCCTCCATGAAATTAATATAGACTAGTATGAGAAAGAAGAAAAAGAGAGAAGAGAGTGAAAAGGCTAATAGAGAAAAGAAGAGAGAGAGAAAATTCAATCATGGAAGTGGGTAGACAATCTTAAAAGATGATCTGGACCAAATGTACCAAATGTATTTTCTAGTGGAGAGTTTTAGCTGGGAAGTATGCAGTAGATATTGTAGCTAATAAATTGCATTTAGCTAATAAACTGCATTTGAAGAGTGGGTCATAAGGTAAACAAAGCCTCAGGATAGATTCAGAGCAGTACGATGTTATTAAAAATATAAATTAAAAAATATTTAAAGCCATGAATACACAGAACTTCCATTTCTACCAATGGCGGGCACGATGGGATGTACCTGTCATTCCAGCAGCTTAGACTCACAAGTAAGCTGATCACAGAAAGACTGGCCTGCCCAGAAAGTGAGATCCTGTCTCAAAAGTAATTAACAATTTTTAAAAAATAGCTAAGCTCCTAGTGCCTGCCTAGCAAGTTTAAAGGCCCTGAGTTCAAGCCCATATATCTACTTATTAATTGAATCTCATAAAATACCTGTTCAGTACCAACTAGTCATTAGCTGAGATATTGATCCCTTCTGGAAGGCTTTGAGGCAAAAATGGCATTTCTAAAGGATACTGGCTACTGAAAATCTCCCAGGTTCCTACATGATACTGCTCGATCTTTCCCACTTTAGCTCTTTGTTTTTCCTCTGAGATAATCACTCAAGTGCTGTCAGATCTATTGATTCAAGTGTCCACAAAATACAAATAGCCATGTTCCTTGATTTGGAATTCTCCCTGTGCTCCTCTTTTCAGCCTCCCCCCTCCCTCCTCCCCCCTCCCCCCACACCCGCTCCCAGCTCCTCCAGGAGCCCTCCCTAATCATCTCATCCTATAGTAGTCTTGCCTTCTTCTAATCTCCTCTGGGATGAGTTATTTCTGCGTTTGTATTCTGTCTGTAGTGTTATTTCTGTATTTCAGGATCTGAGATGTACTGAATTCTCCATGTGGTCCAGTGCTGTGCCTCTAACATTTTTGTTTGATAAATAGCTGGTAATTCTCCTAAGGATGCCAATTCGTCACAACACTAAGCAATGTAGTATCTTAAAATCCCAAGAAATGTATGTAGAAGCTTTATCAATGACTTTTAAAAAAATAAACGATAAAAAAGTCACATTGTTGCAAATTGTGTCATCTGGGTAGCAGATTCTGGGATTGAGATTGATGTGCTGGAGGTTGATTGATAGTATTATTGGAAGCCCTCTCTATAGAAAGGGAAGGAAAGAAGTAGGATTGGGAAGACAACAGTTAGAATACGACCTCTTTAGACCCTGTGGGTGACAATAAATCCAAGATGATCAGTCAGAGACTTCCTAAATTGGAGCAAGGCAAGAGGTCTATCTATTGACAGCATTCCTAGCCCCTAAAAGAATAAATCCTAAAGAGAGATCTGGAAGACTCAGGACAGCGTGCAAATCAAACCTCTGCAGAGACCTAAGGAACTTGATGCTAGAAAGATCTGATCCAGAATGTGTCATATCTGTGTCAGCAATCTGCTTTTTGAGTTTTCAACCAGTCCTCTCTTGCCTATGTAATAAGGTGTACATATTTTTTCCGATCTGGTATCCAGGTTCTCAAAGGAACAAATCACCAGAATTATTTCTCCTTGGCTCATACTTGTGGGTTTTATTTTTTTCTCTCTCTCCATGAAGTATCCTTTAACTGTCTCTGCCCTTTGCATGCTAGAAATCAACTCATTGCTTCCATTTTCTTGGCTGAGCTCTTAGTACAACCTTTGCTACCAGCTCAACTTTTGCCTTCCGCAACACACACAGATTTTTCTAGCTGACCCATTCATCCAGGCCCTTCAATGCCTCCTATTTCATGTGGCATTATGTCTGAGAGATTTCTAAACCTCATGGAATCTTCTTGAAGGTAAGAGCTATGTCGGTGGCCTTAGAGGAGTCAACCAGGACAAATTTACTACCCAAACTCTGATTCGATTGAGTTTGTACAGAAGGAAAACAAAAAACAAAAAACTTGGCTGCTTAAAAACACTCATAAACGGTTCTCACTGAATTCTCTTCTCACCTGTGCTGTCTCTGTAAGGGCGTATAAAGCAACACTCCACAAACAACAGAGAAGGAGAAAACAAAAGATGAGACCTCTGCTCAGATGTTTTCCTCAAAGCACATTGCAGGACAGGAAATAGAGACTTCTGCTAATTCAAATGGCATTACTTTTGTGGATGCTTATCCGCAAACATGTATAGACACGCACACAAAATGAGTTCATCATATATTGTATGCGTTGGTTACAACTGAGCTCAAGGAAACCAGAAAATTTTGGAGAGCCAACACACACTTCGAAATTCACACTCATTTCCCGAAAGTACTGTCTGGTAAAAAAAAAAAAAAAAAAAAAAAATTGGCTTATCACCTCACTTTTTAATGCATAGATGTGATTTCCTGCTTACAGCATTTTCCCAAGAGGAGGGGGAAAAATTCTAACCAGGGAAGTTTTATAAGAGGGATTATCTATAGTTCCTGAATAAGGAACCCGTTGGCTCTCCAAGCACACCTGCAGGTCCTAATAACTGATTTACGCAATTTTCCTCTCAACTTGAATCAAAATTGGCAATAAATGTTGTGTAAGTCTCAAAGAGTGAATTTTTAAATCTTGTATTTACTGGTTCATGAAACTGGTTCCCTTCTCATTGACCAACTACAGGAGCGGGTTTGCTGGGAGCAATTAGGGATAAGATAGGCAAAGAAACACAGTCAGTTGGAAAAAGAAATCTGTGTGTCTGGCTTTCTGTATGAATTATGACTATTCAAAGAGGGAAAAAAATCTGAACATTTGCCAAAAAGACTGGCGTGTAAAGGGACAGCTGGAGTTTTCTGTGAGGGGTTACAATGCCTTCCTTGTTCCATAAGGAAAGAACGGAATCACTTACCACAGCCATGCACACATGGCTCGGGCACTAGCACATCACTGTCTCGTGAGGCGTTTTCTTCAAAGGGAAAGAACTGGCTATTTCAGGAAGGTACAGACATGCTGACCTTCCTGGTGGAGATTTGCAGCTTTTTTGGTGTGTGGACTCCAATCTCTTTAGATGCCCTCATTGTGCTGTAACTTTTTATACAGGCAGCAATTGTTTAAACTGCCAACCCTCATTCTAATTCCTTTGGGGACTCAGGAAATTCTAACACAATAAAATAAAACCTCCCTGTATTTTTTTTTTTACTTCAGTTGAGATGCGAATAACACTTTTAACAAGAATATGAACAAACACATAAACATGGTGCAAGGTTAGAACTTTCAAGGGGACCCTAAAACTTGAATGTTTTCAACTGGGAGGCAAAAATGAGTGAAAGATGGGAATAGAATCATAAACACGTTGCAATATCGATCATAGGAACCAGAGACTCCCTGCTGGGTTAAGTCTATGAATCTGTGCTGTCAGTAGATTCATTCAGCCCTGAGAAAGATACTGGGCTGTGTCAAAAAGGCCAAACTCTCTATTAGAAGGGTCAAATGCCAGCTCATGGGGACAGTCACATCTTTTAACTCCAGATTTAAACAAACAAACAAAACACTTTTGTAAGACTGATGGAACAAATCAGGCTCCGTGAACTGGGAAGAGTTTGTTATAAGCAATTGCAGTTGTTTCATAAATTTCCCCAATTATTGGAAATGCTAGATTCCACCTTCTTAGTTGAGCACATGAGGGCATATTACTTTACAAATTTATCTTATATCTGATTTTCTGTAGACAGCCATATGTTTAAATAGGTACTCAAGATGCTTATAGAGGAGGAAAGTATTTGCTCAATCCTTGACATATTAAAGAAGCCTTGAGAAATTGGGAGCATGTTCCAGGTCCACAGAGACAGCCTGTTAGAGGGCAACTTCACTCTATGTCCTTAAGGGTGAAGCGCCTGCCAGGATTCCTGTCTTCTGAGACCATCGCCAACTTGAAGGCTGCACAAATGGCTCAAGAGTTGTTCAGATTCAAGGGTAACTGGGAACCATAGGAACAGAGACTAGATCATTTACTTGCCCTTAGAGAAACTCTTCTCATACCTTTCTAGGCTTTGGGTATTTGCGGTAGAAATAAATACTGTTATCCAAAAGGTTCCCAACTAGGAGAAAATTTTAGTATCATTTAAAATGCCTTTTGGCAGGCATACTGAAAAAAAAAGATATTTTCACCAGTATTTTATAAAATAGTTGAACAGTTATGAATGATTTTTTTAAAATCTGAAAGAAAATATGAGGAACCCACTGTGTTGAATGCTCTGTTTCCTTGATCATCCATTCATGTTCCAGAAAGCAGCTCATTACCATTTCTAATGCACAGGTGGCATTCTAGTTCACCAGTCAGCTTGGCTTTCTTTATCATCCTACTGACTAAAGGCATCTGTTTAGTATTTTTATTATTAAATTTCATCTTTACTCACATTTTATTCTACATCTTTTGCAATATTATTTATTTCCTAGAATAGGTAATATCTATAAGTTTTTCTTTTATCATATCACATATAGAAGCAAAGGAAGACTTCATAATTAATTGAAGAATTACAGTTTGCAGCTACAGTTGTTGTTATTATTATCTTTGAGCTTTCTAGAATTTTGGCAAAATACACTTATATAAAATTTACCATCTTAACATTTTGAAGTTCCCTGTTCAATTGTGTTAAGAATATTCATAGCATTGTACAACCCTTCTTGAATTCCATTCATCTAATTGAGATAAAACCCTGTCCAAAAAACAGCTTTCCGTTCTCTTTTCCCTTCATCCTTGAGCACCCATCATTCTATTTTTTTGTTTGTATGTCCTGGAGTGCTCTGGATAGCTTGTATAAATAAAATAGCATGTAGTTGTCTGTTTAAGACTTGCTTATTTTACTTAGCATAACATTCTCAAAATTCATCAATATTGTACCAAATATAGCATCAGAATTCCTTTTTTATCTATGGTTAAATAATATTCCATTGTATGTATATGCCTCACATTTTGTTTTTCCCCTTATCCACTGAGGAACAATTGGATTGCGTTTTTCCTTTGGCTATTGTGAATAATGTTGCTATAAACATGAGTATGCAAGTATCTTACTTTAAATATTTCTGATATGTACCTATATGAATCATATGGTAATTCCATGTGTTTAATTTTAAAAATAATTATTATTTTGTTTTTATGCGTTGGTCCTGCCTGGGTCTTGAACTCAGGGCCTGGACTCTGTCCCTGAGCTTTTTATGCTCAAGGCTAGTGCTCTACCACTTGAACTCCTCTTCTAGCTTTTTGGTAGTTAAAGGAAGTAGATAAGAATCTCACAGACTTTTCTGCCTGGGCTGGCTTCAAGCCAAAATCCTCAGATCTCTTCCTTCTGAGTAGATAGGCACAAGCCACAGGCACTTGGCTGGATTTTAATGTTTTTGAGGGACAACTATCCCATCTTCTATATAAGCTGCACCACTTTACATTCCCATCAATGGTTCACAGTGCTTGCTTGCTATTTTCTGTTATTAGCCATTCTAATGGGAAAAAAGTGACAATTCATTGTTGTTTTGATTTACATTTCCTTAATTTTTAGTGATGTTGAACACCTTTTGGTATGAGTATTGGCCTTTGTGTATCTTCTTTGGAAATGCCTATTTCAAATTCTTTACACAGCTAGGTACTGGTTTCACCCACTGGTTATCTTAGCTATTCAGGAGGCTGAGATCTGAGGATCCTGGTTTGAGCCAGAAGCAGGGGGAATTCCATGAGATTCCTATGTGCAGTTAACCAGCAAAAAGTCAGGACTAGATCTGTGGCTAAAGTTGTAGAGCACCATCCTTGAACAGCAAAAGCTATATGGGGGTGTGCGGTTTGGGGAGATTCCATGAGACTCTTACCTACAGTTAATGATCAAAAGGTCAGAAATAAATATGTGCCTCAAGTGGTAGAGCACCAACCTTGAGCAGGAAAAAGCTAAAAGAGAGTATAAGACACACACACACACACACACACACACACAACTTTGTTCATATTTGAATCCAGTTACTTGTTTCTGAGTCATATCCATTCTTTATATAATAATTACATTAATTTCTTATCAAATCCATGATTTACAAATATTTTCTCCCATTCTCTTGGTTGCTTTTCACTCCATGGATGCTGATCTTGGAGGCACAGAAGAATTTCATTTTGATGTAGTTTCGTTCACCTATTTTTAATCTTTATTGTCTACAACCATAGTTTCTCAGTAGAAAGTTTTACATTTTACCTAGATTAATCAGTAATCTACACCCTTAAGAATTCATTCCTACTCCAGTTGGCAATAGTTTCTGCTAGGTTTTCCAATGTTTAGGTCTGATTGACAAGATGATGACTGTTCTTCTAAAGAGTTGAGTTGATGAAAATACAAAGATTACAGCATATTTTGAGAACAGTACTTTTTGTGCTGACACATTTTCCAGTGAAAGACTAAAGGAATTTTTTATTACCATATATCTTAGCTCTGCTAGGCATAATAAAAAGGAAGAAAATTATGCTTTTAACATATAATCCCAAATCTATATATTCAAAACCAACAAAGGGGCCTTGTTCCTCACAGTAACTACAATTAGCACAATCTGCCTTTTTCCAAACCCAAAATCTTTTGATCTACATTTAGACTAAACAAGAGTTTCTTTGTATCCTCATAGAAGCCCTAGATGCTGAGAGGTTAACTCTGGGGGATAAGATATTGAAGAAGCACTCATTGTGTTAAGAGTCTTTCTGTTCAACATTTGTTCAAGACTGGACTATCTTAAAGACTCCTGTAGGATTGCAGAGTCTTGTGGGAAAATATGGTGGCATACTATCAATGAGGTATAACAAGGAAACAGACTGATTATTTGCCCATCCCCACCACTAAAACTTTTCCTTTTACTCTCCTCTCTCTCTCTTTCTCTCTCCCTCTCTCTCTCCCCAACCCCTCTCTCTTTTGTAGAAATAATAGATCTATAAGATGGAACATTTTATTCTTCTGGGTTAAAAGTTATACTTAAGCATTAAATAGTATTTTAGTTTCCTTTTTTTCCATGATGATTCAACAGAAACTGAAGTGGATAAAATAACGTCCACAAGTCTCTGAATTATTCTTTGTCTTGCTCAACAGATGGATTCTTACTGGTTGAGTAGGAATTTGGTCTATGCAAACATTCATTTAAGTTCTCAAGTTTCCTTCAGACTTTGGTGATTTTGGTCACTTTTGATTCTTCACTTACTGGGAGAAAGTGCAAATGTGCGGTCATACATAGAAACTTTTCATTTCCATGTATATAAGTAAGATTTCTAAGCTGCTATATACTATCTTGGTGACTGAAGATCAACATCTAGATTTGAATATCTGATTAGATGATGTGTCCATTTATGACTATTCTTATTTTTTCTTAATTTTATTGTAAAGGTGATATACAGAGTGGTTATAGTTATATGAATCAGGTCATGAATACGTTTGACCAGTGTTACCACATCCTTCTCTCCCAGTTTTTCTCCTCCAGACTTTCCTCCCTCCCACTGCCACCCCCACCGAGTTATAGAGTTCATTTCCAACACAGTGTCTAGTGGGTTTCACTGCTGAATCGGTTCATCCTTTGTCCCACAATTTCTATGCTTCTCCTTTCCCTCCCCAAATTAGAGAAACATATACAAGACAAAGGGTACAGAAATCATAAGCAATGACAGAAGGTAATAATAAAAGAAAGAAGGAAAGAAAAAAATAACCACAAATAGAACAATAAAAAAACCGCTTGCTTCCATTTCTTGGAGCTCATTTCAAGAAGCATCATTTTATATGGACATAACTATTGAGCCCTTGGGATCCTCTCCTCAGGATAACCTCCTTTGTTGTCATTGTGTGAATATTTAGACTGCTGTTTAATTAATCATGTCCAGGTGTAATTATTTTCCTTTTACTATCCATTGGGCTTACTTGTAGATTTATAGGCACATTCTAATTATTACAAATGAGGGAAACCATGCGGCCTATGTTTCTTTGTTTATGGGTGGTCTAATAAGTAGTTGACTATGGAAAGAAAAGTTGGAATTAAAGGAATTCTTTATTTTATTGTTAGTTTGAAATTAACATTATTTTTACTTTATGTACCTTTTTATTGGAAAGAGAATAAATATTGTATTGAGACAACCTAGAAATAAATAGGAAAAGGAAAGAGGAGAAATAGAAATGAGGATAGGAAAAAAGGAGAATTAACAGCATGGAGGAGTAGAGAATAAAAAGTAATGATAATAATAATAACAATTTAAACACATGGCATTTTGAATTGTCTCTTTCCTACTGGTTTGGAGATTTAAACTCTTTTGCTTAGGCAAAATCAGAGCTGTCAACTAACAGAGAACTCAATCTGAAGGAACCTTGGGAAAAAAATCATTTTGATCAACCTATCAACTTGCAAGAGAAGAAATCACAAAAAAAATAAAAATAAAAAAAAAACAACTGTTTTCCCAGGTAGCACTGGAGTCAGAGGAAAGGACCTGAGCAGGATTATAAATTAAGAAACAGAGGGTAATCAGGATTCTGATATTAAATGGACTACAAACGTAATGCCTACTTCTCATATGTGATACATTCTGAGTCATGGCATCACAGTCCAGGAAAACCATGCCCTTGGAGTTGCACAACAAAATGGAAAGGCTTTAGAGGTCCAGAAAAACTGTCCAGATGCTTGGGTGTAGGCCATACTACAGTAGGTAAATCTCATTATGTTCCTCAACTAGGAACTGTAAAATACAAGGATTGGACTTAATGACTTCTAAAGTCTTTCTCAGATATGAAAATAAATCTGTAAGGGAATCTGCATTCAAGTTCACAGATGGATTCCCATATGCTTGGGTCTGGCATGCATTTCACAGCATAGTACTTGCCCATCGACCTTACTGGCATGAAGTGGGCCACATCAACTCAGCCAGCTTGGATGAATGGCTGAGGTTTGGAAGAGCTTTTTGTTTTTTACTGTGTAATACAAGTAAAGCTGTATTCTTTTTCACCATCTACATCATCCAATATTTACTCTTAATCTGTCTAAAATTGCTAATGGTTAAAAGAAGAATTTTTCCCTTTTTTGACTTCTTTTTAAACTTGCAAGAGAGAATAAAGCAAAGGAGATTAGAAGAGAGAACACATGCACAGTCCTAGAGAGACTAGATCTCTCCTCTCCAGTCTTAATAGTTTCATAAGTAAATGGTAAAATTTGAACAGCATGAAGTCAACTCGATTACACTGTGTGGAAAGAACCTCAAAAATAGACTTGGTTTATTGAAGAACAAAAGAATGGAAACAGATGTAAGGCTTTTGTAAACAGTAGAAAATGATCTGCAGATGGATAGATGGATTGCCATAAGAGCTGAAATACTTTTAACTAAGTAGAGTGAGCATACATCCTGTTTTGCCTGAGACAGGCCTGTTGATTGCTGTTATCCCATTGTAATTATGAGTAACACCTCACTTCACTCCAGAAATGCCCCAGTTGAAAGAAAGCCATCATACAAAATAGAGGTAGAGGGTATAACTTATTTCCTGAGTCCATTTCAACATCCCGACCTTGATCTCAAAGTGTAGGAACATTGTTATCTATATACTCCCTAAAATCAAGCTTTATTATCCACCCTCAGTAGCCTGTGCATCACCACAAGAAAGCTCTGTGATCATACATATGGCAGACCCTGCCCTTCTCCAGCCCATATGAGAACCAGTTCCCAAGGCTGCATGCTCTAAATCATGGTCATTACACTGGGAGGTGAAACTTTCTTGGTTGAAACACATTGACTTTCTGCATCTAAGAGCAACCTATTTCTTATCTACTCTTTGGTAAGAAAACTGTGTTCCTCAAAGATGAGAGATGAAGGAGGATGGAGAAAAGTTAACTGTTCCCATGTGCTACAAGTCAACATTAACCAGAAGGGAGAGTTTTGCACTGGCATATAAGAAATTAAAAGATTGTCCATAGGGTAGAGGAGTGGACTTCACTGCTGTGTGTGTTTCATTAATATGAGCCAAAATAACATTTCTTATTATTTTTTAAGTTTCCTCTGTTTGAGAGCAAAGTGTTTGTCCCTGGGCAAGACGTGGCCTGTAACATCACGACACACAGGGAAAGTGAGATAATCACAGAGAAACCCATGTGGATAAATGTGTCTGCCCTTGCACTGACAATCCAGACACATCCTGAGGGACAAACGAGAGGAATGAACTATCCATAGCAGACATGTTCACTTTACCACTGTTTCCCCCTTGATAGTTGTTTTTATTTTTTACATTTTTAGGGTGAAATGACATACTGAATAGATTTTTGTTTGTAACAAATAGAGTTACTTTAAGTAGAGAGATAACCCTTCTGTAGACAAAAATTATTCATCTCAAGTATGTCTAGGAAGAGCAGTTAGAAGAGCAACTGCCTGAGTCTGTGACTGTGTGCACAAAAGAAAATTGTTTTGTTTTGTATCCTTTTTATACTTTGCAGAAAACATTAAGTAGAAATTGAAAGTGATCATATAATATTCTAGGACCTATCTTAAAATCTGAAGCTCTCAGGAAATGCTTTAAGACATATAGCATAATAAGTTAAATAAATAATTCATCTTTTCATAAAACAATATATATATATATATACATATATATATATATATACTACTGCTATTATTCGTGGCTTTAATATTTCAGTAAAAGAACAAAAAACCATTGATTACAAAGAGAAGTTTTAGTAATCTCAGAGCTGGTTTTCTGGAGGTACCACCTCTTAGTGTATCATTTGTTAATACCCAAACATATTTTAATAGAAATTTATTACCAGCCATAATCCCTAAAGCTGTTTTTCTATAAAGTTCCTTTGATGAATTTTAAGTAAAACTTCTCTTCATATGTCTAAAGCCATTTCAACTAACCTGTAAACACTAAAACAGCATAAAAGGAGCAGGATTGAGCTAAATCACATTCCATTTCAATTTAAGCGTGGGTTAGTCTATGGTTTCTAGGGATTTTTCTGAGATACATAACAAAGAGAACCAAATTGGTGGCCTTAACATCGACATTGTATTTGCAATTAAAGTCCATAGAGAACAAATTTAATTTTCTACCCAAAAGAATTTTTTTCTATACCTAAGTTTGCTTCCTCTTCCCAACACCATACCTTATGTATATGTGTATCTGACGTACCATTGATTTAAAAATATGGCATAGCTCAAGAGTATTTACCTAGACAGCATAAGGCCCTGCTTTCAAACCGCAATACCAACATAAAAAAAAACTTTAAAAATTAGGAGAGATCCAAAAAGGAGAAAAATTACTGTAATGGCTGTCAAGGAAGAGTGTTTGAAAAACACAAAGTCAAGCCTTACTTTGATTGTCTTCTCCATTGCCATGGTCCCTGAGCATACTGGGCCTTTCTCAACACACACACACATCACTTCTTTACGAAATTGTTTTCTCAGACCTTCATATTCATTTGTGTAATTGCTAAATCACTGCGAAAACAGAGCTTATAGAAATAAGATCCAAAATAACACCATCCAAAGACTTAAAATGTAATAATGTGCTATAAAACAATAGATAATTTTATTACCTAGGATGTGTTGATTACCAAGTGATGTAAATGTGACACTTTTTACTCTAAATACTATCTTCCTGAGAATATGGATGAGTCTTAAAATTTAAGAATCTCAAAAATGAGAGAAAAACTTGTAGATTCAGACTTTATCCTTGACTTTCTTGCTTATCAGAGGAAATAAAAAGATTTGATGCTTAATTCTTATTAAAATGTCATACAGCTATTAATATCTTTCTTAGCTGCACCTCTTATCTGTTAAAGGATGCTTTCTTTGCCTTCTAGACCAAAGTAACAATCTTACTTTTTCTCTCAGTTCAGGGCTTAGGCTTACTTGCCATTAAATAGAAATCATCATGTCCACTTTTTCCACACATTAGCTTTCTTCACATGTGAAGACATTTGCTTTTTTACTTTGGAGAAACAATCTGATTATTTTCTTTTTAACAATTAAGTTTTAACAAGCTAAAGTTCTCCAATATTTGTGTTCTATTTATTTGGATTCTATCCCTTTGAGAAAATGGCAAATCTTTTCCGGATGCCCAAAGATGAGAGGGTGTGCTGACATACAAAAGCAGAACCAACTTTAATTTTTAAAGGTTTTTTTTTTTTTTCTGGTTCAAACAAGGATTTCTGCACACTCATCATTTGATTATACTACACAGTAAATCCAATTCAATTGTTTAATTGGAAAGAAACTACTTTGAAGGGATTTAATTGAAAAGAATTACACTTTTTTATAATTAAGGGGTTTCATTGTAAAGAAAAGAACTTAGCCTCTAGGAATATAACTTTGAAAAGCAGAGTTTAATGTGTGCTCAGAATCATACGAGCCAATTCTCTCTCATTCCATGTTATTTATTACCTAATAGTTTTATAAATCATTTGTTAATAATTTTACAGCTTTTATAGTTTTATGAAGCAACTTTAGTGAGAATATGTGAGTATAACATGTAACAGTGACAAGCTCTTCATAGATACTCATCAAAATAGAATGACTTAACACTAATATATATTTATGAACAAAATAAATCCTTATTGCCTGGGCTCATTTGTTCTTTGTTAGTTATTTTTCTGTATTTATTTGTATTTAGTAACTTTATGATTCTATTTTATCTTTATCACTAACTTTTCCTTTGTACCTCTTTTTGTGGTGGCTTTAGTATTTATAGTATAAGATTTTTATGCATAACCATCTACTTACAATGATATTATTGTACTTTCCATTTTATGTAAGAACTTTTAGAAGTATTTCTCCATTTTTTTCTCATATCCTTGTGCTACTGAAAACCTATATTTTACTTATATATGTCACAATGTGCTCCTGTTATATCTACTTACATATGTGGTAATTATTTTATGTGATTTCTTTTTTATTTTGAAAATCATTTGTAAAATAACATGTCCTTGGGCTTCTTTTCATTCACATAGTTATTCAACTGTGTTGAATACAATTCATTTATATTTAAAAGTCAACCAGCACTGCCCAGCATTTTAGTTGAAGTTATTTGTTCTTTATCTTTTTTATGTTGAAGATCTAAGTCGGTCATGTGAAAATATCAGTCTTGATTACTATCACATAATATATGTCTTTAAGTATTAGTATTTCATAAATATTTGTCACTTCAGGAGCAGAGAAGATGACAGGTAGAAGAAAGGAAAAGAGTATGGTTGGAACCTTATAATAACTACAAGAATGATAGTGAGTAATAAATTGTTATCTGATACTATCAAAGCGTATTATACTACCAAAACCATGTCTAGGCCCTTTAGTTACCCTTGCAGCATCTCTTTTCCCTAGATGCTGGCTAAGCCCAAATTGCTTTCAGTGAGAAAGTCTGGGATTCAATTGCTAAAATATTTTTTTTGTTCACACACAGACATTGAAGCTTCAAAACCATCATCTAACCCCTATTCCTGCATAAATGCTAAACACTAGACATGAGAACAATAAGCTTTGTCCTATACATAAGGCATCAATTCTAGAAATAAATGGTCATCTACATTATCTTAAGGTTCTCTACAGCTCTCTATAGTAAAATTTTCAGTTCAAGTGAAATAAATGCGTAAGTCCACTTACAAATACATTTTATAAGACACTGTGGTAAACACAGTGCCTCATTATGCTGCTTATACTAAGAAACTGATAAGCACAAAGGCTGGTACAAAATATTCAACATGGATTATGGGAAAAAAGCAATGTCAGCCCATATAGTTAGCACAGGAGAATTCCAGTATCCAGAATTGGTAATTATTTTTAAGGCCTCTATACATTTTTTTGTTTTTATATTTACATTGTTTTTTGTTTTTATAGTTACATATGTCCGGTAGCCAATGTTTCTGTTGTTTTGTTCCTTTGTAAAGACCCACATTTCTAATATAATTTTCTTTGAGAATATCCTCAATAGATCTTATCACGAAGGTATAATAGTGGAAAATAATTTCAGCACTTATATGTTTGAAGTAATTTTTATTTTGCTTTTCTTTTTAAAGATATTTTCACTGATTGAATAACTCTAAGTGGATCTGGATCATTTCTTTCAGCATTTTAAGATTTCTGTCCATTTCCTTTTAGTAAGCATTGCTTCTAGTATAAAATCTGCTGTTATCATAATGTCAGTTTTTCTTAATATAATTCATCGTTTCTCCTCTGGCTATTTTTTTCCACAGTCAGTTGATTGTGATATGCCTAAAAGTTTTCTTTTTTAAAATATATATTTTAGTGCTCACTTCAGCAACACATACTAAAATATCTTTTTATTATCTTTAAGTAGTTGAACAAAGAAGTTCCTATTCAACAAACAGTTATACTTCGTAGTTTTTATCAAATTTCTTGTACTGGTGGTTTATGGAGCTTCATAGATTTATAATTTTATCAATTTGGAATTGTTTTCCCCTCTATTTAAGTATGTGCGTGCCACACACCTCTTTCCCCTATCCTTTACATACTCTAGTTATAGTTACGTGTAGTTTTGTTCATTTTTTTAATCACTCCACAATCTCTATGCTCTGTTCTTTATAATTGTTAGAGTATTTTTATTCCTCTGCTTATGTTATTTTGGGTTACCCTACTAAAATATTTAATTGGCTGTTAATCCCATCTATAGGAATTTGTAAATTACTATTTTTGAGCTCTCTAAATTTAATTTGGATTATTTATTTATTTGCCATATGTTGACCTATTCCAACAACTCTAAATTCTTCTATTTACAGAGTACAAACATAACAATGATTATTTAAATATTCTAAACTACTATCAGCAGTATCAACTACAGTTCATGGTCAATTCCAAATGATTTATGTTTCTTTTAATTATTTTCTTGTCTCTATAATTAACTTTACATGCTACACATTGTAAATTGTATCTTATTGGGTGCAAGGTACAATAAGTTCACATTCCCATAACTTTGTAAGCTTTTTTCTGGTACTCGGTTTGTTCTTATTTAATCTTGTTTTTAAGCTTTGTTAGCAGAATGACAATAGCATTGATGTTTGGTTTATATTTTCCCCACAATTGTTACAAGACTCTTCTTAGTACTCTGACACATGAGGTTTCCCCTCTAGCTATTGGAATCAAATGTTATTTCTGGCCTTGTGTGAATTCTATTACTGTTTCTTCTCATTTTTTTCAGCAGTGTTCTCTCCTAGGCACAGGCACCTTCCTCATACTTCTGCCCTGATAGATACTCAGCTGAATTGTCAGGGTCCTCTAGATTCTCTACCTGAACATCTTTCTCCTTCCTAATGCTCTTCTCTGTGTCACTAGTTATTCTGACTTCCTCATAACTGTCTCCTCAACTCATGAGATTTTTGGACTCTGCTTGGGTTCCATTGTCTTAGACTGTGACTTGGAAACCTTCTCTAAGTAGTAAAGAAGGCAGCCATATGGCTTATGAGATTTGTACTCCATCTCTCAAACATCCTTCACCCTGTGATGTGTAATTTTCTGAATGTGATTTCATAAATATTATTTAGTTATTTAGCTGTGTTAGAAAATGGTCTTTCCAAAATTGTTTATATGGTATATTTTTTGTGTCAGTTTCTAGTCACAAACCTCTTAATATTTTCTTCTCAAATAACTTTTAATAAGGACCACATGACTTTGCATGCTCTTCCTTGTGCTTACCTTTCAAAAATTATCTACTTTTCTCACCTTCACCTTAGTCTCAAATGACTTTTCTTCTAATATGACAAGGTTGCTCCTATTTCTGGCCTGGGCCTTCCTCAGATCTCTGTGCCTGAAACATTTTTTCCCCAGAGTTTCTAATAGCTGGCTCTTCTCTTCACTCAGAACTCTCCTCTGAAATCCCCTCCCAGGTCAGACTATTTTGTCGATAATAGCTGTGTGTATCCCCTTTACTGCATGTCATTATATTGTCCTTATTGTTGACATTGTATTACTTGAGTATTTGCTTATTGTTGTAAAGTGAATCCAATCAGAGAGAAAAAGAGAAGACACATTTTGAGAGATTGAATTGGAAGTCTTTCTTAGAAAGCTGGCATCTGCAAGAGGACTATTGTCACAAAGGCCTGCAGCCCAGAGAATACACTTATGACTGCTACAAAACTAAGCCATGACAGTAGAAGAGGAAAGAAAGAGCAGAAAAACAATACCAACAACCCAGATCAACCCTGATGGAGAGCTGAAGTGGAACGCCATTTTGACTGGAGCAGAGCCAGGAGACAAGACACAGCACATGAGGCCTGGCATAACCGGTTATGGTGCTGTCCTCTCTGGGTATAAACAACATGGTGTACCTGCAATTCAAAGATGGCTTGTCTCACCTCTAAGCCTTGGAAGCTGGCTGGACAGCCCCCATCACCTGGTTAGGTGCCAGGATGACTGTGAAAACAAGGTGACTTACTTAGACCTAGTCTTTCCCTTATTTCATTATTATCTGTTTCCTCTGTAAAATAAGGGAAATTGCTTCATTTACTCACTACTTTACCTCCAGAGCTTTCAATATTGCCTGGAATTTTAATTAGATGTTCATCACAACTTCATTGGATAGTTGGATGGATGGGTGGGTGGGTAAGTCGATGAACATAACCTCAAAAGACAACGGAGGATCCTAGAGAAACTTAAGTGGAGAAATCACATTTCAGACAGCTCTGTGTCACCAGCTTGCAGCAGGTGGCTTGATAAAAGAAAAATGTTTGTGTAAGAAATTGGAGTTGAAATATTTCTGCCTTCTTGCTCCTTCTGAATCAGAAGAAAATCTGCAGCCCAGGAGGCAGATGCTGGGAGTGTTGAGGATTTGCTCTGATGACCTCCCACCTCTGAGTTTTGTTTCTTTTTTGTTGTTGTTTCAGCTGTTGTTTCTTTTTCCTTTTATCTCACAAAATCCTGCAAGTGGCTTGAAAAGGAGGTTCCTTTCTCCATGGATGGCTGCATTCCTGGTTGATTTGTCTTACTCTTCTAGGACTGCTTATTTGTCCTATATGACTCAGTCCCCCTCCCCTGACTACTTTGTGGAACCTGACATACTTCATCACTTTAAAGGGCATAAAGATGAGCCTTCAGTTGCAGAAGATACATTCTTTCAAACTGAACTTGAGGTATACATTTCCTGCCACTGTTACATCGATCACATGACCCTACCATTTGACTGAAGTCCCTCTGTCATTAGTGTTTGTTAGTAAAATACCAAAATGACATACTGTATCAGATTTTGAAATATTTACATTCCAGATTTTGAGGTAATAAATGTGTATGTTGCCATTGGACATGATATCTCACTCATTGGGTGTTCTCAACTGAATTTAAGTGCAGAAACCCATTCTTTTTCTTGATGGAAATAATTAAATTGTGGATTTTATACATATCTCCTATTTGTAAGTGAATAAATTTGCATTGAATGACTTATTGAGTTACGTACTGGTATGTAGAAAACTTACCCTGAAATTATTTTCTAAAGGAAGAGAGGAACATGTGACTCATCATTGGGTGAGAATGTATTGAACTTACCAATGATGTTTCCTGACTTGATTAACTTCTAATTCCATGATGGTTTTATATATAATCACAACCCTTTAGAAATATTTATAAAGTTGTTCATGAATTGATATGAGAACCTACCTACCATTATTTCTAGGAGAGAGTTATTCTGAATCTCAAATGATCACTTTATAGCTGAGCTTTTGGAAATAATCCTTTTATAAACTACAATCTCTACATTCAGGAGAGAGGGAGATATAATTTCTAGTAAAATGTCCCCAAGGAGAAGATGAGCTCCCACAGAACAAAGTAAATCTAAATTCAACATTGGGAAGCAACTCTTGTGGTAGTGAGATTGGGTAGGAATGTCTGATTCTTAGTCCTGCCTCTGTCAGTCCATCGGCTCCTTCTCTGCTCCCTCATCGAACCTAGCTTTGATCTACACTCTGATTCTCCAAGACTGAAAGATTAGAACAGCTGGCTGGAACCTCCTAACGACTCCCATGTAACCATTAAATCTTGACTCTTCTCCTTTTAAGAAGCACAGATCTCAGCCCACAATCCCCCAAATTCCATCTGTCTGCAGAGGTCATCCTTAGGAGTCAACTTTAGACACAACAGAGGGAGAGAATACTTTAGTCTTGCCATAGTGTTGCTCTTTGCAGACCCCTTTGGACTCACGAAGGATCAGTTGAGTGACTAAAATTGGTCCTATACAAAACTTTCTGCACTGTGTGCTTTAAAATAGTGAATAAAATATTTTGATGAAGTTAAAGGAACACATCTCTGATTGCAGAATATTTGGCATTAAGGTATATAGAGGAGATTAGCTCCAGAGAAAGGGCTTTTTCAGTGCTTAAGAGGTTATGTTAAAAAAAATTAGCTGATTTATTTGATCACAATTTATTTTATCTATAGTTCTTCAAATGATCTGACTTAAAGAAGTATCTGGAGATTGGAGATGTGGCTCAGTTGGTAGAGCATTAGCCAATGACTAAAAGCATCGGGTACGGAGTTCAAGTCCCTGTCTCAGACTTAAAAAGAAAGAAGGAAATGAAGGGAAAAAACAAAGGAAGGAAAGAAGGAAGGAGGGAGGGAGGGAGGGAGGGAGGAAGGAAAGAAGGAAGGAAGGAAGGAAGGAAGGAAGGAAGGAAGGAAGGAAGGAAGGAAGGAAGGAAGGAAGGAAGGAAGAAAAGAAGGAAGGAAGGAAAGAAGGAAAGAAGAGAGGGAGGGAGAGAGGGAGGGATCTTATGCCATAGGTCTGGCCCATGAAAAATCTGACTTAACCGTAACAGATGGAACATGAGCATTAGGGTAGTTTTGCAGCTTTGCACATATTTTTAATGGGAAGACAGAACAAAAAAAAGTCACTTTTATGTAGGAATAAAAGTACTTGTGCCCATTCTTGAAGGGCCTCTCTTTACCAATCCCCGCCCCTGCCTCCAGATCTCTGAAAGGCCTGAGTACCCTCTGCTTTCTTACCTCTGTGGCTTCTCAGGACAGTGTGTCTCTGCCCAAGGCCCTGTGATGGATGAAGAAGGCAGTTCCTGAAAAGTGTCCAGAAAGATGCCTCCACAGTATAATCTCTGCCTGGCCTCCTCTGTGGGTTAGAGCAAGTGGAAAGACATGTTCCTATTCTCTAAGAATCCTCTTCTGGTGAATGGGGTCAGCAGGAAAATTTTCTGAGCAATTTGATTTAAATTATAATCTACTTCTTCCCCTGTAAACATCACAGGTCAATAGAGGAGTTTCTATTGCACAACAGTGAGATTGAGCATTGGCATTAATGTTTTGTGTGCCAAGAGATCCATTTACTTAGAGATATATTCAGAAAACTTGATCATTCATATTCCTGCTTATATGTTCCTGAGAAAGGAATGCACAGCAGATGGGTATTTGGATGAATAAGGTACAATTAGCTCTCCTGGTTCATTAGCACTTGCTTAGTTAATTGTGCCATTTTACTTGGGCCATTTTCTTAATTATTCTCTGTTCTGATTACACATGGAATCACCTGCAGGATTTATTTTTCAAAAATGTATACAGCTGAGCCTCATTTCCTAGAAAGATAATCCCTGACCCAAGACATAGCTAAGAAGTGCCATTGGGGACACATGACTCTCAGCTACTTGGGAGGTAGAGGTCAGACAGATTTGATTTGAGGCCAGCTTGGGGAAAAAGTTCACAAGATCCCATCTTGACCATTAAGAAATGCTGAGCATGGTGACACATGACTACCACCCAAACTTTGCCTAAAGTGTAAATAGGAGGATTGCTCTCCAGACTGGCCCAAGCATTAATGCAAGACACTATTCAGCAAAACTAAACTAAACTAAGCTAAAGCCCAAAGACTTGGGGTGTGTCTTGAGTGGTAGAATACAATGCAAACAGCCCTGTTTTCAAACCCTGTATGGAAAGGAAGAAAGGAAGGAAGGAAGGGAGGGAGGGAGGGAGGGAGGAAGGGAGGAAGGAAGGGGGGGAGGGAGGGAGGGAGGGAGGGAGGGAGGGAGGGAAGGCTGGAAGGAGGAGAGGGAGAGAAAGGGAGTGAAGGAAGGAAAGAGGAAAGAGACAATAAGTGCTCTTTTCATTTGGTATTTATTGTTTTGATTTGGAGTCCATTGGAAAAGCCTCATCAAGTGTCAGCAGGCTATGTGGGATAAATGGTCCACCGCTCTGTTCCACCTGGGCTTTTCCTTCCTCTCTGTTCCACCGGTAGTTATTTTCAAATATGGAAGGTTTGTTTTGTTTTGTTCCATTGGTAAATCCCATTATGCTGAATTTAGATGAATGTTTTTGAGAAGAAGCAATGTAAACAAATCTTTGCTTACATTAAATATTTCATTAAATATTAAAAACCTATTTTTAATATTTGAGAAGCTGTTTTATTTTTTATCATGTAGAATTAACCAGCACTTTTGTTTTTCTTGCTCAACTCCTCATTATAAAACTTAAAAAGAAGGTGCATCACTACCAGGCTGGCATAATTTTTTAGCCTTTCTAAAACACAAGAGTCCTCCTGAAGAGAGGCAATAATCTTCTACCCACTGCCAGCAGGAGAGAGGGACTTCTAGAGGGAGTTCTGACAGTTCCTGAGGAAAAGCAATCAGGAAAGGAGTCTTATTTGGAAGGTAAAAATCAAGAAGACAAAGACAAGGAGGAGGAAGGTGGCTCAGTGGTAGAGTGTTTGCCTTGCATATACATGAGGCCCTGGGTTCATTTCCTCAGCACTACATAAGCAGAAATGCCGGAAGTGAAAGTGGTGCTGTGGCTCAAGTGGTAAAACGGTAGCCTTGAGCTGAAGAGCTGAGGGACAGCACCCAGGCCCAGAGTTCAGGCCCCAGGACCAACAACACCAACAAAAGACCAGGAGGAAGGAGAGGAGGGGGGGAGGAGGGGAAGGAGGAGGAAGGGAAGGGGGGGGGAGAGGAGGAGGAGGAGGGGGGGGAGGAGGGGAAGGAGAAGGGAAGGGGGGGAGAGGAGGAGGAGGAGGGGGGGAGGAGGAGGAGGAGGAGGGAGAGGAGGGGGAGGAGGGAGGAGGGAGAGGAGGAGGGGGGGAGGAGGAGGATGGGGGAGGAGGAGGGGGGAGGGGGAGGGGGGAGGGAGGAGGAGGAGGAGGAGGAGGAGGAGGAGGAGGAGGAGGAGGAGGAGGAGGAGGAGGAGGAGGAGGAGGAGGAGGAGGAGGAGGAGGAGGAGGAGGAGGAGGAGGAGGAGGAGGAGGAGGAGGAGGAGGAGGAGGAGGAGGAGGAGGAGGAGGAGGAGGAGGAGGAGGAGGAGGAGGAGGAGGAGGAGGAGGAGGAGGAGGAGGAGGAGGAGGAGGAGGAGGAGGAGGAGGAGGAGGAGGAGGAGGAGGAGGAGGAGGAGGAGGAGGAGGAGGAGGAGGAGACCACAACGAAGTGGTAGAGCCTCAGGCAAAAAAAAAAACTCAAGGAGAAAGGAGGAGGGGGAGGAGGAAAGGGAGGAGGAGGAGGAAGGAAGGAGAAATATGTTAACACAAAGTAAGAAAAATTAAAAGTGAAAGCGAGCTCTTAGAGAAAGGCGTGTGTAGCGGCCCCCATTTCTGATGTGTAGACATGAGCTGTATTTGGGTACTTGAGGTTTTCTGAGTTGTGCTTTATGAAATTTCACTGCTAATCAGCAGGCTAAATGATCCAGAGAAGGAGTATTGTAAGTGTTGTGCTTGAAAAAGAAATGTCAGGGACATAGTGTAGTGCTGCGTTCTTCGGTAATTTGTAGGAAAGAGGAGCCAGAGCATTTTATTTGGGGGATAATGAGAACTGGGCTTTTCCTTCCTCCCCATGCATCAGACCTTCTAGGTGAGCTTCTAGGATATTCTATTTTCATGGGTACTAGTAGCATAGCTATAAAACCTACTAATTATTTAACACCTGCTGTGCCGACTAGACTGTACTCATGGTAAATTCACACAAACCTGGACCCATCCCTCCCCCATGGAGGGAGAAGAAGCTGTTATTTGGAGATGAAGTACTAAGCATTCACTCTTGAGCAAGGATGAAAAACTGCATGCAACACAATCTTTTCATTTGAGATTTAGAAGGCTCTTGCAGTAATTAACAGTCGAGCCACTTGACTTAGAGAGATTCATCCTCTTGGGAAATTTGGGAAGCTGCCCAGGAAAAGCTGGAGCTCTCTGCCCAAGGAGGAGATTAGATCTGATCCCCTGGGAGAGGCCCTCTTCTTTGTCCTTTGAAGTGACTGCTTCTCTGCAGGTGTCAAGTAGCTCCACTTCTGGGGCTGGCTTTCAGATTGGAGCTCTGGGCTAAGTTCTCTGAGCGACGTTTTTCCTGTGGTCTT
Organism: Dipodomys spectabilis; assembly: GCF_019054845.1. NCBI lineage: Eukaryota > Metazoa > Chordata > Mammalia > Rodentia > Heteromyidae > Dipodomys > Dipodomys spectabilis. The sequence goes on along the minus strand of NW_024870817.1, from coordinate 19,617,706 downwards.
CATGAAATTTATGTGGTAATCCCTTAAAAGCTTTATGGAGATCAGAAGCAGTTCAAGTAACATGGAAGGAGGCTGCCTAAACTTTACCATTCCTGACATTAGGTCTTTTTTTTTTTTTAAGGTGGGAGGAGAGCAGGTAAGTTCTTTTTTTATTCTCCTTCTCCCATCCTACATACAATGCTGGGCTTGCTCATTTGCAGCCCCACATGAAGGCTCAGTGTTTCCCAGATTTAATCATTCTTTGTTAGAAGTCCTGTGTCAGGATTTACTTCACCAAAGAGGAGACAGTAGCTGAATTGCTTTCCTGTGTTTGTCATCCTTGCTGTACCTAACTCAGCTTGGGGTCCTGGGACCAGCCATTGCCTTGGAGCTAGGCCCAGCTGTTTGTTTTTTCTGCTTTCCCTCATCACTGTTCCTAATCTCCTCTCACTAGGGAAAGGAAACAACAGTCCTCTGCTTCTCTCTGTATTTGGGACATTAGTGAGCTTTCTCATGCTTTGCTGACAATGTCCATTAATGCTCCAACAGATCACATTGGGTTGGGTAAGGAGCTGTGTGTCTACATCCATCAAGAAAGAATTTTATACACTTTTTCCTATTGACTTCCTTTCTTGTTGCTGGCCATTGTTTTTTGGAGACAACTTTTCAATGTATAGCTCAGGATTCACAGTCTAGACTTCACCTCTAGAGTCCTGGGATTGCATGTATAACACTGGCATTTTATTTGTAAAGTTTGGCTTTATGTCCCTGTGAACTTTATTTAAAAATAACTAGGTAACTAATTGTATTTGCAGCATAGTAAAAAGAGATAGATTTTGATGGTTTATTATTTCACTGTCTTTACTAAAATTTAAATATGCTGAGAATGAGATTTCTTTTGACAGACAATAGGAAACTTCATTTTAATATAAAGCTCACTTGAGTTTTATATTATGTATATATTACAATTTATTATGTATATATTACAATTATATATATATATATATATACATATACACAACATGGGTGTATATATACACGATGTGTGGTTTGGAAAGCTGTTGGAACTGAAGCCTCTTTAAGTATGTATTTATGAGTTGGAGGCATGGTTCTAGTGATAGGACACCTGCCAATGAGCATAAAGCATCAGATAATGAGTTTGAGGCTGGATCTCAAATGGGAAAATAAAAAAGAAATAATTATGTATTTAGCTAAAGCAGCCTGCTTGCCCCTCTTACTTTCATGAGCACACATGGTTATTTCTAGCAAAGTTATATCTCAGTTAAAAGTCACTCACTTACTTGCACTCTGAGATAACCTTGTAAACAAGCTTCTTCTCCGTTGCTGATCCCCATGGTTTCTGTGATTTTCTACTTTTTAACCTGTTAAAACACTTTTAAGTTCAGCTTTGTGGATTTGACATCCAGTTCCCACTGGATCCTTAGTGGTTTCCTATTCCTGGTTTATTACTAAGAAATAATGAGAAAGAGACATCATTAGAACAAGGTCACCAAGATGCACTAAGTAGAAACTACATCTGTGGTGAACATTTTTACAGCAAAATAAAAAGGGCTTCCTCTCAGGGTGATTTTCTCTGTCTTTGAAAATGAGCTACAATTCTCTGAATTATTTGCCACATTACTTACCTTATCAACCATGATATTTCAATCTTCACATCTGCTTGTAATTAAAGAGAAGACTCTCTGAATGTCAGAAAGACGCAGCAGAGGGGCTTATACGCTGTTGTTAGAATACTTTAAATTTGTTACTTTAAACAATTAAGGTGAGGGGTAGGATTGGGAGATAAGGATGAATGACAAAAGGGGTGACATTAATCAAGATGTTTTATATTGATAAACTGATTTGTTGTGTGGTACAACTAAAGATAATAAAATGATATTAAATAAACACTGACAATCAAAAAAAGAAAGAAAGAAAAAAGAAAGAAAGAAAGAAAGAAGGAAGGAAGGAAGGAAGGAAGGAAGGAAGGAAGGAAGGAAGGAAAGAAGGAAGGCAGGCAGGCAGGCTAACAGGCTTCCTCCAAGTGCTGCTTAACCTGAAGGTCTATGCCCAGATGGGTATTTAGCCTAGTGATATTTTGTTCAAGTTAAGAATAGAAGAAGACAGATTCCAAGTATGGTTCGAGAAAAGATGAGAGAGTAAACCATTGCTGGAGTGCATAGCAGCCCAAGACAGGAATAGTAAAACATGCCCATATAAAACACAATGGTGCCAACAGAGAAATCTTTTTCAGAGGGCTTATGTTAGGGAATTCTCAGAGAAATTTGTGAGGGTTCATGTGACAAATACTGCTAAGGCTCATGATTGTGGGCACTGTGTGGTAGATAGCTATAAACCCACACTACTTAATGGGTTTAGCCTGAAAAGCTGAAGGTCAAATGGAGGCTTCAGAGATAAATATAAGGTAGGCTGTAGTAAGGAATGACACTGGGTCTACTGGAACACAGACCTCAGCAGAACTATGTCTTGACAACAAACTCTGGAACTCTGAGAAAGCTGTGGATGGATGGATATTCAGCCCTCCATATACTGATGATTCCCGAGTTATGGCTCAGAAAGAAACATGGAAGGACGTTGTAAGCACATCACTGACAGATAAAAGAACATAAAGGGAAAAGGATTTTCTCTACACGTTTACTACAAGGTATTCCAAACATTATAAAGGAGATGTATAGGAAAATGCAGACAGCTATATGACATCGATATGAGGAAAAATAATCTAAAGAAAACATTTTGTTCAAAAGATAGAACCAATTAAAAATGTCTTTTGTCCAGAAGGAAATTAGAGTAACTCAAGAAAAAAGCATTCTCGGAAATAGCAGTGTGCTACAAATAATCCTATTACACTATTACAATCTGTAATTTAAATTAAGAAATTAAGTATATTGACCAATAAATTTTTAAAAATCCACTAACACACCAACAACATTGTGACCTCATGACACAATTTAATTCATTCACACATTTTTTTTGCTGCTACATAGTATGATAGACAACATACCCAAACTTACAAAATAACTGGCAAAAACATGAACACAGAAATTACAGTATTGTTTTGCTGATTTAGTCTTCTCCACAAGCAGTTGAACTCTGAAACCACTCAATTATGTGCTGAGAAAATGGTATAACATTTTGTAATATACCTTGCTTCTATAATGAATAAATTCAATGCCCTCTCTTCTGTTTCTTGATGTCTTTAATCCTAAAGTATGACCAAATTTCAAGTTTCTCTACTTATTTTTCGGTTTTGCAGATGCTAAATAGATTCATTATTCACTCACTCATTCAACAAACATTCAACTTCACTATCCTAAGTAAGCATTCCTCCATAAATGACTTCCTGGACCCTCTTTTGCACAACTCTTTAGACCCAAGGTGACAACTGATCCAAAAATAATGTCTCTTATACTTTTAAAGCATACCATGTGAGGCTTGGCTAGGAACCATATATAAGTGAGACTAATCTTCCCTGATAATATAAAGGTGGAGGCAACTTGGCTATTAGCTGGTAGAAGTTAGAAACTTAACTGTTGAGAACTGCAAAAATATAACAAGGGCTCAGTTGTGTTCAAGCTGAAGAAGAGGTAGACGGTTAAGAAGATGATTACATAACATATGAGAAGTGACAAATCCCATAACTCTGAAGCCCCCAGAGTCATACAGTCACCTCCATTCCTGACATACATGGTTGAAAAGTAGATCCAGTTCTTGTATCATTTTGAACCTTGCTATGCCATTGTAATCAAGATAGTGAGTAGGAACTGAGTGAAGGTGGCTCGTGCTTGTAATCCTAGCTATTCAGGGAGCTGATATCTGAGCATTGTAGTTTAAAGCCAGCCCTGACAGGAAAATCTGTGAGACTCCTATCTCTAATTAACTACCCAAGTGGAGCTGTGGCCTAAGTGGTAGAGTGGTAGCTCTAAACAAAGAAACTCAAGGGCAGTGCTAAAGCCCTGAGTTCAATCTCCAGTAAACACACACACACACACACACACACACACACACAATACTGAGTTTGGTTAGATGGATCTCTGCTTCTTGCTATAAAGGCTCTGGCCGAAATGTTTCTGAATACATGGTGTCCAGAACAATTTGGCTGAATTAAGCTCAGAAAAGAAGCATTTTAGTAGTCAGTGGGATGACTGGACTTACACTCTTGTCATAGCATTATCATATTTATAATGATGGATACTCTCATCTTAAGCAAATATAATTACCAGTTTCTTTTGTATGAATGTATTCTCTTTGTTAAATACAATGGATATATACTATATGGTAGAAAACTGTTTCACTGGTAATTCTGACCTATGAAGATGTATGAATTCTGACGTATGAAGAATTAGATAAGACCAAAAATAACTGTTACCATGAATAAAGCCCAATATAGTTAAAACCTCACCTATGCTATTTCCTTTACAAAATATAAAGCTAGAATTCCTGCTGTGCCTCTGTGGAGTTAGAACCTTAAACTTCTGTTTCATTCCTCTGTGACATGCTTTAAATCTCCAAGCATGGTGTTTTATCTTTTGGAACCTATTGCAATGATGTCTACGTTATAGTAAATCTTGGCCAATAAAAACCTCCAGAGTGATATAGATTTTGAAGATTGTTAACACTCATTTTCAACACAAAGAGAAGTATTCTACAGTTCTGAAATTTGAAACATAGTATCCCTCAGAAATTATAATATTCTTCTTTATATAAAATAATTGGTAGTCTTCAAATCACATGGACATATAAACAAAGTTTGTGTTTTCCTGAAATCAGCATTAGTGTTGTAACATGTACTGTTGGACCCTAATGGTAAGAAACATGACATTTGTAAGGATTTTAATAGTCAGAAGATAATGTATAGCTCATAAGATATTTATAAAAGGAAGGATTTTCTAAAATATGAAACAAAGCAGCTAGAAAAATTAACTGGAAAATACAACCAACTAAATATTTTCCAAGTAGGAAAAATTCTGTGGCTAAAAAAAACCCACATACTTAAGAAAAGTCTTTTTTTAAAGAAAAGTATTAATAAAATGTAAAGATAAAGGAGGCCAGATGAATTTATTAGTTGTTCTGACCACTATATACTATATTAATAGAAGCAGATGAAACTTAGAATAACAAAAGAGATTTTGAAAAAGTAGGACAAAGATGGAGAACTTAGCAATATCTGATTTCAAGACTTACCTTATTGTAATCAAGACAGTATGGTGCATTATAGCTGTGCTACCTAGCTTTCTGTCTCTGTGACAAAATCCTGAGAAAAACAACTTGAAGGAGGAACGGTTTGTTTTGGCTCATGGCTTCAGCAAGTTCAGTAACATTCACTTGTCCCCGTTTTTTCTGGGCTTGTGTGCCCCACAACATCATGGCAGAAATACTGTACAGGCAGAGAGGACTCTTCACTTTATGGCAGCCAGAAAGCAGAGAGAAAAAGGAAGGGGCGGGGTCCCAATTATACTGTTTATGGGTCTTTCCAGTGACCTATTCTGTCAATTTATTTAGCTCCACCTCCTAACGTTTCTACCAATAGCAAAAACATTTGGGAACTCAATTCTCAACATAGGAGCTCTGGGGGAAAATTCCACATTCAAAGTATATCAATGACTCAGCAGAGTGATAAAGAAAATTCAAAACAAACTTGTTACTTTTGTTGTTGTTCTTTGTTAGTTGTAGAGCTTGAATTCAGGGCCTAGGCACGGTCCCTGGGCTTTAAGCTCAAAGCTAATGCGACACTACTTTGAACCACAGCACCACTCTGGTTTTCTGGTGGTTAATTGGAAATAGAGTCTCACAGACTTTCCTGACAGGTCTGGCTTTGAACCATGATCCTCAGATTTTAGACTCTTGAGTAGCTAGGATTACAGGCATGAGCCTGTTACTTTTTAACAATAGAAATAAAGTAATTCAGTGGAAAAACAATACTCTTTTCAATAGATGCTGCTTGAAAAATTGGCTATTAATATAGGGAGAAAGATGGACCTGGAATCTTACCTAAATATACATTAAAATTAACTTGAAATGGATTGTACAAGAAAATGTAAAAATTGGGGCTGGGAAAGTGGCTCAGTGGTAGAGCTCTTGCCTTGCATGCATGAGGCCCTGGGTTTGATTCCTCAGCACCATATAAATACAGTATTTTTTACAAGAAACATAAAAGAAATATAATCGAAACATAAGGAACATAGAAAAACAAAAGCAATTTTTAAAAAGTACAACGAAGTTGGAGAATTTAGTAATACCTGATTTCAAGACTTACTTCTAATCAAGACAGTATGGTTTAGTATGTCTATGCCAATTAGCTTCCTGTCTCTGACAAAATACTTCAAAATGAAAACTACTTAACAGCGGAAAAGTTTTTGACTCATGGCTTCAACAAGTTCACTCCATATTCACTTGTTTCCACAGAGGGGGTTGGAATTTGTGCCATTGGCATAAATATTCATTTCTTAAAGCAGTTGTCCAAAGTCAATCAATACTTTTTCTTTGTTACTATAAATTGAATAATTTGAAGAGATACTGAAATAAATTAATCTTTTATTCTTAAGTGACATTCATTTCTTAGAAGCTAAAATATGTATATTTATACATATTATAAATATATTTATTTATAATATGTATAAATATACATATTTTAGCTTACATAAATATACATATTTATATTTAATATAAATTCTGAGTAAAATTTTATCAATTGAATTTCATTAAAATAATACTTCTTCTAATAAACATTATTAAAAAATAAAATGACCATGTCATAACAAAGAATATATTCATAATACATATATCTAACACAAAGCTTGTACTTACAATACAGTAGGAACTCTTGAACAAATGCAGCAGTAGTACTCACTAGACACTATGTTGAAAATGAGCTACCCAACTTGTGGGCGACATCAAGAGGAAAAAGCTGAGAGAGAGTAAGGGAAGGGGTAACATTGTCCAAAAAGAAATATACTCAATTACCTGACTGATGAAACCATAACATCTCTGTACATCACTTTTATAATAACAATAAAAATTAAAAATTAAAAGAAGAGCTCTTGAAACCTAAGAGTAAAGAGCCAAACAGTTCAAGTAAAAGAAATCAGTCCTAGGAAGTGGCGCTGTAGCTCAAGTGGTAGAGCGCTTGCCTTGAGCTGAAGCGCTGAGGGACAGCACCCAGGCCCAGAGTTCAAGCCCGACCAAAAAAAACAAAAACAAAAACAAAAGAAATCAGTCCTACCATTCAAGCAAGACAGCTCCCGGGGTCCAGCAGCCAAGGAAAGCTGTACATGGTAGATGGTGGGAGGGATGCACAGCAGCACAGGCTCATAGAGCTGGTGAGAGGAAATCAAATGGACCTGAGTGGGAGCAACACTCAAATGATGTCACTTTGCAAGCCAAATTCTTTAGTATGAGGAGAGATGCTAAGAAATAGTTGGAGGAAAGAAAAGTAAATGAAATTTAAGAAACTCCAAGTTGCAGTATTCACTTTGGTTAAAAAAATAATTCCCTCCTTAAAAGTTTAGGAATGGGCTGGAAAGGTGGCTCAGTGGTAGAGTGCTTGCCTTGCATGTCTGAGGCCCTGGGTTCGATTCCCCTGCACCACATAAGCAAAAAGACAAAAGCCGGAAGTGGCACTATGGCTCAAGTGGTAGAGCACTAGCCTTGAGCTGAAGAGCTGAGGGGCAGCGACCAGGCCCAGAGTTCAGGCCCCACAACCGGACCCAAAAACAAAAAAAAAGAAAAAAAAAGTTTAGGAATTACATGTCAGCAAAAGACTGTGTCTCTCTCTTCCTATCTCTACGTATGTATATATATACACACATATATATGTGTATATTATCTTTAATTAGAGGTATAAGGAAGACATGACTTGAGTGGTACAACATCAGATGTGATCAAGTAGTATAAATTTCCTTAAGTAGGACTTGCTCCTGCTGCCAAGACTATTTTTCTTTGCTTAATCAAGTGTATTGCAATGTTCTTTATTGGGTCTGCTTAGCCAAGGTACCTCCATCCTGAGGCCTCTGCCCTGCTTAACATCAATTCAAAAACTGAAAAAAAAAATTGCCTTCTTCTCTCACTTTCCTAGGACTGACTTAGTTAGCTCAGCAGCCTGCAGCCCAGACAACCTGTGCCCCAAGGGACCTCAAACTACATCCTTAGTTACCCACATAGCTACCTTCATCTTTTTGACTACACATTGCACTCTTTGTGAGAGAAATTCTGTCAGGAACTGTTTGCTTGTTTTCAGGGCTTTTACCATCTCCTGTAGAATCGTGCCATGTCCAATTTCCATTGGACCTCTTAGGGACCCCGAAAAGTAGGTAGCCTCTGTCAACTAGAGAGTTAAGTCTACCCAGTTCCCAATATCTCAGCATATTTGAAGAAGAAAAAAAAAACACTTTCAACAGGGTGCTTATAACAAAGGTTTATCAAGAACAGTTCTTAAACAATAAGAATGTTCAACTGGGCTGGAGTGTGGCTCAGTGGTAGAGTGTTTGCCTAGCATGCATAAAGACCTGGATTCAATTCCTCAGTACCATATACACAGAAAAAGCCAGAAGTGGTGCTGTAGCTCAAGTGATAGAGCGCTAGCTAGTCTTGAGCAAAAAAAGTTTAGGGACAGTGCCCAGACCCTGAGTTCAAGACCCATGACTGGCAAAAACAAACAAAAAACTCTCCAATTCTGCTTATCTATGGTCCCAGCGTTGCATGGAGAAGTGAGTTTTTACCTTTTTTTAGGGGGTTGTTGTTGTTATTTTGCAATTGGTATTTCCTTGTAAATGAGATCAGTAGGAAAAACTGATACTTGGGCAATGCCTGAAACTCATCTTAATAAAAGCATACAGTATGTAAGTATGTATATGTGGATGGATATTAGTTAAGGACCTCAGGGCTCTGGCCCTCTGTCAGTTGGCTCTTAAAATCTTTTCTTTCCGGAACCCATGAGAGAAATCTTATCTTATGACAGGCTTGCTGGCAAAGAAAACTGTACACAAGATAGGAAACTGGAGTTTAAAGAACACTGTCATCATAGTTAAGGAAATGTGTTTATTGATTGTAGCCTGATGTCAGATTAAAAAGTGATGAGGACCCAGCAATGCCGGTCACTTTCACAAGTCTCTGAAAATTAGAAAGGAAAAATAAAAGTGTGGCAAGAACTGGATACCAGTGCTCTCATCTAGCTTCTGCCTTGAAGAAATGATGTAATATTAGCCTAGTAACTTAACCTCTCTAGAACCCCATTCTCACATCTTTAAACAATGGGCTTGGAAGGGGGAACCCCCCAAGGGCAGCCAGCTTGGAGCCATGGTCATGATCACTTAGAATTCTGGATTGAAAGGACACAAACAAAAATTACTGTCCAACTACTCCATGTCACTTACCGCATGTTTTCACAAATTAAGTTTTGAAACCACTACACACGTTTTACTTTTGAAAAGCCCAATTTTGGCGGAGACTAAAGAATAAAGAAGTAATACTTGCAAACTGAACCTTTTGTTCATTATCTGGCATTGTTGTGTGCCATGTGGACAATTTTAGTCACTTATGAGTCTTTCTTTTTTCTTTCTTTCTCTCTTTCTCTCTTTTTTCTTTCTCTCTCTCTTTCTCTTTTTCTCTCTCTTTCTCTTTCTCTCTTTTTTCTCTTTTTCTCTCTTTCTCTTTCTTTCTTTCTCTCTTTCTCTTTCTTTCTCTTTCTCTCTTTCTCTTTTTCTCTAGCTCTCTTTCTTTCTTTCTTTCCTTCTTTCCCTTCCTTCCTTCCTTCCTTCCTTCCTTCCTTCCTTCCTTCCTTCCTTCCTTCCTTCCTTCCTTCCTTTCTTCCTTTCTTCCTTTCTTCCTTTCTTTCTTTCTTTCTTTCTTTCTTTCTTTCTCTCCATAAAATATTATATGCTGTACGAACCCATTGTAATACTAAATGTCAGGAGTCATGGATAATCCTGCCAGCGCTGTGGTGAAAGACCTTATAGCACTGTGAGGCACTGGGGATAGGAGCAGAACACAGTGCTGTGTCACTGTGCAGCCGGGTTCTTCATCTCTTAACGAGAATCATACCATGCCCACCCTTTAGTGCTATAGACTCCATTCAGTGGCTATTATTCAGTTATAGCTTGCCCACCATTTCAGTAAAAGAAAAATACAAAATTATACCTGATACTTATTTGTAAAATTATCTGCATTTATTTGTGGGGTTGTGGGGGAATCCCCCTGGGATTAAATGAAATGTGCAGTTAGGAAACTTTGAACTCTTTTTTTTTCTTTCTCTTTTTATTGTAAAGATCATAGAAAACTCTTAACTTTTACATTGGTAAAAATATAGTAGTGTATATTTCACCCTAAATATAGAATAAGAAAGGACAAACTTGATGCCTAGTGTGTAAGTCTTTTGTTTAACAATGACAACCTTTTTAGGTGAAGTGGTAAGTTATACTGTCATTTTTAAAAGCTCACAGTAGCCATAACAACAAACACTGATACAGGTCTTACACAGGCCAAGCATTGTTTTAAAGGGTTTTGTCTGCCTTTATTATATTGAATCTGCTCTACAAATTTTGTTTTAATTATCCTAAGAGGCACATATTATTTATGCTCCAATTTATGACAGGTTAAGCAACTAGTAAGTAAAAAATCAAGTATTTGAGCCCAATGATCTGTTTGCATGTAAACATGTATGCATACATCAGAGGGAAAAATAGAATCCCAATAAACAAAAGGCTTTTCACTAGCATTTAAATGCTGGAGTATTTGTATTTCAGCCATTCACACTTTCTTGTACCACAGATAACAATCTGCTCTCATAGATGAGTTTTCTTTTGTTGGTTTATGAAAGTCACAGAGAAGACCATGCACTAGAGCTGTGTTTAATACCAGTATGGCACATTGGGAGCTCAGTTTGAATTTACAATATGCTCATCACTTGTCACACTAAATACAGACACAGACAACTAACTTTCAGCCTCTTGGTAAAACTAATTATATATGTATAGTATGTTCATCTAGTCACGGAATGAATAAGCAATGAAGTGAACAGAAGCAATGTGTTATTTGGCACAAAGCAAAAGGATTTACATTCTCAGCATAATTCAAGGCAAAGAAAGTAGATTCTGAACCTCCTGCACATTAATATGAACGATGTTGAACTAGAAGAATGTCTTCCAGCCAAGGTCACTTTTCAGAATAGCAAGGTCAGCCTCTGTCCTTTTGAATCTTGCTTGTTTCCCTTAACTTGATGATCTCCAGTTGCATCCATTTTTCATTCATTTTCCTGCTAATGATATAATACTCTCTTCTTTATGGATGAATTCATTGTGTAGATATCCTATGAGTTTTATCTATTTATCACTGAAAGCAGGGTCCACAAGAGCTGTTTGCATGTTCATTTTTATTGCAGCACTACTATAGTAGCCAGAAGGTAGAAGCAGTCCATAAATGAGTGAATAGATCAACAAAGTGTGGTATGTATATACAGTTGAAAATCACTTAGCCTAAAGAATGAGCCAGATGTGGTTGGCTAACTCCTATAATCTTAGCTACTCAAGAAACTGAGATCTGAAAATCATAGTTAAAATACAGCCCAGGCAAGAAAGTCTGTGAGATTCTTATCTTCAATTAACCAGTAAAAAGCTGGAAGTACAAGACACTATGTTACAACTTCGGGGATAGGGGGAGAGGAGTTGGGGAGGTGGGAGGGAAGGGATAGTAGGGGAAAAACAAAGGAGGGGATAACAATGCTTAATAGGAAATGTACTCATTACCTTATTCATGTAACTGTAACCCCTTTGTGCAGTATCTTTATTTAAAAAAAAAAAAAAAGCTAGAAGAGGAGCTGTGGCTCAAATTCTAGAGAGCTAGCCTTGTAGACAGTACCTAGGTGCTAAGTTCAAGACCTAGCACCAGCACAGACCAAAAAAAGAAAAAAGAAAGAAAATTTTGATATATACTACAGTATGAATGAACCTAAAGAATGATATACCATGGTAAATAAGTCAATCATAAATATGTGTGATTCCTCTTTATACGAACTCCTTAGAATAGTCAACTTCATAAAGACAGTGAAGAATGGTGCTAAGGAGTGAAAGGAACAGAAAGTTGCTTCTAAGACTTCACTTGTGCAAGAGGAAAAGAGTTCTGGAGATTGTAAGCACACAATGTGAATGTACTCAGCACTGCTGAGCTGTACACTTTTAAGAGATTAGGTGGCAAATTTTTGTTATATATATTTTACCATAATTTAACATCTAAATTAACTTTATTCAGTACGTGCCATGTGCCCAACTTGTTACATTGTGTATCTCATTTAATTATGACAATAATCCAAAAGGTAGGTTATTACTATTGTTATTTTGCTGGTGGAGGATGTATTAAGCTGAGTGATAACCTCCAAAGAATATTGTAATTCAATTCCCAGGTTTTTTTTATGTTTTGCAGATGTAATTAGCTAAGGATCTTGAGAGGAAGAATAAAATTGGGTCATTTATATGGGACCATTGTAACTGGAAGTATCCTTATTAGAGGACTAGAGAGAGACATTGACTATGTAAGAAAGGAGTATTGAAGTGATAGAGCCTGAGAAAGATGTAGAAGTCTTGCTGGCATTGAAGGTGGAATAAGGGTCTTTACAATCAAGAACACACAAGAATCAAATTAGCCTCTACATCCTCCAGAGGACTGTTTTATTTTATGAGTTCTAGCTAGAGCTATAAAATAATAAACTGGTATCTTAAGTCATTAAATTTGTCATATCACAGCAAACAGGAAACTAACAAGAGGAAATGTAATATGTCCAACATCATACTCTAAGTGGTAGATTTTAGTTGACTGATTTTAGTCAACTGTAGAGCCTGAGTTCTCAGCCTAAGAAAGTTTCTAGGTATCATAACAGGAGAGTATTCAGCTAACTATCTATTTGGCACCCGGTAATACCTGCTTGATACACATACACACACACACACACACATACACACACACACACACACACACACACACACACACACATACACACGCACACGCACGCATGTGTATTTTGTTAGCATTTTTATTAACATTTAATTAATTTTAGGAAGTAAGAGATAGGCTGTTTGCAATCTGATCTAGAGTAGATATTCTAAAGATAGTAACTAGAAAGGGGCATGAGAAAAGTTTCTAGAATGATGGAAATGTTTATCTTGGATGCATATAATAGGCTATTTTCTACAGCTCTACCAAAATACTACACACACATATTTAGTGGTTTTTTTTTTACATTTTATTAATTAACATATATGTATAAATACACATATATGTATAAATACACATTTATATATATGTATATATATATATATCTGCACACAAACATATATATGCTTCTTCTTAAAAGTTTGAAGAATTATTGCCATTATTTTTCAATTACAATTTATTCTGTCAAAGTGGCACTTGGTAGTTGGCATATAAGAATTGGTCATAATTTTAATAATTTTCAAGCATACAAAACTTCTGACAGCAGGTTACTTTCTCAAGGAAATACTTCACCGGAAATAAAAATTTTTGAGTAAAATTTTTTCACATTGAAAATAGAAAAAAAAAATCTGATCAAGAAAAGTAACAAACATAACATAATGCTGCCAAAAAGAGAATCAGATTATCACCTAAATGTGAAGTAGTTTCATTAATAACTTTACAAAAGTATCAACACAGATAACATGCATATACACTAATATACACCATTTTCTTTTCCACTGAATATACATTTGGATCAGTTTTTGTTCATGAAATAAAAGAAGTCATCGTTCTCATTTGGACACTGGGTGTATCCTCAAGAGTTCATATGTTGGAAGCTTACTTCTCAGTTCAGTGTTGTTGGGAGGGGTGAAACCCTTAAGAAGTGAAGCCTAGTTGGAGATGTTTGAGTCACCAACCATCATTCAATCCTCACAGAGGCCAAATTGATAAAGCTACCTTAAACCCCATTGTTTTACTAAATACTCAGTGTCTAGTATTTTGGTAGAGCTGTAGAAAATAGGCTATTATACACATCCAAGATAAACATTTCTATCATTCTAGAAACTTTCCTCATGTCCCTTTCTAGTTATTATATTCAGAATATATACTCTAGATCAGCTTGCAAGCACCTAAGCTACAATTCCACTATGTCCATAGTTGATTGTATATATAATTTGTAGTAGAAATCAGAATTGAGTCATTTATGACACATAATCAGAATACTGTAATCATCTTTCAATGTCATTCCATTTAATGTTGGTCATAATTTGGCTCCTTTCATCCCTTTGAGTTTGACAGTGTGCTCTCGTAGGCAGAATACCCTTTCTTCCTTCCATCTTGTTCACCTAAGAACATTCACCTTGCAATATCCATTCCTAGAAGTGTCCCCCAACCTATAAAGAATTCTTCCCTCCTTTTGCTTCACTCTATCCTAATGACTCTGCATAGATAAAACTCCTTATTGCTATTGTTGGAACTGGTGTGTAGCTAAGAGATACAGCACTCACCTTGTATGTGCAAGGCCCTGGGTTCATCTCTAGCTGTTACATACGCACACGTGTGCGCACACACACACAAACAAATACAAAACAAATAAATAAGTATATTTCTTCATACACATCAACCATTAAATGGAGTTATAAATTCAAATTATAAATGAGTAAGGCAGCTAGAATTAATAAAATCTGGAGGAAGTGGCGCTGTGGCTCAAGTGGTAGAGTGCTTACGTTGAGCTGAAGAGCTGAGGGACAGTGCCCAGGCCCAGAGTTCAAGCCCCACGACCAACAACAACAACAAAAAAAAAATTAAAAAAAAGCTGGAGGTGTGGGGGAAGGTATTGTAAGCTAGAAAGTAGAAATCACTAGAGCGTTTAAATGCATTTAGTTTTAAAAGGGGCCAGAACTTCATAGAATTATTCCCTTGATGTATATGTCACTAAAATCAAGGCATAATTTTCAAGATGAAGAGGGACAAAAACTAGTGATAATATATAAAGAAGACAGAGGTCCTGCAGGTACCAAGTTTGGTGTCAGTTTAGTACTCTGCTCTACTGCCTAGGAGAGGAAACCAAATGTCTAAGTGAAAATATGAAAAAAATTTCAACCCTTCCCAGTCAAGATTAATTTTATTTCTTTAGAAAAAAATCAGGCAAAGATATGACTTCTTATAAATGTGATATTATTCTGCTTGTCATCATGTAACAGCTCTTTCTTATTAAGGAACATGCTTAAGGTTGGAATTTTTAAATATCTATAACATGGTCACATTTTATAGGCAACTATCTTTCTTCATGAGCTTAATTGGAATCTAAACGTATGACAGATTGTCAGATTAACTGCACACTAATGCTCACCAAATCTATCATCTGATTTATTCAGTTTAACAGCATTGCTTTCTAAAGTCTTTTTACTTCCTTTGTCAGGGGAAATCTCACTTCAAAATATATTTTACAGAGTGTGTCCTATAAAGAAATACAAGCCAAAGTGTAAGCAATGCCACTAGTCAGATGTTGCTTTGAGGAAATCTAGTCTCAGAACATCCAGGAAAAATGTGGAACAAAGAAAAAAGAATTCTAGTAAACTCTTTTTCATTTTCTAATATGCAATGATAAATTACCTTTATTAGAATCTCAGAGGAGGGTGATATAATTTGAATAACCAATTTGGATAGGCTGCTCCTTGAAGAGATTAATAGTATAGGCTCAGAAGTCAGTGGCCTCGGGTCAAATCCAAGGTCCCTTAATGTAGTAGGCTTCAGGTTCCTTATCTAAAAAATAGGAATTTAGCATCTGATAGTCCTGTTAAAAGATCTAGAGCCAGGTGTTGGTGGTTTGTGCCTATAATCATAGGAACTCTGGAGGCTGAGAGCTGAGGATCATGGTTCAATGCCAGTGGGGGCAGGAAAGTCGATGAGACTCTTATCTTCAATTAACCCTCCAGGAAACCAGAAGTGGCGCTGTTGTTCAAAGTGGTAGAGTGCTAGTCTTGAGCAAAAGAGCTCAGGGATGGTGCCCATAATGTGAGTTAAAGCCCCATGACCAACAAAAAAAGAAAGATCAAGGAAGATAACTTGCATCACTTTCCATATATGAGGGGACTCCATAGATAACTAAAAAGTATACTTTCTATTATCCTTCATACTAACTGTGCAAAAGCTTTCAATTGCTGATGAAGAAATGATTTGTATGACTCTATCAACATTAATTGATGGAATTACTACACATTCAGGGTTCTGCATACTTATTCTCTGTATTGACTTGGCTGGTCTTTCAAATTCTTCATCAAGCATGTAAAGGGATAATGGTATATTTAATATCTAGTTAGGTATTTTAAATAATTAAAGTTAATTTAACTCTAATTATCCATAGTGCAAAGTCAATTATTTCTCTGGATGTGGATGCTCCTGACATCTCATGAATAGCTTGGCTAATTGTACATTGCAATGCGAAACTTGCAAATTAATGAAAACTTCTAAAAAAAAAAAAAACCCCAGCAGCTTCCACTAATACAGAATGTGCCCTTGATGAGCTAGCTTCCTCCCCTACATAGCCATGGGAAAAACTAGTTCCATACAAGATCTCTTTTCTAATACAAAACTGGTGCTTTAGAGCTTCTTTCCATACTTAGCATTGGCAGAATGTATCAAATGGAAAGATAATCCCAGATGGATTGGAGGGTGCCAGTCTTGCTAGTGAATTAGGAACCAGGAATCTGGGGGGTGGAGGAGCCATGACTGTAAGGTCTGCTCCAGGCCATGCAGGCTCTGTGCAGATTCCTCCATACCTCTTGGCTAAGTTTCTGCCCAGTATCTGTGTTACCTAGGTAACTGGCACACCTGGAAGCAGTCACCTCTGTAAGGTCTGCTCCTGGATGGCCAGCAGACTCCACCCTCCTCACAGCAAACTCTCCGCCCAGTACCTGCATGACCTAGGCAACTGGTACACCTGGAAGAGGCCACATCTGCTTCCACTGAGATCACATCTGGATTCGATGTGGCCACACCTTTCCCCACCCCTACCCTAGATAAGGCCTAGTCCAGGGCCAGATGCTCTCTTTCCCAGGTTCTTTCCCAGCCTCATAGAGTGCCAACATGGCCTGGTATCACCCGGAATGATGAATAAACCTACCCCTTACCTGAATACCACGTGTGTGGTGTGCTTCTTACCCGGCTTCTTCTTTAAAAACTTAACATAAATGGTACCATTTGAACCCGGGAAGGGCTTAAAGTCAGGATAGGTGGGATTCCTGTCTTTTTTTTTTCTTTTTTTCTTTTTTTGTTTTTGTTTTTCCCCTCTTTTTTGCTCTGAGGAATACCCACAGTTATGGCGGCCTTTTTGGGAACCGGTCTGCTGTGGACACAGTGCATCAATACCACTGCTGGCCTCTGCATCCACCTCCACACTTCTACATTTTGTTGAGTGAACTACTCTCTAAGGGTTCTCTGTCGCTCAGTCTCTCTCCAGATGTGGTACCACACTGGGGAACCTGCTAGGCCTTTAACTGAAAGTCCGGTCACCTCTGGAGCTAAGGACACTTGACTCTGGTTGCTTGGCCACTCTTCCCTAGAGGTCTCGGTGGTAAGTTGGGACACCACATCCATCCGATGAGCCCTCCTTCACTCACTAATATTTTCTCCTATGCCTTTAATAGGGTGTTGTGTGTCACTCTGGTACCGTGAAACCTCTCTGAAATGCCTTTTGCACTCCCTGGAAAGCCAGGGCGCCTAATTTTTTTATGCTGTTCTCAGATTTAGACGATTTTTGCCTCTTCAATTGTAAATGGTCAGAAGCCTGTTTACTTTTAGGCTCTCTTTGTTCACTCTGCTAATCATGTCCAACTTTCTCTATCTCTCCCTTTCTCTTTTCTACAGCTTTTTGGCTTGTGCCCTGAAGAGTGTGATGCAGGCTGGGTCCCTCTCAAAGACTAGCCACTCTAGGTTTGAAAATTGTCAGTTTCCATTTGTTCAGATTATCTTTGCGTTTTTTTTTTTTTTTTTCAGAAATTCGCCATCTTGAGTTTGCCATCTTGGCCATATGGTGGGTGAGGGGTTTGGCCTCATCTGACCCTTACTACTTTAGGCTTACTACTTCATCCATCTATTCTAAGGTGCCTTACTAACAAGTTGCTCTTTTCACAGGCCCTGGTAACTGAGGCCCAATCATCTGATGTGCTTTGCTAGCAAAGATGTCTAAACATTATTGTCAAAAATTTTAGGTTTTAAGGGGCTGGGAAGGTGGCTCAGTGGTAGAGCACTTGCCTTGCATGCTCAATGCTCAAAGCCCTGGATTTGATTCCTCAGCACCACATAAGAAAAAAAAACCCAGAAGTGGCGCTGTGGCTCAAGTGGTAGAGTACTAGCCTTGAGCTGAAGAGCTGAGGGACAGCGCCCAGGCCCAGAGTTCAGGCCCCACGACGGGACCACCCCCCAAAAAAAAAAATTTTAGGTTTTGAGTTTTGCCTTTTTGTTTGGTGTTGTGTATTCTACTACTGACCACGTGGTTCTATATTTTGGGCAAAATGATGTCATCTTACTGCTGGAATTCCAAGAGTCTATGGCCACTATTTATCTTGGGGTGCTGTAAAACTTAATGTGTGTATGTGGGGGCGGGGCGCATACCTATGTATGTCTGTGTCTGTGTAAACTTGTTATCTGGCATTGTAACCAAATTATTTGGCTTAAATAATCTGAGATTCCTGAACTTTGTTGTTTGGATTCCTAGTTCAGTGCCACCCAGTCTATATGCAGTCCAGATCCATTCCATTTCTTCCAACCTGGAAGACAGCCCTCACTTCTGCCTAGACCATCCTGACTACCTCCACCATGGTAAAAGTAGACTGGAGTCTCGCTTGGCTCCATCACATGCAGCTGATTTCCTGGTGAAAAATTGCTTTGGATTTGCAAAATCTAAGGTTCTTTCTGTAACTGGTATTTAAAGCACTGCTAGGGTTACCAGAAAGAAATCAATACTATGTCTGTGCTAAAATTCTCATCATTTCTAACGAGTTTTGTCATTGCAGAGTATTTGTTGGTCAATTCGTGATAAGGACCAGGTAAGCTCCACTTATTCTATCTGATTTTCTTGTTGCTTTAATTGGAAATGATAAAGGGTTTTTATGGCAAAGATTGCAGTTCAAAGCCAGCCTGGACTGAAAAATCTCTAAGATTTCCATCTCCCAACTAACCAGTAGAGCCAAGCTGGAAGCATGGCTCAAGACTCTTATCTCTAATTAACCAGCAAATACTAGAAGTGGTACTATAACTCAAACTGGTAGAGTGCTAGCCTTGAGCAGAAGTACTCCGGGACAGTGCCCAGGCCTTAAGTTCACACCTCCATGAGTACTAACTAGGACAAGCCATCTCAGCAACAAGCACCTAGACTCAGCCAGTCTGAGGAACAAGGGAACATGGAGAGGAGTAAGAGGAGATGATGTCTCATCAGCCACTTTGTGCCTGCCCCTTCAAAATTAACCAGAGCCTGGAGGTCAGTAGAAGTGAGATGCCATGCCCCTCTAATGTCCTTACCAGTCTACCTTTTAACTGGACAGGAATTTACATTCTTGCCTTAGTTACCTGACATTCTCCCTAGTTGCCAGATGTCAGAAGTAGCTAGGGACATTTCCACCAACTCCAGGACAGTCTGGAAGGAAGGAGATAATTTTCTGTCCCAAACTCTTCCTCTTGCTATTTGTTTGCTCTAGTTTTTTTTTTAAAGAAGAAGCCATGTTGGCACTCCATGAAGCTAGGAAAGAGCCTAGGAAAGAAAGCATCTGGCCCTGGACTAGGCCTTATCTAGGGTAGGGGTAGAGAAAGGTGTGGCCACATGGAATCCAGATGTGATCTCAGTGGATGCAGATGTGACCTCTTTCAGGTGTACCAGTTGCCTAAGTAATGCAGGTACTGGGCGGAGAGTTTGCTGTGAGGAGGGTAGAGTATGCTGGCCAACCAAAAGCAGACCTTACATTCCAGCCTTTTAATAATCATGAAATAGGGTGCGGATTCTCTCTGGCTACTTCCTGTTGGCAAGAGATGTCTACAGTAAGGGTAAAAGGCTGAGATGTGGTCCCCTCTGGGAGAAGGCAGCAGGTAGCAGCTGTCACTTGGTGGGTGTGAGTCCTTAGATGAAGTCTGGAAGAGGCAAGTCTCTTGGATGAAGTCTGGAGGAAGCCTCATGGGGCTTAGAGGGGCTGAGCAAAAAAAAAAATCCTGGAGAGCAAACAATCTCCCTTCCTGCTAGGTCACATCTTGGGCTGCTAGGTCACACCTCCCATCAGACCATAGGAGAGTCTCATCCAGATCCAATGTGGCCACACCTTTCCCCACCTGGCCACACATTTTCCTGTCCCTGGCCTAGATAAGTCCTGGGGGGGTGGGGAGGGGAGGGTTCTGCCCCTTTTTGTCAAGCCTCTCTACCATGCACAGCCACAGGCAGTTGGGTAAATAAACTGCTTTTCCTATGTTAATACCACTGTGGTGTTCTCTTCATCAGCTACCTAACGAAACCTACCTATTTAACATACCTTATTTTTCAATCCCCAATGAATTAACACTAGGTATCAATCATTAACACCATCAAAAGCAACAAACAACTTTGAAGGCTTTGTAACAGAAGTATGAAATAATAGCTGGGAGATTTTAATTTATAGAGGGACTATTGACTTTAAAGAAGGATTTTATTATGTATGTTTTTATGTGACTCTGGGACTTCATGAAGAATCACCTGATTTGGTCTGGAGACAAAAGAAATAAAGGGCCAAAATTGCCAGTCCCCGTTCACTTATTCTACTTGGAAGGTCTTTTCTAAGTCAATCACAATGCAGAGCAGTTTAAATTCAGTAGGTTGAAAAATGCTGGGGCAATTAGGATTTAAGAGTGTTTCCTTTTAGAGTAAGACAGCCAGATAAGAACTCCTTAGTGAAAGGGCTCAGGATTAGTTTGTTTACATATGAAAGGCTCTTGAGCTAGCGACTGGCTGCTTCCTTAGGGCAGGGCCTTGTTCCCAATTAGTGAAGTGAATGAAGTCTTGTTATGCTGGCTTTAAGATATGGAAAATACACCCCTCGCTCCCACCCCTGCCCCTGCGCATTCACTGGTTTCTCTTGCAAGGCTTTTTTTTTTTTCCTTTAAGTCAAACAAGATGGAAAGCACTTACATTGAGTAGTTTGAATAATGCTCACCTTGGGTGATTAGGATTGAGGAAGCTGAGATTTGAGGATTGCACTTCAAAGCTCGTCTGTTTAAACAGGAAAGGCTGTGAGAGTCTTAACTTCAGTTAACCACCCAAAAGCCAGAAGTGGAGTTGTGCTCATGCGGAACAATGCCCAGATCTTGAATTCAAGCCCAAGGAGGCGCACGCACGACGCACGCACGCACGCACAATCACACACATAGAAAACAAGAAATATAGTTAATATAGTACAGTAACATTGCTATATCTGATTAGAAGTAACACTCAAAGATATTCCTAGATGTTGGTTTGTGTCCTCTCCCAAATTCCCAGGCAATGGATGGTGTTAAGAAGTGGCGCCTTTGGAGAAGTGATGGTCATCAACATTCTACCTTCAAGAACGGGACTAATACTCTTAGAACAGGCCGAGAGGGAACCCTAAAGGCTTTCTTTTTCTCCTCTCCCTAATGCCCTCCTTCATTCCCTGCCCTCATCTGCCGCCAAGGAACAACACTGACGGATTTTTTTTTTTTTTAATGTTAGTACTTAAGGCTTCAACTCAGGACTCTCCAAGATCTCAGTAGGTTTTGGGTGTTTTTTTTTTTTTCTTCTGAAAATGAAGTCTCGCAGATAGGATTTTCTACTGGGGCTGGCTTCACCCTCAATCCTCAGATCTCAGCCTCCTGAGTAGATAGGAATACAGGTGTGAGTCACTTGTCAGTGAGTCAGAACCATTGTCAAGAGTGTCAGCCATTTGTCCGGGAGCATGATTTGAAGCATAGACTATCCCTCACTACACACAAAATCTGCTGGTACTTTACTTGGACTTCTCAGAGCCCACAGCTGAAAGACTGAAATTTCTTTTTTATTTTCTGTTAACATACTCTAATTATACAGAAGAGTTGCTTTGAGATATTTCCATACATGCATACTTTGATTAAATTTATCCTCTGTATTACTCTTTCTTAACCCTCCATTTTAACATTTTTTAGTTGGTTTCATTATACTACGTTTACAGGTATAACATCTGTCACCTGACTTTCTCACTGTCTTTCTCACTGCCACCTCTTTCTGGTTCTTCTCTCCAGGGAGTTCAATTTCTATAATCTTCATGACATTATTATTATTTTATTGAATGCTTACATTTTACATTTTTTTTCAGGTCTTTTATTTCTGGTTTTTGCTCCCAGATGAGCAAAACATGTGACACTGGCATTTCTGAGCTTGATGTATATCTCACTTAACAAAATAATCTCTAGAAACATCCATTTTCCTGCAAACAACATAATTTCATTCTTCTCTGTTGATGAGCAATATTTCATTCTGCATATGTTCCACCTTTTTTTTTCTTTTTTTTTTTTTGGGTCCCGTCGTGGGGCCTGAACTCTGGGCCTGGGCGCTGTCCCTCAGCTCTTCAGCTCAAGGCTAGTACTCTACCACTTGAGCCACAGTGCCACTTCTGGCTTTTTTCTTTTTTTGCTTAAGTGGTGCTGAGGAATCGAACCCAGGGCCTCGAGCATGCAAGGCAAGTGCTCTACCATTGAGCCACCTTCCCAGCCCCATAAACAAACTTTAAAGGCATAGAATACAATTGATAATACTTGAACACTGGCTGCGTAGGTACAATAATACTAAGAAATTCTTGTTAAATTTTTATGATGCAAAATTGTTAGCATTTTTTAAAGACTCATTTTAGAGGCACTAAGTTCCACATATAATAATGTACCATTAATGAATGACTTGCTTCAGATATCTAATTGTGATAAGGAGGGAAAGACTCTTGCTTTTTGCTCAAATATATACTTTGGCTGCATTTCACCTATTTTAGTCTTTCCATCTAGCTGGATGATGGGTACATGATACCAGTTATATAGGTTGAGAAAGGATCTTGCTTGTTTGCTTAGGTTGGCATTAAACCATAACCTTCCTGATTTTAGCCTCCCAAGTAGGTAGGATTATAGGTGTGAGTTACCAGGCCTGACCTGATAATCATCGATGTTAATAAGTTTCATTACATTTCACTATCTAAAATTTTGTGTCAAAAATTTTATTTTAAAGAAGAAAACTTGGAAAATTGATATCTGAAAATATCAAAATTTTCAAGGTCATCAAGCACTAGGGAACAACTTGGCAATAACTAAAGAACCTGAAGATGAGATGCTACAGAATACAGCAATTCCACACCTAACTATAAGCATCAATGAAATGTCAACTATATATGAAATTGCTCTTACTCCCAACTCCCTCAATTGGAAATGCCCATTAATAGAAAAGATTTGTCGTTTGGAAACAATACGCTGGATGTGATACTATGTGTGACATCCTGAGGATATTAGCCTGAGACTCTAGTCTCTACACAAACCAAAGACCAATTCACAAATCACCTCCAGCATCAGGGTGGATCATCAGATTCTAGAGTCTTTCCTTGTCCTAAGTTGATCTATACAAAGATACTCCACAAAATTTTCTTTAAAAAAAAAAGAGAGAGAGAGAACTAAGTGCATCATCATGATCAAATTTGAAAGCCTTTAATTTTGAATGGAAGGAAAACTAGTTGCAGAATAATAGGAGCAATATTTATACATAAGCCCATATGAAAACAAGAAAACTCATTCTAAATAAGGTGTGTGTAAAAGGATATGATTACATAATAAATGTGTAGAGAAGGCAGGCATGTTAGTCCATTTGTGCTATATATTAAAATATCAGAGACTGAGGAAATGAATAAACAAAAAAAAGTGACTTCTCACAGTTCTGGAGGCTAGAAAGTCAAACGTCAAAAGGTTAACATCTGGCAAAGGCTTTCTTTTATCCAAAGACAGACGCCAGTAAGAAGTCAAGAGAGCATGAGAGAAGGGCTTGGTCAGGGGGAGAGAGGGAGAAGAAAGGGAGAGGAAAGAGAGCTCTTCCTCTCAGAATCCCATACATAATAATAAACCTACTTCCTCAGCGATGGCCAGCAACTCCTGCAAGCAGCAATCAGGACCTAATCATTTCTCCTTGGTCTTAACATGACTGCATTGGGGATTACGTTTCTTAACACATGAACGTTGGGGTCACTGTCATGCCACAACAGAAAGGAAAACCTAGTGTAGAATCTCAGAAAAATCTCCTCCCGTGGACAGACACTTTCTTTCTGAAACAAACAAACAAACAAAATATATCACACTGCAGCAAATATATGAAAATGTTTAAATTTGTTAAGTCTGGATATACCTGCTTTGTGTTTGGCTATATTGTTTGATATAGTTGACAGCCTGTATACAATAGTTCATTCTAAGATAGAAAAGATATTATATTATATTCAAAATTGCCTAAAAACAAATAAATAATTGGAGCCAGTATGAACACTATTATCTGTAAAAGGAGCTGATAGTTGGGACCACTAGAACACACAACTTGCTTCTTAGCAAAGGTTTAGCTTTACCTGCTGTAAGAAGGAGACAAAAAAACCCTTTATCAGATTACCTTCTGTTTTCAGCCAACACAGTGAAGTTGAACTGTTGTTCCTTCCCTCCCTTTTGCAAATCATAGTTTCCACTTGATATGTGAAATTTCTTTCTCTAAGATCCAAGGTGAGTATGTAGGATGACTACATAGGATACTCTGGGTGTGATAGTCTCTGTGTGATGTCCTGGGAATATTAGCCTGAGACTCTAGTCTCTACAGAATCATACAAACCAAAGGCCAATTCACAAATCAACTTCAGCGTCAGGATGGAGCATCAGAGTCTAGATTCCTTTCTTTTTTAAATTGCAACCTGGCAGAAAATGGCCTTGGTAACATGAGGAGGCAGAACATACAAGAATGAGGCTGTGCTGTGTCAAGCTTTCCTGCCATCCTTGGCTGTCCTCTTACCAGCCTTCCTTTCTTCGTCCTCTGGAGGGAGATGGCAATGGAGACATGAATTCTTTCATATCTTTTTGCCTCTCATTTGATCCTTCTTCTTTTCTCATTCTGTTCTTAACTTTCTGCCTCCTTCTTCCCGTTTGACACTCATAATAACCTTGTCATCTGGTTTCTACCCCAAAACATATGTTTGCATGTTTATTCTTATGACTTCTGGTTATTGTAATTGTCATAATTCTTTACTAGCTGGTTTCTCATCTTCAAACAACTCCATTACAAACTTGGATGTCTTTTAAGAAACTGAAACAATACACAAACTATCTCTTCAACTTAAACTTTAGTATCTTGAAATAAGCCCAAAGTCTTAATCATTCATGAAATTCTGAGAACTAATGGCCCAGTAAATAATCACAGAATTTTCTTTTTTAAAAAACAAAGTCTTTTTAGCAGCAGAATGGACACTGAAAATGCATAGTTATCCCTGATGACTAAGGAAAAAATATGCAAATAATTAGTTCCTGCAAGGAAAATTCTCATCCTGTGGTTACAATTAGTAGGACTGAAATCTCAGATTTTCTCCTAAGTTTTTCTTGAGTTTACAGTCTACAATCAGGTTCTAGGAGCCACAGTTTGTAATAGTTCTTGGAACAAAAAAAAAATCACTCCACATGTTCAGCTCCTATTTGTCTCTGTCTATGACCTTTCATTGGTCTTATACTGTCAACTGTTCAGCGAGGTGATTAAAGAGCAATCTGACAGTTTTTCCTCATGGGGCCACCATTCCTACTTATGAATCTTCAAGTTGTTTCTCCAGCAAGAGTGAATAAACGGGATGGTATGCTTGAACAATGGTTTTAGCAATATCATCTCATCTAATTGAGTCCAAGTCATCTCTATTTTTTCAAAGTACGTTTACATCTGAATATCTGTTGGTTTGTTCAAATCCTATTGGTTATACAATATAATGGCACATTCAATAGCTAACTTTGCTTCTGAAAAACACTAGTAGTAAGCTGCCCAGACTGTAATCACAGCTTTATCTAATACCTTCCTTGATGGTACAGAGTCTAATGACACCATGTAGCACCTTACAAACATTAACTCATTGGATATCCACAATAATTAAAATATGAAAACAATGACATTTTTATGACATTAAGGCTTGTACTGCAAGAAGCAGGCCCTCAGGTCCTCAGTACCATTGTGCTAGTTCATGTATCTACATTGCATACTTCTGGCTTTTAACGTTCAATATAAGTCTGAAGGCAAAAACAAGTAGGATAAAAAAGAAAAGGGCAAAGGAAGGAAGGTGACAAGGAAGCAAATTGCAAAGAAAAAAGTGGACTTAAAAGTACAATTAAAAATTCAGACCCCAATGGGAATTTTAATTATCATATTATTTAAATAACACTAACTGAAACAGACTTTCCACCTTCTCTTACATATATTTCTGATAACCATAAACTAAAGGTAATTGAACTTTTAAAGCATAACATAGTGGATTCCCACTACCTGCCATTTACTCAAAAACTAGAATGTGAGTCTGTTTTTGTTTATTTCATTTCTTTTCTCCCCACACTACTCACAGGGAAATTTCAAGCACACAGAATATTTGTATATCATTTCTTCCCTTCCTAACGTCCTATATCATACAAATAGCCTAAGAAACTGAGGATTTTTCTTGTCTTTGAGATTATAAAAAATGTTAGGCCAACACATAAAACAGTATAATTTGTTTTTTAATATATACTTTTATTGTAAAGATACTGTACAGAGGGGTTACAGTTACATAAGTAAGGTAATGAATGCATTTCCTATGGAGCATTGTTACCTCCTCCTTTGTTTTCCCCCTACTATCCCTTCCTTTCCTACTTTCCCAGGCCCCCCCCCCACAAAGTTGTAAAGTTCATTTTCAACATAATGTCTTGTACATCTCATTGTTATAATGGGTCAGCCTGTATCCTTGTTTCAGCATTTTGTTATTTCCCTTCCCCTCCCCAAATTAGAAAAATGTATATGGGATACAGGGCATCAACATCAAATACAGTGAAAAAAGGGTTTATACCATGGGGGAAGAAGAACATACAAAAAAAATCACATAGTATATATAATTTGTTTCTTTAAACATAACATTATTTCCAAAATGCATCTATGCTGAGTAAAATAAACTGTTATTTATAAAGGTCTTATAGTTTGCAAAGCACTTTTTTAATGAAATATCTCATTGACTCTTATAAGTAACAGTGGGTAATAGGTAGATTGGTCTAATTAGACCAATCTTTTTTTTGGTCTAATCTCTTCTTTTTTGCTACATGACTAAACTGGCATATACTAATAAATTCAGATTTTTTTTAACATGAAGACCCTGCATGCCTCAAGGCCAATGCGTCATATGGGTTGTAGATGTTTCCATAAACAGTGATACAAATTTTACATATCAGTGGGTTTGTTTGAGTACTTGGAGCTATGAATTCATTTTCCCCGTGGGATGGGTGTTCCTACATTATACTTAGAGAAATAAAAAATAAAATAAAAATGAGTCAAAGTGCTTTCATTAGTACATCTTGGAAATTCATCTTTCTTATTTCCACATGTAGGGCACATAAATAAAGCTTTGTGCTCAGGCCAAATGTAACTCTTGTGTATTTTTCACTATATCTGACAGAATGTGGTAAAGAATAGCAAATGTTAATTCCCCCCAAAAAATGCATCTGAGGGAGATTCTGTCTTTTATTATCTTTTGAATATCTTCCATAGATATTCTTTCAGCTGCTTGGAGAATATGTGAGGCACTAAGAGACCTCCAATTCTTGTAGTTTTCTGTTATTTATTATTCAGTGTTGTACTATCTACTTTATAAAATGGTACCAGTTAACAGAGAACTTAGAAATTGGGAAAACAAAGCAGAAATTAGAATTTTCTGTCTTCTCCATAAAATATGATTAAGAACAATAAAAAGTACAAATGGCCAAATTGTAAAGAGCACTGGTCCTCTGGTGGTTTCCTTTCCAGCACTGGGCTTAATGTTAGTCTCTTATCTAACATAGTATATTTAAGGCAACATGAGCTCTTCCTTCCTAATGGCTCATTTAAGTTAGGTATTTTATGGGGGAGTTCAAACAGGCTAATTCAAACATTTTTCCTGGACATGGGAGAGAGGTGACAAATAGAGGTTCCAGATAAACTTTTCACGTTCATTCTTATATAGATTCACTGACTTATTTGTCCAGCTACACAGGTTTTTATCATTACATATAATGAATCATATATACATATACTATAGACTATGCATATAAGCTAGCACCCACGCTTTCAATGAACATAGTGAGAGGTACCTTATGCTAAAGTCAGATTGAAACATTGAGCATCTTGAAGGTATGAAGAAGTTGTTTAATAACATTTAAATGGCCAATAGATCAGCTTCTTTTTGGGGACATATGACTTAAATAATGGCTGAGCAAAAGTGAGTCCTTATTGGGTTACAATAAAGAAGCCAACCAGTTCTTGGCTTCAAGTCCCATCTTTACCACTTTATAAATGGACCTTAAGAAAATTAATACCTTTTAACCCCCATTTCAAAATCATCAAATTGATCCTTTTAGTTTAGCTTTTTCTAATGAAGGTGTCATGAGTATACAATGAGTTTCTTGGGGTGAGTAAACAATACTCCAAGCTGAAGGCCTCAAAAGCAGCCTGTACAGCAATGCTTCTCTTTGACTGAGAACTGCTGTCCTGTCTCCCATGCCTCATTCTTCTTTGAGGCAGCTGGAGAAACTAAAATTCCTCTTTCCAGGGCCAGTCATAAAAAGCACAGTTCCTTTTCTCCAAAGCCAGATAATAAAACCTGAACGTATTATTCTAACTTTCTCTGGAACAGCCATGAGAAATGCTCTGATCCACCTTGTGTGATTCCAGAAAAGTCCTGCCCTATTCCCAGAGGAAAAAATGCTGCACACAGGCCAAGAAGGATTTGAATGCACAGGCTTGCTGTGTTGTCCTACTCATTCGATTACTAATAGCTCACATCCTTTTGGTCCAGTCATATTTCAACATTAATGTAATCCATACTAAATATACTTCTTCAATAATTCTAAATACAAAAATGGATTACATATCCTGGGTCTTTCTGTTTTAAATTTGAAGTGATCAAATTAATTGCTTATGCTCTTGTTGTTAATCTTATTAATCTAGCTATTGTTTGTAAGGGTATCAACGATGACCATTTATGATAGGCAAGAAGGGGTTACCTCCTTTTCCACCCTACCAGATAAGCCACCTGATGCTGTCTGGCAGGCAGCAGATTGTCCCTGTGAGCAGTCTGATCCTCCTACTGGTTGGAAGAGCTGTAACAAACTTGCCAGGAAAATTCTACTTTTCTGCAGGCAGAGAAATAGCAATGGAATGCTTGGCTATCACTTAGCCTGTGGTTTCCATGTGGCCCCCAGCTGGAGTAGGATAGGAGTCTGTACTCAGCCACACATGGGGAGCAGCTAGTTTGCAAGAGGATTGAACTTCCTTTGTCAGTCATCTGACTGACTGCAAGGGGCCCAGGAGCCTCCTCAATTCCCAGTGCAATCCCTGTGGTGCGTTGGTGTGTACAGCCCACTTTCATTTTGCCCCCATATGTGGATTGTTGTTCTTCTCTAGGGTTTTGTGTTTTCTTTCTTACCAAGTCCTTTTCATGTGAAAACTAGAGCAAGGAGTACATCCATGCACAGTAGGCCTGCTAGCCTCTCTGGAGGAGTATCTCGTCCTTCTCTCTGCCCAGCATGATTAAAAACAGTTGTTTTGTGAAGCAAACAGGCTAGGGGCATAGTCAGGGCAAACAGGATGTGTTCCCACTCAGGCGGTAAAGGGAAAGAAAGTCCTGTATGGGTATGTACTGTACTCAATTGTTCTATTTAAACCCATGGAGAAGAGCGAAGAAAATCTAAGCAAAAAGAATCAAAGGTGGAACAAGTGAGATTTGTTGGTTTAATCAGAGCCCATTTTATCTCAATAGGGAAAACCAGGCATAGTTCTTTGAAGATAGAATATATTTAGAGACTATAATCAAGTATCAGAAATGTACTTGTGATATGAAACTGAATTTAGGAATTCCATCCTCAAAACTGAATGGTTTCAGAGGACTTCCAGTGAGTATTATTTAACTGAAATAGATAATTTTAACTCACCACTGAATAATATGGATCACTGAGAGGAAAAGGGCGGGGGTAGAGACCTTCTGATTTAGTTTAGGAATGTACCTTGGAAAGACTAAGAATGGAAAAAATGTAAAAAAAGGAAAAACTAAAGGAAAAGTCATGGAGTAGACTGAAGTAACTTTATTTCTTTTAGAACTCCCTCCTTCCTTTCTTCCTTTAATATTTCCCTTCCTCCTTTTCCTCCCTCCCTCCCTCTGTCTTTTCCTTCCTTCCCCTTCCTTCCTTCTCCTTCCTTCCTTTTTTGCTCCTTTCCTCTCTCCATCTCTTTTCTTTAAATTTTTTAATTTTAATTTTAATTTTTTATTGGGATACTCTGATTTGAACCAAGGAAGTTGTGCTTGAAGTATTCTCCCACTTGAGCCCTGACACAAGCCCTTTTCTAGATTTAGTTATGTTTTCAGGCCGGGCCTTGGAATATAATTCTCCTTTTTCTACCTCCTGTACAACTAGCTAACAGGCAAATATTACTACATCCCATTTATTAGTTGAAGTAAAGTAACATAACTTTTTGTGAAGACTGGCCTTGACTGAAATCCTTCCAAACTCTGCTTCCCAAGTCATAGGGATAAGTATGTACTACCCCACCTGACAAAAACCTTCATTTCTAATGAGAAATGCTGTTTCTTAAGTCCAAAGTGTTTTACTTTTTTCTTAAAAAATAAAAAATC
The DNA here is from genome assembly GCF_019054845.1 of Dipodomys spectabilis. Classification (NCBI taxonomy): domain Eukaryota; kingdom Metazoa; phylum Chordata; class Mammalia; order Rodentia; family Heteromyidae; genus Dipodomys; species Dipodomys spectabilis. The sequence goes on along the minus strand of NW_024870817.1, from coordinate 19,586,864 downwards.
TTATCCAGGATTACATTTTAAGGTTAGTTCTCCATACACACCCCTACTTTGCTCCTGACTGGTGGTCAGTCCTGGTTGGCAATTCCTTTCTTTGAGTGTTCTCACTGTGTACCTTCACCTTTGGCTGTTCAGTTTGTCATTTTTTTCCCCTCCCAGTCTAATTCTATCTATTGGCAGTCTTAAAGTCTGTATAGTCAGGAACAATTGGTTAAGATCACCTAAGGATTGCAATTTAATCGAAGCTTAAGCTCAAATACATTGTTACTGAATTGAAAATAATTCATTTCCTTCTAGAATCCATTTTTAAGAATATTTAATTTTTAATTAAAGAAATTGAATTCATCTAGGATAATCTTATCAGATGAGCAAAAAAGCTCAAAAGCTATGTACATGTACATATGACCATATAAGATGATGCTAAATGAAATGAACCCCAAGATATGAACACAAGAGGTTTGTCCTTGTTGTTGTTATTTTTAATGTACTGTGTGATTTTTTTTGTTTCTTTTGTATGTTCTCCCCTCTGTGTGATATCTCCTGTTGTCATTGTGTTTGAGTTTCATACCTTGCATCTTGATTATACACTTATCTAATCTGGGGAGGAGAAGGGGAATAGTAAAATGCTGAAACAAGGACACAGGATGATCCATTGCAACAGCGATACTCACAAGACAATATGTTGGAAACGAACTTTACAACTTCTGGGGAGTGGGGAGGAGTTGGGGAGGTGGGGGAGGGAAGGGATAGTAGGAGAAAAACAAAGGAGGGGGTAACAATGTTCAACTAGACATGTCCTCATTACCTTACTCATGTAACTGTGACTCCTCTGTACAGCATCTTTACAATAAAATAAAATTTAAAAACATTTTAAAGAAAAAAATTAAATTGTTAATTTGAATTGAATTTTAAAATTTAGAACCATACACTGAAATGAGTAAGGTTTACTTTATGAAATAATACCTCAAATTTTAGCCATTTTAAAAAAAGAATGTTGCCAAATGATTACATATAGAAAAAGAGAACAAGTTGAGTATGGTGTACTAGGTATAGGAAAGTGTAGAACAGCATAAGCCCTAGATTCAGGTCCTGGTAAGCTGCTGATAGACTGGAAGTCTCAGACCCACACAGTCTTCTAGCATCTGGAAAATGTCAACACGTCCAGATTGGTATTTCTGGAAGTATATTTAACCAAAGGCTAATTTTTAGGAGGGTGGTAGTTGTTATATAGTTGGAAACAGTTTCTCCTGTCAAATATCTTTAAGAATATCAAGTGAACCAACATAGATTTACTTCAAGATTTGTCCAATGTTTCTTACCCATCTGCAAATGTATACATTTCCTAAGTTTATCCAACCACTATACACTTATCTACTCCAGCTCAGCCCCCACTATTTGGGTGTCTAAGGCTTAAAATTTACAGAACAGTTAACGAAAAGTTCTGATAATGTCAATTTCATGTGGACTCTTACATTTATACATATCACTGAAGTCATTAATTAGTTATCCTGACAAAATGATTTGCTATAGGAAGTCTGAATAATTGAAATAATTCTTTGCTTCGTATTGTGTGAATAGATATAGACATAATCAATGTATTAATTATGAAAATGTGTTTCAGCTTTGGCATGCATACAGAACAGAGACTGAAGCTAGCAGAGAGGAGATAGCAGTGGACACAAGGCAGAGTCCATCACTTTTTATAGGAAAACAACAACAGCAACCAATTGTCAGTCTGAAGAGGTTTTGAACCTTGTTTCAAACTGGTATCAACTATTGTCTCCTTCTTCTCTGACAAATGTAAGAGCCAGGTCATGTTATAAGAAGAGGTTACACTTCTAGACCTCTGGGAGACCATATACTTACTATTAAGGTGGAAATCTGGGAATGCAAGATCTTTTTGTACTGAATGAACTAAGAAAAACAGTAGAGTTTTTCAACACTGTAACCATCAGTCTAGCTACATGTAGCTGTGTCTCTAAGGAAAAGTTCATCTTAACTTTCCCAGTTCCTTTGGTATATATCAAATTATATGCTGTCAGAAATTGGCTAAAACCCAGATATCCACAATGTTCCACAGTTCCTAGAAAATGTAGCATGTGATGTTTGTGGGTCCTTTCTCTGTCTTTCTACAAGAAACTTATCTGATTATATTAATGGTTATTGGCAACCTTTACCCCTTTTTTGCAACAGAATTCTTCTGGACAGCACAAATATAGAAAATATAAATATGGTCACATAAAATAAATAACTGCTTTTACACTAGTTTAACCATATGCTGTGTGTGATGAATTCCAGCAGCCTTCTTTTTCCTATTTGTGTTTATTACCCAACTATATTTGTTTTTATTAAGTTACCAGAAATAATACTCTATTAAGAAACTTTTAACATGTATTTTATGGTTAAATACAAATAAAAATCTTTAATTAATTGCATAATATTTGTGAAAAGAAATTGAATAGATGCATTAGGAAATATGGAGTTGTGACTTAGAGTTGTAGAAATAGAATTAAAGTAGAAACAGAAGGGAGTAGAAATTTGTGGCTTTCTGTGGCAGAGTTTCTCGGGTGGCCCCGCTAACCCTTTGTTTGAAAGTGATGTAGGTGTCTCCCCAATGTACTAGTGATCTTTTACTTAACACCCCACTAGACAGAAGGAAAGAAGCAGGTATTTTTCTCCTGTATAGAAGACCATCATCTAACTAAATAACTGTTCTTTCTCAAAGACAATTGCCTATACTTACATGACTGCACTCAAGTTATCTACTAAGCCTTTGTTAGAGTCACTAATGAGCATCTGTAAAATCTAGATTTGATTTTGTGTCAGTATATATGAAGTTTTACACAGTAAGAGGTTTCACTTCATGATGATATGATATACTTTGGTGGTATTCATGGTCTCCATTACGCTCTGTCTCTCTACCTTCTCTCCAGCTTTAGTCTTTCTCTTCTACTTCCCTAGTAGACCTTTTTTACTTTCAAGATTTTGTGAGTGTTTGTTTGGTCTTGTTTTGTTCTCCTTATCTTCCACAAATGAGAAAAGGCATGTGATATTTGTGTTTGTGGGACTGGCTTGTTTCACTTAACAAGATATTCTCCAGTTCCATTCATTTTCTAGCAAATTGCATAATTTCATTCTTGTTAATGGCTGAGTAAAACTCTATTTTGTACATATACTACATTTTCCTTATCATTTCATCCATTTATAGGCACTTACACTGATTCTATAACTTGGCTATTGTGACTAGTACAACAGAAAATAAACACAGATATGCAGTTATTTCTACAGTAAGCTGACTCTTCCTTTTCTTTTTTGTCGGTCATGGGGCTTGAACTCTGGGCTTGGGCTCTGTCCCTGCGCTCTTCAGCTCAAGGCAAGCACTCTTACCACTTGATCCACAGTGCCACTTGCGGTTTTCTATTGGTTTATTGGAGATTAAAGTCTCATGAACTTTCCTGCCCAGGTTGGCTTTGAACTGTGATCCTCAGATCTCAGTCTCCTTCGTAGCTAGAATTACAGGCATGAGCCATTGACGCTTGGCTTGACTTTTTCTTTAAAAAATAACTTTTCTGTCGTATTAACTTTCAAAGGTAGAACTAGTCTTGCATTCCTGAAATGACTCTGTGTGTGTGTGTGTGTGTGTGTGTGTGTGTTTTACTGTGGCTTGAACTCAGGGCCTCTACTTGTTAGGCTGGCATCTACTACTTGAGCTATGCTCCCCTAACTCTGGCTTTGATTTTTTGGCTATTATGAAAAAAATAGTATGTTCCATACTGTATGAAAGTTCTGTTTTTAACTTTTTGAGGAGCTTCCATATTGATTCCATAGTGCTGAGGTAATTTACATTTGTACTAGCAGTAATTAAGAGGTTCTTCTCCACCCCTCCAGCCATGTCTTCTTGATGACAGCCTCTCTAATTAGGACAAAGTGAAATCTCTATATAGTTTTGCATTTCTTTGATGGCTAAGGATGTTGAACATATTTTCATGTATTTATTATCCAATTGTACATCTTCTCTTGAAAAATCTTAGTCCAGTTCATTTTTCCATTTATTGAGTACACTATTTACCTATTAGTATTTATTTTCTTATGTTGTTTATAAATTCTTGATATTAATCACTTGTCAAATAGATACATGGAAAATTTTTCTCCTGTTCTATAGCCTGTCTATTCACTCTGTCAGTTGTTTGCCTTGTTGTGCAGAAACTTTTTAATTTACCAATTCCATTTGTTAATTCTTGCTCTGAACTACTGGAAACCTAATCAAATAATATTTACCTTCTTGTATCTTGAATTGTTTCCCTGTTTTTGTTTTTGTTTGTTTTAGTACTTTTTAGGCTTTATTTCTTACATTAAAGTCTTTGAGCCATTTTGAATGGATTTCTGTATAGGGTTATAGATGGGGATATAAATCCAGTTTTTCAACTGGATATCCAGTTTTGCCAGCTCTACTTGTTAAAGAGGTTTTGTTTCAAAGTATGATTCTTGGCACCTTTATTAGCCATCAGCTGGCAGTACCTGCTTGTGCTTATTTATGGATCTTTTATTTCATTGATATACTAGTTTGTTTATTTGCCAGTACCATGTTATTTGTTACTCTGCACCTTAACATGCCAAAAATAAATGAAAAAGGGAGGAATGTTCGCATAACCTGCTCCACTTTAGGAGCCACTCTGCTATCTTAGGCCTTGCTGTAAAGCTTGGCCTTTCCCCAAAATCTGGTGACACAGGCCCTTCCCCAAAATTAGCTGACTCTTATCTTATCGGGTGACACAGGCAGCTGCAACCAATAACCTTAGCCCTGCCACAACAAAATTCCCCGCTCTCAAGCACTTCACAAACTCCTTGTCTCTCACAAATTGGACTGCAGAGTCCCCTCCGTCTCTACACTCAGCCCCTAGCCATATAAACTCGCTGCTCAAGGATAAGTGCTGTCTGTCCAGAAAGGTCAGCCTGTTAGCTTGCTGATAATAAACTTTTCTGTACCTGACTTGGTGTCCACATGGTCTTCTGGGTTTAGGCTTTTGTGTATGAATTTTGGGATATTTTTCCATTCACGTGATGAATTATCTTAGGATTTTGAAAGGGAGTGTATTGTGATGGTATTCTTCTTTTTTGATCTGTTTATTAGGCCTTTGTTGCACATATAGCTGGCACAGATCTTTTCCCATTCTGTAGGCTATTTTTTAGCTTAGAAACGATAACTTCACTGTACAGAAGCGGTTAAGCCTGATGCAATCTCATTTTTTTTGTCCGTGCTCTTTCCTATCTCATGCTTGCTTTCACTCACTGGCTGAGTCACTCCTCCGATCCCCAGTCTATGTCTTTTAATGGGAGAATTAATCCTGTTAATATTGTTATTAGTGAAAATCATGTACTGATTTCTGTAAGTTTGTTGATTTTGTAATGCATGATACTTTTTCTTCTCTTTTCTTTCTTTTTTCTTTTTTGTACAAGTCTCCAGGCCTGAGGTCAAGGCCTGGGAGCTCTGAGTGAGCTGTTTTTGCTCAAGGCTAGTGCTCTATCACTTGAGCTACAGCTCCATGCCTCCTTTTTTTGGTAGGTTTTTTTTTTTGTTGTTGCTGTTGTTGTTTGCTTGTGTGTTTTAGCACAGAGTCCATGGTTTTATTACATTGATTTGCTAACTCACAAAACTCAAATCCAGTAAAAGAAGGTCAACAAATTGGGAAGTGGGAAGACCACCAAGCTGGGAGCCAAACCTCGTGGACTCTAGCTTCAGCCACTCTGTTACTGAGGAAGACAACTCTAGACAGTGCCTTGGTTTAAGTGAGAGGGATACAGAAGTCCCTAAGGACCTTTCACAGCTAGCTTTTGCTGTTTTTTTCACTTAGTCAGCGTTTTGGTAGTTTATTGGAGATAAGAGTCTTGTGGATTTTCCAGCCTGGGCTGGTTTCAAACCATGATATTTAGATCTCAGACACCTGAAGAGCTAGAATTAAAGGCATAAGTCACCAGGACTTGCCTCTTGATTTTTTTTAACCCCCCATTTGCTTGTCTACTCTTCTATGATATGTATTTCTTTATAGTTTCATGGTTGTGTTTATCTTCCTATAGTGTAGGATTTCTTTTGTTGTTCTTCTTGTTGGTCATGGGGTTTGAACTTGGGCTTGGACTTTGTCCCTGAGCTCTTTTTTGCTCAAGGCTAGTGCTCTTTCAATTTTCTGGTGGTTAATTGGAGAAAAAAGATTCATGGACTTTCCTGCCAAGGCTGGGTTTGAACCACAATCCTCAGATTTCAGCCCCCTGAGTAGCTAGGATTACAGGCATGAGCCACCAGCATCAAGCTTTGGGGTTGGATTTCTGTATCTTTGGCAGTGCTGGCTTAGTGGCCATGAGTTCTACAGTTTGTGCTTTTCATAGAAGGTTTTTATTTTTCTGTCAGTTATGTAGTATAGCTTGTAGATACAGCAGTCTAAATTGGTGGATACTTGAATTATTTCATTTCTTGCCTTTGTGAATTAAAGGCTTCAAGTTAAAATTTCAGCCCTTGAGAGGTGATTTTTTTAATGTTTTTCTGCCTAGCCCAGATATTCCTAAAACTTCTTGAATGAAAGCTACAACCATAATTTTAGTATATCTAAGATGACTTTAATATCATTAACATCGAATTCGACCTAAAGTTAATACTGTTATCATCTAATACAGAGTTACTCATTTTTGACTTAAAGGTCAGAAGTAAAGAGAAAAAATTGCTTTTAATTTTTATGTTTTCTTAAGCTCTTTATAGAAGAGCTTAAAATATTTTGCTTAAACTTCTGATATAAGATAACTATTAGCGCCACCTTTCTTATTTCCATTTTATACAGGAAAAGAGATAAACAAAATATTTCACCCTTTATAGGAAATATATTCAAAGTAAACCACTATTTAATGATTTTGTAAGTAATAACATTACTCCAAGACTGTCAGAATTAAACTGCATACAGACTGAATGCTCCCAAGTAAAGCAAGATAGTGAATCTTTTTCTCCATGCAATAGAATAATAAATTGGATATTTGCCAGGCTTATAAAGAATCTTATCATCCAATGAATCTTCTAGCAGATATTCCTTTTAAATACTAGGAAATTCTTCCTAGAGGGGATAATGAAGCTATTTTCAGTGTTCTCTGAACACAGCAACAAAAGTTTGTGCTCTTCACATACTCCCTTACATGGCCTTAAGATGTGATCACAGAGATTTTCTGTACTAGGCTTCTGGCACACAAGGTAACCTAGAAGTAACAAGATATCATCATCTCCATTTCCCCAAAATTGTTGTTGCCATTATTGTATTACTGCTTTAAATAAGGACAAAGAAGACTTTAATATTTGTGGTTTTCTTTCTCTTTTCCATTTACTTATTTTGGGGGTTTGAACTCAAGACCTCATACTTGCTTGGCTTGGTTGCTTGGCTGGTATTCTGAAAGATGGTCCATGCCTCTAGTCCTCTTTTTGCTACTTATTTTGGAGACCAAGTTTCTTGGGCTTTTTTTCTCCAACTGAACTGTGATTCTCTAGCTATCAGTGTCCTGATTAGGATTACCTGTGTCAGCCCCTAGCTACTGGTGAAAATTTTGTTAAAATATAAATATATGAACAATACTTCTACCTTGGTGAATGATCAAGTTGCTATCTCTGATCAAGTTACAATCTGTATTATATGAAGAAGATTCTATAGTCACTTCCAAGCTCATTTGAGAAGGGAATCATGTTTTCAATTACTAATGTCTGCTGTGAGTACAGGATAAGAGATTTACAACATGTAAGCTTAGTATTTCCTGATTTTTTTTTTTTTTTTTTTTGCTTGCCCAACATCTATTCTTTCTTCTGACAATACCATGCTGAGTTTTCTTTGAGGATCCATTTCTTCCTGAATGCATCCACTTGCACTATGAAAATTTTGAATGTCTTTCTTTCTACACTCCAAAACCCAAATCAGTTTGATAAAGTAGATAAAAAGTAGATAAAGTAGATAAAGTTAGATAAATATAGATGTCCTTTTCTTGGAAGAATGTAGGCAGGCTGGTTGGTTGATGCAAAGAAGGGTCATCCATTCTAGCTTTAGCCTTGAAGATACAGTGTAAATGATTTTATATATGATCATGTGAGTTCTGCAATTGTTTGGTACTTATCAAACTTTCTGCTAAGATTTTATAGATAAATAAAACACAAGAGAATAAAAATTAAAATATATTTAATATTAGCACAGCTTTATTCAATATGTAGTATTTTAGAAGTATTAACAAAGCCTTGTAAAATAATCTATAGAATTTTTTTTCCTCAAAAATTTTAAAAGAGCTACTTGGCACTGGTGGCTCATACCTGTAATCAAAGCTACTCAGGAGACTGAGTTCTGAGGATCAAGATTCAAGCCAGGCAAAGCAGGAAAGTCTGTGAGACTCTTATCTCCAATTAACCACGAAAAAGCCAGAAGTTGAAGTGTGATTCAAGTGGTAGAGCACCAACCTTGAGCAGAAATGCAAAGCAACAACCTCCAGCCTCTGAGTTCAAGCTCCAGTAGTGACATACAGATAAAAATTAAGTTAAAATTTAAAAATAAAGACACTATTTAAAGAGAAAGGTTATTTCACTGAGTAATTTTTTTGCGAGTCCTGTGGGCTGAACTAGAGCCTGGGCACTGCTCCTGAGCTTCTTTTGCTCAAGGATACCACTTGAGCCACAGTGTCACTTCTGGATTTTTCTGTTTATAAGGTACTGAGAATCGAACCCAGGGCTTCATGCATGCTAGGCAAGTACTCTACCACTAAGCCACATTCCCAGCCATTCACAAAGTAAATTTTTAACACTGACATCCCTAATTATCTTGACTAATGTCTTCTAAAAATACATTTATTTTCATGTTTATTGTTCTTGTCTTAATCATTTAGTTTTGGTGAAAATTGACCATGCTCTCAGTGATACTGCTGAAGAAGTAAAGGCAAAATATGTCGATATGTAATATATTCTATAAGACAAATCTTAAAAGTTAATCTCAAGCTTGATCTTATAAAAATAAAGTTTCATTTTTTTTCTGTTTATTTCTGTTCTAACATACATCATCATAGGTACTTATTTTCTTGGTTTTCCTGGGCCTTGTGTCCCTCTATGAGACCAGGGACCTTCTCTGTCTTGCTCACTATATATTTCTGACATAAGCAGTGTACAGGGCTTAATAGCCCTGTAATAATATGTGAATTAATCAATGATTCAATGAAGGAACCACAAATGGAATTGATGGTTATGGACCAGAAGGGAGGTAATTTTTATTTAGCAGGCAGCTTTGTTCCCGGAGTTCAAGAGTAGAAAGCTCCTAAGAGGAGGAGCTTCTATGCTCCTTCTGGAACAAGCCAACAACACCCATTTCATATTCATCCTTAGGAAGCCATGTCTGGTAGATCCCTACTATCCTGGACTAAGTCACTGTGAACAAAAAGCATATTTGCATACTTTTTATCCTTGATCTTACCTAGAGTCTTATGTAGCAAGGTATATATTTTAATCATTTTACTATTTTAGTTTATATAAAACTTTGGACCTTCCTGCTGCCTGCCAATAAACACTTCTTATAATATCCATAATATCTGGCCTATAGCTTGTAAGAACCCATGGGATGCTTTGATAAAAGCAACAGCTAATTCTGCACTATGCCAGGTTGTGGTATATTACAAAATGAGATTGTGTATATGGAAATGCTTCATCAACTATAATATCCCATAAAATGAAGTAAATAATAATCATGACTGTTACTATCATTGTTGACTTAGCAGACAAAAACCTCTTTGGCAAGCCTTTCACATATCATGCTTGGGCATTAAACAAACAAACAAACAAACATTAAGAGGAATTCTTCAGGGAAGAACTCATTTCCTAGAAATAAACTCAAAATTTTAGCTGGATTTGTGGCTCAAGTGGTAGAGGACTTGATTTGCATGTATAAGCTCCTGGGTTCAGTCCCTTATGTAGCTCTTTACTTGGGGGAGGGCATATATTTTCTGTCATTTATTAGTTTTCCATCAGATAATTCTATAGCTTCAAGATCTTCCCTTCAAAATTAAGACCAAAAAAAAAAAAATCAAAAGTTTAGAAATGGATCACTTGGTCTTTTCTCTTCTTATCTCCTTTCAGTTCAAATCGCTTGCATCTCTTATTGGTCAGCATCCTCTTGGATCTGCAGTTAGGCTCAATGCATGGAGGCCTCAGCACAATCTTCTTGGTGGTTTTAGCCTTCTTTCAGAACATTGGCTTGGTCTGTTCACCATAGCTGCTCTGCTGAAGGTTTCAACTCTGTAATATACACTTAAGAGAAATCATACTTGTAGAAAAAAAATCAAGCTCATCAATTTTTAGAAGAGCCAAGGTTGTTATCATGACTTCCTTTCGCATCAGATCTTCAGATTCACTTCGGTCATGGGGAACCAAAGGGGGAAATAATCTATATCTGCTAATAGTCAGCTGAAAAGAACCTTATTGTTATTATTATTATTTGCAAGGATTTGATATTGACATGAGGTTTCACTGATTCTCGGATGGATGGCAATTGGCATTTATAAAGAATCCTTTGCATAGTATCAAGCAAACCATTTAAGTATGTATAATTTAGCTATGGTAGTTTCCATAAAGTAGGGGTTTGATGATGCCAATGAACTTTTGTGAACTTCAAGAGTGTATAGTCTTTTGGTGAAGAGGTAAAAATTAAGACTCTATTTTCTTACTAAATGGTAATTACACTTAAGTTGATGCAGTTTTGATGTCTGTGGGAGATCTTTATAATTGACCCCTCCATAGGATCTTTCTGTGAAGCTATTTTCTTCCCTTAAGGGGGAGTTAAAAAAATTAAAAAAAAATCCTAACATCCTTGCAAATTGGATAAGTGTTGCATTACAGTGGATTGCAACTCATTGATAGATTTCAATGCTTTGAACTTCAATAACAGCATTGGAGAGATTAAAATCCCCTTACCCAGCAAGCATTTATTTTCTAAAAGCTCCTATTTCCAAAGTATGAAAGCATTGAGTTTTGAAAGCTGTGTAAGTCCAAGCAAAGCAAACCGTACCTCTCCTCAGTTGAGTTCAGTGGTGGTCAGAACTTTTAGAAAACAACTTTTTCTTTTTTTTTTCTTTTTCTTTTTTTGAGACTGTCTACAAATAGCCAAAGAAACTTACTCTTCATTCAACATCTTGGATTCCTTGGCCATTCTGGTAATTAGACATGTTGCCAACCCAATTAAGACTTCAGGGGGAGAGAGATGATTATTCATTGTAGCAATTTTACTTTATAGTCAATGGTGAATTCTGTGAGAACACTTCATCCAGCAACTTTCCCATACTCCTTGAAGATGGGGTGGGGGATGGGGGGTAAGGGTGGGGGTGTGAGGATGGAGGGTGGTCAGCCAGAAACATGCAAACCTATCAATATAATTCATGCTGCTTAGGCTTCAAAAAAAGCCCAGGCGTTTCCCAAGCCAGGCAAATTAGCCTTTGGCATTGGAACTCTAGGAACTCTAGATTATTTATCCGCTCGGGGATATCTATACAATGAGAAACAACTGCCTTGAAAGGCAATAAAATGTTGCATACACTTCCCAGGGGCTTCTCTGCCTGATGAAGCATTTAATCAGCCAGGCCACTGAGCCATTTGCAGTCTGTGCATTAGTTTGGGGAAGTAGTCAGTGAAACAAGCTGTGCTCAAAAGAAACTACCCAACCTGGGGCTTTTCCCTGTGGAGAGACTTGTTCACAAGACACCCCAATGCTATTAAGGGGTGTTTCAAGATCAAGAAGTCAATTCTTCATAGAAAACGCAGGTGAGATCCTAGCTACTCAGGAGGCTGAGACCTGAAGATCACGGTTCAAACCAGCCTGGGCAGGAAAGTCCGTGAGACTCTTATCTCCAATAAACCACCAGAAAACCAGAAGTGGTGCTATGGCTTAAGTGGTAGACTGCTTGCCTTGAGCTGAAGAGCTGAGGGACAGCGTCCAGGCCCAGAGTTCAAGCCCCATGGCCACCACCACCAACAAAAAACCTCAGGTAAGGAAAATGTTCTCTCAAATGCTCCCTGAACTTCTGGAGTCCTTTGGAATCTCATGCTCTCATTTAAAGAGCTTTAGGTTCTCCCCCCCCTCCCCCCTTCCCCCCACTCCATATAACACATCTTCCTTATTGATATAATGAGGTTTTGCCTCTTAAGCAATGTCTGTACGGATAATTGGTTATAGAAAACTACATCCTGATTGGCTAGTGGCTTCTCACCTAAAAATATTTCCATTGAGAGATAGGCATCTCCAGGTCACATTTGTAAATAATGTATTTTATTTTCTTTTAATCAAGGATTTTCCTTCAAATTAAGTTCTTTTCTGATCCTTCCTGATTTTGAAATCACATAAGTGAAAATTTCACTATTTTAACATATAGTCTACAAGTTTTCACCAGGAGTATTATAACAGTCTTCGTACCAAAGCACACATTCTCATTTACATAATAAAACTGTGTGGAAGAATAATAGGAAAATGATCTTTTAGAATTCAAGCTATTCATCAGTAAAGGAGTATCTGTACAAATTATCTCCTTATTATTGCCAGGAAGTACATAGAATCTTCCTTTATGTGTTTGAGAACTCTGCATTTATACATTTGAATAAAATTTGCAGCCTGTACAATAACTTCTAATTCTCTTAAATCTTCTCATGGCAGAACAATAGGTGAATTATTTTGGGTCTAGATATATTCAGATACCCTGAAGGATAATCACAGCTCTCTTCTTTATTAACTGCATGCCAGGGCCATTTATTTAATCTTGATGCTTCAGTTTCTTGGTCTGTGAAATAGAAGCAGTGAACTTCATAGCTTATGTAAGGACCAAATAACTTAATGCATGTAAAGCACTTAGCCGGGGGTAGGGGGAGGCAAGATGCTTGGCACATGCTATATACTCATCAAATATTAACTGGTGTTTTTTTCCCACCTCCTTTAGGAATATTTTCCTGCATACATTTTGTTCTATACCAGCTGAGAATAGTAGGAATACATCCCTTCCCAATCAGGCTTCTTAGGAGTCTATCTCTTATTCTTGTGAAGTTGATGACTTTGGAGGGAAGTTTCATCTCCTAGCAAACTATCTGCTCAAGTCACTCTTTTCTAACCAATTACTCTACTCTAAACAGTTACCATCTCTTCCCAGAAGCCACAGGGTGCCATATGCATTTCACTCATTTGACTGTCCTTGATTTGCATACTTTGTGGGACTCCTATGTATAATCTTATAATTGAAATAATTTTTATCCTGTTAATCTGTCTACTATTGTTTCATAGATGATTATGGAAACTTCAGAAAGTAGAAAGTTTTCCCTTCCCTAAAATTTCTACTCTTTCCACTTAAGAGTTTCCTAAGAACTCTATCCTAAGCTTTTCTGAGTCATTAATCATGTTTAACATGATATCTCACACAGAATAAAAGCTCTACATTAAATTAGTTCATGTTTTTCCTCTGCTCCTTTCTCTCCAGTTACCCAAGGCTGGTCATGGGAGTATTCCATTCTATTCTCCATCTCTACCCTGTGTGTCTTAATCTTGTAGGGGTTAGAATGTCTGTTAAACATAAAGACATGAGATATTTAACATATTGTCCCAAGATGATGGATGAGGGGTCTCTTCAGCTTCCCCGTTTCCATCCTAAACTACAAATCCACCCATGAAAAACATCCCAGGGAGTCTCACAAATGGGAATATCTCATAAAGGACAAATTTTAGCAAGCATTTATTTTATTGTAACAGGATAAAGTAGTGAGGAGTAGGAAAAAAACAACAACAACAAAAAACAAAGAAAGTTTTCCTACTTACAACTCAGGCAATAATAGATAAAGACTCAAAATACTGGTTCCTGTCTTAGCCTTTCTACTTTCTGAACTGGGAGAATACGTCCTAATCCTTAGACTATGGTTCTGGGTAGGATGGATGTTGTTTCCTATTCTAAAACATGGAGATGCTATCTTTCTAGGTCCACTCAAAGCCTAGAAGACTAGGTGAGTTTTAGGACTTCTCTTAGTCATACCTTCCAATTTTCTGTGCACAGTGAGTATGCAAAAAACTTTATTCTGAAGAGCTAGATCTGGCTTAGAAATTTAAGAGCCTAATTCTGGATGGGTAACCCATTCAAAAGTTCTGATTAAAGCAGTTCCTAAAATATAGTGTCATGTCTTTCCAGCTCTCATGTCAGCTATCAGACTTTAGTGCTGTCATGGCTTGTCAGTCTCTTCTGTTATATTCTCTGTATCACAGTCAAGAAAAATAAATCAGAGCCTGCTGCTCTCTGTTTTGCAATGCATAGGCTGTAGAGGTCCTTTTTGTGAACCTAGATCCTTTCTACTATGGCAACCCAAAAATCAGTTGACCTCGCTCGCTATCTCCATCTGAAGGTCAAATCCACTCCAAGTTGTAGGTCATCAGGCCAATCTATAGTTGTTTCATGGCCAGTTGGCTGTGCTGTTTTTACTTATACACAGCAAGGGATTTTTCAAAGATTTCCAAATGATCACAACCAGCAATAGAATCCAGTTTCTTCTGCAATCATATTCATGTACAAAATTCTTAAGGTCAAGGTCACTCAGAGGGTGATAATTGAAATAACCCTATAGTGGGTAAGACGGTCTTATAATTCAGATGAATTAACCTCAAAGGCATCTTTGTTTTCTCTAGTAAGTAAATATAATACAAACAAACCATAGTAGACATCCCCACCAAGAACTATTATCTCAAATAGCATATGAGAACTGAGGGTAAAAGAAGATCACAATCATTTCTGTGTGGGAATAAGACTAGCCACAGCAGAGAAGATTTTCTGACTGCTACATGCAAGTCTTACTCAGGAGTAACTCTGATAGTCACACCACTTCATTCAACAGCTACTATTTTAACACTCATGTAACAGACACTGTTACAGATGCCAGGAATGTACCTGAATAAACAGACCAAAATTCCGCGATCAAGGAATGTTGGTGCTTTGCACTGAGGAAGGATTTGAGACATGGAAGAAAGTTCGATTCGAAAATACGCCTTAATGGATATTTATTGAGACAAAATTCCTTGATTATACATCTATGCTGCATGATAAAAAGGGAAAAAGACAAACATGAAAAAGCACACACATACACATGCGTGCAGTCACACACACACAGCACCAGCCTCACCCCACATGTATTTCTACAAGGGGAAGGTATTCATTCTCTCAGATGGTTTCACAGTTGAAAAGCAAAGCAGATGGTACTTCGAGAAGAGGCAGCTTGCTTGCTGAAATGTCATGGATATACAGAAATAAAACTGAAAATGAAAGGCAAGGAAATATTCTAATTTGAATAATGAACTATCTAATGTTTCCACAGAGTTGCATGGCTCAGATAATGAAAAGAAACACTCTCAAGACCCTTTGTTCTGTGTTTTACATTTTACAACAAAACTCAAACCACATGTCTGTCATGTTACAAGCTACTCTGGATAATTTCTTGAAGAATAATAATCACTGTTTGATGGAAGCACTTGTAAAACCCAGAAGGTACCCAGAAAAGTTGGCACTTAGAGTAAACTATCCAAGGGGTAATTTGTGGTGACAAATGATACACTGAGTATTGCATTTAAACGTTAAAACAATTGCTCACACATAAAAGGAAACTAATGGCTGAGGCTATGTTCCACCCCAGCATCCTGTCTCTGTGCATGTCTCAGTGTTCCCTATAGTTGAAGGAAGCCCTAGGGACTCATGATAGGGAGAGTTCAAAATGGTGCCTGTAGAGCTTTGGTAATCATTACTATGTTAAACACATAATTTGATTGCTTTGTTCTTTGACTATATGTGCTTATTTCAACCTCATAATAGTTGCCAGATCTAGTGTGTGATTTGTATCCTGAAATGAAATGCAAAGACCACAAATTTGCCACCCTGCACTGTGCACACCAACAATGCTCACCATTGTCTCCATGGATCTCTGTGTAGATCTGAAGCAACAAAAGAGAATGTCTTCAGACAAATCAACGGAATGTAATTACAGGTAGACTTGGCTTAACTCCACCCAAAAGCCTTTGAGGTCAGGGATAAATTTTGACAACTGAACTGCTTTGAGGATCAGTTGTTTACTTAAATCGATTACATCCAGATTTCGCAGGAGCCACGATCCCTACCTGCAAAGCTTGACCAAAGTCTGCTGTCTTTCTAATTACTTTGTGGGACAGGGAAAATCTCCAGAGAAAGATTAAGCCAAAGATATTGGTGATATGACCTCTAGCCTGTTAAGATGAACTAACCAAGGTGTTCATACCCATGGGATACCCCTAATGTGAGACAACCATTGTGTAAGCCCCCTGTGTTTGCCATACCACCCAGGGGCTCCTTCCTCCCACAGCTGCTGCTACAAACAAAGCAATTTGCCAGGTACTTAGGATCAAAACACCCTAGGTCTAACAGAGAGAAAACACTTCTTCCACAGAAGAAAAAGGTGAGATCTTCTTAAAGCTAAGGTGAGTTGGAATGAAAGCAAAGGTGAGTCAGAATGTAGAGGTTTGAGGACTAATTGAATTTTTTCCCCTTAAGAGTTATTTAATTGATCTGTTAGAAGTTAATTGCTAAAATTGGAAAACAATTTAGAAGCTATAGAAATCCTTTAATTATACTCTCATTGCCCCAAATGTTGGTCTCAGAGGAAAGAACTCTTTAATTAGTCACGGCAAATGGCTCCACTAAAGCCACTGATAAAGACAGATAAGTCAGTGTATAGGAAATATCCAATCACAGGGTTTTACAGTCTGACACATACTTGTTTTAAATGTTAGGCTCCCCCACCCCCCCACCACCTCCACCCAGAGATAGAGGAGAAATCAGTCAACACCTTGACCCAAGTGGTCACAATTAAAATTATCAAGGAAGAGTAAGTAGACACTATTCATTAAAAAAAAATTAAACCAGTAGTTTCTGAACTTAAAAAAAAAAGCTGGTTTCAGTCAAACTTATATCCTTGTCCAAAATATTCCATTTCATTTAGCCTTTGCTTCTATACTGCAAAGTATAGATAATATTATTTAACCTCTTCTAAATTCATATGGTTGTCATATATGCATCAGTACAACACTTTTTACTATAACTCAAGATGCTTTTACAAAGCAAAAGATCTATTATTTCCTTTATAAGGATGTTCCAAATCAGAGGATAGTGACTCAGAATCAATATGCCAGCTGTCTTCTCTTAACCTTAAGCAGTAAAGCTAACAGACAGTGCCTAGGCCTTGAGAGTTCAATCTCCCCTACAAACACACACACACACACACACACACACACACACACACACACACACCAAAAACAACAACAACAAAAGCAAAATTGAAAACGCTCAACGAAAGCCACTCAGTGGCTCTTGAGCTTTCTTAATGCCTTGTAACTTTGTCTAACACCAAGCAGTTAAGAAGTAGCAATCCAATAGAATAAAACCAATTAATATTATTAAGGAAAGGAAACAGTTTTTCTTTCACTAGTAATTATCATATCCCAAGATCTAATTGTTCCTTTGCTACTGAAATCATAAAAGGGGAAATAAAAACAAAGACAATAAGCCTACAGAAATAGTTTTTCATTGATCACAGAGTTTTAGCAGACCATCAGGAATTGATCCACTAGAGGCAGCAAGCAAAAAGATGAAGAAAATGCTCTGAGGATCAAGTTCTAGAATTTAGTTTTCAAACTGTGGTTTGAATAACTAAACTACTGAAGCTCTTGTTTGTATTCAGGTTAATATGCTTCATCCCTAAGGATTTTTCTTTTTTGGTCCAAGGCAAGAACTGGAACTGGGTACCTAACACTTTCATTGGTTCAAGCTCCACCAGCTGAGCCACACCTCCAACCCCGCTAAGGTGTATATTTTGACAACTCCTTTGGCAATTCTCAGTGCCCTGAAGTTTAAGCACTACTTCTGCAGGAGGCATCTCTGGTTAAACAGGCTTAGGACTTTCCTTGTGCCATGTGAAAAACACATTTCTTTAAATTGATTTGTGTTTCCTGAATTTAGGGCTGTACACATCTCAGGAGAAGCCATATTATTTGCTTCTAGGGTATGTAAAGGTCAGAATGAGGAAAGTTCAGATTTCTTAATCAGATATAATTTATACTTCCTTTGCATGAAAAAGTAAAATCAAATTGAAGGGATTAGTTTGTGTCAGTATTTCTTGAGTAACTGAAATCACTTGACATTGACAATACAACATCAGCTGAGCTGGAATCTGTTATTTTCCTTTCATGTCAACTCTCAGGAACCCCTTGGTCTGTTATTGTATTATAATATTCTTCAAAACAGAGGATAAAATATGTGTTTTAAAAAATTTTTTCCCTTCCCTTTGAAATTATTTCCCATGCCTTTTATGAACCTTGGTAAAGTTCCAAAACTCTTCTAATCAATCTAACATTGTAAGCTGTCAGATAGATTTTCTTCGCTGGAATTTATAGGGCACTACACATTTAATATCTGTTCTATATTGGTTCTTTGGCTTTATTTTTGTTATTTCCATTTCTTGGAACAATTTTTTTGTTCATTTTAAACCTATCATGTTATCACCAATTTTAAAGGCTTTATTAAAAGAGCTCTAGAATTCCTCTACCAGAAAAGCATAGTCAGCAAAATCCTGTTGGCAATTTTCTGTTGTATTATGTAGAGGCTATGACTTACTGCATTTGAAGCAAATCTAAAATGAGAAGTATTAAAAATTTGAGAGGGATGAATTATCATTATCTTGTTTGGACTGGTTAATGTATTCAAGTATATATCCAGTGAATTCCAATAACAACTTTGAGGGTTATTTAATTGTTGCATGGGTCCTTTAGTATACTATCTCTCTGTGAATTAGCCAAAACACTGGTGTGTTGTCTTATTTTGCTGTTGCTACATGAAAAATTATCTCCTTTTGGACATAAAAATACAGGTAGGAAGTGGTGCTGTGACTCAAGCGGTAGAGCTCTCGCCTTGAGCTGAAGAGCATAGGGACAGGGCCAAGCCCAGAGTTCAAACCCCACAACCGACAGAAAAAAATAAATAAATGAAAATAAAGGTATTCACATACAACTCTTTCCTGCTTCACAAGTTGTTTTTACTATCTTCATTGTCTATTAAAATTGAACCACTGACATGAAAATTCCAACTCTCATCTGCCTATATCATAGGAGGTCCTATTTCTAAAGAGAGCCATCTGTGTGGTTTCTGTTAAGTAGTGGATTTGATCATATGAGCAGAAAAATATTATTTGTCAGAAAACATTGAATGTAATAGCTGCCTTTCAAATGATAGATCAAGGAATAAAAGTTTTGGTCAATAGATTGTTATGGTTGTGGGTGATTCCATAGTTTGTGGGGGATTGGTTTGGAACTGCTATAATAATTTGATCTCAATGCAGTGTAGTGAGATGAAAGAATCACTGGATGTTGTTAGCTTTTCCTGGCTCTATAGCCTTGTTGTTCATGAGATAAGCTGGGTAGAAGCAGCGTGTCTCCCCGGTAGACATGCAGAAGCTCTGGCTCTGCTCAGATCTACTGAGTAAGAACATGTGCTTGAACCAGGTCTTCACTTAATTTGTGTGCCCTTTAAACTTTGAGATAGGCTTTTCTTCATGGTCTACTAACTGCCTTTCCTTGTATTTATGTTTCTAACGTGACTTCAATTTCTGAGATAAATTATTCTGAATTGTGTTTAATAAAAACAATAAAGATTGTGCCAGTAAAATCTCTTTGGGGGGATGGGGGAAAGGAATTCTTTCTTAATACAAATGGTAATATAAAAACAATCAGTTCAGGTTACCTTACCTGAAACTGACTTGCCATATGAAATGGTCCTTACCTTGGGTTCTGTTTTCACAAATGACTTCTCTGAAATACAACTTCATTTTTGCCTCAGAGCTTGGCCTTAAATATGTCTGTTAACAGACATGAAGTTTATAAGAGCCAATATACTAAGTCAAGGGAAGGAAAGAATGGTGGCTGGAACAAAAAAACACTGAGTCCTACCTAGTCTCTCTCTGGTTTGGGGAAGTTTCATAGATATCTTAAAAGCAGAGGGCCTAGCTGAATTTCTGCATAGTAGTTCTGCTTTGTTGCATCTTCAGATCTAGTCCAGCCATTTGCAAACTCTAATATGCTGAAGAACAGCCCTACAGTAATTGTCACAATAAGATGCATCTTGAATCCTATAGTCCTCTGAGAGTATATTAATATTTTACTGATCACATACTTTTTGCATTACATACTTTACTTAAAACCTTATCTCTGTATAAAATTGTTACTGACTTTATTTTCTTAATATAAATGAAATCAATTTCCTAAAGTGTATTATGTGATGAAATATTCAGTTACTAGATTTTCTTGGCATCCATTTAGCTTTTTTTTAAAGTACATATGTTATGTAGATAAAAGAATTTATAATTCAGAATAATATACTAGTGCTTAATCAACTTCTGGAAAGGACATTAAAAATAACATAAAATAGAAAATTAAGACAGAAAAATGTCTGATATATACTAAATAAAACACGATTTTTTTGTTATCTAACATCCCCTTTGAAAGTTCTGATATGAAATTATTACATTAAGTAGTCAATTTTGTTTACAGAGATTGGAAAATATACAGAGAATTCTATATATTAATTGCACTTATCAAGAACTTAACAACCAATGGAAAAAATGTTGAAATGGATGTTTGAACCCTTTACCTTTACGCTATTCCCCTTTGTAAGATTATTCATAAAGAATAAGCATTAAAGTATATGTGACTGACTAAAGATAGTAGAGCCCAGCCAAGTGGGTACCCACGATTTAGTAAAAATGTTGGTGATTTGAAAGATGATCCTTTCTGTTAATTTGGATTTAAGGCTAAATAGGCATTATATAACGACATTGAAGTTAGAATGCTGACATGGTGGAAATGTTTTGTTTTCTGGAAAAAAAAGACCCACAGACAATTTCTAAATATTTAAACTCTGGCACTAACTTCCTTTCTCCTATTAAAAACATGAAAACATAAAGCCCACATATTTCTGATTCATTTGTAACTAACTCATCAAATTGGCAAGAATTTTTTGCTAACTGAAAAGTCTCGGGATCGAGGTGGTTGTTTTTTTGAAAGTATTATCAAACCTTCCATTTTGGCTTCTCAGTTAATTCGGAGGGGACTCAAGCTGATCGTGTATGTCATCACGAGTGCTTACTAAACACGGAGCAGCCTCGAGGGCTCCATCTCACTTCACTTTTTAGATGGTCTCTGACAACTTGAGGGGCCTCAAGTCTCCTTTGCTTACTCCACTCTCAGGATAGGTGGGGCACGTTCATTAATATTATTAGAAATAATAAGTCCCCTAAACATTTATTTGGAATGCTAATGCTTCCATTGCCCATATATGCTACTTTCACCGCAGGAAAAGATTATCAGAAGCCAAGTGTATAATGTATTCAGCACATGTAGTCTCTTCCACTCCTAACTGAAGATGTGCATGGGTACAGATTTCTTCGACTGACTCCTCCCTACAGACCAAATGCAGAGGCTCAGTCTGCATGTGAATAATTAAACACTTGAACCTACACGTTAATTAATCAGTGAACAAGTATTTCAGATGTGTTTCCAATATCCAGTCTCCCAAATGTGCCTAAAGAAGACTTGCCTTGGAACTTATTTAATGTACTAAATCCCCAGTCCCTACTTTGAAGTCCAGGGAACATGTGTGCTTGATTGAACGCCCCAGATAACTCTTGGAAACAGCTAGATGCCACGCTGGTTAATTATATCAGCGATCAAGCAAAGTTTCTTAAAAGCAAAGTTTCAGGTAATTTTAATATTATCATATATTTGTATATCTTTCCTATTAATATTAGTTACTAACTGGAAATTTCCTTCATCAAACCACTAGTTATAATTTCTGCTTTAGAAAAGGGACCTCCATAACATTTAGGGCGCAGAAGGCTACTAAATGACTTGCATAGAAAGGTGCTAACAGCCACAATCTCATCTATTTCAAGTTAATCTGGACTTCAAGGCAAATAGAAAAACTTGAAATAGAGTCTTATATACTTGCAAACAAAGCAGCTATTTTATGCCATTGCTTGGGTTTATTTTGTCCAAGTATTTAATTTACAATTTAGTTTTTTGGCAGTACTAGGGTTTGAATAATGGGCTTAACACCTCTAGAAAGGCACTCTACCAGTTGAGTCACACCTAAACCCTTTATTATTTTCAGATAGGGTCTCATGTTTTTGTCTAGAGCTAGCCTCAGACCATGATACTCCTACCTTTGCTTCCTGTGTAGCTTTACATTTGCTTTGTTTACATTTGCTCTCACTAACTTTTTTTTTCTGGCTGACTTCAGCCATTATCATCTTGATCTCCATTTGAAAAGTAGCTGGGATTATAGACCTGTGCAACCATGCCCTGTCTTAATTCTTTTTGTATTTTATATGACATTAAGAACAATTACATTAATGTAAAGAGATTAAGACAGCTTGACACATATTGTTTCAGAAGATATAGTTATTTTCTATTGTTGAGACAAATGACCAAGGATAGCATTGCAAACCATACACACTTTCCTGTGGGTTAGAAGTCAGGGCATGGCTAAGGAGCTTTGCTGCTCCAAATGTCTTAACACTGTGATCTATATTCTGGATGGAATTGGAGGCTTGGTGAGGTAAAGAATGTGTCTCCAGGCTTATTCTGGTTGTTGGGAAAATTCATTTCCTTATACGACTGAGAACCTTCACTTCTTTCTGGCTTATCAGATGGAGGCTGCTTACAATTTCAAAGACTGATGTGTTTTTCAAAGACTGATTTTTGTTGTTGCTTTTATTTTTGCTGGTAGTGGGGGTTGAACTCAGGCTTCAAGCTTGCTAGAGCAACAGTACTACCACCTGAGCCGCTCTACCATCTCTTCCCTGAGGGAGAACAAAAGAAGGGTAACATTGACCTAAAAGCTTTGTACTCAGAACTTGACAACTATTTAACTACAACAACAACAACAATAACAATAATGACCATAGGCTTCATCATTCAACAAAAGGATTTTACTGGAGGTATGAATCATTACAGTCACCTCACCATGGGTTTACCATAGAGATAGAATCTAGAAGGCCTCTGAAGTGTGTGTTTCGAAGTCATGTGGCTTGCAATGCTGTCTCGGGACCTCATATTAGAGAATATCCTGAACTGATTATTCAGATTACTGGGTCAAGACTCACGTCTTGATGAATAAGAATGTCTTGGATTAGGATGGAGACATCTGTGTATTTTTCAAAGGCTCCTTGGTTATTCATATGTATAATGATACTGGAGAACATTTCATCTTGATTCCTTGAATTCATCATCAGAATTGACTTTTACAACATAGTAAAGACATTGAAGATAAATGGCTCACTAGAAATGGTACTTTATCAAAATATAAAAACATCTGTGCTTTAAGATATCATACCAAGAAAGTAAAACATCAGTTCACAAAATGGGAGATAATATTCACAAACCATATATCTGATAAGGGACTAGTCTTCCAAACATGTAATAAATTCTTATAACTTAAAGAAAGAACAAAAGAAGCCATGCAGCTAAAAAATAAACAGAAAATTTGAATAGAAATTTCAACAAAGAAGATATACCAATAAGTCTTGAACATACAAAACGTTATTTAATCTCGTTAGTCATTAGGAAAATGAGAACCAAAATGCAATGAGATATGACTGCACCTATCAGGATGGCTATGATCAAATAGAGAGAATGATATAGAGAAATTGGACCCTCATTTGTTGCTGTCAGCAAGAATTCCCTCCCTGATCAAACTCTAGTTTCACAACCCTCTCCTTCACTAGGCATCATCCTTGTTCTACCATTCTTAGCCTGCTGAACTTACCTCATCAAGAACTGTGCAAAGACTATAAAGTTACCAGGATTACTCAGCCTTGGTTTGCAATCAGTTCCTTATATCCTTCACTATGCCAATGGACTTTAAATTTTCAACTCTCCTCCTCATTATATTGAGCTGTGTTCTAACTCTCCTATTACAACAGTCTTGAATAAAGTCTTCCTTGCTGGAAAACTTCATAGTACAATAGATTTTTTGCATGGCATTGCAAATACAGTTTTTACCATCTGACATATTTTTATATGATTCCAGTAAAAATGTCAATGTTGCAACTGCTTAGAAAGCAGCTCAGCAGTTTCTCAAAAGATTAGACGTAGAATCACCTGCAAGTCAACTTTTCACTATACATCCAGAAGAATTCAAAACATATGTTCTCACAAAAAAATTGCACATGAATGTTGACAGTATAATTACTCATGATAACTCAAAGTATGATACCTCAAGTATTGGTCAACTGAGAATAGGTAAACAAAATACAGTATATTTACAAATGAAATATTATTCTTTTATAATAAGAAATGAAGTTTCTTGTAAGCTCAATAGGCTGGAAAGACCTGGAAAAAATTATGTTAAGTGAAGTAAGTCAGGCTCAGAAAGACAAAGGATGCATATTTTCCCTTATATGTGGGAACTGGATTTTAGCTTATAAACTTATAAGTAAATATGTTGGGTTGTATGCTATTGTATACAAATGTATTAACTAAAATATGAGAGATCTTAAATAGGGTAATTCCTTAAAAAGGCAAAATCAAAATTCAACAAAATAAACATCAGGAAGCTGGTACTTAAAAGGGTAGGTTGGGGTCAAGGGGAAGAGTCAGTAAATGAAGAGGAGAAGAGGGGTAGAATGCAGTCAAGATTCCTATGTTATAGCTTATAAAATTAAGAACAGTGATAGAAAGGATAGGTAAGCAGGGATGGGTGAAAATGTTGAAAGGGGTGGAATTGATCAAGATATATTGTTAAATATCTTGTTAATTGAAAAGTCCTTCGTATAACTACTTAAATAGAATAACACAAAGAAAAAATTCTAAAAAGAAAACAAAGAAAGAAATACTGATATATATGAAGACATTGGTGACACTGAAAACATTATGTTTCATGGGACTATCAAGATATCAAAGGTATATATTATGTAATTCCAACTAAGTGAAATGGATGGAAGAGATGATTCATGAAGGAAGGAAGGACACTAGAGGTTGGCAGAGACTGGCAAGGAGAAGAATGTGTGTTAGTGTATTTGAATTCTCTTCCAGGGGCGAAAATAACCAAGAATTAGATATCAGTGATGGTTTTATAACCATGTGAATACACCAAAGGAAAAATTTTTGCATTTTAAGAGTTTAAATGAAAACCAGGCATAGTAATGTATGACTGTAATCCCTATTTGAGACCAGCCTGGCAACATAGCCATCTTGTCTCAAAATAAATAAATAAACAAATAAATAAATAAGGTAAATGTTTACAGTATGTGAAGTGAATTCCAATTTTCTTAATATATAAAAATAAAAGCAATACAAGGGCTATCATTTCTAAGTAAATTTTGTTTCTTCTATTTGGGTAGTGGAGGTGGTTTAAATTGCTGAAAATCAATTAATCACTAATTAATAATTATAAATAATAATTAAAACTTGAAAATAGAAAATAAGTATAATATTGCTTAACTAGAATAGCATCTACATCAGCTCTGTTTGCATAGGCATTTACTTATCTCACAGTAAGATTTTAAGAATTCATCATCTCAAAATAATCAATAGAAAAGTGACATATTAGAGATACACATATTTTCCCAGGTATATAACTTGCTTCTTTTAGGCTTCTATGAAAGTTTGTGTTATGTAGTGAGGTTGGGGGAAGAGAGAAAGAAGGAGTAGAAGCTGGGCACAGATGGCTCACTCCTGTAATCCTAGCTACTCAGGAGGCTAAGATCTGAGGATTGCAGTTTGAAGCCAGCCCAGACAGCAAAATCCATGAGGATCTTATCTCCTATTAACCACTAGAAAACTGGAAATGGAACAGTAGTTCAAAGTAGTAGAGCTTTAGACTTGAGCAAAAGAGCTCAGGACCAGTACCCAGGCCCCGAGTGTAAGCCCTAGGACCAACACAAAAAGAAAAGCAAAAGATCAAGAAAAGAGTAAAGGACAAGTGATAGCCACTACATCTCATCCTCCATTTTTACATGAGTTTACAAGACACTCATTTTTTTTCTTCTATAATACCTTATTGAGATTAAATCGTAGGGGATTGGAGGCATGGCTCAGATGGTAGAGCACCAAAGAGAGAAAGCATCAGATAGAGACTTTGAGTCTCAGTCTCAGATCCACCCCCCTCCACGAAAAGAGATTAGATTGAAGAACATATTTTTCAGTAATAATTTATATCTGTTTAATTTCATCTCCAACAGATTGAGAGGAGACTACAGAACCCAGACAGAAGTAAATTGCAAGAAAGAAATGGAAATTCATTAGCCAGGGCACTCAACTAAAAATACTTTGAATAAAGGAAGAAGGGAAGAAGAATTTAAGGAGAAAGCAGAATCCTCATAAAAGGGTAAGATGTCTGATTCTGTACAGGTATTGCTATTGAGAAGGCAGAGGGACTTCTTATGTACATGAGTGTTTAATTATACAATCAAGTCACTTTCTGTACAGTGCTCCAATAAAACATTTTTCCTTTTTCTTTTAGAGTTTGTCAAATGCAAAGCCTCATGTCTATGGCACTTTGGGAAATGAGTAAGTGCCAATAGTAGGGGGTGGCTGTCCAGCTTACAAAATGACGTACTGATGTGTGGGTGGCAAAGAAACTCTGTGCTGCAAGGTAAGAGAGAATGAAAAAGCCACCGGTACAGGGTACAATATGGTCTCTGACCATATTGAAAGGAATTCTGCGTTTACCACTATGCATTCTTCCCATTAAAAAAAAAAAAAAAAATCTTGTAGGGGCTGGGAAGGTGGCTCAGTGGTAGAGCGCTTGCCTTGCATGCCTGAGGCCCTGGGTTCGATTCCCCAGCACCACATAAGCAAAAAGAAAAAAGCCGGAAGTAGCACTATGGCTCAAGTGGTAAAGCGCTAGCTTTGAGCTGAAGAGCTGAGGGAGAGTGCCCAGGCCCAGAGTTCAGGCCCCACGACCAGACCCCCCCCCCCAAAAAAAAAAATCTTGTAAGTGATTACATCTGAGCTTTTTATGAATCTATAAAGAATAAAAGTGGAAATATAAGCTTATATGTGTTTCTTATCCTATGGTTTGATTATTATTGTTGTGCTGTAGTCTTGAGGAGGTGCTTCTCAAGGATGCTGGGTAGTGCCCAGAAGGACTGATCAATGCAACAGTCTAGTCCTGGGCTGGACAATCCTTACCTGCCTATCCATCCTGTAATATGGATGCCCACACTAAGCACATGCCTTGGTAGATGTATTAGCATGAGAATGAATAAAGGATGGTCTCTTCTATTGAGGAAATAATCCGCTTAAACTGAAAATTGCTTAATAATCATGCTTAAGTAGAGTGTCCCTCACAGTGTGACCTGAGGATCACTGTCAGTCCATATGATGGCTATGGTAACATGTTTATGTAGGGGAGGAGGAATTTATTTTCTTCATCCATTCCCAATTCATGTCTGAGGCTTCTGGAATAAAAGACAGATTAACCAGAGCAAAGTATATAAATTTATTTAATCTAAATGTAACATGACCTAGAAATCCGAAGGAAATGAAGACCTGAAGAAATGGATAAGCCTGTGGATTTTGTGATAGGTTTGATAGAGAAGTAGATGTACTGGATAAATATAATTGAAAAGAGTTAGGGGAAATTCAGCAAAGCTTCCTCACTCCAGTTCTTCTGTGAGACCCTATTTCTTTAGAGATAACTATTATCTCTAAAGACACCCAATGAAGGTCTTGTGACCTGTTTGGCTGAAAACAAGGCAGGGTGAAAATGAGAGTGGCCTTCCTGCTTTTGCTTTCTTTCTCTAAGGGCAAAATTGGTTAGATTATCACAGTTAAGATCATGGTTACAACCAAGGAAGTAGCCACAATGATTCTTGTAGGAGGTACTCAGGGGCAGAGCCTGAGGAAGCTCTAAGGGTCACACAGAGGGGAAAAAAATAATTTGTTTAGGAAACCATAAGACATTGCCAGAGAAAGAATCAAAGAAGAAAAATCCTAGAGTCAGAGAAGCAACAGAGAGGATTTCTAGAATCAAGGAAAGACTTAACAAAGAAAGCACTGAAGTCTGGGTGCCAGTAAATGTCTATAAACATATCTACTAACAAAGCTGAAATCTGAGTATTTTGGTTCAAAGCCAGTCCAGACAGAAGGCCATGAAGGATATCATCCATTAAATCACAAAAAAGTCTAAGCTAGAGTTGTGGCTCAAATGGTAGAGCACCACCATGATAAAAAATGTCTAGCAAAAACATAAGGCCTCAAGTTCAAACACCAGTATCAGCGGTGGGTGGAGAGGGGGAGAAATCATTGAAGTATTTGTTTTTATCCTACTCTTCTGTAGCTAACGACTTTGCCTAAAATTTGTGCCATCTGACCACCCCAATGCTAGCAACTTACTGATGGAAAGATGCAGGAGTAATGTGGCTTAGACTAGTTTAAGTTTGATATTTGTTATGTCACCATTAGCAAATAATTTAGCCCTTAGAACTGCAATTTTGTCATTCACAGAATCAGATATTTCTAGCTATGCCTTCTCTTTCACAGGATTGTTGTAAATACTGAGTGAAAGCATATGTGCAAAAGTGATATTTCCAGGAGCTCCTGCTAAATTGCAGTATTAGCTGAGAAAAGTTTATTATCACCCATAATCACATTTGTGGATGACTAATTCTTATCAGCTTCCTCTCAAGAGGTAGAACATATGCTTGGTTGAGCTCAGGAAATGTCCATGGCAGGAAGCATAAAACTAGCCTTTGGAAGGACACTGAGGAGAGGGATGACAACAAAGGTCAGTCAGGAGATGCTGAAGAAGAAACTTGTCTAGAACCAGTAATAGTGGGACTGCCGTGGGATTCACAGCTTCTCACAGCCCCTGAAAATTAGTGAGAGATAGACTTTTGAACTGAAGTTTCTAAGATATAATGTTAAAGCACAAATACAACATAAAAGACATTTTTGAAGAAATAACAGCATAAATGCTGCAATAACTATAAGCAGGTCTTCCAGTATTAAACATGAATTCTGAAAATAGAAAGTCATCTCTTCCCATTTCCTCATTTCCTTAAGAAACAAATTGCTGGGCCCCAGTGGCTCACCCATGTAGGCCTACTTACTCAGGAGATTGAGATCTAAGGATCACAGTTCAAAACCAGCCCAGGCAAGAAAGTCCATGAGACTCTTTTTTTAAAAAAAAAATTTAATTTTATTGTAAGGATGCTGTACAGAGAGGTTACAGTTACATGAGTAAGGCAATGAGTACATTTCTTGTTGAGCATTGTTACCCCTTCCCTTGTTGACTCTTACGTCCAATTAACTGCCAAAAATCCAGAAATGCAGTTGTACCTTAAAGTGGTAAGATGATAGACTTGTGCTAAAATGCTCCCAGGTCCTGAGTTCAAGCCTTGGGACTAGCACAAAGGGAAAGGGAAAAGGAAAAGGCAAGGAAAAGTAAAAGGAAAGGAAAGTTTTATAGCTATTAGACTTCAGAGAGTAATTACTGATCTCAGAGAAAAGAAAGGTTTCTTTCTCTGACCCATCCAAAATCATTCAAAACAGGACAGTGGGAAATGTATGAAATAAAAACTAAAACCCACAAAACTCAAAGTCACTGATTTTCCCTGTCAAAATAGAAAATGTTTTACATTTACATGGCCAAATTCATGCTTGCATTGGGTAAAGAGAGCATATTGTAATATTTTTCAGTTCTTTTGTTCTGCCTTTATTATTAACATATTACAAAAAAATAAAAACGAGAGTAGGAGGTAGGACAGAATACAGATTAGAAGTCTTTATGGTCTAATTGGTTTTGATTAAGGCAGCTGCTATTAGGGAATTTCCCATAAAGGGATTTAAGCCTTTCAGCCTTGGGCATTAGGAACAGAAGGAATTCTTGGTGTAGAAATAAACAAAATAAAGCAAGAAGAATAGAGCGATCCTTTGCCAAGTGAAGGATTCTAAAGAGAGCCAAGTTTTCTTTAGTTCATGTATCCATTCATAAAACAAATCCACACATCAATTATTTATCCAGCCCTTTCATGTGGGAGACAGATTGCCAGTTCTGGGGTGATAGTAGGAGAGAGTTGGATGGGGCTCTTGCTCTTGTGAAGCTTGAGGTGTGTGGGGGGGAGGGTGTGGGAGGAGACATATTCAACAAGGGATTAAACAAGGTACCACATGACTGGATGTTGAATGGTTGTTAGAGGCAAATGTATGGAAACTCAATTGAAGGTGCGGATGCTCCATTAACCTCTTCAACTTCTCCTTTTCTTTAGGTTGTTATTTGCCATGACTTTTTAGATTCTTTTTCTTTCTTTCCTTTTTTTTTTTTTTTCATACTCAGGGGGAAAAAGAAGGAAGGAAGCGGAAAGATTTGGGTTGCATGTCAAAACTAAAGAAACTCTTTGGCTTTAGAATCAAGTGCCAGGTTCTATAGCAGCCAAAGTTAATCTGTCAAACTGATGACATGCACAATCGATACTGGGTTTTGTGGGAATTAACCTTGGTGGTTTGGGTAAACCACTTTCATTTGTATTATGCTGACAGAATTCTTTCTTTGTTTTTCTTTTTGTGTTAGTTTGATCTTGTTTACTGACATCATAGCTTATAATCGGAAACTATCAGTGTTTTTCCTTCTGTGTGCTCCTATCTGAAACTGCTTTCAACAATGGCAAGTAAGGGAAGTTACATCTCATATTTTGCCTCAACAGTCAGAATGAATGAAGATAAAGAACCAGGTTATGAGTATAGACCCTTTCCTCAAGCATTTTTTGCATCTTTTATATTCCTTGAACAGGTCCTCAAAATCCTAAATTCATTCTGAAATGAAATGTTCAGGCAAAATGTATGCCTTCATGAGAATAAAAACTGTTGAATAGACTATATTCATATTATAGTAACAGGCATCAGAGTTAAAGACCCATTTGTAGGTAAGATAGATGATCAAGGAAAGAAAAGATACATAAAAAAAAAAACCTTAATTCTATTATTGCTTGGGGTGGGCTCTATTCAAACATTCAGTCAGTCCACACATATTTACACCGAATTTGCTAAGTGCCAGTCATTGTTCCAAAAAAAATGTGAGATTCATCAGGAAACAGAACAACCAATATTGTGAAACGTACATCCTAGCAAAATAAAATAAAATAAACACTAAGCATAATAAGTAGACATATATTTCACTAGTAGGTGATAATTGGGGTAGGAATATAATAGGATTAGGAGTAATCAAAAGTTAAGTGTGAGGAAAAAAGCATTCCACATGCTGAGAAAATATTAGGTATGCCCTAGTATGGCTATGGCAACAAAGACATTTTGAATGAATCAAGACAACTCACTTCAGTGAACACACATTATTTTTGCAAGACAAGTAATTGGAACTAGCCTCTTGCTTCTAAAGTAGCCAACCTGGAGTGGGCTTATTACTAAAACCACCTCTGAGTGTCCATCCACCAATCATCAGCAGTCCCACTGGAGTAATCTCACACTTCCTAGAAGCACCAGGCAGAACTTTCTAATAGTCTCCTTCTGCCTTTTCACTTTCCATACTGTGGGGGTCCTTGTGGCACAAAGTAAACCAAGCCAAATTAACTGAAACCACACCCCATATAAATAGCCTGGGATAGATGGGCCTGCTAACCCTAAACAGAGTGAGAGGATATTAAAATAAAAATTTAAATAGTTCCCAGAGCCTCCTATCACAATAACAAAAAGTTCAGGATATGTTAAGAAATCCCTCATCATACTAAGATCATAAGAATTACAATTTGCATGAGAACAGTCAGTTTTCATAAGAATAGACAATTAACAGTACAAAAGATGAATCAAAGGTTGGAACTATCTGACAAGAATTTTAAAGCAACTAATAAAAATAACTCAACAAACGATTACAAAAGAAGCAATTTGTTTTGAACTAAATTAATGGAAAATCTTAGCAAAGAAATAAAAGTTTTAAAAACAAACCAAATAGAAGTTATATAACTAAATCATAATATAATAGGAAGCAAGTGGAAAACAAAAATAAAATAGTAAAATAAAATATCAATAATTATCTTAAATGCAAATGATCTAAATTTGTCATTGAAAACACAAGGAATGGAAGAACATGTTCACAAAATGACTTAACTATATGCTGTTTACAAGAAACTCATTTGAAATTCAGTAACATAAAAAGTCAAAAGACGTCATACAAACAATGACCTTATTTTTTTAAAAAAAAGCAAAGCCAAGAGTAGCTATTAATACAGGTGATTACCAATTTTTGATCATTTAACCTATATTTTTGACCTCTTGTGGAGGCTGTGGAAACAATTTACATTTGGTAGAAACAGATGTTTGAATTTAGATCTCTTCTGGAACTAGTAATATGTGGCACACTAATCTCATCAGTCATCAACATAACCATGAGGTAAACAACAGGTGTTCTATAATATACTGTGATGACAGCATTTTCTGGATACATAGATTCAGTCAATAAGATAATCACAAAATAGGCTTTGTGATGATTGATTCGCCCACTTGCATAATGATGTTAATATTCTCTGAGAGCATTGAAAGAAGGTTAGACTAAGCTATGATGCTCAGTAGGCTAGGTGTATTAGATACACTTTTCACTTTATGATGTTTTCAGTTTATGAAAGGTGTATTGGATGTAGCCAAATGGGGGAGAATCAGTATGAGATAAACTTTTGCTATGGTCTGAATACTGTGTACTTTCAAAATACCTATGTTGAAATATACTTGCCTGTGAGACAGTGCTAAAAGGTGAGTCTTTGAAAGGTGATTTAAGTCATGATGCCAGAGCTATCAAGAGCAGAATTGTGTCCTTTATAAAAGAGAACCCAAATAGCTGCATGACACTTCTGACATGTGGAAACACATCCAGAAAGCATCATTTATGAGGAAATGGGCCCTCACTGATCATTAAATCTGTAGCACTTTGATCTTGGACTTAGCCTCCCAGACTGTGAGAGAAAATAAAATTAGTTGAGGAAAAGAGAATATTGTATAATGATAAAATAACCAATCCATTAGGAAAACATGACCATCCTAAGAGTGTATGGATCAAATAGAAAAGATTCAAAATATATTCAAGAACTGAAAGGGAAAACAGGAAAAACTACAATTATAATTAAGCCCTCGACATCTTCCATTCATTAACTATTAAAAAAAAAGACAGAAACTCAGGAAAGATATGAAAGACTTGAAAAATACAGTCAACCAACAAGATACCTGGAGTTGTTCTGAGTATGAATATTCTACCCAACCACAGCAAAATGTACAGGTTTTTCATGAACTAATGGAGACTTGTCAAGATAAATATGTTAGACTACATAGTCAATCTAAACAGTTTTTAAAAATTTGGCTTTTACTGTAAACAAAATGGGGACTCACTATAAGGTGTTGAATCCAAGGGACTTTGTAAAGCCAATCTAGTTACTGTGGTTCCTCTTGAAGGAGAATGAAGACAAAGGTAGAGATTAAGAGGTCCATTAGGAGGCTGTTCTATACGGTAATGGTTTAGGATAAAATGGTAGCTCTAAAGTATATGTGTAATCCAATTCTGGTATCAGTCAAGGAAGTATAAAAATATTTTAGTATAGGCATCATTTGAGAATACTTTGGGAAATAACAGACTACCAATCTCTGAAGAGAAGTACTATTTTGCCTTATGTCATTTTACCTGGCAACTTGATTCCACTTTCCCAAATGATAATTGTCAAAAGTGTTCCTCAAGATGTTAATAAAGAGTATTTTTTTCACTTTTAATTTTTATAAACCCAATGAAATTATAATTGGGGGGTCACAATTCTTGTCTACTATTTCACTAAATGATCATAAGTTACAAAAGGAGCTTAACCTTTTCTAGATGAGATTGCTTTGCTGAGTACCTCTTGGAATGAGGCTAAGATTTAAAAAACCTAGCTCTGGGGCTGGAAAGGTGGCTCAGTAGTAGAGTGTTGGCCTTGCATGCATGAGGCCCTGGGTTCAATTCCTCATCACTACATGAACAGAAAAAGCTGCAAGTGGTACTGTGATACAAGTAGTAGAGCGCTAGCCTTGAGCTGAAGAGCTGAGGGACAGCGCCCAGGCCCAGAGTTCAAGCTCCATGACTGACAGAAAATAAAAATAAAAAAAATAAAAATATAGCCCCTAGAGTATGACATGTCCCCTGCCTGAAAAGCTCTTGTGCTGCTTGATATTCACTCAGAGAAACCATAATGTATTGCAATACTATAAGGAAAGTTATGCTATTGGACATAGAGTTGCACCATGGGTTTCTAGAAGGTAACTTCTAAGGATTTTTAAGAACAATTTAATTATATTTAAACTTTACTTACTGAATTTTTTCATTTTCATTTTTATTTTATTTAGTTTGCCAGTTCTGGAGCTTGAATTCAGGGTCTGGAAACTGTCTCCTGAGCTTTGGTGCTAAAGGCTAGCACTTTGTCACTTTGAGATACAGCTCCATTTCTGACTTTTTAATAGCTAATTGGAAGTAAGAGTGTCATGGACTTTCCTGACTGGGCTGGCTTTAAACAAAGATCATCATATCTCAGCCTCCTGAGTAGCTAGGATTACAGGCAGGAGCTAACAGCATCTGGCTACTCACTGATTTTAAATCCAAACATGAAGTAACATACAATTCCATTGCAAAGGCATAATTCTAGCACTAAATGCTAGAATTAAGTATACTGATTCATTTAAACCTCACAACAACTCTGTGCACTTATATTTATATACATATGTACATATGTCCCATGAAATCCCTTATGAAAGGATTGAGAACGAATTCTTATACTTGCTGGTGTCCTCTGGGAAATAGCAGGTCTTAGATTTTAAACTACAATCTGGTTATGGAATCTGAGCTGCCATAAAACTAGATATACCTCTTTATTAACACTTTTATGACTAACACACAGACTTCTGCAAACTAAACATGATCTCTTCTAAGGAAAAGGAAAATTCTTTTCTTTCCACCAGTCAATATCTAGTCACTGAATTTACTATGAAACCAGAAAGACAGTTCAATATGGAAATGAGCAAGGAACATACAGATTATTGTATGGAGAACAGTGAAAAACTAAGACAGTAAGAAGACGCTCTTTGGCCTGTCAGATGCTCAATGGTAACCTACCAAGTTCCAGGAATCAACATTATGCTTGATCACCATTGCCCATCCCCTCCCCTCCTCCCTCTCTAGATTGGAACAGCTCATTGGTAGAACAATTGTCTCATTCTTGATAAGAGTATCCTGAACAGTGTTTGTCTCTTGAGGAGTGCTGACAGTGTTCAGTGAGGTACTGCCAATGAATGAAAAATGAATAAAATTGTGATTCAGATGGTGACTGAATTTTCATTTTTATATATATTTATACAATTTTTTTTTTACTTTTTATATGTATCTATAAGTCAAACAGGCAACCCTACATTATTTAGCAACCTTGAGATTGCTGTTTTTTCCTTTTAGGCATCACAGGTGCTTCAGCCTTCTTGGAAAAACTCATTAAAAGCCAAATGCAAAATGGCCAGATGTTTAAATCTAAGGGCCTTACGTGACCTAAGGCAATTTTTGTAAGAAATGGAAGTACCATTATCAAGAGTAGAAGTGGGCACTTGCTTTTATGTATAAGTTTGCTGTCTTTATCATCACCTTCATAATATGAGAAAAAAAAAATATATTTTTTTGCTGAAGTGTGGGGAATAATAAAATGGGCAGGGAGATGCTAAATCCTTTGCTGACTTCTAATGACAGCAACAAAGACCTTTACAATTCAAAGGTATCCCTTCTGAGGCACAGCTTTTCACCCTAGGCAGTCTGTTTCTTTGTGAAACCCACTCTCTAATTGGTGTCCTTCTATGACAAGGTCCACCCTGGATCCCTGGAGCCCAGTAAGTAAGTAGGCCCCCAGCTATCTCTAGCGATAATGCTGATGAGAGAAAGGAATATATTATCATTAAATACTCATTGAACTCCAAAGCTGGGAATTTGGGCATTTGCAAACATCCAAAGGTTATTATTTAATAACCCATTTAAGAACCCATTTCCTAAAATTTATTTGAATTTGAATTGAAATGTATGTTCTAATTGGCACTAAATAGAAGCCTGAAAACAGAACCACACTTCTAAAGGTATCTCTTTAAGAACTGGTAGCTTTAGACTTATTAAACTGCTCTTGTTTTTCATCTTCATAACTATGTAGTTCGTGTAAGTGTTTTGGAGTGTGTGTGTGTGTGTGTGTGTGTGTGTGTGTGCGTCTGTTTGTCTGTCTGTCTGGTCCTGGGGCTTGAACTCAGAACCTGGATGGTGTCCTGATATTGCTCTCCTGTTTGAACTACAGCTCCACTTCTGGCTTTTTGGTGGTTAATTAGAGATTAAAAAAAAAACAAAAAAAAAAAACCCCAAACCTCATGGACTTTCTTGTCTGAGTGGCTTCAAATTGTTCAGATCTCAGCATCTTGAGTAGCAACTATTACAGGTATAACTAAAATGCACTTGATTAGTCCAATGATATGTGCTGTAAGTGAAAATTTTATACTGGATCTTAGTTGTTCTAAGAACCATGAGCCAGCAGAGTTTCTAAAACAATCAAAAAGCCTGTAGAATTTGAGAAAGAAAATCAGTTGTCTATTAGGGTTAGGATGTCCAATTGTAAAGGAAAACGCCTTCCAAGAGGGAAGTTTTGCCTCTCCCTACCTTGAAGGTGAACCTATTGGGCAGGACAGCACTCTATTTTAGGTTCAACTCACCCAATACTATGCAGGCACACAGTAGTGTCTATAGTAGCAGTTACCTCTGTAGCAATCAGTAAATTGTTCCCAAATGTTCTTCCTGTTACCCTGGCTCTCCTGGTTTCTCTGCTGAAAACTGGCAGAGCAGATGCTGCAAAACTGCACAACCTTGGCACTAAGGGAAATTCCGGGACTCTGCCACATTTCTAAACAGCTCACTATTTATTCACTCCTTACACCATTGATTACCTTTTCTCAATGCAAAGACACAAGGAAAACAAAATGCTCTCTTGGATGACATGATGAAAACCAAAATTATTGTTACTTTTTTATTAAAAGATTTCTCTTAAAGTGTCATAATGGAGCAGTAAAGAAATCACTTCACAGGGTAACATGATAGCTAGACTCTTGTCTCTCTGTAAACCATCTGTGTGAACTGAAGCAAGCCTTGAATTTCTCTGAGCCTCTGTTTTCTCATGGGCAAAAAAAAAAGTAATACCAAATCCTCATTTCACAATACTGATGCCAGTAAAAAAGACAACAAAATGTGAAGGTAACAAACCTTGCCCCTGGTACATTATCTAGCTCCATGAACTATAGTCGAAAAACTTCAAAAAGCTGGGAACAACTGCTTGAAAAGACTTTTACAAATGTCTAATGACCTAACACAGGCACTCACACTTTACCTTCAAAGAAAAAACATAGAATTTTTTTAGCTTAAGGTAAATCATGGATTGATATATTTTTAAGTGTTTCTATGGTATAGCTGATTTTTAAGATCCACTCATTTAGTTCATGATTCCAAAAAGTGATTGTACATCAGAATCACCCAGGGAACTTAATAGACAGATTCCTGGACACCACCCTGGGGCATTCTGATACAGTAAATCTGGAAAAGATCCCTGGATTTGCAATGTTTCATTTTCCCAGACTGGCCATTCTGATGCAGCCAGTTCCCACACTGGCTTTTGGGAACTGCTAGCCTGGAAAGAAAAGAAACGGCATGAGTAATGGCAACAGAAGTGAAGAAAGTTCCTAGGATTTGCTTACTATTAGATGCGAAGATCATGGGAAAAGAACCAAAGCCAAGAGGGTAGAAAATTTGCCTAGGACATCTCAAGAAAGCCTGTGCGACAGCCAAGGTGTTCCCATGGAAAACTGCTGGTGGCTCAAAGAACTGCGACTCCCATGAGTTCTCTTCTTGCCTATCCTACCAAGACCCTTGCATCTTGTCAGACCATGACAGTCAGTAGAAGTTCATTCATGCTGATTAGGACCTTGTCTTTGACATAACACAATTGTTAATTTCCAAGAGTGACCAAGGCTACCTGTGGACAAAAATGATGGAAGATCTAAATATAATCAGGAAGTTGTTGAAAAGATCAGAGAAAACAGAAATTGGTTGCATGATTCCAATGTGTATGGGAATCGGATTGTGATAACCAGATTCTTCTCTAGAAGTCAGTGCTTGAAAAACTATTCTCTGGTGGACAGATCCTGGCAAGAACAGCCAATATTTGCCCCTATGACTCTTCCATGGGTATATTTCACCATGAACAGACTTAGTCACTATATATTTGTGTGTATATACATATATATGTTATATACTAAGGCAGATTAGAGTTCCAAATTGCTTATCATTGAGACATTTGTGTCTTAAAATAATTTTTCATTTATCTCTCACTTAAGCAACTATATAGGTCGTGAATTTGTTACAGAGAGATAATTGAATTTTCCACAAGAATTTTAGTTTCATTGCTTTGATGATTGTCTAGATGAATTTTACAAATGTGTATATAATATGTATAAAAGTATAATAAAAATTTATATGTAAAATATATAAATGTGAATATGATAATATGTTATATATAAACATACACATATACATGCATATATGGGACTGAACTCAAAAGCATTTGTAAGTACTCTACAACTTGAGCCTTGCCCCTCATCTCTGGTTTTTATTTTGTTTTTAGCTAGGGTTTTGTGCTTTTTGCCTAGAACAAGCACAATTTTCCTGTCTGCTAAGTACCTGAAAATATGGGCATACACTACCATGTAGCTCTAACTACCATGTCTGGTTTATTTTTGAGATTGTTTAACCAACTTTTTGTTCAGTCTGGTTTAATCACAATCTTCCCTTCTCTACCTCCCAAGTAGCTAAAAGTATAGCGTGTGCTTCCACACCCAGTATTTTCATGATTTTTTTCAGAAAGCAAAATTTACTTTCCTAATTAAAATAGATCGAGTTCACTATGAGCATATGAATTCTACCTGGGTCACTTTATACCTATGAGCTTCCTTTATCAGCAGGCAAACAAATGTAATCAAGCTTTGCAAATGTGTATGCCAACCTAAACCTACAAAATGATGACAAATGTCCCTACCATAGTGCAGCTTTATAATTCTATTGACATTGAAACAGGCTCTTTATGAGTGCAGATTAAAACAAAGTACTCTCTTATCACCCTTGGTATAGATAACAAGCTACATAAATCTGAACTCTAGCATGTGGCTGACCTTTCCAGTGGATTGGTAGGCATGGAGTGAATATAGACTGCACAAGCATATTTGTGTTGGGGACATGGGGAGCAATTTTGGGGGGAGGCAGGAGGCTACAGGTTGGGAAATCCCCAATCTGCTTCCAATGGAGCAACAGGATGTATCTTCTCTGACCTCTCCATGCTCTTCTATTTATGTCAGGCCTTCTGCATGATTGTGCACAGATTCTTATTTAAATCCAATTAAATCTGGGACTTGAGTAAACACACATGTGTATTATTCAGAACATAGTATTAAAGGATTTTGCATGGAGGCCAGAGCAGCTGTACCTTTTCTGTTATTTAAAATTTAGTATTTTTTTCATAGTATCCTTGGGGAATGAGGGATGAGGAGAAGAAGAAAAAAGAAGAAAAACTGGCAGTTGATATTGGTGGTTTAAATTCATACAAAGCTAGAGTATTCCCTTTTGCTGGGCTTTCCTCTTTTCTGGTGTAGACCAGACTGCTTTTATTAGGACTGTACGCTGGTGCCTCCTTGACTGCCACAGAATAAAGATCAGCCCCCCTCAGAGAAGCTTGAGGTTCCCTTTTACAATCATCTTTCCTCCTCATGGCCTATGAGCCTTAAATTCTCCTCTCTCTCATACACACACATAGAATAGTCCACCAGCTCTAACGCTTGTGTTTCACTTATCCTGGAGTTATTTCACACCAGTGTACTTTATCTAAATTTTTCCTGAAGATGCAAATCTGAAGCATGTGGAGCCAAACTACCATCCATATTGCTCTGGTACTTTGTTAGTGATATGACCTCACACACATGGTTAAATCTCTCTGTGCCTCAGTTTTCTCTTTTCTAGATCAAGAATGATATAGAATCCATCTGACAAGGTTGTTGGGAGGATTACATAAATTTACAAGTGTAAAACACCCAGAGCAATGCTTGTTATATAGAAAGTGCTTACTATTTTTACCTTCCACATGGACTATGGAACTAAACTTATACTTTATTTCCTGTGTCTTAATTCTCTTCTGCCCAAGAGAGTTAATTTACTTAAAAACGGTTTATCATTTAATTACACACTTTCAGCTCTTTGCCCACACCTCACATTCTCACCTCCATTATCAGTATATGTGTGTGTGTGTGAGAGAGAGAGAGAGAGAAAGAGAGAGAGAGAGAGAGAATCCTCACCCAGGTAGTGTCTTCTCACAGGGATAGTCACCATCTTTATTGACTTATTCTCTCCAGTGTGGTACAATAGCCACTATACAAGTGATGTTCAGTGAATGTCCAAAGAAATGTGTATGTTTCTGAATGTGTATGTTTCTGAAAAGCAGGAGCATAACACACACCCTTTCATTATTGTTGAGTAATTTCTAAAAAAAGGTTAGCTGTGTCCAGCAAAACTTGAAATTTATGACATTTGCTAAGGCAGATTATAAAAGATCATCTGACATCACAAAACTTTACTTTGTCTATATTAACACTTTAGTACTTACTGGGCATAAATGTGGATTGTAAACTAACCTTGAGCACTAGTTAGATAATCTTGTGTAAGCCAATTATCTCAGCATTATCTAATTTGTAAACTGTGATCAGTGATAGAATATTTGTTCCTATTCCCCTCCACTCCCAGTCCTCAGGAATATATAAGAAAATGAGACAAAATAGTGTTTGTGGACACTTTTGAAACATCACATTGATACATGTAAGATATTTCTCCAGCAAGAGTGATTTTGTACCCTCAACCAGATGTATTTGACAATATTTGGAGACATTCTTAGTTGTCTCAAATAGGGAAGTGACTAGTAGAGAAGGAAAAAGTGTATAATTTACAGGACAGTACTCTACAACCAAGAATTACCACTCTGAAAATGACAATACTAAAATTAACAAACCCCAATTAAAGCTATGCTGTGATATTTCTTCATACCCAGTTCTGTGTTATTTCTCCATATGTCTCTATTGAAGTCAACAAAGGATAAAAAAGTGAAGAATCATTCTAGGTCAGGTGGGGTGTGTGTGTGTGTGTGTGTGTGTGTGTGTGTGTGTATGTGTGTGTGTCCCAGAGCCTGAACCCAGAGCCTGGACATTGTTCCTGTGCTTTTCTTAAAATATATATATATATATATTTATATATGTTTATTGTAAAGATACTGTACAGAGGGGTTACAGTTACATTCCCTGTGCTTTTGTGCTCAACGATACCACTTGAGAAACAGCTACACTTCTGGCTTCTTGCTGGTTTACCGGAGATAAAGAGTCTCACAGACTTTTTCTGTCTAGAGTTGCTTTGATCATAACCTCTGATCTTAGCCTCCTGAGTAGCCAGGATTACAGGCATGAGCCACCAGTGCTTAGCCGTATATAAATTTTATAACTAAATTCAGTGACAC
Organism: Dipodomys spectabilis; assembly: GCF_019054845.1. Taxonomy (NCBI): domain Eukaryota; kingdom Metazoa; phylum Chordata; class Mammalia; order Rodentia; family Heteromyidae; genus Dipodomys; species Dipodomys spectabilis. The sequence continues at coordinate 19,545,169 of NW_024870817.1, read as the reverse complement.
TTGGGGAGTTTTTGAATTGGAACTTTAACATGCCTCTCTAGATACCTCAGTTAAGGAACTGCTATTACAAAGCCAGATACCATCCTAAGCAGGGCATTTGTATTAACTCACATAACCCTAAAAACAACTCTCTGAGTCAAATATTATGCTACTTCTATTTTATACATGAAGAGATTGAAGCAAAGTGACAGCAATGAGTTTATACTAAATCCTGCGCCAGGCCTTATGCATTATGTAAAAAAGACTAACTCCCTCCATTTTCCTACACTGGAAAATATCTAACTTCCATTCTTCAAGATTTGGGTCAGAGGAGGAAGGGATGGGCTGGTACCAGGGTTTTAAACTCATGGTCTCATACTTGCTTGGCCAGTTCTCTAACATATAAGCCACACCTCCAGCCTGAATTTTTTGATGGCTATTTTGGAGATTCCATCTTTTGAACATTTCTGGGCTAACTATGAACTGTAATCCTCTAGATCTCAACATCCTCAGTAGCTAGGATAACAGATATTAGTCACTATCACCCTGTTTATTGTCTGTGGCAGAGAGATTGACTGGTTTATCAGTCTTCTTGTCAGATCATTGATGTTGAAGTTTTAAACTGATTGGAAAGGAAAACACCAGTTCAATAAAAGTCAGGAAAATAAGCCTGGGGAGAATTTTGTATTTGCACATGTTATGCATATAAAAGCGGTATACAAGTTATGAGCGAGTGGTTTTCAAACTACCACATATCCAGAAGAGCTTGTTCTAAATCCCAATTTCTTAACAGCCACTCAGCTTTTGATTCAAGGATTTGGGGGTGCTGTCCAGGACCCTACTTTCTAGCTAGTCCCTAGAAGATCTTGATGCAGGTGGTCCAGTGTACACACCTTGAGAAACTGCTATAGATGCAGAACTTGGAAAAGAGAACTAGCCAATCCCAGAAGAATACCCAAGGCTATTTTTCTTTTTCTTTCTTCTTTTTCTTTTTTTGGTCTGGATCTAAATATAAACCACCTGGGTGAGAGCTTATTAGTGCTTTGTGGTTCCCTGGTAACTCACAAGCTTTAGCCAAAGGAACTTGGAGAGGGCATTGATGGGGAGGAAGGAAGGAGAGGAGCAGGAGCAATTAAAATCACCTTCCAACTGAAGGGATTGTTTCCTGCTGGACAATGAAGGGGCTGTGGAGCTCTTTCCTCCTCCTTCAGTGTCTCCCTAATTGGCTGTTGTGGCTATCATTCTGCCCCAAGGGAGGTTAATAGAAACAAGGAGAGAGAAGAAAAGGATGCCAAGTAACTTAGAGCAAGAACAAAAGAGGAGCCCGGAGCTCATTTCCACCAGGATGAGGAAAGCCTGATTGGTCTCTTTCCCCAAGGTCCTCTTTCACACCATCTCTCCAACCTTTCCCCTTCTTTTTACTTTTCTCCCTCAGAGGGACCAATAAACATGGGTTGTCAGTACAAGCTGTGCCTTATTTATTATCTAGGAGAAATTCTGATGGCTCAGAAATCTGTCATAAAGTGAGACTGTTATTGCAAGGGAGGTATCCTTAACCTTTTCCACATTTTTTTTTCTTTTTGGAGAGAAGGCAGAGGATCTTTTATTCTAAGCATCTTCCTAAGAGATCAATTGAGTTATTTTGATTTTAATACTTGAGGCTTATATGACATGCATTAGCTCTAACTGGTATAGGGCTAATGTAACTTGCCTTTCACTGAACTAAGTAATTTAAAGTAATTTCAGCAATATCTGGTAGACAGTGATTAAGATGTCCTGGCTTCAGTCCTAGCCCTGAAAATTGCTAGCTGTGTGACCTTGGAGGTTTCTTTACATGTCTAAGCTGCAAGTACTAATCTGTAAGACTGAGATAATAATAGGACCCCCTCCCAACATGCACGCACACACACACACACACACACACACACACACACACACACGCCACACATGCACACAATGGATTGCTGTGACCACCAAAGGAGATAGTGTATATAAAATGTAGGACATCACCCACAGTAAATATGCAGTGATGTTTGCTCCCATCATTTTCCTCTTCTTTTTTTCTAAGTTATTATTGTTTGATGTGTGTCTTTTTTAACATTGTCTGGACAAAAATTAGCAGAAAGGAGGAAAAACGTCAGAAAATGAGAACAGTGTTTCCACACTTTCATACTGAATTTAAAACGTTTCCTAGCACACTGAGCAGGGAAACAGATGAACTCTACCCAAAGGAAAGAACACACAATTTGGGGACCAAACAGATGAAGGCAAATCACTCAGTTGCTTGCCATGTACATTGTGAGATGTTTAAAGTAAATTAGAATTCTTTTCTTTTTCCTTTTTTTTTCTTTTTTTTTAATTGTGAAAATACTGTACAGAGGGGTTACAATTACATGGGCAAGATAACAAGTACATTTCTTATCAAGCATTGTAGCCTCCTCCTTTGTTTCCCCTTCCCATCCTCCCCTCCCCCCCCACCCCTTACCCAATCCTCCTCGCCCTCCCCTCCCCCCTCCCGCCCTCCTCCTCTCCCCCCCCCCCCACCAAAGTTGTAAAGTTCGTTTTCCACATAACTACTTGTACATCTCATTTTTGAAATTAGAATTCTTTTAATCCAATAGTTTAGCTTCACTTCTGGAATAGCTTTTGATTTCCAAACTGCCTACAAATGACTATGTGTGTGAAAATATGTAACAGGCTGAACGACAAATTCAAGCAAACCCCAACATCAGGAACTCTCCAGTTCTGGCATGCTGTCCTGGGGCCCTCTGTACCAGGTAATCCTCTGTGTGTAATATTCATGACAGCTTTCTCATTCCCATGCAGTTTCTTCCCTGGTACAGCAGGAGAGCAACAGTCAGTGCAGGGTTACTAAGCAAGTAAATTCCCATTGAGGAATTCAAGAAGAGAAAATCTTGACTTAAAAAAAAAAGAAACAAAAATGCCCCTCTAAGCAGACTTACTAATATATCTTGTTTCTCTCCTGTAAGTGAATGAGTCCTAAAGATGGTTTACTTTTTATCAGCTATCACGACCTTATGGAAATCAAATTGGAGAGCATATTGCAATTTTATGAAGTAATTTCAGGCAATGTTATATTATTATTAATAAACTTTATGCTAAAGTGGAATCTCACATAGTGAATCATACTAATTGGCATTTGAATGATAGTTTTAGCCATGAGGCTAACTTTCCATTTCGGACTTTATATGGCTCTTTTGTTTTGTGTGTTGTCATATGCTCAAAACGATTACTTTTTGATAGTAATAATACAAAGATGATAACGAGGAATCATTGAGAGAATCATTAGAGTTTAAGAATTCAAACATCTGTAAATATTTAGGTTTCCTATATCTTCCCTTAGGAGGATAATGTTACACAGGAATTCGACCCCAAGATACAAAGAAGCCACACTTCAGAGGCCGAATTGGGAGTCTCCTTAGACATTTAGCGGCTGCAGGCGGACACTTGTCCCCTTAAAACTTACAGCCTCAAATACACTTAATACTGCTAGAAAACTGAGTCATATGGGTAGCAAAGAGAGAAGAGAAAAACAACATCAACCAATCAGATCAGTTCTAATGGGGAGCTGAAAAGGGATGTTGTGATGATCTGAGGAGAGTCAGGAGGCACCAGGCATGGTGCAAAGTGGCGGCAGAGGTGGCTGGGGTATAAATAGGGTTATGATCAGGGGGCAGGGTCACAGGGAGCTCAAGAGTTCAGAGGGTCTTGTGAATTCATGTATAGGTCTGGCAAGCCCAGTAACCTATTGTCCAAGTCCCTGTCCCTGTCTTTAGGAATTCAGGCATGCCCATTACCTGGAGGTTAGGACTTCACCTTCTTCCACTACAAAGCCAAGATGGTACCCGTTAGACCCCATTTCCTATCACCCACCACCACATTGTCCAGATGACATCCGTTTGACCTAGTATCCATATTTCAATACAATAAGATATTTTCATATTCTAATTCTTATTTTCATGAATATTTACTGAGCACTGGATGTGTCCAGAAGCCTGAAAGATTTCCTGGAGTTGAAGAGAAAAAAAGAAGATCCAAAAAGAAGCAATACAAGGCTAACAACACAAAGAAGTGTCATTCCTAGTAGAAGAGATGGATTGTATATGATTAATAGAAAAGATAACAGAAAGAGGAATAGGGGAAACTGAATTATGTAATGGTCACTAACTTTCAATTGAGAAATTGAAGCATTATAATTCTGAAATTTACTGGGATAGGACAGTACAGAAGAAGCATTAGAGAATTAAAACTAGAACTTTCAAAAGGAAATTAGCTTGAACTTGCAAACACCGTATAACTCCCAACCTTTCCCACGTTATAATATATATGTGCATATCTATCTCTATATAGCCACACATATATATGCATATATATGTCATAATTTCGTTTGTATCATACATCAAAGCAAAAGAAGTTGGGACCGAATAGAATGATGTGCTAGTGACTTAGACATTGTCTTGATTGTTTCAAGATGCCAAATTAACACATCCATAACCCAACATGCCAATGGAAGAACTGACTATCTGAGACATTTTTTTAACTTGGTCTTATCCACTAGAGTGCCAGTGTTCCAAAAATAACACAAAGGAACGATGCTCTAACACATCAGCTATGGTGTGTGCAATGTGGAATACTTAGGTAAGAAAATGTGAGCTAGGACAAACCTTGGGTCCGACACTGACCAGCATCCATGATTTTTTTTTACCTCATTTCTCCAAGCTTTGGGAAAATGCCACTAAGAATAATCCTGTTGATCCATGTTGGAATTTGAAGCAAAGGAAAGAATGAATTCTCCTAGGTACACTTACCAAAATATCTTCTCTTGTTTTGAATCAAGTGGAAAAAGTTAACAGAAGTCTTTGATTAAAAAAAAAAAAGAGCATGGTTCTCCAAATCTCTGCAACACTCAATCTGTTTGCATGCTATTATCAACCCTAATAGACTGGCTGGAAGGGAATGCCACTGATTGGCAAGGACAGTCACTACTGCACCATAGTGCAGAGTTGTAAAGCAAACACCACTCTGTTTCTATTTAAAATCACAATTATTTTGTTCTTTGTGAATTTTTTGCATCCATTTTTGTTTTCCAACAGTCATATTAAAATATTTATTTTCTGTGTTGAGTTTATTGATACCCTCCTTCAATTTCCCACCTGTAAGTGTATGCATCATCCTTCTCACCTGAGCCCCAGATTTTAAAAGTATATATTTTTTCAAAGACTGTTATAACTACAAATATATGTGGTAAAATATATTCATAAAAGCTGTACTTAAATATAATAGTCATTGCTCTATGATTTTATAATGCTTGCAAAGATTACATAGATAAAAAACACTTTTGCAGGACACGTTTGAATCAGCAAGGTGAATAAAAACATATGCACATGATTCAATATGCTGTAAAGATACACAATGAGCCCAGCAATCAGCCTCTGAGTCCTGGAACAAATGAGATATTGAAGACCCTTAATGAAAAGTGCAGGGTAGGTGCTGGCCTAGGTGATCTTGCTTTTTCCAAATTCTGAAAACCCTGGTGTATCTCAAGTAGTCTGCACTCAGAAGCCCATCTATTACTTTAGACACCCAATGGGTTCATTCAAATGGCTTTCAGTCTTTAATTTGCACTTAAAAATAGACTGTTAATAATGAGTTTACCAATAGCGTTTTCTTGGTGTATGCTGGTATTAGGGCTTGAACTCAGGGCCCTGCATTCTCATTCAATAGATTTTTATAAAAAGTTCTGAAGGCTTGCTCAATTATAATTCCCTTACCAAATTTCCTTGTTTCTCCAGCCAAGTAACTTTTCTTTCTAGCCCAATATATTCATTTGATGTGAACAGACTGAGGTTTTTCAAATTCGTCTTTGACTGGAAGAATGATTTCCTGATAGGACTGACAATTGCTCTCCTAATAGAAAGTTTTTCTGAAAGTACCTAGACTAGCACTAAGCTGCTAGCCCAGTAGTAGCCTAGTTGCAGCCTAGCAGTAGCAGTAGGAGTGGCCATTCAAAACGTTCCTGTTGAACCATTTGACTGGAGTTTGGGTCTGGAATCCAAACAGTTTAACTGTGCCCAGGACTTTGTCTTCAGATGGTTGCTACTGGGAGAGGTGGTAGATGATTTTAGTGGGAGATCTTTCATTTACTGGGGATGTAACCTCAAAGGGAACTGGGAGGGTCCCATCTCTCTCTCTTTCTTTCCCTTTCATCATTTCCTGGCTGCCATGAGGTGAGTTTCTTGTTTGACCACACTTCTGTCTGTCATGGCACACTGTCTCTCCATAGACCCCAAAGCAGTGGGGTCAGATGACCACTGCCCCATTCATGACCATTCAAAACTGGCAGCTATAATTAGCCTTTTCTTTCTGTAAGCTGATTTTCTGTTTCTATACTAACATTGAGTTGACTAACATACCCTATATATGTATTGTTGTGGGAAATAAGTCCATCCTTTGTTTCTGAGATGATACTTCCGGGCAATTTGATGAGAACCACAACACATATGGTTAAGTTGAATAAATCATGATAAGTTAGCACCATGGTAGTTTTTTGCTAACTGTTTTCTAACATGATGGCTGGAGGAAGCAGCTCCATAGTAACTTTGCAATGTGTGGTTTTCAGCCGAGGGTATCCATGGATACTGTCTCAGCCTTTCCATTCTTTGGTTGTTCACAGAGAAACACACACACACAAATCCAGCTTGTTAAATCTTGAAAAGTAACAGTCAAAAGAGAAAAGTGAGAATGCATAGAAGAGGCAAGACTTGACACAAAGTAATGTCTAGACAAAGCACAGAGCTTCTCCTATCTGATGAATCTGCAGCCTAAACACTAATATTTGCTAGTTCCCATTTCACCTTCTTTCCAGGGAGACTCAGGGCTGGCAGACAGCTACCACCCCTTGTCTGCCCTGGATGATGAAGTCTGAGTGAGCAGAGAATGCGCACATGTGGGATAAATGTTTGCTACTGATTTCATTCTCACTTGGAACCTTATCTCTCTCACCTTTGAGTCACCAAGAAGCTCTCACACTTCTCAATCTAATTCATTTTACATTCTGGCTTTTCTCCTCTCTACATTTTTCCTCAAATTATGTGTAACAAAAGTAACAAAATAACAGAAGATAGAAAGCAAAAAAGCTAAAATAAAAACACTGAGGGTTATAAAATCATTTTAAAAATAAAGAATCATCAGAAATACATTCAAGGCAATAGATTTGGGGTAACTTTCCTGACTGCCCTTACTCCATCTCCTCATTTTGTTTATACTCCTCCCACTTTCTCCCTCATTTATTTGAAAATATTACACATAATAAATCCCTTGTTCTTTCTGGCAGGGACCTAGATTTAGTTCCAATGACTTATTTTTTCCCCCCATGTAGACCCAGCAAACACCAGTCTCTATCATAATGTGGGGAAGTTCTATATTTCTTATTTATTTATTAATTAAATTTTAATAAGTTTTTTATTGTGAAAATACTGTTCAGAGGGGTTACAATTACATGGGCAAGGTAATGAGTACATTTCTTATCAAGCATTGTTGCCTCCTCCTTTGTTTCCCCTTAGCATCCCTGACCTCCCATCTCCAACCCCCTCCACCTGCCAACATTGTAAAGTTCGTTTGTCGATATAGCGTCTTGTACATCTCATTGTTGCAATGGGTCCAGCTCTTTCTTAGTCTTCCTTTGACTAGACCAGCTTTCACTTTTTGACATGTATTTTAAAAAACATACCCTTTCTGTTTCATTTTCTATTTGATAAGATACTTTTGTAGCAGCAACTTGGATATGACAACACTGATATTACTGCTCTAGGATAAAGATGTTTCCAGATTTCCAGATGCCCTAATAAACACACACATGCATGCGTGTGCACACACACACACACACACATGCACACACATGCATACACATGCTCGCGCACACACATACACGTGCATGCACACACACACACGCACGTGTGTGCGCACACACACACACACACACACTAATCCTGTCTTATTTATGGAGTTATTACATATGTCTTTGACAAAGTGCAGTCAAAAATAGTAAATGTTAAAAATCATGTTGAGCCATTGAATTGAAACTTCTTTGTAGAACTATATAAGGACAAATAAATAAAAACAGATTTTTTTCTTGGTGTTACTGAAATTTGAATTTAAGGTCTTGGGCTTGTGTTGGCAGGGATTCTACTACTTTAGCCACACTTCTAGCCTTCAAAGTAAATTTCAAACCAAAAAAAATTAACTCTGTGCACACATTACACAGTTCAGCTGATATGGGAGGAGCTGTCAGTGTTATACTCAGTTGTGTTTAAATTATTGTGAGATCCCTTCAATGTTTTTCTGATGTTATTTTTGCTCTCTTTTTCTCTCTTTATCTATCTATCTATCTATCTATCTATCTATCTATCTATCTATCTATCTATCTATCTATCTATACTTGCAAAAAGCAAATGGTACCTACAAAGCAAGGTAGAAGTTATAGCAGTCCTTCTACGTAAAACACAGCATGCAATCTGCTTAACTAAAGTGAGAAGGTAAACTTGTTAGATTTGTTGGAAGACAGCATACATTTAGTGGAAGTTGGACAATATTATGAAAAAAAATAAACCAAGCATCCTCAGTATTCTATCTAGTACACTGAGCATCCTGAGAATTCATACTTTTTTTTTCTCAGTGCTATGGACTGTGCATCCATGGATAGATACCAAGTATCTACTGTATATAAATTACATAGCTAACAAGTCCTCACTCAATTGCGTCGGCATGATCCAGGGAGAGATCAGAAGCTTCGCAATGATTATGCTTACTTCTGACTGCTGTCACCATCACTAATGAGGTGAAATTTGAACATAATTCTAGAAGATACCACCCAATAGACTTTTTTTTGATGTAGCAAAGCGGCCATATGCAAAATATGGAATCTAGGCATCTCAACTTCTCTATGTCTGTATCGTACCACTATCTTCAAGGGCATTTCTTCCTCTGTCATAGTCCCCACAATCACTATGAAACCTTAGGTTTCCCCATGATTCATCTCCTGCTCAAGGATTTCTTAGTATTAGTGAGAGTCATGCTCTATTTTCTGAGCAGAGATAAATCACTCCTATCAACCAGAATGTGACTTTGCCTCATGACTCAAGCAAGAAAGTATCTGAATAGACTTACATTGATGCATAAAAATGTATTATCTGTCCTTCCAAGGAATGCTTTGTAATATAAGCAAAGTAAGAAAACAAAATCTATGCATATTATGAGATTTCATTTGTATATTAAATGGTTTATTCATCAATACTTTTATTTTACTTTTAATTTTTCTGTGTTCATATTAATTTACATTTAATTAATGTGTTCTGGCTATTTACTAATTAATGGCACTTATTTCAAGATCTAAAGGATACAATCCTCTATGTTATAGTAGTTTAATTTCCCTTATTTTAAACTTATTTTTGAATAGATAGAAAGGAGATATCATTAGGAACTAGATTTGAGAAGGGGAGGCAGTCAAACTCCAAACTTACTTATTAATCTCAATAATACATGTTAATTAATGTACCATCATAGTTGGTGAGGATATGATAGATATATTCTTGGAAATTAAATTCTCAAATATTTTATTGAATTGATAAGATTAAATATATATGTAGTTTGTATTAATTTTATAATGCCAATGACACAGTATTGATAAAAATAAAAAAAATCTCCATCATTATATTTTCTGTATTTGCAAGTTAAAGTCCTACTCAGTAATGTAAGCTTATATTAATAAAATCAGTAAGTTCAAACTATACATTAAAATTAATTTTATGAAATGTTAGTCGAGCAATCACATATTGATGATTTAACTAAAGCTTATACTTCTAAAATAACTGTTACAACCTGCTTCAATGATAAATATCTTAGTTATAAACATATATTTATACTTTTGCTGTAATTTTGGTGTAACCATATAAAATGATCTCAGATTAGAGGTTCACAATAAGACCGGATAATGTAAATTAGTTTAGCTTTAGAATACATTTCAGTAAAAAGGGGCTCCATTTATTACTCTTCTCTTACCCCCTTAGGATTTTGTTGATCAATCTTGCTTATTACTCCAGATTCACTTTGGAATCATTTGGTCAAGAACTAGATTTATCTCTGATATTACAGAAATTATATATTTTAGGAGCTAAGAGAAATGACAGCATCTGAAGGCATGATCTTTAAATGCAACTTGGTTAAACCCTAGAGACATTTTCCTCAATGAAGATCCCCAGAAGCTATGTTGACCTTTAATGTCTAACATCTGTCCTCATTATGAATTAGAATCTGTGAGGATGGGGGTGGGAAATTGTTCTAATTTGATGCTCTGCTTTTCCAAGGAGAGCATCTTAAAGGTGTGAACACATTGTCTGATCCATCAGCACTTCATGAAGGTGAGGTGTTACTGGATTCTAAATGCTGCTGCTCTTAATAGTGATCATATGGCATATGTTGATGTTAAGATACATAAGAGCCAAATACATTTGGAAAACAGGAAGAAACTTTAAATTATAAATTTGGAAGAGATTTATCTAAGATTGATTTTGATTTTCCTGCAAGCTATTTTGTCAATTATTTCAGAAAACCTATTTAAAAGTCTACACAATTTCTGGCTGCAACACAAACTTAGCACCTGTTTCCCTGCTGTGTGTTTTACCTTCTGTTGTTTTAGGTCTCTATGAACAGAGACACTCACATTCCTCAGGCTCTGAGATGTATTTTCAAGATTCATTTTAAAGCTTCGTGATAAAACGAGAAAACAGTTCTGTCAGGGTAAAAGGAGCAAAGAGACTTGTGATGGCATTAAATATAAAGATTCCCTTGAAATAAAAATGACAGAAAGTAACAAGAGTTTCATATTGGTACACAATACCAGGAAATATCTTATGCATGAACACCTTGTCAAAGTAAACAAAAACAAAAACCAAACAATATATAATCTAGTGCTTTTTTCTATTAAATGATATATAATTGTATATTAGTGGTATATTAGACGGTCCATCTCTCAGAATTTTGACTTCTCTTTGCCTTTACAATCATCTTTTTATTTATGTTCGATTAAATTGATGATTGCCCATTCAAGCCTCAGCTTATGAGGACAGAATATAATGTGGTATCTACACTACAATGCTTTCTATTCTACTTGACATACCAGTGGCGGTGACTTGTTTTCTCTACTTTTACTTCTGACTAGCTCCTTCCTCTATCATCCTCATTTCTCTGAGCTTCTTGTCATGCAGGGAGCATGACTTTTCCCTGGTGCCTTCTGTGTCTTTGTTTTCCTCATCTTATTCCCCAAATCGTTCTGCCAAATCACTGGATATCTGGCTTTTCATGCATCGAGAGAGAGAATCTGATTAGTTCAGCCCATCACCATCCTTACTGAAAGGCTTTGTAGTATCCTCCAAATGGGCTGCTTTTGATGAAACCTAGTTCCATTTACTGTGGCCAGGGCAGGGTTACAATGCAGAAGACATGAGGATTGATGCTCAAGGAAGCCCCCTGCAGCTGCTTTCTCAAAAAGACACTGGGTACACGTCAGCCTACAGAGCGGAATGTAACAACTTGATATGGGAAAGATTTAGGTTTTTATACATGTTTGACATCAGCATTTATTCTTCTACAAACAGTGGAGTGGGCATTGGTCATTGGTATGACAAGTACCCAAGAATATACAGCTCAACAAAGTCTGTGTTGGCAGCAGAATTTTCTTGGCCTTCACCCCTCAAATACCACTGTGTAACATTAGTAAGGAAAACGTAGTTGCTCAAATGGTTCATGGGTGACCTTATTTCCTAAGTCCTATCAGCCAGGCAGGATTTATCAAGGTCCACTGTCTTGAGCATTGAAGGGACTGCTGATTTCCTTAAAATCATCACTTAGAGAGCTGAGAACTCCCAGAGGGCTTCCCCTGTGTAGTAGGGTCTAAGCCACTTGACTGCATGGTCTGTCTTTATTCTATCCTTCCTTTGTCTTGAATTCTTGTGATAAGTACCTGGCAGCAGCTGATTCTGCTAGTACTGCTGTCCCCTTCGTTCAGGTTGAGGCTACTCCTTTCTCTGGAAAGGAGGTTACTAGATCCTCAGACCCAAAGTCAAGGCATAAACAACTACAACACATACTACTTTCAATAACATTCCTGTTACTCTTGTCTACACTACTGTCACTTCAAAGCCATGCCCAAGCCCTATGAGCCCATATCTTATGTTCTTAATGTGCTGGAGCTATTATTGTTTGGTTTTATTTATTTGTTTATTACAAGTCCATTTTCTGAGTTTATGGGAGCTGGGTAAGGATACAATATAAGCAACCAACTGCGTTTAGAATCTCCCTTTCATTATGTCAGTCCACTGGCTTCTCAACATCTCTTTCTTTGGGATGAATTTTTTCCCCCATAACCTTCTTAGTATTTTATGGTTATAGGACTATGACTCAATCATCCCAGGAGTAGAAGAGTGATTAAGATTTCAAATAAGGGGGCTGGGAAGGTGGCTCAGTGGTAGAGTGCTTGCCTTGCATGCCTGAGGCCCTGGGTTTAATTCCTCAGCACCACATAAGCAAAAAGAAAAAAGCCGGAAGTGGCGCTGTGGCTCAAGTGGTAGAGCGCTAGCCTTGAGCTGAAGAGCTGAGGGACAGCGCCCAGGCCCAGAGTTCAGGCCCCACAACCAGAAACCCCCCCCCAAAAAAAGATATTCTTAAGATTTCAAATAATATCTTCTTACATGATTGACTAATTTAAAGGTCACTTAGTCCATAATAGTTATGAGAATGAATTTGTGGAAATTAGGGATATCCTGACATATATGATTGATATGAAGCAGAATTGGAATTTTATAATCTATATTTTTCCTGGTGTAAAGAAAAAAATACAGACTGGGAACTAAAGGCTCATGCCTGTCATCCTAGATACTCAGAAGGTTGAGACCTGGAGGATCCTGGTTCAAAGCCACTCTGGCAGGAATGTCTATGAGACTCCATCTCTAATTACATGGCAAAAAATTAGACTGAAGTTGTGGTTTAAGTGAAAGAGTGCTAGCCATGAGCAAGAAAGCTAAGAGAGACTGGGAGGCCTTGGGCTCAAGCCCCAGTACCGGCACAAGAAATGAGAAAGGAAGAAAGCAAGCAAGCAAGCAAGGAAAGCAAGCAAGCAAGGAAAGAAAGAAAGAAAGAAAGAAAAAAAGAAAGAAAGAAAGAAAGAGAAAAAGAGAAAAAGAAAGGAGAAAGAGATAATAGAGAGAAATAGAGAAGGAAGGAAGAAAAGAGGGAAGGAAGGAAGGAAGGAAAGAAGGAAGGAGGGAAGGAAGGAAGGAATGAAGGAAGGAAGGAAGGAAAGAAGGAAGGAAGGAAAGAAGGAAGGAAGGCAGGCTGGTAGATGGCCAACTGAGATTATAGAAGTTGGATGATTGAGATGTAAGAATTTTTACATTAATTTATCGTGATCAAGAGGAAGAAGGCAATGACTGATCAAGGGGTCGCTATCAACTTATTATAAAATCTGTTTTAGCTCAAATACTTCCTTACACTTTTACAAAAACTAGAGTTATATTATGATCATTTTAGTATTATTTCTGAATTTCTATCCTCACTAAAACAGTCTTGTGGACTACAGTATATGTTCACTTTGAGCTTTAATGCATTCTGAATTGGTATGACTCACCCAAATAGATACTTTGTATAGATATCTTAATATGAAAAATAAGAGAAGAATTAATTATGATACACATCAATGAGTTTCAGCCCTTAGAGGAAGGCAGAGAGGTGAGTGAGATCATCTGGAGAGTATTATTAATAAGAGGATAGGTCACAATCAAATGCCAAAGAATTCCAATATCTAAATAATGAATAAAATAGAAGGATGTGGCAAATAAAATCAAGGAAGAATGGCCCAAAGGAAGACTAGAAAAATAAGATGCTGTAGAAAGTAATTTGAGGTCTTATCAAAATAGGGGAGGGGCTATATAATGCTCTGTTATTCTAAAAGAGTAATTTTCAAAAAGGTAAAATCATGACTTTCATAAAAATATAAAATTTATGCTAATCAAAGAAGTTTTCAGCTTAAAGAAGGTGACAGTGTACAATTAAGCCTGGCTCATGGAGAATTTGAATACCAGAGTTGTAAATATCTAAAAGCATACTGAAAACAATATACTAGTAATGGAAAATTGGTTCATTTACTATGACACAATAAATTGTAATGTTTGAGATTATCTTTTGTACTTGAAGAAAATTCTTTATACCTCAGTAATCAAGAATCATTTACATTTTTCTCATGTAAGACTTCCTTGCATTGGTATCAGTGTGTTTACTTAATCAGTAAAATCAGAGGCATAAACCCCAATAAGACTTATCTAATAATCAGATGTTCAAGCACAACCACTAAAGCAATAATCAGGAGCCTCTCTTGTCTATTTCCAATTTATAGAACAGTGCTTATATGCTGGGGCAAAGTGTTCATTGTATGTAGCAATATGGCATGATCCAGAGGCCAATGGTGATCTGAGAAAGACTAATTGGATAAATTAAAGAATAAATGGATAGTAGGATACTGGACACGTGGTTGCAAGTAATTCCTTTAAAATCATGGAGAATAGCCACTAATTGAGAGCAAAATTCTGACTCAGGAATGAGTATCTACAGGGTGATCAGTAGCCAATGAGGTAGCAGGGCAGGAAAGCTCTCCGGCCCCAGGGCGCCTGGCGCCCCCTTCCCCACCCCAAGCAAGGTTAATACCAATAGAATATCCAAAAGATCTTCTCTCTTGGAAAAGATAAACATGAAAAAAGAAACTGAAGGGTACAAAGAAAGGAGAAAAGAAACAATAATAAGGAAGCAAGCTAAAGGAAGAAAGATGAGTTTGGGGAGTGGTCAAGTGGCCAAAAGACAGTGGCTGCAAAGAAAGAAATCCACTGCATTCTTGACAAGTATGACAAAGTGGTTAGGAAGGTGACTGGCAAGCATGAACTTCTGGAGAATATATCAGGATTTTCCTGGTCTGTCTCCAGCATGGCTGTTTGGCAGTTTCAAGTATTAAAGTCAGCCATGTTGGCTGTAGGGTTTTTCAACAAGAAGGTATCTTAATCTATTTTTTTTTAATTCAACCATATATTCTAATAATAATTACATGCTTATGAGTCAAAATCTATAATCAGAAAGTATTTGGGGGAAGACCACAGGGATGTTTAGAAGTGAAAACAGACACGTTTCTGTAAAATAGTAAGTAGGTACTCCTTAAAGCTTTCACCATTCGTTATTGCTGGATCTTATGGATGCTTTTGATTCACAAACTTCATTATCTTCCTAAATTCACATCTCAATTTATGATACTTTAAATGAGAAAATAGAAAGACATTGCTTAGGTTTTTTTTTAATGGTACTTTTTCTAGGACAAGAGAGAATGTTTTCTCTGTGGGGAAAAAAGAATTTAGTCTGCTTCCCCCCTCCAAGGTTACTAAACCCTGTGTTTGTCCTTTATCAGCAGTGTTTATACTACATGATTTTGCTTATTTGAATGTTTCAGAGTGTAAAATTATGGGTTTAGTGGTGTGTAACCATAGTTTGCTTCTCTCCTTCCGTCTTTCTTTACTTGAATTTATTTTTAATTTTAATTTTTTGGTGTGTTTTTGTTTGCCTTTGTAAAGCAGTTAAAGTGTATATCAAGGAAAGCTGCATAGATTCATAACAGGGAGAATTGCTCACCACTTTGAATCTGTATAAACTTCAAATCAAATTATATAAGAAAAGAGTAGAGCAGGAGTTTTGGTATCTACAGCTTTTTCACAAAAGGTAGCTCACGTGTTTGCCTTTCATCCCTCCTAGAAAGGATCCTACTCTCTTTAACTTGGAAAGAAACTCAGGAAAAATGAATGGCTCAAAGCACTTAGTTCGTTTATTCTCTCTGTAAAGCAAACATAAACCTATTTTGAAGGAAGAAATTAGAATGAAATCACTCTCCTCTATTCCTCTAAATAGATGTGTTGCTCTGCACTCTGGGGAAGGGGAGCATGGACTTCTGTGAACCCCTTAGATTGCTTTCAGATCAATCTAATTATGGGACGTCTATATTCTTCAGTTTCAGGGACTCCTGGGAGCTAGTCAACTGATTTTTCTAATACTCCGTGGGGCTTTACTTGTTGAATACACCCACTTACATCAGTTTGATTCTAATTTTTGTATTATTCTGCTTTGTTTTTGGAAGGCTGAGAAGGTCTGATAGTGTGTGTGTGTGTGGTTTTTTTTTGGCTGCAAATAAGAGAAATTTGCTTCAACTAGTTCCAGCAATCAAAACGGGCATAAGAATTTATAATATATATTTTTTATATATATATATAATTTATAATAAGAAATTGAAGAATGGGATGTGTACAAAATCAAACTCCATCCTTATCTTTGTCTCTCTGTCTCTGTCCCTCTCTTTGTCTTTCTCTATGTCTTTCTTTGTCAGGTACAGTCTCTCTCTCTCTCTCTCTCTCTCTCTCTCTCTCTCTCTCTCTCTCTCCCTTATCATCCCTTACCACTTTTGCTATCCTCAAGGATTTGGCTTGGTTCACTGCAGGCCGATTTCCACTGTAAAAACTGGGAGGGGGGGATGGGAGCAAATGGGTTCTCATTCCTCATCTTTAGTTCCTGTCTGCCAGATAAGTATTGTCTCTTCTTACCTGGGGATTCAAATCACTCAGGAAAGTGCTCTTAGTGGTTCCAGCCTGGAGGTGGTGTTTATGCCTACACTAATCAAAAGACTAATCAATATTGTTGCCTTATAAGAATTTGATGACTTTTACAGGCAGCCCAGTCTAGACTGGGAAAGAAGAGGGGGTGAGAAAGAAGTTCCAGACAAAGGGCGGGGGGAGGGGAGTATCCACAGCAAGGGGAGCCGATGAATACTTCCTTTAGCAGTACGGACACAAGAATATTACTTTCATTTGTATTTGGATCCTGACATGAGTCACTGCTCTACATCCACTCGCCAGATTTGTATTTTAAATATGTGGAGAAAGAGGCTTATTTGCATAAACTTAATAATCATTTAAGGGAGGTATTGTATTATGAAATGTCTCATATATTTCAATTTCTCTTCATTTCTTGATTTGTTTGTCAACTGGCTGATCTTCACACTACAAAGAAATTTGAAGTGGTTTTAAGCACAACTAGATTCCTTCCATTTTGTGTGATATGGTGAAGCACAAAACAAATCTTTTGTGCAGTCAGTGCTGAAAATAATCACAACATCAAAGCATCATCCTGAAGCCTACCCTCCAGTACAGTCTCATAAAACTGCCATTTACGCCACTTTTGATCATTCAGACCTTAACTAAATGCTTACATAACTAAAGGTTACGTAAACATTGTGCTATCCATGGCCCATCCCAATGGTTGATAGAGGAAAACTTCAAAAACCTCCCAAGAATTTCCTCCGGTTATAAATTAATAGAATGGATGGAATTTTTGAGGATAAATATGACAAATGATTACTTATTAAAAACATAAACAATAACAAAATCTCCGGCCTCTTTGGCTTTGAGAATTGACCACATTAGCAAGATTAGTTTTCTTTGTTTTTCCCACCCCCTTTATTTTTCCTTGGTGGATAACTTTAAAAGAAAAATTCACTGCTGAACAATTGAACAAAATGTGATTGCCACTTTATTTTCATGAGTTGGTATAATCAGACCATTTTGATAGGCAGGGGACATCATATACCCACTGGTGGGCAGTACTTTAAACTACATAAACTACATATAGCTGGGAGAACTTCTGAGTAGCAGGCACAGTATTAGATGATGCCAGGATTACAGTGTTAAACAGTCAGGGCAAGTTTCAGTCCTCACAAAATTCCTAGTCTTTGACTTCTCTTCTTCTTTTCCTGTCAAAGTTCTGTCCTTGGCCTTTAAATGACCTTGCTTGGTTATTCTACTCAACTTTCCTAGTGTATCTCTTCCAAATCAATACCATCATGAGTCAAATAGCATCCAGTATATCTAGCCACAAGGAACACTTGCTTGGTTTTATGATTTATGATTAGTACTTCAAATTAAAATATATCCTTAAAAGGAATTACACTATCTGCCTCCAGTGTCCTTCTTGCCTCTTGTTCCCTACATGCGATAATTATAGACTCACTAGGTCATTGAAACTTAAGAAGCATCCCAATAACTCAAATATTCATTTTTTTACTCTCCCTAATTCCTCTCGGATGCACATTAAATATTGATGCCAAAGGAAATTTTCTGAGGAAAAATAACTACCTGATTAAATCATCTATATTCCAGAACATTGTGAACTATGACACAGTACCCTAGATTGAGATTCATTTTCATTTATGTTATACCTCAACTTAAGCATTTTCAGTGATTACACTGCAAATGTACACTTCGCCAAACAAACCCTAAACTCTTGAGCTGAATGTTAGAGGCTTTGCTGATGCTATTCCTTGTGTACACTTCAAAAGCACTTGTCTTCAAATTTTCTTTTTAAAAAGTTTATTGTAAAAGTGATGTACAGAGGGATTATAGTTACATAAGTAAGGTAACGGGTACATTTATTTTCAAGCAGTGTCACCTCTCCCTTGTTTTCTTCTACTTTTCTTCCCCTCCCCTGACTCCACTCCCTCCCCAACTTGTAAAGTTTATTTCCAACATAGTGTCTAATGAGTATTACTGTGGCATTGGTTCACTTTTTGTCCCACCATTTCTGTGATCCCCTTCTCTTCTCCAAGTCAGATAAACTTGTATACAAGACAAAAAGTACTGAAACAGTGACCATAGGGAGTAAACCAGAGGAGAAAAAATGAAAGACAAAAGAAATAACAGTACACTAAAAAACAAAACAAAACAACCACACACAAAAAACTCTTATTTCCATATTATGGAGATCATTTTGATTAACATCATTTTATTTGGTCATATGCACATAGCTGCTGAGCTATTGTGAAACTCTTCTAGGACTATCCTAGGCATATACTAATTATTACAAATGAGGGAAACCATGAAGCTTATGTTTCTTTGGGTCTGGCTTACTTCACTTAATGTGATATTTTTTCCAAGTCTTTCCATTATGTCATTCTTTCTGATGGAAGCATAGGATTCCACTGTGAATATACCACATTTTCTTGATCCATTCATTCACAAAGGGGTATAGGGGCCGGCAGAATTGGCTGTACACATGTAAAAAACTGAAGTTAGTTCCTTATATATCACCCTGCACTAAAATCAACTCCAAATGGATCAACGATCACAAGACAAGAGCAGATACACTGAAAATATTATGGAAGGAATAGGGGATACACCTTAGTTTTGGCACAGCTCAAAACTTCCTAAATAAAGATCCAGAAACACAACAAATCAAAGAAAGGCAGGATAAATGGGATTCCATTAAAGTTCAGAGCTTCTGCACAGCAAAGGACATAGCTAGCAAGATAAATAGAAAGCCCACAGAAGATTTTCACTAGCTATATAACAGACAAGGGCCTCATATCAAAAATATACCTAGAGCTCAAAAAATTAACCCCCCAAAAAGCAAATCTTCCAAAAAACAACCTAATTAATAAATGAGCTAAAAACTTAAAGAGAGACTTTTCAGAAAAAGAGGTAAGAATACCAGTAGACACATGAAGAGAAATTCAATATCTCTCCATAAAAGAAATGAATGTAAATCAAAACCACATCGAGATTCCACCTCACCCCAGTTAGAATGACCATTATTAAGAAAACAAATAATAACAGATGCTGACAAGGATGTAACTAAAAGGTAACACTGCTTCAGTGTTGATGGGAATGTAAACTGGTTCTACTACTCTGGAAAGCAGTATATTTTTCAAAAGACTACATAGCAATCCTACTCTTGGGCATTTATTTGCCCAAATGATCACCAGAAAGGCCACACTAAAGCTACCAGCACAACTATGTTCATTGCAAAATTATTTACCATAGCCAAGATATGGAATCAACCCAAGCTTTCTATACATTGGAAAAATTGCTTGGTCACTGTATTCCTCACAACCAGAGTAAAGACACTGCTTACATAGATTACTCTTTTCCTTTGCTTGTGAATGAAGAATTTCAAATCCAGTTTTTCCATGTGTCTTCTCTTGTCAGCAGCAATTTAACTTTGCTAAGATCAGAAGCCAGGGAGTGGAAATAATGGCATTCCCCAGGGCACAGGATAGCTGTGACATCATCAGCCAGTTAGCATATATCTTTATAAAGAAATTTCCAGCCTTGTGTGAAAGGAAAAAGTGCTTAATTTAGAGAAAGAGGGCAGAAAATATTATGAAACTTTAGTAGTGTATGCTGCTTTGGGAAATGAGAATAGAGTGATTGTTCTTGCAATGGGGATATTTGGGCAACCTAGTTTGTTCAGAGTGATGGAGAAATTGAATTAAGGGCTCAAGTGATTTACAAGAGGAGAGTGGTAAGGAACAAATCAGGTAACAAGGACTGCAATGGAAAATTCTCAAGATTCCAGTCCTACAAGGTATACACAGACATCTTCACTGTGGATTCGCCCTAGAACAAATACCTAATATAGCCTCTTACAAATTACAAAAGCTGAGCAAAAGTTTTCAGTAAAGGGAAAATGAGCAAATGAATGGCTGACTATTTTTTTTTTTGATAGTTCATTCCACTTGCACAAAGAATGACTAAAATTTGGAAATTTCCCAAGGATTTATTGTTTGTGCTTGCCAGAGCACCTGAGTAAAACCCAACTCTTAAGAATTATCTGGTCTATCTTTACAGGTGGCTTCAGGGAGAAAGAAATATGTGAATGCCTAAGGGCAAGTCAAGTGTAAAATTTGCTTTGTGCAAAGGCCTGATAAATTTTGACATGGCTTGCTCTAGTATGACAATGGATGATCAGATAGGAAGGGCCTTTGGGCTCTCTGGGCGCATTAGTGTCAATTTTGGGAACAAGGGTGAAAGAATTTACCTTTGAGCTTTACTGTTATGCTTTATTTTGAGGATCCTTTTAGCCATGTTCTTAATTGGCTTTCAAGGAAAGCAACAAAACACCAGTCTGTCACAGATAAATATGCATGATCTAAGACTACTATGACTCTATACCTTCACTTTGTTATATTTTATCTATACAAATTCTATTTGGGGGATTAATCTTTAAAATTCAAAAGTTGGCTTTTTATTTAGCTATGCATATCCACTTTCCATCTGTGTGTATAACAAACTTCTCAAAATCAATATGGATCCTACTGAATTTCTGCTCTTTTCTCACTAACTCAGAGAATTTTAATCTCAGTAAGTGGCAACTTCATTCTTCTAGCTCAGCTGTGAGCTTGAAGTCACACTGAACTATCCTTTTTTTCTTTTTTTATAATAGCCAACAATTAAAAAGATTTGTACTTCTTCTTGGTCCTGTCTTCAGAAAAGATTCAGATACCAACCATTTCTTATTTTCTTCATCATTATTTTCCTGGTCCAAGAAATGGTCATCTATAGACTGGCAGTTGTAATCGGTGCCTTGGCTTACATTCAATAGAGGAGACAGAGTGAAACTTCTAAAACCTTACATGCTTCTGCTCAAACTTTCTAAGAGTCTCCAATTTCTCCCAAAGAAAAAGTCTTTTAAAGTCCTTTTAAGTCCTAGAAAAATCTAATCTCTTCCCTCAACATCCCATGAGTATGTTGGTCTCACCTACTCCCTTGCTAGCCTTCAACCACTTTGTCCTCTTGTGCTTCTTCCATTCTAAAGGTGGTAGTGGAAGACTATAACTGATTTCTCTAACCTGAGTATTTTGCTTTCAACTCTATAGGATCCAGCCCAAGAACTACTAGCCTTGATGATAGCATCTATCTTTGAAGTTGTTTTTGAAGGTTCATGTTGCCTCTAGCATGAAGATCCTCAAGTAATATGTGGTAGAAAAGAAAAGATGCCTAGTGTAACTGTAAAGCAATGAGAATGGAGCCATGGGTTACTGACAAAATTATTCCAAACAATGCTTTATATTTATAGTTTCTCTTTTCAGTGAAGCTAGAATTTGTTTTCCAGTCCTGGAGACAGAAGATTGAACCAAGACACTTGAGCATAAGCTCTGCCAAAGCCCTCCTGTTTTTCTAGTGTTTTTGAGCTAGGCTAACTTTGCCTTATTCATCCTGAAATAATGATACTCTGCTTCCTGAGTAGCTGGGATTACAAGTATGTACAACCACTCCTGTCTTTATTAAAGTTCAAAACTTTCTGTCTACCTTCCTATGTTATTTGTAAGAGAAAGAGGAATTAATTTTTATTGGGCAGCATTTATCAGCCAATCCCTTGGAATTCAGTGAGATGGTTCGTAGACATCCTTGTAAAGCTGCCAGCGTGCGGTTTCCTTGACTGATTGAGAAACTCTAGTTAGCTTTTGCAGATAATGTGCTTTCAGCATTGGCACTTCCAGCTTAAATAAACAACTGAACAGGATTACAACTTTTTGTTTTGTTTTGTTTTGTTGGTTGTGAGGCTTGAACTCAGGGCCTGGGCACTGTCCCTGAGCTCTTTTTAGCTCAAGGCCAACATCCTACCACTTTGAGCCACACTGCCTCTTGTGGTTTTCTGGTTGTTAATTGAAGAGTCTTATTGACTTTTCTGCCTGGGTTGGTTTCTGTGACTAACAACATATGCAATTATCTTTGGGAGCACAGGAAAGGAAACCAAATGATTCTGAAATACACTTCGAGACCAGCCAGGAAAGAAAGAGACCAGAAGGAGCAGAACAGATAGCTGCAAAGAACTTGAAGGGAGGAGTTTAGCACCTCCCTCAAACTAAGACGAGTGAGGAATAGAAGTTAAAAAAAAAATAACAATAAATTGTTTACACTGCACTTTGCTTGTTCAGATGCAATGTTATTTATTTAGTTATTTATTTTAGGTTGACTTCATCAACAAAAGCAAGCAATAACTATCTCTTGTCAATTCAGATTTTGTTCAGAAATTGTCATTTGAGCTAGGCGCCGGTGGCTCACACCTGTAATCCTAGCTACTCAGGAGGCTGGGATCTGAGGATCACGGTTCAAAGCCAACCCAGGCAGGAAACTCTGTGAGACTCTTATCTCCGATAAACCACTAGAACACCGGAAGTGGCACTGTGGCTCAAGCAGTAGAGTGCTCGCCTTGAGCTGAAGAGCTGAGGGACAGTGTCCAAGCCCAGAGTACAAGCCCCACGACCTACAAAAAAAAAAAAAGGAAAGAAAAGAAATTGTTGTCTGTTCTTATAATTTCCATGCATTTACTAACTCTTTCATGACATTCCTACCAAGAGTCCTACATATTTTAACATTCCTTTTATCTCTTGTCAAATATATTTATTTTTCATGAAGTAACAAGTATATACCATTGCAATATAAAATGTTACAAAAGGGTTTAATACAAAGCAATACTCTCCTACTCCCCTGATGAACCCACGTTTACTTTCCTGGATCCTAAGAAAGAAGAACCATTATTTCTTTTTTATATATAAAATTAAATATTCTTTAATGGAACATTTAAAGAATACAAAGAATATTGACAGCATATACTTGCACATAGGACAATGTAGTCCCCAAAGAATATTGAATGGATAAAACCTGTTAAAAGAGAAAATGCTACAAATACCATTTAGATGATACTGAAAAGAAATTTATTTCATGTTTAAAGGTTCTGGTGCTGGCCTTGTCCAGAATTAAAAAAATCAAATTATTTATAATTATAATAAACATTTTGATTTGTAATAATGCTTTACATTCCAACACTTGTGCTAAAAGTCACCAATATATGAACGTGAAAAAACCTGCCAATACCTGATTTCTGATTTCTTTTTCCGCTCTCAATCAGGTACTTCAGTACCTTTTGACCCAATGGGAGAAAAATAACAACAACAACAACATTTAGAGCTACTGACAACAAAAAGGAAAACACATTTCTTTGAGAATGAAGTTTCCCATTATAGTGATTGTTAAACTCATTTTCCAAGTACCCTGGCATGCTCACTGAGGATATTTGAGTAATAACTGGCATGAATAGTATGTCATACTGAAATGGCCAACCAGACAGGCCACAATTGCCTCCTGAAAACACAAATGCTTGATGTGGAGGCAAAGATCTGTTGTGAAGTTGTCACTATCTCTTACATTAGAAGCTGGAAGGACAGTTTACAAATCAGTTCAGTGGAATTCTGATCATGTCTAATTTTAGGAGTGTCACAGTACCAGGCCTGTAATGAGTAGCTTTTTTCAAATTCTTCTGTTGAGGGCATACTCTTCAGAGTAGCTTTTGCAGCCAGTAGCTTTGCTACTGATAGATTTACAGAGTGTGCTTTAAATAGAGATCTCCTTTCTCAGCCCTTTTCTTTGGCTGGAACTCAGCAAGATACAGATGGCACTGGCATTGGAGAATGGGCGGCCACCATCATTACGGATGTCATTTTTCTCTTAGCTTTCTATAAATATATATTAGTTTTATTAATTGACTAATGATGCTCATAATTATTAGTTTCTATCATTTTATATTTGTTGCTCGTTTTTTCTCTTACTTGCCTTTATTTAAAAGCTTTTGTTTCTGTCAATTATAGTCTCTCTTGATTCTAATTTATAATCCTTCCCCAATTTCAGGCATCTGTATTTATATTTATTATGTCAAATTTGGCTACATTTCACTTTTACTGTGTCAATGGATCCTTTGTTCTTATTCTTGTTTTAGCTGACACATTTTAAGGACTTACTGTGTAAGTACTATAAAGTATTCTATAGCAGCCCATGGTTACAAATACTTTGTGTTAAGTGACTCATTTAAACCTCACAACAAAACTATAATATATAAGTATTTTTACTCATGTTATAGTAAGGATATTGAGTGATATAGTGAATTTTTGAGTTCACATGGCCAGTAGGATTTTCCAACTCTGCATTCTCATATTATATACTATTGATTTATACTGTCTGTTAAACCACAATTTACAGTCAAAGAACAATATACATAATATTCACAGCAAGCCAATTAGTATATTGTCATTAAATTTAATTTCTTGCTTGGATTATTTGTTTTGTTAAGAATTCTTATTATTTGTCTTACATTTCCTATTGTTTCCATCTCCTGTAGTATCCTAAGAATAACATTAAAATTATATTCACTTGTACTTTCCCTGGACCTTCCCATTATCCTGTTCCAAGGTGTTTTACTTTCTCTTTAGGACTTCTTCCTGCACAATTCTCCACTGGGTTGGCACTTCTATTATTAGAGCTTATACTTTCTCTTGTGTTGGGTTACTGTACCATTGTGCTACAATATATCCCTAAGACATACCTTAAGAAATGGGAGTAATAAGTATTTTATAGTGACTATATATATATGTATATATATGATATTATGCAAAGGGCATTTGTTCCCATGCAACTTCCTTGTTCATGATTCTCCTTAGACTGCTCATTTGATAATGTAAGTAAAGCTCTCTCTTTCCTCGCTTGTGTTTGTGTTGAAGTGGTATAAGCCTGGCTGCTAGGCGTGCTGTGTTGTCAGCGACAGGGGACTCCTTCTGTTCTCTATGTGATATTTTAGTTAACCCCCTTTCTGAGCTCCCTTTTACTATTCTCTGTTGTCTTTGTGATTCTAAAAGCCACATGCCTCTGGAGTTGGGCAGGAGTAATGTATTTCCTTTTCCTCTGAAGCTCTCCCCCTTCACTTTCAGGCCCCTCCTCCTTTTACTTGATGTCAACTAATATCAGCCTTCTGTGCTGTCCGTGACTCCCTTACTGTCTTCAAGATCATGAGTTCATATCTCTACTATTCATGCTCTCACATAACTGTCTCCAGTAATGGAATGTACTCCACGTTGTGGTGTGTTAGACATTTTGTGTCAATTTCTTTTTTCTTTCTTTCTTTCTTTCTTTCTTTCTTTCTTTCTTTCTTTCTTTCTTTCTTTCTTTCTTTCTTTCTTTCTTTCTTTCTTTCTTTCTTTCTTTCTTTCTTTCTTCCTTCCTTCCTTCCTTCCTCCCTTCCTTTCTTCCTCTCTTGCTTTCTTTTTTTGTATTGTCTCAACCCATACTATTCTTCAGCCTTCTGGGATGGAAAATATTCTTTCCTAGTTCCTCACATTGCTCTTCCTCAGTTCTTCCACCTTACCTCAGAATTTCTGGTGTTTGTCTTGGCTCTGTATGCTTGTTTTTATTCTGTAGGTGATTGTATTATGCAAATGACTCAAATAACCACTGTCCTTGCTATAAACAGAGGAGGCTGCTCTCTGAGGGTCAGTAGCAGCCTCTGTGTGACCTGAATCAAGTCTCCCAATATAAGTTGAAAACCTTATTTTATGGATTAATAATCAATAACTGGAGTTTATAGAGTGCTCTCTCAAGCTATCAGAGTGTTACCAAGTGCTGTGAATTGTCAGAAGCAAGTGACTGTGCTTTAACATTTACTGGACCAAGACATTCCAGAGCTCTGCATTTCCACATATCCAAGAAAAAGGAGAAGCACCCGTGATGCACACTCACAGGAGCGTGTCTCTCAGAAGACACTGACGTAAAGATGTCGTCTGACACCACGCTTCAATTCTATAGAAGAAAGGGGCATATTATGTTATGTATCTTACAGCATGCAGTCAATTCTGTCAAAAAGTTCCTCTAACACACTCTTAGAAATACACATTTTCATGTGTTGTACATTTACAAAACTTTTACTTGAAGTAAAAGCTGGCTTCCCTGCCATGTGTCAGATTTAATTAAACTACAATTCCCTGGAAGATAGAATTTCCCATTGTGAAATAGTTCTGAAATTCTGATGAGTAGTACCTGGGGCACTTTTTGAAATTCTGAGCTTCAATCCTAGAAAACTTGAGTCAGACAATCTGGGTTGAGACTCAGAAATTTGCACTGAATTGTCTTAATTTTTCAGATGCAGAGGGTGCTGGGACCTTTTCTCTGAATATCAGTAAATAGCATCTAGAAATATGTGACAGATTATACTATCTGATATATTCTTTCATGGGAAACAAAAAATAGAAGAAATCAATATGCAAAGGTTTTTAAAGTTTTATTGTTCCATTAGGCTTAAAAATGATGGCAATTATTCACATTATATATAATATATGTGTGTTTATATGAACCAAAAGGATATGACTGTCATTATCAGCTTAATTTAATATTTTAAAAAATTGTTTACTTAGGAAAAGAACTTTTAACTGTAAAATGACAATACTTTTGTTAGACTTGTAAAATACTAATTTTACAGAATAATCTATCTTAGGCATACGGGATCAATTTGTCTCTCTGAAACACAAAAGGTGTATAACCTCATTCTGACCTTTTAAATAATTGCAGTTCATATACTTGTCTTTTGCCGAGAATATCTTATTCTCTACAGCCCTATATATTAGTTCATTGTGTCAGCACAAATTGTAAACTTAAAGTCAATGTGAGCAGATACATGTTAGAACTAGAAATCCTATGTTGCCAAGTATTTCATGTACAGGAACGATCACCAAAGGGAGTTGAGCAAAAATATATTCAAATAAAGGTAAGATTACATTCAAGCTATTTTATCCACTTTAAAAAAAATCTGATGGTTTAGACCCTAATAAATGTAGACAGGTACAAACCTGCAAAATCAAACTGTGAGGTAAGTAAAAGTGACAGAAGGCTTTGTTAGATTCTTGAAGTGGACTGGCCCATCTTTCTTTAGTGTCTATCTCCCAGACAGTGGGTTGTGATTGCTTTATAGATATTAATTTCTTCAGGGGAGTTATTCACTCTGATTGAAGGGTTGAAATGTGATTGGGCCCAAATAACCATGGCTAGATGCCAGCTGAAAATTCCCCTAAATATGAATGCTTGGCCTATTTCCACAATCCCAGACAAGGGTTGCTTCAAATCTAGTCTCCTTCCACTTTGGTCCTGTTAGTTCCAGCAAAACTCTTCTGTTCTGTTTCCTTGGGTTGTTTCTTCTAGCCTGCATTTCTTACCTAGTTGTATATCAGTAGAAAACATTTTATGGCTGTAGTATCACCTGATTTAGCAGTTTTAACCTGTTTAGCTTGCAGTTTTCACTATTTAAAAAAAACAGTGATTACTTTCTTTGTAAATATAGAAACACCTTCAATTTTTGGCTAGTTATACAGGAGAGAAGAGGATAGACAAGAAGCTGAGGAGAAACAAAGACATATCGGGACAGACCAGGGGAAGTGCCCTCTTTGAGGACTGTCCTGGTTCTGTTTTTGTACCTCCTACCTTCCTCTGATCTAAGAGCTCTTCCATTCTGAGCTTGGAAATGGGTCTAGGTTTTCTCTCTCCATTGCTTATCTTGTGATTTACTTTTTTAAAAATTCATTTTGCCTAAGAAAGTAAGCAAAAATAACACTAAAATCAAGAGGAACAAAGTATGATCATCCACATACATGTATATTATTAACTGATAAGAGCATACTGAGACTTTAGTCAAGTATATATCAAGATCAATCATGTCTATCTATTCACCAAAGAAATGCCTTTACTGATTGGCCACTCTATGTTAGGTCTTGAATCAAAAATAAGGATCCCATTAAATAGCACATTCATTTCATCAAAAGTTAGAAAAAGGGCTGGGAAGGTGGTTCAGTGGTAGAGTGCTTGCCTTGCATGCATGAGTCCCTAGGTTCGATTCCTCAGCACCACATAAGTAGATAAAGCCGGAAGTGGTGCTGTGGCTCAAGTGGTAGAGTGCTAGCCTTGAGCTGAAGAGCTGAGGGACAGCGCCCAGGCCCAGAGTTCAGGCCCCACATCTGACAAAAAAAAAAAAAAGTTAGAAAAACTGTAATCTTAATTTCTACCGATCATACCTTACAAAGACAGCTTTTTATTCTCTCCCTTTCCTATTGAAAAGAGAATAATTAAAATGTGTTCAGTCTCTTATAAACTCAACTATAAAACTAACCCTCTTCCTATGGTATGTGCTGCCCTGGGAGTGACAGACAACTCCTGTAGTCACTCACAGGGCTGGGGGTTTGGGAAGCAGATTTGAATAACCATCATGATCTAGCACTGAGATCACACTTGTGATTCTAAGTGGAAGTTTCATTACCTAATGATTTCTTTTTTCTGTGTGTTAATAGAGGGGTATAATATCAGTGTTGATAACATAAAATACTGATAATCAATATACATTCCTTTGGTTATGATTCTCTTCTTTTAAATAGACACTGAATTCAGCTGTTTTCATTTGGTAATCCTTTCCACGAATGAAAATAGTTGGTGCTTCCTGACTATTTGATTGAGTTCTCTGGACCTGGGAATAGGATGACACAGCTCCATCACAGACTGCTTGAAACTAGAGAGCAAGCAGAGCTGAAATGTGGAGGCAAGAGGGTGGTTAGGCCTTGGAGTGTGGATCAAATAGGTAATGTATCGTTTGCTATTAATGCTTGAAATCTGAGGGAGAGAGTTTGGGCTGTTTTCTTATGGTACCTATAAGTTACCGGGATAGCATTTGCAATTCTTGTAACTTATCTAGATTTAGAGAGATTGGTAAGAAAAGATTTGAAACTATTATGGAAGATATCAGCTTTTCCTGTCCTTCCTTCCTTCCTTTCTTTCTTTCTTTCTTTCTTTCTTTCTTTCTTTCTTTCTTTCTTTCTTTCTTTCTTTCTTTCTTTCTTTCTTTCTTTCTTTCTTTCTTTCTTTCTTTCTTTCTTTCTTTCTTTCTTTCTCTTTCTTTCTGTCGGTCATGGGGCTTGAACTCTGGGCCTGAGCGCTGTCCATCTGCTTTTCAACTCAAGGCAACTCTACCTCTTGAGCCACAGTGCCACTTCCAGTTTTCTGGTGATTAATTGGGGATAAGAGTCTCATGGACTTTCCTCCCCGGGCTGGCTTTGGACTATGATCCTCAGATCTCAGCCTCCTGAGTAATTAGGATTCCAGATGTGAGCCACTGGCACACTGGCTCACTACTATTTTTTGAGTATCTTTACAACCTGACATTCGGAGCAAGTAGAATATTTGATCTCTGGATTAAACCTCAGTGTTCAGATACACTGTGTGTGAGAAGGCTAGGTTGATCAATTGCTTTCCCAAATAATTTCCTAATTGATTCTAAAAGTTTACAGCTAAACTTAGCACAATTTAAATTTAATTCCAAACTTACTTTTAAATATTGTTATAACAATATTGCAATAATTAGTTGATACAATAGACCAGAAATTGAGATTTTACAATAATAGAAGTCATAATGAACATAAAAGTACATAATATATTTTTCTTCTCTTTTAGAAGTGATAAATGACAGTACCAGAACTTCAAGAAGTAAAGAATAATGTGGTGAAAAGAAAACCAAATAGATGAGGATAAATTATGTTATCAATCATTCACATCTAGATACTCCATCAACATTTACAATCTGACCAAAATAATCAGGTCTCCAGTTGGTCCCATGAATAATATTCACAATACCCAAAATTTGTATAGCATTCAGATTCAATTTACAGTAAATTGAAATCATATGGGTAAGGGAATAGTGGATAAAGATTAAAATGCAAAGCTGTAGTTGCCATAGAAAGGTTAGGTTTGAAGGACAGCTGTGGCATCTTGTTGTACACACACTTAAAATTTAAAGTCTTTTATCTTTACTAATTATATGGGAAACTGTGTAAAATCCATGTATAACAAAACCAAAATAAGGAGAAGTCCTTAAAGCCCCTTTTAATTAGACACATCCAGAAAATGCACATAAAGATATCTGGTTGGATTTTTGTCTTAAATTAGCAAAATACAACCAATGTACATTTACCACTTTATTATTACTTTTTCAATACTAGGTCTTGAACTCAAGGCCTCATATTCACTTAGATTTCTTTCTCACCACTGGCAATCAATCACTTGAGTCACACCTCAAGCCCTACTTTTGGCTCATTATTTTGGAAATGAAGTTTAGCAGAATTTTCTGCCAAGGCTGTCTTTGAACCTTGATCTGCCAGTTCTAGCCTCTCTCAGGAGGAATACAAGTGTCAGACAACCGCACCTGGCACCACTTTATAATCCTGGAGAAATTCTGGGGGGTGAGGGGTGGGTAGTAAACTGCAATTAACTTCTCCAAAACTGGGCGGTTTAAAATAAGTGTTTATTATTACACTCAGTGGTCTATAGGACAAAAGCAGATTGGCTGAAGAAGTCCTTCTAGAGAGCTATGCAGAGTATTGTACGGTTCACTTGGCCATTTGCTGTATTTATATCTGTTCTAGGTGTGGTAACTCTGTACTTGGGCTAAGGATGTAGAAGCTACATGGGTTTGCTTAGCTCACAGATCACCAAACAGGAGACAGGGGGGTGGGGAGAAAGATGCAATCAGGCCTTACCTGAAACAAAATAATTGTCATTTTGCATACTTTCTATAAATGAAAGCCAATGGAACAACAAAACCCAATTTCAATGAGATAAATATAATTTCAGAAATGTAATGAGTACAAAGTTACATTGTTAAAAAACCATAGAGCACACATGAAGTAGAACACGATTCAATATATCACAGTGTACTCTTGCAACTTGATTTTCCCCCAACCATTATGAATTTGATGTCCATTCATTGGGATCCACATTGATTTTGCTCATTTATTTTAATTGCAATATTGAATTCCATTGTATTAACATACCAGTAACCCATTAGATCAGACATTTCTTCAGGAAGTTCTTTTTCAACAACCTAATCCCTCCTTTCCCAGTATTAATCATTTTCTTACTGGTGGCTGGTCATTAGTACTTCCACTCCTTAAACTCAAGAACTGTTACATTGTGCTATATCAATATGGTCTATTGATTTTGGCCAATAACACTGAGTGCACAATAGTGAAAAAAAATCTTTAACAGTTTTTGTGGGAAAGTAATTTTGAGCCAAGGATCTGAACTCTATTTAGCTGTATGCTGCGTTACTCATTTGATGAATTTCTTTCATCTTACCAGACTGTAAGCCCACAGAGAAAGCCAGCTTGCTTATTTCAGGTACCATGTATTGTAAATGCCTCACATAAAGGTGGTACTTTGCCGGATTAAGAATGGTCTAACAGCCTACTTTCACTAGAATTGCATGGCTGTGTGCACTGATGAAACTGGGAGGAGACAGGATTTCAAAGGTGAAAATCCTGTCAGATCAAGCAGGAATTTGGATATTGGGGCACACAGGGCATCTGAACAGAGCTTGAGTGAGGCTATAGACCCCGTGGCCTGTAGCAGCCATTGTTTCTCTTTTCTGTCAATAAAGAATGAAGTGTATATTAATGGGGCTCAAGGTTATTTTCCTTTAGAGCGTTAATTGATGGAAGGTTAAATAAAGCTGCAATTTTTCACTTAACAAAAACACTAAAGATGAAGAATTACTTCAATTATGAGCAATGTGTCAAAGGAAATGTTTCCTAAATTAATCTTTTCTGGAAGTGAAACAAGTCTTACTATAATTCATTTTAACTCTCTCTCTTTCTCTTTCTCTTTCTCTTCCCTCCTCCTGCCTCTGCATAATAAACTCAGTCAGCTCCTATTTAGAGTACAAAAAACAACATGGATTGATTACAAGCATAAAAGCTTTTCAAGGTGTTTGCTTTCAAAGGTCAGTTTATCCATATTAGCTGAGGGAGACAGTCCATTTTGATTGAAGAAGGGACTATCTAGAGGGTTATAGCAAAAGCCTTAGTCCTAGTCCCCCTACATAATTATCCAGCATCCTACATTGCACAGAAATCAAGCATCAGAAATCTATACATCCAACTGTGTCTCTTAAAAGGAGCCCAGCTGAACTACTCCTGAAGAAAGAAAGCAGAAATTTCATGGTGTGGCTTGCTAATGTTTGTTCTTTATTAAATTCTCTTCGTCATGATCAGAGTTTCTGTCTTCTAAATCCTTTTAAGAGTTGGAAATAAGGAAGATCCTATTTTTACTTCTTTTTCTTCGAGGTCAACGTGTAAGAAAATCCTCAAAGTACATTTATCTTAGAAGTCTGAGTCTCCTAAACTCATCTCCTTGGATATTCCATTGTCCATCTAAGCAAAATATGCTGGGAGGGAGAAGGGGAAATGTGTGGGAAGACAGAAGCAAAGATGTAAGTTTGAAGATGGTAACTCTGTGGCAAAATTCCCAGGACTTAAATAGCTACCTCCAAATACCATGAGCTTGGTATGGTGATATTGAAAGGGTTCTGCAATTTGAAATTCCAAGAAAAGCAGGGAAATCAGTGAGTGGGGGCAATTTGAGGTTTCCCATACAATAACTATTCATGGGCAGCAGCCCAGGGTTTTCGGGGTTTCAAAATCATTTTCAGACTGGCCATGTTTTTTGTTGGTTACTAACTTACATACTTAGGCTTAATTTCTGGAAGTTCAGTCAGAGGGTTCACCATATGTAGGCTTAATCTGCTGTGTTGTGATTGAATGACATCTCTGTGCAATGTTTGAAACTTGGACAAAGAACACTCACTAGAACACAGGACAACTTCCTAACAGCTTCATATAACAGTAGTAAGGAGTCATCAACTGAATAATCCAAGCAGTATGAGGTCTCATAACAGAAAACAGAATGTCTGATAACAGATAAGTTCTAAATTTGAGTGGAAGGCAGCTAGCAAGAAATAAAATGCCAACAGAAGCAGGTCACATATCTTTATTCCTATCACAGTGAAGGTCAAACTTATAAAGACAAATGACCAATAGTTAAAAAAAAAACCCAGAACATTGAGCCTTTCTTTTCTTTCCCCAATTGAGGGAAATGAGCATGGTCTCAGAGACAGGTGAAGATAGATATTTCCCCCTTAGAATATCCCATGGTAGTAACATTGAGTGTCTTCGTAGGACCACAAAATCTGGAGAGGCATTGTCATTGAAAATGTTATGAGGTGTTTCCTTTGGATAATTCAGATAATATCTAAAGGGAATAATACAACTTTCAAGAATGCTGAAATTGATATATTATACTTATTAACTGATTTGTTGAAGGATAATTACTTTGTACAACTGCTTACAGATAATAAAAGTAAGTTTACTTGTTCAATCACTCTGGAAAGCAGTCTGGAGGTTCCTTAAAAGATTAAGCATAGAGCTTACCTATGACCTAGCAATTCCATTCCTGGGCATTTATCTAACTGACCACAAACAAGGCCACACTAAAGCTACCAGCACAACTATGTTTTTTCAGCATTGCTTAACCATAGTCAAGAAATGGAATCAACCTAGATGCCCTCAGTGGATGAATGGATTGAGAAAATGTGGGGTATATATATACAATGGAATTCTATGCTTCCATCAGAAAGAATGATATTGCCCTGTTCATAAGGAAATGGGAAGACTTGGGAAAAAACGTA
Source organism: Dipodomys spectabilis (assembly GCF_019054845.1). Taxonomy (NCBI): domain Eukaryota; kingdom Metazoa; phylum Chordata; class Mammalia; order Rodentia; family Heteromyidae; genus Dipodomys; species Dipodomys spectabilis. The sequence goes on along the minus strand of NW_024870817.1, from coordinate 19,510,888 downwards.
TATTAGTTGAAGTAAGCCACACCCAAAGAAACAGGTTGAATGATTTCCCTATTAGAATGGGCTATATAAATCTACAAGTAAAAACAATGGAGAGTTAAAAACAAAAAAATTACACTTGGACATGATAAGTTAAACAAGACTCTGTAAACATTTACCTGGTGAGACCAAAGGAAGATATTCTCAGAATAGGATCACAAAGGCTCAATAACTATGTGCCTATGTTCATATAAAATGATATTTATCAAAATGAACTCCAAGAAATGGAACCAAGAGGGTGTTTTTTTATTTTATTTTTTGTGGGTTTTTTCCCCTTTTTTTCTGCTTTTCCCCTGTTGGTGTTTTTTTATTTCAGCACCTTTTTTCTTGTATGTAAGTCTATCTGGTTTGGAGAGGGTAAAGGGAAACAGGGAAATGGTGGGACAAAGGGTGAACTAATTCAGCAGTGATACTAGACACTATGCTGAAAATGAACTATACAGCTTGTGGGGGAGGCGCATCAAGGGGAAAAAGCCAAGCAACAAAGAAATAATCTAATAAATGTGTTTAAATAGGGATACAGGTGGACCCATTGCAACAATGAGATGTACAAGTCATTATGTTGAAAACGAACTTTACAACTTTGGTGGGGTGGGGGAAGGATGATTGGGTGGGCTGGAGGGGGGGAGGATGGGAAGGGATGGGAAGGGGAAACAAAGGAGGAGGCTACAATGCTTGATAAGAAATGTACTCATTATCTTGCCCATGTAATTGTAACTCCTCTGTACAGTATTTTCACAATAAGAATAAATAGATAAATAAAAATTTAAAAAAAGAGGTAAGATCCGGGAGAACACAAGGGAGTGAAAAGAAGTTCAAAGAGAAATGTACTCATTATCTGACTTATGTAACTGCAACTCCTCTGTACTTCACCTTTACAATAAAAATGAGTATATATAAATATAATAAAAATATAATCAGAAATAAAGCATAAACAACTTTTCAAAAAAGAACATAAAATTAAAACAGCCAACTTGTAGTCATTTTTAACTGCCAAATCCTGGATGAGCAGAGATTAACTTTTTCTTACCTAGGTTAATGTTAGTACTTAGTGACTTTTTATGTAGAGTAGTTGATTTATCCATCACTGGACTCCTCCATGTCCAGAGACTGAAAAGATTGGGAGAAAAGGATGGGGACTCAGATACAGAGCTTGGCCAGGCTATTGGAGAAAGCTTCTATAAATCACTTTCCCTATGAACAAAACCACCTACCAACCAGATCCAGAGCCCATGGGCCATGGGAAGGGTGTAAACCAGCCATCTTCCTCATTGTAACCACTCGATCTGAGATGAGAGGGGCAAAGCTAGAGTCCTGGCAGTGCCAGGATGGTCACTTGGCAATTTAACTTCTAGGCTGTGCAGTAACAAAACTGAAGGGAAAATATCTGTACTTGAAGTAATCATAGGCTTTCTTCCCTAATACTAGCCTGCCCTGCCAAGTGTCAGCAGCACAAAGGGCCCAGTATTCTTCCTCTATCCACAGAGAAAGTGGTGCATCCCTCTGCTGTTTGGCTCCCAGCTCCATGTCTGGACAGAACACAACTGGGCTTTCATCTCATGGGGGGTATTCAAGCTTATTACTTTAGTTTGGTCTTCATTGAAGACAAGAGAATGGGGGGTATTTTGTATTTATCTGGCATTGGAAGTCTCAAGGTTAGATAACTTAAGATTTTTCTACTCAAAGTCAAATCTAATGGATGATGCGAAATCAAACCATCTCTTTTCAAGGTACCAATAAAAAAAATTCCTTAGAATTCTATGCAGAAAGCATATATTATACACATTATCAGAAAGATTGAAAGTAGCATTGACTTAGAAAAAGAAAAAAGAACAAAAAAGTCCCTGTTTTTTTTTTTTTGTTTTGTTTGGTCAGTCCTGGGGCCTGAACTTTGGGCCTGGGCACTGTCCCTGAGCTCTTCAGCTCAAGACTAGCGGACACTCTACCACTTGAGCCACAGTCTCACTTCTGGCTTTTTCTGCTTATATGGTGCTGAAGAATCAAACCCAGGGCCTCACACATGCAAGACAAGTGCTCTACTACTAAGCCACCTTCCCAGCCCCGTCCCTGTGTATTTTGAGTAATTATATCAGGGTATACTTTCGCTATAAGAAAATACCAGAGGCAGACTACTTATAGGTCTATTTAGTTCACAGTTTAGTTTCATAGAGACAAAATCCAGTCAGTAGAAAGTTGCAACCCTGACTACGGTTGCAAGAAAGGTGGCAGGGGCACATGTGGGAAGTTAGAGAGAGACTTCATGCTCAAGCTTGTATACCAAACAACTTGCTCTCCCAAGAACTCACTTCAGATACCAGTGCTCCCTCTGTAAGGCAGTGGCTCTAATCACCTAAGAATTTTCCACCAGACTTGCCTCAAAAAGTTCCCACCACTTCCAAAACTCCAACACATGAATCTCTGAGAAATAAACCACATCAGAACCATAGCAGTAATTATCTTAAATTATTTTCCTCTTCTCACTCTATCCTTGGCAATCTCCTCTCCCTCTGTGCCCTAACTTTCACCTGTGGACTTGTGGTCCCTCAAATCTGTACTCCTGTTATTCCTATGGAACTCAAACAAATAGTACTACTTGTCATAGTGCAGGATCCTCAGATGTAATACTTTAAGACTCTGCCTAAATTTTCACCTCCTCTGGATTCTTTTTCTTCATTGATTATACTATCAATCATTATTCCAACTGCACATGATCCTATCTCTCTTTTCTCCTCTTCTGCCCTTATCTTATTGATTGTATCTGTTATAGTTGTAATAGCTACCCTTCCCTTACCATAATTCTAGGGAAGACAGCTTTCTAACTTCTTTATATAGACTATTTCATTTGATCTTCATAATAATCCTAATAAGTAAGTGCTTTTAAAGCCTTGCCATTTCAGATGAAGAAACTGAGGTCCAAAGATGTATCATGATATACCAGATAAGATCATGCAACAGGCTGGTACAAGATCAAGGATCTAGATCCATGCTGGTTCATTCTAGAGCCTATGCTGTCAATTCTAGTACTATACCACTTTTTAAAATGACACATTATAGATGCAAATTCTCTATATCCTTGTGAATACTACTTAAAGTTCTGACTGTAATGTATCCAGAATTAAGTTCTATGGCATGACCTTCTTGTTTAGAAAAAAATGACTTTTTTTTAAATTCATCATTTTCAGAGTCCCACAAACATTAGGCAATGTGTACATATTTTGATAGCATCAGGATGGGATAACTCTCTGACAATGACATGTGCCCTACAGAACTGGAGGTCTATGAGAGGATGGGGACATGAGTGTTGGAGCAGGTAAACCAAATGGCCAGGAGAAATGCCAGCCCAGATTAAGGAACACTCATGCCTAAGAACATGAGGTGAATTTTTTTTGGGGGGGTGGGAAAACCCTGCAGTAATTCTAGGTTTACTAAGTGCCACCAGAAGTTCCAAGGTGCAAAATTAATAGAAAACACATGATTTAGGGAAAAAAATGAGTCTACAAATGAAGGCTCAAAGTCTTTCTCTTGTCTCCAGTACTGTTCTTCTGCTCTCTGGTTTCAAATACTTATGTACTATTTCTTCACTCATACTCTCCTCCATCTGTAACTTCTATATGTTCTGAGCATGCATTCCTTTACCATGACTTTATCTAAATCCAATCATCCTTGGGTGTTTGAGGGCTATAGTTGGTACCAAGTCTCCAATCCAGAGAGACCAGATGTTCATTTCCTTATTAACAATAGTACAGCATTTGCCTATCATCTCTACATCTTTCATATATTTTTTGTTGCCCAATCTGAACTTGTACTCATTAGTAGGTCCAGATTGGCCTCAGACTACTGCCTCAATCTTCCAAATTCTAGGATTACAAGAATATGTCACCATGCCAGACTGTTCTTGTCTGGTGTGTGTGTGTGTGTGTGTGTGTGTGTGTGTGTGTGTGTGTGTGTGTGTGTGTGTGTGTGTGTGTGTGTGTGTGTGTGTGTGTGTGTGCCAGTCCTGAGGCTTGAACTCAGAGTCTAGGTGCTATATCTGAGCTTTTGTGCTCAACACTAGTTAGTGTTCTACCATTTAAACCACAGTTCCTTCTTCTGGATTTTTGCAGTTAATTGGAGATAAGAGTCTCATAGACTTTACTGCCCAGGCTTCCTCAAATCTCCTAGATCCTCCAGAGAAACTTGGAATAACCAGTGCCAAACTCTCATATATTTTAATTCAGTTCTAGGTTACTAATACCTAATTGTGATGATCAATGTCATTGAAAGATACCTAGGAGATTAGTTAAGCGCATCTGTAGGTATATCTGTGAAGAAAATTTCAGAAATGATTAGCATGCTACAGCAACTTAGAAGAAAAAGTTGTTCTGAATGTCAGTGCCACTGGGGGTTCTGGTGTAATAAAATAGGAAAATGTGTGCCAGTGCTGTTCTTCCTGAGTGAGATCTATTGCTATTGTCATTGACCATGAACATCAGACTCCAGCTTCTTTATCCTCTTAGCACAAACTCACACCAGTAATTCTCCATTCAGCCTCATCCTATAGTTCCATTATAGGTCCCTTTTGTTCTGAAGTTTTCAGATTCTTGGACTGCATTCTTACTGTGGCCACTTGGATTTCTAGAATTGACACAATTATTGGACTATCCAGCCTTCAATAGTTTAAATCAAGCTAATGAATACTTTTATAATGTTATGCATGCATACACAATCATTTATCTGAAATATGACTATATATAATTTGTTCCATTCCTCTAGGAAAGTTTAATGTACTAAATGAATGTAAATTATTATACATATTATTTGGTGAATAGGGAAAAGTCTAAATTTGTTCCATATGAATTTTTTGATAATTTTTATTGTTATTATAAAGGTGATATACAGAGGGGTTGCAGTTATATAGGTCAGGTAAAGAGAACATTTTTTTGACAATGTCACCTTTTCCCTCACTCTCCAGTATGAATATTTTTAAAAAAATGTTTCTATCAGAAGTTAGTTGAATCCAAGAATGCTGACATACTGATCAAACTAAAATCTACTCCTTCTGTGTAAAATTCCCTTTTTTTTTCAGAATTCAGTTCAAAGATCTCACAAGTCACTCCTGCTCTTTATATAAGGTAGCATGCTGCCATTTCCTGCTATCCTACAATCATTCATGCATGCATGTAAAGTCCACTCAAACATAGTTTGCAATATGCAATATGCAGTTCATTTTTCCGTCTCTTGTACTGGATGGTGAGGTACTTAAGAGTGGAGCTGTAGCCTCTGTCATCTTAACATACTAATTCTGAACCTATCACACAACACACAGTTGGTTCTGTAAAATATTGGAATGCTACAAGAAAGGCTATCTAAACTCTTCAGATCATCAGGTTAAAAGTGTCTTTTGTTTTAGTTAAATGTCCTAGACAGTATGCTGTCTTTAATTTTGTCGTTTCTATGCTATGAGGGGCAACGTACAAGAAAATTTTATTTCAGCTAGTTGTCCCCTTTTTCTCAAATATGATAGAAATACCGATTGTATGAAAACACCCTTCTGTAAAAGGCCAATATCTGTTAGCTGGGCTGCTCTAATGGAATTACGGGTGAAGGAAAGGAATTTCTCTGTGCCAGCAACTTAATATCTTCCTGTCCCAGTTGTCCTGCCAAGGATTGTAATTCAGGAACCAACCTCAAGCTGAGCAGAGGAAAAACTGAGATGCTTCATGAAAATGGCTCAATGTCATCACCAGCTATTTTGTGAGAGGAGCTATGTCAGAAGCCATCCACACATAAAATGGACTTTCACTGAATTCCAGCAATCTGCAGGGTCATGAAAACTCACAACACTTATATCTCCTGAGGGAGCTTTTTCTTTTTTTGTGTGTGTGCTTTTTCTGGCACAAAGAAATACAGACACTTGTGATTTACTACTAAACACTTAGCAATATAGAATGAAGTATTTCCTAGAAAATGTAAAGACTGAAAAGAAAAATTTAGAAAACAAAAGTATTTCCTAAGTTAAAAAATATCCATCAGAAAAAAAATATGTATCAGAACACTTGAAAGTAGAGAAAAGCACCAGATAAATGTAGAGAAAAGGTAATGTATGGATTGATGCAAACCTTGAAATCCTTTTGTGTCTAGTATATTTTTCAGAATTTCTAAATTATATTAGTTCTCTTTCTTTCCTTAGGTATTACAATACAGTAGCTGTATGAGAAGCTGTTCTCTGTTTCTTAATTTAGCTAAGTGAAGTAATTGGAGACAGTTGACATCTTTTAGTTGTAGTTGTTTTTAAAAATTTTATTGTCAAGGTGATATACAAATGGGTTACAGGGTAAGGTAGTGATTACATTTCTTATCTAATCTTTTACTCTTTCCCTCTTTGTTCTTTCCATTTCCCTCCTCTCAGTCCCCCCTCCAAGTTATATAGATCATTTCCAACATATTGTCTTGTGAGTATCCTGTTGCATAGGTTTCCCCTTTGTCCTTTGTCTCACCATTTTGTTGTTCCTCTTCTCTTCCCTAGATAAATGTATTTACAATACCCAGGGTACCAAAGAATAATTAATCAATGTCACTGCTTACGTATGAATATTTTTAGGTGAAAGACTATTATCTTTGTTGTCAAATATTCTAGAATCTAGAATAAACTAGACAGTAACTAGAGAAAATCTAGAGAGTAACTAACTGATAATCTCCAGTTATCCCAAAAATGGTATTTATGATGTCAGTTCTAGATTAAAAAAAAAGTATAAGTATATAGGAAAACCAGAAACCTAAAAGAAAAAACAGAAATAATAGAACAGAAAAATCTACAGAAAACAGAAGTTAATAATAATAGTATTCATCTAGCACTTATTTGGTTTAAGAAGAAAAATATGAGTGCAAATATATATAGAGAGAGATATATATTCCTCACAATTATCTTACAAAATGCATATCAATATTATCCCATTTTACAGATGTAGAAATTGAGGCACAGAGAGGAATAGTGATTTACAGCTCTTAGGGATCTGTAGCTGGTACATAGTGTAGCCATATCAGAGCAGTCTAATTGCTCTTTTATTTATCTGAATTCTAACTGGTATCATGAATATGCTATGGGAAGTCATCCCAATTATGTAATAGCAATAGATTTCAGGGAATAAAAACAAGCCAGGAGTGACAAAGATACTTTACAAAAAATTTCTAAAACACATAATATCTGAAATAGAAAAATTCAATGGAAGTTGCAGGACTGAGGATAAAATTGAAGACATAGCACAGGAATAAGAGTAAAAAATTGAAGAAAAAGACAAATGGGAGAGATAAAAGGCTAATCCAAAAAGTTCAATATTTTAAAAATTCTCCAGAAAAAAATGGAGAAAATAAAAACAAAACATTATTTAAAAATAATAGGATAGGGCTGGGAAAGTGGCTCAGTGGTAGAGAGCTTGTCTTGCATGCCTGAGGTCCTGGGTTCGATTCCTCAGCACCACATAAGCAAAAAGAAAAAAGCCAGAAGTGGCACTGTGGCTCAAGTGGTAGAGTGCTACCTTGAGCTGAAGAGCTGAGGGACAGCGCCCAGGCCCAGAGTTCAAGCCCCACGACTGGACCCATCCCCCCAAAATAATAATAGGATAAAACTTCCCTGAGCTAAAAGGTTTATTTGGGTATTGAAATGCGCAATTTATTGTGTCTGTGTGTGTGTCTGTGTGTGTGTGTGTGTTCAATACTGTGTAGTAAAACTTCAGAATACAAAGGATCCTAAAATATTTTGAAGAAAATTCAGATCACCTACATTAAACCAGAATTAGGTTAGCCTTAAACCTCTCAACAGCAAGAACTGGGTATTAAGAATAAATGTATCACTTCCTTTAAGATTTTGAAGAAAAATGATTCCTAACTTAAAATTTCATACCTAGCCAACATGTCAACACATATGAAAGAAAACTGAAGACATTTGAGAACATAAATATAAGACTATTCACTACCATGTTTAAGGCTATACTTAAACATGGCAGAATAGACAACTAAAGAGAGAATTTGGAATACAAACAACAAAAGTTCCATCCCAGGACAGTAGTGAAGAGAGGTAAATCATGACAAGTTGGTGTGACAGATCCCTAGAACTGCAAAATAGGGGAGCTTTATTCAACATACCTGAAATACTGGATAAACTTGCTGATAGTTGTCTAGAAATTCCAGGACAAACCAAAAACCTTGTACCAAATATGAATACTTAACACATGTCATAACTTCAGCAATTGATTGTAAGTAATAGATGTAAGTAATAGATTACTTGGAAAGAGAAAGGAGAGAATCTATTTGACCTTGATTCTTACCACAGTCTAAGCAGTAAAAAGTAGTTGAATAAAGGGTTTTCATTTCAACATGTCAATTTATGGTTACAATATATCTTGGCCAATGTCATCTTTTTCATCATTCTTTCCCATCTCTCAATTTTCTTAATTCTATTTCACATATATGTATTGAATATTGTGACTCTATTCTCAGACCTTTTATTTCATCATTCATTTACATATTTCCTCTTGGCCTCACTTTCCCTCTCTCCACACCTCAATATCGACTTCTTGGTATTCATTTTGTTAGACCATAAGTTAGTTATTCAAAGGAGTTATATCATTGTAGTTCTCCCATGCATATATCAGTATGTAGTCAATATGCTTGTGTGCATATGCATATGATCCTGTTTCTGCTTATGTACATGTTTTTAAATTATGTCTATTTTCACATGTGAGAAAATATGAGTCCTTTGTTTCTCTAGGTATGACTTACTTCACTTAACATAATTTTTCCCAGGTCCATCTATTTCTTTCCAAATGATGATGCAATATCTTTTTTTATTGTGAAAATACTGTACAGAGGGGTTACAATTACATGGGCAAGATAATGAGTACATTTCTTATCAAGCATTGTAGCCTCCTCTTTTGTTTCTCCTTCCCATCCCTTCCCAGCCTCCCCCCGCTGTAATATCTTTTTCTAGATGGATGAGTAAAATTCATATATATATATATATAAATTTTTATTGTTTGCTCTTAAATGTTTTATACACACACACACACACACACACACACACAATAGAATATTCTATAGACTCTACTGTAGCCTGTCCAAGTAGGAAGAAATTTATTAGCACCTACTGAGTACTTTGTGGATTTGTTGGAAGATTAGAAGGTACATTCTGAGTTGAGATTTCAGGAATAATTTCCAGCTCCTTGCCTTAGTAGAGGATTATTCTTAATCAGGAACTGCTTCATTTCACATTGTAAACCAATCTTCTCTGTCACAATGAGAAAACTGCTCTACCCTACCAATCACAGGACCATGTTCCCCAAACCTAAATCAGAAAACCATTGGTATCCAATTCTGCCACTCTGCCCCAATCAAACAGATGCTATTTGCTTGCTCCTTTTTTCAGAAGCATATCTTATTTATAAGCATAAGACTCACTTAGGCATGTCTGGTAAAGAAAACAGTTGTCCTAGGTCTTCACTTTATTGCCAAAGGGGCTGGCACAGGCAGTCCTTGAGTTCTATATTGGCAAGGTCAGTTGATGTCAGTTTATATGCTGATCATCAAAATGTCCAAGTTCTCAATTTCATAGGATCAGAAGGTAAAATAGTGTTTATAGGGGGTACGGGGAGAGAGTGATAGTTACTATTTAATGAGTTCAGAGATTCAGTTTAGGATGATGAAAATGTTCTGGAGATGAGCAGTGCTAAGGGTTGCACAACAACATGAATGTATACAATGAACTAGACATTTAAAATAATCTAAGAAGCAAATTTATATGATGTATATTCTACCACAATTTAAAAAAATTAAAAGACACTCTCTAAAATTCTTTAAAGATATTGAGGAAGTCATGATTGAAAAGTATTTACTAAGGTGGTTCTCATTCTCATCTACTTGTATTAAACAAAATTAAGAAAAATTGTGTACATTATTTAAACCATCATACACAGGCAGAACCTTCCTACTACAGAAGGATGGATACAGAAGGAAATTCCACAAATTTCCTTTGTAAACCCTTCCAACATTCAATAACCTACGTTATTAAGAAATTCTTTATATCTAACCTAAATTCCTTTTGGTATACGATAGACATTTCCTGTTGCCCTCTTTGGTAAAATGGAGAACAGCTGGCCTGTATTTTGTGTACTTCACCTTTAGGCTAAAGTAATTCCAGTTACTTAAACTTTTCCTGGAAGGCTATGGTTCTCTATCCTTTGATTCATTGTTTTATTTCTCTTCTGAATCCCATTTTCATTTTCTCTGCAATCCCCTTTCATGGGTAGGACTGACCTGAGACCAAGCATTATGAAAAACATTGACTCAATCATTTCTTGACATTATCAACACCAACTCCTTGTTTACAAGCCGTATGTTTAAAAGTACTTGAATTCATATTGAGTCATGATGAGTAAATGACATCCCAAGAACACTGCTAATGAAGGGGAAATTATGCCTCCAAGTCATGGGAACAGTATTAAGAGCCCACAGGGACAAGGAAACAGCAGTGAAGAGCATGTTGTGGGTGTAGTGTGTGGACAATGAGATGACTAGGCATGAGCATGGGAAGAGCAAGTCACTTTCCTGTGTGCTGTGGGTGATGCTCAGAGAGGAAAGCTTTGTGTGTGGTGAAGCAAGTGGGCTATTCCCCAGGGTGGTGCTCTTCACACAACAGGCACTGGAGGAAGTGAGATAGATGAACGAGCAATTTGAAAGGAAAACACTAGCTCAAATAATGACTTTGCACCCTACCTGCTTAATGTTCCTATTAGGGTAAGAAAATAGATATCAAAACAGGGAGTATGGAGAGAATCAGACCAGATAGACAAACATTTACAGAGTCAGATACAAATAATATCTTACACTTGCCTGGTGTATGGTGACTTGCAAAATTACCTACATAGCTTTGATCTACTTTATGTCATATATTGCCCTGTGATATTGACAGGCCATATTTACTACTATCTCTCTATAGAAAAGAAGGCTCATTCCTGATCATAAAACCAGTAGAAGAACCAAGCCAAGTCCATTGACATCTTGTCTTACACTTTGGTGCTCTTTGTTCCACACCACACTGCCTTTTCTGGGAAATCCACTAGGGCAGGACTCAATGAGCACTTTTTGAGATCCTTCTGCCAGAAGAAGAGTGTTATGTAATTAAAGACATCCATTATCTGAACTTAAGTCATGCACAAAGTATGAGCTATAACTCAAAGATGATAGTTCATATGAGGCAAGGATCAAGAGGATTGAGATGCTCCCATTGGCCCATTAAGTGGGAGCCTATGGACTCCCCAAATAACTGCTTCCACAGTAAAATGTTGTTTACTGTGGTTTAGGATTAGATGAATGTTCTTTAAACTATTGTTACAGCCCTTGACAAATGAACACTGAAAAGAAGACAATTTCTTTAAATATGTGTTTTTTAATAATATGAAAGTCTATATTCAAAGAATTAGTAATGTCATTTCTTATTAACAATACCTTAAAACATTATTCCACTCTCTGAAGGCTGGCTACACTGAATTGTTCATGAGTCAAAGAAGAAATCAAAGAAATCAAAGAAATTTATTTTTCCTACAGTGAGAAAATGCTCCCTCATACCACCCTCAGAGTTTCCATACACATTAGATAATGACTTATTTTACTTTAACAAAGCTTTCAGCAAAACTCTGACATGTCCCATATGTGGCCTTTGAACCCAAGGACCAGAGGCAAATACAGTTGTCCAACAGGTCAGGAAAAAAAAAAGAAAGACAGACAGACAGACAACTTGGAGCTCCTTCTATCTCAATAATAGTGTGAAATTTCTTTTTTCCTTTTTCTTTTTGAAACCAATGGAGTGTGAAATTTTTTACAGGAGAGTGTCCATTTATTGCTATAGCACAAAATCAAGATTCATTCTCACTATTTTTTAGTGATCCTCAGTATAAATTAATGGTAAGCTTGGTGTATTCACTTATTTATTCATACATTACTCTGGTAGGAACATGAAAAACATTCAGTCCATGCAATTCAGTCAGACCATATGTCCTAGTATTGGCTAAAGCAATATCTGTCTGACCAGTCAGAAAGCAGAAAGCAGACATCCTGTGTCCAACAATTCTATTGCTATATTCTATGAACAATAGAATAAAACATTCATTCTAGATCCTGTGAAACTTATAAGGAAAAAGTACAGAAGCTTTATGTTGTATTTCACTACATGGTTATATAATCAAAATATTTTTCTTAGGCCTCAAAGAGATAAGATCTCACAATTACATTCCTTCCCTTACACAGATTTACTCTATATAGTAAGATATTTTTAGGCTTTTAACACCACTTATGGAATGGGGATATTTATGGCAAATTGTGGGCTTGCATTTGCCATGTTATCCATGTTTAAAAAACATTTAGGTTTATTTGCTCAATATGTCCACTACAGAAACAACCCTCTGACCTTCCCCGCCACACACACAAAAGAGGAGGAGGAGGAGGAGGAAATAATCAGTCTATCTATTTTAGTTCATGATGCAAATAAAACCAGGTAGCTTGTTCAGTTCCTTCAAGTGCCATATATTTTATTCTTCAAATAGTATTTTCATAGTGCTATTCACTACTCTTGAATATACCACAAGGCAATCTAAGTATCTGTGGATGGTTCACTTCAGACTATGGCCTAGGAATTGACTACCAGTGCTCTGTCCTGGTCATGAAGATCAAAGCAATAGACTACTTCATGAGCCTGTGAATGGTCTCAGAGGCTTAGGGAAGTCAGTCTGTATGTAGGATTTCTGTGGACATTCTCTACACTAGCTACACCACTTCCTTGGCCTGACCTAGGCTAAGCACTCTATTTTGGATTTATTCTGAAATGGCAAACTTCTTGTTCCCTATGATCATGATTCTACAAGGCTTTTAATAACTTAGCCAAGAAGAGTGAGCAACTTAGAGCCAAACTCACATGTGGTAGAAATTCCCTGAAGGTATTAAACTGAACATTTCGTCTCCTTCCTTTGAGAGATAAAGTAGGGAGAGTGACGAATCTGAGTTCCACTTCATTACACAAAATATACAGTCCCTCAGGGCTTTTCCAACAGGAATCTAAGGACTATCAAAATAAAGAAGTTCCATATGCTAAATGAAGAAACTGATAAACCAAGAAGTAGTGAAGTGATTAATCCAGGCCAGTAGTAGAATAATGTATTGGTTTTCTACTGCTGCTGTAAGAAATTGCCACAAGCTTAAAACAACACAATGTGATTATCTCAGAGTGCTAGAGGTCAGAAGTCTAATTAAGTTGGCAGGGCAGAATTTTTTTCTGGAAGTTCAAGTAAAGAAACCATTTCCATTCCAATGTTCCTAGCTTCTAGGGGTAACTGGCATTCCTTCGCTCATGGACCCACTGTCCGTCTCCAAAGCCAGTTGCACAATGTTATCAAGTTTATTTCCTCTCTGACTGCTGCTTCTGTACTTATATCTCTTTTTGTGCCTCTGCCCTTTTATGAAGTCATAGGCCACCTCAAAAATCCAGGGTAATCTTTCCAATTCAAGGGTTTTTATTTTGTTTTTCATTTTTGCTTTTGTTTTGTTTTCCTAGATTTTTGATGTGTAAGACAGAATAATCACAAATTTCTTTGAATTAAGAAATGGAAATTTTTGTAAAAGAAAGCATATTGTTCTGCCTAATCTAAATAATAATGAACATATCTAAAACAGACCATGAACTAAGAACATAGCAAACTTGTGTTAATGTTACTTAAAATATACTTAGTAATTACTTACACAGAAACCAAGTATTAGATGACAAACATGGCAAAGTAATAGATGATAGATACCCTGTAATTAATTTTCAATTACACATTTTTTTTTTTCTTTTTGCTGGTCGTGGGGCCTGAACTCTGGGCTTGGATGCTGTCCCTCAGCTCTTCAGCTCAACGCTAGCACTCTACCACTTGAGCCACAGCGCCACTTCTGGCTTTTTCTGCTTATGTGGTCCTCATGCATGCAAGGCAAGACTACCACTGAGCCACCTTCCCAGTCCTCAAAGACACTTTTTTAATCATAATTTACAAGTAGAGAGGACATCATAAATATTTTTTAAAAAATGAAAAATAAATATCAAAACTGCACTGGCATTTATGAGATAAAGTAGTCATCTACCTGATACTCAAATAAATGATTCTACAAATCAAAAGGAATGGGAAAACCACCCTAAGCAAAAACACAGGCAATGTAAACAATTCTTGTAAGATGTGTAGATGGGCAATGCATATATAATAGGAATCTTCTTTTAACTCTCAGATGAACAAGTGTTATACACTGCCAGCTTATATCGTCAATGCTCAAATGTTCAAAAATTAATCTCCAAGGTGATCGTACTTAGAAGTCAGGAGTTCAGGAGGGCATTAGAATTGAATTTGATCTTGATTAAATACTGAACCCCACCAGGTTGACTTTTAAAAATATTTATACAAATAAAGTTCAAAAGCACAATTAGAAATTTGGAAATAAATGTCTCTAAAAGAGTTGAATAAATCATTGTAGCTTCATAAAATTAGTACCAAACAAGAACTAATTTAAGTGTGTGTGGAAAATATTTTACACATATGCTGATATAGAAAGATTTCTGGTGTGTCCTTTAATGTTACTGGTCACATGCGTAAATGTACATATATACATATGCACATAAAATACATGCAATCATAATACAATGGATATTTATCAATTATACCTTATATTAGCTAGAAAATAAATATATTCTCATGCATGTTCCTCTTAGAGCAAATTTCTAAATACACTATTCATGGAAACTTTCCTAACATTAAAGATGACTTAAAACTACATATTGAAAAAGTATATGATAAACCAGAAATTAGCCCAAAGCCGTCAAAACCAAAGACACTTCTAGTAAACATGTTGGATTTAAATGTAAGGAAAGGATTGTAGGCAGAATAATCATGAAATTTATGGTGGAAAAAAATATTATGTAGTCTTCAGGCTTCTGGATATAATCTCCCCATGGCAGAAGCTGTAAAACAACACATATGAGATTCTCAAAGAAAGAAAATGTAACGTAAGAATTTTATGTAATGTTAAACTATACTTAAGCACAGAGGATACAAATGAACTATATTTTGAGCAGACAGGAACCCAGAAAATATTATTATTCAGTCTTTGTTATGAGAGAGTAAAATTAAGCTAACCAAAGTCCAAGAATTACAACAAAGCAATGGTGATAATCACAAAACATATTTACATGCAATTCAAAACCAAAAACAAATGAATGTGAGCTGAATGTAATGGAATAGGGTATAAATTTTATAGATGCTGACAGTTTAGAAATGACATAACTAAGAAAAGTTAGGAGAGAAGAGAAAAAGAAGGAAAGTTAAGCATATTTTCCTTCGACTTTCAAGGCTGAATGAAAAAGAAAAACATTTGAAGCAAATGAACCAATTAATTGACATGCTAAGTCTATTTAACAGAAAAGTTAAACATGAAGAAAGATAGCATTATTAATTAAATTGGGTGGTTAGTGACACAACACCAGAGACATAATCCATGAAATAATTAATAAGCTGGACTTTATTAAAATGAAAAACTGCTGCTCTGTGCAAGACATAGTCAAAAGAATGAAAAGAGAAGCTGAAAACTGGAAGAGAATTATTTAAAACACATGTTGTAAGGACTGATATCCAAATATATAAAGGACTAGTGTGTGTGTGTGTGTGTGTGTGTGTGTGTGTGTGTGTGTGTGGGTGGGGGTGCCAGTTCTGGGGCCTGAATTTAGAACTTGGGTGCGATATCTTAGCTTTATCACTCAGAGCTGGTGATCTACCATTTGAGCCACACCTTCACTTCCAGCATTTTTTTTTTTTCATGTGAAAAAGAATTTATTAGGCACAAGGGTGGCTGGTGGCCACTTACAAAATGGTTCTCAGGCTTCTTCCAAGGTGTATAGAACTTCAGGGGAAAGTGGAAGCCTGTGTTTTCCCTTCCTGCTCCCTTCATGGCTGCCTGCGAATATCCCCATCCAGTTGGATGACCTCTCCATTGAGGAATGGGTTCTCGATTATGGTCTGTACCAGATGAGCATACTCAGCATGGTCCCCACGTCGGCTGGGAAAGGGTACTTGGCTGCCCAAGAAGTTGCGCACCTTCTCTGGAAGGGTGGCCAGCAGCGGGGGTGCCAAACAAACCTGGAGCAATGGCCATAACTCGGATGCCAACAGGAGCCAGATCCCAAGCAATGGACAGTGTCATGCTCACTATGCCCCCCTTGGATGCAGAATATGTAGCTTGTCCAACCTGACCCTCAAAGGCAGCCACACTATGTTGATGATAACACGTTCGCCTCCTTGGTCTGCTTCTGGCCCATCTCACCAGCAGCCAAGCAGATCACATTGAAGGTGCCTATGAGATTCACATTGAGAACTCGCTGGAAGTCCTCCAGAGTATGGGCCATGTTCTTCTATGCATTGTACGTCTTAATGGCCACTGCAATACCTGCACAGTTGACCGCCACATCTACATGGCCAGACTTTTCTTTGGCTAGAGTCAGGGCTGCTTGAACGTCCTTCTCAGAGGTTACATCGGCTGGGGAGAACACACAGCCCTTTCCTAACTTCTTGGGCTTGGCCTCACCATCCGAGTCAGACAAGTCCAGAAGCACAGCAGTAGCCCCCTGTTTCACCCATCGCTCGGCCGTGGCCAGGCCAAGGCCAGAGGCTCCTCGGGTTATGATAGCAACCAAGCCCTTCACGCTCCGGCACGCTGCAGGCATCTTGCGCGGCCTCACCGCTTCACTTCCAGCTTTTTGCTGGTCAATTGGAGATAAGAGTCTTACAAGATTTCTGTCTGGGCTGGCTTCAAACCTTGATCATCACATCTCAGTCTCCTGAGTAGCCATGAGCCATAAGCTACCAGGGCCTGAGTCAAAGCACTCTTTAAAAATCTATATTAAGAAAGGGATACAATTGTAATAAAAGAAAGAAAGGAAAAGAGAAAGAGAAAGTGAACCACCCAATTTTAATGTGGGGAAAATACTTGAACAGATCTTCCAGTAATATCACAGTCTTAGTGAATTATAAAGAGTAGATGTGTATTCTGTTCACAATCTTCATATTCAGGCAGTCCAAGGGTATGGTGCGGGCATCTTTTGAGGAGCTCTATGCTATGTCCTAATATGGAGGAAGGGAAAGTTAGCATTCAGGAGATAGACAGAAACTCAGCCCACTCATCACTTTATCCCAACCACTCACTTGTAACAGTAACAATTCCTTATGATGTTCTTGCCTAGGTACAAAGCCATCATTTGTAGACACTTCTTCCATTTTGCTAACCAGAACATACCAGTAGCATGGTGCTTTTTGGTACCAACAGGAAATAATTATTAACAAAAATGCAACTGCAAGCATTAAAATCATGTGTTCAGCTGTAATCATTGAACACACCCAGATACACTTGGATTAATGTTTTTAGCTTGCCAAATTCAAAACATCAAGTTTTCAGATCATATTTTAGTGATCACCCTGATCTCTGCTTGAGAAACCTTTTGGAATTTTTTTTCTTAATTGTGAAAATACCATACAGAGGGGTTACAATTACATAGGCAAGGTAATGAGTATATTTCTTATCAAGCATTGTTGCCTCCTCCTTTGTTTCCCCTTCCCATCCCTTCCCATCTTTCCCTCCCCCCAAAAGTTGTAAAGTTCGTTTTTTCGACATAACTACTTGTACATCTCATTGTTGCAATGGGTCCACCTGTATCCCTATTTAAATGATTTGTTTTTTCCCTTCTGCTCCACAAATTATACCAACATCAGATACAATGAAAGCAGGGGTTATACTGTGGGGGAGGGACATACAAAGCAACAAAGAAATATCTTATAAATATGTTAGAAACAGTAGCAAGAAAGAAAAAACCTTTTGAGTCCTTATCTTAGGGTTCATTTCACCTAACATCAACTCATCTGACCTTTTCTGCTTGTCTCAGACCTATACTAGTTATTGCAAATAAGGGAAACCATGGGACCTATGTTTCTTTGGGCCTGGCTTAAAAAAAACCATCTCCAGACAGCTAGCTGTGGTATGTCCTTGGTGAGTGAAATGTGATTTTAAGAAATCACGTGACATTTGCTGCTCCAATCTGACACCCAAAAGCATTATTCTGTGGTTGGTTTTAAACACTTAAAACAGAGTGCATGTTTGAAGGAATTCAGTTTTTTGCCTTTCTGAGAGCAATGAAAAGTCTGAAGAGTAAAAACTTAGGACTCAGCGAAAGTCTGCAGATTTAATGTGTAGTTAATTAGAACACTGGATACATAGCTTGAAGTTGAGGTCTGAAAATATGAAATATTGGAGGTAGAAAACAATGAAAATATTAAGAACCAAAAGACACTTATTTTTAATCTACAGTACTTAATACTACATGGATAGAAGTGAAGTCTTGCAAATATTAGAGATAGTGTCAGAGTCACTGAAAGGGAGCTTGGGATTCCTCTACTAGTCTCTACCCCAAGCATGAAGCCTGAAGACTATGGACTTGCCCAGTGCTGTTCATTACTCAGCTTCCACGGAATACTGCTCCTCATAAGCCATTTGCTGAGAAGAGTTGAACTTGTAGAGGTGCCTCATTAGGAAAATGGTTACATCCTCTTCTTTGCTTCCAGTCCTTTCTCTGCCCATTTTTCTAGCGATAACTGCTACAGAGGTCCCTTCAAGGCAAGATGAAAGAAAACAGACAAGTATTTGAAAGAAACAGGTGCTTGAAATTTGTTCCCTTGTGAGAAAAAAAGATGGGAAACAGTTAGGCCTCTCTCACAAGACAGAATTAATGTTTAATCCATGACTGAGTAAAGACTATAGACAGAGTTAATTTGTTCTTGAACATGTTCTGCATGTGCTTAAGATTGATTTTTTTAAAGTAACAATTCAGGTTGAAGCTCCACACCCTGGGTTATTCATTGCTTTCAATATTCTAACATGGACAGTGCTTTAAGCAACCACAACTACCAAAAATACTGACCCCAAACCATTTAATTTATCATGTAAAATAAAAACAGTATGGTACAAGCATAATAACTACACAGACATTATCACTGAAAGCATGGCTTTTTTTTTTTTGGTTAGGGAAATCTCAACAAAATGGTCATGTTTAGACCCAAAATCTACATTCTTTCATCATGCCACATTACATTGCACAGAAGTGATGATTTCTCCTGTGTTTGCTTAAATTTGCTATGCTAAAATAAAGTTTGTCAGAGATAGATTTACTTCCTTTGGGACTTATTTCCAAGTTGCAATACTAAGGGTAATACAATTACTATTCTGCAGCACACTGGCAATAACCCATGATATACGAAGTAACTGCTAGTATTATAGAGAGTTTTAATAGCTCCATCCTTAAAGGACTGTGAAGCCTGATTAGCACACATCTTGAATAATTATAAATTATTCCCGGGAACAAATATTGTCCCACTATGTTTGATTCTTTTCAACATGATAGCCCAAGAACTCTTATGATGAACTGTAAGTTTTCTCTTTTTTTGCAATTGTATATGTGGAGATAATTATGTGAAACAAACTACTTTCAAATGTTTGTACACATATACATATATACAGCATACAACCTCTCCTGACTTCTACAACCATTTTAAATGTTTGGATGGTATATTTCCCCTATGTTTTACTCTTGGATGTGGTCTTTACAAACTAAGTGGCTTATATGTCCATTTGCTAGGATTATCATAACAAAATAATACCAACTGGGTAGTTTATTCAAGACAAATTAATTTTCTCACAGTTCTAGAAATTGAATGTTCATGGTCAAAATGTTAGCAGAATTGGTTTCTCCAGAGTCCTCTCTCCTCAGCTTACAGACAGTTGAATTCTTGGTATATCTCTGGGCACATTGGATTTGTATCTTCCTCCTACCCCAGTTACCTCTTTCAAAGCCTTATCTCCAAATAAAGTCTTACTGAGGGTTTCAACCTAAGAATTTGAGAAGACACAATTCTACAACCTCAGGGAAATAATGGAGAGGTGTCTCAGTATTATGCATATAATTTAAGACAGTATCACATTTGTCCACTAGACTCTACATATTCTCTCACAATATATAATTATAAGCCCTGTAAAATTATCATGAACACACATATTCCCAAATGTTCTCTATTGCAGGAGTATTGGTTTATCACCCTCTTTCACTGTAGAAATTGTATACATAATCTTAACATGTGTTCTAGCTGATCAATGTATAAGTGGTTCAAGTTAAAGTAAGTGACATATTTCGGTCCAACTAAAAACAAAAATATATAATTAGTATAAGTCTAGGATAGTCCTAGCAGATGAGCAGAATAGCTCAATAGCTATGTCCAGATGACATATAAAATGGTGCTAAGCAAAATGAACTACAAGAGGTTTTTGTTGTTGTTGTTGTTGTTTTTAATGTACTATAGTGATTTCTTTTTTCTTCTGTGTTTTCCCCCCCTATGGTTTATCCCCTGTTGTCACTGTATTTGATTTTAGTACCCTGCGTATTGTATATATGTTTGTCTGAATTAGGGAAGGGAAGAGAAACAAGAAAATGGAGAGACAAAGGGGGAACCTATGCAACAAGGATACTCACAAACAATATGTTGGAAATGAACTGTACAACTGGGGGGGGGGCGGAGATTGAGGGAAGGGAGAGCAGGAAAAAATGATGGAGGGGGTAAGAAATTTGACAAGAAATGTACTCATTACCTTATGTATGTAAATGTAACCCTTCTGTATATCACCTTGACAATAAAATTAAACTTAAAAAAACAACTAAAAGGATATAGTTATAAAACATACCAAGCAAGTTGAAATCATGTAGGTTAGAGATTAAATACCACTCAACAGAGTACAGACTTAGATGGGAGAAATGTTTAGACATTAAATCTACAAATTTCCTTGAGTCCTGAGTTCTCACTCTTCAGACTTTTCGTTGCTCTCAGAAAGGTGAAAAATGGAATTCCCTCAAACTTCCATTCTGTTTTAAGTACCATATTGTTCTTCCAGTCCTGAGATTAGAACTTATGGCCTGAGAGTATTCCTGAACTTTTTTGTCGGTCATGGGGCTTGAACTCTGGGCCTGGGCGCTGTCCCTCAGCTCAAGGCAAGTGCTCTACCACTTGAGCCACAGAGCTACTTCCAGTTTTCTGAGTGGTTTATTGGAGATAAGAGTTTCTTGCCTGGGCTGGCTTTGAACCACGATCCTCAGATCTCAGCCTTCTGAGTGGCTAGGATTGCAGATGTGAGCCACCTACACCCTGCCTAATCCTGAACTTCTTTGGGCTCAAGGCTAGTGTTCTGCCACTTGAGCCATAGCCCCACTTCCAGCTTTTTCTGAGTAGTTTATTGGAGATAAAAGTCTCACAGACTTTTCTTCCCAGGTTGGCTTTGAACTGTGATCCTTAGATCTCAGCCTCCTGAATAGTAGCATTCCAGGTATGAGCCACTGGCACCTGGCTGATAAAAGTATTTAAAACAAACCATAGAGTAAAGCTGTTGGGTACAATATTAGATTTAAGTGGCAAATATCACTTGATGTCTTAATATCAGACTTTACTCACCAAGGACATACCATGTCTAGTTGTGTGGAGACGGCTATAGAGTATTTCATGAATTTCAAAATGTTTCTCAAGAAGAGGTCAGGGTGATCACTAAAACATGATCTGAAACTTAATGTTTTGAATTTGACAAGCTAAAAAAATTAATCCAAGCATATCTGGGTATGCTCAATGATTAGAGCTAAACAATGACATATGATTGTAATGCTTGTGATTGCAGTTTTGTCAACAACTGTGTCTTGTTGGCACCAAAAATTACAATGTTACCCATGTGTTCTGGTTAACAAAATAGCTGTAAGTGTTCTTTTCTTTTTAATCGGGTGTGGGGTTTGAACCTTGGACCTGGACCCTGTCCCTCAGCTCTTCAGCTCAAGGCTAGCGCTCTACCACTTGAATCACAGTACCACTTCCGGTTTTCTGGTGGTTTATTGGAGATAGGAGTCTCACAGATTTTCTTTCTTAGGCTGGCTTTGAACTGCAATCCTCAGATCTCAGTCTCCTAAGTAGCTAGGTTTACAGGAGTGAGCTATGGATGCCCAGCGCTATGGTTCTTTAAGGTAAAATTAGATACCCCTTTTTACTCGATCTCAAAGATGCTTGGGTTTATTGCTTTTTTTTTTTTTTTTTTTGGATCCGGTCATAGGGCCTGAACTCTGGTCCTGGGCGCTATCCCTCAGCTCTTCAGCTCAAGGCTAGCGCTCTACCACTTGAGCCACAGCGCCACTTCCAGCTTTTTTTCTTTTTGCTTATGTGGTACTGAGGAATCGAACCCAGGGCCTCATGCATGCAAGGCAAGTGCTCTACCACTGAGCCACCTTCTCAGCTCCGGTTTATTGCATTTTTAAAATAAATAAAATGGTAGAGTTGATCCACTTGTTCAGGAAGAGAGGGATTGTACAAAACACAATGCTATGATCACTTAGCAGCTAGGCAGAAGTTAGGTGTAGGCCTATGCTCTGCAATAAAGAATCTTGTTACCAGGTGCTGGTGGCTCACACCTGAAATCCTAGCTTCTCAGGAGGCTGAGATGTAGGGATCATGGTTCAAAGCCAGCCCAAGTAAGAAAGGCCGTGAAACTCTAATCTCAAACTAACCACCAGAAAACTAGAAGTGGAACTGTGGCAGAGCGCTCCCCTTGAGCTGAATTGATGAAGGACAGTGCCCAGGCCCAGAGTTCAAGACCTATGACTGACAGAAAGAAAGAGAAAATAAAAGAATATTGTAAATTTTGTGGACACTTTTCCCTCTCAAAGTGCTCTTGACTGTGCACAATGTATAGTAGTGCATGTCAAATCAGGAAAACAGAAAAGAAAATGTATGAGACTTAATAGCCATTTATGGTTCACTTTGGAAGTTTAAGAAGGAAGGAATTGCCATTGCTGATGATTCTGCAGATCTCAGGTATGATTTTTCTTTACACTCAGAGTCAGAAAGGAGCCACATAAGATTGGGAACACAAACAAAACTATGTAGATAAGCAGGTGAACTCTTGATTTGCACATTTAGCCATCTCTGAGAGCTTGGTAGCAATTACTTAGATTTTTTTTTCTTTCTCTCTCTCTTTTTTTACTTCCAGAAAGTTATTCTACCAGAGGATTATTATAGTAATTGAAATTAAGAATGGAATTGCAGTTGAACCCTAAATAACATGATGTAGATGCTATAACTGCTATTTGGTTGTTATGCTGAGCTATTTGGAACAATGAGGGAGACAGGGTCAAATTGTGAGAGCACTAATTTTAATTTTGGGATTGCAAATTTGTTAGCCTTTCACTATTTCCTTAAAGGAAACCCAAGGTCTGAAGAACTTGCCTGAGGCCTAAGTAGAAAATTAGAGCTTCTCTTGTGCAGGAGGAGATATTTAACTTGTTCTTCCTTTGAGGGTAGCATGGGCTTCACATTCATGGGTCTCCAAATCTGCCACAAAATGAGAGATTTTCTGTGATAAATCAGTTGTAAGAGTTAATTACTTTGGTAATGGTGTCATCCTTTGTAAGTGCTTGCAGAACACAGCATGAGGATGCTACTGTAAAGATGGGACTTGTAGGTATAATTCATCATAAGAAATTCAGGTTAAAGTTCAATGATCATAAAGCATATTTCTGACAGTTAATTTGCTCTTATCTTTTTCAGCTAAGCATTAGCAGACATTTAATGAATCAGTATTAACATGGATGACTAACACATACTCTACATAGATTTATCAGAGGATTGAGCAAATTATTATGGTAATTAAAATCAAGAAGTCACAAAAAAGTAAATAGAGTCATAAGAAACAAATCAGTAAGAAAAAAAATGGGGCATGATTTGAAAAATAAAAGGAGTGGGCATAGTATTTCCTACATTATCTTCAAAATGATTGTAGGTTGAACGTTTTTTCCTATCTCTTAAAAATGTAAGAAATTATCCATGCATATTGCTGTATTCCAGCAAACAGTTCTAGATGAGAGTCCTTAGCTGTATAAGCCCCCAATAAATAAGCACTACTTACAGTGTTGAATGTTATTATAACATATATATATATACACACATAAATACTGTTACTAATGTAATCAGAGTAATATATATATAATATTGATTTGCATTACTTCAGTAAATATTAGTATGTCATTTTGAGAAATTGATTACATAATATAACAATAAGGGCATTAATTGAAACAAAACACAAAAAGTATCAAGTGTTCTTCATTTCAAAAAGTAGATCTTAAGAAGAACCTGGTGGTTGTAAGCAGATTTTACTCTCAATTTCATATTCTTCTGAATGATTTAAATCTTACCCATAAACAAATATTGCTTTTATGACAGATGGCTTGAAAAAGCAAAGACAAAGAGGCTAAAATGGGCAAACAGCCTAGATGGTTCTAATATTTTTACCCTTTAAAAAGACAAAGTATTTAATTAATGGATTTTTTAATATTTGTAGTAAAATCTACAAATACTAGCAAAAATCTTTATGCCTTGAAAAATTATTATGTCTGACAGAAACCAATCTACCTCCCTTTAATCCTGACTTCCAGGCAGTCTGGTACTGTTCTTTCTCGTCGTGTATACTCTATCTGTGTAAGAGAAGTTCTGGCTCAGAGCATTTTGTGTGGGCAACCTGAATAATGACTTTAAAGAACACCAAGGACAGTTCATTCTTTGAGAAGGTTGGTCTCTGTGGTCTACTTTTATTATTTTTTATTCTGAGCTAATTCTTGGATCCACTAGAAGAAAATCTTTGTTTATTTGCCTTTATCTGAGTCATTTAAGCAGACATTTCAGCTGGGGAAATACATGTGAGGACAAATAAAATAAAAAGTGTGATTGTTTGGTATTGTGTTTCTTTCTAGTACATGACAGAGTCTCCTCTATGAGAACTCTTGAGAGAAATTTCTTTCTGGTCTTGAGTACAGTTAAAAGCAACTGACAGGGGTAGGAAGGTGGCTCAGTGGTAGAGTGCTTGCCTTGCATGCATGAGGCCCTAGTTCAATTCCTCAGCACCACATAAGCAAAAAGAAGAATGCCAGAAGTGGTGCTGTGGCTCAAGTGGTAGAGCACTAGTCTTGAGCTGAAGAGCTGAGGGACAGCGCCCAGGCCCAGAGTTCAGGCCCCACAACCGGACCCCCCCCCCCCCCACCAAAATAAAGCAACTGACAATGGTACTCAATAGACACTATATTGAAAATGAACTATACAACTTGTGGGTGGGGATGGGAGGGGGGGAGGGAGATAGAGAGAGAAGGGGTGACATTGTCCATAAAGCAATCTACTCTTTACCTGACTTATGTAATTGTAACCCCTCTACATAGCACCTTTGTAATAATAGTATTTTTAGAGCACCATAAAAAAAAACCAACTGATCAGATAACTTGTTTTTGCATTGTAGATAATATGGATTTCACAACAAAGCCAGTTTGTGGTTTTATAATATTTATAATGTATAACCTAGATGTCTCTACACCAGCTTGAGGACACAAACAAGTCACAGTAGCATTAATTCCTAAATACTATTATTTGATTTTTCTTATCACCCTACAGAGAAGATTCCTATCTTGAGAATGTTTCATATGTGCTTGAGAAGAATGTGGGTCCTGCAGTTTGGGGGGATTGTTCTACAGATTACAGCACCATACTGCTCTGTGTGTGTATATGTGTGTGCTGGTCCTGGGACTTGGTCTCAGGGCCTGAGTGCTGCCCCTGAGCTTTTTTGCTCAAGGCTAGCACTTTACTATTTGAGCCACAGCTCCACTTCCGGATTTTTGGTGGTTAATTGGAGATAAGAGGCTCACAAACTTTCCTATCCGGGCCGGCTTTGGACTGTATTTTTTCAGATCTCAACCTCTTGAGTAGCTAGGATTTCATGTATGAGCCAAAAGCACTTGGCTTCAATAGAATTACTTTTAAGAGTCTAAATCCTGGGAAGCATCTCTAAAAGTTGACATATTCAATATCCACATAGAAATATCCACATAGAAATAAATATCCACATAGAAAACAAATGACAAATGGCTGAAGAACAAAAGGATGAAGAAACCACTACTTAAAATTCTAATGTGTTCCTCTCCAGCATTGATATTATAACTCCTTTAGAATTAGAAAAGAAGTGAAACAAAACACATACTGTTTTGGGGGAAATTGGAAATGTATTCTAAGAATGTCAAGGCTTTGCCTATCATCTCTTGATAATTAGCTGGAAGACAATACAAAGTAGAGGACTTGTCAAACTGACTTGGGCCACTTCCCAGTTTGGCACTCACAGTGCTTGTAAATCTGTGCAGGTCACTTAACTTCTCTGTGTCCTAGTTTCCACACTCCTAAAACCCGGATAATAGTAATGCATATTTAATAAGGCTGCTATGTGGATTAAAATAATACACGTAAAATGCTTCAAATGTTGGCTTCTCCTTATTAGATGAGATGTTAAATCAATTCCCTATTATAATCTGATCTACAATTAGAAAAATAATCCCAACCATTTCTAGTAACAAGATTTGTACACTTTTCAGTGAAACCATTCATTTGTAGCTAGTATTAGGTGTTGAATGGGTTTTTTTTAGAACATATATTTACCTTCCATCTGATGAAAACAGAATATTTTTTAAGATTTGTGTGGTTTATATTGCCTTATTGAAACTGAAGGTGAAACTATGACCCCATCATTTAAAAACAATTGCTCTTTGTCAAATGACAGCAGTTGAAAACCTTATTTTTTTAATGTACATATGCTTTTTCTAAAAAAAAAAAACTATGAAAATACACTGTTCTTTCAGGACTTAGACCTCAAATGCAAAAGCTTTCATATTTTTGTCCATCTTCAAAGACTGACCTGTATATTTCCTAATGATGCTAGAATCATCTTTATATATTTGATAACTTCAGAAAAAGCAAATTCTTTGAGATTAGCCAAATAACAGGCATAATGTTAAGTGGTTGTTTGCATCATTTCCATTTTCTGAAATTAAAACAACTTTGCAATTTAAATTTCTCAAGTAAGTATTTTTTAATAATTAAAATTAAAGTTCTCACCAGAATTTTGAACTTACGGTGCAAGGAAAAAAAAAATGATGAAGAAGGCAATGTTTATGTAGGGAAGCTGAGCAGTTGCTCTGCAATGAGTTCCAGATGCTGTAGCCTTGAAACCTTGGTTTCTATGAAGGATCTTGTGTCTCCTGATAAAAGAAACTCAAGAGGATGCATTTCCTTTGAAAACCAAAGTCACAATCCCTGCAGTAGCTGCAGGTCCAGAAAAGAGGAATTACTTCCACTAGCAGGTCATGTCAATCCACCTGACAAGACCATGTTGGAGCCAGGCTTGCTAGAGAAGTCAGAACATCTCAGAGGAATTTGGATGTATAAATACTAATCTTTTTTACAGATCCTGCTCCTCTTTTCAAGCTACTGCTCATTTATCACAGTTCAAAATCATGGCAAGTTCCACTATAGTTATGAAAAACAAGTCAGAATTTATCGAATGGCTTGTGATTTTAGGTTTTTCTATAAAGAAAGGTTTAATGGCTTTTTAATTTTCTTTTATGTAAAAAATTATGACATAAATACCTGACAAAATAAATCAAAGGCTTTATTCTATGATAATATTTTACGATGAGTCTTACAGATGCCATTATATTTAAAGTAAATATTCATTGTGTGATCTGTGGAAAGGAAGACTTCCTGCTATCAGTTTTACAAACCTGTTAAGTCATGATGGATTTACTGAGTAAAACTATAGAGCACTGACATTTAAACTTGTACCTCACTCCCAATCTCACAGCTTTCACCATTGTCCTTATAATTTGTCTCCAAACTAAAATGGTCAAATATGTAAATAGCTCCTATCTTTTCCCTACTTAAGATCCTCTAATAGGTTTCCATTGCATTCAAAATAAAATGCAAATTCCTGATCCTGGATTCATATTCTGACTTTTTAAATGATATCTATGATTTTATGTTAGCATGTTGAACTTAGGGAGTAAATTTTCCAAGCAAGATAAACTACTAAGATATGTTTTGATGGCTCTGAAAATTGTATCATGATTTCTGCCCTTATCACCTTCATATTATTACTTTGACTATAGGTTATCTTGAGTTGGGATTATGTGTTCTCTAGGCTCTGAAAAGCATGGACCCAACTATGGAATGCAGAAACTTTTCACATTTGCTTTCAAGAACCTGCAAATAAGTTTTACAAGCCATTTTGTTTGTTTTAGATAAACAAGCCATTTTACCTCCAATAGTAATTAGCAAATTCGATTTGTCCAAATAACAGTTGTAACTCAGAAACAGAAGGATGGGAGATGACTCATATAATCATTTCTGATTGTTTTTATGCAAGCAGAAAAAGGTAATGCATACTGTCAATTGCTAGCATGTGTACTAAGTAGTTATTCTGTGAGTACAGACTTTACATATGTTTAGATAACCTTCAGTTAAGCTCTTGCTTCTATCTGTGGACAAACTATACTATTGTACTAATTTCTTCCTTTTAAAATCATTATTGTGAAGAGGATGCTGAAAAGCAATGGTGAAAAGAAACAGAAAGAGGTAGCTAAGATTTCCCTCCTAAATTAAAATTTCATGTATTACTTGTTATATAGGCCTCTTTCCAATGCTTTATATTTATATTTCCAACAGATTAACACTTGGAAAATCTTATAGGAAGTAGGACATAATGACTTTTGGAATCCTATTACTCTCATGATTTGCACTTGAAACCACATTACTCTCATTATTTACATTAGAATTGACTTTCATTTGTTTACTTAGGGAGCATGGAGAAGAGACAATAGCATTCTGCGGTTAGTTTTCATTTCTTCTAAACAAGCATAAGCTCCTTGTATACATTTGTACTTTATTTTTTCTATATTTTTATTGTAAAGATACTCTACAGAGGGGTTACAGTTACATGAGCAAGGTAATGACTCCATTTCCTATCGATATGATTCCATTTCTTATTGTTACCCATTCCTTTGTTTTTCCCCTACCATCCCTTTTCTCCCATTTGTACTTTAATACAATCTATGATGGCAATTTCCTCTATATAAAATAGCAATTCCTGGGCTGGGAAGGTGGCTCAGTGGTAGAGCGCTTGCCTTACATGCCTGAGGCCCTGGGTTCCATTCCCCAGCATCACATAAGCAAAAAGAAAAAAAGCTGGAAGTGGCGCTGTGGCTCAAGTGGTAGAGCCCTAGCCTTGAGCTGAAAAGCTGAGGGACAGCACCCAGGCCCAGAGTTCAGGCCCCATGACTGGACCCCCCCCCCCAAGAAAAAATAGCAATTCCTATTTTCCAATTCAAACTCTACCATTTTTCCACTGTAAACACTGAATACTTGCAAAAAGCTAGAGTCTAGTCTATGAGGGACAGATGTGTTACCACAAAACAACTGGTAGGTGTTTTGCAAAGTAAAATAATAGTGTCTGTTTTACACTTGAGAAAGCAGTGTAAGGGGCTTATCCAAATGCATACTTTTTGTAATTAAACTATATTGAATAGCTAAGGAATTTTCTTCAATCTTAGCCTGGTAAATACTTTTGCTTGGTAAGCTCAGCTAGTGAAAGGTTAAAGTTCAATGTTAATGAGGTCAAAGTTGTAAATGTGAACTTGAAGTCAAGCATTCTCTCTGATCCATAACTGAAAGTTCAACAAGTAAGCCTTGCCAATCAGTATGTGCTGTTGTTCATAAGGAAGAAAGAGTGAAAAACCTGAGAAGTTCAGTAAAAATCTATCACCCTATTCAGGCCATATTCAGCCATACTCAGGAAACACAAATGTTGCCTGGTAGTCAAAGCTTTATTTTTATTAAAAAAAACAATAACATATTTAAACTAGGAAGTCATCATAATTTCCTCTCTAATAGCCAAACAATGGGAAAGAAAATTCGAGAATGATTGAGCTGGATGCCACTCAGATCTTTCTGGCACAATCCTTTCATCTGACAAGTGAGAGAACAAATGAAAATAGATAGGCAGGGACAGAGGCGAGGGTTTGGGGTTATTTTTTCAACATCTTTAGGGCAGAAGTAAAGAACAGAAAATAGAATTCATTTTTTCTGACTCCTAATTTTTTACTTTTTTAACCAAACTGGAAAGGGTATGGGGTCCAAAGCCTGAGAGAAGCAATTTGCTAAACATGTAACAAGCCTGTCTTTAGATATATAAGAATAACCGTATTTCTTAAAAAAAAAAAAAAAAGTGACCAATTCTGCTATGCTCATATTTACCTCAAGCTTATAAATTTTACATTTTGAAATTTCCTTCTTTCCATTACTGGTTCATGCTTTCAGAATTTAAAGCATTTTTCTATGAGCAATGACCCTAGCATTGCCTTTCATCTATAAACTATCAACCAGCCTCTCTCGGCTTGTATTGCTGAAAAAATTGTGCATGTTCATTTTGACTCCTTAACATTCTTCTCATTATGTAGACATTTTCTAAACTGATTGATCATTTTATAGAAGAATTGATTTCTGTCAGCTGTCTCTATGTGTACATGAAGTTTCATTTCATCTTTAAATTGTATAACTTGGTAAGCAGTTGACAATGACAAACAACAAACAGGTCAAACAGCTATACAGCAAGGAAAATAAAATAAGAACCCACTTTTTTAGTACAAACTTGACTAAAATTGATTTCAATAAGTTAGAATAACATTTTTTTCTTTTAATGAACTCAGAACAAGTGAAGAGAAAGAGATCTGGTGTGTTAGAATAAAATTTAAAAAAGATTTTCATCTAAATATCTAACTTTTGTTTTGGGGTGTGAGCTTGGGAGCTTGAGCTTACTAGGTGAGTGATCTACCATTTGGGCCAAAACTCAAGCTCAATGTCTAACTTCAAATTTAGTTTTTAAATTGATTTCATATTTCTATTATATCTAAATGAAAACTAAATGAAAGTATTATTCTGATTTATTACATTTTTGCTTTAAATTATGTTAGCTTAAAACAGAAGTGATGAAATTATTATTTTTTATTGTTATTGTCAAGTAGATATACAGAGGAGTTATACAGTTGCATGAATCAGATAATGATAATGAGTACAATTCTTTTTGAACCATGTCTCTCCTTCCAGTGCTCTCTCCTAGTTTTTCCCTCTTGTCCCCACCCACAAGATATCAGTTCATTTTCCACCTAGTGTCTAGTGAATATCACTCTTGTATTCATTCATCCTTGTTCCTCCATCTATGTGCCCACCCTTAACCTCCAAATACAAGCAAACTAACAAACAAGCACTAGAGAAATAGTCCTAGATTTTCTTTCATTCAAAAGAACAGATTCTAGTTGCAAATATAAGTCATGATCATTTCCTTCTACAGGAAAGTCTCTTCCTTAACAGTACAGTTTACAGAGATTTACTGTACCAGACAACTGGTTTAGATCCATACAGGCTGCTTAGGGAGGCAGACATGCATAACCTAACTCAAGAAATGCTTAAGTTCACTTCAGTGTGGTCTTTGAGTACTTATTCATCCTGGGACTAATCCTAGATGAAATTAATACATTTTCCAGAAGATTCTAGTACCTTTTGTTACAGACTTTCTAAGCCTTAAGCAGGAAACTTCAGGCTTTAGCACATCAGGCCTAACCAGAAAGGCCAGTAATGGCTGTAAAATGACTTAATTTAAAATGAGTCTCAAAGTAAGACCTAAGTGCCACAAAGCAATTCAAGTAGGAGAAGACTGACAGGGTTGTCAGTGGTACAGCATCTGTATTTGCATTTGACCTAAAAACCCTTTCAACAAACGTCTGCCAGGACAAAAAAAGGAAAAAAGAAAAAAAAAGAAAAAGATGGGGGAGAGAAAGAAAGAAAGGCTGTTTTGTAATAAAAGATTAACGACACAGCAAACAGAGCAAACTGCCTGGTCCTGCCAAGAGAATCTTATATCCTAAATCCAACTGTCATCTAGAATCTAATAGTCTTTGGAATGAACGCCATCATTAAGATTGTATAAATGGTTTTCTGGCAGGCTAAAGTTAGGAAAAGGAAGACAAAAACAAGATACTACGTCATCTTTTTCACTGCCACGAAGCCACAGGTTCAAAGATGAAGACTGAGCTGTTTCTCAACTTGGATAGATGTCTTTTGTAAACACTCATGTCCCGCTCATTTCTGGTCTGGTTATAGATTTGTGATTATTTCTTAGCATAAGGAGTTGGAAAAACTATCAATTTGATTAGATTGACCATAGGTCATAGTCTAGTTGACAAAGTTTGGACAAGGAAACCAAAAGTATTTTAACATTGGAGGGGTTTTTTTCTGCTTAGTATAATAATATGAAATTCATTGTCCAGGTCTTGCAAAGACATGTACAAGCTAGAGGAAAATAATTAAATATTTTGTCTATAGTTACTTGCCCATTGTTACTTGGTGTTCCTATCTGTAACACATAGATGGATTCACAGCTTCTATTCCAAATTTGAAGGTAATCTCGTTATACAGTGCATGCTGTAGAAGTGTTGAAAATTGATCAGATGCATGTGCTCTTGTTAAGAAAAAAAGTAAAATTCTGAAGTAATTTTATAGTACTTTCCAGATATGCCTAAGTCCAGTTTCAGCTGCTATTAACATAAGGAGAGCTCTCTTGAAGCTATTTACAGAATGAACTGTCTCTAGGGGTTTAGTAAATTGCATGCTTTTGAGGTAATTTCCTTAGAAAGAAGCTTTTATACCTCACTCTGAAATCTCCTGGACACCTTCTATGGAACTATAGTCGACTTTCATAAACAGCATAATGACTACATGTCAAAGGAAGAGTGATAAACTGTAGTCTTCAAAGAAATAGAAGGAGCCAACAAGCTCCTTTCTGCTATTGACATGTATAACATAAAATTAACCCACAAAGACATTCAAAACTATACTTTCTTTTGCAAAGGCAGATAATTATTTTCATTGTTATGAAGCAACTGCAGCTCCCTTGTTTATTACTTTTTTATTAGAAAAAAAGAATTTCTTCAACAATGTAAGGACTTTTAAAAATATGCTCCTTTATAAAAATCATATATGGTTTATTAGACTTATAGCATGACTTGAATTAGAAAGAGTATCTTTTATTCCCTCTTAGAAACATTTACTTAGTTCTTTATTTTTGCTTGCAACTATGAAGTCCAAGCATTAAGCAACATGAAGCAATCATGCTATGTGTCCAAGATTGGTGCCATACATGGTCCTAAATTTTAATATAACACAGATTTCACATGTCCTTTGTAGAAAAAATGAGATATGGAAAATCAGCCACATAATATGAACTAGGAAACAATCTAAATTCCCAAGGAGTTATCAATTAAAGGCTATAAAGGGATATATACACATGCAAATATACATGCACATATACACATGCAAATCAATATCTTTTCATTGAGAAATTAGGGAATCTTAAATAACCTTCATGTTTATAACCTGCCTCAGATAGCATTCTGTTTCATTTTCTGCATCTTTCCTAAGTAGATAAGTGGCTGGCCCTGTGGCTAATGGGCAGCTCCTCATCTTGTGGTGGCCTCATATAGAAGCATTTACTCAGATCTGAGCATTTTATGTAATTTATTTTAAAAAATTTTTGAGCTTTTCTGAATGCAGCCACATACTGTAAGTCAGGCATTTAAAAATGAAATTATTCTGCCAAAATCAATTAATTACAAGAATATAAAATATTTGAATGAACTTGTTTCAATAATAAATATTTCTATACATAATAGAAACAGAGGAAATATCTTATTATATTGGGAAGTTAATCTAAAATAGAATTGTTTTTTGGTTCCTAAGGTTAAAAAAAGTCATGTTGAGAAATTGGATATCATATAATTAATAAATTATAATTTTAAATTATTTTCCTTAGTACTTCTGGGGGGCTTTCAAAAAGGTTTAAAAATAATTGAGTATGTCTAGGATGGTCCTAGCAGAGGATTATAATAGCTCAATAGCTATGTATATATGTCCATATAAAAAGATGCTAATTGAAATGTACTCCAAGAAATGAAACAAGAAGTTTTGTTTTGTTTTGTGTTTAATGTACTGTGTGCAGTTATTTCTTTTTTCATTTTTTCCCCCTTTGGTTAATCTCCTGTTGTAACTATTTTAATTTTGTGTACCCTGTGTCATATATTATATATATATATATATATATACACACACACACACACACATATATAAACATACATATATATATATATATATGTTTATCTGATTTGGGGAAGGAAGGGGAATAACAAAATTGTGAGGGCAAAGGGTGAAACAATGCAACAGCAATATTCAAAAGATACTATGTGGAAGTGAACTTATAATTTGGGAGGAGGAGAGTTGGGAGGGAAGTGGGAGAAAACAAGGGAAGAGGTAACAAGTTGGACAAGAAATGTACTCATCACCTGACTTATGTAACTGTAACCCCTCTGTATATCACCTTTACAATAAAATTAAATTAGAAATAAAATATTAGAGGTAAAATTTTTTTCATAAAATGTTTTAAATATATTTTCTTTTCTGATCTTCACAGTAGCTTCATGACATAGACAGGGCTAGTTGCATTTACCAAATGGGAATTTGATGCTAAAGCACTTAAGTTACTTGTCTAAGTTTATGAAAGAAAAATATAATGAAGCCAAGTATAGCAGTTATATTATCTCAAGTCTAGTCTAATGTTTTCACTGTTTAGATTCCTAATATAATAAGACATAGAAGTGTTTTCAGACTCATCCTCAAATTTCCATAGATTCATTGATTTCCCATGGCATCAATACTTGTAAAAAAACATGAAGCCAGCCCTATTTTCCAATACTGCTGGGATCTATATGTCACTGTCCCTCTCCTGGGACTTCAGAAATCATCTCTGTGTCAGCAACTGAAGGGAAAAGGCCTTGAGAACCTCTCTCCAGCCCTTTAGCTGCAGTCCCTTCTAGATGTTCAGTAGCTAAAAATCAGATGATAGATAAAGGGTGACTTGAAAGTCACCAGTATATATGACATTGAGAAAGAACATCTGAAATCTGACACATATTAATATTAAATCTAAGAAGTACATAACAAGTACCAGACAAAAAGTACCAGACATATGAGTTCAGATATATTACTGAATGTTTGCACATAATAGTTTCTATTAATAGCTAACAGTTCAAAGATGAGTGAGCACTAGTATATCCAAAGGGAAATAAGCAATTTTAAATTTAATTTAATCATACTAATATTACTTGAACAAATCAATTTACCTATGCCCCTATATATTTTCCAACATTTTTGTACAATGTACGTTCTTCTAAGTAGTGAAAAAAACAATATCAGTCTTTTGAAGTAAAGCTAAAATAGATTATGTAAAGATTTTCCTTCATAAATTCCTGTTTAGAACACCTTATCTTTCATGTACTTCTCCATAGTTGCTGACTCTTATACCCAGTCCAAATAAATACACATAAAGGAGCTATCAAGTCAGCATAACTATGCTGCAAGTAGAGGTAAATGTGGAAGAGAAACATTTGTCTCCGTGCTTAGTCAAGCAGATCAAGGCAGGAAAACTGCACACAAAAGCAGCTTTCATTGTCCAGGGATTAAATGTCTTAGTATTTATTGTAAGAACGTGGGACATCAGCTATGATTAATTTTTCCCTTTAAGAAAATGTGTGAAAAAGGAAACTGACAGAATTTAATCCCAAAATTACCTCATTTTCAATCATAAGTATTCTCAGAAGGTGAAAGGTGGATTTATTTTGTAGGAATTTCTTTTTAATTAATTTAATTTGTTTGGGCTGGCAAAAGCGTCAACTTCATGCTATCATCTGGAAACTGAATGCTGAAGGGGGTCAGCAGAAGTTAGTTCATTTTCTCTAATTGGAATCTGAAATGGTTCATCTTTGGAAGGATGAAGGGAGCTTAGTAGAAGAAATGAAATTCTTCAACAAAAGGCTTTGATTTGCAAGAGACAACTTGTTCCTGGAAAGGAACAACTTTGAACTCTCCTGAGGTTTTAGTGGTGGGTTTTAGGAGTCACTGGTTTACTGTGTAAGACACCACATCCCCTCCATTAGTGATTCCCAAACACTTTATAAAAAAAGGGAAATGAAGGGAAGGGAATGGAAGTAACAGAAAGGTAGGGAAGGGAAGGAGACAAATCTGCATAATAGCTTTTCTTTTAAGGATATACATAATGGTAATGTCATTGGAATAAGTGTTTTATTGTGAGAGATTACCACCATACATTTGAAGATATAAGCTTCATGAGAGTCTAAACAATGAATGTGTCAAAAGATGAAACTTCACCACTTTTTTCTTATATCAACATCCATTTTTTCCCCCCAAACATACTCATAGACGTGATTTAAGCGTTGATCTCAGTGTGTCCCTGCAGACTACCAGTAAGGTTCTTCATTACAATTCCAAGTGAAATCACTGCAAAAGTGTTTTTATGAGCTCCCCTGGAAAGCCCACCGATGGCTGGAATCAAGGCTCACATGTTATTTGTCTATGTCCCTCTCTCTGCAGTTTTTCTCTAGGCTGGCTTCTAGCAACTCTAGGCCTATCTATCTCAGGAGAGAAAACCTCCATCCCTGTATCTTTGTCAGTCCTGGATTGGGCTTTACTGATTTAACTTAAGTCTTCTGCCTACCTCTTAGCCAATTACTGCATTCCAAGGAATGAATGCTCTTACTGGCAGTATAAAATCCAGCATCCACTTTACAGAAGACACTCATTTGCACTAAATGCAAAGTGCAAGAGATGTATTCCCAGAAGAAATTTAGGTGTTTTACCAAAACAAGAGTTAGTGTTCTACCAAAAGCAAAATTACTCAAGTCACTCCACCTCAGAAATTTGTGCAACAACAAAGGAAGTTTGCTTAACGACCATATTCTGGTAGGTCCTGGATCCACAGGGATCATGGCACTGTGGCTCTCAGGTTGGATGCAAAGGCACTGCAGGCTGGCCCTGGCAGTTGTGACCAGTGAGGAATAACAGGAAATTCCTCATGCTGTGGATCCACAAAGCCTGATGATTTGGAGGGTGGGGGGATTGGGTACTGAAGTTAGAACTCAAGATCTCATGCTTACTCAACTACTTGCCTTTCTGGTGCTCTACTACTTCAACCATACTTCCAGCCCTGTTCTTGACTCTACTTTTGGACTCTCCTGAACTTTTTCTACCTAGGTTGCATTGAAATTGCATTCCTCTCTCAGCCTCCTGACAGTTAAAATTACAGAAGAAGCCAGTGGTGCCTGATAATTTTAATATAAATGTGAGGAAAGAAGCCAAATGGTAAGAATAACAGAACTTCCTACCAGCCTGCTATGATGAGTGCTTGGTATTTGATGACTAATATTTATATGACAACCCATATTATTTACAGAAAGTATTTGAATATACATAAATCCGGGCCATTGTAAAAATTATATGGCACTTTATGAATTGGTAACCATTCTGTATATCTAATATTTTTAAGATTTGGAAACTGAACATATTCCTAAGTATACCAAAATTTCTCTTAATATGAAATATTGAGAATTTACAAAATACACAATTAAATTAGTATGTCCAATAAGAATACAGGTTTTGTAGTTAGACTGAAAGGGTTCCAGTTCCCACTTCCAAAACAGACCAAAAATAAAGAAAGAAAGAGAGAAGTGTTTCATCATTTCTAGTAGGGTGGTCTTGGCAAAGACTGAAAAGTCTCAGTCTCAGTTCATCTTTAAAATAGAAATTAAAGCAATACCTACCTCATAGGTTGATATAGGGATTAATAAAGCTATTGCTTTAAGGCATTAACGTATTTGACACATAAGTAACTTCTCGATAAATGCCAGCTGCTATGGGTCACTTCCCAAGAAAGTCTGAAATGGCCAGGGTATACCCATTACCACATTTCAAGCATCAGGGAAAATGGTAGCCTAAGCACATTTAGATACCATTGTCTGAAACTCTGAAAAGCAGACTTGCCAAGCAATGAAGAAGAGGTATATAGTAGACTCCTTGGGTTCCAAGGAGTCCACCAATGAGGGAAAACCATGAATAGTCAGAATACATAGAGTTCTGAACTGCAGATACTTGATTCATTTTTCCCATAATGCCACTCAACTTTCACTAAAGACATGCTCCTTTCAATAAATCTAAATTTTGGCTATTGTACTATTCACAGTAGCCAAACTAAGGAGTCAACCATGGTGCTCAACAACAGATGAGTGGATAGAGAAGATATGGTATGTACATACCATGGAATATTACACAGGGATAAAGGAAAATGAAACAATTCCTTCCTTGTACATAGGGAGCCAATATTTAGTGGAAAAAGCCAAGAAACACAGGAACACAGGACATCAGGACATCTGCCTTTAAACCTCGGCCCACCATGTGCAATGAAGCCTACCTAAAATAAATAAATAGGATGTAGTATTTCAGGAGACAAATAGAGTAGCATAATGTGTGGCAAAATCAGTATGGTTTTAAAAAAATTATGGAGCCAACATAAAATAGCATTAAAATGAAGCTGAATTGATTTTCAAGTCTCAGTGGAAATTAGAATAGTTTCCCACAGTTAACATTCTATACAGAACTTTTATGGTCACTAAAATTAATTTTTGCATATTTTTGGGATCATACTGCTGACTTAATCCCAAGAACAATTGTTGAAGATACAATGTAGATTGCTTTTATAAGCAGTAGAAATTTTAGACCTGAAAGAGCATCATTTGGCAGACTTTTCTTTCCCTACTTAAACAGTGATATTTAAATTGCAAAATATTTTTCATGTAGTTCTGCAAGAATAGATATACATTTTTAAAACTTCTCTGATTATTGGAATTGGCCCTAGAATTTTCTCAAAGGGTAGATTCTCAGCTGCATCCAAAATTAGTACCCTGAAAAGTTGAGCTCAGATTATCTGTGTTATTTCTAAGAATTTCTGGACAAAGCTTCTAGTTTTTAAGCACAGCTCTTGAACATTCCACACTAACTATGTCTGGAAAGCGTTTATTGTTAAAAAAGAAATTGTACTCATGTCATTCATAAGCACATCCACTCAGTGGACAATGGGTGATAGAATAGTTGTCAAGCTAAATAATCATGCCTACTATCCTGATAAAAAGAAATGTGTAAACTGGGCACTAGTGGCTACTCAGGAGGCTGAGATCTGAGGCTCATGGTTCAAAGCCAGCCCGGGAAGGAAAGTCTGTGAGACTCTTTTCACCAATAAACCACCAGAAATCTGGAAGTAGCACTGTGGCTCAAGTGGTAAAGCGCTAGCCTTGGGCTGAAGAGCTAAAGGACAGCACCCAGGCCCAGAGTTCAAGCCCCATGACTGACAAAAAAATAAGTGAATGCAAAATTCAAATTTTATTAACACTAAGAGGGCATTGATTGCATGGTACATCATCATGTATGTACCAAGAGGAGCCAAAGGTACTAATTAAGCTAGCATTCCATAAGTTGTAAGATTATGGTTTTAAAGATGATTAAAACATGCATCTTAAAATTGATGAAGTGTATAATAAATCCTACTTTTGTAATTGGAGTTATGTTGTCTGTCAGGTTGGTATTAAGTAAAAGAGGGAGATAACCATTAGAATATTACAAGGGGAAACACACACCCATATTAATGATTCACACAAGAAACCTCTGTTGATATCTTATATGAATCTTCTCCTAAAGCTCTTCTGATAAACAGAAGTCTATTCTTGCTGACCTCTGAGATACTATGATGGCATGCAGTACTTTGGATAAAATTGCTGGCAGGATAAGACCAGTTATCTATATGTTTGACTGTAATGTATACACAGTATACACATGCACAACACAAGAATTTCTCTGAGAAATCACCAAGAAACAAAGAATTGAAGTCAAAAAGTATTTTTTTCAAGGATGACGTTCAGTTATTGTTGTGTATTGAAGTGAGTGAACTGATTTTAATAAGTTTCAAACTATTATTGCTTCTAAAAAATGTAGGTTTTATAAAATTTCCTCCTGCACTAATTCAGCTTGATTCTCTTGATAAGTGCAGTAATCTCAGTTTCTCTCATTCACAAAGAGGACTTAAATGGCACATTTTTACTTTCAATCAGAAAGTAGTTTTGAAAAAATATAAAATATATTCTGGCTAAACTAACCATTTTTCCATTCTTTCCTCTTTGTATTTGTATTAAATAATGATAGTTTAGATGCATGTGTATTTTTTCACAAATATTCATGTTAATTTTATGAACACAGTATCTTTTTTAAATGTCATATACTGTTATACTGGTTGCTTCATTAATTCTATTTCTTACAATATTGAATAGCTTGCTTCCTTTGTGCTATTAGGATAATAGCATAAAGTGTATTATATTTTTGGAAAGTACTTTATTGAAAGTACTGATGGGACTGTCTGTAGTGACTTCTTTTTTGTTCTAGTCCTAGGGCTTGAACTCAGGGTCTGGAAGCCTTCCCTGAGTTTTTTTGCTTAAGATTAGCACTTTATCTCTTGAGCCACAGCTCTACTTCTGGATTTTTCATTTTTGTCACTTGTGGGGCTTGAACTCAGGGCCTGGGAACTGTTCTTCCCTGAGCCACAATGCTACTTCCAGTTTTTTGGTGGCTAATTGAAATAAGTCTCACATACTTTCCTACCCAGGCTGGCTTTGAACCATGATCCTCAGATCTCAGCCTCCTGAGTATCTAGGATTACATGTATGAGCCACTGGTGGCTGGCTTGAAACATCTATTTTTATAGTTTCTTTGAAAGAAAGTAAGAACTGGTGCTTTATTTTGTGTAGTACATTGTTTTCATGGAGTCCAGGGCAAAGGCAGGATACACCACTGGAAAATATCTGCCCTTATCATCATAGATTATACGTCTTCATCTGAACACCAACTATCTGGAGCACTGCTCTTCCTCTTGGACCAGAGTGCCAATTTTTTATTGTTCACAGTTGGAGGTAGATTTCTGGGTTCAGTTTTTCTTGTCCAAGCAAAGGAGATGAGCCTCACTATCCATTTCTGCTTTCCTACTAATGAACTGCAAATAAACACCTTAGCCAAGGCAAAGATCCCAGCTATGCTTGGCTTCTTCTAGCACTACTACTATTCCCCTGTGTGCAGTCTATTCACTATATTTCTGTTCAATTTGATCCTACTCTTCTTGTAATATTAATAAATTTGTGTACAGGTTTTGGTCTCCTGAGTTCTACAGCTCATTTTTAGGAGCATATATATATATATATATATATTCATACATGATGTGTTATGTTTTCAGAAGTTAAATGGAGGATTGGATAGCTATTTAGCTTTATCTCTTCTCTGCTTCATATTTTAGGAAACTTCAGTTTCTAAATTTCCTTGTTTACTTCTGGGTCAGTTTGCTAACAGCAGATTCTGGCAAAAAGTGGAAGACTGAATTTGGCAGAAGGCCAGCATATTTTTTTCTTCTCTGTTTCTTTTGGCATTGCTAGAAATGGCTCTGTTTTCTCTGTAGCTTCAGCACTTACACACCACATCCTTTGGGAGCCTCCAGTAAAGTCTGGACCCTCTGGATAGCTCTAATCTCTCAGTTCTTACCAGAATACGAAAATACTGGCACCATGCTGTTGTATATCATTTTATTGCTCTCATTGTCTCTTTTTACTGTTTTTTAAATATTTTTGCTATGCCTTACCAAGTGGTAATTAATCTATATTAAATATCTTTTATTTAAATGATGGCTTATAGCCAGGTGAGAGTGGATCACATCTATAATTCTAGCTATTCAAGGAGGTTGAGGTCTAGAGGATTGCAACTAGAGGCCAACTGGGAAGAAAAATTCACTGGAGTCCATCTGCAAAATAACCAACATAAAGCATGGATGGAGGCATGGCTCTCATAATAGAGAGCACCTACCTAGCAAGCAAAAGTCCTTGAGTTCAAATCCCAGTGCTAAAAAATTAAAAAGAAGAACAAGAAGAAAGATA
This sequence comes from Dipodomys spectabilis, assembly GCF_019054845.1. Classification (NCBI taxonomy): domain Eukaryota; kingdom Metazoa; phylum Chordata; class Mammalia; order Rodentia; family Heteromyidae; genus Dipodomys; species Dipodomys spectabilis. The sequence goes on along the minus strand of NW_024870817.1, from coordinate 19,468,914 downwards.
TGGCTTGTTTACTTGATGATCCATGAATAAATACCAAGTAGGAGCCTGAAGAATATTTTGAGGCCACTATCCTGAATATCACAAAATCTTAATACATATTAAGGACACATTTTGTTGTTTAAAATCATGTAATAAACAACAAATACATTTTCAAGTTTAATTCAAGGACCACCTAGCTAAGTAATTTCTTTCCTTTTTTCTTTATGGATGTATTTGTGTTTGAACTCAGAGCCTTGTACTTGTACTAGGCATGTGCTAGGCTGAGCCAAGTTTCTATACTTTTATTTGGGGTAAGTTACTTGGATTTCAACTCACTAGAGAAGTGCTCTTCCAGTTCAACCACTCTGCTAGCCCCACTGAACTGGTTATTTTGAAGATTTCCTGCTTGAGTGCTGACTTGGATATGATTCACCTAGCCTTTGTTTTCTGCCATATCTGAGATGATAGGTGTGTGACATTATACTCAGCATCTTCCATTTATGGATTTTTCTGAATGGACTCTTCTGAAACTGCAGTCCTTATAATCTTAGTCTTCTATATAGCTTGGGTGAGAGGCAGGTAGCAATATGCCCATCTATGAGTTCAGAAGGGATTTCATAAACTTTTCTGCTCTGGCCTGTCTTGAATGGAAGGATTTCTCTTCTCTGCCTTATGAGTAGCTAAGATTACAGGCATAGGTCTCTGGTACCAAGTCTAACTAAGAATGTAGTAGGAATTGGAATCATTGCATAGCTCTCCATTTTTCAGGATAGCAACTTCTTATTTCTTTTCTTTTTCTTTCTTTTCTTTTTTTTTTTTTTTTTGAGTCCGGTCGTGGGGCCTGAACTCTGGGCCTGGGCGCTGTCCCTCAGCTCTTCAGCTCAAGGCTAGCGCTCTACCACTTGAGCCACAGTGCCACTTTCGGCTTTTTTTCTTTTTTGCTTATGTGGTGCTGAGGAATTGAACCCAGGGCCTCATGCATGCAAGGCAAGCGCTCTACCACTGAGCCACCTTCCCAGCCCCACAACTTCTTATTTCTATTTTGATCGTTTCAACCTGGTATAAATTTTTTTTAAAAATTAAATTTGGGGTTGGGAATGTGGCTTAATGGTAGAGTGCTTGCCTAGCATGCATGAAGCACTGGGGTTCGATTCCTCAGTACCACATGAACAGAAAAAGCTAGAGGGGGTGCTGTGCTAGAGTACTAGCCATGAGCAAAAGAAGTGAGGGACAGTGCCCAGGCCCAGAGTTGTCCCCAGTACTGGCAATAAATAAATAAATATTAAATTTGCGTTGCATCTATTTTTGTGCTCAAAAGAGTAGCCTGGTTTTAGTGAGGAGTCACTTCCAAAGCTACATGCTTAAAGCATAGCATAGGCAATTCCTTTACTCACCATCAATCTGGAATTACTTATATATTTTAATTTCTTTCGAAATAATTTTGTCTCTATTCACTTCAAGAACTCATGATCCTTGTACCTTCATTGTCCAGGTCTCTCGCCCACTCTCTTGTTCTCTGCATTCTTGCTGATTCATGACTGGAGATGAATGACAATAATTAAGGAGTCACTGTAAGTAAACCGGGTTTTCTTTGCAAAGTGTTTTTTTTTTTTATAGCATCTATTGCCTATACAAGAAGATTCTTTAAAACTTTTCTATACATACAATTATATCTTCATCAATTTACCCCCTTTCTCTTCCTCATCTTCCCTCTTCCTTATTATTTTAAAAACAGATTTCATTCTTCTTCATTATTCTCTTGCAAGAAAAGAATCCAAATCCATAAGCAGAGCCTGGGTTCCTTTCAAGAATCCATAAGTAGCTTCTCTCCCAATTTTTTCCTTACTCTCAACTAACATTTGAAAATCAAATCTGCTATGTATTACTTAATATAAATGATTTAGAATTATCCAGGAACTGGTTCAGCAAGACATATATTTTAAGTAAAGATTTTAATGGCCATACTTCTTTTTTCTTTTAATGAATGTTTATAGTTGAACTAAATACCGGAGCTTTAAATCTTCCAAGTGATGGTTTGTTCATAGGTATTTGCAATTAAAGGCAAGTCTATTTTTTAAAAATCTTTCCTATGTGAATAAGCTTCGTACTATGAATTATAAACATTCATTATAATTAAATATAATTAAAATATTCAGTTTGCATCTTCCTTTTAAAAATTAAATTAAAACCCCTCAGATTGTTTTCAAGTCAAGTAGAAACCAGTTTTATAGCTTTATAATTTTTAAAAAGTACTCTATGAAGGACTGAGTGTGCTGATACACACCTATAATCCCAGCTATTTGTGGTACAAAGGAAGGAAAATCGCAGTACAAGAGCAAAAGAGTGAGACTCTACCTGAAACTCAAACTAAGTGCAAAGAGGACTGAAGCCATGGTTCAAGAAGTCCATCTCTTACAAATGTGAGGCCCAACGTGTTACAACCAGTACTACCTATCACACACAGCCTGTAGTTTCCTTAGTGAGTTTTAAGAGTTCTATCCCTTCTTTGTTGAAATAAAAAAGTACTAGTTGATTTACTTGGTGTCAAAGATTTCCAAAAACTGCTACCAGGTAAGAAAAAAAATGTTTCCTGGAATTTGCAATTGATGATTTTTCCTTCTCTTCAATTACCCACTAGTAGTGTGTTTCATCCACTGGTCTGATATACCTTATGTCAGATATTTGTTCTAATGAAAAATGCTTTCTTTCTTTCCCTTTCTTTCTTTCTTTCTTTCTTTCTTTCTTTCTTTCTTTCTTTCTTTCTTTCTTTCTTTCTTTCTTTCTTTTTCTTTCTTTCTTTCTTTCTTTCTTTCTTTCTTTCTTTCTTTCTTTCTTTCTTTCTTTCTTTCTTTCTTTCTTTCTTCCTTCTTTCCTTCTTTCTTTCCTTTCCTGCCCAGGCTGGCTTTGAACCATGATCTTCAGATCTCAGCCTCCTGAGTAGTTAGGATAGCTGGCACAAGGCAATAGCACCGGACTCAAAAAATTGCTTTATTTCTGAGAGCTAAAGCAAGACACCATGGCATAGGAGTACCTCTATGGCAAGGATCCTTTACTAAGAAAGCAGATAATGTGTATGATTTTTCTATACTGATTTACTTCCTTCAACTTTCCATGTGAATAGTAGTATTTTCAAGAAATTACCATAAACATGTGGAGGGCCAGTTTGAAAAACTGTATGAGTTCCAATGCTTCAGACATTACCTTTATTCATGTCAAGATTGGGTTCCATGGGTGGCAGCCAATGTAGGCACATTGGCTTAGTTCTAAGATAACTTCTTCCTGCCTGAGTTTCTGAGCAACAGAAGCTCCAATTGTGTCTACCTACTGTCTCACTGGAAATTGCCACTAAAGTGACATTTTAAAAGGGCTTTTCTACCCATTAAGCATATTTTCTTGCTAGAAGATGGCCCTCAGAAAGAAAGGTGTATGATGCCCTTATGTTTTGAGGTTATGTTTGGCTATTTTTTTCATCTGATTCTTCAAGCTTTGATACTCCTGACCTCATAGTCACAACATTTTGCTTTGATTTTCAACTTTATTCAAAACCCATTATAAGTACTATAACAAGTTCAGACAAACCAGATGACAGAGTTCAACCACATCCACTCACTAAACCAATTTGTTGCTGTTTTCTTAGGTTTCTGGTTCTCTATCCATGTGGCTTGGTTTGTGTGAGGCCTTATTCAATATTTTTGTCTAACTAAAGGAGTGTTAATCATTTCCACTTAATGGAGAGGTTAACATTTTTATGCCTTTCCCTAGGCAAGAAACAATAATAGAATCCCTCCTACCTGCCTATCACAAAAGAATTCTAATCTGTCTGGGAAATAACAAACCTCAAATGATGTTGCCCTTGTTAGGATGTGAGGGGGTAGGGTGTCCTCTTTGTGATGCACTGAGACCTTATGGTGCAGTTTTTAAAAGCATTAAATTAACCAGATGGAAAGAAAAAGCTTTGAACTTGGACTCAAGAGTTCTGGGTTCTGATTCCTTTTTGATACCTGTAACCCTGGAACAAACAACCTTGAATGGCTTAGTTTTTTTACATGAATTTTGAAGAATGGCAGCAAGGCTATAATTCTTGATCCACAGCTCAACATTATATATTATGCATTAATATTATATTATATGCAATATAGTATATATAATATAACAATTACATAATATCAATATATAATAATATTAATACAATATTAACATCATAATATTAGTATATGATATTCATATGATAATGTTTATTAATATACAATATAATAATATTAATATATAATAAAAAGCACAGAAAGGTTCAATAACCTGCTCAAGTCTGAAAAGCTAACAATTTTCACGTCCAGGTTTTAGTTTTCTGACTCCAAAGCCTTCCACTATACTACGATAAATAAATTTTCTTTTCTGGGTCTTAGTTATTTTAATCTTAAAAAAATAAGGTGATCTTCTAAACCTCAAAACCCCTTGACCTTGGATTACTCTCTGATCCTATAATTGAGGGTAGTTCTTAAACTTGGGGAGAATACAATTTGGTTCAGTTCAAGCAAACAATACACATATTTATAAAATAAAGTTGAGCAACATTGGGTAGGAGGTGGTGTGAGATTAAGGGTCTGGTATTAATCTGGGAAAGCTTCCGGACTCAAGAGTTTTCATCTGGTACAAGCAGGAAGAGCGGAGATGTCCGGTGGCAGGTGGGAGGGGGTCAGATCAAGCCTCTGCAGACCTGGAAGAGGCACACACTGCAGAGGATTCAAAGTGAGGGGTCATTAAGCCTGTCTGCCTGACCGAATGACAGTCTCAAGATCAGGCATCATGCTGAGGAAAATGAAAATGGGCCTCTTACTCAGAATGCTTCCCTCTGTGGGAATTCAGAAAACATTATTGACTGACTGACTGAGGTGAACTGAACTTCAGAATTGCTTTGAAGCCTGCAGTTACAAGCTATAATTGAGAAACTGTCCAGAGATTCAAATTCATGGAAACCCATGAAAGAAGAATGTTTCCATGTTGCAGAGCTTGCCAAAATATAAAGTTTCCTTTCTGCTGTTAATTTCCTCCCGCTTCTAATTCATTTTTAAAAAAACTTTTACATCAAGGGAAATTCTATTTTGTAACTATCCATAATTAATGTTTAGCATCTTTCTTTTCAGCGTGTTCAAAATGTTAGCAAATGTTGGCAATGTAACTTTTCTAGCAAGCTAAGGAGAAAAGGTCACTGCTATACTTTTTCCTAGGTTAAGAGAAACATTACTAAGAAAGGAATTCTAAGATCCATAGGCTTAGTACTTACAAAAATAACTAAAAAATACAAGTTGTTTTTATGTTCTTTTTTTTTAATCATCTGCTCCAAAGCTTAAGAAATGTAATCTTTGAATCTATAAAAATAATTGTAACTACTAATGTGCCAGAGACCTTTTGGTAGATACTTGTTATGCATTATATTTAATTTTCTCCAAAACAGAGAAAAATTTAAAAACAGAGTGATTCAATAAAATGCAAAGTCAGGGATGCAACAATACTCTTTTACTCCAAATGCGTGGCTCCTTCTACTGTTTATCTGTACACATTAGATTATATGGGCCAACAGCTATCTGTGCTTAACCTTTGAGAAAAGTAACTGACAACATATTTAATATTGACTTCAGAATATCTTTATACTGGCTCTTCACAGTATCCCTTGATATGTGCTAGAAACCACAAGTCCAAAATATTTTTCATTTTGCCTGAAAGAATAATTTTAATTTTAAAGTAAATGTATGAAACTGCTAAGAAGAATTGTGTGTGGGGGAGGGGAAACTTGACCAGAAAATATTACTGCCTAAATGAACATCTTTGTTATGACAAAAAAGGCAAATCTTGTGTTTGGGCAACCTTGAAATGAATGGGATCATTTTTATTTGTCACCTTGGAAGAGATAATCTTGCTGTTAGTGGGATGACACCTTAGGAAGGCTGGCTACAGAAATGACATGTAGGTCTGGTTTCCTAGACTTGAAGTTCAGAACAAATAAAAGATGGAAGAATGTTGGTCAACTGTCCACCATGGATTCCTGTCCACTCCAGGAGGCTCTGTCAGCAGCATTTGGAACAATTGCTGTGATATGAACAATATTAACCACTCCAAAAGCAGTTGATGAATTTCCTTTTTCTTTTTTAATGTGTATTTCTGTACTTACTCTTGCTAATATAATTGTCTTTTATTCAAAGTGAAAGTCACCTCTTTTTTTAAAAAAAACTTATTTCATGTCTTCACTCAGGAAAAGAAATCTTTAATTTTCTTAAGATATACATAGACCTTTCTTAGTCCTTTACAATAATGTTTTTCCTTTTTCGTGCTTTTCAAGTAAGTCACCAAATAAGACTAGTAAGAATTTTTTTTTTCAAATTCACACAATTGAATTAGAAAACTCTAGTCATTATAGCAATTGAACAAACATTTGGAGCTTTTCCCTTATAAAAAGGTGCCAGAATAGGTGGCCCTTAAAGTTCTTTGATATGTCAAACTCCTGATGCTTTCTGGGGAAGAACATGTACATATGAATTTGGCACTACAGCTTTATTAAGGATCCTAATGATTATTAATGAGACAACACCAAAGGAGATGGTCTATGTGTACTGACTTTGGCTCGCTAAAACCTTTGCTTATAGTACCTCAAACTTTAAACTACACTTTTACAGACAGATTTGTCACATCATTGAATGGACAGTCTCTGGAATAATAACCATGTTTATTGCAATAACTGCTGTGTCTGATATTTGAATTATCCTCAACATTTTTCAGTAGCATTACATTTTATTACAAAATAAAAACCAAACCTAAAAAAACCCTTAGGAACCAAACCTTTAATTTTTTAAATTTTATTTTATTGTAAAGATGCTATACAGAGGGGTTACAGTTACATTACAGGTAATGAGTGCATTTCTTGTCAAACCTTTATTTTTATAGATGTGGGTTAAAGAACAATCAGGCCCAAAAGACATGATCTCTTCTTTAAATCAATGGGATTTAAGTTCTGATTGTTAATCTGTTTCAGTATTTTTTAAAAAAATTGTAGTCACCAGAATTCCTTTCAGGAAAGACAATGAAATTCTTCAGTTTAAAAAATAGTTATGAATAATTTTCGGTTAAAGGAGTAAAATATATTTTTATAGTAGAATTTAGTTTTCTATTTAATAAGTATTAAATATTGCTTATTTAATAAGTTCTATTGTTAATAATAAGTTCCAGAATATAATTTGATTTTAATATAAATATATTTTTATAGGCTGCTCTGTCAAACCCGATCAAATGATGTCCTAGTTACATCAGAAAAGCATGGAAGAAGAGTATGAAGCAAAGGAAGTGTGTGGGAAAGAAGGGAAAAGGGACAAAAAGCTTCTACTCCAAAGTAAAGCCTCATTCCCTTCATATCACAAAAAAAAAAACAAAAAAAAACACAGGACCCCTGCTAACTGCACACTGTATGAGGATTAACAAATGAATACATTCATATATTTACTTATCAAAAGAGGCAAGAAGAAGAGTGTCTGGGACTAAAGAGGCTTTTACCAGAGAAGTACAAACAGCTAAAGGAAGGGAAGAAAAGCTAACGTTTAGGAATGTGCCCAGTTTTACTAATAAATACTTCAATGGAAAAACAGAGTCTGTCTGGGTTTCCTAAAGTTTTTCCAGACCCTTCTGAACACATCATAGTGAGATTCTCAGGCACAGTAATCTCCTATGTAGAAAAACACCTGCATAGAATAGTTTTCGTTGCTATTGCCTTAGATGAATTGTTTTATACTTCACGTTAGTGAGGATTTTTGTATCTTATAAACTTACACTTTATCCCTATAATTCTCTGAATATTCTCCAGTGAGTTCAAACCTGGGCTGGTTAGGGACAAATGGAAATATATCAGAGACCTCTTATGTATCTGTGCAGGTTTCAAAGAATGTATAAATTTTCAAAATGTTTAAAAATTGTCAGGACTCATGATTTTAATGTATGTAGATGAAGCAAATTGTAAATGCTCTGTATGCTATTACCATGTGACAGTCCTATCTTTAGCTGAGAAATGTAAGCACTTGCCACCCCTTTTGAGTTATATGAAAAAATAAGTCTTAAATTATGCATGCCATTCAAAGGGTTCAGGAATGTTTCTTTGACAGAGTCTACCATAACCTGTTATTAAAGAAATTGTGAAGGATATCTGAGTGTGGCTCAGATGAAATATGGAATTTAAATGATATGGCAGTAACAAAAATGGCAGGATGTCATTTCAGAAAGAGAAAAGAAGACATGGGGACAAAAAACCTGTGTGTGTGTAGGCAAGAGCCTATGGTCTCATTCCTTTGGAGAGCAAGTGAAAAGACTCAGCCTTGGGAGTCGGCTCTTGGTAGTACTGATGTTCTCATAATAGAACAGTGGTCAGTATCGTTCAGTAAGCTTTTGATACAGCATTTGTCACAGTGAAAACCCAGAAGCAAAAGGCTGGAGGAAGCTGTGTTGACTACAGCTGGGAAATTAGAGCAAATACTATGAATATATCACTGTTCCCTGTCTTATCCATACATTTATATGCTCAAAAGGAGTAAATGCCCTGTCTTTGTTCTCCATACACCTAGGAAAGTCCTGCTTTGTTGTTCCATCCTTTAGCCTCTCACATTGAAAAATTTAAACTAAACTATCTGAGAAGCATATGAAGGCCTTTGACACTGTATTGGTATGTAATACAATATAACCATCTTCAGAAATGTTCAATATACAGGCTGAATATAAGTTCACTTAAAAAAAAAGAGTATCAAAAGCAAAATTAGATCAGAACCAGAAGTTTAAAAATACTCTCTACAGGGGGTAGCTCAACACTGTTTAATTTGAACATCAATATAATTTATATTCATTAGATTAGTCTGCTCAGGAGCTATTATGGAAGGCATAAATGACAGACTGAGAGGGTTTTGCTTAATAGGGAGCCATTGAGGGCTGCTAAACAGAGTGATGATGTGATTAGTATTCTTCTGTAGGTAGACGTAGCTATTAATCAATTTAAATGAGAGGAAAAAATAGTAAACAAGTGAAATCAGTAAGGGGACATTGAAATATGGCCAATGAAAGATAATGAGGAAGCATGTTTTTTTAGAGACAATGGGAAAAGAGAACAAGGTATTGATAAAGTAAAATGAGCAGGAAATTTTTAAGAGGAGAAGAGTTGATAATATGAAAGTTGTGGCTTTTTAAAGATGATAATACTTTTTCATTATGTAGAGGAATGGAAATACCATTAACAGAAGTGAGAATCTAGAGCAAATACTGACTTCAAGGTAGAAATAGTTCAATCTTGCTTATGTCATTTCAGATATACAGGTGGATCAGCTTTATGGGAGATCTCAAGTGAACAAAAAAAAAACATAAACTCAAGCCAGTTGCTGGTGGTTCATGCCTTCTAAACCTAGCTACTCAGGTGCTTAAGATTTGAGGATCTTGGGTCTAGGGAACCTTAGAAAGAAAAGTCTGTGAGATGCTTATCTCCAAATTATCAGAAAATAAATTGGAAGTAGAGCGGTGGCTCAAGTGGTAGAGCAACAGCCTTGAGCATAAAAGCTAAGAAACAACACCCAGTTCCTCAGTTTAAGTAAACAGTATATGGTAGGTGATCAATAAATACATCTGGATGAAGTAAGTGAATGTCAAACTAGAGTATCTTGCCATTTTATCATGGTCATTTTTCTTTATTTATAGATTCTGAATTTTATATATATGTTGTTTTCTTCCTTAGATATCTAATTATACTTTCAGCCAACAATACATGTGAATTAATAAATTAGTGAACATTTTCAGTTTTTATATACGCTTATTTACAATTCTTTCCCTTTTTATATTCAAATAATATGAAATATATGTTATAGTAACAGATGTATGTACATATTCAGAAAACATTTTAAAGAAAGAATGACAGTAGTAAGTGATGAATTTGTCCCATAGTGTTTGCATTATACTCCAGACATTGTAACATTTGTTAATTCCACTCAAGTTAATTCTACAGCAGTTGTTAGAAATTATATTTCCTTTCAATTACAAAGAGTGGGAAGAGGGCCTTCAGGCAACAACTTGGAAATAATTTTTTTTTATCGTAAAAATAGTGTACAGAGGGGTAACAGTTACATAAGTAAGGTAATGAGTACATTTCCTATCGAGTTGGAGAGGTCATAGCCAAAGTACAGCCATTCTGGACTTGGACTCCATTGTGAAGGCCTTTACTGAACGTTCCCGTTGTAAAGACTTTCACTGAAAGTAAGAACTCAGGTTCCTGGAAAAACTGCGAAATGTCCCAATAATGTTCTGTTGGTAACTCCCCTAGCAATAGCCATCAGCGGATGACGAGAAGGTACCTAAAGCTCCAGATGTTTCTTAAGATAGCACAGTTAACATAGTTTGCTGGTTAACTGCTTAGCCTGCACACGCTAGCCAATACGATTGTTACAAGATTCACTCACTAAATATCAACCAATCATGTCACTGACAAGCTAGGACCCCCCTTACCTCAACTCTATACCCTATAAAAACCCTGTGAACTGAAGGGTCAGGGGCTGTCAACTCTGAACTGCTGCGTCGTTGACAGTTGTGAGTCCAGGCTCCAGCTTGCAATAAACGACTCTCGTGTGCTTGCATCAGAATCGGCTCCTTGGTGGTCTTTGGGGATCCTTATCTGGGCACAAGACGTTGTTACCTCCTCTTTTGTTTTTCCCTACTACCCTTTCCCTCCCCACATCCCCAACTCCTCCCTCCCTCCCCGCCACAAGTTGTAAAGTTCAGTTTTAGCATAGTGTCTTGTACATCTCATTGTTACAATGGGTCAACCTGTATCCTTATTTCAACATTTTGTTATTTCCCTTCCCCTCCCCAAATTAGGAAACTGTATAAACAAGATGCAGGGCACCGACATCAAATACAGTGAAAACAGGAGTTATACCGTGGGGGAAGCACATACAAAAGAAGCAAAAATAAATAAATAAATAAATAAATAACAGTACATTTTAAATACGTTAAAAATAATAACAAGAAAGAAAAAAAAACATGTATCCCTATCTTGGGGTTCATTTCTCTTAACATCATCTCATATGGTCATATGTACATAGCTTTTGACCTTTTCTGCTTGTCCTTGGCATATACTACTTATTGCAAATTAGGGAAACCATGGCATCTATGTTTCTTTGGGCCTGGCTTACTTCACTTAATATAATTTTTTCCAAGTCTTGGAAATAATTTTTAAGGTAAATATTTTTAAATTTCATGAGTGGACGGAGCTTCTCTATACTCAGCACTAACCTATGACTGATCTACTTTTGTCCCAGCATCAGCTTTCAGAACAAATAGACACTACAAAGATGAAGTTCTTTTTACCAGGCTCCTTAGTGTTGCTGATTCCTCAGCGAGACATGGGAACGGGCGTCTGGTACACAGAAAGCGGACCACACCATGCGGGAATGGACAAGGTTTTAAACATCATATGCTTATATACAACATACGGGCATAGAAAGTAAATCTGCAGCCACAGGGCAGTCAAGGGACAGTCATGGAACAGAAAGTTAACCTGAAACAATTTTCTGGGAATGCAGACAATGAGAGTTAACGACCTTTCATCAGTGAGCAGGAAGAGTTGTCAACAAAGATGGAGAAGTTCCATGGGATCAAGATAATAAAGAAAAAGCATTGTGCAGGTGGGCTCCAGGAGAAAACACAAAAGGAATCTCGAGGCCTGGTTCTACGGAATGATTTGGAGGAACACGAAGGACACATTCCCCATGTCCTCCACCCAAGGTCGTGGTCGGGCATCCAGACCTTCGTCCAGATAGAGAAAGAGCTTCCTCTTTTCCCGCCTGGAGATTGCAGCTGGGTACCCGAACCTTTATCAGGTTTATGGAGGAGCTTTCTCCTCGATTGTCAGCATACACGCTCACACAGCACACGAATCCTCAAGCGGCGTCACACGAGTCTGTGTCTCTGGCACCTTAGATACCAAACCCTTCTAAGCTCCTTCCTTCACCACTGTTTTGTGTGAAAGAGCTTCATCCAGAACACTCAGTTTCTAAATGGGGCAAATTTTCATTCAAAATTCTAGGTTAAAGGAAATGAACAGTGCATGCACATTGCATATAACATGTGTATATTGAAAGTCTTTTTGGTCTTTACACATCATGGCCTGGAGATGTTCTCTCATAACATGGGGACAAAAGAAAGCAACACCTGGGGTTGAGTTCAGAAATGAAAACCAGATATGCTTCCTTATCGGCATTTCAGTACACATGATTAGATTTCCGGAATGGCAAAAAAGGAAAAGGCTTAGTAATTTAATTTTTGTTTTGTTTTTGAAGAAATAGCAGAAATATTTGAAGGCTCAAAGTCGTTGTGCTCCTTTAAAAATATACAGACCATCCCTGATGATATACATAAAGAATATTAGAATTAACATAATTTTGAGAAGTAGCATCTAAAGAATTTGGGTAAGGGCTAAGTAACAGCAACCAGATAGTATTAAGGGTTCATAGATGGCTTTAATAACTTGTTTTCTGCAAATTTATGGTAGATGGCTTTCTAAATAGTCAACTTGATTCAACATTTTCATTGCCAATTCAGAATGTCATTACAAAAGAAGAAATAAACTTTTTGTTTGAAAATTTCAAGCAATGATTTACAGTATGAAACTACTAACTGAAAATATATGAAGAAATTTTGGGATAGTGATGAATAAATTTCCAATTGTGTGATTATTGCCAAGCAGCTTTCACCTCATTTAGGTTATCTTTATAAGAATCTTAACCAAAGTATATACTACCATTTCCCTTGAACAGATGACAAAAATTGCAATCAGAAAGTATATATTATATTTAAATATACAATTGTGTATTTTAGATCAAACTTCTTTCAGTTATTTTATGCTCTATTTACAAATTACTAAAAAAAAAAAATACAGCAAGCTATAGTCCTACATGGTTAGTAGGCACTTAAAAAAATTTTTTTTTGGTCAGTCGCAGGACTTGAACTCTGGATTTGGGCACTGTCCCTGCTCTCTTCAGGTCAAAGCGAGCATTCTACCCCTTGAGCCACAATATCACTTCTGGTTTCCTAATGGTTTATTGGAGTTAGTCTCACAGACTTTCCTTGCCAGGGCTGGCTTTGAACTGCAATCCTCAGATCTCAGCATCCTGAGTAATTAGGATTACAGGCGTGAGCCACCAGCGCCTGGATGGCACTAGAAAAAAATTGATTGTGTAGGCCATCAGTATTTTAAAACAGACATTAATATTGAACTTGGAATATCAGTCTGGCAAAGAATCCAAGAGATATGGAACTCATTTCTTTAGTAATGAATTTTTTTCTAATTGACTTTGTAAATAAGATTTCGTTTTTACTTGCTTAGTTATATTACATGTGAACTTTTCCATTCCAAGTAATTGTATAGTTATAAAAAACAGGTCCTTTATTTAACCAAGTACAGAAAGTAAATTTTCTAATGCTTAGTCTGCATTAATAAGATTTATTTTTCCTTTTGTTAGAGGGTATGGGAGGGCATCTCTTAAAATCTGTTGTACATCTTATAAATGAGAATATTGAAATGGAATCTTCCCATTTTTAAAATGGGATTTTTTTCTGTTTCACCATGGCACAACCTTAGGCTATGCTTCTGAGTTAAGTTCTAAAGCTTATTCCAGTACTAGATTATCAAATTATCCAAAATAAGCACTAGCCCTGGGGCATTTCTCCTTTTTTTTTTTTTACTATCTCTCAATTAATGGATTATAGATTTTGTCCCTTTATCTAGGATTAATAACAACAATAAACATTTTTATTACAAGTTAATATTTCCAAATGTGAAAAAGCAGGAAAATGAAAAAATTAGAAAATAATGGCAATATATTCTATGTGTGTGTATGTGTGTGTGTGTGTGTAACTTATAGTATATACAGCATAGATTGTCCCTCAAAACCTATCACCTAGGCAGTGAAGCTTGAATTTTTCTGTGCTAAATAAATTTCAATAATGGTTCAGAGAAGGTCATTAAGATATGCAAGATTACATTGTCAGTAAATGAAAGAGTTGGGTTAAGAATCCAGGCAAATATCTGTACTCTACAAATAATTTTCAGGGGGAGTTGATCTATTAGTTTCTCTGTAATTCTAAGGCTATGATCACTTTGTTTTGCTTTGCTTTGCTCTCTGAGTGGCATTTTTTTTTAAGTTTTAATTTACTTACTTTATTATCCTTCAGTAGTTGTACAAAGCTGCACAACCCAAAGTATCAGTTTGTGATTACCATAAAATTTGAACAGTGTCAACCCTTTCATGATCACTTTAAATAACAAGGTGAGACAAATGTGAGCTGTTGAAATGGGTGAGCTCTGAAGTCTTGTTTCAGCCCATAGTGCCTGTTTTAGTGCTCTGGAGCATCATGGCATCATAGTTAAAGTACTGGCACTAAAGATAATGAACACCTTACACTCCATACCCATTCTTCTACTTAATCCCTTACCGGGATTCAGGAAGCAACTTCCTTTCAGTCAGTGTCCTCATCAATAAAATAGAAACCAGGGACCCTAAATACAAACATAAAGGCAGAATTTTTGGCCACAATAAATGTTGCATAAATGTTGCTATGAGCACTTCATTTTATGATTTGTCTTGTTTCAATAAATCTCAGAAATAGATATTATGTATATAAAATATCATGGAGAAGAGAAATTGAAACTTTTATTATTTTTAATTGCACACAAAAAAATGGAATCGCACATGAACACTTTTCACCCAGGGGTTTGTAGTCAACCTCTTAAATTATTGCAAAGATCCTTGAATCCAGATGTGTAGGATGTATTTCTTTGCACTAAATAAATTAATCCATCTTACATAGCTAGATGATCCCATACTCATTTCTGTATTTTAGTGGATGAAATTAACACTAATTGAAAATCTTTACTCAATTCATATGGATTTTTATTGTTATTATAAAGGTGATATACAGATGGTTACAACATATGGATTCCTGATGAATAAATAATGCACCATTGTAATTGTGTAGTACAGAAAGGCATTGCTCTAAAAACATAGTTGACTTCACTCAAAAGGGATACAAATGTTCTGGGGAAGTGTAGGTGTTAAATCTCAATCAACATGAATCTATACAAATTATATTTTGAAATGATTCAGTTTGATATTGATTCCTAGAGGTTAGAGGATTTCTTTTCATGGATCCATTTCTTGAATGTACTTAACAACTAAATCAAGATTGTATTTGATGAAATAAATATAATTGTAAATAATACCTATTTTTCCCTTTGTGTTCTCTTAAGTTGGTTATCATCTCCAAATTGCAGTCCAGTCATAACAAATCATAAATGAGGGGAAACTCTATCATAATTCCAAGTTCATTCAAAGACATTCCCAAATGCTTTCTGCAAATATAAGATTGTGCTCAGTTTGTTATCATGGTTGTGTGCATAAATTCAGAATATATGCATATCTTTTCACATACTCTCAGTTATAAGTAATATAAAAGCCAAAATCACTTAAACACTAAGGAAATTATTGGCTTGTATAGCTGAAAATTAAGAGACAAGGTGAAGTTCAGGGGGAAATATTATTGACTGGGTTGTTTTTTATCTTTGTTCTACCCTACTCCACAGATAATATAACTCTCCAGCTGTTAGAAGATGGCTTCAGAAGGAAGATATAAGTATAACAATTGTAAGAACAATAAGACAAATTTTTAAAGAAAGCTCTCACATCTTTCTTAAAGGCAGAATACTTCTTTATTAATTCCCCAGCATCACTCTCACTCAAATAACTTTGATTAAAAGGCAGTGGGTAAACAAAAAGGCAGTGGGCAGTAGAATAATAGTTCCTCAAGGTCAGTTTCCCCTTAGTAACCAGTGATGAGAAAACAAAATTGGGATTACTTTAAAAAATGCATACAACTTTATGGTGATCATAATATCTTCCATCTCTTCCCACACCAGCCATTTATTTTTGAAGAGTATTAACTAAGCTAAAGATATAAAGATGCTGAAAAATGAATACCCTTTCTGAAATGCCCTTGAATGAAAAGCCAGTGATTGAGATACTAAATAAAGTGGGTTGAGACGTGAACTCTTTATACTTCTGTCAAGGAACCATATCACAACCCTGGATGAAATTAAACCTTAAGTTTAATGGCTGGGAAAAGTTCAAGTACAGGAGAACATGCACATGTAAATTACATTAAAAAGGGAAGCAGGTTTCTTATGGAAAGCAATCCTCTTTGGAGGTAGACATGTTGAATTGATGCAGCATTAAGATTCTTAATAAGTCTAGAGACTACTATAATATACAGATCAGTTTCAACCATTGATTGGTCCAAAACATAGTATTGGACACAAACTGGGAAATGAGATTTTTACTTATAAGGTTTATATATTGCTGGTAATATGTACTGTAGTTTCAAAAAGTAAAAAAGTAAAAACCACCACAACAAAGAAGAACCACTTGTGTCCATACCTTGGGGTTCATTTCACTTAGCATAATCTTATATGGTCATATGTACATAGCTTTTGAGCTTTTCTGCTCATCTGATAAAATTATCCTAAACATATACTAGTTTTTGCAAATGAGGGAAAACATGGGGAAAAAAAATAGAGTAAAAGAGAAAACTGTATAGAGGGTCTAATGAGAGCCTCTTTTTTCCAAAAGTTGGAGTTGGGGCACAAGTGTTTCTTCTTTGTTGTTGTTTTTAATGTACTATGCGATTGTTTTGTTTCCTTTGTATGTTCTTCGCCCTATGGTATATCTCCTATTGCCACTGTACTTGATATTGGTACCCAGCATCTTTTTTTTTTAACTGTGAAAATACCATATAGTGGGGTTACAATTACATGAGCAAGGTAATGAGTACATTTCTTATCAAGTATTGTTGTCTCCTCCTTTGTTTCCCCTTACCATCCCTTCTCCCCGCCCTCCTGTTCGCTCCCCCGTCCCCCCCACCCCCACCCCGCGCCAAAGTTGTAAAGTTCATTTTTGGACATAACGACTTGTACATCTCATTGTTGCAATGGGCCCACCTGTATCCCTATTTAAACATATGTTTTTTTCCCTTCCTCTCCCCAAATTATACCAACATCAAATACAGTGAAAACAGAGGTTATATCGTGGGAGAGAGACATACAAAGCAACAAAGAAATATCTTATAAATATGTTAGAAACAGTAGCAAGAAAGAAAAAAACATTTGAGTCCTTATCTTGGGGTTCATGTCACCTAACATCAACTTATCTGCCCGTTTTTGCTTGTCTCAGACATATACTAGTTATTGCAAATAAGGGAAACCATGGGACCTACGTTTCTTTGGGCCTGGCTTACTTCACTTACTATAATTTTTTCCAAGTCTTTCCATTTCCTAACAAATGGGGCAATGTCATTCTTTCTGATGGAGGCATAGAATTCCATTGTGTATATATATCACATTTTCTTGATCCATTCATCTACTGAGGGACATCTGGGTTGGTTCCATATCTTAGCTATGGTAAATAATGCTGCGATAAACATAGTTGTGCTGGTAGCTTTAGTATGGCCTTGTTTATGATCCTTTGGGTAAATTCCCAAAAGTGGGATTGCTGGGTCATAGGGGAGCTCTATGTGGAGCCTTTTGAGGAACGTCCAAACTGCTTTCCAAAGTGACTGAACAAGTTTACACTCCCACCAACAATGCAGTAGGGCTCCCTTCTTTCCACATCCCCTCCAGCATCTGTTGTTATTAGAGTTCTTGATTCTAGCCATTCTAACTGGGGTGAGGTGTATCCAGCATCTTGTATATACATTTGTCCAATTTGGGGAGGGGAAAGGGAATAACAAAACATTGAAATAAGGACACAGGATGACCCATTACAACAATGATACACACAAGATACTATATTGGAAATGAACTTTACAACTGGGGGGTGGGAGTGTGGGAGGTGGGGGAGGGAAGGGATAGTGGGAGAATAACAAGGGAGGGAGTAACAAGAAATGTACTCATTACTTATGTAACTGTAACCCCTCTGTATTACATCTTTACAATAAAATAAAATGTTAAAAAAAGTAAAAAACTGAGGGATTTTTTTCAACGCTCTAATAAAGAAAGCCATAAGGAAAATACAGACTTTACAGAAATTTTGAAGAATTAATACTTCATGAATGCAAGAAATTTTTCTAGAGTTTATTTTATTTAATTTCCTGTTTTTAAAGTACCTCCAAATAGCTATTCTTTAAGCAATTAGCGTTTTTCTTTTTTAAAAATTTACTTTACTGTTGTTTTAGAGGTGACATACATCAGGGTTACCTTCACATACATCAGGTAATAAGTACACTTCCTTTCGCACAGTGTCATCTGCTCCCTCATTCTCTCCCATTCCCTACCTCCCATCTCCACCCATGAGTTGCATAGTTCACTTTCATCGATGTCCAGTGCAGTCAGTTGCTCTACTGCTGCACTTTTTCACCCTTTTTCCTCCCCACATCCTTCCACAGATGTGCACATGATAAGGTGAATGAGCATTTTTCTAAAACCTATTAATATTGAAAATTTATTATTTAATTATTCATAAAAAGAGGTATTATGTGTCCAGAAAGAATTATAATGTGTACTTCTTGCCCTTTAAGAGTTTTAAACTAAGCCGGGTGCCGATGGCTCATGCCTGTAATCCTAGCTATTCAGAAGGCTGAGGCTGAGAACCAGCCTGGGCAGGAAAGTCAGTGAGACTCTAATCTCCAATTAACCACCAGAAAACCAGAAGTGGCACTGTGGCTCAATTGGTAGAATGCTTACCTTGAGCTGAAGAGCTCAGGGACACTGCGCCCATGCCCAGAGTTCCAGCCCTATGACCGACAAAAAAAAAAAAAAAAGTTTTAAACTATTTGAGAGAGCCAGGACAGTACACAAGATTCACTCCTGTGATCCCAGCTTTTTAGAATTATGGCTCAGAGCCAGCCTGGACACAAAAGTCCATAAGACTCTATCTCCAGCTAATCAGCAAAAACAGGGCTGGAGTCATGGTTCAAATGGTAGAGCATTTACTGTGAGCAAGAAAGCCAAGAAAAAACAAAAAGCTCTGAGCCTAGCCTACAGTATACAGTACTCTGAAGCACTTGGGCCGCGCGCGCGCACACACACACACACACACGCCAAAACTATTTTAGAATCAATAAAAAAAGAAACAATTGATATTCATTAAAAGAAAACATTAAATCATCCATTAAGTTATAGATAATAACGAATTTATGTAGAGAAGTTCAGATGAGGACAATGTGTAATTTAGGGCAACTGCAGAAATCTTCCTCATATACTAACACATGATGTACTTATGTACTATGTGTTTTCCATAACACATCAGTTAGTCTAACATCGACCCTAAATTTCCAAAAATTACTATCAATATTCTGTAGATTAGGGATTAAGACTTAAAAAGATTAACTTGCCCAATAAGGAAAATACATTAATAAGAAGGGCTAGCAATTAAGTACATATAATCAGGTGGTATAATTCAATTGCTCAGTATTTTGCCTTCATGGAGCAAGATGAACCTAATAAGCACTTTGCAGGATTACAAACTTTTATCAAAGACAATGAAGGAGAGCCAGTAAGAGTGAAAACATAGTTGTCAGAAAGCATATGGTATATAGTGGGACTCTTAAAGAAATTGCCAGACTAAGCTAATGTTTGGACCTGTATTCAGGGAGAAAAGATTAGACATATCCAGTAAGGCTGGATTGAAGACTTTAATAAAGGTATTGATGATTTAAAGACTCTCATTACAAAATAAACTAGTGCAATCTCTCCGGCCTCGTTCATTCTTAGTTACACTTGAAAATTTCTAAAGCACTTAAAATGCATCACCAGAGACCACCCAAAATCCTTCAAATGTTTAGATTAAACTCCAAAGTTCAGAAGTGTTCTTAATAGCTAAAAGGTTAATACTTTTCAAATCCTGGGTCAGACTTCTCCAGGGAGAAAGCAAAAGACATATTAGTGACCTGGAAATCCCAGAGATCCCAGGTGGCCTCCAGAGGCTGCTCGTCCACATTCCACATACTTTATAGTGTGGAATGGCCCTGTCAGCCCTGGAGTGCAGGCTGCATCCTGTCAGAGTGGAAGGCTTCCTGAACTGACATGGTAAGAGCTCCAAAAGCAAGCTCATATATATGTGTTTCTAAATATATGGATAATCTCTGGAAGGAAACACTGATTTTGAAGGCTGCATATATCTTATTATGTCTTCACACACACACACACACACACACATAATAGGAACTTTTTATTGAAGATCTCAAATTCTTTCCATTTTTAAGTGATTTCTGGTTTGTGAAACCCTTATAGTACTGCCAAGTCTTCTATTAGTGCCTCCAAACTAGATATAATACTACAGATATTTTTTGGTACCAAAGCCTATAAAGAAACTGTATTCCTTATTTGCGCAGCTTCACAGTTTAATTGGTCCAGCAGCTACATTATGTTGACTACATTATATAGCTACATTATGTAGCTACATTATGTATGAGGTCAATTCATTGTTACTGCCAAGTTCATCTTCCACAGAATATACTTCTACAGCGTCATTCTTAATATTCATCAATAAATCTGTTTGGTCTATTATTTCAGTCCATCAAGACCTTTATTTGGATTTGACTCTACAACTATTCCTTTATTGTCTTTCTTTTTATGGTGCTGGGGTTTGAATTCAAGGGCTTACAATTGCTAGGAAGGTACTTTACCATATGAGCCATGGACCCAGCCCTTTAAAAATATTGTTTTTGTTTTAGATGTTTCTTTTTTAGGTAGGGGCTTGTGTATTTGCTTAAGACTAGCCTCACATTACAGTCTGTATACCTAAGCCTCCTCTTAGCTAGGACGATAGTCACATGTCACCAAGTCAGGTGAGGTTCTCTCTCTCTCTCTCTCTCTCTCTCTCTTTCTCTCTCTCTTTCTCCTTCCCCCTCCCTCTTTTTGCTTGAGCTGGCCTTGAACCATAATCCTCCAAATCTTACCTCTTGTGTAGATGTGAGATACTGCATGTTGTCTTTTCATCTCTTCTTTCTGGATTTCTATGTCTGTCAGTTTAATGAAGATATCACTAAGTCATTCCTCAAGATCACTAGAAAACAAGTGGAATGGAAAGGTACCTAGCTTCAGGCTGCTAGTTTTTTTCTGTCATCAATTCATCTGACTCACTACTCATATTCTTACTTTAACTTGAAGATGATTATGAAAAAAATTGAATTTCTTGCCCAAAATAAATTAATACACACATGGATGCATTTTATAAGATGTGGTTGGGTCATAGAAGTCTTTAGGCTTAACTATTGATCGATATAAGTGAGAGAGAAAAATACTAAACAAATGCCAGGTGAAAATGCCAGGTGAAAGATAGTAAAGAAGCATATTTTTAATAAATGGAATAGAAAAGAGAGTTTGGCAAGGTCTTGATAAAGCAAAATGAACAGAAAAGTTTTAAGAGGAAAAAAGGCAGCTATACCTTCTGAAAATGGCAGTAGTGTATATGTATGAGAAGATTCACACATGTACCTAAAGGTACAAATATGTACACTTTCCTTGGGAGAGAACACATAAGTTTCACTGGATTTTTTATAATTTTCCTGGTATATATTATGTACTCATAAAACTTGACCACAATGGCCAAGATTAATGAAAAACTAAAATAAAGCATGTATCATAGTGATACCTACAAAAGGACTAAACTAGAACAAAGTAAGGGAATGGCAAAGGCTCCCATGTTCAATGACATTTGTACAACAAACTAAATGAACTAAGTTAAGTAGGGAAAGAAGACCCCAGGCAGACAGAGCAGCAAGGACAGGGCAGGATGCTTAAAAAAAAGTCTAGCCTACCTAGTAAGCCACAAAGTTGTAGCAGAGTGAGCCATGGAAAGTAGTAATGATGAGTATGACAGAAGTATGAACAGGAGGGCCAAAATAGTTCTTCACTGGGGCCATAGTATAGATTTCAGGTCTGTGGGTGATTTGTGGGAATGACTTTTGGTTTACCAGTGAATATTAATTTGTTTGTACCCGCACAAATAACTGTTCTATCCAAAATCTCAACAGCAACACTTTGAAAGACTCATAACTTTAGCTGTTATATGAACTTTGATTTTATTCTGAATAAGATTAGGAACTATTAAAGGTGGTGGTGAAGAAGAATGAATGGTCTAATTTATATTATTCAAGAACCAGTTTAGCCTTTGCATTGGAGGTGAAAGTGCCCATTACAGAGACTACTTAGGAGACTGCCACAAAGCTAGACTTGGTAGTACATACTTGTAATAACATCATGCAGGAGTAAGAGGCAGTAGGGTTATGGGTTTGAGACCAGTTTGGGCCATATAATGAGATCCAGTTAGGAAAGAGAGAGAGAGAGTGAGAGAGAAAGAGAGAAGAAAGAAAGAAAGAATGAAAGAAGAAAGAAAGAGAAAGAAAGAAAGAAAAGAAAGAAAGAAAGAAGAAAGAGGAAGGAAGGAAGGAAGGAAGGAAGGAAGGAAGGAAGGAAGGAAGGAAGGAAGGAAGGAAGGAAGGAAGGAAAGACAGACAATATAACCCCCAAATTTTAGCCAGAATAGGAAAGAATAAATGCACACACTTCCTGGGTTGAGCATAAACACGTAAGATGGAATCAGTAAGTATATATATAACTAGTAAAGAAAGAACAAATTTATACTGAGCAATTGAGAAAACAGAATTGTCATTGGTTCTGATGGAAAATACCAGGGAAAGACGTGATTGGAGAAGGAGGGATTAAGAGGAAAGGCCACATATGACAACTCTTAGGTTAACAGATACACGTGTATAAGGTTAGGCATCATAGTTATAGAGAGATGAAGGTATAAGTATGGATATTGTCAGAGATAAAAATATATAATAATGATACACAAATATAGAAAGCAATCTAAAAGAGACCAAAAAAATGTTGACTAGTGCTATCTCTAGTTTTTCAGATCATTAGTAGTTGTTTTTTTTTTTTTTTTTTTTTTGCCTGTCCTGGGCTTGAACTCTGGGCCTGGGCACTGTCCCTGAGCTCTTCAGCTCAAGGTGAGCACTAAACCACTTGAGTCACAGTGCCACTTCCAGTTTTCTGGTGGTTAATTGGAGGTAAGAATCTCACCGACTTTCTTTGCCTGGGCTGACTTTGAACTCTGCTTCTCAGCTCTCAGCCTCCTGAGTAGCTAGGATTACAGTGTGAGCCATCAATGTCTAGCTCTTACTTCTTTTTTTCTCACATATTTTCCAAATTATTTGCACCAAAGATATCTTAATTTTATGAAATGGAAAAATATTTTGAATAACCACAATGTAACCTTACTTTCTAAAGCTAGCTAATAACCAGCCTCTACTTTGATTTTTATTTTGTCTTTTTACTGGCCTTTATGCTCATCTTTCTCCAATTGCTTACTCATCAGCTACCAACTGATTCTCCACTTAACAGATGCCACTTGTAGGGGTTGTTAGAGCTCAGACTTATTCTGCTGTGGTCATTATAAGCACTCAATACATTTCCAGACCCCCAGGATTTGATTCCAGCGAGAAATGGTGGAATTGTTTGCAGCTGGATGTTCTTTGAAAGAGTAAGCTGCACTTATTTACCAGAGCTTTAGGGGATTGTAGAGGAGAGAAACAATTGTCACTCCAGTCCCCTTCCCTGGCAGTACCTCAAAGGTTACAAAGTGAGAACAGCAGTGCCCAGCTGCCCTGAAAAGCCAAAGAGAGAGTGAAATTTAAGACTTGAATTGCCTCTCTCTCTCCTCATTATGTATTATTTGTCAATCATGGATAAAAGGTGGTTTTCACCCTCCAGCTGTTAAGCCCTGGGGTGCCTATATCACTCACTGGTTCCACTTTCTTGTGGAATATTTCAAGAGAAATCAATGATTTCACCTTTCTTTGAAAGGTGGGCTTTTTCTCTCATATTTTTTTCTTTTTCATTTTTAATCAAATGGTTTAAGCTAAGAAGGCAAGTCATGTGAACAACAAAAAAGAAAACATAAATTTTGTTCTCACAATAATAGACAACTTAGGTTTTGAAATGATACAGTTTAAAACACATATAAGGTAGGTTTTGCCTTTATAGGAGCCAAAATATCTGAAATTTACTAGAGTACTATAGGCAGGGGATGTTGTACTCGTTTTGATTAGGCCTTGCAAATGGGCAATAAATTGGACACTGTCTCTCAGTGGAAAATACAGAAATATAGACTTTATTTAATAGAGTCTCATTCATGGCAGCCTTTCAAATACATTTCACAATATCGGAACACATTTCTCTCATTTGTACATTTTATTTATGTGTCATAGGATTTGACTTTTAAAATATTTAGTACCATATTAGGCCTAAGGAAACTTTTAATGGAATTATGAAGGGAGGGATAGACATGAAGTTCAGATGTTTTAAGTTCATGTGCTGAATACACACCAAGTCATATCACACATTACCTAAGTTTTAATATTCAAAACAAAGTCCTAAAGCATTGTGCATCATATTCAAGTACATTCATAGAGGAAACTCTTAAGTGTCTATTTATTTCTACAGTTTGAGTTTGAGTTTTTTATTCAGGAGAAATATAAAAAAGTGCTGAACTTTTCTTAGGATTATTTAACCAGAAAAGTACATAAGTATGCATTTTTTCTTTCAAAGTTAAATACCACTCAAAACAATTATATTGTGATAAATGTATGTATTTTACAAGTTCATCAAAATGCAACATAATTGATAACCAGCAACAATCAGGGATTGATGGAACAAGATGATAGAATTTCCGCTTGTTACCCTTTTGTTCTTTGTTTCATAATTTCATCTATGAGTAGAAATTTATACTAATTGGAAAAATTCATTCATGGAAGCCTTAGCAAGACAAATTTCCTTGTCATCTATTTACATGGTAATGGAAGATCATTGTCTCTATTGTTAGTTTTATAAATCATGGATTTAGGCACTGAGGCAGGTCAATGTTTTTGCCCTAACTATTTCTTCAGGC
Source organism: Dipodomys spectabilis (assembly GCF_019054845.1). NCBI lineage: Eukaryota > Metazoa > Chordata > Mammalia > Rodentia > Heteromyidae > Dipodomys > Dipodomys spectabilis. The sequence continues at coordinate 19,443,925 of NW_024870817.1, read as the reverse complement.
CTCTTATTTTGTCTGGGCAGGTTGGGCATCCTGAATTAGCCTCAGGATCAAACTGAAATAAAACCACTGGGAAAATCCAGTGAGAGGCCCTGAACTGCTCAGGCTTCCTCTTAAAGCTGTGCAATGCCATATTTCATATTATTTCCAACTGAAAGTAAGAAGGACTAGGGAATATCTATCCATACCTTTGAACCTTTTAGGCTCCCACCTGGCCTGCTTCTGATTTATGCCTACCTGACTCCAGGCTCCCTAGAAGTCAACTTTGGTGAACTTGATACAAGTTCAAATATTCATAATCCAACCTGAAATTCAAAAGTTTTGTATGAGAATCAATATCAAAATGAAGACATGTCTTTCCAAGAGATGTTTGCAATGACTGTTGATTATTTAGCCCTAATATCTGTCCCTTTTAATGTGGTGCATTCCTCAATACCTAGAATGCATAAGAAAATTGGAACTTACAGGAAAAGCATTTGGGGACTTGGGGGTTATACAACAACCTGATTTTAAAGTATATCCTATAAAGGAGCTTCCAAATGAGAATTCTGTGGTCTTTGGAAACTAATACCTGGTATTTTGACATTCTTCTTTTACTCTTCTCTTCCTGTAAATTCACGCAACCAAAAGTGAGATATGAAGTCAGCCAAACTGAATGATAGCCCTTTTGATCTGGTCTTTTCTGTCCTTCACCTGAAATAATGTTTTTTTCCTTTACTGTATGCAATACCTGCACTGTTCAGAAGACCCAATATATAGCTTCTTTATCCATGGAGCCTTTCCTGAATCAACTAGAAATTAATCCCTTTTATGTAGATTTGCACAGTTTTATTGAGTGGTCTCACCATCATGATGTATATACACATATTGTCTCACATACAAATCATAAAAATACATACGGGCAGGAATAATGCATCTTTCTATCACTCAAGTGTTAGAAAAATGATAGTCTCTCACTGATGTATTCAAAGAATAATTAATTAATTAATTAATGTTCATGTTTTGCAAACAAAGTCAGAAAAGACAAACATAACCTGTAATTCCCAGTGTGAAAGAGGATTATGAAGAAAACACTTTCAGGGATTTATTACTCTTTTATATTACTACCACCCAGAAGGGCAAGCCCCTCAAGTTTTCATCCACTGCTATATCCCATGCCTCATTGCTGTAACTGGCATATAACAAACACGGAATAATTTTTTTTTAATCAATAACACAATGAATTTGTTGTTGGTCCTGAGGCTTCAACTGGAGGCCTGGACACTGTCCCTGAGTTCTTTTTGCTCATGGCCACAGCTCCACCTCTGTTTTTTGAGTGGCTAATTGGAGGTAAGAGTCTTTTCTGCCCAGGGACTTTTCTGCCCAGACTGCCTCTGAACCTCGATCTTCAGATCTCAGTCTCCTGAGTAGCTAGGATTCAGCTATGCACCACCAGTGGTGCCCAGTTACAACAATACGTTTGAAAAGACAAGGACTCTCTAAACAGTGTAAACCTTTGGGCTAAAAGAAAGTTTTTGAGACATCTGAAGATATACAAACCAAACAAAACTTAAAGCATCTTAAGCCAAACTACTAAAGAGGATCTGTCAATTTCTCTTATCTTGTCTAAGACTTCTTGAGCTTTGAGCTCTCCTCCTTTACAATGTCACACTGGTGAGGCAGTCATAAGCAGTCATCCATGTAAACTTAACCACTCTCTCCTACCCCAGAGCAGACTGTACACATTGATTCTATTCCTTTGAAAGCTCTTCTCTAGAACATTCTCCTATTTCCAAAATAACTTCCAATTTCTTTTATAAGATCCAAACCTTTAGGGATAAGATTAACATCAAACCCACAGGGGACTCTTAATTATATTAAGTCAAAATGACAAGTTATTTGACAGAATATTTATCTTCCCTTCTATTTTGCTGTGTTATTTGTGCAACTTGACCCATGGGAATTCTTTTACCCAGCTATCTAGTCCTTTTCACTTCATAGGCTTGATTAACTAGACATCCAAATATCTTTAATTTATGAAGTTTCAAATAGTTCTTGATTAGATGAACCTTTTATTATTTCATGCTTTATTTCATATATAAAATAAGTAATGCAAACAAACGCCTAAAAGAGAGCACATTAGGGGCTGGGAAGGTGGCTCAGTGGTAGAGCGTTTGCCTTGCATGCATGAGGCCCTGGGTTCGATTCCTCAGCACCACATAAGTAGAAAAAAAAAGCCTGGAGTGGTGCTGTGGCTCAAGTGGTAGAGTGCTAGCCTTGAGCTGAAGAGCTGAGGGACAGGGCCCAGGCCCAGAGTTCAGGCCCCACTACTGGAGGCCCCCCCCCCAAAAAAAAAGAGAGCACATTAGTATCACATGGAATCTTTAAAAAGTTGTGCAATGGGCCACCATTCACAAAGGAATGAAGGAAGGTTGTTGTACATTTTAATGAAATTAGTAAGGCAGGTAATATCTTGTTTGAAATTCCTCACATTTCCAGAGAGTTCATGTGCTTTTTGATGGCATCATACCTTATTTAAAAATATGCAGAATCTTTATTTATAGAATTAAATATTGTCATATCTTTTCCATAATGATTATAGGAAATTTATCATCATTTTAGGAACAAAGAAGTCATTGTTCTTTTTAAAAATATTATCTACCTGGATAATGAAAGTAAGCAGTATAAGTAAGATTATAGAGAAGTATAAGCTACTTTAATTCCTCACATACTTTTAACAGTTTAATGAGCTTCATTCACATGTTGACTACTTAGGCAGGAAATATTTTCAGTCATTAAAGTAAAATGAGAAAAATACAACCAAAATCTGTCTCTATCTAATTATATGTAAATTATTATTAGTAAGTTATTGCTTATTTTTATTTAGTTATTATAAAGAAGCTCTTTACGTTAATTTTGTCTGTTTTTATTTTCTATTGCAATTATAGCAGTTAAATGTCTATAAAATGTTTAAAAAGCATATTAGTATCATATTCTCTCTTAAGCTCCACTTTTATAATAACAAGAATCACTCAGTCACTTATTTTATTTTAAAATGTTAGATTATTTGGTGCTTTATGTGTGATATGCATTCTAAGAAACTACTCATGTGATAAATTCCAATCTCAAATACAAACTATAATTTCATGCATAATTGCATTTCTAAGTTGGACTTGTGCAGTAAAATGATTCCAGAATTTTGATAAGGAAAGGCTTCTCTCATTATTTTAAGTTCTAAATTTTTCATTCAAAAGCACTAAGTGACAGTCTCAATGTTGAGTTTTAGTGTAATTATATGTTCTAAGGGTTTCATTAGTCATTAGATGACAAATGGCCATAAAACCCATAATTTTTACTATGCCCTCACTCAGAACTTACTTCAGGCTGAAACAATACTACAGTAGTCCCTATTTGTGACACTCAAAATAAGTGTGTTTAGGGGCAAGACAGATATTTCTCCTTCACTTTACCTTTGAGAAATTTGAGGTACAGAGATTCTAAGGTAGTTCCTCAAGATCACACAGTAAGCAGAAGACACAGAGAGCCAGACTTGGGGTAAGGGAAGCAGAAACTAATAAAATATTATGCACTCAGATCTGCCTGAATCACTAATTCTATTTCCAATATATTTTTAAAGCAGCTGATTTGATTTTCTATGAATCATCCTAATTGATTTTTGCTCTACTGAATATGTTAGTATGTTCTCCATATATGATTTCTTTATTCCAGTCAGATTTCCAGTCAAATTTATTCCAGTCAGATTGCCCTTGGATCAAGTGGTGATAACCTTATGCAATTATTTCTATATTGTCAATCCAAAGTCTTAGAAATTATCCGTATTTTCAAATCAACCTGTTTCTGACAGAAATGAGGAGACTAGAAATACAATTCAGCCAGTTCAAAAACATATCCCAGAGGTAAAAATTCATTTTTCATACAGTCATGTAATAAATATTCATTAGATTCTTCCCACCCATGTATCTGACAATGACTGAAGAAGACATTACCTAATGTTGAAAACATGCAGCAAACCAACAGATGACCATAGTGTGTTACCGTATGTGGTCTAATTAGAAGAACAAGACAGAAAGTACTGAGAAACTGGAGAGTTAAAGATGGTTGTTAGAAAAGGGTACAACTAATATGGCCACTGAAAGATGAAAGGTAATTATTAGCAAGTAAAGAAGGGTAATCCAGGCAGAGTATACAAGAGAGAGAGAGAGAGAGAGAGACAGAGACAGAGACAGAGACAGAGACAGAGACAGGCAGAGACAGAGAGAAAGAGAGAGAAAAAAAGAGAAAGAGTTATCAAATTAGATGTGGCACCTTTAAAGATATTTTTTTTAATTGTGAAAATACTGTACAGAGGGGTTACAATTACATGGGCAAGATTATGAGTACATTTCTTATCAAACATTGTAGCCTCCTCCTTTGTTCCCCCTTCCCATCCCTTCCCTTCCTCCTCCCAGCCCCCTACCCAATCCTCCTCACCCCCCCCCCCCCACCAAAGTTGTAAAGTTTGTTTTCGACATAACGACTTGTACATCTCATCGTTGCAGTAGGTCCACCTGTATCCCTATTTAAATGATTTGTTTTTCCCCTTCCCCTCACTATACCTTTAGAGATTTTTGCCTTTCTGGCAGAAGGTGATGTGTCCTATGGAACAGGGATTTTAGGATGGAAAATCTCCATATTAAAAAATCTGAACTTGATCTGGTAGTGAGGGTGAGCCATTGAAAAGTTTTAAAGCTGGGATATGCTTACATATTCATTTTTAAAGAATTATTCTGAGTCTGACTCCCTAATCTATTTCATTTTTAGAATATTGGTGTTGGTCATAGGAAAATAAAAACACACTGTTATCTTCCAAATCAGTAACCCAGCCATTCAGGAAAGGAGCCCACCTGCTGGTTTTTTATTGCCTCTATAGCTAGCACTTCAAGAATCTTTGCTATCTTCTTTTTTAAAATGAATTGTTTGAGTCATCCAACCACCAGGAAAAAAGCCTCAGGTCAGCAATTCAGCAGCCAAGAAATGCATGGAAGGATAAAGAATGATTCCTAAATCTCTCATTACAAAAGCTTTGGTGGTTTATTCTTGATAAGCAGAAAGCAACTTTTGATCAAACCATATTTACTTATGTAGATACCCCAAGGTTCACTCAGTTGAAATTCAGACTGATAGGAAAAGACAAACTGGCTTTCCATGCTCAGGCTTAGAAAACACAAAACACAAAAACAAAAATCGGATTGCTTTCTTTTTAACCATGTGTCTCATGACTCAACTGCATCACCTGTAATAATTTTCTGGAGTGAATCAGTCAACTGGGACCCTCTTTCCAACACAAATGGCAGCTGCTGTGTGTTTCTGAATGGACTGTTGCAGTTTAAATGTCTCATTCCATGGGGAGCTAAAGGAGGTGACATAACCCAGGAGTTCAGAGGTGAGAGTGTTAGTGGGGGTGGTTGAACTGTGTGACCTTCAGGGGCTACCCTCCAGTGCAGAGCTTCTGGGGTCAAAGAATGTGCTTCAGAACTTCTAGGAGCTCAGGACAAGCTTCTTGGGTGGTTTCTTTGAAATTAGAAGAAATGTTAGTCTGCAAGTAGTGGATATGATCAAAGGGTTTCTTCTATCATCTTCCACAGAAACATATTTGTAAGTAGCTAGTTAAATGATGGATGGCTGGAATGACCTCTGTTAAGACAAAAGAGGAAGTTGGTCTCAAACAAAATCCATACTACAGTGGGGGTCCTTGGGTAGCAGTAACAGACAAGGATCAAGCAGATGCCAGAAAACTGAATTAACTCTGTGCCCTCCCTATTTATTGTTTTCAGCAAGAGGAAAAGAAGCCAGCACTGTTGCTTGAATATGGAATCCAAGCTACTCAGGAGGCTAATATCTTGATTAGAACCAGGCCAGGAAAGAAAAATCGAAAAGATCTTTATCTTTAACCAACAAAAACTGCAAATGGAGGTATGACTCAAGTGGTAGAGCACAGCCTGAATGAAAAATCTGAGTAACAGTGTGAAGCCCCAGGATTAAGCCCCAGTAATGATAGTTTGAAAAAAAAAGAAAAAGAGAATATTGAGACTATTGTAAAAGCCCTGAAACCTGCATGCATGCCTGTGCACACACACACACACACACACACACACACACACACACACACACACACACACACACAACACTACATTGTTGGGATGAATTTTCTCATGAAGGGAAAATTTTATTTTATATTCTCAAAGTTCAATCCTAAAACTTCATTCTGGGTCAGTTTTTCTACTAAGTAGTACCCATCAGTTAGCATTCAAGAATTCCTAACACACTTGCATCAAAATTTGGGTTTTGAATTATACTCTAAAAGATATAATGCTATATAAAATCCTCTTTAACACTGGCTAAACATTCAATGTGAATATTCAAAGTGAACATTCAATGTGAATATTCTTTGAAAAATATCTATCAATATTGATCCCCTTTATGTTGGGCCGATAGTATTTTCTAGCTATATATTTTATTAATTACATTTAACAGTAATATGTACAATCAATATTTTGGAAACATTCTAGCTAGCTTACCCATCTTATCATTAAGGCTAAGATTACTATTAAAGCCAACAATAATGAAAGGATCATGGTGAGATCAAGAAAGTATTTGAAGACTGTGTGTAAAAGTATATAAGGTCACTGGATAAGGCTTCATTATCATGGTAAAAGGTCATGCTTTAGATTTTACCATGATCTCCTCCTGAGTTTTATGAGCCTGAAATTTCCCAATGGATTATAATCATATATTCCAAAGTATTCTGTGTTACATGGCTCACGAGGCTCATAGGCTCCCACCCTATGAAGTGCCACAGAATTTCTAGTGGTTTTAAACAGCAAGTGGACATTGGACATGGGAGGACCCTGTCACTTTCCTATTGAGATTCTACTGACGGAAGGGTCTGGACTTCAAATCTAAAACTGCTTCCATAATACAATTTGGAAGCCAAGCACACCTAATTAAACTTGTAAAGACTATTCCCAAAAGTTCTTTTGAGAAAAAGCTTGAGGTTCTTTTTAAGCCTTCACTGAAGGCTCCCTTCCCAACTACTGCTGTCTCTCTCTTCTCTCTCTCTGTCTCTCTCTGTCTCTGTCTCTCTCTTTCTATCTCTGTCTCTGTCTCTCTCTTTCTCTCTCTCTCTTTCACTCTCTCCCCCCCCTCCTTTGACTTAGAACTGGCACCATCTGTCAAATCTTTGACTCTAAGAAGACAGTAAGAAATGAAACCACTGCTTCCACAAATCAAATCCCGAAGAACTACATGTGTCACAACAGCAGAACTGATTCAACCACATCAAACTTCCTTTTGCTTCTTCTGGCCCCTTAGTCCTTAGTTGCTGGCTTTGACTCTGTTTTTATTCTCTTGTTTCTGGCTTAGTTTCATGCTTGCCTTGCAAGGTTTAAATAAAGCAGTTTAAAGAATGATAGTTAATAGATTAATGGAAGATCCAATGTAGTGTTCGAGAAGTCTGTGCAGGTGATCTTCCTTTTCTCATATTAATCAATTCCAATGACTTGGATCAGACCATATAGTATACTTGTTAGATACTCAAAATTTAGGTGGGAGAATTAGTATTGATATATTTTATATTTATGGAGTACTTTGCTGTTTCAAAAATTGTATATACTATTTGATTTGATTCTGGAATGATAGGTACAAATCATTTCATTTCAATTAAAAGGCAGCTTTCTACAGATTGACCTGTCCAACTGAAACAACAAGCCCCACAAAGAAGTGAGTTTAAGGCCATGAAGATCCTTGAGTTAAATACAAATATAATTCGAGGATTTTGTAGAAAGATCCTTGATTTGAGTAAACATTTGTATTGACAACATAAGTAATAATATTATTAGGAAAGGAATAATTGAGAACACCAAATACAGGATTTAAAAAATTGTTTGTGTTTTTTGTACTCTTAGCTACTCATGAGGCAAAGATAGGAAGGACATTGGCTTGGGGCTTGCCAAGTCAGAAGTGTTTTAGACTCCTCTCACAACCAATAAAATCTGGACAGGATGGCATTTGTCTAACCATGCAGTTGTGTGAAAGGCATAAACCAAAAGATTGCAGTCCAGGGCAGCCTGGACATAAATGTGAGCTGTTGTATAAAAAATGAGTAGGGCAAAAATGGATGGGGGATACGATATGGCTTAAGTGGTAGAAAATCTACTAGCAAGCTCAAATTCCTAGTGAATTCAGACCTTACGATGATCACCACAAAAAGCATTAGCTAGTATAACCAAGAAAAAGAAAAAAAGAGTTTTTAAAAAGCAAAACCTTTGTTCAGATCATGAACAAACTTCTCAATTCATGTTTAACATAGAGCTTTAAATGTTCAGTAGTTGAGCAATTCATAATTTTATAGGTTTTGTTCTAAAGTTCAACAAAAGTCTGTGGTAGTGTGGATTTAAATTGCGGCCTCTGACGAATACTAGGGGTATGTAGCTTTTTAGGATTAATTTCAAGTGGAAGCAAGATACATTGAACTCTGAAGATATGTCTAAGACTAGAAAGAATAGAAATGTGGAGTACAGTATCCTGTAGAAAATGCCAGGGTGGCCAGATGATCAAGAGCGTGGGGTTACCAAACCAGGATGAGGCAGGCCTGGATGAGGTCACTGCCTTACTGAATTAGAAACCGAGAAATCAGAACAAACCCTAGAACTGGTTTGTATTAGTGCTTCTGTAGTTGGAAGGAATACCTCTCTTCATTGCTCCAAGACCAGTTCCAAGAGAATGTCTTAGTGAAATTGTCACTTGGCTTAGTCTAGTTCTGTCTTAAGAAATGATGACTCCATGACTTCTTTGACAAAAAATACTAATGATTTTGTGGCATTGGGGCAAAAGAGGAGCAATACAAGGAATCTGGTCATTAGACTGACCAAATACAATTTTATTCCTAGTACAGAGGATTGAACAGAAGGTCTTGAATATGTTAGGCAAGCATTTTCCCCTATTTTCCAAGTGGGCCCTCCACTCCCACTATTTTGGGCAGGGGCAAAGGGGAAAAGAGCAGGCTTTCTCTATGTAGCCCACGTAGAACTTGAACTTGTGATTCTCCTGCCTTGGCTAGTTGAGTAACCATTAGGCCTAATTTATATTCTCTTTTAATGATGAAAATATTACCAAACTACATGCTTATATTAAGATTCAACATTTATAAACTAGTTACAATTTGATCCAAGAGTTTAAGAAACAATTATATGCTATATACAAGTGCCCTGTACACAGTGCTTTTTTATCTTCAAAAACATAATCTTTTTTTTTTTTTGTCGGTCATGGGGCTTGAACTCTGGGCTGGAGTGCTGCCCCTCAGCTGTTCAGCTCAGGGCTAGCGCTCTACCACTTGCGCTACAGTGCCACTTTCCAGTTTTCTGGTGGTTTATTGGAGATAAGAGTTTCATGGACTTTCCTGCCTGGGCTGGCTTTGAACCACAATCCTCAGATCTCAGCTTCCTGAGTAGCTAGGATTACAGGCATGTGCCACCGGTGCTCAGCCAAAAACATAATCTTTAAAAACCTTACAACCTAGTAAACAACCTAGTAAGCTCAATGACAAAATCTTAATCTTTTTTTTCAGTTTGATAGTAGTTTTCATCTCACTTTGCATTAATAAATTTCCTTCTCTATTTTAATGAGGTTCAATGTGGATTTTTGCCTAACTTTTATCAGCAGAAAGGATTTGGGGAAATGTGAAGATGGGCAGTATAAAACTATGATGCTATAATTTATGATTTGTACAATGATGGAATTACAAGAGATGCATTCCCCAAGTGGTTAGAAATAACCTGGAGCAATTAATGTAATTCCACAAAACCCAGGAAAGGCACAGAAAGACTGAGTTATTTGCAGTTACTTCATCTTTGGGGCTCAGAAGGTGGGACTGGTATTCTAGGTTTTATCTGCGGTTCTCCTTTTGCCTCTCTCATAAAAACCATGCGAACAGACATACTTGTAGGACACCTAACAACAGTTTGAGAAAGTACATAAGGATTGAGCTTGATTCTTCTCTTTGAGCAGAAAGAGAAAAGCCACCTGTATCCATTTACAGTACATCTCCCACTGAGACCATCCCTGCTTGGCATTATGAATGTCATTCTCATTGCTTCGCTATGGATCTTCCTGAATGGCATTATTTTGCCTTGTAGGGCTCAATTTGATCAACTCACAGACCTTTGCAAAAAACTATCAAACCTACAAAGCTGTCATATTACACTCTCAGTAAGAATCTTTACATAAGTTCTTATGAACACAGGAAGCAGAAAACATATCCAGTGTGTTTAAGCCCTTATACAAGACAGATATATTTGTCACTCTGCTCAGGAAAGTAGCCAACTCAGTGTTTTCCCAATGTTCCAGCTTTGAAACTGAACTGTAGAGGTAAGGACCAGCAAAACTCTCCCTGCCCTAGTGTGCATGGCTGAAGCACATCAAGTACTCAGCAGCTGCATGAATTGAGGTCCCTGCCAAGGGCCAGTAATTTTGCTCCCCTATCATTCATTAGCTTGTTCCTCCTCTGGGCATCTAGCCACATTGAAGAAAGTGAGGAATTGGTGATGACTAGGACAACACAGACACAGAGCCACCTTCACTTTAACACACAACTACTATAGCATAGTCTTCACCTTTAACTTGTTTAAGAATTGAGCCACTGGCAGCAATGAGGCTGCAAGGAGCAGTTCATTTAATTAATTATATAGCCAATGTAAAGCATTTAATGAAGACATAATAATAAGCAGAATGTGATTCATAAGTTGTGCTTTGGAGTGCATTATAAATAAAACAATAGTTTTGTGAAGCTTAACTTGTTGGCTAGTTAAATTGTTTGCTAGTTCAAATAAATTTAAAACATGTCCCTCCCCCACAGTATAACCCCTGCTTTCACTGTATTTGATCTCGGTATAATTTGTGGAGGGGAAGGGGAAAAACAAGTCGTTTAAATAAGGATACAGGTGGATCCGTCGCAACAATGAGAAGTACAAGTTGCCTGTTGAAAACGAACTTTACAACTTTGGTGGGGTGGGGGAAGGATTGGGGCGGGGCAGGGGGAGCCTGGGAAGGGATGGGAAGGGGAAACAAAGGAGGAGGCTGCAATGCTTGATAAGAAATGTACTCATTATCTTGCCCATGTAATTGTAACCCCTCTGTACAGTATTTTCACAATAAAAAAATAAATAAAAATTACAAAAAAAGAAAAACAAGCAAATCTCCTGTGAGACTTGGGTAATGTGGAACCAAAAGCATATCAGTCATTTCAAACAGATGGAATGGATAGTGTGTATGTGTGCAGAGGTAGAATTGAGGAAATCTTGACTGCATTGGTGTGTAAAGCATCTCTAATCTGACTCTGTAACATCTGTCTCACCTTCACTCTTGTCCAGGTCAGATTTATCATTTCAGTATCAAATGCTATTCACCACAGCATTATTGTTACAGCTTATTTTTATTTTTTTTTAAAATGGTAGCTCTTTGTAACAGGCTCCTTGGCTTCTGTTTGTGGTATTCTAGCTTTGTGATTGCAGTGAAACTTCGGGTTTAAAATTTATTTTAAATAACAGCATGATGGATGCAATCCTTCCTTTCACTGGCCTCAGGAACAATTTGCATTTAAAGTTACAGAATCTATTTGGTCTTCAGATCAAATTTTATTTTTTGAATGTGCAAGAAAAATTAAAATGTCTGTTTTACAGTCCTTGAGCTAATACGGAATGGCTAGCACAGTTTCTGAATGCGAACAATAGGTTAGTTCTGTAATATTGAAAAGAGAGGGCAATGCTATTCCAGTGACAGCAAGCATGCTTTAAAAATCTGCATATATGGTTTATCAAGAAATTGAAATCTTAAAGCATCCTGTGGTCTTAATCACCTAGAAATTCTAAACAGTGAGTCATCCAATTAATAAAGAACTTCATTATTTAAAGCCTTAAAAGCAGCATTTGTTTTAAACAAGGAATATTGGTTAATCACACATTAGGGATGATTCCTTTGTTCATTTTGTGAAAGTGGTCCTAGCAGATATTCTTATATTCCCATATACAACATTTGCCCCAGAAAGACAAACTAATTCAGACAGGCCAGCGTGACTTAAATAATGTTCTTTTTTTTTTTTAATTCCTCTTAGAAAACAATTTAAGGGGTTTTACTATGTAAGTAGGATAAGTAGGATTCCCCCCCCCCCTCTCGTCTTCAAAAGATTTTCTTTCAACCTCATTTTCTTTCTCTTCAGCTATAAAATGTGCCCATTACGGGCTTATCTGTCAACCACAAAGGAAGAAGTCTTCTTCTCTTTCAGCAGGTATGAATCCCAATAGCTATCTTAATCTCCAGAGAGTTCACTTCTACTCTATTTAATAAAGCACAGCACTTTAGTTATCATAGTCATTAGGAAGAAGCAAGATTGAAAAAAGGGAGAGCCTTAATCTATTTTTGTATCATATGTAATTATACCACTTATTTTTCTCAAAGGGCTTTTCAGGTTTTCAGATTTTTTTCTTTTTTAGGAATTTTTCTGAAGGAAAATCTCTAATATGTAAAATGAAGATAAAATTAGAATTAAAAAATTCTTTCAGATACCAACATAATTCTATTACCAGACAATTAGCACAAGCAGGTGCCAGGATGTTATTATTTCCTAAATGTCTCCTGAATATCATTGCTACTCTGAAGCATATTTGTTGAACCAACTGTGCCCTTTGGCCTAGTACATAGATTCAAGTTTGATAAACTTTGTGAGTAATTATCCTATTGGACCATAGAAAGGACCCATAAAGATTAGTTATAAAGTGTGTATTTTCAAGCTAAAATCAGAAATCCAGTATTATATCAGTATACAACAATTATAGCCAATTATTTTTTCTGATTAACTATTCCTTAAGAAACAAAAAAAGTTACAATTAGTTCAAAGAGCAAAATATCCCAAAATCATTCAGTGTCATGTCCATACTAGGTGGACTTCAATGGCTGTCCATTAAGGGCATCAGATCTTCAAGGTCATCCAGATCTTAATCCTACACTATGGCTGAGTTATGGGTTTGGTCATCCCCCACATCTTGAGTGATGATTATTTCGCACATGACTAGAAAGGGAACTAGTATCCTCTAATCATTCCTAAATCAGAAGAATTGATCATTGATCTAATCATTCCTAAACCTGAACAATTGATTTGGAAGATTTTAACTAGAGTTTCTAAACTCCCTGAGTATGTAAACAAAATGTTTATATGCATGTTCATACTTCTAGGAAGAGGATTTTAGATTTGCAATCACTTTAGATTATTTTTTTTCTGTCAAGGTGATGTACAGAGGAGTTACAGTAACAAAAGTAAGGCAATAAGTACATATCTTGTTATCCCTTCCCTCATTTCCTCCCTACTTCCCTCCCAATCCCCCCAATCGCTTAGATTCTAAGAGATTTATGACCTAAGAAATTGTAAAAGTTATTAATTTATTAATCTAGTTTTTCACCTCCATAATTTTTCTCTATAATAATATGTACTGTCCTATGAATAAATAAACACTTTTTTCCCCTTATGTAATAGGATGATCCATCTACCAGTGAGCATTCTGTATATCCTCAGTTGTGCATGGTGACAATCTCTATAAGCAATTGGTACAGTGGACATAATGTATACAATCAGAAATTTGACACCACCAATACTACCGACTACTTATCCTTGGTTCTCTAGGTCAATTGTTTTATTTTAAATTGGCTATAGAAACTAAAAATCTTTATCTTTTATAAATTCATGTTGGTTTTTCAAAACTAAATTTTTGTTTTATAACATCACTTAAATGTGAACTTTTCTTTACATATTCAGACTTCTTGCCAATACATCAGTTAGGTGTATGCGGCTATAATTTAGAGTATTTCAGGCTTGAAATCGGAAATATGAATTTCATTGAGGGGTGAACTAGAAACCTATAAAGATGATGGGTGACATATGCACCATATGGAAAACATTGTTCAAAATTCAAATTGTATCTTTCAAGTATCTCTTGCTTCTCAACATGGTTGTGTTTTCCTAATATAAAAAGGTCAGATCGTGGGTAGGCAGTGTCTGTTGGCTAGATTTGACATCTTGAGGCACCGGAGGGTCTGCATTTATTTTGCTTTTGGACTATTTTCCTGCTGTTTGTTTATTCTCCTTTCTCCTCCACCTCTCTTATCACACATGTTCTGTGTTCTCCCCTTCCTGCTCTGCTTTCTTAATAACAAAAAGAAAGTGAAATTTGGAATGTTAGGAAAAATGAATATAAACTATCCTGACAATTATGTGGAAACCAGTACATTTATGGGTTTGTAAGTTGTTTCATCTAAATTCAAGGTGATTGTCTCTCATAAGAAATGTCTGGGAGCAGAAATGTTTCAAAATTCAGACTTTTTCAGATTGTGAAATATTTGACTACATGCAATGACCTGTGTTGGAGATAAGAGCCAAGCATAAATATAAAATGCATTTATGTTTTACATACATACCCTGAAGATAATTTTATACAGTGTTTTTGGTGTAGCTTATTTGACCATTTCCCATCATATGAAGCTAGGTGCATATGTTTTACCTGTGAGATCACAACATCACTCAAAAACATTTGAATTTTAGAGAATTTTATATTTCAGATGGGGAATGTTTGTAGTAACTCAAGTCAAAAGATTCACAGTGATCTGAAAATTAGGGGAGGGGATAATAGTTTAAAAATTCATTTAAAATTTAGGGTGACAGATCTTTGTGTAGATCTATTCAAGAAAAAGGGCACATGCTTGCTATCCTTTTTTTTTTCAAGTCAAGAATTCTTTTTTTTAATTGTCCTTGAAGCTAGTGCTTCTTATTTTCTACATGCATATTCCACTAACTTCAACACTGATGACATTCATGTGTAGCTCTCACCACAAAATTTCAGATGTGTGTTATATGAAGAAATCTGATCTTGGTGTCAGCCATCTATGTCTGAACTTTGAAGCATCATTAACACTGTGACTAGTGACTCAATCTTATGAAGCTGTAGTTTATTTATGAAATGTAAACAATAATGATATCTACTTAATAATCTTATGGTCAGTGTTCAATAAGATCAGGAATAGAAAACAAAATGATACACTAGGCATACCAAATCATATTTATTAATATAGTGTTTTATTATTGTTAAACTCTGAAACTTGTGCTCTCAAATCAGGTAACATGCTTCAGTGTCCCTCTACTGAGCTTATAGCCTTTTCATTTTACTTTCCTGCTAGCTCTTAGGCTTGGTCTGAATCAGAATTTCCTGGAAATCTTGCTAAAATTAATTGCTGGACTCCATTTCCAGAGTTTATAATTCAAAAGTTTGGCATCAGCCCAAGTCTTTGCATTTCTAATAACTTTCTAAGTGGTCATGACACTGCCAGTCAAGAACTAGACTTTGTACTTAGATATGTTGGCTCAAGTTTGTAACCTCAGATGCTCGGCAGGCAGAACTCAGAAGGCTCAGAGTTCAATGCCAGGCAGGGCAAAAGCTTTAAAAAAAGTTATCAACAACCCTATCTCAACTGAAAATGCTGGGCATTGGTGATATGTGCTCGTCAACCCAGACGTATGGAGAGTGTATAGGAGGATTACAGTCTAATTATCCCAAGCATAGCATGGGACTCTCTTTGCAGATATAACAAAAAAACTAAAATGGCTGGAGGGGGTATGGCTTAAGTGGTACACCACCTGCTTAACAAGCACAATGGAACCTTGTATTGCTTAAATAAATAAATAAAGTCCCATTCAGAGTACCTGTGGTTTATACCAGAGATTGGCAAACTTTTTATAAGGCACTAGATTATGTATTTCAAAAGCAGCCACAGATAATATGTAGACTGGTGAGAGAGTATGTTTATGTTTTGGCTAATTTATTTATGCACACTGAAATTTGAATTTTCCAACAATTTCAGGTCATGATATTTTAAAATCTTGAACATTTAAAAATATGAAACTATTCTGAGCTTGTGGGTCATATAGAAATCAATGATGGTTTTTATTTGGCCTGTGGACTGATGGGAGGTATTTAGTCCATGAGGGCTTTTTAATTATGAATAGATTATTGTTCATTATAAAAAATATACTCCCCTCTTCCTCTCTCCCTTTTTCCATCTATCTTCTTTTTTCATTTCTCTTTCTTTCTTCCTTCTTTCCCTTTCTTCCCTCTTTTCTCTCCTTTTCTCTCTCCATCCAGCTCCCTCACTCCTTCTCTGTTTCTTTTTTCTTTCTCTTTCTGTCTTCGTTTTTGTCTCTGTCTCTTTCCCATCTTCTATAATCCTTCTGCCTTTGCCTTCTGCCTTCTGCAATCAGATCATCAGGTGATGCAGAAAGAAAGTCCTAAATATACTTTTTGTGAATCTTGGTCCTCCCAGGCACCAGAATTGTGAATTACGATCATAATAAATTATCCAGTGCTAACACAAAATGTATTAAGACATAAGTATTTTGCAGAATTCAAGGAATTGCTATCCAAATGCAAATTGGAGTTCATTTATGTTTAAGGTTTTCTTCTCAAGGAATTATCAATATCTTTGAAAAATGTTATTTGAAAAGAATCACATGCAGCATTCTGCAGGCCAAAATTAGAGTAAAAAATAAAGGTGTTGGACAGATGTGGGTTTGAGGCTAAGTTGAGTGCACCATCTAACCACGGGTAAGTTACACAATTTACTACACTTACTAAGTTTCATTTTCATCTATAAACCGACTAATAACTACACTGACACTGTTTCCAGGACTATGAGATAGCACTGTTTCTGGCACCAGAGAGCTAAAGTATTAACTGATTAAGTGCTTTATAAAATTCATTAACTTCAGAAGCAATGAAAAAAAAATAAATATTTCTCTTCTCTTTTTTTCTTGTGGGATACACTTCAATTAGGCATTATACTAAGAAGTAAGGGATAACAAGACAACTGATTAAACAATGTCTGTGATCTTCTTTTTTTGTTTTTTTTTTTCCAGGGCTGAGGACCGAACCCAGGGCCTTGCGGGCGCTGGGCGGGCGCCCTTCCGCTGGGCTAAACCCCCAGCCCCAATGTCTGTGATCTTAATAACCACTACTTTAATGAAATTCTTGGTGTGGCAGAAAGAAATGGTTTCTTCCCATCTGTTATATCAAAAGACCATTTGAGGAAGTGAAAGGATTTTTCAAGACAAGCTGGCAGGAATTTTAAGCATTCTTTGATTCTCTCTCACATGTTGTTTTTCATTATAGAGAAACCTATAACGTATCTGGAAACATCTGCATACTTTGAGGACTCTTTTGAACATAAAGTGCTTGACAAAAGTATAATTGTGATTTTTCAAGTAGAGTTAGATTCCAATTTAGACAAGTCTTGTAGAGTCTTCCAGTTTAAAAAGCATCACTAAGCTGTTGTTTGTTTGATTTATCTCTTGTCCTAGTAAGATGATGGGAACCATTTAGCTAGTCTCTTATTTTTAAGGATGTTAATAGGGGACACTTAACACCAAGCTCTTCTTAGGTTCTCTGGTAGGCATACAATAATACTCCATATTGTAAAAGTCTCTTGGGGAGCTTGTATTCATTAAATCTGTCTTTCTACACAGGGAACATATTTTATATTGTTAGTTTAGTTGAGCTAATTTAAGAGGCAAAAGTAAAAAAAAAAAGAATTAATGGATGAATAGGAGAAGAAAAGTTACTGGAAAAATTTTGAATGTTTTTATGATTATCTCGTCAGAATGCTCCCATTAATGTATCTTGACTCTACTAATCCCTAGCCAAAACAGACAGATTTCCTGTGTTGATCAAGTACCATCAACACCTGGATGTATCAGCTAAGTAAGGTTACTCTTGAATAAAAAAGAAAACAGCTTGGTACTCTAAGAAAGTCCAATATCAGTCCAGTATTCAGCAGTATCATTAATTTGACTAAGGTTCCTCCTACTTAGTTCTTGTCTCATTTCTCCTTTTGATTTGCTCATCTAGACTGTTCTATGAGATAGCTGATATTATTCCAATGTATTTTTTTCTACTTAATTTGATAGCATCTGCTATTTGCAATAAAAGCCATGCCTGAATTAGTCTTTATGTTTTATTGGCAGTAGAGGATTTAGAAAACTGAAATGAATTCAATAGTGGAAAAAGCAAGCATATTAGTTCATGGGATCCACAGGCAGTGGTGTGGAAAATAATTTCTCTATACTGTACATAAATCTTTTCCTTTTGTATTTCTGAGAAGTGTCAATAGTTTCCCTTCATAAAAGCCATTTGAATAGTAAGGTAGGTAGGAAGAGTATAATTCAAAAAGAGTGCTTATTATATTTTTAATCAGTAAGATGATCTTCCAAATCTGAACATGAGTTGTACCACATTAGCACTTCTGAGCAAGTTCTAATTTCTGTTCTTTGACACTCCTGATAAGTTAAGAACTCCTAGTGTTGAAAGGTGAAATAATTGAGTAAAAAAATTTTGATTGAGAGGCATAAATTCTACATAACACACTTCTCCAACATGGTATCCACCATTAATCTTGCTTCAATGATTAGTGTGATTATAGAAAGCATTTTAAAATGTTCAAAGCCATACTTAACTACTACAAACTTACTCCCACACAGATTTTCTATTTTTTTTTTTATTAGTTAACTCTTTTGAGGGGTCTGGTTCTTGGTAAAGTTTCAGTTTTTCAACTCTCAAAGTACATATAATTGAATGGTATAATAAATGCCAGATTCTTCAGTATTTTATAAGGTATGTAAAATGAATAGAGATATGTTTGCCATTATTGTCATAAACCAGAAAACCAGGGAAATTTTATAAAGTTGAAACTTTTGTGCCATGAAATCCCAGATAGATGCACTGTATTCCATTTAAGACAGAAGAAAAATGTATATCTTCATTTGAAAAAAAATATTGGACATTAGAAATTGGCTCACACTCTGTTGTGTGTGAAACTTTCATTGACTAGTATATTTACATGTTAAGTTTATTATCTTTTGACTTTAGGTAAAATGCTTTGGCAGACTTTTTAAATGCATATACATTTGGGAGACAACTGAGTCTGCTTCTTGTCAGTTCTAAATGTAAATGATTTGCTTTTCTTGATGGTTGAAAATGCTTGAAGTCAAGGCATTAGAGGGCAAATTTAGTCCATTTGTGCTTCTTCAAAGAATTAAGAATTTACATGATAGATGGAAGTTTACCAAATACTGTTCACATTCTGGATTTCCCAAGACAAACAAGGAGTGACCACCCTTTAAAGACTTAGTTCATATAAAACATCCAGTTTGAGAAAACGAGTGTGGGGGGGGATATAATTTAAAAACAAAAGGAGACAGAGCAAAGATTCAGAGAAAAAAACAAGTCTTTTCCTATTTTCATAGGAATGAAACCAAGAAGAAAAAAATCAGTAATTAAAGTTACAATAAGAGTTGGAATATCAAATGGGCATAAAAGAATGGGATGTGAGGGCTAGAAAGGTGGCTCGGTGGTAAAATGCTTGCCTTGCATACATGAGGCCCTAGGTTTAATTCCTCAGCACCACATAAGCAGAAAAAGCCTGAAGTGGTGCTGTGGCTCAAGTAGTGGAGTGTTAGTCTTGAGCTGAAGAGCTGAGGGACAATGCTCAGGCCCAGAGTTCAGGTCCCATGGCCAACAACAACAACAACAGCAACAAAAGGGACATGAAATTCAATGCATTGCTATTTATTTTATCATAGCCTTTACTAAAAATACATGGATTTAAAAAAAATAAAAGAAAAATATTTAATCCTCTTCTAGGTGAAACCATTATTAATGCATTGTTATGCATATTTATAATTCTTTGCCTGTAAGTGTATGCACATACACGGATATCGGAAGTATTACAGTAAGGTATAACACTCCATAAACTATTCTGTAATATGACTTCATAATTTAATTACATGTATCTGCTCATGCCAAAATTTCACTTCATATATACTAAGTGACTCTACATACTCATACTTTTTTAACTTTGTTTTTTTTTAATTTTAATTTTTATTGTGAAAATACTGTACAGAGGGGTTACAATTACATGGGCAAGAAAATGAGTACATTTCTTATCAAGCACTGTAGCCTCCTCCTTTGTCTCCCCTTCCCATCCCTTCCCATCCTCCCCCCCCCCACCCAATTCTCCTCCCCCCACCCACCAAAGTTGTAAAGTTCGTTTTTCCACATAACGACTTGTACATCTCATTGTTGCAATGGATCCACCTGTATCACTATTTAAATGATTTGTTTTTTCCCTTCCCCTCCACGAATTATACCAACCTCAAATACAGTGAAAACAGGGGTTATACTGTGGGGGAGGGACATACAAAGCAACAAGGAAATAATCTTATAAATGTGTTAGAAACAATCGCATGAAAGAAAAAAAAATCATTTGAATATATATCTTAGGGTTCATTTCCCTAACATCAACTCATCTGACCTTTTCTGCTTGACTCAGACATATACTAGTTATTGCAAATAAGGGAAACCATGGGGCATAAGTTTCTTTGGGCCTGGCTTACTTCACTCAATATAATTTTTTCCAAGTCTTTCTATTTCCTAACAAATGGGGCAATGTCATTCTTTCTGATGGAGGCATAGAATTCCATTGCGTATATATACCACATTTTCTTGATCCATTCATCTATGAGGGGCATCTGGGTTGGTTCCATATCTTAGCTATGGTAAATAATGCTGCAATAAACATAGTTGTGCTGGTAGCTTTAGTGTGGCCTTGTTTGTGATCATTTGGGTAAATTCCCAAAAGTGGGATTGCTGGGTCATAGGGGAGCTCTACATGGAGTCTTTTGAGAAACCTCCATAGTGCTTTCCAAAGTGATTGAACAAGTTTACCCTCCCACCAACAATGTAGTAAGGTTCCCTTCTGTCCATATCCCCTCCAGCAACTGTTGTTTAATTAGAGTTCTTGATTCTAGCCATTCTAACTTGGGTGAGGTTGTATCTCAATGCTGTTTTGATTTACATTTCTTTTATGGCTAGGGAGGTTGAGCATCTCTTCATGTGTCTATTGGCCATCCTTCTTTCCTCTTCAGAGAAGTTTCTCTTTAGGTCTTTAGCCCACTTATTTATTGGGCAGTTGTTTCTTTGAAGATTTGTTGTTGGGAGATTTAATTTTTTGAGTTCCAGGTATATTTTAGATATGAGACCCTTGTACATTGTAAGGCTTGTGATCTTCTCCCAATATGTGGGCTTTCTATTGATCTTGCTAGCTATGTCCTTTGCCATGCAGAAGCTCTGCAATTTCATGCAATCCCATTTGTCCAACCTTTCTTTGATTTGTTGTGTTTCTGGGTCTCTATTAAGAAAATTTCAGCCTGTGCCAAGGAGAACTAGGGTTTCTCCTATTCCATCCTGTAATGTTTTCAGGGTGTCTGCTTTGACTCCAAGGTCTTTGATCCATTTGGAGTTGATATTTGGAGGTGATATATAAGCATCTACCTTTAGTTTTCTACAAGTAGTTAACCAATTTTGCCAGCACCATTTACTGAAGAGGCTGTCTTTCTTCCATTCTATTTTTTTAGCTCCCTTATCGAAAATTAGATGGCTATAGGTCTGTAGGTTCATTTCTGGGTTTTCAATTCTATTCCATTGGTCCTGAGGTCTGTTCATGTGCCAGTACCAAGCTGCTTTGCTTACTATGGCTTTGTAGTAGAGTTTGAAATTTGGTATTGATATTCCTTCAACACTGTTCTTTCTGTTGAGGATCATTTCAGCTATTCGGGGTCTTTTATTGTTCCATATGAATTTGTGGATTGCCTCTTCTATTTCCTTAAAGAATGAGGATGGAATATTGATAGGTATCGCATTGAATTTGTAGATAGCCTTGGGAAGTACTGCCATTTTCACGATGTTGATCTTTCCAATCTAGGAGCATGGGAGTTTTTGCCACTTTCTAAGTTCTGTTTTGATTTCCTTTTTCAAGTTTTTAAAGTTTTCATCATAGAGGTCCTTCACATCTTTGGTTAATTCCTAGGTATTTTATCTTTTGTTGGGGCTATTATGAATGGAGTTGCTTTCCTGATTTCAGCCACGCTTTTTTTAACTTTCTTAAAATTAAATTTAATTGTAAAGGTGATATACAGAAGTGGTTATAGTTGCATAAGTAAGGTAATGAGTACATTTCTTGTTAAACAGTGTTATTCCTATTTACTTAAAAAATTATTGTAAAAGTGATGTACAGAGGGGTTACAATTACATAAGTTAGGTATTGAGTACATTTATTTTTGAACAGTGTCACCCCTCCCTCATTTTCATACTTGTTTTTTGTAGAATAAAGAATTAATGAACTCTATAAAAAATTCTCATACATTGACACCCTCCCAATTCAATTATTAAACTGGAGCTATTGCCCCACTGCACCCTGAAGGTGTAAAAAAAAATAGATGCAAGCTGGGCACTGGTGGCTCATGCCTGTAATCCTAGGTACTCAGGAGGCTGAGATCTGAGGATGGCAGTTCAAAGCCGTGAGACTCTTATCTCCAATAAACCACCAGAAAACTGGAAGTGGCACTGTGGCTCAAGCAGTAGAGCCCTCGCCTTGAACTGAAGAGCTGAGGGACAGCACCCAGGCTGAGTTCAAGCCCGACACCAACAGAAAACAAACAAAAAATCTAGAAGCAAAGATGGTGGGACAATGAGCCACATGGCATTTATTCTGTCATATCAAAGGGGCTTTGGTAGACTGCTCTCTGGAACTCACCATCTCGGCTCAGTGCCATAGCTCCTGTGTCCATTATTCCATCTCTATGACTTTCCAGTTGCCTAGTGTTTAATCAAAAAGTTTTGAATATAGTTATTTATCTTCATTTTGATCAATATCTTGTATTGTTTCATAGAAGTAGATTTAAATACAGAACTTCAGTGGCTGATACTCTTACCTATTGTGTGTAGGTACTTCATCCAGACTCATAGTGAGAGGAAGAAATTGTATAAAATTCAATGAGGTGCTCTGTACTCTCTACCAAAAGTTTACAAAGTACAAATACCAAGCTTCTGTCAAAATGCCATTTCAAGTTACAAGTAGGGTGGAATAGGTATTTCCAAGTGACCCCAAAATAAAATTAACATTTTTGCCAACATATGTAGTTTATCTAGAACAAAAAATCCTGTTTATGAAAATTGAAGGTAACATTTTATCTTAAATACATGTGTGATATAATCTTCAAAGGATACTGATGTGACTTTTGCCATGCTGTATTACAGAATATGTCATTTCCTGAGTAGGAACAATTTAAGTGTCCAATGACAGGCTGTTAGTTAAATAAATTATATTCTACAGTGAAACACTTTTTCTTTTTAAGTGGTAGAACAGCAAAAATCTGTAAGTTATGCAAAGATGCTTCTAATGAATTACTGAATGTCAAGAGGAAGATAAAACCAGCATGTATCATTCATCTGATGAAAATAAATTGCTTTCTTCTTTACATGTGGGTACTTTGGGCTGGAAATCTTTGTGAGAAAAAAATGGACTGTTTTGTACATTTGTGAATCTACAAACTTCAGTTTGTAAGAAAATTCAGCATCTTTAGAGTGAGGTCAGGATATCATGAAATTTTGTCTCTTATGGGATTCTGAAGGACTTATTACGTCATCTTTTGAGCACAGGGTTGAAACTTAGAGGAACACCAGAACCATCCCTTACAGTGATTGCTGTGCTAGAGGAATCATTGGGAAGAGGCAACTACATGAGTGGGTTGCTTTGGCTCACAGAAAGTAAAAACACAGAGTGGGGGAAAATAATAGATAATTAAAGCTCCAGAAGTAACTTTATTTCTGTATTTTTTTCTCTTGTGGGTATTCCCCTTTGCATGGAATAGTCAATGAGTAAGTCAATTTTTGCTGATATTCCTAGATAAATATGGTTAATAATTAAGTCAGGAAAGGAGCAATAAGTCTATGTTCCATGAACATGTCCGGCTGAAGTAATTGTTGGTGCAACTATAGTTATTTCCTGTAAGTCCTCACAAAGAACTAAGTGTGCTAGTAAGTCATTTCTGGAAGGGATTTTCTGAGTACCTTACACAAATGCAGAACTTCCAATGATAGTTTTATTCAAAACACTATCTTTGGAAAAAAAAATCTCATCACTCTCTAAAAACATTGCCCATGTTTACAAAATTTCTGGGAAACAGAAATGGGCTTAAGTGAAGAACAACTTCAACTATAAATACAGGACAGTCATTGACTTTTAGAGCTGGGAAGGCTTTTGAGATTTCCTAACCCAAACCTGAGATGATTCCCAAATTCTGCACCTACTCTATAGACTGTTACTGTCCCCCTCCCCCTCCTTCCCCCACCCCGCTCCCATGCCTCCTTCCTTTCATGTGAGGGGGAAAAGAGAACTGTATTAATTTTCTCAGGCTGAACATTCTATCCTTTCTGTTTCCTCATAGTTTCTTTTGGCATTGGTGTCATACCAGCGATTATATATAGTTTATTGGATGAAATAAAAAAAAAAGAGTGATTTTTCTTTAAAAGAAAATTATAACACTTGACATCTTATTTTTGAAGCTCATCAATTTTATCTTCTGAGAGCAGGTTATTCTGGATTTCCATGACTAATTAAAAGATGACAAGTTTGGATGGAATAGAAAAGGCTCCTATGGGATAGATTAAGGAGTGTTAATATAGTTAAGTAGAAAGGAAAGTCTTGCAGAATTGGCGATGCATGACTCAGGTAATTGTGAGGCTCTGTAAAGTAACACTGGCCACACAGGCCAGCAACAGCTTCTCCAGTACCTTTCAGCAACCACTTATTTCCTTGTAACTCCACTGGGTGTGATGTGCAGAGGATCCAACATCATCTATCATTTTGTTGGACTTCTTCACCTCCCCTCTGTTTCCTGGCTGAGTTATTTATGTAACGCTACCCCACATGGGAAGGCCCAGCTGTTAAAGTTTTAGAATCAGGAACAAGAACACATTTTTATTAGATCTTTCATCTTGTCTGCAGTGTTTTTCTTGGTTTAAATAATGGTAACAGCATGCTAGCTCCTCCACCATAACTCACTCACGTCTCTGTTCATGCTTTTGGAGTGCAGAATGTCCTTTTTATACTTCTGGGGCTTTAGAAGGGAATTTCTATCAAACTAAATAGGGAATCAATGTATGGGATTTTATAACCACTGTTAAGTTTGAACTCAACATTTAGTTTAAGACTCTATGGAGGTAAAACAATGGAACTGGTTGCAGATGGGTGATAGCAATAGGGACACGAGGAAGAAGAACATCTAGAACACTAACATGGAGATGAAGTGGTCCTGGTTTTGAAGTTAGGAAACCAAGAAGCAGATTTAGAGAGAATTCAGCTTGGCTGGGAGGAAATCTATATTGAAGAGTCTCAAAGGCTCTGATGACTTTTTATCAACTTGATTAGGCTGTTCTCTATTTCTTATAATTGTTCTCCTGTGTCTCCATGTCCTGTAATTGTCCTCCATGTAAAGTTCTAGTTAGTGTGGGTCATAGGAAAGAAGTGAAACTTGTTTGGCAAAGGTTGAGCAGCAATTTTATATCAGGTATAGGCCACAGACCTGCTGACTAAGCTTGCTGCAAGAGACAATGTGTGGGTCAACAACCACTTTGTCTATGGGCCAGATGTACTTAACTCTAAGACAGGCTCTGTTTTCTGCAGGACAGTCACCATAGCGAAAGTAGAACTGATAGGTTTCAGTCTGTCCTGAAGCTTTTACCCTTCTCTTCTTGAATAATTGCCTTGGAATTTCAGCTCCAATATTAAACACAGCAGTATTATCCACTACTATACCAGCTCTTACAATTGTGTAAAGGCAACTCTTTCAATGAGTAAGCTAGCCTTACTCATTGAAAAAAGGCTAACAGCCCTTGGATCATTTCTTTCAAATTCATAGCATTAGTTGCTTCATTCATTGTTTATTCTTCATACTAGTGTTCTATCAGTTTCTCTAATACTTTAAGTTCTAAGCTTTTATCTTTCTCTTTTTATTTGCCAGTACCAGGGACTTCATACTTTCTTGGCTGATTCTCTTTATCTCTTGAGTCATATCTCATTTGACCTTTCTGCTGCATATTTCGTAGGGAGGGGGTCTCACGGACTTATCTATCTGGGCTGGCTTTTGAACTGTGCTCTTTAAATATGCTGTTTCTTCTGTTTCTTTGATCATACTCTTTTAACTGCCTTAGCCTAACCATCAGTTTCTTGGATTGGCCATCTCTGACCAACCCATTTAAATTATTAGGCTGTTTGCCATTGTCTTTAAGAAGTTGTATATGCTTTTGTAATATTTTTCTTCAACAGAATTTAGGTTCTAGAAGCTGTATTTGTTTGTTGCACGATGAATACGAGGCAGTTTGGTACATGCCAGATGTCAAATCAAAGGATTCTTCTAAGAATGGGAGATATGGGAGGACTATTGTGGATCTGGAATGACAGAGGCATTATTTTTCCATTCTTCAGATGGCTTAAAGTTTATTCAAGAGTTTACCTTTTTTTTTTTTAACCCTTTTTCATGGAAGGGCACACTAATTGCTTAAGGATCGAATGATCATCTCAATAATACATTACATTTCTTTCTTTGATCTGTCGATAGCCTTTTCTGAAGATACTTGTAAGTAAATACTGGGAAACAGAAAAAAAATACAAGTAAAACCAATCCAACCACTACATTTTGGTTATCCACTTAGAGATAAAAGCAGTGATCCATTAGTAGATATAAGAATGCATACTTAGGCAACTGTTTAAGAAAAAAGTCATCCAACATTCGTTTTCTGCAAGGTTCTTAATTCCATACTAAAAATGCATTTTACTATCCAATCTTTTCATTTTCCAGGATTTCCTATTTTAACACTAGTTAAAAAGCAGATTAGATAGCATTTTTATGAAATGAAGTCATACTGTCCTTTCTCCAGGAGCCCTGACATATGTTATAGTCTCAGTACTTCCACTTCTCTAATTTCCAAGGTCAAATCTTTTGGTGTTGTCCTGAACATACACAGCAGTTTTTTGTAATGTAGAGGATTCTCTCCTTAAGGCTGGCTTTGTCAAAATTGTTTGTGCTTTCAATGTTTTGTCTGTATGTATACATGTATGTGCCTGTGCAGACTTGGGACTTAGATCTCTCATGTGTTTGCTCGAGCTTTTCACTCAAAGCCACTACTTGAGCCGTAACAATAGTCTAGCTTTTTTTGTTGTTGTTGTTGTTTGTTTTGGTTAACTGGGCTAAGTCTTGTGGACTTTTTCTGCCTGGGCTGGCTTTGAATCTTGAGATCTCAGCCTTAAGAGTTGTTAGAATAGGGATGAACCACTAGTACCCAGATGCTTTTCTTTTCTTCTAAACAGGAGTTTAATATCTTTGCACAATACCTTTTCAGTATTTAATCTAGAATGAGTAGTTGGAAGAGGCTGACAAACTTCAGGGACTGGCACTCTGGCAACAAGCCCTAGACCCCTACTACACATCTGTCCTAGGTCCCAGCCCCTTCCCTTGTCAAATGATGCTCTAATTAATAGAAGCACTTATGTGTCACACTATTCCCGAGTACTCTCATCCTCCACTAAGCATATATGAAGTAACATATTTTAATTCCCAAATTTATGCTTTTATGTTTTTTCCTACAGATGATTCTGTTTTAGTGATGCCATAAATGTAAACCTTATGCTTCCTGGATACGTTAAAGTCAATGCCCTACCAAAGCCATTTTAAAGACATTTTGATTGTTTAGTCAGCAGTGACAAAGGTTTAGACTATACATTCAAAGAAATGACTAAGAGGCTGTTTTTCTATACATGCCTGTAAAACAAATAACCAAAAACAGATATAGTTCCTTTAGATAGATAAAAATCTTTCTATTACCAGATTTAACAGAGGTTTGCCTGTGTTACTGTTTTTCCAAGACTTTTCTTATTTTTCAAAATGTAGAAATAAAATGGCTGAATAATCTGTTTCTGACAGTCAATCAGACTTTGGCTAGAAAATGATAGCTATATGTGTATCTGAAGGATCTCATTTTAGAAAAGAGAAATAATTGCTAGTTACTAGCAATTGTCACTTTCAGTTAAATCAACTGTTATCACCTCTGGGGGAATTAAAGATTCTATACCCAAAGCAAACCTACTAAGTCATTTCAGTTTTCGAAAGAAACAACAATATGACAGTAAGAACAGTTTAAGACACAAAATAATAAAAGCATTACCACTCAAAAGCCAATTATGGCCATCTAAAAACTAAGTATAGATAAAACAAAGTTTCTCTATATGAACCTTACTAAAAAAGGTGACAATTCCAATTTTTTACCTCTAAATAATCGATTAACAAGTCTAGCAATAAGACAAAATTAGAAGTCTCTTGGCAGTTGATGTGATTTTTATTATACATCAGACATATGAACCAGACATTAGAATGATTATCTGAACTCCTAAAAAAAATAGGAAATTTCCATCTCCTCCTGGCATTTTCAGATTTTAGGATTAGTTTGAGGCAAAGAATTGGAGATAGTGTATAAATAACAATTATGAAGGTAGTTTCCAGAAGCAAGTAGTGACTTTGGTTATTAAGGCTGTGTGCATTGTCCAAAAAGCTGATATTTGTCAGCTATATTTTGGCATGTGTATTCTTACTAAATGGACACCAAAAAAGGAAAGAGTGGTTTGTGAGATTATTCCAATCTTGTTTCTTGGGACCAATACCTTTTCTAGGCTTCTACAAAAGCACAAACCTTTGCTTATTGTAGATATTTTTCTGTGCACTAGGAAATGTATAGTGCAATCACCTCGTTTTATTCAGGTGTATACTCTTGGCAAGGACAGAAGCTGTTGAAGAGTTCTTGAAAATTATGGTCCTATAGGCTAATATTCTCCATCCTATGAACAAACTACTTAGGTGTGTCTTTGTAGGCTATACTTTTTTTGTATTCCTGGTCCAAAATTAAAGTGGCCATGAAAACATTCAACCCTGTCAAGTCAATAGTGTTTTACTTCTTGAAGACCTTCGTGTTAGGCGGGAGGAAAAACATACTCAATGTCAATTTTGAGGTAATAGATAGGAACAAGAGAAATACAAAACCCTCTAGCATCGCACCTGTTTATTTTGGCCTATGTTTCAATATTTTGAAAGTGGCACAAGCAGCTGCCCTTCACATACCACTGTGATTTTGCATAGTGCTGTCTCTCTCTTTTTTTTTTTGTCGGTCGTAGAGCTTGAACTCTGGGCCTGGGTGCTGTCCCTCAGCTCTTCAGCTCAAGGCAAGCGCTCTACTGCATGAGCCACAGCGCAACTTCCGGTAGCGCTCTACTACTTGAGCCACAGCGCAACTTCCAGTTTTGTAGTGGTTTATTGGAGATAAAGAGTCTCACAGACTTTCCTGCCCAAGCTGGCTTTGAACTGTGATCCTCAGATCTCAGCCTCCTGAGAGCTAGAATTACAGGCCTGAGCCATCAGTGCCCGGCTTGCATAGTGCTCTCATTTAGCTTATCCATTGCTCTTGTAGAAGGAAGTTCAAATCCTCACTGAATTGGCATTCTTCTTTGTTTTCTTCTAGAATCTTTTGACTATATCAATAATCACATATAATTTACACACATGAATTAGCCTACTATCATAACTATAGGGATGTCTATTTTCAATGGTAATTAAACACATGCATTCTATAAATGCTTCTTGAAATACATTTATTTACAAGTGTTAGGTTTTATTTTTGAATTCTAAAATTGGAAAAGTTAATACATTTACACATCTATTTTGTCAAGTAAAGGTAGATGTATCATCTTATTACCAAGATGAAAGAATTTGTAGCTGGGCGCTGGTGGCTTACGCCTGTAAGCCTTGCTACTGGGGAGGCTGAGATCTCAGGATCATGGTTCAAAGCCAGCCTGGGAAGGAAAATCCTTGAGACTCTTATTTCCAATAAACCACCAGAAAACTGCAAGTGGTATCGTGGCTCAAATGTTAGAGAGCCATCCTTGAGCTGAAGAGCTGAAGGCAGTGCCCAGTCCCAGAGTTCAAGCCCCACAACCGACAAAAAAGAAAAAAAAAGAATTTATTATGGATTACTACTATTCCCAGCAGGAAAAAGTCTGAATTAGAACAATTAAAGCCTTTAGGATTATGCCTGTCACAGACTAGGTATTAACAAAACATTGGGCTTGAATCTGAATTTTAATCCATAGGGAATTTTACAGATTCTGTGGCCTTTTCATATTTCTGCCTGGTCAAACATGCGCAACCAGGAACCAAATATCAGCACAAAACAAATTCCAACAGACATGGAACTGAAAGATTCTAGAGTAAAAAATGGAGGATAGAGAACATTTGAACTAAACAAACATGTAGACTATTGATGGGTAATCTGATCTTTAATTTTCCTTGAAATCCATTACTTCCCACCCACAAAGTACATAACTAAATATTCTGTGGGCTTAAGCCCACCTATACTCAGCCAGGTACCAGTGGCTCATACCAATAATTCTAACTACTCACAAAATTGAGATTTGAAGATTATGGTTCAAAACCAGAGTAGACAGGAAGGTTTGGGACTCTTATCTCCAATTAACCACCAAAAGCGCTAGAAGTCAAATTGTAGCTCAACTTTGAGAAAAAAAGCTTAGGGATAGTGTCTAAGCCCCAGGGTGCTTTTTCTCTCTTGCCCCCTACACAGACACACAGACACACACACTCTCACTCTCTCTTAGCCTTTCTCTCAGCTTTCAAAGTACTAGTATTTATAGTCAGTGTGATTGGATTTGGAAATAAGCTGCCTTCTCACTGCCCAGCATCTACACATAGTAAAATGCTACCATAGTTTTCAATTTATTTCTTCCTCTTCTTTCTACCTACCTCCACTGAAATGTCAAATTCAATGTCTTAAAATAGACTTCACATTTTTCTCTTTTCTATATTAGATATATGTTTGTATTAACAACAAAGTTGGAAAAGCTTCTACATTCAAAAGTCCTATTAGCAGCAGAAATGGACAACAGATGGCTACCCAGAAATCAGAGTCCAAAAGGTGAAGTACTCTGCATGACCATGCTAATACGAATTCTATTTTGGAATACCCTAAAAACCCTTGACCTAATGTAAAATCTAAGAGGCAGTTCAGAGACGAACAGTGACCATAACCTCATTCTCTGTCCAAAGCAAAATATAATCATTTAACTACCCACAGACATGAAAAAATACAAATACTTCAATAGCCTACCGCAGCTCATTTGTAAAAAAATAAAATCAGCACAAAATGGGCTTTCTTGATGCTTCCCTATAATTAATTAAAAGTAGTTTAACATGGTCTTTAAAAATCGGTTGCTTAGCTGGGCCTGGTGTTACATGCCTGTAACGCTAACACTGCTCAGTCTGAGGCAGAAGGGCTGCCAGTTCAAGGTCTATTAGGAGACACAGTAAAAATCTGTCTCAAAAAAAAAAAGTTTTTGTAGAAATAGCTACTAATGACTGGTTAATTACTAAATACTACCTATAATGAGTAATTTTTAGTTAAGATTTAAATTGCTCCTAGCTTTAAAATAACTGAGTTTCAGTTGAACTTTCAGAAATACTAATCCTACTTATAACTGCCCAATTAATATATATTACCAGTATTTCTCTTGGGTAGATTAAAGTTGCTGAGTCATCTTTCAACAGTAAAGACATTTATACTATAACATACAGATTAAGTAGACCTGAGAGCTGTTTATCACAGATTTATCATCACAGAAGAGATTCCAGTTCATGTTGACAGAAAGTACATAAACTAGATTTAAAGTGCTATATTAAAAATAAATAAAAAGTAAAAATTCATGGCATTTTTTGATAATATAATTAAGCATTTGATTTTAAGAGTTGACACTAAAAATGATAAAAAAAAAACCACATATAGTATTATTATTCTCCAATTGTATTTTACTCTTTTCATTTTATGAAGTTTGTCTTTTTCACAGAATGACTGGTCACAGTTGTGCTTAAGACATCTATACTTGACCATAGACCTTAGAGGATACTATACCCACTGATTTTTTAAACTTTTTTTTATGTTAAATATGAACATCTTCTTGGTACTTCTTTAAATCACATCTCATTTATCTTCTTAAGAACTGCACATGCTCATTTTAAATACTTTTAACACCTGTAATCAACCACAGAAGTTGATAGAAGTAGAGGTATACTGGCTAATGATCGAGATGTGTACAGAGGAAAAGTAAACATCACTAAGTATGAATATAACCCTTATCAACACAACAGTGGACCGTTTTCTTCTCAATAAAAAAAGGCTATTCAAAAAAGGGACTCCTTTCATAAAGATTTGTCATTTTTAGGAATTTGAAAGGAACTTGAGTATAAATTTTGTTTTCTTCTATGTACCTTAAGGACACCTTAGGAAAAATTAGTGTCTTACACAACAGAATGGCATTTGCAGAATGTAGTATTAAAATGACAGTACTGGGGTTGATTACTGCGGACTGTAAGACTCTGTGTATTAAATGGTTACATCTTAACAATGTATTTAGAACACTGGTCCAATAACATAAAAATAGAGGAAAAGCATCTGGAAATTTATCTCATTCAGTGTTCAGAGATAAAAAGGTTAACATTCATTCCATTATTTCCCATAGGTAAGTCCTTGTTCACACTGAAATCTGATGGTAATTGCATTCTGGCATTTTTCCAAACTATTGTATGAAGAGGATGCTGAAGGCCATCACTATACAGCACACTGCAACATATGGACTCTTTCGTTCACCTGTTGAGAAAAAGATTTTCATCCCGATTAAATGAGTGATTCACATGGATATGACAGGTTATTACTGTGGGAGAGGGATAGATTAAGACATGGGAAAAAATAAGAAATTAGAAACATGAAAAAAAAAAACAGTTCAATGTAGAAGGAGCGAAACTGATATTTGAGACAACAATTTTCCTTAGAAAATCTTGAAAGCACCATTCCTATGCAACTGTATTATCTGAATATTAAAGAATACCATATACTCCCCCTCATCATAGTGTCTTGTATATCTCATTGTTACAATGGGTCCGCCTGTATCCCTATTTAAGCATTTTGTTTTTTCTCTTCCCCTCTCCAAATTAGACTAACATCAAATACAGTGAAAACAGGGGTTATAGCATGGGGGATGAACATACAAAGCAACAAAAAAATCACATGATACACTATAAATACATTAGAAGCAATAGGAAGAAAGAAAAAAACCACTTGTGTCCCTATCTTGGGCTTCATTTTGCTTAACATCATCTCATCTGGTCATATGTATATAGCTTTTGATCTTTTCTGCTTTGTACCAGACATACACTAGTTATTCCAAGTAAGGGAAACCATGGGACCTATGTTTCTTTGGGCCTAGTTTACTTCACTTAATACAATTTTTTCCAAGTCTTTCCATTTCCTAACAAATGGGAAGATGCTATTTTCTGATGGAGGTAGAGAATTCCATTGTGTGTGTGTGTGTGTGTGTGTGTGTGTGTGTGTGTGTGTGTGTGTGTGTGTGTGTGTGTGTGTGTGTGTGTGTGTGTGTGTGTGTGTGTGTGTGTGTATGTGTGTGCGCGTGCGTATACACACCACATTTTCTTGATCCATTCATCTACTGAGGAGCATCTGGGTTGGTTCCATGTAGTTGTAGAGGTGGGAGGGAAGGAATGGTAGGGGAAAAACAAAGGAGGCAACAATGCTTGATAGGAAATGTACTCATTACCTTGCTCATGTAACTGTAACCTCTCCGTACAGCATTTTTACAATAAAAAACTTATTAAAAAAGTATACCATGCAGAGCCAAGTTTCAGTGGCTCATGCCTGTAATCTAGCTACTCAGGAGGCTGAGATATGAAGATCTTGATTCAAAGCCAGCCTGGGCAGGAAAGTCCGTGAAAATCTTATCTCATTAAACCAGGAATGACATTGTAGCCCAAAGTAGCAGAGCATTAGCCTTGAGCAAAAGAGCTCAGGGACAGTGCATTGGCCCTGAATTCATGTCCTAGAATTGGCACACACACAAAAAACCCTCAAAACAAACAAATGAAACAACTACAAAAACAACCCATGCAGCATGAACCACAAAGATTTATTAAATTTTTGAGTATTCAGTTTGAGTATTTAACATTTGTGATGTAGAACTGAAAAAGGTAGTACTTAAAAACAACCACTTCTATATGTGTCAATTATCATAATTGTTTCAGGAGTGCTTGTATTTGGGACTTTACACATGCTGATCTGAATTGGTTTATGAAATTGTCTTGCAAATAGAGAGCCAGTGACTGTGAGTCAAACTCACCTTAATCTCTTTAGGTTAATTGTTTAGCAATTGCAAGGCTATATTAATTCATAAGACACCAAATATAAGAAAACTCTTCTAGAGTCAAAGCTCATAGAATTCACAAACTTTATAAAGCATAACAATGACAATTTGCCTCATGAAGGTTAGAATGTGTTTGTGACTTTAAGTATCACTATCTCAAAATACTCTGAAATTTATGTAATCACTTAATCACAATAAAAATTATATATAGGGGCTGGGAAGGTGGCTCAGTGGTAGAGCACTTGCCTTGCATGCCTGAGGCCCTGGGTTCGATTCCTCAGCACCACATAAGCAAAAAGAAAAAAGCTGGAAGTGGCGCTGTGGCTCAAGTGGTAGAGCGCTAGCCTTGAGCTGAAGAGCTGAGGGACAGCGCCCAAGCCCAGAGTTCAGGCCCCACAACCGGACCCCCCAAAAAAAATAAAAATAAAAATTATGTGTAAATAAAAAGTCTTCTAGAGTCCTCTATTAGAGATTTATGATTGCTTCCCTTGTGTGGATTTTTTTTTTCTGGTCCTGGTAAATGAAGTCTGGGCCTGGGTGATGTTCTTGAGCTTCTTTTACGCTCAAGGCTAGTGTTCTATCACTTGAGCCACAGTGCCACTTCCAGGCTTTTTTGTGATTAATTGGATATAAGAGTCTCATGGACTTTCTGGCTTTGAACCTCAATCCTCAAATCTCAGCCTCCAGACTAGCTTGGATTACAGGCATGAGCAATTAGCATTGGGCTATCCTTGTGTGTTTTTTTTTTTTCCTTGTGTGTTTTTTACAATAATATTTGAGTGCTATTTTTTTTTTTAAGCTTAAAATTAGCTCTTTCCTAGTAAAGAGGGTTTCCAGGAGCAAGTTCAATAAATTACTTCTGGAAAATGCCAATCTTTTTAATATTTTAACTTTTTATTGTTATTATAAAGGTGAAATACCAAGGACTTATAGTTAACTAAGTCAGGTAATAAGTCCATTTCTTTTCGGACAATGCCAACCACTTCTGTTGCTCTCTCAGTTTTTCCCTCCTATTCTCTCCCACAGTTGCATAGTTGATTTTCAACATAATGTTTAGTGAGTGCCACTGCTGGGGAAAAATGCCAATCTTAACTAATCTTTCAACTAAAACCCAAAAGTCATTTTCATTTCCAGAGCCTTCTCATTGATCTCACATTGGTATTTTATTAATAAGTTTAAATCAAGGCATTATTCCCAATAGTCAAATTATGGACTCAGGCTAGGTTCTGATCAATGGGTAAATGGATATGAAAATGTAGAACGGATATATACAATGGGATTCTACTTAGCCATTAAGAAGAATGTAATTATGCCCTTCTCTGGTAAATGGATGGAACTAGAATCATCATGCTGTGATAATAAGCCAGCCCTACCAAGATAAGCTAGGGGAAAAGAAAACAAAATAAAATAACCAAGACTAAAGGGAGGAGGGTGAGGATAAGCAAAAGCAAAGGGAGGGTGAATGTGATGTAAATACACACACACACACACACACACACACACACACACACACACACACACACACACAAGGAAGTATCATTGTGAAATTTTAGTATGTACAATTTGATGTTAGTAAAAATTGAAAATAATAAATATTATTTCTAAACACAAAGTTTCCTCAAAGAAAAGTCACAGAAATATCACCTATATTAAATAAAAAAAAATAAGCATTTGGTACTTTTCTGAAAACTTTTTAAATGCACAGATATTTAACCTTCAGTTAAATATATTCAGTTACAGAAAACATTAGAAAGTGAAAGAAGGTGCTTTTGTAATACTATCACTTAAACTGGAAAAAAATCTTTTATAACTTAAAAAAATACACTGGGTTACCATTTTAAATAATGTTAATTCTTTTCTTTCTTCACAGAAAATCAAACACTTCATATATAAATATGTAGATGTCATAAGCAAGTATGTTACTCTTATTAGAGCTAGATACACTCATTATTTAGGATAGTCTAATTCATTATCTAAAGGAAGTAATTAATAACCTCCTAAACTTTCCATCTGATGAAAATTAATTTTTGTGGAAGTTCTTTTCTTCCCTATCCCCCAACCTAGAAATACTATAATTAACATATGGCTTTCATTTTCCTGTTTTTAATTTTCTTAAAAGAGACTGCCATGTGGTAGAGCTAAACATTTTAGGCTGAACTTGAATATAAATGTTACTTCTTGTCTAGTCTTAGGTCTGTGTAAGTGAATGTGAAACAGTTGCTGTAATGTGATGTGTAACATGATAAGATGATTTGGCTAGAGCTTTTCTCATTAAAATTGCATCCTTTCTTTGTGGATATATTGTGTGTCAAGAAGAGAGGAGCATGTGCTTGGGAAAGCAGTATATCAGCATCAATATTTTTGGAGATAATTTGCCAAAATAAAAAGCTAATGTTTTCATATAATTGGTAAGAATGAATACTTTAGACCCTTTCAACTTATGGCATTCATACAATTGAGGGAGAAATGGAAAAAATAAATGAAACACCAACAACAAAAGGGAGCATTTATAACTAGGTATAAAAATGGATATTATTAAAAAAATCATTAAGCTACATACTTAATGTCTTCCTTTCTTTTTTTTTTGGTTATTTGGATACACAGACTGGAGGATCTTTCTGTCCCAGCTGATTTCAAACTGTGATCCTTAGATTTTAGGGCTCCTGAGTAGGGAGGATTATAGACATAGGCGAATGGCACTTGACTTAAACTGTTATATATTCTCTTGATCTTGTGAACAAAAGACTACATGAGCTGGCTTCTGAATAGACCTGTACCCATTTCTTTGTTACACAAAAAGGGTTTAAAATACCTTAATATTTTCTTAGCAACTTAAAGATAAAACTGGGCTGCAAATTCAGCCTCTTAACACCAGACCTACTCAGTCATTATTTTCTCTTTGCAGTTTACTTGCAGTAATTGCACTAACTCTATTCCTTGGCAATGTCTTTATCTTTCTTTTCCAGGGTGACTTGCCTCTGAAGCAAGCAGTTTGGTTTAAATATATTTATATTTCCCGTTAGCTATTAGCATTAACTACCAATGGTGCTATTTTATCTCTATCTTTCTTTTCTTGATTCCTTTTGAAGTACTTAAGATTTCTTCTGTTATTGTAGGGTTTGCAGCTGTTGTTTGTCTGAGTGCCAGATAAGTCTGTACCACAAATCTCTGCAGATCCAGGCCAGGGCTTCTGAACTCCAGTACTATTGGCATGTTGGCTTAGATCATTATGTTATGAGGGGCTGCCCTGAACATCTTAGCCAGATGCCTGACCTAAAAGCACTATATATCCTTATTCTAGTGTTGATAATAAAAAACTTTAGACATTCACAAATGTCCCCTGCCTATACACACTTATTTAAGCTACGTTGTTTTTTTTTTTTCCCCAAAATGAAGTCTGACAAAGAATACAGAGGGAGGATAACGGAACACATTAGAAGCACATTGAATTTGCTGGGAGAGGTCTGTTTCATAGTCACTATATTAGAAAAACGGCTTTGACAGAAGTACTTTCCTTTGAAGTCCATTACCCTGATGTCATCACTTTATGAATTTGACAAGCCATTCCCATCATCAGATTCAGAAAAGGACTTCTAGACATCTATGACTTCCAGACTTCTACTTGTGTTATCAGAAAAAGTTTAATGGAAGTTTCTTTTGTATGTTCTTCCCCCATGGTATAACTGTGGTTTTCACTGTATAACATGGTTTTCACTGTATTTGATTCTGGTGCCCTATATTTTGTATATACATTTTTCTAATTTGGGGAGGGGAAGAGAAATAACAAAATGCTGAAATAAGAATACAGGTTGACCCATTATAACAATGAGACTCACAGATACTATGTTGAAAATGAACTTTACAGCTTTGGTGGGGGGAAGGGGAGATGTTAGGGAGATAGGGAGGGAAGGGATGGTAGAGGAAAAACAAAGGAGGGGTAACAATGCTCAATAGGAAATGGACTCATTACCTCACTCATGTAACTGTTACCCCTTTGTACAGTATCTTTATAATAAAAAATATATTAAAAAAACAAAAGAAGTTTAATGGAAAACAAAAAACCCTTGTGAAAATTCAATGACTAACAATGTAAGATGTTTTAAAGACATAAGTATTTTTATGCAAAAAATGTTTTCAAGTCATTTTCCTTAGAAAAATTTCTCAGTATTTTAAGAACTTTGTAGTCTTCAATCTTTTACCAATATCGTTTCTTATTCTAGACCTGTTTTCTAAAATTTCCACATCTCTAAGAAGTTGAAAGACAAGATAAAAAGAACATAGCTTTTCTAAAAGAAAAGACTTTTTTTTTTAACTGTATGTTTTTTGTCTTTTCTTTTTTGTTACTGGGGATCAAACCCAGGACGTTGCACTTGCTAGGCAAGCGCTTTGCCACTGAGCTACATCCCAGCCCAAGAAAAGACTCTTAAGTCCTCTATCATACTTAAAGAGCTGGGTTTAAGTCATTGAGAATTTGTTAAACTGGCTATCCTGATATATAAACTATTTTTTGCATTATGAAAGCATGACAACTGTATGAAAGAAAAAGTAGTCATGCATAAACTTAACGTTAAAGAATGATGAATTTGAAAAATATTTTTACTCTTAAGAATAACTTAAAAGAGAGTAAGAAATATTATTCATTGCAATCAGTCCAAGTGGGTATAGGTATAAATTCCATACACACACATATATTATATCTATATCTGTTTCTGTATATATATCTTAAGTAATCAGGCAAGTTAAGAACATGTAGAGAGTTTGGTATTCAAAAATACTTTATTCAGTTTGAGTCTACTATATGATGGGCACAGTGTTATATGTTTTCATGTCTATCTTTCTATAAACACACATATATAAATGGTTTATCATCTATATCTACACACTTATATAATGTAAATAAGTATACATGAAACTATACATACACTTTTTGAAACCTCTTCAAAAATCAGAGTATTTAATATCTGAATTACAGAGATTTGCTTCTATATATGTAATTATTGTAAGGAAGTTATCAAGTCTAGTTTTAAATAGTACAAGTAAAAAAAACTTGGTGGAACTCTATAAAAGTACACATTGTGGGGAAGACTGCACTTTTAAGAACATTTGATTTCTGGATTATGACATAAATAAATTTGTCAACAATCTGTAGCTGAAGAAATGGAGAATGAGTTTAACACTTACCAATTCTGGCGCACTTCCAAAATATTCCCAACAGTCTGCACAGAACAAAAAAGAACACAAGTGGCTACTGAATATGGGAAAGGTAAATTATTGCTGCCAGTATCATATAAAACAGTAACTATAGACTGACATTTTAGCCTTTAATGCTTTGTTTCACTTCTGAAACATTGAGCTAACATGTATCTATGAACACAGGACACAATAGGCTACTAGTCATTGATGGAAAGAAACTGCCACAAATTACAATGTATAACAGGCCAAAAGTAGAGTGAATAAATGTGAGAGTGGCAAAATTTTGCCTAAGGGCTTACTGTATTAATTCATCAACATCATTTACCACCTGCGAAATGAGAAAATTTATATGTTTGCTAAATTTGAGAAAATGACAAATAAAAATGACCATTTCAGATGAATTTTAACAGGTATACTAAAAAGAATTTTTCTTTTTGTCAGTCATGGGGTTTAAACTCTGAGTCTCGTGCTATTCCTCAACACTTCAACTCAAGGCTAATGTTCTACCACTTGAGCTACAGCACCACTTCCAGTTTTCTGGTGGTTAACTGGAGATAAGAGTCTCACAGACTTTCCTGCCCAGGTTGGCTTTGAACCACGATCCATAGATCTCAGCCTCCTAAGTAGATAGGATTAGTAGCACCTGACTTAAAAATAAGAACCTTCTCAGTTTAGTGAATGGGAAAAATAGAATTTTTTTTCAAAGAATGGCTAGCTAAACAATTTTACTTTAGAAATAAAAGGATTATAGCCAAAAACATTTCTGAAAATAGTACAAGTAAACATAAAGGTAAGATTGTGCTTTAATTCAGTCATGCTTATTGCATACACGACTGTGGTCAAGTTTATTTTCTCTCTTTAGTAATAGCATCTATCATCCTAAGTTATTAAATGAATGATTATACAGAAAGTCTCCAAAATAGTGATTAATATGTGCTAAAGTCACATACAGGCTAAAGTCACATGTGATATTACTTACAGATATTACTTAAAATCAGTTTCAGTTTCTTTGTCAGTAAAGAGAAGATAAAGAATAGGCATACACAAAGCCAGAATGTTCCTTGATCTCTAAATCAAGGTTTTTCTAGGCTGACTATCCTAGAAATAACAAAGTATTAATAGAGAATAGGCATAATAGTATATTAAAATCTTTTAAATGAACGAAGAATTCTAACTTTGATTTAACATAAAGATTTGTAATTACCAGTTTGGTTGTTTCAACATTATTTGTCTATTTAAGATACATTTCTGTTATATCTCAAATGGTTAAAAAACACCCTATTAGCTGATAAAAGTTAATGCAAATAATGCTTACTACAAATGCTAATCATGGTAACAGGTCTAAAAAAACTAAGTAAAATTCATGTAACTGTAATAAGAAAGGACAGAAAACCAAATTTTTACAAAATATATTTGCCATATATAATAATAAAAAACATTTAACATCTAGTTAAGTAGAAAGATTTTTAAAATGGCTTTTAAACAGTTGTCCATATTAGTGTAAACTTTAGACTAGAAATGTAATAACAGGCATGCTTTTCATCTGTTTTTTAATTAGGAGAAATATACTACAACTCAACTTCTACTATATGGCTGACAGCCTTGAGAACTCCTTTCATAATGTAGAATGTTATGGATGCATACCTATCCCAAAGGAATTTGGAGTAGACATTTCTGAATGCAAACTTCTTCCAAGAATAAAATTCACACAGCATCAAAAAAGTGCAAATATTTCATTGTATGATTACGTAAATCTTATTTTAGTTTTTAGTGATATTGGGGGTTTGAACTCAGGGCATTGCACTTGCTTGGCTGGTGTTCCTCCATTTTAGATGCACATATATGTCTCAAAGAGGTCTGGACTGTAATCTTACTGTTGGTTCTTCTAGAACAGCTAGGATGACATTTACAGAATCACTATGCTCAGCATTTAATGTCTGAAATGAGGTCTTGAATACGTTTTGTTCAAACTGACCTTGACTCATGATCTCCTCTCACTTCCTGATTAGTTAAGATTACAGACCTGAACCATTGCACTTGACTTCTGTGACAATTTTATTAGAAAAATGTATCATAATACCCATGTATTACATTTGAGTCCCAAATATCAGATCAACGCAAGTAAGCAGAGTACTGGTTTAGAGAACAAAATAAGACACTATCTAAAAGGAGTGTGAAACTACCGTAAGAATTGATGAATAAGTAGTATTTGTTTTAATCTTCATTCTGCTTCTTAAAAATAGATTCTATTTCAGCTTACATATTAGATCAGGTTTGAAATTTAACTTTTAATAAGACATTATGAGTCAGGATTTTAGACTTTTAAGAAATAGAGAAAAATAACAAAGTTATTAAAAAGTAAATTATAACTAGAATTAAATGGATGGTTTGGATGATTAGACATCATTAGCAACCTACCCAGTTTTATTTCTGTCCAGGATGCTGGGTGCCATGGATCGGATGTAAGCACACGTACATATAAGCAGCAAGATTACAGTCAACAGACTCTGAAAGTTGAAAATGGCAGACTAAAAAGAGAAAACAAAATGAAACAAATTAATACTTCAGGAAAAACTGCCTAGTAAAGAATGCCAGACAAATCTATAAGAAATTGTTTTTATTTCTTCAAAAAGTCAAACAATACAATATGTGTAATTGCCATATAAAACTGAATCATGAAATATTCTAAAAATGTACTTTCTTATGCATTTTCTGGGCTAAAGAATGCAGGAGGTGCCACAGAAATATAAAATTTGAAAAATACCATAAACCCCAAATGGCTGACTAGAGCTGAGTCAGCCTGTAATTGCTACAGATATTCTAAGAGCCCAGACAACTTGACAGACATTCAGGTCTATTTGCTCTGCCAGTCACTGGCTAGATGGATCCTGTGCAATCACTGCCTCTCAAACTATCTTAGAACAGTAAAGCTGGTTGGAGACTGCAAAGACTGAGTATTGACTAATGTATTTTTCAATTTTGATTTATTTTCTGGGATAAGTATTTAATAGACCATGTTTCTGGTATACTGACAAATATTAGCTTATTACATATTGGTCAAAGAAAATCATCTGCTTTTCCATTTGGCCCATTTGAAAAAGGAGAGGGGTTGATTTCATATCTTGGCTATGGTAAACAATGTTGCAACAAACATGAGTTGTACTGTTAGCTTTAGTGTGTCCTGTTTTGTGGCCAACTGGATAAATACAGATGCTGGATCATAGGGAAGCTCTATGTTTAGTCTTTTGAGGAACCTCCATACTGCTTTCCAGACTGGTGAAACAAGTTTACATTCCCATCAACAGTGCAGTAGTGTTCCCTTTTTGGCTATCCCAGCCAGCATCTGTTATTGTTAGTTTCCTTGATAATGGCCATTTTAGGGGTGAAGTGAATCCGAATGTTGTTCTGAATTGCATTTCTTTTATGGCCAGAGATCTTAAACATTTCTTCATTTGTCTATTGGTCATTCTTACTTCTTCTTCTGAGAAGTCTCTCTTTAGCACATTTTAATTGGGTTGTTTCTTTGAGGATTTGATTTTGGAAGGGTTTTTTTGAGC
The DNA here is from genome assembly GCF_019054845.1 of Dipodomys spectabilis. Classification (NCBI taxonomy): domain Eukaryota; kingdom Metazoa; phylum Chordata; class Mammalia; order Rodentia; family Heteromyidae; genus Dipodomys; species Dipodomys spectabilis. The sequence continues at coordinate 19,400,894 of NW_024870817.1, read as the reverse complement.
TCTGAGTATATTTTAGATATGAGGCTCTTGTCTGATGTGTAGCTAGTAAAGATCTTCTCCCAGTCTGTGGGCTTTCTATTTATCTTGCTAGTTATGTCCTCTGCTGTGTAGAAACTTTTCAGTTTGGTGAAATGTGCATATGATCATATAAAATGTTTATTGAAATGAACCAAGAAATGGAAACAAGGTTTGTTCTTTTTCAATTTTCCCCCATTTGTTGCTGTTTTTTATTTCTGTACATTTTGTCTTATATACAAGTTTATGTTTTGGGGAGGGTAAGGGGAAGAACAGAAATGGTGGGATAAAGGGTAAATTAATTCAGCTGTGATACTAGTCACTAGGTTGAAAATGAACTATACAACTTGCAGAGGAAGGGGGAAGAGGGAACGGGGGAACTGGGAGAAAATTAGGGAGGAGTTGACACTGTTCATATTATTTCAAAAATTAAAAAAACAATAACAAAGAATCCCTCAAGTTAAGTGCAATCTTTTTGAGGACTCCATCTTCACTCCCATCTTGTATTTCATACACAACTCTTTTCTTTCCCTCTCCTTTTTTCTTGAGACAAGGTGTTGCTATCTAACCCAAGGGTGGCTTCAAATGTGTAGGAGCCTCCCATGTGCTGGGTCTATAGGTATATGCTATCTGACTGGCCCTAGAATTCTGTTGATGTACCTGATTCATGGAAGCTCAAGTAAGATATATTTTAAGAATAAAACAAGTTTTAAAAAGTATAGATATATTTCATATAATAATGAAAATTTTCATTATTCCTATAACCATACACAGCAACCAGAAATATGCCTCTTTAGTAAACTCAGAACTCTTAAAAATCAAGAGTGAATAACAGCTATAAAATAATTCAAAAGAGGCAAAATTTCTTACTTGCAGTATGAGTGCTTATCTGAATAGTCTAAAAGAATCTAGTGAAAAATAGCTATAGACCTAAAGGGAACTAATCATGGTGTCTGAGGATATAATTAAAATATTTACAATAGCTTTCATAATTATATTATCACTTAATTGACAGACATAAAAAAATCGAAAAGATTGCACATCTTATTTACCAATATTCTTTAAAACAAAAAGTACTTATATACAATGTACAAAAACTATGTGGTATGCAAAACAGGATGCAAGATTTCATAGCCAGCATAGCTTTAGCTACGGAAAACTTTTAAGTATGAGTAAGAGAGCTCAGTGGTTATCTTTGATAGATTTCACCTAATTCTCAACTTCTCTGGCTTTCTCAAAGACTTTGTTGCTTTTATTAGTCTGCAAAAGATAAAAAAAAAAAAAAAAAAGATTTGCCATTAAACTTTTAAAATTTGTTTTTTTGTGCAAAGGCTTTTCTCATTGATATAGCAAAGGCAGAGTTCAATGTGGCTTGATTTTAACTAAACTGGGTTTTAATTTTATATCTATGATCATTTCCAGATAGAAAGCACAGGTTTCAAAACGTTTATCTTTTAATAGTTATAATGGTGAGCATTTATATGAGTGTATTAATAGTATTAGATAATAATTTAAAAAATACAAAGCATATTTCCTCTTAGTCAAATGACTAAATGTGCATGCACTATGTCTGGGGAGAGGAAAGACAATCAGGACTGAAAAGGTACATGACCTGATTCCTTCCTGGAGTTTATAACTAATAATTACTGATATTCCAATAAGTACTATTCTGTACTCTCTAATATCTGAGGTAGAAATTTCTATTATCCTTACTAGATGAGTACTACTACTGAGAATATATAGCAGTTATACTCAAGTCTGATCAAGAAATGCACTTTCAAAATCGAATAGCAAATCACTGTTCACATTCAAGTAAAGTCTGAACTATGGGGATAAAGGCTGTTTTCATAAAGAAAAAACTTTAAGGAGAAAGAAGGAATAGAATTGAAACACCAAGGGGAAAATTTAGTTGGAAAGCAGGCTCCAGATGAGACAGAAACATGGGGGAAAATATCCCCAGAAATAAGGATTTTCTATGTTCAGAGAATAAAAGATATTGTACTAAGGAAAAGATTCCTGCAAAGAAATTTGCCAAGTGCGTTTGTCATCTTCCTAATAGTGTCTAAGCTCAGAGTTTGGTTATATGTTCACTCTACTCCAGTGAATATCTTAATACCATATGGTTAAATGATATGATGCTCATGCTTTTCCCTATGTTTGTAGCTGATGGTAAAATTAGTATATGGAAGGTCCTCTTACCCTTCTTTTTACCTTCATATGTTTGAAGTATTTCATAATAAAAGATAAAAAGGCCCTTGAGAACATGCCTATTATTAAAGTGTATATATACATACATTTGCCTGTGTGCTGTCATTTACAAATGAAAACCATTTACAAGTACAAAATAAATTATAAACACAACTTTGTCTAGGGTTTAAAGACTCCAAAATTTAAACAAATAATCTTAGATGGTAAAGCCTTTTAGATGTACTTAAAACTCTGGTCAAAAGAGTGTTTCTAAGTTACAGACATTAGCCTGTCACCTATCACATTCCTCCTCCTAATGCTTTGCATCTGTTCATTGGTATAAAATTATAGTTTCAGGGTTAGATGAACCAGATGTCCCTGTTCAGTAGAAAAATGGGAATTTTAATATGAAAATGTTACTAAGAGAGAAAGCCAAAGAAGCTAAGGCTACATAATCATAAAAGATAATAGAAAAGATGGTTAGAAAGTAAAATTCATTCATTAAGTTTAATTTTTAACCCTTTAATTCATGAGCACTTTTCCAAGCTACTGTTTTGTACATATGATAACTACTCTTGACATATTAGTGAATTGAGTCATTCTTTCAGTCTAAATTTGAGTTACCTGATCTATGAAGTCATTACTGTTTTCACTCTACCCATTGATCTGTACTATAATTGTTTTCTCTATTTCATTGAAATTCTAATCAGTACCATGAATATTAAACAAAATGGCATATAGTAGTCACTGAAAACTGGTAAAAATGAACAATAATGAATATATATACACATCTAAGAGCATACTTAAATTCCAAATTAACAATGAACATTATTTTTAAAAAGCCAATGAGATCAGTGTTGAATACATTTTGTTAATTACTCAAGAGAAATCTCTACTATACTCTGAGTTTATAATTAATTATCAAAGTCATTTCTGAAAATGAATCAGAAAAAATTCCTTAGGCTTATGAGGAGGGCCTAAGCTTTAGATTAAAATAAAAGCCTGATGTAATTTCTACCTGATATTCACATCTGCTATATATATATACTAGATATACTGTATATACTAGATATAGCTCAGATATACTAATGCTTTTCAAAAAGACATTCTATTACCCCTCTCAACTGTAGGCCTATCACATCACTTATAACTAAACAGAGTGTGCCTTAAATAACTAATGCTACAACACTGAATTAATTTAACAAAACCAAAAGAAAATAAATTTGATGACTCAGATACTTTGTATAAGCATTTTGAAGTAAACCACATCTGGTCACCATTTATACTACATAGATTAATTTCTCAACCATTAGGCAAAGGTTAATCAATGAAAAGCTTAATGCTTAACAAACCTTTAAAAAGTTTTCTAATGTCAAGTCCCTTTGAAAAGAGTATCTTTTCATATTTCATTTGTTATCATACATTATTAAGATATAATTTCTAACTATTGGTGTAATTTCTCTTTTTTTGTTTTGTCAGTGGTGGGCTTGAACTTTGGGCTTGGGCACTGTCCCTCAGCTCTTCAGCTCAAGGCGAGCCCTCTATCGCTTGAGTCATAGCGCCACTTCCGTGGTGTAATTTCTGAATGCTAAAAATATTCATGAAATTTTCATATTTATAAGATAGCAACATAGGTTTTTTTGAAAAAATTATAAATTTCTAAATAAAACCACTAAGTCACTCAAGGTAATCTTTCAAATCAGAAATCTTAGGAAGCCACAGGAAACATTAGAAAAAGAAACAAGAGAGCTATCCAAGCAATTGAAAGACAAAAACAGAAGAAATATACACATCAATATTTTAAACATGCTTTGCCTAGAGACTTCTCAGTAGGTTATTATCTACACATAATCTAAAGAAAAGATCTTGAACCTATGGTATTTTCATTAGGAATAGATCACTTAGGCTTCAGGTAGCTTACAAAATACAGTATTTAACACATTTGTTGAATAAGGGCTTTTGTTATGCTTAACACAGTCTTTCTTGAGGCTTCAAGATTGCTCATGTTGTAAAGTTTTATTGACATACTAATTTTTCCAACATTACTTAAGAAGACTTTTAAACAAGAGCTGAATATTTTTTAAAGAATTAAAATTCCAAGTAGTAACCCTTTTACTTGGAATTTAAAAAGTTATTCCTCTTTGGATGGAAAGAAACTCAGAAATGACAGCCCTGATTTAATAATGATAAAAATTATATAGCACTAGAAAAAATGGGTCAGCACTTCATCATTTCATTTACAAATCTAGGTCAGGTCACAGTAAATGTACTGTGTATATTACATAAACACAGTACTACATACTGTTACTGGTTCTCAAATCTGAAAACATGGAAATAGAGAGATATTTGCTTCCTATGAATATGAAAATGGACACATGCAGCATTTGCCCAAGATAATGAAGAAATGAATAAATGTGTATTTACTCTCTTCATCATCAATGGATGGCTAACAATTGATATTCTAGTTATCTGAGAGGGTAAGACTGGGAGGATCCAGGGTTGCAGGCCAGAGTGGGCAGAAAAATCTGACAGAATGTTTTGAAGAGAGGAAACTGGGTAGTACACGTACCTGATACAAACTTGAAACAGACAGTTAACAGTCTAGACACCTGCTTCTGGCAGTTAGTGAGACCTAGTTCAAAAATGTTAACATAAAGCATTTGCCCAACAAGCTAAAAGCTCAAACACAATTACTACTCCTCTCCCAAAGGACAATTTGTCCTTAAGTAAACAACAATTTTACATTTACTTACTTGTTAGTTTCATTTGTTAAACATGCATTTGATCTCATTGTTGCTGTTTCAAAGATGTCTAAAAACCATTTCTACTTATATTTTCCTTTTAAGAACTTTTCATTGTCACAAGCAAAGCTTCTGCTTGGAGTAGATGCTTTTCAGCTCTGTACTAGACTGGCAACATTGGTGGTAATTTGTAGTTCAAAAATGGTGTAAAAGTACAGTCAAAATAGTCATTAGTGGGCTGGGAAGGTGGCTCAGTGGTAGAGCGCTTGCCTTGCATGCTTGAGGCCCTGGGTTCGATTCCTCAGCACCACATAAGCAAAAAAGAAAAAAGCGGAAATGGTGCTGTGACTCAAGTGGTAGAGCACTAGCCTTGAGCTGAAGAGCTGAGGGATAGCGCCCAGGCCCAGAGTTCAGCCCCCACGACCGGACCCCCCCCCCAAAAAAAAATTAAATCTTTAAAAAAAATAGTCATTAGTAAAGTTTGAAAAGGGAGTCCACATAGGTTCTTAATAAAAATCAATCACAAAAGAAGATATTCTCAAAGACAAAGAGCAAATTTTGCTATAATACAAGGTATTATTGCCATAATACAAAAATACATTGGCTTTACACTCAGGAAAAGACCAAGACAGATTAATAAAATGGACAAAAAAACCCCTAAAAACCAAACTTTTCTGAATACTGGGCACCAGACATGGTATAAATCACAGCTGCATACTAGAATTATTTGGAGCTTTAATAAACAGCCAATATGCCCAAATCTCGACTTAATCCATGTGAAATTTAGTTATCTAAATTTCTTAAAGAAATTACTTGTAATGTTATAAGCACTTTGCTAGCGGTTCAATCTCCAACATCAGAATCCTATTATCCAAAGTTGTTTCTCAGAATTCTTTATGGGCACTTGAAGTCAAAACTATTTTTATATTAAGGTATTGGTCTTATTGTGATATTTTCATTGATGCAAAAAAAATTGTGGTATAGAATTATCACCTTATTTTCCCCAATACCCTATATAAAACTTACTTTCTTAAATTTTCTATAGAATTACTAGCATTGTGCCTAATACAAAGGGCACTGGATTTGGTGACAGAGGGGGGCTTACTAAGTTTAAATCTTAATTTTCCTATATATAAGCAAGGTAGTACTGACAGTACATTTTACCTTTTTCTTAATGTGTAAAATATGGCCAGTAATTGCTCTAACAAAACTTTGCTAAGCTTCTGTTTTCTTAAATACTTAAAAATTAAAAATTATGAAAAATATCTATTTTTAAGCCCAACAGTGTAAGAGAAATGTTCAGAAGTTATCATGGTCTCCAAGTCCAAATTCTTATGGAAATTACCAGTCACTTATATATATCCTTCCACAGCCATTTTGGACATACAAGAATATAGACAGTTGGGCTTCTATATCTGTGGGTTGCACATCTATGTATACAAAGAACTATGGATTGAAAACTAAGCGCATGAGACCTCATCTGAACTGATAAAGGGCGGGCATGGTGTATGCTTGTCGTCACAGCTATTATGGAGGAAATAAAATAATCAATCAAAAGTAGAAGAATCAATCCAGGCTGGTCTGAATATAAACTATATATTCTTAACTCAAAATATGGAACAAGGGGACATGGCTGAAGTGGTAGAGTACCTGCTTTCAAGCAAACGCCTTCAGTTCAAATCTCAGTGCTGACAAGAGATAAAGTAATCTGGAGAATGTGTAACAGTTGTAATAAATATTATGACATTTCACATTAAAAAAAGATGAACAGGGGCTGGGAAGGTAGCTCAGCGGTAGAGTGCATGCCTTGCAAGCATGAGGCCCTGGGTTCGATTCCTCAGCACCACATAAACAGAAAAAGCCGGAAGTGGTGCTGTGGCTCCAGTGGTAGAGCGCTAGCCTTGAGCTGAAGAGCTGAGGGACAATGCCCAGACACAGAGTTCAGGCCTCATGACCAGCAAAAAAAAAAAAAAAAAAAAAAAAGAGATGAACAACTGTAGAGCTTGGTATCTTTGGGAAGTGGAACCAATCTTCCAGGGATGAAGGCCTACCTTTATGATTGAGGGCAACAAGTCACTAAGGCTTTAATCCAGACTTTTGCTGTTATTTTCACACCATGAAGAATTCTGGTATACATTCATTAAGATAAGTTTAAGTCCTGATTTTATTACCTACTAGCTATGTGATCCAAAGCAAGTTGGTATCCTTGCTCAAATTCCTTCATCCAACATCTGCTCAGATGTTGGCATGGTCTTAAAATAAAACAAGCTTTCTAAATTAATTTCTTTGAATACAGCTTGATGCACTACAAGTGTTAACTAATGAAAGCTACTATTGTTACTTTTATTAAAAATAAGCACCATTAGACAGTCTGAAGATTCTTGGATCATAAGCTGTCTTGCTTCCAGTTAGTACATATGCCAGGATGATGTCTACTACTCTAAGTTGAAAAAGGACTAAATTTTTGCATTAAGCTAAATGTTCACTGATGAAAACTCTTAAAAGCAAGTAAATGAATGCTATCATTTGGTAGATGGGAAAAGAGACTGAAATAGAAAATAAAAGCCTCGTCTAAAGGAATAATGTGCAAGTAATCATCATCTTCATCAAGTGGTAAGCTTTTCCTCTGATTTACGTCCAAATCACATTCAAAGCAACTGACATAAAGCAGGCAAGATTAAGAATGAATCCTGACTGCTAATGGATGTTTGCTATATAGGATTCTGCTGTAACCTCTGGGAGCACATGCTTCATGACTTTTCGTTAAAGCAATTCTTAACTTTTGGGGAAGTCACAGATGTGTTTGAACTGTAATAATCGCATCCTTTTCATAAGTGTTTATAAACCAGGAGTCACAGAGATTTTACAAATTCACCTCAAAGGCCTCATGTAGTTAGTGGCTGTTGGCATCTTCCTCTACAAAAGCAAATGTTTGCAGACATGCTTTGGAGATTTTTTTTTCCTGTTAGCCCCTCTACTACACTCATGCTCAGGTCATTTAGGTTGGCTTTACTTTTCTCAGCATGGCAATTTCTTTTACGATTCTGATTTACAGTGCAAGCTTTTCTTAGAGGCCTAATCTACGATAGCACAAAATAGCAGACACGTGTATGACTACTCCCGCCCCCCACCCCCCACCCCCGCCCCGCCCCAGGTTGTGGGCCAGACTCAACTATGTGAAGTGCATGAAGCTCCTAGAAAAGAACCTTTGCAGAGAACCAGAAATCACTGGAGCCTGTATCTCGGAAAGTAGCACCTTTAGAGTTGCAATGAAAAGTCAATGATTCAACAGGTTATATGGAAAATGTATAGTTTAGTGGGTAGACAACAGTAACAACTGAATGAAACAAGGAGGATGAGATAAAGGAGGGGGAGAGAAAAAAACAGTTTGAAAGTCCGTAAACTCTATACCTCAAAAGTCAAAGGCACCGATAATCTATGTAAGCGACGGGTTAAAGCAGATCAGCACAGTTGCTCTGGGCCAGACAGGAAGGAGGCCTCTGAGAGTCCCAGAATTGTGTGGTTTCCTGGAACGGTGGGACCGGGTTCGTCCAGGATGGGCAGAGAAGAAGCCACATGGCTCTGCGGCCGCTGCACCCTCCGAGCCCCGGGAGCATGGTTGGTGAAGGGTGTCCCGGGCCGGCGCATGCAGGGCAGCCGCATTACCTTCCAGCCCGACCGCAAAACCCCCACAGCCCCTACGACAAGCCCAGCAGCCGCAGTTCTTACCATAGTGAGACCAGAGATAGCCCAGCCACATCACCCTTCCGGACCCCAGGCGGAAGAGGTGTGTACGACCCACCTGGGCTTCTTGCTCTCTCCGGCAATCCGATTTGCTTGATTACGCGTCCCCGCCCAGGCCCCGAGATTCTGACAGTTTGATAGGCGCTTTCCTACCGGAAAAGGCGGGATTGAACGACGAAATACTGTCCTGCGGAAGTAGCTAACACTGTCATTGGCTCGCCACATTGACGTTCCCAGAGACAGCGTTCTCGAGGAGACCGGAAGTGGAGTCTTGGAGAGGTAGGGCCAGGAAGTGGAGGAGGTCTCTTTAAATGATAGTCGTTTGCTGCTTTATTTGTGGTTTTCTTTTATCGTTGTCATTATTATAGGTTATTATATTATATATTATGATCGTTGCAGTTTCTTCACATTTACAGCACTTTCACTTTTCCTGCCTGAGGTCTCCCTCTGGGTGAGGGCTCTCAGGGATGCCAGGGTACCCAGCCTCCATCTACGGGTGTGCACCTGTTGCATTTACTTTTTGGCTTCTTTTCTGTTTTATGCGGGAGAAACTTTTAGAAATGCGAAGCATTTTGAAGGTCTATGTTGTGATCCTATTGACATTTGAGTCCTGAGGGTTGGGTTGCGTTGGGTTGGTTGATTTTTTTTTTTTTAAATTTACTTCCCAGCCGCCCTTCGTCCCACTCCCCAGGCTTGTTGCAGAATGACTGTGGGTCCCAGGACTGCACCATTCTAGGCCCCGTGGAGAGAGGAAAGAACATTTTGTGGTAGCCAGTGGAAAGGATTTGCCCTTTCCTGAATGCAGTAATTGATTAATGGAATCCTAGTAGGGTAAGCAGTTATTCTAACCCTATTTTTCTAAACCCATTTTCAGTAAGAAACAGACAATCTCATGCATTGAACTTTATAGTTAATAAGATGACACAGTTTTTCACTCTAACCTCTAGCGCATAAAAGGTATGGCAAATTTTGTTTCCAAGTAGCTGACTTATTTTTTCTCCATCAGTATATAGTTCTTTTAAGAATATTACCAGTTAAATTTCATTGACTTAGGATAGATAAGGAGAGTGAGAGAAGAAAGGTCATGTGAGGTATTGATTTATGATCTGCATTCTATCCAAAGGATACTCCTTAATATTTAGAATACTACAATGATTAGGACATTTGGGTCTCTGCCATATGAGATTGTATTGTTAAATTACACGCAATTATTTTAATCTTAATTTAATTAATAATATGAATTATTTATTTTAATCTTAATGATATTTTGAATATATTATACTTAATTTTCAAGAATTGGTCAAATATACAACTCACTAAGTTTTTCACAAGCACCTGCTTATTCGCCATATGAGTCAGCAGCAGAGAAAGATAATCTGTTCTTTTGAGTAATTTATTAGGGATACAGAAGAGGATAATAACTAATTTCAAAAATAAATGTATATTCTACCTGCCTGTCAAAAAGGTCATTTAATGCTGTTGTAATTGCCATACTTTCTCTTACAAGTTAAACATTCTCGATGTCATAACTGACCTTTATTACATGTGAAGATTGATACCATATTATGCAGATGTACTTCAAACTGACTTAGAAGAGTACCATTATGCAATTGTTGTTTGAAATTGCAAGTCTTTTGTTGTAAACAAAGGTTCTTAATGTTTCCCTATGGCATATTAAAATAGACACACTGACCTTTTTCTGTGGGGAGAGTGCACAGGTTTCCTTATAATCTGAGGCTTAAAAATTAATGTAAATGTTCTAAATGATTTTCATGCAGTTTAGCACTCAGTGACTGTTGGCTGTTCAGTAGTTGGCTTTCTCCTTATCCTGCTTGTTTAATGATAGAAGAACAATTCATTTGAAAATATTAAGTATACAATAAGATGTTTTTATACTATCAGACCACTTTCTCTGCATTTTGATTTTGATTTTGGTTACTAATAGTATTTATGGCTAATTTATATTAGTTACCTTTTACATTCACTGATATTCACGTAGACATAGCTTATAGCTTAAGGTAGAGCTTATTTGTGTTTCATTATTTGCTCTAACTGCCCTACTTTCATTCTACTCCATGACTCTTGGATTATGACCTATAAACTTTTTATTTGATGTGCATATTATTTCTTTAACCTTAAACGCTTCTTTTAACCTTTTCCCACCTGCACCCTTATTAATTTGCTCTTTTCTGCAATAAAAAATGTAGTTCTCTACTCTCTAGTTCTCTCTTTTGATTCTTTCATAAACCATTGGTAAGTCTTGTCTCTTTCTATTTCATATATTTTGAGTGTTTTGTATTAGTACAATGATCTCCCACTTGAATTTCTGTTATTTATCACCCATTTCTTGTTTGGATTATAGTTATAGTTCTTTTGAGAACCTTAATTTCTTGACTAGTGTTCTCACTATTCTTTCTGCTTTATTCAATCCTTGCCTTTTTGCAGTTTATTTTCTAGTACTAGCCAGTGAAGTTACTAAAATATAAGTAAAAATTGTATTAAGATATAGGGTTGTATGTGTAACTAGTCATCCTAGATTGACCCAGGAACAGAATAGGAAAATTAGTGAAAAAATTGGTAAAATCTGGAAGTAGTTTGGAGTTTGATAGTAATGTGACAGTGTTGGTGTCTTAGTTTTAGTTAATGCATCATGCTAATATAAAAATGGTAATATTAGAAAAGAGTAGATGAGTCACTTAAGAGAACATTATGTCATCTTTTTAACTTTGCTGTAACTCAAGAATAATTCCAAGATAAAAAATGTATTAATGAATGTCACTTTCTTTGCTTAAAAATCGTATTACTAATTAGAAGCAAGGTATAAGTGGTGTTCTTCAATTAATTTACACGACTACATGAACTGGTCTTATCTCACCTTTGCACCCCTACATCTGTGCATTCATTCTCTCCCTTAATTTTTTTCTAGCTAATGTGGCCACCTTTTTACTTATAACACAGGGCCTAGGATCTGCTTCTGGCTTTGCATAGGCTCTTTGTTTACTTGGAATGCTTTCTATTCACCATCAAACTAGTTATTTTTCATCTGTTTTATGTACTTGCCGAAATATAATCTTTTCAGGTAATCATCACTATTTAAAATTGCACTTTTTCAACAATGCATATTTGGTGTTCTGCATTTCAGTCTCCTCTGCGTCTCTTTTTACTGAGCCTGGGCACAGTCCCTCAGCAGTTCAGTTCAAGACTAGCACTCTACCACTTGAGCCACAGTGTCACTTTTCTGGCAGTTTATTGGAAATAAGAGGCTCATGGACTTTCCTGCCTGGACTGGCTTTAAACCAGTAATCCTCAGATCTCAGCCTCTTGAGTAGCTAGGATTACAGGTGTGAGCCATCAGTGCCTGGCTCTGCCGCAAGTATTTTTAAGTGTTTATTTTCCTTTATTAAAATGTAAGATTCTAACAGGCATCAGTGGGTCACACCTGTAATCCTAGACACTCAGGAGGCTGAGATCTGAGAATTGAAGTTCAAAGCCCAGGCCCTGGGTTCAAGCCACAGGAATAGCATGTGTGTGCACACACACACGCACACACACACATGCACACACACACATGCACACACACACACACATAGAGTAAAATCCTAAGGCCAAGAATGAGGCCAAGTTTCTTTTTGTTTTTGTTTTTGTTTTTTTTTTAACTGTATTTTTTTTTCTTTTTTGGAACTGGGGATTGAACCCAAGACATTGCATTGCTAAACAAGCTCTTTGCCACTGAACTACATCCCAGCCCAAAGCCAAGTTTAAAGTACTTACCTGAAGTATAGTCATAGGGAATCAATTTTGGTTTAATAAATGAGTTTAATTATGTATCTGAATTTGTCATTTCTGATAGGCTATATGAAACAATTATTATTTTAATGTATCATTCTATTTCTTTTTTTTTAATTTTATTTTATTTTATTTGAGAGCATACTGTACAGAGGGGTTACAATTACATGGGCAGGATAATGCATACATTTCTTACCAAGCATTGCAGCCTCCTCCTTTGTTTACCCTTCACCTCCCTTCCCAGCCTCCCTCCTCCCCCCCACCCAGTCCTCCCCCCCCCCACACCAACATTGTAAAGCTCGTTTTTGACATGACATTTTGTACTTCTCATTGTTGCAACAGGTCCACCTGTATCCTTAAACGACTTGTTTGTCCCCATCTCCTCCACAAGTTATACTGACATCAAATATAGTGAAAGCGGGGGTTACACTGTGGGGGAGGGACATACAAAGCAACAAAGAAATAATCTTATAAATGCGTTAGAAACACATGCATGAAAGAAAAAAAAACATTAAAATACATATTTAAGGGATCGTATTCCTAACATCACATTATCTGACCTTTTCCGCTTGACTCATACATATACTAGATATTGCATATAAGGGAAACCATGGGACCTATGTTTCTTTGGGCCTGGCTTACTTCACTTAATATAATTTTTTCCAAGTTTTTCCATTTCCTAACAAATGGGGCAATGTCATTCTTTCTGATGGAGGCATAGAATTCCATTGTGTATATATACCACATTTTCTTGATCCATTCATCTACTGAGGGGCATCTGGGTTGGTTCCATATCTTAGCTATGGTAAATAATGCTGCAATAAACATAGTTGTGCTGGTAGCTTTAGTGTGGTCTTGTTTGTAAACATTTGGGTAAATGCCCAAAAGTGGGATTGCTGGGTCATAGGGGAGTTCAGATGCTGGAGGGGATGTGGACAGAAAGGAACCTTACTTCATTGTTGGTGGGAATGTAAACTTGTTCAACCACTTTGGAAAGCAGTATGGAGGTTCCTCAAAAGACTACACATAGAACTCCCCTATGACCCAGCAATCATTCTATTTCTTGCCACCATGCCTTTGCTTATGAATACTCTGCCTAGCTTGTTATGCCTTTCTTTATCTTTCTTCTACCCCTAAGTCTTTTCCATTTTCCTTTAGGAATAATATGAGAAGTAACTAAAGAATGGTCTTCCAACATAATACCACTTTTCATAGGTACTTTCTCGCCTTGCTTTTGCACTTTCTAATATCATAATTTTATATGATGTTTGTCCTATTAGAGAGTTGAAAGTCTCTTATGTTTGGAATATCAAAGTTTGAAAACACAGTGAGTATTCAATGAAAGTTTTGATGCATGACCAACCTTCAGTTATGAAGTAGTAGTTAGTCATTTTTAAGCTGGGTGCAGCTTTATTTTCTGTATCTTGTCCCTTATGGAAAAGGTAGTCAGGTAGTCATCTTTAAAATCATAAAAAGGTAAACTATTTAAATGAGCATGAGGTAGTTAATGCATTTTATAGCTCTGGAGAATGTTTTTCCTTTGTCTTTACAATGACCCAATCATCCAACAGATTATCTAGAGAACCAGCCCTAAATCACCTCAATAATCTGTAGTAGAAAGGAGATCAGTAAGAATAACAAAAGTAATTCTTATCTCTCAGGACTTACCAAGTGTTTTTAACTTTGTGTCAGAAACTGAGGAATACAGATCAATTAAAAAAAAATTAAAACACCCTGCCCAATGTTTTCCAAAAAGGGTCTGCCAACATTTAAGTCAAGTGACTTCTTTGTAAAAATAAAATTTGTCAGTTTTCTGAATAATCACAATGTCAGAGCAACAAGGGCTAATACCCATACTAATCAGTTTTGCACTCATAATAATGACTGATGTTATTTGCTATCATCTTTATATGATCACCTTATATTTTCCATTTTACCACAATTTCCACCCCTCAGAGAAGAACAGATAAAATTGAGCTGCTACCTCACTAGCTTGGCTCATGTGGTATTAGAACCTCTACCTTTGCTAAAGACAACTGCTTGATTTAAATTTTCGGTATGAAGTTTCATGTCCCCCGAAAGATCTCAAAATGTAAACTTTTGCTTGTATCTTAGAACTTAGAACTTAGAGTTGCCCAAAGTAAATTCAGGAATGTTGTTGAAAATAGCTTAGAGTTAGAAATTGCTGCATGGGAAATAAGTATGTAATTAAATCATCCAAATAGGAATGTAAGTACACATATGCCATTTATAACTCTTATTATTTAAACCGTATGAACTTGCCATTTTATAGCTTAAAATATTAAATATGGGCAATTTCCTATGATTCTTAAATATTTTCATATTGTTAAATTACATAGTATCACAATTTGTACTTGATTGTTTCTTTCCCCCAGGATCAATTCCCATTACTGTCCTCTTATTTTGTATCTTGTATTTTTCTTAAAGGTAAATAGTACAATGGTTATTGCACATATCTTACCATTGAATTTATCGAATATCTAGGTTCCTGTCTTTGAACTTCTTTTTCATAACACTTAAAAAAAAAATATCTGTCGCCAGCCAGTCACTGGTGGCTCACACCTGTAATCCTAGCTACTCAGGAGACTGAGATCTGAGGATCACCGTTCATAGCCAGCCCTGGCAGGAAAGTCTGTAAGATACTTATCTCCAGTTAACCATCAGAAAACTGGAAGTGGTGCTGTGGCTCAAGTGGTAGAGTGTTAGCCTTGACTGAAGAGCTCAGGGACAGCATTCAGGCCCAGAGTTCAAGCCCCATGACCCACTGGAAAAAAAAATCTGTCACCATACTTATAGTTTGCAAATACATTTATTCTCTCACCCTCTCCTTTTCTGTCTCCCTCTTTCTCCCTTGGTTCATACTCCTTTCCTCCCCCTTCCTCTTCCTCTCTGTTTTTGTTTGCTTAAAAAACAATCTTGTCAAAAAATAATGTGACCAGGAATCTAATTACGACTATTAACAGCTTGTACTATGTGCGAATCTTTTTTCTGAACTCACTTTAGGTATTAACCTCCTTTTTTCAAGGGGATACATAATTGGTACATTAGAAATGTGCTAATAGTCATTTCTGATCTGTAAGTACAACTCCTTGGCAGAGCTGACAAAGTTTGAACACCTGCAGTCCAAGTAGCTTAAAAAGAAGCCATAACTGACTTATAAGGGAAAATGAAAGAAACCCAAGTTCAAAATAGTGTTATCAATGATATAGTGTTGTGACTAACTTAGACTGACCTAAGAGTTGGCTTCTGCACTGCTCCTTATCAGCATCTAAAAGGGCATACAAAATTCTTTGTAAACTAATTTAAAAAGTGTCTTGTTTATTCAGAAGCAACTGTGAATGGCATTTGTTCAGTCTAAGATCACATCAACTGCATACCAGCCAACAACTTATTTCTCTTCTAAGAGAGAGGCCATGCATCAAAGATACAAAGTACTAAAGATAAGCTTCTGAATTCTCAACTGTTCTGAGTTCTCAATAAAGCTACTGATGTACAAATTGGGGCGGGACCCAACTGTTTCCACCTGCAGGTTTATTTTAGCTTGTTGGCTCTTGACTGGGAGAGCTACCAATACTAGTGTGACCTTTAGTGCCCTTGGAAAACAAAACACAGGCTTTCTTATTGCCCTAATCTGTCCCACTGCAGGGAATTCTCCCTCTTCAAGTTGTTTTGGGGCCAAAAAAACCCCCCAAACTATGGCTGTTTCCCTTTTACAGGTATAGCCAGAGGAGAGATAGTTGATATGCTCTTTTTGAATCATAAAAGATGTTAAAAACCTTCTTTCTGTTTCAGTCATTGGTTTCTAAGGCATTTTGTATTTGATATTTTATGAGAGGGTACCCTCAATAAGTAAAAGAATGAAGCACTTTATAAACATTTTAATAAAAACATTCCTAACGCAACTGAAGCACAAGATATAGGATACTGAGTTGTCTCATGTACGCACACTAATATTTTATATGCGTGAATGTGGTTCATAGGTATCATTCAAAATTTTAAATCCAAGTGTACTAAAGTAATAGAGTCTTTAAAAATAAAAACCCACTTAATTTCATGATCATGTGTTAACTTAAACAGAAAATTAGAAACTATTTGAATCAGTAATTCAAGGGTATTTAAAAATTAATCTTTTTTAACATTATTGAACTTAAAACTCTTTATATTAATGCGACAGTAGAATGAGTGACCAAAAGGCATGTGTATTACCGAATTTTAAATGAATTAGTCTTTAAAATTAGAAATTTGTAACTAATTCAAAATATGATGGTGAAAAAATTGCAATGAAATCAGTTGCAGTTTTGGAATAACTAAAAGTTCTGTGTTTTGTTTTCACAAAGTTGAAACCATGTCAATTTAAAAACAAAATCAGATTGAACTGGGTGTCAATGGCTCACACTTATGAGGCTGAATTTGAGGATCACTGTTCAAAGCCTGCTGTACAGGAAAGTTCATGAGACTCTTATCTCCAATTAATTACCAAAAAGCCTGAGGTGGAGCTGTGGTTCAGGTGGGAGAGCACTTGCCTTGAGCAAATAGACCTCAGAGACAGTGCCTAGGCTTTGAGCCCAGGCCTTATCACTGGCATAAACAAAAAGAAAAGTAATAATCTGAGTGAGTGCCTACCTCTGCATGTGTGTCCATATGCGTGTGTTTGTATATGAGGATTAAAGAGCCGACAAATGACATTCCTTGGGTAGATTATTATTTTTTTAAATAAGTTTTTTATTGTGAAAATACTGTACAGAGGGGTTACAGTTACATGAGCAAGGTAATGAGTACATTTCTTATCAAGCATTGTTGCCTCCTTTGTTTTTCCCCAGATTTTTTAACTTAAATTCCTACTCCAAGTTATGGGGTTTGAGACCATTAGAATTATATGAGCCTCTAACTGTGACATTCAATGATTGGCATAAAAAACCCCAGCAACACACAGGCTTTTTTTTTGGTTTTGTTTTGTTTTGTAGCAGTTTTTAAGTTTATGGATTATAGAATGAGTAATTTCTGCATGTTAAACATATTGACTAATTGGTCTAAAAGTAAATTCACAAATGATTATAGCATTTCAGTTGTGATGACATTTAGGCATAAAGGATCTCATTGTATGAAAAACTTACTAAGAAGTATTTAGAGATATATTTTATATATAGTGCTTATAATACAAATATACAGATGTATGTTTACTTGAAATGTATGTATACTTGAAAAATTTACATGTTTACTTGAAGTAATTATCAAGTATTTTATAAAGTTATCTTTTTTGGTAAGAAGAGTTTTTCAGGAAATAATGAATTATGATTATTGCCAGTTTATAAATTTGGAAGCATCTTATTCTCCTCATTTTAACTTATTTTACTTTTACCTTGAGATTCTTTTTGGACTCCTTGTGACCTTTAATGAAATAGCATGTAGTACTGTATAATCAAGAATTCTTTTTTTTTATTTTTTATTTTTATTTTTTGTGAACATACTGTACAGAGGGGTTACAATTACATGGGCAAGATAATGAGTACATTTCTTATCAAGCATTGCAGCCTCCTCCTTTGTTTACCCTTCACATCCTTCCTGTGGTTTTATGTAGTTAAAGATGTATAGTACTTTAGTTTTGCTTTGTGATATTCTAGCAAACTCGTGATTTTCATTTTTTTTTTTTGAGAAAAGAATGGCTTCAATTGAAGAGACAAATTAAAATAGATAATTTTAGATTTGCAGTTAATTTTTTAGTCAGTTATCAATGAAATGCAAATTTACTTTGACTTTTTGTATATTTGGTACAACAATTTGAACTAATTTTATACTGTCTTCCACAATCAACAGCGTCAAGAATATTATCTTCCATTTTCAACATCCTCAAAAAGAGATTGATGTCATGTGATTAAAGGATAGTTAAGTAGGTTTTTTTATCATTGAAGTTGTGTTTTTTATTGGAGTAGAGTAGTAATTTTTATGTTTCCTCTGCTTCATTTAATGATAAATATATTTTAATGAAGTACACATGATTGAAGGATATTCTGGAATTAGAAAATATAGTTACTTGCTATGAACTAAAGAATATGCATCATACCAATCTGGAAAGGATTCTGGGATGATTTACCAGAAGAATCATATTGAATTCATAATGAAACAACTTCTAATCTTGAGAAGTGAGAATATGATCATGAAGTCAGGGCAGTAATTTATTTCCCCTTTAAAAATAGTATTGCTAATTTGCTAGATGAGATAGTTATGCCATGAATTCTTTTTATAAACTTATGATTGTCAGAAGGAGATAGGAGTACTCAAGGCAAATAGTACAAATGATTGATCTTTATTGGAAGCTTGTTTCATTGGCAGGACTCAAAGATCCATGCTTGTGCTCTTTCGGTTCAACATTTTGCTTAAAGGATTTGAATCACTGTGGGGAGTTTTATCAAAATTGTCAGTGACAGAGTCAGGGAGAGATTGCAAATGTATTGGATCAAGAGAATAGAATCACTCAATGTAAATTTGATAAGCAACTATCGAATATGAAATTATAGCTCTGAAAAACAATCAAGAAACAATAACAAGTTCCAAAGAGTTATTTAACGATGAAATATGTGAAAAACTTCGTTCACTTGATATTAATGTCAATTAAGGGTCTACAGAATTAAAATATTGGCTCCAAACAAAATACTGTTTACCTTTACTACTCTCCTGACCATTGGAAATAGTAATTGGAATTAAGAAAGTATACTATGTATATGACAAGTCTTTATCTTTTTTGTGATGTGTAGGATGAGTAGAGTATCATTTTGGCCTTTGTGGACTATGTTTTCAGTGTACAGATTAACTGGAATAAATTCTGAAAAACATTATTTCTGTAGTGATAACATTATAAATTGTTTTTATAAGAAAGGCTATATGTTGGTACACTTGGGTTTGATTTTCATGCTCCAATAGTTTTTATGTTTACAGAAAGTCTTCATTGTGGTGTCTTTTGGAATTCATGATAGATATGTTTAGCAGTCACTTTTCAATGAGACATAGACATCAGAATTGGAAATTTCTTGTCACTTGATCCAGACTGAGAACAGGCTTATTTTATTACTTGCAACTCATAATTGCATAATGTAAGACTAGATATTACTTGGTGGAGAACTGAAAATAAAAGTCTTGATTTTGTTTTAGTGTAGTATTGAATATTCATTTGTAGTGGTCTCATTGGGCAGTACTTATTATAGTCAGAAAGTCCTTTCACTTTTTTTTTTTTTTAAACCTGGGTTTTGGTATCCTGGTTTTTCTTAACTTAAGTAGATTTCATTATTAGTGATAGACTTAAGTGCTGTAGGTTTCAGTCATTAGATCTCATTTTACCTACATTTTTTAAAGACAATCAGTTCAAAGCCCAGTATTGTAAAAAATGGTCTTCTATCAAACCACAGTAATTATGATGAGAGATTATTATTATTAACAAGCTGACTAATAAAACTGACTAAAGATTGTAGACTCTGTCTCATATATACATATGTTAATGGTGTAGTATAATTGGGAAAGGTTGTTATTTAATAAATATTACTGGGTAAATGAGATATGTAGACAAAATGTATTATGAGCCCTACCTAACTCTATACATAAGCCAATTCCAGATGGATTGGATATCTGAATGTAAGTGCATAATGAAGTTTTATGGTTAAAAATTTAGTTCACTGGTAGTGCAGTTGCATAGATGGTTAAGAACCTGGATTTGATCCCCAACCACATAAAATACGAAGAAAAGAAAATAAGGGCTATAAAAAATAATGAAAAGAACAGAGTATCTTTTAAAAATTCACGTATATTAGTTATGACACAAGAGAACATCTTAATTGTTCATGATTTCTTAGTATGGCAATATTATTAAAATTTTGATGAATTGTATTTCTTTAAAATGAAGATCAACTTGTTATCTATAGTTACCACTTATGGGAGAGAGGAGATAGAAACATAGGTATAAAAGGATCAATATCCAAAACATATGAAGAGAAAATTTAAAAAGGCAGTATAACAACAATAAAAAATGACTAAATAAAACCTTTGGCATTTTTGAACAGAATAGGAAGTCAGAAAATGAATACTTGGTTATATTGCAGTCTGATCCTTTATAGTAGAGTAAGGGAATACAACTTAAGAAACTCCCTGAAAGTGACTCAGAGCAGTGGTACAATAAACCAGTTTATCAACTAGTAATTTCTTTCTGGAGTGGAGAAGAGAATTAGAATCAATATCTCGAGTACAGTGAAGAAAAGTTTGACTCTTGAGTCACAGCCCTAGTTCAGTGGTCAGTAACTACACCAAAAACAGGATTCAACCCAGTCGTGTCTAAACATGTGACTATCTTAACTAAAAGGAAAGGAAACTAAAGCCTATAATGAAAAACTTGGCCTCAGATGAGTAAATTCCAGTACAGAAATACAAGTAATATGAGGAAACGAAATAGATAAGGCAATATGATGCTTACAAAAGTCAACAATTCCATAACCATGGGATCCAAGGTTAGTGAAAAAATTGAAAAATGATGATTAGGGTGGTAAAAGTAAGTTATTCTGCTTAGAAGAATTTCAAGAGAAAACAAATAAAAGGCTGAATGAACTAAGAAAGAATTCATTGACTATTTCAAAATACATGAAGAAATGTTCAACATCCTTCACCTTAATATAAAATACAAATTAAAAAATGACTGAAATGTCACCTCTTGGTCAGAATAACTGTTATCAATAAAACAACAACAAATACTGGTGGGGATGTGATAGGTAAAACTAACCTTTCAACAGTGTTGATAGTAATTTAAATTTGTACAGCCATCCTTAAAATCAATATGGAAGTGTGTCAAAAAAGAACTACTGTATGATCCTGCTATGCCATTTTTGTATATGTATCTGAAGAAATATAAATCAATATGCAATTCAGATGTCTTCAATGCTTTTTTTTTTGTATAGTTCATGATAGCCAAGCTATGGAATTAGCCTTAGTGTCAGCTGATGGATGGATGAATGAATGAAGAAAATATGGTACATATACATAGTATTAGTCAGCTATAAAAAAGAATGAAATTACATCATTTGCAGAACAGATGAAAATGAAGATCATCATGTTGAGTGAGATATAAGTGAAGCTTAAAAAGAGTTATCTTGTATTTGTACTCATATGCAGTATGAAATTAAAATAAGAACTGATATTTAAAGGGAGTGTTTTATGGGGAGAACCAGTGGTTGGGGGAAAGGTAAAGTAAAAGGATAATAGAGGGCAAATATACATTGAAATGCATTATGTACTTGTGTGTGTGTGTGTGTGTGTGTGTGTAAACAGCACAATGAAACCTACTAAACACTGGTAGAAGAACTAATACAGGGAGAGTAAAAAAGAGAGATAAACAGAGGAGGTAAATTTGATCCAAGTATTCATATATCAAGTATCACAGTGAAACTTTCTTTTAGAATTAATTTGCACTAACCAAAATAAGATGATCTGTAACCAGCAAATACTTGTTCATCTATGGGTATGATAGCTCCTAATGTATTTTAAGAGGTATTGTTTGACACCACATTCTTTTTTTTTTGGTACTCCTAGGTAAAAAAAGATTGAAAATATCTGCTAACTCCCCTGAGCCCTTTCCAAATGATCACAATCCTCAGGTGATTACTTCCCTATCATCATGTATGCTTTCCAGAGTTGGCAGCTCAGCTAGAAACTTGCATTTTACAGCAAGGAAAGGAATTTAGCCAAGATGTTTTAGATGGTGAGATGATCTTGATCTCAGCCCTTACTTATGACAAAGAACTGTCTCAAGACTCAGATGTTCAAAACTCCTCTATAAACTTGGTTGATTGAAATATGCTAGGTGGAAGGAGGAATGCTGAAGGAGGCTGGACGTGCTGTAGATATTATGAGTGACTAATCAATTCATTTTATGCAGAGTAGTAATCGCATGAGGCAACATGAAGTTTATCTAACAGGATAGACATTGGCACCATTCCACAGAGATGCAAGAGAATGGTATTACTTCTAACTAAAGAACTACAAGAATCCTATGAAGGAAATCTCTGCGTACAATTAATGTGTTCTATGTCCCAGAATTTAGACACATCTGATAGAGAACTCTTACATGTAAGCTCAGGGATATGCATAAAGGGAGTCAGTGCAGCTTTCTCTATAATGTCTACAATTAGAAATTACCTAATTGTCTATGAATGTATGAAAATATGAGGTATATATCTACAATTAAATAAAAGATTCAATAGGCTAGGTTGTTTAAATACCCAACAATATATTGAAAGAGCTCAGCCTCTATTATTTATCAGGAAATGTGTATTAACTCATAATGTAATACTACTAGGTATATATACATCAAAATTATGAAATGAAAATGATAGGAAATATTTGCAGGGATGTGGATTGATCAGAATTTATTATCACTTGTGAATTTGCAGAACTCTTAAAGCAAATGATTGGCTATATAGTATACAGAAATATGTTTTCTGATCTAGTATTTAAATTTTAGGTATATATTCCACAGAGATAATACATATTGCTGCTAAAAGGTAATGGAAGTAGTTTTTGTAATACCCAAAACCCTGAAAGTATTAAATGCTGATCTCTAGAAAAATACATAGATATATTTTATCTATATAATGGAATACAACATTCAGGCCCTAGAAAGATGTACAAATGTAAGACACAATCTGAATGAATTTCTCATACATATGTTGAGCAAAAGCAGCTAGGTACAATATAGAACATAATGTCAATTACAGTTATGTAAAGCACCAAGAACACCCAAAATTCTGGTCCTTGTAACAAAACAGACAGGATAGTGGTTAATTGAGGAGGTTTGTTATAGGAAAGGAACAAGTACAAGACCAAGTGTTGGCGCATATGTTCTGTTTTTATTTATTTTTTATTTTGTTGGTGGCATTGGCATTTGAACTCAGGACATTGTGCTTACATTTCTAAGAGAGCATTCTACCACTTGAGTCACTCTCCAGCCTATTTTTGTTATCTTTTGAACAGAATCTAATGTTTATGCCTAGGCTGGCCTGCACTGCAGTCCTCCTATTTATGCTTTCGTCATGATTATTATGATACACATACACACGTACTAGCTTTTGTTTTCTTTAGGTGCAATGGGATCTCACAAACTTATCTGGATTGGCACCTTGAATTACAATCATCCTGTGCTCTATTTCCTTAATAGTTGGGATCACAGGGTTGACCCACCATGTTCTGTTTTGAATCTCACTATTATATACATGGTTTTGTTGAATTGTCAAATTTGTTTGGTTATATTGTTCATTTAACTCCATATTATATAACTGACTTCTGTCTATATCTTCATTAGCCTCAGGTTATGGTAATTTGATACAACCTATCTCTATTATAGGTGCTTTTGTATAAGTAGTGTTTAAACTATTTTTAAAAAAATATAGTTTATTAGCATACAGTAATAATACAAAAAGGTTTTATTACAAGAATTCCACAGATATGTAATATACTTTGTACCAGTTCATCTCTTTTGTTACAGTCATTAAGCCCCCTTCCCTCCTTCCCCCTTTCATATATATATATATACATATATATATATAAAATCATATATATGTATATATGGAGATACACAATGAAAATGACTAAATATTGTATATGTGTATAAATAAATATGTATTTATTTGTATATACACATATATCCATATATATGCATGCTTTTTTTTTTTTTGTCTGTTGTGGGGCATAAACTCTGGGCCTAGGTGCTGTCCTTCAGCTCTTCAGCTCAAGGCTAGTGCTCTACCACTTGAGCCACAGTGCCACTTTCAATTTTCTGTTGGTTTATTGGACATAGGAGTCTCACAGACTTTCCTGACAGGGCTGGCTTTGAACCAGTGATCCTCAGATCTCAGCCTCCTGAGTAGCTAGGATTACAGACATGAGCCACTGATGCCCGACTGCATTTTTTTTTTAAATCTACATTCTCTAGTAGCTTTTTTCCTCTTCTATTCTGCCACCACTAACCCTTCAGACAGTTCCTTTAATAGTTACATTCCATTATTTTTATCATTGTCATCATCATCATCATCATAATTTTAGGAAAAACATTTTTTTGAACTTTCTTTTTCTTTCTTGATCAATATAGTGTTTTCCAGTTCTGAACATTTGCCTCTGAATGACATAATTTTACCTCTCTTTAAGGCTGAACAATACTTCATGGAATGTATATTTTATATATATATATATATATATATTATATATATATATATAATATCACATTTTCTTCATCCATTTATTGATTTTTGGGAATCTAGGCTGATTCCACAGCTTGACTATTATGAGCAAAGCTAAAAGAGACATGGTCTTCCATGTGTACTGATGTTTTCCTCTTCCTGATATATGCCCAAGAATCATGTGATGAGCTCATAAGGAAGATCTATCCTTAGTTGTTTAAGGAACTTCATACTGATTTCCATACTGGTTGCATTAGTTTGCATCCCAATTAACACCATCTCCATTTTTTTTATTCTTTGTGAATGTTATTCAGACTGAAGTGAAATGTAATCTCATTGTTTTAGTTGAATATCTTTTATGGATAAAGATGTTGAACATTGCTTCATGTATTAACATTTGTACTTTTGAGAATTGTCTTTTCAGTTCATTTGCTGAATGAACTTTCCTTAGAAAAGGCAACTATTGGGTTTCAAAAATGATCTTATGATTTACTCATTTTACATGGTCTTTCTCCAGATAGCAATTAACATTCTTATTTAAATTTATCCTCACTTGTTTAATTTATATTAGTTTATAATTATAAACTAATTATAATGACATCCATTTTCAAGATCATTCTCAGGTCATTCACACAATTTTTATGACTATTTCTTTTCTTGTATAGAAATAATGCTTTTGACTCTTGTTGAAGGGAGAGGTTAAATTTTATTTTTCATGTAGTTGAGGTGGGAATTTCTGTTTTGTTTAGTTATTTGTGACAGTCATTTGTCATTTATACATCTCTGCTTTTGTCATCTGTAAACATAATAATCAACATTGAACTAAACTTATTTATTGAGTTCAATTGAGTCTATTGTACAGGTTTTTGGTATTTTGTATTTTCTGGGAGTTTGTGTAGTTGAGAAATCCATGCAAAAATATCATTTGAGAATTACAGTTTTTTAAAAATATTAATTTTGTTGTTTCATTACAGGTTTCCCAAAATGGAGAGAAAAGTAAGCAAAATCTGTCTTGCTTCTGAACCTAATGTAATTCATTTTCTACAAGTGTCATGGGAGAAAACACTAGAATCTGGTTTTGTCATCATACTTACTGATGGTCATTCAGCATGGACTGGGACAGGTAATAGTAAAAGTACATATTTTCAAAGCAAAATTTATTCTTTAATTCTCATTGATACATGAAATCAAAATGTTTCTTCAATAGATTAAAACTACTAGTGACTTTACTTGTTTCATCTGTCCAGCTTATAGATATTTAATGGCATTTTTTTGTAATATGAATAAAAATAAACATAGACTCTAGATAGTTGTGATTGCCATATGAGTCTTAGTACTTGGACTTAAGAGGTTTAAAATGATCTATCCATATTTTTGAGATGGCATTTTTTATTTAGCTCCATTTATTGTGTCAGTCATTTGTCATTTATATGCCTCTGCTTTTCTCATCTTTAAAAATCTGTACCATAGTTAAACTAGACCATGATTAGAAGACAAATATTATAAAACATAAACAGTACTTTTTACATATATCTTTAGTTAGAGGAGAAAAAGTAGTTTGGCTGGGTCAAGCATTTGTGTTATATTGTGTGGATGGAGATCTTCTCCTTTCTTCTCCCCTCCCTTCTCACCCCCCCCCCCCCCCCCCCCCCCCCCCGCTCAGTTTCACCTTCTCTTTTCTTCTTTCTTTCCCTCCCTCTTTCTTTCCCTCCCTCTTTCTTTCTGTCCTTCCCTCCCTCCCTCCCTCCCTCCCTCCCTTCCTTCCTTCCTTCCTACCTTCCTTCCTTCCTTCCTTCCTTCCTTCCTTCCTTCCTTCCTTCCTTCCTTCCTTCCTTCCTTCCTTCCTTCCTTCCATCCTTCCTTCATTCCTTCCTCTCTCTCTTTCTCTCTTTTCTTTTATCTTTTCTTTTCTTTGCCTTCTTTCTACTGGTGCTTGAACTCAGGTCCTTAGCTTTGTCTTTTTAAAATTAGTGCTCTATCACTTGAGCCAGAGGCCCACTTTTACCTTTTTGGTGATTAATTGGGAATCATAGGTTCTTTTGCCCAAGCTGGCTTCTAACTCTGATCCTCAGATCTCAGCCTCCTGAGTAGCTAAGCTTACAGGTGTGATCTATCGGCATTCAGCTCTCAAGTGTTTTTCTTTTTTTACTTCATTTACTCATATTGTTTGAATTATTTTCCAATGAATATATACTTCATTTGTGACAAAACAGGACAAAAGTTTATAAGTTTGTAATGCTCAAATTTATAGAGTAAGATTTGGAATATTTTATATAATAAACTTGATTTTCATAATTTTCTGTAAATTTTTGTAAAAGCTACTTAATATAGAAAAAATGCATTTGAAGCATGTATAGAAAATGACTGATACAAAGTAAAAATATTGAAAGCTACTTTTTATTCACATAGCAAACTTTCAACGTTCTAAAGTATTTTGTTGAAATAATTGTGTAATTATGTAAGTATGATGTTTATAGTGTCTAAGTTTTAATATATTTTCCCCAAATTTACTTCTCAATTACTATATACTTAAAAATATTAAAGTGCATTTTAAAATTCAGTTTCTTCAATGTGACAGATTGTGTTATTAACAAAACTGATTTTGCACTTGCAAAATTATTTGTCTTTCAAGACAGAACAAGAATGTTGATAGTGAGATTATTATAAAATAAAGAAAATTCATGGTCACAAATCCTTATGGTGATTCTTTACATTATATAGGTCTATGTCAGAGAAATTGGTTATTGATTGGTTGGTGTTACACAGGAGTGAGTGGAGGAGGAATTGTCGTTAGTTCTTTGTATGCTATTAAGGATAATACAGAAGGCCATAGCTATAGGTTAATGCTTTTTTGATGGAAAATATGCAATTATATATAACACTGGCTAAAAAGAAAGAAAATGAGCAGAAATGCTAGTAACTCATTCTTGCCTAGGTACTCAGGAGGATGAAAAATCTGAGAATTGAGGTTGAAAGCTAGTCCAGGCAGACAAATCTTTAAGACTCTTATTTGCAATTAACCAAGGAGAAGCTGGCACTGGAGGTGTGGCTCAAGTGGTAGAGCACCAGCTGTTAACTAAATAGCCATCAGTGCTCTGAGTTCTTCAGTACTAATATACATAAATTGATTAATTAATTAATAAAAGAAAAAAATGTTTCATATTGGAGTTGACATATTTTTCTTTTGAGTAAAAACCCTTCATATTCCTTTATAGTGAGCAATCATAAATTCAGTATACACTACCATTTGTTTTCACTGTGACAAAAATGAAGCAAAATCCGTATATTCTGTAGTGATTTGTTAAAGCATTTACCTTCCTATGCTGCATAAGCTTACAAACAGGTTATTTATAGTGTAGTGTATGTTCATTTTAAGGATATATAACCAAATTTTTAAAATTTTGCTTATGTTTTATAGCTCTTGTTATTCATTCTTGTTTAAACTTAGTGGGAAAAGATGTAAGCAAATAATAATAAAACACCATTTTTATGCTTATCTAGGGGTTATTACATAACTGTAATATAGTGTTTAACATACAGACAATAACATGATTAAGAATGTCCAAAAAATCAAATAATTGAAGCATGACAATAGATTTCCTTCCTATACCTCATCCTGGGATTTTTTTCTTGTTTTTGCTTTTTTTTTCTTTACTGTTGTTGTAGTTCATCTTTTTGATTGCTGTAACCTTCAATTAGGATGTTTTTTTTTTCCTCTTTTCATTTGAATTAAATTAAAAGGATGTGGAGTTCCTTTTAATCTCCCACATACTAAACTGACTGTTGTTTTGAATGTTTAAGGGTCTAATTAACATGAGGCCTATCATCACTTCAGTATTATAGAGGGTTTAGTTGCAAAGTGAGTTAATGATGAATGACCACTCTTTGACTCTTAAAAAAAAATTCATGTTGGCAGTAAGAAACTTACATTTGCCCACTCTGGAGTAGTGTTTATTTTATTGAACAGCAGTTGAAGTTTTGCTGGTTATTTTACTTTCAAATAATTGAGTTCTCTAATAATTGCCTAAACTTATGCATTTGGTAATATCTTACATGGAAATGATATGACAGAGCCCTGGGGGAAAATGATTGTTAATGAAATAATGAAGTATGTTTGTGATGGAATCTTCAAGATTCTTATTGGGATGTTAATAATGTCTGCTTTCTGAACGATAAGAAATATAAAATGTGTGCAATGCTTTGGTCAGTTATACATACATAGTGGAGGCAAAGAATCTCTCTTCATTATCTTAATATACCTACAGTGTAAAAGTGATGTCTTTTAACTTCTGGCTTGAGAATAGTTTCATTTGTTTTGATCTGCTTACATTATTATGATGTAGCTTAGCTTTACTTTTTATTTGTTTAATTAGGTAGTAGTATTGTGGATTGAACTCAGTACCTTGCATTTGTCAGGAAAGTGCTCTATGACTTGGGCCACATCCTAGTTGTTTCCAATGTACTTTTTTGATAGGATGAGTCATTTCTAACCTGGTTGAATTCAGACATAGATCCTCCTTTTCCTGCCTCTTAAGTAACTGGTATTACAGGTGTGTACCACTCATTTCATATTCTTGGTGAATTTTAGTATTTCTTTTATTTCTGGTCATTGAAGTTATATTGAACTTTCATTATTTGGCAGTACTGGGGTATCAACCCAGGGCATGTACTTGCTAGCAAACTACTACTTGAGATTTTCCTCAGTCAATGTCTCCCAAGTACAGGTGTTGATCACCTTGCCTGCCAGTTACGGCTGTTCTTTTTATATCTGTGTTTAGCGTAAAGTTGAACCTGCCACCATGTTGAATAGGAAGCCAGATTTTGACAATCCTTTTTGTATTAGAGTAAGAATGTGTGTGTGTGTGTGTGTGTGTGTGTGTGTGTGTGTTAGAGCTTAAATTCAGGACCCTGGCACTCTCCCTTAGCTTTTTTGCTCAAGGCTAGTGGTATACCACTTGAGCCATAGCACCACTTTTGGCTTTTTGGTGGTTAATTGGAGATTCAGTCTGATGGACTTCTCTGCCTAGGCTGGCTTTGAATCTTGTTCCTTTGATCTCAACCTCTTTAGTAGCTAGCATTATAAATGTGAACTACTAGTGGGCTTAGCTCCTTGTTAGAGGAAGTTTTAATTTTTTTAAATCTATGCTTTTTATGTAGTTTCAAAGGGAAAAATGTAGAGAGGAAAAAAAATAAAATGGCTTCCTCTAATATGTTTTTTTCTTTGACATAAATTGATTGAGTATACTCACAATAATTTCAGAATTCATAGTGGTAGGGATATAAGAAGGTGGCTTAGAGGTCATCTAAAGCTTTGTTATAAGATGTAAGAACTTAGTTCTCCATGTAGATGACATTTTTGTTTTAATGTTTAAATGTATTGTGCTTGGGATGATGCATGGAGCACAGTGCTTACTATTAAGCATTTTATAAGCAGATGAGTTGAATGAATAATTTCTGTTAAATATTTTCAGATACATATCTTTTTCTTTTAGTGACATTTATGATGTTCTAAACTTGACATTTTGTTAGTAGATTGCCTTTGAGTTTTTTTTTTTTTTCTCGGTCGTGGGCCTTGAACTCTGGGCCTGAGCGCTGTCCCTCAGCTCTTCAGCTCAAGGCAAGTGCTCTATCACTTGAGCTACAGCGACTTCCGGTTTTCTGGTGGTTTATTGTAGCTAATAGTTTCACGGACTTTTCTGCCCAGGCTGGCTTTGAACAGTGATCCTCAGGTCTCAGGCTCCTCAGTAGCTAGGATTACAGGTGTGAGCTACTGGCGCCCGGCTGAGTTTTCTTTTCTATTTTCTTTTTTAGTTTCATTAAGGGCAACAGAGTGACTTTTACCTCTATTAAATATTTTTTTCCTTAGTACTAATAACTTTAAAAATAATCCAAATACAGAATTTTAAATTATTCCTTAAATAGGAAGTATTTGTCATTTTTGTTTTTCATCAGACAACCATGATATTTTAAAGCACAATAGATTTGTTAGTGATGATACTTAAATGTTTATCTATTTTAGAGAGAAAGTGTCTGGAAGTGTTAAGAATCTCTAAGATCATGTAGGTATAAAAAGTATTTTTTTTAACCTCTGTTCAGAGGCTATATGACATTATGGGAATCATATCATCAGGACTTGTTATCGCAAACTGATCATATAGAATGATGGATACATTATGAGATACTCTTTTGCATCGTCTGTCATGGAGTTTCTAGATGCTTCACAGTAAATAGACAGTCATGAAGATATGTATTTTAATCAACATTGTCTTATATTCCATAATATTTTAGGCTGA
This sequence comes from Dipodomys spectabilis, assembly GCF_019054845.1. Taxonomy (NCBI): domain Eukaryota; kingdom Metazoa; phylum Chordata; class Mammalia; order Rodentia; family Heteromyidae; genus Dipodomys; species Dipodomys spectabilis. The sequence goes on along the minus strand of NW_024870817.1, from coordinate 19,369,901 downwards.
TGTGTTTTTCAAAGTTAGGGAAGAAAATAATTCATCCAGTTTCTCTGCGTAACTTCAAATGAAAGCAACTAGAGAGACCTAAGTGAATCCTAGCCTGATCACTTGCTTACTGTATTATCCTAGATATTGTCTGTCCAAGCTTTACTTTTCTGTTTTGCAAAATGAAAATCATATCTTTTAGAATTATGAGGAATAAAAATCATACCAGTCTTTGTATTTTTTTTATTTTTTAATAGCCTGCATTGGCACCAGAAGTCATTTAACTGCCCACACATTCCAACTTAATGTTAGATTAAACAAAATTTTTTGTGTGTGTGCTAATCATGGGGCTTGAACTCAGGGCTTGGGCACTGCCTCTAAGGTTTTTTTCCTTCAGGGTAGTGCTTTACCACTTGAGCCAACACTTCATTTCTGGCTTTTTGATGGTTAATTGGAGATAAAAATCTCACAGATTTCTTGCTAGACTGGCTTTCACTGCAATTCTTGGATCTCAGCCTTCTAAGTAGCTAGGATTATAGGCATGAATCACTGGTGCCCAGTTTTTAAATTTTATGTTTTAAAAAGAAAACTAAACCAAGACACATATGGAGAAAAAAAAAACTTCCAGTGCCATAAATGGGTAGATGTCTGAAAACTAGAAGTAACTATAGCTTCATGGAATAGCTGGATGATATATATGTCTAAGTGATTGTGATTGAAATGAAAGATGGGGCAGAATGCTGAGACTGCAGGCTACTGAAGTAATTAGAGTTGAACTCTCTATATAATAAAATGAACCTGAAAGAGTTATCCTGTTAATGAAATTTTCTGAAAAACACTGCTCTCTGATCTGGAGCTTCAACAGAATACTCTCTCAGGATTATAGATGTATAAAAGTCCCCAAAATATTAGAACCCTAAGCTTCTTTTATGTGTTTTTGAGAGAAGGTTAAACTGGAACACTTTGTCTCAAGAGTAAGAAATTAAATTTCAAAACTGTTCCAGAACTGGTGAAATCTGAAAGTAGACACTAAAAAAGGCAGCCTTTAACCATTTAAGATAACTTCTTCCCAAAACACTTTCTACACTGTTGAAAGAAAATACATGCTCAAATACAAGGTATAGATGGGAAAATAAGAACAAAAAATTTTAACACAAAAATGAAAAGAATTAATACCTTAGGAAACAACCATAATAAACAATTTAAATAAATGTTACATATGTTTAAATTTTTCAAGCATTTTCAAGAAAGTACAATAGTCCATTTTCATTATTATCATAAAATACCTGAGGCAGACGACTATTGAATGGCAACTCCTTTTTAGAGCTACTAAAGATAATAAAAAATAAATGTATATTGAAAGAATGTAGTGAAAGTAAAATATTGCAGTCAATACATGTAATATTTACAATTAAAGAATGGTAACACAGACATGGAAATCACAGTTTTGGAGGATGAAAGTTCAATATCAAATGATGCTGTTGGACTCTATTGAGGATTTAGTGGGAGATGACATTACAAACATGTGTTCCTCTGTGGGAGATAGAGATCATATCTTGAATCAAGAAGTCAGCAAATTAGGATCAGTATCTTCTTTGAAAAATTCTCTGTTGAGAAACGAACTCAAGATTCCCTGAGAAATATGTTATTTCCTAGGGCTGAGCTCTGCATGATCTAAGTCTTTCATAGTCTAACTAACTTCTTAAATTGCTACCTCTTATAGACATACATTGAGGACCAAGCTGGCAATACAAACCACATCCAAACTATAGCTTTAGGAGGGTAGAGTAAGAACAGGGCAGCCAGGTACTTGTGGCGCATGCCTTTAATCCTAGTTACTCATGAGGCTGAGAAGTAGAGGATCTCATTTCAAAGCCAACCTATGCAATATAACCAGCAATATGGTAGCTTGGAGGTATGGCTGAAGTGGTAGGGTGCCAGCTGATCAACCTTTTGGGCAAACTGGAGGCCTTGTATTCAAAACCCAGTGTCATCAGAAACAACAGCAAAAACCTCAGGATATTATGAAAAATAAAGAAAGAGAGTATCTAGAATTCAAAGTGTAGTAATTGAAATTGTTTCATTGATGGTAAAATATCAACTTTAAATATAGTTACCAAAGAAAATGGGAAACCATATGTATGATATTCTATATATTATAGAGGATACATCTAATAACTAGTTCCTTCCCATTTCTTCTTTATCTCTTCCCTTCATTGACAATTTCTATTGTTAGAACATGAGATGAGAGGAATAATTTTTACTTAATTTGCATGTCCATGTGTATTAGAAATAGATAAGAGACTACTGAAATTTTGAGACAAGGAAGAAAGGTATTATAAAGTATTGGATCTATTAATCATTATAGGAAATGACCTATCCAGTTATGACCTCAGAGCAGGTACACAAAAACAGGCTTTTCAGTAGCAACTTCCAATTTATATTTCATCTGAGATTTGAAAAGAATTCTAAGAGCATAATGCTTTTTAGCTGAAATTTGAGACTAACTTGTTGTGTGTCTCAAAAATTACTAGCTCCATTAAATAGTATAATTTGGTTTAAAAAATGTCTAGAATAGGGATTGATTTTGCTTTTTTCAAATTTTTTACATGGAAAATAAATTGGTAGTGATGGGTAAATACAGTTTTTATATTTAGAATTTTTATTTTAACATTTTTATTAATATGGTTCCCATAGTTTCTGCATCAGAGATTTCCCAAGAAGCTGAAGACATGTCAATGGAGAAAGAAAAATATGTTGACGAACTGGGGAAAGCATTGGTGTCAGGAGCAGGATCGATGGACACATACAAGTTTAATTTTTCTAAAGAATCTTGTCATTTCTCTTTGGATAAAAGCCTGAAAGATGTATCAGTAAGTACAACTTTTTATAATGTCACAGCCCTTTGAGGCATTGTATCTAATATTTAAGTAAAGAGCACATTATTCCCAGAACATCTTGGAAATATAAACATGGAGAGTATTTGGTTTCCAAGTTAAAGAATGCTTTAGAGATAAAAAAAAAAAAACGTTATGTTAGCCAGGCACAAGTGACTCATGCTTATAATCCAAGTACTCATGTGACTTAAGAGCTGAAGATTGTGGTTCAAAGCCAGTCTGGGTAGGCAAATCTTTGAGAATTTTAACTTCAGCTAACTAGGGGGAAAAAAATCAAGAACTGGAAGCATGAATCAAGTTTTAGAGTATCAGCCAAGAGTTTAAAGATTTGAGTGAGAGCTCTAAGGCACTCAGTTCAAACCCTAGTACCAGCAGCACATTTTTTTCAGTTTCATATTAATAAATTAAAAAAATAATTATTGTTTCTTATTTTTAAATGCTTTATTTTTAAAATATCATAAAGTTAACTACATGAATGCACATTTTAAAAGAATGGGACTTAGATGATTATGACAACATCTTACTAAAATAAGTTTGGAAAAATACTGATTTTTAGGAAAGAAAAGCTTATCTACATTTAGATATTTGATAATTATGAATTATGTTCTACTTTATTATAATATATTCAGACTTTCAAATGACACAATATTGGTTTAAGGATACATTATTTATGCCTTTAACTTAGAAATACTAAAATAGGAAAGAATCACTTTTAGTGCCAGCTTTCAGAGATTGCATGATTTGTAGAAAATAATATCTGCTACTTATATCACTCAATTCCTGCTTCAGTTTATATCAAGGTGCTAGTTTACTTATTTAAGTTCCTGTAATTATCATCTTCATATTTTACCTAAGTGGATTAGACATTAAATTTATTTTTTACCTTTGGCTTATCATTTAGATATACTTTTTTTTCTTTTTAGATATACTTTTTATAGTTGAAGAAAAGGAAGAAAGGGGCTGGGAAGGTGGCTCAGTGGTAGAGCACTTGCCTTGCATGCTCGAGGCCCTGGGTTCGATTCCTCAGCACCACATAAGAAAAAAGCCGGAAGTGGCGCTGTGTGGCTCAAGTGGTAGAGCACTAGCCTTGAGCTGAAGAGCTGAGGGACAGTGCCCAGGCCCAGAGTTCAGGCCCCACAACCGAACCCAAAAAAAAAAAAAAGAAAAAAAGAAAAGGAAGAAAATCTTAATTAAATTACAGACAAAATTGAGAGCTATTTTTAATTCAAAATGATAAAGAAATTTAATCAGAGATGTATTTTAAGAGATAAATAAAGTAGATATTTTCAGCTATATTATAGATAATAATCTATACAAAGTATCTGGATTCAGTACTTCATATTTTGAAGATGTATGTTCTTTTTAATTAAATGTCAATTCATGTAAGTTTTAATGTATTGAGGTTCTCAAAATAATAATTTAAAATAGGTGGAGTAAAGACTTGAACTACTATCAGAATTTTGTTATCATATTTGCACTTGTTTTTTGGTAGAAGCTCAACCAGATGACCCAATGACATAAAACACTATACTAGTAGTTTAGAGTAATGACCTTTTCCATTCATCAGCATTTATATATAACAAATAGCATTATTTTATGTGGCGAATTTCTGGTCTTCATCAGTTTCGCATACTCTGATGAAAAACAAATCTTAACTAATATTTTTCTGGCCAGCTGAAGCCATTTGGTATCTTTGACATGGTGAAAGGAGAGAGTTGGTGTAATGGGGATGGGTCACGTACTTGCCATGATTGGTAGTACATCTGCTTTTGGGAAGAATGAATTTGGAATCCTCATAACTCATGTTTTTTCCAATAGTCTTGTCATGTATCAACACCAAGGGCTAGCCCTAACCCGGAAAGATTTCTCACTTTATATTTTGAAATTAATCAATTTTCTTGGAATTGAGGCCTTGAATTACTACATTTTTAACAGCTTTTCTCAAGAAATGGAAAAAAAGATTTCCAGTAATGCAAAGTATGTTGGTTCCTACAAAGTTTCTCAAAGCAGTATATTTTATTGACAACTGTCCTTATTTATTCATTTATTTATTTATTCATGATAAAAGACAGACTACTGTGTAAACAGTATGATAGTTTATTCTTTTTTATGTTTTTAATTGTAAAAATAGTGTACATTGAGTAAGGTTATGAGCACATTTCCTGTTGAGCAATGTTACCTCCTCCTTTGTTTTTTCCCTACCAACCCTTCCCTCCCCAACTCTCCAACTTTCCCCTCCCCCTCCAAGTTGTACAATTTGTTTTCAACATAGTGTCTTGTAGATTCATTGCTACAATGGGTAAACCTATATCATGATTTTAGAATTATTTTATTTCCTTTCCCCTCCCCAAATTAGAAAAATGTATATACAAGATGCAGGGCACTGAAATAAAATACAGTGAAAACAGGGGTTACACCGTGGTGGAAGAACATACAAAAGAAACAAAAAAAATTCACATAGTAATTTTTAAATACATTAAAAACAATAGCAAGCAAGAAAAAAAATTGTGTCCCTATCTTGGGGTTCATTTCACTTAACATCATCTTATATGGTCATATGTACATAGCTTTTAACCTTTTCTGCTTGTCCTATACTTATACTAGTTATTGCAAATAACGGAAACCATGGGACCTATGTTTCTGGCCTGGCTTACTTCACTTAATATAATTTTTTCCAAGTCTTTCCATTTCCTAACAAATGGGGCAATGTCATTCTTTTGATGGAGGCATAAAATTCTGTTGTGTATTTATACCACATTTTCTTGATCCATTCATCTACTGAGGTTCATCTGGTTTGTTTCCATATCTTAGCTATGTGAATAGTGCTGAAATAAACATAGTTATGATGGTAGCTTTAGTATGGCCTTGTTTGTAATCATTTGGGTAAATGCCCCAAAGTGGGATTGCTGGGTCATAGGGGAGCTGTGTGTGGAGTCTTTTGAGGAACCTCCATACTGCTTTCCAAAGTGATTAAACAAGTTTACACTCCCACCAGCAATGCAGTAGGGTTCTCTTTTGGTCACATCTCCTTCAGCATCTGTTGTTATTAGAGTTCTTGATTATAGCCATTCTAACTGGAATGAGGGGGAATCTCAATGTTGTTTTGATTTGCATTTTTTTTTTATGCCTAGAGAAGGTTCTTTGTGTGTCCATTAGCCATTCTTATTTCCTCTTCACAGAAGTTTCTCTTTAGGTCTTTAGCCCACTTATTTATTGGGCAGTTGTTTCTTTGAGGATTTGTTGTTGGTGGATATATTTTTTTGAGTTCCAGGTATATTTTAGATATGAGACCCTTGTCAGTTTATGGCTAGTGAAGATCTGGGTTTTCTGTTGATCTTGCTAGCCATGTCCTTTGCCATGCAGAAACTATGGAATTTCATGCAATCCCATTTGTCCAACTTTTCTTTGATTTGTTGTGTTTCTGGGTCTCTATTAAGAAAATTTCAGCCTGTGCCAAAGAGCCCTAGAATTTCTCCTATTCCTTCCTGTAATGTTTTCAGGGTATCTGCTCTGACTTCGAGGTCTTTGATCCATTTGGAGTTGATTCTGGTGCAGGGTGATATAAGGATCTAGCTTTAGTTTTCTATAGTTGTTTAACCAATTTTGCCAGCACCATTTACCTAAGAGGATGTTTTTCTTCCATTCTATTTTTTTTTTTTTTAGCTTCGTTATCAAAGATTAGGTGGCTATAGGTCGGTGGGTTCATTCTGGGTCTTCAGCTCTATTCCATTAATCCTCAGGTCTGTACTTGTGCCACCAAGCTGTTTTGATTACTATGGCTTTGTAGTACAGTTTGAAATTTGGTATTGATATTCCTCCAGCACTGTTCTTTCTGCTAAGGATTATTTTTGCTATTCGGGGTCTTTTATTGTTCCATATGAATTTTTGAGTTGCTTCTATTTCATTGAAGAAAGAGGTTGGAATATTGATAGGTATTGCATTGAATTTGTAGATAGTCTGGAGCAGTTTTGCTATTTTCACAATGTTAATCCTCCCAATCCGGGAGCATGGGAGTGTTTTCCACTTCCTAAATTCTACCTTAATTTCTTTTTTTATATTTTATTCTTGTTTTTGCTTATTTGAGAGATCTAGTTTCATATTTAATTGAGTAAAACTTTTATTGTAGATATTAAAGAATCACAATTTATTTATTTAGCCAAAGTATTTTTGGAAACCTCTTGTTTCTGCAAATTGATTTTATAGGATGTTAAATTTTGTATCCAATGACAATTAGAAACATAGCAGAATATTCTTTAAGGTTAATTGTCCTAGATTACCTAAAACTATGAAAGGAGTCTGTAATTTTTTCCTTGATATCATAGGTATCTGATTGTTGCCAATCAGATTGTTGACCTCCTAGACTTAATAGAAAGGGGAAAAAATATTAATTGAACACAAAAAAGTTGTAATGAATTTTGTTGTGTTGACCAACTTTTTCTGTGGGAAAGAAAATTCTATTTGTTTTCAGTACACTTCCTACCTGACTCTTATCTCTGAGAGTCGAGGTGTTTAGGGATTTGTTGCCATCAATTCAAGTGTCATCTGCTTACTTGTGTATTATATATTATTGCACAATTTTTGAATATTTAAGTCATGTAATATTTGTGTGAAATTTACATTTGATCAACCCCCTTACATCTTTTAAAGGAACCATTAATTTTTATATTCATAGAGACCTGATCTTTGGAAAATACTAACTTACCTTTGGTCTGCAGATTCCAATATAAACAATTATTTTAAAGACATTATTTAACAAGTATAACCAGTTTATTGATGCTTAGGTTAATTTTTTGGAATGAATAAGAATTTTCAAAAGATTACTTTTCAGCTCATAATTCCCATTAAAAAACAGATGATAAATATTTTTCCCTTTCCTTCTTCTCCTTTTCCTTCCCTTCTTCCTTGTATTCCTCTTTCCTTCCCTTCTTTCCTGCCTTCTTTTCTTTTTCTGATACAAGACATTGAATTTAGTATCTCAGGCTTGCTAGGTAAATGCTTTACTACTTGAGCCATATCCTAGTTCTTTTTTTTTTTTCCCAGCTACAGTCTAACAGTTCTTGCCTTGGCCATATTTGGACCGTCATCCACCTACCTCTGCCTTCATGTAGTTAGTTTTACAGGCATGCCTCACTATGCTTGGCTTGCTTTTAAGATCTTGCTAACCATTGTCCCGGTTGGTCTTAACCCTTGATTCTTGCATCTCCATTTCCCAAATATTTGGAATTACAGGTATGCAACAACACATCTGGCTTTCCTATAGATGATTGCATTTAAGTTTAATCTCATTGGAATAAAATGTTGAATGCTTAGCTAGATACTACTTCCTTTTCTCTGTATAATATGAATCTCTGTGACCCTACTATGTGCTCTGCACTTGATAGGAGGTAGTTTTGGTTCAAGTTTATTCTAGTGCAAGAATTTGGAGTTCATTATCTTTTTACCCCAAGTCTTATCACTCACTCATAACATTCCCATACTTTTTGTTACTATTGATCTGCTCTCCAAAATTCATACTGATTTGCAGTAGACACCTTATCATTGGAATAGTCTATCTAAATAAAGTAGTCCTTTTCCATTTGCTTTCAAATCTTGTTCTGTTTCAGCAGGAAAAAAGTCATTGGTGAGTAGAAAACAAAAGGCTAAATTATCATGGATAAAAAATAAATAATTGATTAACTTGATAGCTTCATGATTCTTGCTTTCTCATTTGTAAAGTATTAAAAAGATTTGTTTTATTTGTTTCTGTATATTGTACTAACATCTACATCATCTATCATCTATTCACTACGTATAATTAGAGAGCTTAGTATAATTATGTATACACACATATTTACATACCTACACACATGTATTTACACATATGTACACACACATATGTATATGTTCCTAATAAAGGAAATCCACCATGTTCAAAGTAAAATTGAACATTGTTTTATTTTTGTGTGTCCCTGTTCTCCTGACATCAGATGGTTTTGTCTGTAATTTTTCTACTTAAATAGAACGTAGGTCTTGTTGTTGTTGTTGTTTATGATGTGGAAGTTCAGCAAATAGTCCTGGTTTAGTATGGACTTATAATGTGAGACCAGGGTTTTCTATTGCTTTGTAACAGTTTTCATGTCATGGCTCAACATTGCTGCCCCAGCTTTACTACTGAATGCACCTCTTATTCAGCAGGACAGAGTGACAAGGAAAATAAGGAGCATGTGCCTTTTATTTTAAGTTCACAACTTCCTTTTTGGATACATCCAATTATCCAGAAGTTGGTCATATTGCTTCATCTAGATGCAAGGCAGTTGGAGAAATGTGGCCTTCAGCTGTCTTCTGTGCCTAGAAGTTTTGAATTTATACAAAAGGATGATAGGTATTGAAGGAAAATTAACGGTTTCTGCATGTTAACATTTAGGGAAGTGAAACATTCATCATTAATAAAATGCTCTATTTTTATTGTTGTCACTGTATTTCTCCAGTACTTTCATTTCATTTTAGCCATGTATCAGTTTAAGAAGAGTTAACAGATACATCAAGCCTATTCTGTGTCTTACTATTGTAACTTGTATTTTTTATATTTTGGTGGGGAAATGTATCTTCAAAGCCTCTTTGCATTGAACTAAAATTTCTCTGATGAATGAAAATGAGGGTAAATAGCCTTGCCTTTCCCTGAAAAACCTAGCCAGAGTTGCTTTTATATACAACAGTCTGAAAATCTTATATTATTGCCATGTGTCTCTGTGGTTTGAAGGATTCTGAATTCAAAAGACTGTTTCCAGATGAAATATCAGAATCAGAGCATTTATTGTGGTATTCTGCCAAAGACTTTGTCAGAAATAGTAATGACTTTCAGGTTTGTGGGAATTTGGATTACAAATGTGTTATTCAAATGCCTGAAAACGAAAGGGGTATTCTTTATTCTTGTGATAAAATATTTGCATATTTATAGTAAACACTTCAGAATTTCTTAATCCTTCTGGAATGTGGGAAGTGAATCCATGTATATGGTACATTGAACATGTTCAAAGTATATGTTCTTGTTTTTCATGAAAACCCTCCCCTACTTTTTTTTTTCTTGTGCTGGTCTTAGGGCTTGAACTCAGAGCCTGAGTGTTATTCCTGAGCTTTTGTTCTTAAGGCTAGTGCTTTACCAGTTATACTGCAGCTTTATTTCTAACATTTTGGTAGTTAATTGGAGATAAGAGTCTAACAGAGTTTCATGCCCAAGCTGATTTTGAATCTTGATTCTTAGATCTTAACCCTCTGAATATATAGGATTACAAATGTGAGCCACCAATGCCTGGCTGAAAATCATTTTAAAAAATATAATTATATATCATCTTTTTTTAATAGAAAAAGACTTTTAAAAATTGTAATTACTATTTTTAATCATATTAGATAGTTTTTGAGTACTCCATTTCTTTTTCTTATTTATGTTGCTTTGCTTGGATTTAGAATGTTAGAATGTTTCCTTTTTTATTTCTTTTTTCTTTTTTCTTTTGTCAGCCATGGTGCTTGAACTCTGAACTTGGATGTTGTCCCTCAGCTCTTCATCTCAAGGCTAGCGCTCTACCACTTGAGCCACAACACCACTTCAGATTTTCTGGTGTATAATTGGAGATAAGAGTCACAGTGACTTTCCTGCCCTGGCTGGCTTTGAATTGGGATCCTCAGATCTCAGCCTCCTGAGTAGCTAGGATTACAGGCATGAGCCATAAGTGTCCGGGTCTTTTTTTTCTTTTTCTTTTTCTTTAAGAATGTTTTATTTTGTACGAAAAACAACTTAGTCATTATGTCTTAATTTTTTTCAAAATTATTTAGGATAGAAATAACTTACCAAAAGGACAGGAGTGACATATAAAAATTGAGCTTTAAAATGACTTTATTGTTATTAATGCTAATAGTTGCTTATTCTCAGTATACTTACTTTAACATGTATTTTTCAGTTCTCAAGTAGACTTCATATCTTTACTTCTTTTTCTGTTTTGTTTTGTTTTGTTTTGTTTTGTGTTTTCCTTTGTTAGTGGTGGGGCTTTAAAGTCAAGGCCTGGGTCTATCCCTGAACTTTTTTTTTTTAATCTGTACATTGTGATTTACTAATTATCTATCTTCTATACAAGGTTGTTCCAAGAGTTATTTTATATATTTTGAGTACTTTTCTAAGGAACTTAAGATAGTGTCTAGCACTTAGAAGAAAAAAACAATGTAAATATCTCTAAAACAAAAGAAATCTCTTTTGTTGTAACTTGGTTCTTCCTTTTTGGGTCTCTTTTCTCATAATATTATCATATAGAAAAAAAGACTGATACTGTGTCCCTGAGCTTTTTTTTTTTCCCCCCTCAAGACAAGCACTCTACCACTTGGAGCCAAAGCTCCACTTCTGGTTTCTGGGTGATTAATTGGAGACAAGAGTCTCATGGACTTTTCTGTTAGAGCTTGCTTCAAATTGATCTTCAGATCTCAGTCTCCTTAGTGCTAGTATTATAGGCATGATCCACCCTTGCCTGCAGTAGCTTTACTTCTTATACCCAAGGAAATTCAGGCTGAAAATACAATTTAGTGGCTACAAAACCTGAAGTAGTAAGCTAGCTAGGGCAGTATAAGAGACTTGATTATGATTTCCTTTTTTATAATTTCCTTACTGTAATTCATTGAAATTATCTTACAAGAACAAATTATCTCTTCTATATGTATGTATGTATGTATGTAACTATCTATCTATCTATCTATCTATCTATCTATCTATCTATCTATCTATCTATCTATCTATCATCTGTCTGTCTCTCTCTCTCTCATCTGTCTATCCTTCATCTATCCTTTTTGGTGCTAGAACTGAGATTTAAACTCAGAGCCTCAACTATCAGTCTCAAAGCTGATATTCTACCACTAGGGGTGGTGCTGTGCTCTACCACTTCTGGCTTTTTGCTGATTAATTGGAGATAAGAGTCCCTAAGATTTGTCTGTCTCAACTTCTTTGAACTGTGACACACAGATCTCAGCCTCCTGAATGAGCCACCAGATTGACTTTTTGTATGGATTGATAGACATTTCTTATGTGTATTAAATATTTATCATTATTTATTTTGTTGTTTGATTTATTTTGCTTCGATTTGATCACTGGAAAATTTAAGAACTTGAATCCTTATGTTGTACATATGTCTTAGTTTTCCCAGTTTTTAATTCTTTAAAATTTATTTTTATTATTATAAAGGTATATTATTAAGGTGTTTCATAAGTTCATTTCTTTTTGGACAATGTTAACCCTTCCCACCCCTTTTCCTCCTTTCCCCTTCCTATCTCTGATGACAAGTTGCACAGTTCATTTTCAACACATTATCTATTGAGTACTCTGGCTGCATTTGTTTACCGTTTGTAGATCTTTTTCTGTGTTCTCCCCTCTTATCTCCCTTAAAAGGCAGATAAAAGAACAAACATGATAAACAAACACAAATAAACAAAATAAGACAATGCCATATCTACCAGCAACAACAACAACAACAACAACAAAATGCCAAGTTAGTTGGGGCACTGGTGGCTCACGGCTGTAATCCTATCTACTCAGGAGGCTGAGGGTGATTCAAAGTCAGCCCCAGCAGGAAAAGTCCTTGAGACTCTTATCTCCAATAAACCACCAGAAAATGGGAAGTGGCACTGTGCGTGGAGTGATAGAAGGCTAGCCTTGAGCTGAAGAGCACTGGGACAGCACCCTGGCCTTGAGCTGAAGAGCTTCACTACACACGCGTGCGTGCGCACACATGTTCCCATTTCCACACACACACACACACACACACACACACACACACACACACACACACACACACACACACCCTCATGTTCCCATTTCCTGCAATTCCTTTCTACAAATAGTAATTTATATGTTCAGAAGCATTGCACCTTTGGGTTTCTCTTCTAAAGAGAGTCCTTCTTTACTCTGACTGTGAATGCCTTGAACCCTTTATGATTTAATTTATCCTGGTGTATGTACCTTCGGCTTATGAGAGAAAACATGTTATATTTATCTTTCTGAGCTTGGCTTAGCTCAATTATCACAATTTGTTCTAGAGCCATCCATTTCCCTGCAAATTACGTAATCTTATTCATTCTAATGGATGTGTAAATTTCCATTTTGTATAAGTACCACAATTTTTTTGATTCACTCATATATTACAGGCTGTTTCCATAATTGGCTATTTTGAATAGCGCAGCAGTGAAATAAATGGTATACTGGCTTGTGATGTTCTGGGTAGGGTTGATGCTCAAGAGTAGTATGGTTGGGTCATAGGAAGATCTATGTTTATTTATTTATTTTAAGAAACTCCAGACAGCCAGTCAGAGTGGCTGTACTAATTTACATTCCCACCAACAGTGCAATAGGGTTCCTTTTTCCCCGTATCCCTGCCAGCATTTGTTGTTCAAATTCTTAATGTCCAGTCTAACTAAGGTGAGATGGGATCTCAAAGTTGTTTTGATTTGCATTTCCTTTCTGGCCAGGGTTTTGACCATTTCTTCTTGTGTTTACTTGCCATTCTTACCTCTTCCTGTGAGAAGTCTTTCCTTAGCTCTTTTGCCGATTTAGTGAGGCTTTGTGAGGGATTAATTTCTTGAGCTCCTTGTATATTTTGATATTATAAGATGTATTGCTGGTAAAGATCTTCTCCCAGTCTGTTAGCTGTCTTTCTAGTTTAGTAATTATATCCTTTGCTGTGCAAACCCTTTTTATTTTGCTATAATCACATTGTCAAGTGTCTCCTATGTTCTGTGCGCTTGGGACTGTTTCTAAAAGGTTTCTTCCTATGTCTATAAGTTTTAGTGTTTCTCCTATTCCCTCTTGCACTAATTTCAAAGTTTCAGGTCTGACATTGAGATCTTTGATCCATTTTGCGTTGATATTAGTGTCTCTCAGTTATTTTTGAGCATGACATCTTTTTTGTATGACAGGAATATACCAGATTTATATTGTTTTCTCTAACCCAACCCTATAGTCAACCATGTTGTCAGAAGCCATGATTCCTTTCATTTGAAATTGCATTTAGTAATAAAGCTTTGAGTGTTTCACATGCTCATTGTTAGTGAAGTGCTATTTTCTGGGTTCTTTCAGCAGGCTAGCAGGGGAATGTGGCAAATATGTGTGTGTATGTATATACATATGTATATGCACATATACACTCATACATGTACAGACATACATATATGTATATACACATATATGCATATACATATATAGTATGTTCATACATTTTTATACTCCCATGTTAAAGAGTTTATGGCATACTCTCTCTCTCTCTCTGTTTTTGGAGCCTCACACTGGCTACTTCTAAGCTGTATCCCATCTCTCCCAGGTACTGATTATTTGATTATTTATGAGACAGGTATCTGTTCTGCTATACTCTTATTTTCTACTTGCTGTAGTAGCTGGGATTACAGGTGTTTGCCAGCATGCTCAACTTCTTTCACAGAGCTGAAATTTCATGAATTGATTTGCCCAAGATGATCAAGCTTAAACTCTCCTGATCTAAGTCTTCAACCTAGCTGATATGACAGTTATGCATTAAACAATTAAAACAATTGAGGAGAGAGTCTTCAAGTTTTTACCTGGACTGGCCTTGAATAGCCTTAGGCTGGGGCGTAGCCAGAAGTATAGGCTGAACTACTATTCTAAATTCTTTTTTTCTTATTTGTAGCTTGTTTGGCAGTAAAATTTTGATTTTCATTATTCACAGTATACATACCTATTGAGTCAGATTTGGCTTATGACAATTGAATTCTTAAATTAACAATTAAAAAATTGCTAATAAATTTCTGTATAAAAACCTAATTTTCTACATAGTACAATGCTTTTATATTTATTCTTTATCCATAGAGTTGGTTCAAAGTGTTTAGAACTAGTTATTTTCTTTCATATCTTTTGAAATGTTTCTGTTTCATTTTATGTGTATCCAATGTCTAGTTGATATTATTTATTTACTGGTATGTGAACACTAACAGAAGAATCAGAACTATATAGAAAGATATGTTCAGAAACATTTCATTTCCCCATTATCCTTTCAAACTCCTTCCATATTTTTATTTCTTCATTGCATTCCTCATTCCTTTAGGCAATCATGTTTGCTAGTTTCTGGCTTATATGTCTTATATTTCTTTTAGGCAAATTAATAATGCATTTTTTGAATTCTATTTATATAAAGGGTAGTGCAGTAGAAATGCAGATTTTTGCACTGATTTCTTTTCCTTTTTTTTTTTTTTTTTACAGAATCAACATGCCTTTATTAATTAATAAAGATCCTTTTCCTTTGTTTCTTTAAATGTCTAATTCTTCAATATGTGGATATGCCAAGTTTTCTACCTCTCCCCTATGGCTGGGCATTTACGTTGTTTCTTGTATTTTGATAATAACCTATGTGGTTTGTGACTTTGGAGGTAAATCTTTGTGACAAATTTCACATCCTTATTGATAGGTTTAAAAACAAGTATATATGTTGTTTTCCTGGATGTTGCTAAATTTCTTTTCAGAGGAGTTAGACTAGTTTTTATTACCATACTTCCAGTAAATGACATTATCTAGTTTTTTCCTATCTGATAATGAGAAGTGTTACCTCCAAATTTTAATTTACATACAGTAAATTTAAATATTTTTTCCTTATATCTGAAGGTTAAGTATATATGTTTTTGTGTCTTCTCATGTCTTTTTATTTCTATTGAATATTGGTGTTTTCTCAAATTTTAAGTTAGTTGTTTAAAAAATTAAAACATTAGCACTTTGCCTCTTAAAAGTGTTAGAAGAATTTATTTGGTGTATTGTTAGTTTGGAATAGCACAGGTGATTGAGAATGCAGATACATAATTTTATATTTAAAAATATGGGACAGTGTTGATTTAATATTTGGAGGGTTGATTTTGCTGTTATCATAACCTACTTCCATATTGAAAGCACTTAGTTATAATAATGTTTTAATTTACTATTTACATGTTTATAGGCGTGCCTATAACTAGAAGGAAAATATAGAAAGGTAATTAATATAATATAGTTTCCTGACCTAGTTTTAGTGGATTAACTCTTTCACATTGGACATTTATCCACTTTTATATCTGTTCTGTTCTTAATTATAAATAAGGAATGCTAAAACCAAATTTAATATTAATTATGAAACTATTTCTTTAGCTTTCTTTTTATTTCTTTCTCCTGATTGAAATTTTCAACTGGTATCATTTTGTTGTAGATGAATGTTTCTCTAACATTTTATGTAGTACTACAAGTGCTAGCAGTGAATTCCATAGATTTACTTTTTTATTAAATGCCTTTATCTTAAAATGCCTTCAATCTTAAAGAAAGTTTTCAAAGAATTTTGGATTAAAGTTTCTTTAAGTTTTTTCAAGAATTTCAGTGTGTTGATTTTCATTTAAAAAATAGTTTTGAGTAGTTATTCAAAGGGGTTTCAAGTCAACCTTTCAGTTTGTTGAGTTTTTTTCTGATGAGTGAGTTAACATTCATTTGGATTATTATTCTGTAAATATTTAATTTTAATTTATATGTAATTGGTTTTAATCTTTTCTGCTTATCTTGATTCTTAGCATTTTACCATAATGTGATTGGGAATGTACTTTTAAAAGTCTTAAGAAAGTTGGCTGAGTTTCTTGTTTGCATAAGTTTATTTCTTTTGCCAAAATTGGAAAATTCTTGGGTATTTCTCTGTTTTTCTTCTTTTATTCTTTCTACTTTCTTTTTGAAAGGTCTTAAATCCTTTTTTCTCTCATTGCTCCAAAATTGATCTTCTTGCTCATACCCCTTTCATTCCAATTTTTAAAAATTTCTAATATTTCTATCTTTTCTGTAGCTTTCCTTTCTTGAGTTTCTCTATCTCTTCACTTGCCGTCATCATATTTTACTTGTCTTCAAAAAAAACTGCTTATAGATAATTTTTTAAAAAGTACTGTAAAAAAACAGCAAGTGATTTCTAGTCCTTTTCTGCTAATTCCAACATTTGGATGAACTCATGCCAATTTCTACGAATTATTTTTTTGTTAAGAGCATCTATATTTTATACTGGACATTGTTAATAATATGTTCTAGAGACTATCTTCTGTGAGACACATTTGATGACTGCCATGTTATTTTTTCTGTTTCCAAACTAGTTAATTTGGCTTTACTCCAAGGTCAGGTTCTATTTTCCCTTAACATGCTGTTAGCTGAAACAGTAGGTCAGTTCTTTTCTGCCTGTGAGTCTGTCTCATATTCATGACTTAAAGTTTAGCAAGCGATTTGAATTATTATGTCTATACAATTTAGAGCTTACTTTCTGTGGTTCTTCTCTTATTAGAATTATCCCTCCCATTCATATTTTCCATATTCTTAGAGTTTGTCTGCTAAGTCCTCAAAAGTATAAGTCTATGATTTCAATTGTTTTAACTACTCTGTATGGGAGATTGGTTCTTTTAAGGTCCTAAAATAGTTATGATAAGAGTTACTTTTATTAAAATCAGCTTTGCATTCCCTTTCCTATTAATTTAGCTGTTTAAAAAGAATTCTTTGTTTAGCGTTTGTAATTATTATTTATTGGAGTTGATTCACAGGAACAACCTGAGCATGATTAGAGGCAGAGCACTGCATTACCTTTTGAGCTTTAGTTCTCCATGTCTCATAACCTTCTCCATATTTCACCGAAAGTATATTTATACTGTTGAACATTCTGCTTGTTCAGAAACTGGTTTTCTGACAGAATTCTTCAGAATCAGTTTCGTTGCTGTTCTAATTTATGCCTTGTCTAATTAAAGTCATGCCTGTTTGAAAAGTGAAACATTTGCAGGGTACTAAGCAGTTGATAAGTGACACTGAAATGTTTTATAAAATGAAAGTAAGCAAAGATTTAGACAGACTGAACATCAGTTCATGGGTGAGACTAAACAACTGAGCTATTTCACACAGAATTGGAAAAGCTAGGGGCGAAAAATAAAATTAAAAAAATGAGCCAGAACATGAATTAGCAGTTAGACAGTTTGCATGATCTCATTAATTACTTTTCCTGGTGGCTATATAACTGTGTGACTATTAGCAGAAGGGACTTTAGATTTTGCAGTATTAATATGAGTGTTTGAATTGGAATGCAAAAGTAGATTTCTCTAAAAAGATAATAATTGTTTAAAAATCATCTTGATTGGTTGGAATTGTATAGTACTATTCATTTCTATCTTGTCTTCATGAAATTCTGTCTGAGCAGAGACCTGAAGTGTCTTTACATATTTTACTTTGGGGACTCAACAGAGTGCCTCATTCATATAGGTATTCAGTAGTACCTACATCTTCTGTTCGTACTCTGCTTAATTACAAAGTCACATACTCTTAAAATGATGTCAGTTATGGAAAGTGATAATTCAGGTTGGTTGTTTCCTGTTATTTCTCTTATTCTTCTCAATGTTTCCTTTTTTCTATTTAAGTTCAGAAACATAACTTTAAGTGTTTAGTTTTCTTTGTAGTTTTGGCAACAGTAAAAATAATTTGTCATGATTGCAAAATGTATCAAAGGAAAGCAGAATATCAAAAGCTTTTGCTAGATGAGGGAATATTAAACAAAGTGACTAATCAGACTGAATCTGAAGTTAGAGTGTCTTGACCTTAAATTCTGGCTACAACTATCCCTAGTCCACTCTATATACATATTTGAAGACATCATTTTATGAATGACAAATATGTGCAATTTTAATATTAAAAATGAATTATAAGGTTTGACTAATATGTCTATTATGAAAACAATGAATTTAAAATGAGTGTACTAATAAAATCACTATTACCATATATACTAGGTACACAGTAGATAATAAAAGATGCATTTGTAATTGTTACTGTGTTCGTTTTAATCCCCTTTGTAATTTCTTATTTTAGTTGCTTTTATTTGTTTAGATAGGATTTTACTCTGTAGCATAGGCCAGACTTGAACTTGAACTTGTCATCTACTAGCCTCATACTTCAAAATTCTAGGTTCACAGGCACACATTACCTTACTTACCTGTTTATATTTTTTAGAGAATTGATTTTTTAATGTGGTCAATTATTTGCCCTATAATCTTGTTCATTTTTGGCTTAATTTTTTAATGCTAGTTAAGTTGTTTATGGAATTAGGCTTTAGTTAGGTTAGATATTGTCCTTTGTGCCAACTTTGCTTATTGAAACTTCTTAGAGTGATGTTCTTTGAGTGTACTGAGGTTACTTTTTGCCTCCCTGAGCCTGACTTGATAATATTTGGTAACTTGATAGGCTCAGTGTTCAACTTTCACTTGATGACAAGATAAAACAATGAGATTGTATCATGTTTAAAAATATCTACTATGCTTTTATAACAATATTTAATAATCTATGATTACTTAAAACATTTACCAGCCAAAGTGAAGGCTTTATGATATTTTATTTTTTAAAACATTGTACACTGAGTACCAGTAAAAAACTGTATTATTCATCCAGAAATTTGTATTTCTTTATCAGACTGTACCCCTGGCCTGTTAATCTAACTGCAGTGATTTATATGATTTAAGTTCATGTTTTTGAATGGTTCTTAATCCATACATATATTTAGATCAGCCTATTGATCCTCTTTTTTGATAGATCTTGAAATATGAAAAACTCTCCCATGTATATTCTCTTCTGTTTTTCACAAAGCTTAATTTTGGCTCTTTTGCTGCTAATTAGTAAGTATTAAAATGGTTGAACTATAATAAAATATTATACTTTATCTTCTGGAGAATATTTTTAAATTTTTTTAGAGTTTTAGGCTACATATATATGTATGTGGAATAGATACGTCAGTATGTGTTATGCTTTTATACATTATAGTTAATAGTACATATAGTGATCAGACACAACTTTAAAGCAAAATGAATTATTCATTCAATCCAACAAAACCCCAAATATTTCCAGCATTCTTAATTATCCCTTTTCTCTTTTGAACTAATGATCAAAGAAGTCAAATTTCTGTGTGATTCAATATTTAAATACTTATTTCCAATTCAAAATAATATTTTATACAAAGAAATAATGCTGTTAGAATTGATTTGTAAGTATACAAATAAACTTAACGCTATAACCTTCTATTTGGTAGGTTGTAAATGTTCTATATGGTTGCCCCTTTTTATCATTTCGAGTTGTGAGAATGCCATGTTATCGTTCTGTTAAAATAACAATTTGTTTGGTACACTGTGCTTGAAACCAGCTGCAATACCGTAATGGACCACCCACAGAGAGACTAGGGAGGGTTTATTGAGCCTTGGCTCCCTAAACTACTGCCACCTAAGTAAATACCATTTCCCATTCTGTGATTTAGTGCTTCATCTAAGTGAATACTTAGAAGTGAATCTTTCCAAGTGCTTGAGCAACTGAGATTCTTTATTAAAAATAAGAATAATAAAACCTTTATAATAACAATAAAAAGATTTTTAAAAAACCTGAAAAAAACCTCTTTGATACAATTTAAAGTCTGATAAAAACTTTCAGAGAGGCTACAGTACAATACTTTGTGTCAGTATAGGTTATTATGATTGTTTTAAATAATATTTAATTAGCTTATGGACAAAATAATTATTTAGTAAATGTTTCATTTATATTGTTTGTCTATAGTTTAGTATTAGAGTAGGGTTTTGCAAATATAAAAAAAAGTAATTGTTACTCGTTGATCAATTTTATTGGATACCCTTGATTCAAAGAAATATATCACAGTGAATAAGTATATTACTTTTCAGGCCAAACTTCTTGATGTTAAAAAGTTTCTAAGCATGATTTGATAGGTCAGAGTTTGAATGGCAATGTAGTTTTGTGGCCTGATGTTGTATTCTTTGAATAGCAGACACGTAATTTAACAGCTCAACTGAGGGAAAGATTATATTCAAAGTGTTGTGTCCAGTGGTCAAACAGAGATGTAGTGAAGACTGTACTGCATGAGAATTAAATACTGACTGTGTCTACTGCTTAGTGAAGAGTCACCACACACACATACACACACATACACACACACACACACACACACACACACACACACTCTTAGGCTGATAGAATATAAATATACTAAAACATGAAAATAAGGGAAACCATGGGACTTATGTTTCTTTGGGCCTGGCTTACTTCACTTAATATAATTTTTTTCCAAATCTTTCCATTTCTTAACAAATGGGGCAATGCCATTCTTTCTGATGGAGGCATAGAGTTCCATTGTGTATGTGTGTGTGTGTGTGTGTGTATGTATGTGTGTGTGTGTATATATATATATATATATATCTCACATTTTCTTAATCCATTCATCTACTGAAGGGCATCTGTAGGACAAGCAGAAAAGGCCAAAAGCTATGTACATGTGACCAGATAAGATGATGTTAAGCGAAATGAACCCCAAGATAGGGACACAAATATCTTTTTTTCTTTCTTGCTATTGGTTCTAACGTATTTATAATGTATCATGTGCTTTTTTTTGTTGCTTTATATGTTCCTTCCTCACAGTATAACCCCTATATCAGTGCCTTGCATCTTGTATACACACTTCTCTAATTCAGGGAGGGGAAGAGAAAAAACAAAATGCTTAATAGGGATACCCAGTGTAACAATGAGATGTACAAAACGCTATGTTGAAAACAAACTTTACAGCTTTGGCATGGGGGGGAGGTAGTTGTGGAGGTGGAAGGGAAGGGATGGTAGGGGGAAAACAAAGGAAGAGGCAACAATGCTCAATAGGAAATGTACTCATTACTCTGTTCATGTAACTCTAACTGCTCTGTACAGCATTTTTACAATAAAAAACATACAAAAAATAAAAAGCAATCATTTTTCAATGTCATGTATGCATATATTTAATTCCAATGTGAAGTTGAATCATCGAGCTTATACTAGAGTATTTTAAAGACTATGCCAAAAAACAATAGCTTAGATTGTAATAGATGAAATACTTTTCCAACATATCAAAATATGCAGTTAAATTGCCATTAACACAGAGTAGACATGATTAAAATTTAATTAATATGAAAGGAATTTCAGCATTTACAGTGCATGAAAAAATCTGCACAATTTTAATTATATGTCTAACAAGATTAAATTGAAGAAAACTTATTAGAAGAATGATTTGTTAGAAAAAAAAATCCTTTGACCATAGCTATTTCTAGGATATTTGGCTTACACCTATTGTTATTTTTACTTGTTTTTCTCTAGCTTATATAAGTAACATAAATTGAATAAATCTTCATGATTTTTTTCTAATTTATTGATTTTTTTAAAATAAGTTTTTTATTGTGAAAATACTGTACAGAGGGATTATAATTACATGAGCAAGGTGATGAGTACATTTCTTTTTTCTTTTTTTTGGGGGGGGGGTCTGGTCATGGGGCCTGAACTCGGCCTGGGCGCTGTCCCTCAGCTCTTCAGCTCAAGGCTAGCGCTCTACCACTTGAGCCACAGTGGCACTTCTGGCTTTTTTCTTTTTGCTTATGTGTTGCTGAGGAATCGAACCCAGGGCCTCATGCATGGAAGGCAAGCGCTCTACCACCGAGCCACCTTCCCAGCCCCGAGTACATTTCTTATCAAGCATTGTTGGCTCCTCTTTTGATTTTCCCCTCCCATCATATTGAACCAACCCAGATATCCCTCAGTAGATGAATGGACCAAGAAAATGTGGTATATATACACAATTTAATTTTATGCCTCCATCAGAAAGAATGACATTGCCCTTTTGTTAGGAAATGAAAAGACTTGGAAAAAATTATATTAAGTGAAATAAGCCAGGCTCAAAGAAACATACGTCCCATTGTTTCCCTTATTTGCAATAACTAGTATATGTCTTCATGATTTTTTACATATTGACTTGTCATGTAAATTGCTTTGTAGCTTACAAAAAGTAAACTCTTTTCATCTTTATTATGACTGATATTTGTTTTGAAATGAAGTTTGTTTAATGAAAAAGTACTGTTAATAATTTTATTTTGAAAATTGTCAAAGGTGAAACCAACAGAGACTACAGTATTTTATTTGAAGTGAGGTTTTCTTGAATTATTCATTTACAGATATGTATATTCTTTAGGGAGTGTAACCTATTTTTGCCATTTAAGTAATAAAGGTAGTTGAAAATTTAAGATGTTCATCAAAGTAATTCCCCTGCCAACACTACTCTTGTCTCTGTAGAATTTTCTTGAGTGCCTTGTCTGAGCTAGTTTTCAACTTCAGAGAAAGTTTTCATTGCATTCCTAGGGAGATTGTTTTTTAAAAAGTCATTTAATGGGCTTTTCTTTAAAAGTTTTTTCTTCGTTCAGTTGCATCCTGCATTTCTTTTTACTCATTCTTTTCTCTCTCTCTTTTGCCTCCAGTCCTACATTTGTATTTATGTGAAAATGGTTAATTGTAAAGAAAGCAAATGTCTCATAAGAAATTATCTATGTAGTGTACATGAGCCTAAGTGAATGAATTTGTTTTTAGGATATCTAAATTCTAATAACAGTCCATTCTACTAAGTTTTGTTCTTAAATTACTTTTTCTATATATTCTTTAGTTAGGTATGGATTCTAATTTTTTATTGAACCATTTGGTTTCAGGACTAGCCATACTTTTCCTTATACAGGCATGGAATATAAATGTGTAAGAAAAGGACATTACAACAGCATAAGTCAGAGAGTCCTACTAGAAAGTATGCTACTTAATTTTGATGTATTTTGGGAATTCATGTTATGGCTATATCATATAGTTATGTAATTGCATTATGAATCTATGCAAATATCATCTGAAATAAATGAACAAATGTAATGATTGCTTTTAACAAATTAAATTTATATTTGTAGGAATAATTATATAATAAATATCTCAACTCTAATGTATTATATTTGTTATTTTTAATGATATTTACAAAAATTTATAATTACAGGATTATATACATTTGTGGTTTCAATAATTTATTTTTTCCAAAACACAAAATGGAATTCTATACACTGAGAAGAATTTTACACACTTTCACAGAACTAAGTCATTTATTAAGTGAAATATGGAATAATAAAACTTATCTTTTTCCCTCATTACCTGGAGCTTATTTTGATAAATATTATTTTATATGATCAGAGTTGCATAGGCATTGCACCTTGTGTCCCTCCTCCAAGAATATCCTACTTTGGTATCATTGTATAAAACTTGCTTTTTTTTCATTATTGTGGAAATACCATACAGAGGAGTTACAATTACTTGGGTGAGTACATTTCTTATCAAGCATTGTTGCCTCTTCCTTTGTTTCCCCTTCCCATCCCTTCCCCTCTCCACACCCTTACCACCCCCCCACCCCCCCCACCTCCCACCCTGCCGAAGTTGTAAAGTTCGTTTTTCGACATAACGTATTGTACATCGCATTTTTGTAATGGGTCCACCTGTATCCCTATTTAAACAGTTTATTCCCTTCCCCTCCACAAATTATATCAACATCAAATACAGTGAAAGCAGAGGTTATACCCTGGGGGAGGTACATACAAAGCAACAAAGAAATCATCTTATAAATATGTTGGAAACAATCACAAGAAAGAAAAAAAAAACATTTAAAACTTGCTTTTTGAAAAAGTTTGTTGGGGAGAAAATAAAGGTGTTGTGTTAAGTTAGTATTAAGAAATAACATATAAAAGCTCAAAAAACAGGTTTCACTATTATGTGCAAGTAGCATTTATTAACTTGAAAGTTGTAATTATTTTAAAAGATTGTAGGATTTCTTTTATTAATTAATTTTTATTATCTTTAAGTTGTAAAATGAATTTCAATTAAACATATTAATTTATGAGTAAATGTAACTTTATCAATGTGACTCTATTTTACCCCTTGTCTCTCCCAACCACATGCATTCCCTAGTACTAGTATTTCTTGAGGGTTATACTTTAAATTATTCCCAATATATACTTTAAAAATAAATCAAGTCATTCTTGAGAAATATGAGCTTGTTACAATCTAAGTTTTTTGCTCTCCTCCCCTCCTGCCTGTCCTCTCCCCTTAGCTTTCTTTCCCCTCCCCCCTTTCCTCCCTTCTCTCCTTTCCCTCTCTTTCCTTTCCCTTCCTATCTCCTATCTCTTTCTTTCCCTTCCTTCAGGTTCATCTCTGAGTCAGGACTTAGCACTAGGTAGGCAGGTAGCCTGTCACTTGAGCATTGTCCCCAGTCCTTTGTTTTGCACTAGTTTATCTTCAGAAAGTATCTGACATGGTCTATGACCATGATCTTCCTATGTATGGTGACCTTCTGTATACAATGACCTTTCAGATAGCTGGGATTTATGGATTGTGCCACTTACATTTTATGGATTGAGATTGGGAGGAGGATGGTGGGTCATAGTTAGCTTCGTTGCCTGGGCTACCCTCAAACTGCCGTCCTCCTGATCTCTGTCTACCAAATCATTGAATTACAGGCACAAGCCACACATCCAGCTATTCTTGATATTTCCTAGCAAGAAAATGTTTTTGGAAAGTAGAAGCCTGTATTAAATTTACCATCAGTTTTTTCGTGCTAAAAATAACTTCTTATTAATTGAAGAAAAAAATGTGCTATAACTAGGAAGTTTTTCAGACCTCTGACATAAACATAGGTAAAACTATTGTCTTCAGTTTTTATTTGGTAAAATGTGAACTATGATAAAAACATGTATATTAAAATATATACAACTTCACTATATTGATAATCTTGTTGTGGAACTTTTGTTCATTTAACTAAATGTAGATATGCACACTTATTTTTTTTTTTTTTTACCTTATTCTGTTTTCCATTTTTTTCTTTCTGGTCAAATAGTTACTTTAGTCAAAATATAGGTATTAACATCAAGTCAGATGGATCCCCATGCCATTGGCATCCCCTATTGGCAAACACTCTTCTGGATTTTTTCTTCCAAACGAATATTGCCTGTTCCTTTACAGAAATAGTCAAACAGTATGCCATGTGCTGTAATACGGATACTGTATCCTTCAACATAACACTGAGATTCATCCATGTTAATGCCGGTTTCAGTAGCCTTTTCCTTCTCATTGTTGTACAATATTCTATACTATTATTATACCACAATTGGACTATTCTACCAGCGGAAGGACACCTGCATGAATGGCACTATTATAAATAAATCTACCATAAATAATCATGTGTAAATATTTTCATGAATGTATTTTTTTCTTTTTTTTTATTGTGAAAATACCGTACAGAGGGGTTACAATTACATGGGCAAGATAACAAGTACATTTCTTATCAAGCATTGTTGCCTCCTCCTTTGTTTTCCCTTCCCTTCCCTTCCCATACCCTCTCCTGCCCCCCTCTACCCGATCCTCCCCCTGAATGTATTTTTTGAATAAATACCAAGGAAGGAAAATAGTTTGGAAAGTAGGTAAGAAGAAAATAGTATACTAATTTTTTTGGGGGGAGGGGTCTGGTCATGGGGCCTGAACTCTGGGCCTGGGCGCTGTCCCTCAGCTCTTCAGCTCAAGGCTAGCACTCTACCACTTGAGCCACAGCACCACTTCCGGCTTTTTTCTTTTTGCTTATGTGGTGCTGAGGAATCGAACCCAGGGCCTCATGCATGCAAGGCAAGCACTCTACCACTGAGCCACCTTCCCAGCCCTAATTTTTAAGTTTTATAAGAACTAGTTTTTAAGTTTTCAGTTTGATAAGAAACTGCTTCCCTGAATACCTGGATTTGTCTCTTCTGCCCAGTGTGATCATCCTTCACTTGGTGAGAGACTGGGCTTTCCCTTTCTTCTTTGTGGTAGCTAGTATCCTGAGAAATCTTCACAAGTTGGGAGTTCAGTTTGTGCATTTCCACTATCACAAGGATCATTTCATGTTGCATCTACTGCCTGAAACATGATTTCACAGGTTTTTCCAGATTTACAGATATTATGTATTCATATATTGTCATACAGGAATACAAGCCTGGTACCAATTCTCTTCATTGATCAGAATAGAAGTCCCTTTTCTCAGCCTTGTTAGTTTAAGTCAGTGCACTTGAGGAGTTTGCTTTGCTTTGATCTTTATAGTGACATTTCTGTTCAAATATTGAATCGACATAAACTCAATTATCATGATGAATATGCATTTGGTAACTAGTTTATTTTGGAATTAAGGATTTGATTGTGTTTACAATTCATATGCAAGTATTTGAACTAATTTTTGTAAACATAAGTGGTAAACCTAGGGATTGATTATACCTATAACTTACTTACTTTTATGTGGCTCTCCTGTTTGAATTCTAGAAAGAAAAATATGTTGTCAAAGAGAAATGTGTTGCCATATTAAAGAGAAGGGGGGGAGAGAGAGACAGAGAGTCAGAGACAGAGAGAGACAGAGACAGAGAGAGAGATTAAAGAAAAATTGGGGACAGTATATCCAGGTGTGGTGTAGAAGTTTGGAATTATAAACCTATAAATGAAAGGAGAGGAAAAGAAAAAAAGTCAAATATTCCTGAAAACAAAATGTGAGCAATTAGATTGTGACAGTATTATCCATTAGTTTTTCAATGTCAGATACTGTTTATGCAGTGATGTAGTCTTCAAATTCTTCCACTTCACTGTTTAGCTAGAGAGTATAAACTAGGTATATGGTCTATTAGCTCACACAAATTTCTTTGAGTGTCTTTTACTCCTCTAATAGCTCATATGGGCTTTTTTGTAACATGACAGAAAGTCAATAATTTAAAAAAAGCTGAGAATAATAAAGGATATATAAGAAATAGCTGTTGATTTGGGAATATGGCAGGGAAATGAATAACTAGTGTTGTGGAAACAAGATCTTAGAGCCATTAGGGAAGGTTGAGGAGCAAACTGCTTGCTAAGCAGTGAGCCTGAAAAATTGAGGTTTTAGATAATCTGAACGTGGGGGTATAGAGCAGTGTGGAAACGATGAAGCTTTAAGGCTTATGGACACTTAGACCACCCAAGTAGCTAGGAGCCTATTTCTATTTCCTCTCACTTTCAGAAAAAAAAAATCTTCATTTACAATACCAAACACAGCTGAAGAGGGACTACACAAAGTGCACAAGGATTAAATAGGATTTTGTATTGTTAAAAACGGAAAATGTTTTCTTACCCTTCTTTAATTGCAAACACAGTCGCAGCTACTCCTAATAATTCTTAAATACAAGAAGGAGCTGATCAAGAGAAAAATCTCAGATACTAGTACCTGAGGAAGGGGGTGTCCTTGAATGCAGTACAACAATAACTAAAACTAATGCGTGAATAAAAAATGGGTCTAAAATATTTGGTCATTCTATTATGGAGAATGCCTATCCCTATTTTCAGATTTTATATATGTTCTTCTATCTAGCATAGTCATATAAGCGAACAGTGCATTATATGACTAATACTTACTCAAATGTAATTTAGATTTGATCGCTCCATTATTATTCCCTGTATTTGGAAGCGCTCACTAAATCTAAATGCTTTGTGTGAGATAGCTCTTGAAATTAGAATGAAACAATCTCATTCACTAACTTAAAATTTGTCAAATGGTGAGGGTTTTACCAGGTAAAGGATTTGTACAGCCTCTTCTTACGGTCTTTTTCTATGTGAGGAGGAAAATACTCTACAACAAATAGATCATATGCTCTGTTTTTCTGTTTGAGATTTCTTGTTTTCTTTTTAATAAAGTCATGCTACCTATGATAAAGAGACTAGATGTCTTTGTAGACTGTGATACTCATTGACTTCTAGTACCAAGAGAAAAGGATTTATGTTGACAGTCAATACAAGACTGTATTGAGGAAACTTTATCCTGGGTACATATTTAAAATAAACCAATTAAACCCATTTATTATACATACATCAAGTAAAAATATTTTATACAAAGATGTTAATGTCAAATATTGTGACATTATAGATTTTGAAAAAATGAAGAATATGAAGTGAAAGTAATTATGTGTCAGACAAGGATAATTTGATGACTAGTTTTTATCATTCTTAATATTTTTTTCTTAATAACTATTTTCCTTCACAAGAAAGTAGCACATTAGGTTAAATCTATACAAATTATTGTTATTATTATTATTATTTGGTTGGTATGGAGCTTGAACTCTGGGCCTGAGCACTGTCCCTCAGCTCAGCTCAAGTTTAGCACTCTACCACTTGAGCCACAGATCTACTTCTGATTTTCTGGTGGTTTATTGGAGCTAAGAGTCTCATAGCTTTTCCTGCCTGGGCTGACTTTGAACCATGATCCTCTGATCTCTGCCTTCTGAGTAGCTAGGATTACCAGTATGAGCCATCGGCACCTGGCCACATTATTTTAACTATGCAAATAACAGGAAAATTTTGCCTAGTTTTATAGAAAAGAACTGTAATTTTCTTCAGTTATGAAATAGAAAATAAGATTATCATGATGAACTAATCTTGTATTAATTACATTGAGAAAAATATGAAATGTTTATAGTTTTTAATATATATTTTTATTGTAAAGATACTGTACAGAGGGGTTACAGTTATATGAATGCTTATAGTTTTTTTAGTTGGTATGATTGTGCTCATCTTTTTATGATTCTCCTTATGATTCCCTCACTGAATTGCTTCTCTTTATCCGTGATGTATGCTACTGTGAAGTAATATCAATAATAACCGAAGCTCCTCAGTATCCTACTTATACAAAGTAAAAGAAGAAATATATTAGGTTAAATTTCTGATCTAGGTGTCAGTGACTGAAGATCTGCAGTTCTCACCATTTAGGAGGCTGAGATACAGAGGACAATCTATGCAGAAAGGTCCATGAAATTATATCTCCAAAATAACCAGAAAAAAGGTTGAAGGTATTGATCAAGTTATACAGAGCCAGTTGAGTGAGTGGATATGAGATTGGGTTTAAACCTTTAGTGCTGTTAAAAAAGTAAAATAAATAATGATAACTTACTGAATTTTGTTTGTTAATATAGACAAAATAAAGAAATAAAAGAATGCTTGGAAATGTAAAAATGTTTTATAACTTCAGAAATAATTAAAATTATTATATTCTTTTATTCTTTAAAAAAGTAATGATTATTTATTTCAATTCTGTTTCTATTTTGAAGTCATATTTTCATCTATTTTAAAAACAGATCTTATCCTTTGGGAAATTATAAGCTAGTAGATTTTTCGATTTTCAAGGATTATAAAATGTTTGAGTGTTGGGCTGGGAAGGTGGCTCAGTGGTAGAGCGCTTGCCTTGCATGCTCGAGGCCCTGGGTTCGATTCCTCAGCACCACATAAGCAAAAAGAAAAAGCCGGAAGTGGCGCTGTGGCTCAAGTGGTAGAGCGCTAGCCTTGAGCTGAAGAGCTGAGGGACAGCGCCCAGGCCCAGAGTTCAGGCCCCACGACCGGACCCCCAAAAAAAAAAATGTTTGAGTGTAGAGAATGTTTGTTCCAGATTGCTATTTCATCAAGTAAAGATTATTATCTATAAGTATTCCAGAATACTATTGTGTGAGTGAATCTAATGTGGACACATTGACAAAATAAATATTTAGATTTAGTATATCTGGTGAGTATACAATCATGATACAGTCATGCATTACCACAGTTTTTGTATTTGGGAAGTTTTGCTATGGTGATTGGTGAGCAACCATGATGTTACTTCACACAGGTTGAATCTCTATTTTATTTACTAATGTCTGTTTGTGTTTAAAATATGGAAGTTATTTTGTAGTCATAAAGGTGGGGGAGAAAGAGTTGAGAGGATTAAAAACTTTCATATAAAATGAGAACTTAAATTTATGATGATGAGAGTCTCCTGGAACAATACATTGGAACATTCTTGGCAACAAAATCCACATTTACAGAAGATATCAAACACTTCTATATCATTTCCAAATAAGAATTCTAGAGAGACATTGATAGGATTGAAGAATATATTGTTTAATAACTACTGTAAAAATTTAAATCTTGTAGTTTGATTTTCTTTATTATATTATGAATATTTCAGACCTGTAATTTTATTATGATTACAAATCATATAATTTTACATGAAACAATTATACACGCATTGAATTTTAAATTAAAATATATAATTACACGTGAACTTTTAGAAGAGATCCTAGCTTAAAGATCTGTTTTTTGTTTTTTGATTTTTACTTTGTTAGTGGGATTGAACTCAGAACCTTGCACATGCTAAGCCAGTGCTCAATCACCTGATTACTGACAAATGTTACAGGGCCTTTGTTTGCATTTTGTTTTTGAGATAGAGTCTCTCAGATCTTACCCAGGTTGGCTTTGGACTTTGTCTTCCTGTCTACATCTAATGAGTAGCTGGGATTACAGGGATGCAGCACCTTGCTTTGCTTGGTGTTTCTTCATTTTCCAGTGTTCCATCAGCAAAAATAAAAATAAAACAGAAGTATTTCTGATTTTTGTCTTTTAATTTTAAAAACATTTTTCTGATATTAAAAGTAGATCTGTCAGATTATACTTTCGAGAGGCTTATAAAGTAAACTTTAGTGAAGCATTAGTTTTAAAATGAGAGAAAAAAAATAGCCCATATATGAGTAGCAACTTTCAAATTCATGATCAAGTATATTGATTGTATTTGATAACTTTTTGATAACTGTTATTAAATGCAATTATATGTGTTGTATCAAATGGGAAGGTAGTCTTATCAAACTTTATCATATATACCAGACACATTTTTACCATGAAATCATTTTATAATTTTGAGCATACTTTTCCATGTGAATTTTGCTCTGAACTCTAGAACTCGGTATTGGCTTTCTAGAAACATAAATGAAGAACAGATGGTTGTTCACACCTTACTCTGAATGCCAGGGGACAGAAGCATTTCATCATATCTCTCATGCTCCCTTTCTTAGCTGTCATGTGGTGGCATGTGTGGCTGTTTGAAGTTGTCTCTATGGCTGTTTGGGGTCTCCCGGTCTTGTGTTAGTCCTCCTTACAGAGCCTTATTTTCAAGCACCTGCATTTCTTAGTCATTAATTAGTTTGAAAAAAAAAATAAAGACATTTCAGAATAAAGTTAAGTTAGTATACCAAAAAAGGATGCTCTTCTTTTTGACTGTCTTACAGTCCTCAAACTTTTACTTATTATTAAATGTGGAAATTTAACTTCCTAGTGAAACGTTTTCTAGACATATGTATATATATATATATATATATATATATATATATATATATATATATATGTTTATTGACACAGCATTGTAAAGCAAAATAATCCATTTATCTTCCTTGGGAGAAGACCAAATGTAAACATTTAAATCATGCATTTATGTTAATAGATTCCTGGTATTTATTGCTTTATCCAAATTATAGTAATCTATAAGGGCCAATTATATGGAATGGTCCAGCATTTTTACATAGTATGGATTTTTTTTTTACATAGCTATGAATTTTAACTTCACCTCTCCAGATTCTTAGGTGATGGAATGGCTTCATTCAGCCATATACATGAGACATTGTTTTGTGCTTGTCATTGCAGTAACATTTCTAATGTTCAGGTATTGTGACTTTCTAGATAAATTGTCTTCAAATAAAGGAAATTTTAGAGAATGTTGAAAGTTCTCTTGAGAAGTAACAAAATATAGTGCATCACACTTCTTTTCTTTTCTTTCTTTTTTTGTTGGTTGTGGGGCTTGAACTCTGGGCCTGGGTGCTGTCTCTGAGCAATTCAGCTCAAGGCTAGCACTCTACCACTTGAGCCACACCACCACTTCCAGTTTTCTGGTGGTTTATTGGAGATAAGAGTCTTACAGACTTTCCTGCTGGGCTGGCTTTGAACCATGATCCTCATATCTCAGCCTGCTGAGTAGCTAGGATTATAGGTGTGAGCCACTGGTGCCTGGCTGCATCACATTTCTTGAGAGCAATGTTGCTTTGAAAATACCATAAGCTAAGAGAAAAGTTTCTGTTTTTGTCAATGTGCAGAATTGCCAAAGTTGTAGGATATTCAGACCGCATATCAAAGGTTTTCTGTATGGAATTTGAAAAGAAATACCATCAGTGCAGATGTTAAGTTTTTTTTTAAAGATCTTGTTCATTAGCATACATTATTTGTGCAAGGATAGATTCACTGTGACACCACGTTCCAACATACACACAATGTACTCATCACTCCATCCCCCTCCTTTATTGTTCTATTTTCTTATATGTCTTTAAAGTATTTTTACCATATTCATCCTTTAACAGTCTATTTTATTCCCTTGTCATTCTTTTTGTATGTGGTTATGAGTGCATGTGTGGGTGTTTGTGTGTGTATGCACATGTGTATATGTATCAGTTATACCAAGAGTTTGACTATGGTATTTCACATGTACCTATACTATATTTTAATCAGAGTAATTAGAGTAAGTCCTTATATTGCTCTCTTTCTCCATCCCTCTACTCCCTATTATTCAACACCTGTCAGGGTCATTCTGTATGCTTTTTTCATACATAGATCCAGTGTATTTCTGTAATTTGATATTGCTTATCCTACATAATTTTCTTCCCTCTCCTGTATCTCCCCACTTCTCCTCCAACTGTTGTCTAAGTTAGGTATTTTTTTCAGAACTTGAATTATATTATCCCATGCCCTCCTTACTTTTAGAAATTTTGTTGATAAATGTGCAGTTTTTCTGATGTGTTTACTTTGATATATGACTTAGCACTTTTCTGTTGTAGATTTTAATATTATTTCCTTGTTGGGTATATTTGGTGTTTTAATTGTAACATGATACAAAGAAGTTCTTTTCAGATCTTGTCTATTTGAAGTTCTAATGCATGGGTGAGAAACCCTTTTTTTTTCTGCCAAGGTCCATTTTAATATAAAATCATTTGTGGGTCATACAAAATTATCAATTGCTATAGTTAGTCATTAACTCACTCCTAATGTGATGGCTGGAACTCTTCCTCTTTGGAGAAGCATATAATTTTAGCTGATATTGATGATTTTGCTACTCATATTTCTGTATTAACATTGGTTCATCTGGAGTACAATCAACTCTGTGATGGTAAATTAAAAAAAAACTACTCATAGCAATAAGTTGTACCAAACACAAATGTGTATTTCAATTTGTATCTTCTCAAAGTGGGAAATTCAGCATTGCTTATATAACGTTTCTACAATTCAAATAGTGGGTGGTTGTTTTACCTGGCTTTATTTTTGCTTTGCAGCTGAATGATTTCATGTTATATATTTTCAGGTATATCATCTGCTTTGCTTATCATCACATTAACTGGTTTCAAAAAATCAATTCCATTTGTTTACTTTTCATGTCCTTTATTCTTTCATAAAATACCTCAACTAGGTTTGCACATTAACCAGAATATTCAAATATTGTAAAAAGCTTTTATCTTTCCAGAGTGGGGTACCATGTTATTCCTTTTGAGCTGCACTTCCCACAATCTTAATTTAGCTTCAGATGACTTCGTGTTTGAAAGCAGAGATTTGAGAAGGGTGTTGTGGGCTTGAAGCTTGACATTTGCTCTTGGTACTTGGTAATGCCCATCATGAACTCTAGATCACAGAGCCATTTTCTTTCATTGAGTTAGTTCCCTGGTAATTTTCACCTTATCTTCATGATCTTCTTGACTTAAACCTGTAAATGGTAAAACCTCTTGAACATGTTTCAGTTATTCAGCTATTGCACTTCACAGTGATAAGCAAGATCACTATATCAGTATTATTCAGTGGCTTCATAAAGCAGCTGTTAAAACCTCTGCTTTTTCAAAATTATGCATGGCACTACTGTTGATATGATATTGTTGAGCTGTAATGGATGTGCATAGAAACGTTCTTGGTATAGGATGGTGTGGTACATAATTAAAACACTTTTGTCAAGAATAAGGCAATTCAATCCTTTCTTGATAAATGCAATTAAATCTTTTTTGCGTTTCAGTCATGAGTGAATCTTTGTCTATAGTTTGGTCATTTAACTCTTCAAACGTTGGCTTAAGTTTTTTTCCATGGGTAAAACAAATCTCTCAAGTCTCTCTTATGAGTTATGATGACATGCATGACTGTTACTGGTGACAGCAGTTCCTCTTGCATGTCTCACAAAAGCTGCCACTTGGGCATTGTGTGTTTAGTCTGTTGTCTCATCACAGGCCAAAAAGGAAAAGTGGAAGTGTGTGTGTGTGTGTGTGTGTGTGTGTGTGTGTGTGTGTGTGTGTGTGTGTGTGTTTACATTGCATATGCTAGTTCATATGCAATGATGCCAAGTTATTGGTTGGAAGTTTTCATCACCTGTAATTTTTCAGTTGAAATATTCAAAGTGTACAGTCAGGGCTGGTAGTGGAATGGTTAGTGAAAAGCTTCTCACCACTGGACTAAAAGGCTTGACTCAGTAGTCAAGAATTTGCCCATATGGTCGTCACTGTGAGAAGGAATATAGCTGAAATATCTTCCAGTTCCTAATCAACAGGCTAGTGTTATGTATGTGTAGAGAATTGGGCCTGTCTACAGAGAATTTTCTACTTTAAGACTGTTTTCACCCTAGAAGATTTCCTTCTTTGTCTATCAAAAGACATTAGTGACTACAGAGAGCTACAGGAACATCAAGTGTCTAAGACTGAAGATATCCCTTGAACGTGTGATGGGGTGAGGAAGCAAACTGAACCCTGAGTTCTGGGTTAGAGTGAGAGAACTGACTTGGCATGTCAGTCTTCATGCCTCACACCCCCATCTAGTACTCAATATCCCTGGGAAAGAGGAGGGAAAGCTACATGATTCCTGGGTCCTAGATTAGATCTGAGTACCTTCTGGTAACAACTATCATGCAACAGGAAGGCAGAAGTCAAGCACTCCACCAGCCCTGTGCTTGAAGCTCTATTTTCACAGTATCCTTTGGCTACCAGCCTTGTTCCTTTCCAGAGATGTAAGGGCCATCATTTACCAGTGGTCATTGCTCCCTTTCACTCTACTTAACTTTCTCAACAAGTCCACATCATACCATCGAACTCTCCTCATCTTTGTGATCCCTCTTCTGGCCTCTTATGGGTGGCTTTATCTTTTACTAAACTTAAAGAAAGTACTTTAGTTCCATTAAAAACATATGTTAGCTGGGCATAGTAGTTCATGCCTATAATCCTACCACTTAAGAAATTGGCGACAGGATGATCATGAGTTTGCCAACCTATACTACATAGTGAGATTGAGGTCAGTCTGGGCTCTATATGAATTCTCTGTCTGTCTTTCTCTCATACACACAGACATAAGTACATAACTTCTACTATCATGAATTTAAATTCTGCTTGATTTATCAGAGATTGATTTTCTTGTACTATCTGATAGGATAGGATAAACTGTTGCTTTTATTTGAAAAAGAAATGATTTTCTTCTCCTTGGGAAAGAGAGTTGAAATTGACCAGAGAGATGAAACACAAGGCAAGTGCTGCGCTTCCTAATGTAAAGTAAAGAAAATGGACGTAGTAATCATAGGTTGCTTGTCTACCTCAAAAGAATAACGAGGCTCAAAAGTGAAGAAAATGGACATAATGAATCTTAGGATTTTTGTCTACCTCAAAAGAATAACTAGGTCCATCTGGGCCATCCTTCTATTAAGCTAGAACAGCTGGAGTTTGACATTTTTCTTAAAACTAAAGACTGGAAATGGTCATATTGGATCTAACTTGTCTTATAAATATCTAGTCTCCTGTGTTCTTTTTAACTTAAGAACTTGGTTAGTGTGCAGTTGGAATGAGAAGGAAAAATAACCATCTCATTTGAGGATTCAGTATTTAAAATAAACAGACTTTGTATTTATTACTGTAGAAACCAGACAGTAAACACGAGCATAAATAGAATGATTTCAAAAGCCCAAGTGACTAAATGCCAAAAGGAGTGCAAATTTATTTCTTCTCTAATTATTGAAATGTGCTTTATGAAATAATCTTGGGATGTATATGTCAATATTTTGACACACATTTTAGTGGAAACTTAGTCATCTTTTCTGTTGACTAGACAAACTTGAAGGTTTAACTTGTTTCAGCAATTCATGTTTAGATCCTCCTGGAGATATTAAATTACCAGAAAAACATTGCATTTTGTGATCATGAGCTACCTGTGAATAGCTGCATCCATCTTCTTTCCTTAGTCTTTTCATAGGTGAACACCATGAAAAACTAGTTAACTGTCGAGCTCTTTAACTTTTATATGATCACAATGATTATTTCTATTTGTATTGAATTATTTTGTGCCTGATATGATATTTGAATAAAGCATGGAGAGCCCAAGATTTATTTTCTAGTTTATTGCTAGAAAATAAGCTTAGTTGACTCTCATTCACGGAAGCTTAACTTTATCTCTAATTCATTTTTGTAGTTTTATTTTTAATCTATTTTTTAAAAAAACCCACCTATTTTTATGTTAGTTTTACATTGAAGGTTAATGATTTTTTAATAGGCAACATTATAAATCTATAGCTATTTTTAATGCCATTTTTTGTAGGTAAGTCAGTGGGGTTTCTGGACAGGGACTCTTAAGGTTGAAATCAAAGTATCATCTGGGCTACACTGTCATCTGGCAGTTATGTGTAGTTGCTGGCAGGATTCAGTGTTTTTTGTCTGCTAGCTGAAATTGGCTCTCATCTCCTAGAAACCCATTCTCATGATACAGTCTGTCTTGAAGGCCAGCAACACAAAATTTCCCTCCAGTCTAATTTCCACTCATTTAATTGTTTTGGTGATGCTGCTGCTTGAACTCAGGATTCTCTGCTCAGGAAGGCAGGTACTCTATCACTTGAGCCACATCTTCAGACCTTTTTGCTTTTGTTATTTTTTAGGTAATGTCACTCATTTTTTGTCAAGTCAGCCTTAGATCTCAATCCTCAAATTCATCTCCCAAGTAACTGTATAACAGGTGGAGACTGCTATACCCAGCTTGTTTTGGATAAAGTCTTGGTATTTCTGTCTGTCTGTCTGTCTGTCTCTCTCTCTCCCTCCCCCCCCCCCTCTCTTTCTGTCTCTCTCTCTGTGCTTATCCTGGGGCTTGAACCCAGAGCCTGGATACTTCCTCAGTTGTTGTTGTTGTTGTTGGTTTCCTTCAAGACTAGTGCTCTACTTTCAGCGTTTTGTTGGCTAATTGCAGATAAGAATCTCATGGCCTTTTCTGCTTGGGCTGGCTGTGATCCTTAGATCTCGGCCTCCTTAATAGCTAGGATTACAGGTACAAGCCACCAGTACCTAGCAACTTTTTTTTTTTCTCTTAACCTGGCAGTCCTATGTCTGTCTCTTAAGTACCTGGCATTACAAACATGAACCATTAAACCCAACCTAATTTCCACTCTTTAAGAAAAAGACCACGGCTTCCTTAAAGCTCACTTGATAAACATTCTTTTTTTTTTTAATAATTTTTTTGTGGGAATATCATACAGAGGAGTTACAATTACATGGGCAAGATAACGAGTACATTTCTTATGAAGCAGTGTTGCCTCCTTGTTGTTTCCCCTTCCCATCCCTTTATTGTCAAGATGATGTGCAGTGTGGTTACAGTTACACAAGTAAGGTAATAAGTACATTTCTTGTCAACTTTTTTACCCCTTCCCTCATTTTTTCTCCTACTTTGCCTTCCTCTCAACCCCCACCCCAAGTTGTACTGCTCATTTCCAACATATTGTTTTGTGAATGTCATTGTTGCATTGTCCTTTGTCTCACCATTCTGTTGTTCCCCTTCCCTTCTCTAATTCAGATAAACGTACATATACTAGCAGAGTACCAAATCAAATACAGTGACAACAAGGGATATCCATTCTCAAATCTAAATCTAATTATAAGAGTATCTATCCCATCCAGTTCATTACTTTTGCACAAAAAAAGGAGAGAATATAAAAGATATATCTGCTGGTCAGAGTCGTCAGAGCCATTTGAGAATTCTGTGTAGTCACTATGGTATTATAAGGTATAAGGTATATGGTATTATTATTATTTTTTTTATTTTCCATGTTCAAATGTGGCTACATTTCTTTTTTCTTCTAATTTCAGAAAATGAAGGAACCTTATTCTAAGTCTAAATTCTTCCCTATTAATAGTTCCCGCATTTTCTAAATTATACCTGCTTGTGTTCTCCCTCTCATACTTAGCTTGTGTCTTGTATTTTCAGCGTTACCCATCTACTGTTCCCATCCCTTAAGTCAGTGCTTACTCTCACTGTCTAGTAGCTGTTCCCAAGGATGAGTAATATCTTCTACTGTTTGCCTTTCCATTCATTTTTCTGGTTGAGCCTATCATTCTGTCTCCAAAGACATTTTACTTTGCAAAGGTTGCTTAGTGCCTTATATAGCATTCAGGATGTATCCTGTCTGTATTTCATTCACTCTGTCAAATTCTCCTGCCTTTTAGTTGCATGACTACATTTCACTTTCTCTCCTACCACGTTATAATTTTCATAAGGATAAAAATTATGCTTTGTTTATGCTTCCCCTCTCAGCCCTTGCACAATACCTTAGACACAGAAGAAACTCAGTTTAAGTGATTTAAATGGTGCTGATGGTACTCTTATGCTGACATCTGATTTTATGGGTTCATATACAGTTAACCCTACATGTACTTCTTTCAAATCCACAGATTCTTCCAAATAGACATTTAAAAACTATATCTCTTCTGAATATATGCAAGCATGCTTTTCATGTCAGTTCCTAAAGCGTACCAATTTTAGATCATGTGATATAAGGGACTTGTGGATTTTAGTATCCATAAAAACTCTAATAGTAAGCCCCTATGGAAACAGATACTTTGATTAGCCAAAAGTGCACACAGAATTATGTGTCAGATCACTAGCATATTTGAAAATCTCAAAGCAAAACTTTATACCGAAGGGAATCAACAAGGTCATTTTAATTACCATAGTGGTACTGTGCTGGTTCAGTGAAATCTCTTCAGCATTATCACTGTGTTGATTCTTTTATTCTTTGAGGGAACTGTGAAAACTGAGACTTCCTGACAGTGCTTATGCTCAGTCCTTTGGAGCATACTACGAGAAAATAGGGCTTCTAGTTGCTTTTAGATTCTTTCTTGGGACAGTACTGAAAGTCATTCTATTTTTGATCATTGTAAATCAATGCATATTCCTAACTTGTGGTCATTACTAGTCTTCTATTTTATTTATTTGTTTATTATTATTTATTATTATTATTGTTGTTGTTGTTATTGGTCATGTGGCTTGAACTCAGGGCCTGGGTGCTGTCCCTGAGCTTTATTTGTGCAAGACTAGCACTCTACCAATTTTAGCTACAGCACCTCTTCCTCATTACTAGTCTTTTAAAGTACATATTAAGTGGATTATTTAATACTTTTTTTGAAATGAGGGGTTTGGTTATTGGAGAATTAAGTACAGATGATTAATGTAATTTTCACAGTAGTATTTTGTGTTCCTGGTTAGTTAACACATGAACATGTACATGAAATTGTTAAACTAATGGTAGCTGGGTAAAACTTGAATTGTATTCTGCTTACTTTCATTGCCCCTTAGCCGACACTTCTTCCAGTGAATTTAATTCTGGTTTTCAGAAATTTTGATTGAACTGTAAGAATATATATCTTTTTTTATCAGTTTTTGTACAAAGTATTTTTTATGAAAGTTGAGAGCCTATATGTGTTACAAGAATCATACAATGCTGTTGGCAAGCAAAAAGGAATTATATTTAACCTCAAACAGGCTGGCTCCTCTCAGTTATTTAATGATGAGATAGCAATGGAACACTTTCATTGATTTTTAAAAATTCTATCTCTGTTATGTTATGAGCAAATTCATTTTGTGTTTAACAGATTCAAAACCTTCTTTATGTTCTTTATGTTCTCTTTTTACAATGATAATAGTGATGAGGTAAGATACCTCCAAATCTGTTTTCTGCTGTGTTCTTGGAATAACATTCTTGGAATAACATTGATTTTGTTTTTAGATACTGTTCCAGGATTTCTTCTGTTACTTCTACTTTTTAATCGACATCCTTAAAAAACAAAAAAAACATGGATAGAAGTAGCTCTGGTGCTTTTTACATTATTCTGTTGAATTAGCTAGAGGTTTGCCAAGTCAGTCACAGAGTGTAGGAAATGAGGAATCTTAAAAATATCACTGTTGACTCTGTGCTTCAATATGAGTCTTGTATATTTCTAGTCCTGATGGAAGTCTGATAATGGTCCTGTATATTGGTATGTCTGGTTTTCATACTGTTTCTTATTATCCTTAAAATGTGCATTCATCTTTTTTTTTTCTTTTTCTTTTTACTGATCTTGGGGCTTGGTCTCAGGTCCTAGACACTGTCCTTGATCTTTGTTGCTCAAGGCTAGTGCTCTACCACTTGAGCCTCAGATCCACTCCTAGCCCTCGTTTTTGGTAGTCAGTTGAAGTTATGAGTCTCTTGGGCTTTCCTCTCTGGTCTGGCTTCAAATCATGATGCTCAGATATCAGGCTCTTGAGTAGCTGGGATTATAGGCATTTACTACAGGCACCTAGCAAGCTTGCTATTTAAAATTAGTGTACTTATGAAAACCATTAAAGTATTAATGAACATCTTTCAATAATATTTGTTCTGTATAAAAGTTAATTCTTCACAAATCTTTTTGCATGTTAAGCTGAATGTTACTTTGTGGGAGCCAAGAGCATTGTTTCAGGAAGTTTATTTTGAGGGAATTATTACAGATACTCAATTTAATATCAAATTTCAATATCAAATGTATCAGATTTCCTATGATCGAACTGAAGAGACCTACATACATGGCCTCTAAAGGTGGACATGTACTAGAAATATCAAAATAAATGAGACTATGTTGGTTGTGGTAGGTATTCACAAATGGAATATGGCCTTTTTTGGCATATGCCTAGCTGCTAGTTTCTATAAAAGTAATATGCAATGAACTGATATATTAGTTCAGTTTCATCAAAAATAATTATGTAAAAAAAAAAATAATTATGTAACCTCATGGGAACCACCTGAAGTTGTTTTTTTTTTGGTCAGTGGTGGGGCTTGAACTCTGGGCCTGGGCACTGTCCCTCAGCTCTTCAGCTCAAGGCTAGTGCTCTACCACTTGAGCCACAGCACCACTTCCTGCTTTTTCTGTTTATGTGGTGCTGAGGAATCGAACCCAGGGCCTCATGTATTCGAGGCAAGCACTCTACCACTGAGCCACCTTCCCAGCCCTGAAGTTGTTTCTTTGTAAAAGTCACCTCTGCTCTGATACTTCAAGGGAAGATAAAGTTATATCTATATTCACTTAGTTTGTAGAATCCTGTAGGAATGAATTTAGGTCAGGACACTTTAGAAGCAGTCACCCATTCTGGGACTCAATTGTTATAGCCTCCTCTCTTCTCCCCTCCCCTCCCCTCCCCTCCTCTCCCCTCCCTCCCCTCCCCTCCCCTCCACCTGAAATTTGGGCCTGGGCACTGTCTCTCAGCTCTTCAGCTCAAGGTGAGTGCTCTACCACTTGAGCCACAGCGCCAATTCTGGCTTTTTCTGTTTATGTGGTACTGAGGAATTGAACCCAGGGCTTCATGCATGCCAGGCAAACATTCTACCACTGAACCACCTTCCCAGCTCTTTACAGTTTTCTTGACTTATACATTGATCCAGTTAGCAATAGGTGTGTGTCAAATATGAACTTATCCAAAATATGAACTTGTAAAACTGTTTTTATGAATTTTCATATTTTTATTTATCAGTATAAAAATTAAACCAAGCTTCAGGAGCTACCTTTCTAAGAAGGGACTGGGTAGGAAACAGACCCACCAAGCATCATAGTCCCTCTTTCAATTTGTAGCCAAATATTGATTTATATACATATCTGATAATATTATAAGAACCTATATTCCATAGATTTTTGAATTGTTTTATTTCAAGTGGGATGCACTTACTCTCCTTATTTTTTTGTAACTATGGCCATAATTACCAAACATTTCTAGTAGTTGAACATAAATCTTTGTTCTGACCTCATGAGTCATTCAAGAAAAAACTTAAAAATTTTGTCAAATATTTATTTCCATAGTCTGTTTACCCATTGGGATGTGTTTTCCTATAATTTTATGTCTTAGTATGTATTGTGTTTTCAAAAGCACACTTTCCTTTTTGGAATTCAATCTTAACACCCCATGGAATGAATTATGATTACTTTAAAACACAACAATGACTGCTATACTATTTGAAAATGTTTTTGGCAATGAGTGAGTGTTCTCTGTTGAGATTGCTTCATAGGAAACAGTTCATAGAAGTGGAAATATGGCATGCCAAAACACTTGATTTCTTTTTGGGCATAACTAAAAGTACATTTCTGGTTTTAATATTGCTAACAGCAAGGTGCTATTCTTTGTAACATGACTTATTTACATAGTTACCACATAACATTTGGTATTTTATGTAGTAAGGGCATTATTTCACTGTAAACAGTAAGTTTAGTGCAGTAATATTTCATCTCTTTTCTCTATTTATATTTGGAGCTTTAAATGTTGAACATTCATGGTTGTGGTATTATGTTTTTTAATAATGAATTTATTAACATTGTAGGCCTTATAAATTGTTACTACCTTTTCCATTATATAAAGAAATATTGTTTCATCTTTCTATAAATATAGGTTGTTATATTCATATACATGATAGAATTAAAGAAAGAATTTCATTTTCCTGTAGAATTCTGCAAACTTTGAACACAGTTTCTATACTATTTTACTCTTAGATCCAGAGCACAATAATTTTTTTTTTTTTTGGTTGTTTATTGGGCTTGAACTCTGAGCCTGGGCACTGTCCTCAGTTCTTCTGCTCAAGGTTAGTACTCTACCACTTGAACCACAGTGCCACTTCC
Source organism: Dipodomys spectabilis (assembly GCF_019054845.1). NCBI lineage: Eukaryota > Metazoa > Chordata > Mammalia > Rodentia > Heteromyidae > Dipodomys > Dipodomys spectabilis. Next base: position 19,326,354 of record NW_024870817.1, on the reverse strand, counting down.
GGTTTTCTGGTGTTTTATCAGAGATGAGTCTCATGGTCTTTCTTGCCTGAACTGGCTTTGAACCGCGATCCTCAGATCTCAGCCTCTTGAGTAGCTAAGATGACAGGCATGAGCCACCAGTGCCTGGCGAACACAATTTTTGAACCTAAGGCCTCATGATTGCTAAAGAAGTGCTTTAACACTGAGCAGCATACCTAGTCCTTTTATTTCTAATTTATTTTTTAAGTAGGTTCTTGTTTCTTGTTGAGGACTGGCCGGAACCTGAAAACTTCCTATCTCAGCTTCTATAGTAGCTTGGATTACTGGTGTAGGGAATGTATATTATTTAACTCCTGAAATGTTAACTGATATATATTAAATATAGTAAATACTCAATATTACTTATCTTTAGTAATAATATATTAGAACAAATGCAATGATAGTAATTGCAATTTTCCCCACTTCATTTGTTATACTTCCATAAAGTTATGCTTAATGAAACTAAAATGATAGATTTTATTCTCTTCCCATATTAAGAATATTTGGAAAAAATTAACATATGCATATACATATGTACATTAACAATGAGCATCATAAGTGAATAGATGTTATTAGACTTTTTAAATATTAGATAAACTACTTGCAATTCGAATTATTTTTACCACCTTAAGTAACACTAATTACACCTAGTAAAGTTGGCAGTATAGCCATTGCTAGCCTTTTAATTAATGTTAAATTATGATCTGTATTAAATATGTTTTAATACAATTTGAAATGAAGATTATACATGGTTTTTTGGTTTTTCCTTCTCTGAACTTTTCTTTCTTTCTTTCTTTCTCTTTCTTTCTCTCTCTTCCTCTCTCTCCTTCCTTCCTTCCTTCCTTCTTTCTTTCTTTCATCCTTCCTTCCTTCCTTCCTTCCTTCCTTCCTTCCTTCCTTCCTTCCTTCCTTCCTTCCTTCCTTCCTTCCTTCCTTCCTTCCTTCCTTCTTTCTTTCTTTCTTTCTTTCTTTCTTTCTTTCTTTCTTTCTTTCTTTCTTTCTTTCTTATCGGGCTTGAACTCTGGGCCTGGGTGCTCTGCCTCAGCTCTTCAGCTCAAGAATAGCTCTCTACCACTTAAGCCACTCTGCCACTTCTGGTTTTCTGGTGGTTTATTGGAGATAAGAGTCTAATGGATTTTCCCATGCAGGTTGGCTTTGAAACATGATCCTCAGATCTCAGCCTCCTGAGTAGCTAGGATTACAGGCGTGAGCCACCAGCGCCCAACCTAATTTTTACGTACATGTTGTATAAAGGAATTTCTTTTACTTGGTCTAATTTGCAAAGTTGTATAGATGTATTTGTGAGTATGGTGTGCATATTTGTATATACGTAGAAACGGTTTTCAGAGAAAAAAGTCACACAAAATAATGGGAAATAATCCTTGCAGTCAAGGTTAATGAAATGATAATATAAATCAGGTTTCCAGACAAAATCATTAAAATTCTCTTTGTTAAATACAGCAGTACTCTTAGCAAATATGAAAGTGTTTTTATTTTCATTCATAGTAAAAACCACATAAGTTACTCACACCTATATCATTTTTCCATGACTGACTTTAAATGTTGCTTCTAGCAAACAGAGAGCTAACAGTTAAATATGTAGCTTTCTTACTCTGTTTATAAGTTATCGTCCTACTTTAAAACAACCTTTGAAGTTTTATTAAAAAATACATAGAGCATTTGCAGAAGCAGTGAGTTTAAAACAAAAGGCCCAAATCAAGACAGGTAGAAGAAGAAACTCTTTGAACAGCTTTATTTTAAAAAATTATAAATATTAATTTTAAAAGATTTATAAAGATTCTGAAGAACAATTTATTATATTGGTCTCCAGGTCTATTAAATTGTAAAACAGTAGAATTATCAGGCTTGTGGGGTTTGTTCATTATAAAGTACTTTTTATTGATTTTGTTTCTCCAAAGATATTGATCATGGTTCCAAGTATATGAAGGATATTGAGAAATACAATGAATAATAGTTTATCTAGAAATTTTGCAGGTGATCCTGCAAAGAGCTTTTTTTTTGTACTTTTGAGCTTTTATTGAAATCTCTGGATAAAAGTAATTCTGAAAGGGTCTGCATGGGATAGTTTAATTATACAATAGATAGCTTCACCAACATACAAAGCATGAGAAATTAGTACAAAAATTGTGGTAAGAGTGGCAGATTACAAATGTTTTAGGACAGAGAACCAGGTGTTAGAGATAAAGCTGAATTGATGAGGGGACTACAGCCATGATCAATCTTGCATTTTTGGCAGTGATAAGACTTTAATATCTTAAACCAGGATTTTTGTAATTTGAAACTTTCTTTATAAAAGATTACTCTGGTAAATGTAAAGAATGAAACAATGGACTGGGAGTGTAATTGGAAGGCTGTCACAGTAATCTAAATGACGTAATGGGGATTAAAAGTAAGACCTGAGTAACTAAGATAGAGATAAGGTGACATATTTGAACTTTTTAGGCTGTGGTGTTGACAGAATTGGTGATTGAATGGATGTTGTGATAAGGCAAAAGAAAAAAAAAAAAACAAGGATGATTCTAGAGATTTTAATTTGATCCTACTAGGTGGCTTTAAATTGGTCTATCAGAGTAGAGACTTTGCTTATGAGACCTTAAGCAGTCTGTGGGACAAATAGATGATTTCTGTTTCAAAGATGGTAAATTTGAGTATTCTGAGACTTAGAACTGTTGACAGCAGTAGCATGCTTAACCTATGGGTTTGATGCTCAGAATACTGAACTGAGTTAAATACACAAGTGGAATAGGTAGAGGTTATCCACCTATTGTCACTAGATGAATCGTAGACTATTTGAACTTACTTTCAGAGTGAATGAGGAGAAAGAACAGGAGTTGGGAAAGTATAACTTATTAAGGAACTGGCACAAAAATAGAAGTTTTCAAAGAATACTGATAATTGATAGGGTGCAAGAGGGCATAAAGGATGAAGACCAGGAGGATTTGATGTCATAGATTCAAAGATAGAACAAATAGATTAAAACTGTGGCATGTTCTCTTGAAAATGGAAGTCTCTGTTTCAGTGGAGAATGGAGAGGGAAGTGAAAGAAGTCAGTAATGCTACAAGTAATAATATTAAGGAAAGTTTTTAAAATACAAAACTTTCAAACTCAATTATATGTTGGCAAAAACAAATACTACAATGGATAAGGATTTCTAAACGCCAAAGAGAATTTTTTTGTTGTGTTTTGTTTTTGCTGTTTTGTTAGCCTATATTAATTTTTTTTTTTTTGGGTCCGGTCGTGGGGCCTGAACTCTGGGCCTGGGTGCTGTCCCTCAGCTCTTCAGCTCAAGGCTAGCACTCTACCACTTGAGCCACAGCACCACTTCCGGCTTTTTTCTTTTTGCTTATGTGGTGCTGAGGAATCAAACCCAGGGCCTCGAGCATGCAAGGCAAGTGCTCTACCACTGAGCCACCTTCCCAGCCCCAGCCTATATTAATTTTACAAGTATGTTTCCTTAGGATATTTCCCACTGTGTATATTATATACTTTGATCAAATTTCCCTTTCTGTTTCTCATTTTTCCCATCTCTACAATCTTTTATACTTATTAATGGGCTTCCTTATGCTATTTTCATATACATATGTGTATATGATGTATTTTATCACCTTTATTCTTTATTTACCCTCCTCTCATTGGTTCTCACCCAGTAGTCCTTTCAGCACGATTAAGTATTAGAAGTTCTTGTAGGTCACTTTTGACTGGGCCTACAGTTTTCAGAAGATCAATTACCGCTTACATATAAAAGCCATGCTATCAAACTATAAAAAGATACTTTTGATAGTGCTAGATCTATAGAAAATTCTGTAGTCATAGCAAATAGCCTAAATAGAAATAATTCGTTTCATCTGTTTGTTTTTATTTTCATTTTTATTTTATCGAAGTTATAAATATTTCACTTTTTTAACAGTCAGATCGTTTCCACAAAACTTACAGAGCAACAGGGCATCTCTCACTGTCTTACTTTCAACTCTTTTTGCCAATTTTTATTTACTACTGGCTTATATTTCTATTTACACTTTTTTGTTGTGAATATTATCTAATGACATTATTATGATACATAATAAATGTTACTTTTCAATTTTTTCTCTTTTGTTTTTGAAAGTGCACATGTATTTTTAATCCAGTGGCTGAATGTACTGTGGCCTTCCTCTTCAACTTTCCAGCCTCTAAACCTGTGAACAATAAATTACTTTTGTTTACATATTATTTAAATATATTATGTCAGTAGTATGAGTCAACTAAAGAATGGGCTTTGTCTCTCTTTTTTATTTTTTGTTTGTCACAACTTCTGTGATTGTGTGTGTGTGTGTGTGTGTGTGTGTGTGTGTGTGTATGAGTGCACACGCATGTGTGCTGGTCTTAGGGCTTGTATTCAGGGCTTATGTGATGTCCCGAACTAAGCTTTTGTGCTCAAGATTAGCCACAGCTCCATTGCTCCACACGTGTGTGTGTGGGGGGGGGGGGGTGTTAATTGGGGAAAAAGAATGTCATAGACTTTCTTTACTTGGCTGGCTGTGAACCATGACCTCAGTTATTCTTCTGAGCCACTAGCACCCAGAAATATTATTAAATACTTTCTTGTCTATGTTGTTATCATTTTAAATGCACTAATTTATTGACCTCTAGAACCAGAAGTCAATGAATTAATTTCCAGCGAATTTCAGTTTCTAATGAGAAAGAAATTGAGTATGTGTCAGTTCCTGCTTATTTTTATGCTATCTCTTTCATGGCTCTGCAGGCTTTCAGAATCCCCTTTTAGTCAGAAGTATCTAAAATTTAGTGATCTCATTTTGTTATATGAATACTCTTCTAGTATAGTATATTGGAGTTGTGACAAACCATTTCTACCTGGAAATGTAAATCTTTCACCTTATGAATCTTTTTCTTGGTCTGCTTTTTAAATCCCATCTCATCTTTTGTTTTCTCTATTGCCTAATTCCATTACATAGAATTTAAACTTACCCTTTACTAATTAACTCTCTAGTTGCATTACATATTTTTCTCTTCATTTGTTTCTTTACATCGTGTGTATGTGTGTGTTTGTGAGAGAGAGAGAGACAGAATGAGAGAGAGAGAGAAAGAGAGGGAGAATAGAATATCCATGTGCATAGATGTGTGTACATGATCCTCTTTCTTTGGCACTTGAACCCAATAAGTGATTTGTAGTTAAGTTATAGGACTCTTCATGTTAGACTAGAGTGTGCCCTCTGGGGGAAGAGCCATGTGCACATTGATTTTGCTATTTGATTGTCCTCTGTCTCATTCTCCAGTCCCTTGAAACAGTGTTATGTTTGGTGTTGCTTTTGGATTTTGATTTTGTTTATTCCTAGAGTTTATAATTACCTTCAGGAGGGCTAGTCAGGCACAGCTAACTTTAGAATGATTTTCTTGGCAACTTTTTATTATTGTATTCAAGAAAATTTAATTCAAGACGTTTACAAGTAGAGAGTACTCTACTTGTTACCAATTTCAGAGAATATACACAGTTTTTATATTTTACAGTCAACTCTTACTAGAAAAAATTTAAATTTTTATACAAATAGTTTATTTTTCCCTTGTCTATAGGTAAAGAAGAGAACAGACAAAATTAACTATTGCTAGTTACTTTATATTATTATTTTGAGGAAATTTGTTTGTTAAACTTAATTATGCTAAGTAAAGATTGATTCAGTAAATATATTCAGCTAAAAAAATACATTGGCAGGAGAACTTTTGATCTATAGTTTAAGAAGCAATCATTAACCAAACAAAAGTTAGCATTTTTCAATTCCATGTTTTGTGATTTTATTTAAATTGGAAATTTAGGATCACTTGATATTTTAGCTTGTGTTTAAAGAATCACCACTTGGAGTTCATTCTTTTATGTAAGCAAGCAATTTACTGAATTATAATTAGCACAGTAATGTTTAGGAAATTTTTTTCTTCTAATATCAGTGTAATAATACCTTCAAACCAATCATGCTGTTCTACTGAATTAGTGGAAATTATGGCTTCTTTTTAGTGGAGCAGGGACAGGAAGATGTTGGCCTTCATATCTGACATTTCCAAATGGAAAGTAACCAAAATTTTATAGTTATGTTAAAAAACAGATTTTACTGTTGTTAATTTCCTAGAAAAAGTTGTAAGACAGTTGATTAATTACTAATAAATAGTACAAACTTGCTCAAATTCAGAAAGAAATGCCCCTTGTAATTACATACTATGTGCTATTCAATTGTATTTCCTAGGAGTCCCACAGTACAGCATTTTTTCACATTGTAACTTTTGTCTGGTGTTTGCTTGCTCACTGTTTCTGTGAGCAACAGAAGCTATGCAACACAAACAGTGATTCTGTCCCAGTGCGATATTTCACTGTGTTAGCCCTCTGGAACGCTACTATGTTAAAGTAATCAACCATTTTAAAAAGCAAATCAAGTTCTGAATAGGTAAACCAGGGTTTTGTGTCTCTTTAGGGACTATTTTCTTTTTTAATTTTAATTTATTGTAAACATGCTGTACAGAAGGTTACAGTTACATGAGTGAGGTAATGCTCATTGTTACCCCTTCCCTTGTTGTTCTCCCACTATCCCTTCCCTCCCCATCCCACACTCCTCTCCATCCTCCCCCACCCCCCACCCTAAGTTGTAAAGTTCGTTTCCAATATACTGTCCTGTGGGTATCCTTGTTGTAATGGGTCATCCTGTGTCCTTGTTTCAGCGTTTTGTTATTCCCCTTCCCCTCCCCAGATTAGTCAAATGTATATACAAGATGCAGGGTGCAGTGACAACAGGGGATATACCATAGAAAGAAGAACATACAAAGGAAACAAAAAAATTCACATAGTACATTTACAACAATAACAACAAAGACAGACCTCTTGTGTCCATTATCTTTGTATTCATTTCACTTAGCTTTTGAGCTTTTCAGCTCATCTGATAAGATTATCCTATATGTATACTAATTATTGCAAATAAGGGAAACCAGGGACCTAAATTTCTTTGGGACTGGCTTACTTCACTTAATATGATTTTTTCCAAGTCTTTCCATTTCCTAATCGGGTGGTGTCGTTCTTTCTGATGGAAGCATAGAATTCCATTGTGTGTGTGTGTGTGTGTGTGTGTGTGTGTGTGTGTATCACATATTCTTAATCCACTCATCTACTGTGGGGCATCTGAGTTGGTTCCATATCTTAGCTATAGTGAATAATGCTGCAATAAACATTGTGCTGGTAGCTTTATTATAGCCTTGTTTGTTTTCTTTTGGGTAAATGCCCAAAAGTGGGATTGCTAGGATATAGGGTCACTATTTTATTTAGTGTATTTGTAAAACTCTTTATGGACAGACCTTAGATATTGTTCACAAATCTCCACTAGGATTCCTCATTATTTTGAGCACAGAGGTTACAATTGCTCTTGTTTGGGAGCCATTAGAGGTATATGTCAATATCCAGGCTGTAAAGCAATGATTTCTAAGGTTTATATAAAATGTACAATTGTATTGATATGAACACTGGCTACAGTCTTAGCCCCAATTATGGATTTTTTATAATTATTACCAACTATAACATAGAAAGGGTAATTTAAGCAGTGGGAAACTTAACCAAAGGAAATTAAAATAACTATTGATTAGATGATGTTATGATAGTAATATGAAACATCTTCCACAGTCTCATGTATTCGGAACTATCTTGTTAGCTAAAGGATTTTTGAGAAGTGATTGGATTCTGAGGATCCAATTTGATCATTGTACATTATCAATTACCTTCATTAAAATATAAGTTTTTGTTGATCACTCTGATCTCTGATGCCTAGCATAAAGTCCATGTTCAAAAGTTCTGATTAATGAATGCATGAATATATTCTTTTTCACCATGTAAAATGGAAATACAAATACAAGTAATATGTACCCTTGTTTCTTTCCTGCCTTTACCCTACTGCCAAAAAAAAACAATAGGGGCTGGGAAGGTGGCTCAGTGATAGAGTGCTTGCCTTGCATGCCTGAGGCCCTGGGTTCGATTCCTCAGCACCACATAAGCAAAAAGAAAAAAGCCGGAAGTGGCACTGTGGCTCAAGTGGTAGAGCGCTAGCCTTGAGCTGAAGAGCTGAGGGACAGCTCCCAGGCCCAGAGTTCAGGACCCATGACCGGACCCCCCCCCCCCCCAAAAAAAGAAAAAAACAATAGAACATACTGTAACACTGTACTTCTCACAAGACCATGAAAGTTAACTGAGTCAATTGTGAATGGCTATTAAGTCAGAGAGATGAACAGTAATTTTTATTTTAACATTTGAAATTTAAGGTCTATGTAAGATATCCTGGTTGCATTAAAATAGATTAATATGTATATAAAATTTGAGCTTAAAGTAGACTCTACCTAGAGATAGATTGGATAGTCTTCAAATATATGGATAGTCTTCAAGTATATGGAATAACAAAAGCTCTGAATGTGAATACTTCTATAAAACTCTATAGAGTAAAATGAGAAGTGGGTGAAGTAATAATTCAAGAAAGTTTTACTAGGGCGGGGGGGAGGGGGGAGGCTGGGAAGGGATGTGAAGGGTAAACAAAGGAGGAGGCTACAATGCTTGATAAGAAATGTACTCATTATCTTGCCCATATAATTTTAACCCCTCTGTACAATATGTTCACAATAAAAAATAAAAATAAAAAATAAAAAAAGAAAGTTTTACTATGTACCATCTGAGTAGAAAATGGAAAAACACACTGAGAAGGTATTACAGAATATGTATGATGATGTTTGAAAGTGCTGAAGAACACAATAAATATTTCTTTAATAGAATGTATTGCTGCTAAATAATACAAGAGAAATAGTGCCAGGCAAATAATACCTAACACCTACCCTTCTTCCCACATCCAGTATTAGTATTCTATTGATAGAATAGAGTTATACAGCTATGTAATTATTTTTATTATAGTTCAATGATTTTATAGATGTAATATTAAAGAGTATTATTACTAATCATTGCATTTCATTATTCTTATATGTGAAATCAGTAATAACTGTTTCTTTCAGAATTGCATAACTACAATTAAAGCTGTATTATACTATTTAAAGTGTCTCCTAGTAAAGAATTAAGTGTGTTTGTTTGTTTGTTTCTGGCAGTATTGGAGTTTGAACACAGAACCATGTGTTTGCTAGATTAGAGCAAACTTGTTTAGGACAGTTCTAGCAAGTTTTTCTTCCCAGGGTGGCAGGTAGATCTCACTCAGTCTAGCTAGATTTCCACTCATAAGCCACTAGTGCCAGGATTATTTTTAAATCCTATCTTTATGACAAAGTAATTTATAGTGAGAAATTAATCTCTAAATGAAAGGTAGAATACCAGGTTATCAAAACTCTATTTTTAAACATTACCAAAATTTTTATATTTCTCAGCGATATATCATTTATTCTAATTTATCATTTGTGTTAATAGAATTTAGAATTACATATCTTCATGTATAACTCCTTTTCTTGTGTGCAGAGTGATATAAAATAAAGTTTTAGAGGAGGAGGCAACAATGCTTGATAAGAAATGTACTCATTATCTTGCCCATGTAATTGTAACCCCTCTGTATGGTATTTTCACAATAAAAAAATAATAATAACAGCAAAAAAATAAAGTTTTAGCAAACAGATGGTGTAGATTGCCTAATGGTATTTATATTGTTTTCATTACTGTGTGGAAGTAAGTGTGATTTATCAGTTATATAGTTTATTTTTAGGTTGTTTGTTCATTGATGATAAACATTAGTAGAAAAATTGGAAGTAGCTCCCTTTTTGTTCACTCTACTTGAATCTTGTATTTTTTCTCAAAAAATAAACTATATATCTTTAAAACTGGACTTCTTAATCTTTATATTATTCCTAAATTAATCGTGTTTTCCTGTTGTTTTAGTTCAGACTTGGTTCCTTCAACTTAGAGAAAGTTGCAAACACAGCTGAAGTCATTAGAGAAATTGTTTGTTACTGCTTGGACACCATTGCAGAAAACCAAGCCAAAAATGAGCACCTGCAGAAAGAAAATGAAAGGCTTCTGAGAGATTGGAATGATATTCAAGGACGGTATGTACATAGTGTTCTTGCATTAAAAGAACAGTGGGCTTTTTCATATTATTGAAGGTTTGTGATTCATAGGTTTACGTATGTAGAATAGCCTATAATTAAAACAAAACCTTTCATTAATTATACAAGTAATTATAGTATTTGATAGGAAGAAACATATAGGTAAATAAGGAGTAATTGAACTCTGAGCATTAGAAGCCTGTATTGTAATGTTAGTTACTAATGTTTAGTAATATAGTTATAGGTATAGCTTAGTAGTATGGTATGTTAAGCATGCTCAAGGCCCTGGACTTCATCCTTATTACCTCTTAAAATAGTTAGTAGATATTTATAAGACTAATACTGAATAAAAATACTTGATAAATGAGCACAATTGATTCTTTACTTGGAATCAAAGAATAGTAACTATTTTAAATGATATCTGCTTTGGCTTTTACTAGAGACTTCTTTTTTCCTGGCTGAAAAGTCCTATGTTAGGTATTTTTGATACATGACACCAAATTATGGCTTCTGAATAAGACATGTAGGAGTATTTTATTTTCCTAGGTTTGTCTCTTAGTTTTTAAATGATGGAAAATAAAGTTGCATATTTTCTCTGTTATGAACTTTCTCACCTATATCGTAACCTATGTCTTTTATGTAACTTGTATTGTGCTGTACAAAGGATATTTTATGGGAAGAAAATGTTTTATGAGCCCTTATATACCTATAGAGACATAGATGAAAAGCATATCTTGTTTGTGTGTTACTTGAAATAATTGTGTGATGTATTTGTAGTAATAATACATAGATTTCTTATCTCACATCCAAGTTGATTGTTCTTGAACACAAGAATCTGTACCATGAAATCTTTTTCGGGCAAGCATTATTATTCTACAAAACTATTTATAAGTATACAGGTAGTACAAGAAACAATGAGTTTTACAACTGTCTATGAATGTGTATGGAAAATTATTTAAAAATTAATTTTTCTGTATATTTAATTCTAAACAGAAAAATTTTCACACATAAAAACATAATTAGATTCAACTGTTATTTATTGCATTAAGAAAATATTTGTTGCATTCATTTTTAATTGTAAATTAATTTTTATCACCCATTATCAAATAAATATGTAATATAGTCTGATACAATGTTGATATATTAGTAAGCCATATAAGAAAATAATTGAAATTTTCTTTTGCCTTCTGTTTAATTCATTTAGTATGAATCAGTATTAAGTGTCAGTGTTACAAAGCATTTCATGGATTTGTATTGTAGTTTAGGTTTCTTTTTTTTATTTCTATATGAAATCAAATTAAAGGTGATGCACTGTGTTCATGATAAGCCATTATGTTTTTATATTTAAAACTCAAAATACTCTCACAATGACAGGAAATTTGATCCATAAATTGCCCACAAAAATGCAGACTGGATACTTGGTACTTGAACAAATTGCTTTAAAATGTGTGCCAGAGGTTGAAAGAAATATTATCTCATCAGTATTCAGCACCATTCCCATTGAATTGAAAGCAGCAGGGTACGAAGATGAGGTCTTAGAGACAATTGCACCCTGTGCTATGAAACTGTGTGTGTGAGGGATACAAATATTATGTGGAGCACAGATGTTTGATTTGCTCTTCCTGAACTCTCCTGAAAATGCCTTTGTCTTACTGTAGCAAATGATTTCATGTTTGTTAAAAAGCACAGCCATGTGTCCTGTCACCATTTTGATTATTCTTGTTCAGGTGTCTTCTTTTTTTATGGTATTCTTGTTCACATTGGGTCAGATAGATACCTTCTTTGGAAACTGACAATATGCCACTGGGTGAACTGATAAACTGAGAGGAAAAGTACCCTGTAGAAAATTCTAGGGTTTTTTTTGGATAGCAGATTGAAGATTAATAGCCTTATCTAGTTCCTAAATTTGGTTTGCTTCCCTTTGAGAGGAACAAGTGGTTCTTTTAAAAGCTGTAAAGGGAAGACATTGATCAAGATGCACTGTACTCACAGACTAATGTATTGAATTGAAATATCTTTGTATAACTACTTAAACATAGTAAAAATAAATAATATGAGACCCATTAAAAAAAGAGCTGTAAATACACCTGGACATGGCCATCCACAGAGCACTTTCTAAAATCTTAATACTTTGGCAAGTCAGATTTTTATCTCCAACATCCAAATCTATGGCTTATCTTTAGAGAGCTTAGAAATAATAGTACACTGTTAGGTAACTGGGTAGAGAAACATTCAAATGTGTAACCTAATGTTAGGCCTAGCTATGTTTGGGTTTTCACAGCAGGCTCTAATTATGACAGTGTCCATCCAACATACAATCATTTCTTCCTTACCACTACTCCAGACTGCATGTGAAAAAGAGGGATTGAAGAAGGGAAAAGGGACACAAAGAAAAGGAAGGGATTTCTCTAGCAGCTATTCTAGATGGATTTGAATATATGTGATTCTACAATAGGATATATTTTGAGCAAAATCGATTAGGTACATGAGTTTATTAACATGAAAAGTATTTATGCTACAGTAAGAGAAGACATTCATTAGCAAAAATGTAAATTCTATCTCATTTTTGCAAATATTTGTTTAGAGAATATATATGGACAAGGGAAAAATGTTACTAGGTATAGATATCTAAAAGGAAAACTTAAGTGTTAATAGTATATAGTGGAATTATACATAAAACGTTCCATTTTGGATGATATTTTTCACATGTTCCTATGTTAAAAGTATAGTACTATTATGATCAAATCCAAATATCATCCTATTTTTATTTGGGGAGCATTATAAAGAAAAGAGGCTCAAGTGAGGAAAGATGTGTTACAACATGAATATAGAGAGCAATAAATGTATTGCTACTGCCTTATAGCTACTATGGAAAATTGTGATCTCTGCTCAGATTTCAACCAGTAGTGTCAGATGATTTAAGTTTAAATTAAGGATGACGTATTAGAAAATATTGATATGAATCATCAGCTTATAAGCTATATTTATTTCATGATGTTTCTACTTAATTTCAAATGAAAAACCCTCAAGTTTCATGTTACTGAATGGATCTTTTATTGAATTCAGACCTCAATTTAGAATTCCTCTGGCTTTATTCTAATAATAGTAATTAAATCCATAACAGGAGGCATTTTAGTGAATTGAATTGACACTTATGGAATCATTAGAAGACCTTGAGTGCTCTTTTACTTTTTTCTTCTGCCTTCAAGATAGGATCACGTTATCTCCAGATAAATTCAATATGATGTTTAAAGAATATATTTATATCTCTGTGGTAGCCTAGCTAATATTGAAGAATAGTCTCAATGAGAAAATTTATACTTTAGTCTATTGGTAATAAATGTTTCACGTTCTTGTTGAAGGTCATTCCTCTTATTCTTTCAGCAGAAAGCATGAGGGGCAGCTGTTTACCATCTTCTTCAAGAATTAAGCCTTAGTAATAAATCTTTACCACTGATTTCTTTTCTATGTCTTTAGCATTCCTTGTCTTTTGTACTTCTTTGGCTTTACAACCTTGATTGGGATTTAAATGTTTCCAGAACTGATTACTAATACAATGATTTCTACAGTGTTTCACTAGCAAATGTCCACATTTATTGTTTTATTTTATTTATTCTGTTTTATTTATTATTTTATTTGAATGTTATTTCTGCATGAAATATTTCACTTGCTCATGTTTTTCTTACTGTTTTAACATATTATTCCCTAGACATTTTGGTAACTAAAAATGTTATTTTTAATATTCTGTTTTTTCTATATTTTTCTTTTCATCCTTTCAGTTTTTTTAAAATTGCTCTGTGTTAGTCCAAGGCATTAGATATCTCAGTGTTAATGTTATAAATTAAAGTTACTATCATTGGTCTATTTTGATAGTCAGCATTGAAAGCATTACACTTTTCTTGTCTGTTGCTCTTTATGTTTTCATCTAGTTTGATCTTAGGCATTATCTAAGACTTGGGCTTAGATGTAGTTCTTGGATTAGTTGTTTTCTGTTCTAATGGTATATGGGCTGACTTTTACTGTCCCTAGACTTAGCAGTGAATCCCATATCTCTTCTCTATTAATAATCTCACCTAGTAATTTCTGCTCAATTCTTAAGACAGAAGTTTACCAAGAGGCAGGTAATGTGTAAAGCTTAGTAATATAGAAGGCATAGTAAGCTCATACTTCTATAGAAGAGGAATACTGCCATGTATCTCTTGAAAAGTATTGAAAGTAATAAGTAAAAGTAGATGCATGTCCTGCAACTGTTCATCTCAACATTTCTGAAAAGTCTTATTCAGCATGATGGCAAAAAGTTTGGTTGCAAAAAAATTGCAAATATCAAGATGCTTAGCTACCAACCATTCATTTTATTTAATTATTTTTTTCTTATCAGAGAAGTGATGCCACAAATACTTTGGATGCCAGTTATTTATATTATAATATTTTAATGAAAATTATGGCTATTTCATTATAATAACTAAAATTAAGGTGTATATACATATTAAGTTTAATGAAGTTTTTGAGTTGACAAATGTACATAATGTTTTGGGCAAACATTTGGAAATAAATTATATGGAATTAAATTGTCTAATTGGTGGCAATTTCTAAAATCCTATTTAAGACATATATAAGATTTTTTTAATCATTTTTATTTTTATTATTACATAGAAGTTATTTTAGTTATATGTGTGTTGTATTCACATTAAATGTTTGTTATTGTGTTGCATTAGAAAAAATGTGAATGTTAGCTATACAATATCATATAATAATTACACTATATTTATATATAATATCACATCTGAAATGCAGCATCATTCTTTTGCTTAAAATAAGCTGTCAACATTGGTAGCACCTCTTTAATTTTGACCCTATTTTTCCTCATATTTCTTTTTTAAAAGCTTGATGAAAAGAATACTGATATAGATATACACATATTATTTGCAACAAAAACTCAAAAGCCAAGGTAGATGGGCAGGTTTGTGCACATGCGTGCGCACGTGTGTGTGTGTGTGTGTGTGTGTGTGTGTGTGCGCGCGCGTGTGCGCACGCGCGCGCACACGAGCGCTGGTATTAGGGCTTGAATTAGGGTCTGTATGCTCTCCCTTAGCTTTTGCAGTTAAGGCTAGTGCTCTGACACTCGATCCACAGCTCTACTTCTGGCTTTTTTTGGTTAATTGGATATGAGTCTTACCAACTTTTCTGTCTGGGCTTGCATTGAACAGCAATCTTCAGATCTCAGCCTCTTGAGTGGCTAGGATTACAGGTGTGAGCCCCTGGCACCTGGCTATGATTAGTAGCTTTTAAATAGTGAAAAATCCATAAGTAGTCATGCAGTATAATGATGTTTCTGCTAATACAGTTTCTGTTAATAAGATGATGGCGCTCATACATTTCTATCTCTATAATATTGTGGCTTTCCTAGCATCTTAGTTAGTGCAATGCATTACTCACATGTTTTAGTGATGCCAGTGTAAAACACATCGACTATACTGCCAGTTGTTTAATTTACAGTATATACAACTGGGTATACCCACAACAAAGCTGATATTAATAATATTATTGGTTTGTATATGTATGATGCTTTTTATGTTTTTATTGTGAAAATACTGTATAGAGGGGGTACCTCTATACAGTTACCTGAGCAAGGTAATGAGTACATTTCTTATCATCATGATTTTAAAGTGAGTATTTTCCACTCATTGAGAAAGGGAAGATTTCTGTAAGGCAGTATGCTATGTTGCACCAACTATAGCCTCATTGATCTCATGTGTACTGTATCTCAGTTGCATAAAGAGGTAAAATTGAATGATTGAGCTATACCATCTATAAGTGTATTCTAAAGGGTTTGTACAATGTAAAATTTTCTAATAGTGAAATTTTAGGATGTACCTTATTCATTAAATAAGGCATTTACTTCTTTATACTGTACATTTTAGGGGCTATTGCTATAACTCAGTAGTAGACCATTTGCCGAGCATACATAAGCCCTAGGTTTGATCCTCAGCACTGCAAAAGAAAAAAAAAAAAGATATTCCTGTTAGTGTTTTTTTATTCACCCATTCTGCCATTCTTCAGTGAAAGCTATTGGCAGTTGGGGTGGCAGCTCAAATGGCATGACCCTGAAACCCCACTGTCATAGCACTAACTGGCCTGAGGCCACATGATTCAAACTACTGGCCAGAATGATCGATTAATTTAAGGACTAGCAGTCAAAATAAAAAGCTTGATCCAGTGTCCTGCACCTGGGCCCATATGACCCCTAGTATGAGGCTCCACAGTTAAGTATCAAACCAAAGCATTAATTTAGCATGAGCTTCAGTTTGGAAGAGTTAAATGTAGTAGGCATCCTGAGAAAAGTGGCTCTGAACATAGATATGCCTGAGTATTCCAAAAGGCTCAACATGCCCACAGCCTAAGAAGGCAAAAGGTTTTGCTAAAGAACTCAAGTTGGCTATCCATTTTGTTAGAACCACTGATGCTCATAAGAATATGCAGAAACAGCAAAAAGCCAATCATCAACCAAGGAGTAGAACTTCAACATCTTTGAAAGTCTTTACACATTCTAAGCCAAATGCCTGACTTTTCAGCATCACAGAAAAAGTTGTCAAGAACAGGAAGTAAAAATAATAGCATTGACAGAGATGTATAATTAACCAGCATTACAAATGGAAAAAAATGTGTTTATTAACTCACCCACTTTATTCACGTATCCAGTAAATACCTACTGAACATTTGTCAGATGCTAATATGTTACTGGGCATTGAGGATAAAACAGCCAGAAAAAACACACATGCTCTCACTGCTCTTATGAAGTTTACAGCCTTAACAGAAGCTCTGCTATAAAAAATTTCTCTCATTGCTTCCAGAAATATACTGACATATGTTCTTTTGCATCCTGTGAAAAGTTTTTACATCTCTAAATAAGTAGATTGTAGAAAGATTTGGCTTTTTGTGAAAAGTATCACATGTCAACATTCTCCTTACTATTTCTCTGAAATTTATATTTGTGTAAATATATATGTAGGATAAAAATACTAATACACGTACAGAAAGAACAACAGGGGTATAAATTGGCAGAGTGATAAAGAGAAAAAGAGGCAGAGCATAACTACATTTAAAAGAATATTTTAGAAGAAATAATTTGTATTTTAATCTGTAAATCTGATGACACTGATCAAGATGCTTTGTATTCATAATCTCACATGTTGAATTGAAACCACTTGTACAACTACTTAAAGATAATTATTTTAAAAATAAAATAAGTACAATTCCTTGTTAGTTCATGTAAGTATTGTAGGAAGGATTAAAATAATATAAAATCCTGTAAATGGCTTTGATATCTAAAACTGAAGATATATATTGTTTCATATTTCCTATTTTATTATTATCAGCTAGGAAATATCAAATACTTTTATTCATTATCTTTGTGTGCATGTGTTTGTATGTGTGTATATTTGCATGCACAGCAGAATTACAAAATATATCTCATTTATGTTGTGTGGCAGTTCATATGGTCTAGTGGGAAAATCAAACAGCTATACTGCTTTATTATAAACAAAAACATGATGTGTCACAATACTATTAAGAAAGTACTGAGGAAGAAAGGTTATATTTTCTATTTGAAATTATTTACATGAAAAAAATATTTTGGGAGTCGAGATTCAGCTCAGTGGGAAAAAAAGCTTAAAAAAATCCCCTAAAGCATTCTTTTATAAATAAATATATGCGAATAAAAATTTACATTTAGATATTTAGAAATTGTAAAACTTTATTTCTATCAGATTTTGATTTTATTATCCAAGTATGTAAATTTAAAATATTAAAATAATTGCCAATTTATCCTTGAAATGTTTAAATCAATGAAAACAAATATAAAACAGATTTTACTTGTATTTTTTCTTGAAAATCTTTTTTGAAATGTTCATGAGTATTAGACTGAATAAAATTAGTATTTGTGAAAAACTAATGACATGTTTGTTTGGTTAATTTTTTAGGTTTGAAAAGTGTGTGCGTGCCAAGGAAGCACTGGAGTCCGATCTTTATAAAAGGTTTATTCTTGTGTTGAATGAAAAGAAAACAAAGATCAGAAGCCTGCATAAGCTGTTAAGTAAATTTCAAGAATTGGAAAAAAACACTGAAGATAACAGGTATAACATTTCTAAGATTAGATGACAAATTCAAATAAATATAAACAGAATTTCACATAAACTTAATAAAAGTAAGGTAAAGATTGTTAGTAATGTGAAATCGCTTAGTAGTTTGGGTTAAGATATTCTGGCTGTTGGGCAAGGGAAATCACAAGGTAGAGAATTCTCAAAATGTTATCTTCATATATACCCACTGCTGCACCTAACTATCAGACTACCACGAGGGTGATCTAAATGGTATTTATTTAATTCTTAGATATCACTAAGGAAGAACTATGCTAGAAGACTCTCATTCAAGGCTGCAAAGTTGTATGCACATTTATGATTTGATGTCCAAATGGCTTACTTTAGGAATTATATGGTTAATGTTGAATTTCACAAAGCATTTATATTCTCTGATTAGAGTGTGCTCTCCCTCTCACTGTTCTTTCAAGTTTTTTTCTGTGTGTGTATATAGATGCTTGATTGGTAAGGAAAATTACCTAGGTCATAAGTGTTTGGCTTAGGTTTAGACAATTATAATCTGAAAGGAAGCACAGTTTTACTACTGAAAGAGTATAAAATGACAGATTGTTCTCGTTCAAATATTATATGGTGCTGAGTATATATAGCCATAGGCAAGTCCTTTAACTTTCCATGCTTCATTTTTGGGATAAGCAAATGAAATGAAGAACTGCTCTAGTATTGTTAAAACATTAAAAGCTCTGACATACATAGGTTATTTATTGGAATGATATTTTCATTAAAGAATAGAAAATTATAAAAATTGATTCAGGAAGCAATAACGTGCACATTCACATTGTCCTGGAAAAGAAACTTTTGCTTAACAGTTAATACACAATTAATATAAATTTTATCTAAATCAAATATCTTACTATTTTTTTTTATTAAAATCTCTTTCCAGGAACGGTTTATATGACTGTTTATTGATGAATTTGGTATTTGCCTAGGAGTGAACCAATGATTTACTAATTGTACTTTTCCCTTTTCTAGAGAAGCTACAACCTTCTCTGAAGTATCTGCTGACCAAGATGCAATTTATGATGAAAGCACAGATGAGGAAGGTGGAAACATGAGTGGCCCATCTGTACTGGATTCAGGTAAGAGACATTTATGTATTTGTTTGTTAATTTTCTCACTTGAACCTTTTACTCTTAATATATATATATATCAATAATTGTAAAGATATTGTACAGGGCTGGGAAGGTGGCTCAGTGGTACAGTGTTTGCCTTGCATGCATGAGGCTCTGGGTTTGATTCCTCAGCACCACATAAGCAGAAAAAGCCAGAAGTGGCGCTGTGGCTCAAGTGGTAGAGCACTAGCCTTGAGCTGAAGAGTTGAGGGACAGCGCCCAGGCCCAGAGTTCAAGCCCCATGACCAAAAAAAAAAAAACAAAAACATAAAAGATGCTGTAAAGAGGGGTTACAGTTATATAAGCAAGATAATGAGTCCATTTCCTAACAATGCTTGATAGGAAATGGACTCATTACCTTGCTCATGTAACTGTAACCCCTCTGTATAGTATCTTTACATTAAAAAATATATATTAAGAAAAAAACACCAATGAAAAATATTATCAAGCCTTTGCTTTTTGTAAAAATTGTCTTTAATTTTTATTCTAAAAATTCCAAATAGTGTTAAAAATATTATGTAAAATGTATCAATTCATTAGCAACAGCAAGGCAAATGCATGTGTGTACACATATATGCCAAGGTAAACTCATACTAAACAAAGATTCCTAAGCAGTGATGAAATACACCTTCTTGTTGACCAGTTTTTGAGAACTTATCTAGCTAAGGCTATAGGATAAGCATCATAATAGAGTAATCCAGCCCTGTTACAGATAACTTGAGCTTGTTCTGAAGTTGAAACTTTATCTCACTTTTCAGGAAAAAATTCCACCAAGGGTAGAGGAAAATAGAAGGAAAAATAACAGTTCAGTTTAAAATATTGCTGCCTTATTCAGTGAAACTCAAGTGCCGAGTACATGTTTACATCAATGGGCTATTTTTCTAGAATTTTCACATTTCCTAGGGAGAGTGTAAGCAGTATAAAATGAATATTCAGTTCATTCACTTAGCAAAGATATTTGAAAACCTATTAAGTTGTTAGGAATTTTTCTGGACAGTGGGGACAAAAATACAAAACCCATGTAATTATAGGATTTAAATTTCAGGATAACACATAACAAGATGAATTGAATATAACATATGAGTTGTGGTAAGTGATCAAGAGATAAAAAGAGATGATACAAACAAGTGATGATAAGAGATGATAGCAGTGGCAGGATGGTAATAGGATATGGATTGTCTATGATACAAGGAAAGGAATGGAATCAGAAGGTGACAGATCTATTTGGGAAAAAAGCCTAACAGGCAGAACAATATACTTATGTACAAAGCACCTAATATGTTCAAGCCAAAACTCAAAGGTGAATATGGGTAAAGTGGAAAGATCAATAATAAGAGAACTATGAGACTTTTATTTTAACAATATTAATCTGCTTTTGTGTTTAGAATAGAATGTAGGACTGCAAGTACACAAGAACATATAACAGCTATTTTGTGACTGAGTACCTGAATGGTAGTGAAAGTAGTGAGCAACAGGGTAGTTCATGATAGATTAGATAAGAAAGCTTATTTAGTGAGACTGTAGTCAAGAATAATTCTGTTTATTTTTATGCATTTATTGAGATCTAAGGGAAGATTACTGGGGTTTAAGAGAAATTGATCTGTAATAGTCTTATGAATAAAACTCTTCTTTTATTTTTTCCAAGGTCTTAAATTTTTCTCATGATTAAAATTAGAACAAGTAGTGATATATAGTCCAACCTAACTTGAGCTATTGTATAGTATACTAGGTAGCATGATAAACCTCAAAAAGGGAGAGAGATGAAGGTTATTGGTAGAACATCATTCTGATATTATGAGGAAGGTACTGCATTGCAAGTGTAGCACCACAGACAAAACATCACATAACAAAACAAAATAAAGTAAAACTGCAAAAACAAAATACAAAACAGAACAAACCCTGTAAAGCACTTATTAATAGTTCATTAGCTAAAAGAAGATCCTTAAGCATTCTGAAATTTGAATTTCACAGGCAATACCAACCCTCAACACATTTTGTATTTCTCTACTAATATTTATTTTCCTAAAGTCTTTTCTTTCACAATTTATATATAGATCATAGTGACATTTGTGACTTTGTTTCTTAAACTGTGGCTAGCTATTAAACCCTAGGCTTCATAAGGTTTTCATTTTGATTCAGATTAAGATTATAATAGATATAGTAGTTTTTATGGTCTCTATTTGTATCTCTGTCTCTGGTTTACAAGGAAGAATGAGTCATTTTTATACCTTATAGACTTTAAGAATGTTTGGATGCTGTGCCTCCATGCCACTATATGTGTATATATATACATGTATATTGCATATATATACATAGATATATATATCACTATATATATATATATATATTGTGATGAGAACTTGTTGATTTATTATACAAATTGTGAAACTTTGTATATAGCAAATTTTGTTTCTTTGAATCTAAATTAAAGGAACATCCTAGCTTAATTTGATTGATACTATAAATTCACCAAACTGTATAAAGAATTAGACACTATTAATATAGAAAGAGACCAATAGCTGTAGCATTTCACCCACTGCCTTTCATTTCCCCAACAGTGTCAATTTATCAATTGTCATTAAACAATTTATCATTATGGAATTTGAAAACATTGTTTCTTTACTCTTCATGCTGTAATAGCTTGCGAATTGTGTGTGAAATTTAATTTTAATATAAATAAACACTGCAAGATTTTAGCCATTGTATTTCTTAGCCATAACCTAATTAATACGCATGCAGATATTTAGTGGAAAAATTGAATTTTCTTAATTTGATCATTCATGTGAAACATTCTGAAGTTGTGCCTAATTGGCTCCCAGTTAGTTATGACATGCAGAATTATTTTAAAATCTTATTACAGTTTTTTTGCATTGTAATTATTTCTGTTAATAGAAATTGACATTATTTCTTATCATTACAGATAATTGAATTGGGCTTATTAAAATACAGATAAGAAATACATTTCTATAATATTATACCTTACTTAGCTTAATATTTAACATTCACAATCATCATAAACAAAATAACCCTTCATTCCACTTTTCTGTGTAATTATTATCCTAAGATTTAGCACATTCGTTTAATTAATCCTTCTTAGCCAACAGGAAGTTCCTGTATAACTGTTATCAGTCATTTGGGCTTCTACTTAATTGGTAGTCTTCCTGAGAGGAAGTGTGGTTATAGAATGGCCTTTTTGAAAATAAATGAATGGCTATGTTAAACAGTTGATGAATACTGATATAGTTGCTTTTTGAAATAGAACAGAATCCAAAATTTCTAAGTATCAAAGGGCTTGTTGCTTTAAACAGTGAATGTCTGCTCACACAGGGGATAACAACATGTCCTGCCAAAGAGATTACTCAGAAACTCAACTTTAGAATCAGAGATTATGCTCTTAAACTTCTCCAGCATGTTTATCATAGGTCCTTCTATTTATAAGTTTTAAATGAAAAATTTGATTGGATAGAACCTGTCACCTAGAAAAACAGTTTGAGTGTATTTTCTAGCAACAAAGACCTTTATATGCAAGCCTTGTTGCCAAGATTCTAGATTTCTTTTTTTTTTATTGTGAAAATACTGTACAGAGGGGTTACAATTACATGGGCAAGATAATGAGTACATTTCTTATGAAGCATTGTAGCCTCCTCCTTTGTTTCCCCTTCCCATCCCTTCCCATCCTCCCCCCACACCCCCACCCAATCCTCATCACCCCTCCACCAAAGTTGTAAAATTCATTTTCAACATAACGACTTGTATATCTCATTGTTGCAATGGGTCCACCTGTATCCCTATTTAAACGATTTGTTTTTTCCCTTCCCCTCCACAAATTATACCGACATCAAATACAGTGAAAGCAGGGGTTATACTGTGGGGGAGGGACATACAAAGCAACAAAGAAATAATCTTATAAATGTGTTAGAAACAATCACATGAGAGGAGAAAACATTAGAATACATATCTTAGGGTTCATTTCCCTAACATCAACTTGTCTGACCTTTTCTGCTTGACTCAGACATAACTAGTTATTGCAAATAAGGGAAACCATGGGACCTATGTTTCTTTGGGCCTGGCTTAATTCACTTAATATAATAGTTCTACTTCAAGCCAGTTATTGTTTCTGTTGAGGTTAAGTACATAACTCTTGGTCACACAGCAAAGAAAACGACAAAGCCTTTGCCATGAAAACAATATATTAATCATATTTACAACGTTCTTTTGAAATATAAAGGCCATTAGAAATTTCAAAACTGTAAGGAAATTATTATTGATGCAAGATAATATTGAAAATCTCTTTTCCTTTTTGACTCTAGAAAGGAAAGATTTTATATATCTGATCCAGAATATAGCCTTCATCATCAGAATGAAGCAATTAAGTCTTCATGATATTTAATTTGTAGAAAAAATTCAGGAATGCATTATTTCTATTGGGGTCATTCTTCTACATATTATTTAGATTGACTTGCCTGAGACTTCTCTGGTGCTTCAAAAGTTGTTAATAATCTATAATAATTTTTCCATTCCATACTATTAAGACAAAACTTTGATATGTCCTCCTACAGAGCTATATTTACATATATACATGTAAATACATGTATCTGTACTATATCTATATAAACATATATGTAAATACATAAGTATGTATTATGAAAGCAGAAAAATGCCTCTAAAATTGTCTTTTTGTGAATGAATCTAAAATTGATGAAAAATAAGTAAGCAGCTTTATTATAACAACTATGTCTGCTTACTATTTTTCATTCTTCCTTCCTTCCCTCTCTCTCTTCCTTCTCCTTCCTTCCTTCCTTCTTTTTCTTTCTTTCTCTCTTTCTTTTATCAGTCATGGGGCTTGAATTCTGGGCCTGGGCACTTTTTTCTGAGCTCTTTAGCTCAAGATGAGCACTCTATTACTTGAGCCACAGCTCCATTTCCAGTTTTCTGGTAGTTAATTGGAGGTAAGAGTCTCAGGGACTGTCCTGCCTGGGCTGGCTTTGAACTGCAATTCTCAGATCTCCACCTCCCGCTTAGCTAGGATTACAGGCATGAGCCACCAGCACCTGGCTTTATTTTAATTTTTATGCTATTCTTTGTATTCTCCTGTAGTTGTACGTGGTTCTAAAATCTCAAAGCCTAATTTATGCAAAAAATGCAGAAATGTTAAATGTGTCCATTTTAATACTGTTTCTCCTCTACTTTGTTTGAGTCTGTTTAATACTAAAAGTATTAAAATAAAAAGAAAAAAGCAAGTAAGTATTTTTGAAATACTGCATTGTTGGTGGGAGTGTAAATTGTTCAAGCACTTTGGAAGCAGTATGGAAGTTCCTCAAAAGACTACACATAGAACTCCCCTATGACCCAGCAATCCCACTTTTGGGCATTTACCCAAATGATCACAAACAAGGCCTTTCTAAAGCTACCAACACAATTATGTTTATTGCAGTATTATTCACCATAGCTAAGATATGGAACTAACCCAGATGCCCCTTGAATGGATCAAGAAAATGTGATCTATCTATCCCTCTCCCTATGTGTGTGTGTGTGTGTGTGTGTGTGTGTGTGTGTGTGTGTGTGTGTGTATAAATATATATGTATATATATTTTAAAATTCTATGCCTCCATCAGAAAGAATGATACCTTCTCATTTGTTAGGAAATGGAAAGACTTGGAAAAAATTATATTAAGTGAAGTAAGCCAGGCCCAAAGAAACATAGGGCCCATGGTTTCCCTCATTTACAATAACTAATATATGCCTAGTATAAGCAGAAAAGGTCAAAAGCTATGTATATATGACCATATAAGATCATGCTAAGCGAAATGAACCCCAAGATATGGACACAAAAGGTTTTTATCTTTTGTGCTGGTGTTTTAAATGTACTTATAATATACTATGTGATTTTTTTGGTTTCTTTTGTATGTTCTTCCCCCATAGTATAACCCCTTTTTTCACTGTATTTGATTCCGGTGCCCTGAATTTTTTATAAACATTTTTCTAATTTCGTGAGGGGAACAGAAATAACAAAATGCTGAAATAAGGATACAGGTTGACCCACTGTAGCAATGAGATATACAAGACACTACGTTGAACACCAAGTTTACAGCTTCAGCGGTGTGGGGAGGAGTTGGGGAGGTGGAGAGGGAAGGGATGGTAGAGGCAAAACAAAGGACGGGGAAACAAAGCTGGATAGGAAATGTACTCATTACCTTTCTCATGTAACTGTAACCCCTTGTACAGTTATCTTTACAATAAAAAATACACATTAAAAGTTTAAAAATATTAAAAGTAAAACAAAAAGAAATACTAGAACTTTTTGTGCTTGAAACATTGAGGAAATTTTAAGAACTGGTAGTATGTAATAACTTTTCCTAGGATTGCCCCTATTGCTATGTGCCCTCTTTTCTAAGCTTAGTCAGTATGGAAAGTTTTCCATGGCCTGCTAGCTCTAGGACTTGAAACTGTTCAGACTGGAACATAAAGCGTTCATCTGCTTTTCAACAGAAAGCATAATTATACCTGGTGGCATTTCCCATAGAACTAATGATCTTGGCATTAGTGAAAATTGATTTTGACCAATATTGAGGTTATGTTTATGAGTGGAACAAACTTTTCTTCAGAGTATCCATGAACACTTACCATGGAGACTGATGAGTACTTAAGACTCATGCTATCTATATAGTTCTAGTTTACCCTGAAGCTATATACACATATGTAGAAAAATGAAAGTTAATGCTTGACCTTTGAAATAACTATATAACCATAAAATTAAAAAAGAAGAAACTTTAATGGTTTGAAATGTTTGACATAAACTCCATAAATTACTGACTGCTGGTTTAAGCTTATTCAAGGTAACCCATTGGAAACCAGGCTTTAAAATATAACAGCAACAATAACAAAACAAATGAAATAAACTATGCAGAGGTATCACTGATGAAACTTAATAAACTTAATAAACAAAACAATGATAGATAGCAACCTTCTCAAGAAAATTAATAAGAGAGCCGGGCACCAGTGGCTCACGCCTGTAATCCTAGCTACTCAGGAGGCTGAGATCTGAGGATTGGGGTTCAAAGCCAGCCCGGGCAAGAAAGTTCATGAAACTCTTATCTCCAATAAACCACTAGAAAACCGGAAGTGATGTTGCAGCTCAAATGGTAGAGCGCTCGCCTTGAGCTGAAGAGCTGAGGGACAGCACCTAGGCCCAGAGTTCAAGCCCCACAACCAACCAAAAAAAAAAAGAAAACTAATAAGAACCCAGAATTTTTACAATATATTATTTAAATTGCTGGTTTTCAACAAAAATACACATATATTTTCTCAAAAGAGAAAAATATACAGTAGACACTGTTTAAAATTTTCTCCAGATGTGGAATTTTTTATGCAACATTTTCAAAGGAAAATTAAAATATATTCAAAAAAACTCAAAGAAGACATATTACAGAATTGGAGAATAGTGTGAGAATATGAAACATCAAATAAAGATTCTCAGTACGAAACAGAAATACTGTTTCATAAAGAATAAAATGCAAAGTCTAGAGTTGAACTAGAGCAGTTCAGCAACACAGAAAATGATAGAAGAGAAACAGCAGTGTTTTTGAAGATAATCAGTAGAGTAGATAATTTTTGAAGAACAAAAAATAAAAGATCTGAGATAATTGAACAGATCGTTAGAGACACGAGACAACATCACATTTTTCAATATAGGTGTAATACAAATTCAAGAACAGGAGAAATGGGAATGTAAGAAAAACACTTGAAGAAATATTGCATGAGATCTTCAAATTTTTACAAGAACATTAAGCTTCCAAAACGTAAGTATAATAAGTGCCAAGAAATGTGTACTGAGACATGCTAACACAGGCAAAGAGTTGAAAACCATAAAGACAATTTTGATAGCAGAAAAAATAGATAATAATAAATAAATCACCTATCAGAAATACAGGAGCACCTATATTACATTATTGATACTAATGAAGCAATGGATGCCAAAGATAATGAATAATATTTATAAAGTTCTAAAAAGCAAAATACCAACTGATATTTTATACTCACAAAATTTTTTTCTAAATGAATCTAAAATAAACCATATTTACTAAGATATCTATTGCTAATTTATCTCATCAGAAATATTATAGGAAATCCTTGAGGATTTGGCAACAAGATAACCAATAGTAACAAAAATCTGCAGGAAGAAATAAATATAACTGAACAAAATATTTGGTCAATATGAAATACTTTGTAAATGATGCATATTATTTTTATACCTATGACAGCAGCTTATACAATGCAATAAGTATAACACTTTTATGTTGGGTTTAGGAGACAGATTTTATAGATAGTAAACAATGTAAGAAAGACAGCAATTATATTGGAATATATGTTCTGTATTTATTCAGAATTAGAATAATTTTACTCAGAAATAGATTAATAAGTAAATATATTTAAATATTTTCATAAAGTAGATCATTGACCCAGATGGCTTCACTTTTATTTTTATTAAATGTTTATGAAGAATTAGTTATTCCAGTTCCTACTTAATCAACTGGCTTTCATATTATTGAGACTGAGGTAACCCATCCAACATCATTCTATGAAGCTAAAAGATCATGACAGAACCACCAGAAAATGCCAGAAAACAAAAAGTAATATACATGAACATAGATATAAAAGTACTACATACACATATATAGATACATCTATACATATGCATATTTGGCTTATTTAATCAATAAGCCAAAACTATTGAGAAAATAATTGTCTTCATTAAAAAATTCAAAACTTCTATATTGAATAATTAAAAGCTTTGATTAAAAAAAGAAGACTTTAATTAATTAAAAATATCTTAGACTCACAGACTGGAAAAGTTAACATTGTTAAATCAAAGACTTCTGAGTTGATACAGTTTTATTGCAATCACTGGTAAATTCTCAGTTGGTGTTTCAGCAAACACATTCATCTTTAAATGCACCTATAAACTCAACAGTCAGATAGGCAAAGCATTGAGTTACTACCAAGATACAAAAATCAAGACAGCTTGTTTTTGCATAAAATTAGCCAATGTATCCCTCCTTCACTCCCTCTTTCCTTCCTTCCTTCCCTCCCTACTTTTCTTCCCTCCCTCCCTCCCTCCCTCCCTCCCTCCCCCCCCCCTCCCTCCCTCCCTCCCTCCCACAATTCCAATACTGGGTTTTAAATTTGGGTAATTGCACTTGTTAGGCAGATACTTTAACCTCTGACCAACACCCTCAGCCCTACTTTCTGTTGGTAATTTTGGTGATAATGTCTCCGTTGTTATCCAGATATGCACCTAGGCTAAACTCTCTGAGGTGTCCTGATAGCAACGAAAGCACTTGCACATCATCATGTCCAGCTCTTCATTAAGAAGGGAACTCTCAAACTTTTATGCCCCTGCTGGCCTTAAACCGAGATCCCAACAATATCAGCCCCCCAAGTTAAGATTATAGGTGTGAACTATCAGCTCCTGGCTTCGTTTTCTTTCATAAGGCCCTCTTGCTGTAATTTTTGCTGATTATTTGTCAGATAAGGTCTTGCTTCCTGCTTGGCCCATGTATGGACATCTATATTGGTATTCCTTGTAGTCCGTATAACAGATAAAATTCCCCTAATCAGGTTCTTAGTTGAGAAGGGGTTCACAGACATTTTCTGCTTCAAGCTTCCTTCCATTTTATCAATCTCAGCTTTCGTGTAGGTAGGAGTATAAGGCTTGAACTCTGAATGCCTGATTCAATTTTTTTCTCTTTATGTATTGTGCTACATGTATTAATTTGTGTATAATGAGCCATCCTACGTCTCAGGAAAGAAACTAGCTTGGCAGTGATGTATAATCTCTTTAAATCGGTTGGTGAATTTAAATGGCAAGTATTTTATTGAGAATTTTCATGTCTACATTCATCGAAGTAATTGGTCTATACCTTTCTTACTTTCAGTGTGGTCTTAACTTATTTTCATGTCAAAGTAATACTGGTAGCATTTTCTCCTTTCTGCTTTATGGAACGGTTTTAGGAGAATTGGTTTTAATTCTTGCCATAACAGTTTTTTGCTTTTCTCTATTCTTTCTCCATTCTTTTCAGTTGGCTTGTTACCTTTTTCATTCTCTATTTTTGTCCTCAGAATATAGTCTGTCTTGTGTAATTTGATTCTTCTCATTCATGTAGTCAAAATGGCCAATGTTTCTAGTTCATCCTTTTGTCTCTCTGTTTTGCCTTTTATTTTAAACATTAGTTCCTTTAAAAAAATTAAGATGTGATCAGATATTGCACCTATTACATTTATACATTTGTAATACATAATCTATATATAAATAATTGATAAATATCAAAGTTATCATTTTTAATATTTATAGTTCTGGGTTGGGAAAGTGGCTCAGTGGTAGATTGCTTGCCATGCATGCATGAGGCCCTGGGTTTGTGTCCTCAGCACCACATTAGCAGAAAAAGCCAGAACTGGCACTGTGGCTCAAGTGGTAGAGCAATAGCCTTGAGCTGAAGAGCTGAGGGACGGTGCCCAGGCTCAGAGTTCAAGCCCCACGACTGAAAAAAAAATGTATATACATATATATATATATATGTAGTTTCCATGCTACATAGAAATAGGATTATTGATTAATGGACATTAACAACATAATTGAAATCTATGAATAACTGTTTAAAGTAAATACAAATAACATTAGAATATAAGAAGTGGAGGTCAACTTTTTCCATGTCTTAGTAAAAAGCTTTACCACCACTCCCTGGAGTAGGTTTTGAAAAATTGAAAGGGAATTGAGAATCAATTATAATATAAATGAGAACTTTAGAAATTTTTGTGTGAGATGAGCTTGAATTATGAGGCATTGACATATGTGTTGATCTCAGGCATATGTTTGGCAAATATTGTGATAGCTATAAGATTCATTAACTAAGATTTTGTAGCTTAAGTTCTTTCTTTAATATATTATCTTGGTGAATTCCAGATTACTGGGGCCATGAGTAATGACAATGGTGAAAGGAGATCAGCGGTGGTTTCTAAAATTGCTAACTAAAAAGAACAGTGATGGATTTCGAAGAAGCAGCCAATTTTTTCTGCTCTGAATACATTTCCAATAATTTTATTGAGAAAAAGTGAAAGTATAGTGTAAAAAAACCAGAACAGTAAATTTGAATTAGAAAGATATCTTTAGAAAGGACCTTCTTTCTTTTGTACTTATTTGCTAATAGAAAAAAATAAACTTTTTATTATTTTTTTTTTACTAAGCATGTGATCTATAGCCAAAGAAATTTGGAAAATACTGAGTTAACAAAAAGTAAACAAATTTCTTTACTTATAAATTCTTCATTCTTTAATATGGTAATTAATATGCAGTTTCACTTTTATTAAATTGGAAAATATAGCATACATCATTTTCCACTTTTCTATATTTGCATTATTAGACA
The DNA here is from genome assembly GCF_019054845.1 of Dipodomys spectabilis. Taxonomy (NCBI): domain Eukaryota; kingdom Metazoa; phylum Chordata; class Mammalia; order Rodentia; family Heteromyidae; genus Dipodomys; species Dipodomys spectabilis. The sequence goes on along the minus strand of NW_024870817.1, from coordinate 19,295,584 downwards.
ATTTTGAAAAGAATGTGCAAAGTAAAAAATTAAATGCATAGCAGTGTTTGATATACTCTCAATTTCTTATCTATTAAAACCATTTCATTGATATTAAATTAGACCTTTAATAAATGATACAAACTAAAATAGAAATTTTTTCTATATCTGTAGTAATTTATCTTTTTATAGTCATTCTGCTTCCTATTGATACGTGTAGTATATTTAGTTTGGGAATGTAAAATTATGAAATTAGGCAAAATTGTCTTTTAAAATGAAAATTTAATGCTACCAATTTTAGGAAATTAAAGAAAATCATGAATAGTTTTACTTTATCTGACAAACTCTTGCCACATTTTTCATTTAACAACAAATTCTAAAGGCTAATTACAGTGGCTTTCATCACAAAAGTCTGATTATTTCTTTCAGGATTTTTCAATGATGAAGAAGCCTATGTATCTCTTTCTCTGCTATATCATGATACAGTTTTCCAAGCTGAAACAAATTTATACTTTGCTATTGTTGTGATCAGAGTTCACATGGACAATTTCTGTATTATGTGTGCCAAGTACTGTGTACTTGTAATTTTCAATATAAATGAAATCAGGATTAATGAATTCTTGTTAAATTTTACTTTTTATGACAAGCTGTCATTTATATGTTTTGTTGTTATTGTTTGGTGATCTTACTGGGGCTTGAACTCAGAGATCTGTGCTTGCTATCCAGGCACTCTGCTACTTTTTGTTTTTAATTATTTTTCAAATAAGGTGTCCCTTTTGCCTAAGAGAGCTTCAGACTATGTTCTTCCTGTCTACAACTAAGTAGCTAGGATTATAAGCAACAACCACTGAACCTGGCCCTCTTATAATATATCAAGATAAAGAAACCAAACCAAAAAAATAGTTTCTGATAGTTAGTTGGTGTGCTTTCCGTAGACATTCTGCCAGTTAGAAAAGCATGTATAACCAAAGCCACTTATTATAGCTTCAGTATGATTAGCAACTAGGTCCCTTGGTAACAGAGAACAAGATTACATAGCGTGAGAATATAAGGTAACATTACTACCACTCTGTAAGCATCTTTCTATTACTACATGTCATGATTACTTAGGGTTCCAAATTAAATACATTTTAAGAACTAATCTTTGTTTTCTCTTAAAAGGACAATATGACATTTTTCTAAAGCCTATTGTAATTAATTTTAAAGTGATCATGTACCTCTTCTGTAACATAATACATATTGTTTGTATATTCTACTTTCTTGTTTTAATATCACATAAATTAGAAACATTTTCATTTTCTTATTTTTCAGTGTCAGTAGTATGAAAATAAAATACATTTCATAAGTAAAGTCAGCATAACCCATTGGGAAACATTTAGACTGCAAACTGAGGGTTCATGTTTAGTCATTTTTTATTGTGAATGATAGACATTCTTTACCCATATATCCAGCAAGGATTCTGAAAGCCATATATATGTAAAAATATTTGCACTTTGTGGTGTGCAGATTAATATTGTTCTTATGAGTTTTAATACTTTTAGTTTAAATATGAATGTACAAATGCAGTTTTCTTCATTTACTATATTTCATACTCTTGTTCTCTGTGTTCTAAAGGTAATTCAACTGACCAGGTATTATTCCTGCCCAGTTCAGTGGCCCAGTTCAGTGCCTATTCAGAATAGGTTTTTTATTTTTCTTTATTAAGTGGTGAATGAATCCTTTACAGAATAATTGAATAAATTAGAGGCAAAAATTAAAGTGTAAATTGGATGATTATTTTAAAGAGTCTTACCTGCCATGTTATTTAAATATCACCTCTAAAATTGTGGACTTTTTTTCATTACTATCTTGCATATCAAGACTACCAAACAGTTTATTTGAGAATCAAAAGAAAAGCCAGTAGTTACGACTTTTATCTGACACAATTTCCTACCTGTTTCAGAAAGATGAACTACGGCTTGTATGAGTTCTTTTTCTCCAAGCTTCATAACACTTAGTTAAACATTGTGTTGTACCCAAATTAGTCTAAAAGACTCTATTCATTTTCTGTTCTTTGGCTTGTGTGCCACTTACTCACAAATTCATTGACTATGATTGATTATAAACTGTCAGTGAAACCTACTTCCATGAATTCGTCATTTCATGTATTTCAAGTGAGTCACAATTCCCTCTGCTATGGGATTTTACAACATGTAATAAGGTGTTTTTAATGCCTTTCCCTACAAAGTATATGCCTTTCTTTTGCAGGTCAGCCTGGTTTAAATCCATTTTGTTGGATATGACCCCAAAGAAAATTTTTATTCCTCATTATCCTTTTCTTTCCATGAACTCATATCCTAGTATGGTCTTGTTTGTGAGCATTTGGATAAATGCCGAAAAGTGGGATTGCTGGGTCATAGGGGAGCTCTATGTGGAGTCTTTTGAGGAACCTCCATACTGCCATCCAAAGTAGTTGAGCTAGTTTACACTCTCACCAACAATGCAGTAGGGTTTCCTTCTAGCCACATCCCCTCCAGCATCTGTTGTTATTAGAGTTCTTGATTATATCCATTCTAGCTGGGGTGAGGTAGAATGTCAGTGTTGTTTTGATTTGCATTTCTTTTATGGTTAGAGAGGTTGAGCATTTCTTCATGTGTCTATTGACCATTCTTATTTCTCACAAACAAGACCATACTAAACACAACTATGTTGATTACAGCATTATTTGCCATAGATGCCCCTCAGTAGATGAATGGATCAAGAAAATGTGATACACACACACACACACACACACACACACACACAAACACAATGGAATTCTATGCCTCCATCAGAAAGAATGACATCACACCATTTGTTAGGAAATGGAGGAAATGGAAAGACTTGGAAAAAATTATAATAAGTGAAGTAAGCCAGGCCCAAAGAAACATAGGTCCCATGTTTTCCCTTATTTTCAATAACTAGTATATGTCTGGGACAAGCAGAGAAGATCAAAAGCTGTATACATATGACCAGATAAGATGAAGTTAAGCAAAATGAACCCCAAGATAAGGACACAGTGTTTTTTCTTTCTTTCTATTGTTTCCAATGTATTTGTAAGGTATCACATGATTTTTTTTGTTGCTTTGTATATTCCTCCCCCATAGTATAACCCTGTTTTCACTGTATTTGATGTCAGTATAATTTGAGGAGGGGAAGGGAAAAAAACGAATGTTCAAATAGGCATACAGGTTGCCCATTGTAACAATGAGATGTACAATACATGATGTTGAAAAACAAACTTTACAATTTAGCTGGGGGGAGGAGGGGTTAGTTGTGGAGATGGGAGGGAAGAGATGGTAGGGGAAAAACAGCGGAGGAGGCAACAGTGCTTGATAAGAAATGTACTCACTACCTTGCTCATGTAACATGTAACGCCTCTGTACAGTATTTTCACAATAAAAAACTTATTAAAAAAAAGAAATCATATCCTAGGATATTTTAAAAGCTAGAGTACAAATTAATTTTACCTCCATAAAATACTTACATAAAAATAAGAAGTTATAACTTTCTGTCAATCTTTTTCCACCAACATCACCATTAGAATTTTATAATATATGTAACTAAGCCACTGTTTTACATATATGTACTTTTCTGATTGTGAACTCGGTAAGTAAACAGATAAAGCTGTGGTTATCAGCCCAGCACCAGCATATTCTTTATACTTTTTGAGTGTCTAACATATTTTCTCAAATTTTTGTCCTATTATTTTCATGTAAGAGCTATACAAAATACCTTACTATGAATGTTCCACAAAAATCCTAGAACTGTTGCTTAAAGCCAAAATGTCAAAAAGAAGAGCTGAGTTTTCACATGATTCTCAACGTGTAGATAAAAGACAAAACATTACAGAATTTAGTCTTTTATCTGAAACTACTTGTTCAGTTTGCTTGGGAGAAGTGAAAACTGTTCAATTTTTATCCAGATCTCTCCTCATCACTCCTTACCTCCCTTTCTAAACAACGCCTAAACTAGTATGACTAGGTTTACCTTAATTTTTTTTTTTCAAAAGGAGTGTCATTGAATATTGTTAAGTTTCTGTGAAATTAAGGAAGGTCAAAAAACACTAATTTTATGCTGCTCTTTTAGGAGTATTTTGCAGTTAGTTGCTTTGCATAATGCATTTTATATCATCTTGATTATCATCAATATTAGGCCTTAGAGTTTTTATTTCAAGTAATAATAATTTGTTCAAAGTTACATAATACTTAGGAGGAACAGCTGAAAGTTGTACTTATTTGTGAGTGGCAGAAAAGACCATGCCACTTAATTGTTCATTATTTAGGATCTTTTCCTGTCATCTAATACCTACATTTTCCCCCCGAACAAATATTAATTTATGTGGGCGAAATGACAGAGTTTAAAGATTGAAGTAAAAATGTCAAGTTGTCACTTATACTGGAAAGTACTGAGCCATCAGTTAAAAGTAAATTGGATACACAGAAAGTATCGATGTGAAAAGAAAATATCAAAGTGTGTTATGTCTGGTTTCAATGTAAATCATATTTATCTATTCAGTTGTGAGTTGTATTACCACATGTTCTGCATCTGTCTGTGCAATAGGCCAATGGAAGAAGTCAGTTGATTCTGGTTTTCTTTAGAAATGTATATAGAGAGATAATAAGAGCTTTCTTTCTATCTTTTCATCCTTAAGCACTCTAGAGGAGATCTTATTATTAAAAGGCAGGTACATCACTTTTTCTTTTTGTTTACAAGAATTTCTGATCAATTAACAGTGTAAGGACATTTAATTTGAGCGTGTCCATTTATGGATATAGCACATCTTGCTCAGTTATCTTTTCAATCTCTGAGTAGTAATTTTAGTTGAATGTAAGTTTGTACTTTGCTTACCATTGCTTCATTAGGAGGAAAGTACAGATCTCTCTCAGATGTAAGTCTTATCCCAGAGCTTCTATATTTTATGTTGACCTAGCCTACCTATCAGATTGCAAGCAGAAAAGGTAATAGTAAGGGATCTGTTATATTTATATACCTGCCAATTGCTTCTGCCTGTAAAACCATGAGATGGGTTTTATATAAAACTAAATGCAACTTTTTAGAAGCTGCTTCTTGCTGAGATTAATTTTATATATTTTGTACTTATAATACTTTTAAAGAAACTAAACATGCTCATATATTAGCAATATGTCAAAGATAAATCACATCAGCTTGAAGCATTGATGTAAATCACTTCATAAAAACCCCATCCTGAAAAAGAGCAACATGTTAAAATTACTTGTGTTGAGTAGTGTTCTGAGAATGGTCCATTAAGAAAGTTTGTTTTTCTTTGCCTTTGAAGTCCTGGAGTAACAAAATAAATATTATTTTGTACTTAATAAAAATAAATTTGGAGACAGCAACAGGTGTTTTGGTAAGAGAAAAAATCCTCTTCGGGCCTAAAACTATTTGGTTGGGCTGTTTTCTTTATTGTAATTACTAAAATAAGAGATTTTGAAATTTATATGTTGCTTTATAGACTTGGTAAAGGTAGTCTAGGAAGTAAATTACAAGACTCTTTTGATCTTAGGCCTATCATGTTTAGTGTAATTACCTCGTTTGTAGATTTGAAATAAAACATAAATCAGAAATGTGTAGTTGCTAAAACTAGGAATTTAATTTGTGTGTGTGTGTGCTAGTCATGTTGCTTGAACTCAGGGCCTGGGTGCTGTCCCTGGACTTTTTTACTCAAGGCTAGCACTCTTCCACTCTACCACATCAGTCCAATCTCCGCTTCTGTGTGTGTATGTGTGTGTGTGTGTGTGTGTGTGTGTGTGTGTGTGTGTGTATGTGTGTGTGTGTGTGCGCGCACGCGCACGTGCTTAATAGTAGATAAGAGTTTCACAGACTTTCCTGCAGGCTGGCTTTGAACTGCTATCTTCACATTTCAGCCCTCAGAGTATCTAGGATTACAGACATGAGCTACTGGTAACTAGCTAGAAAATAGGAAAATAATTTGTATTGATGTTGTATTCATAAAATACTCAATAAAATAGAGGAGAAATTTTAAGATGATGTTTTAGATAATTGTTTAAGTTTTATTTTTGCCTTAAAATATATAGATATTAAAAGGATCCAGTTGAGGCTTCTAATAGCAATGTCATTCTATATCTATATTTAAAAGGAATGATTATTTACTTAAAGAAACAGATATTATTAAATAAACAGATATTAATTTATAATAAAAATTCTATAAAAAACAACTGAAAACATTTGACATGATCAGAAAGGAAAATACAAATTAATTTTAGAAAAGGTTCAGTAAAATATTTTTGATCCATCCTCCTTTTACCTCTTTCTTTCTACCTCTTCCCCTCTTCCTTTTCCTTTCCTCTGCAGCAATCACATGACCTATTAGAAATGGATCATTGCTTATGGAACAACCATTCTTGAAGGTCATTGTTTCTTATACCTTAATTTTTCTATGATCTATATGTATATCTGTATCTATCCATACAAACATTACCATAAATTGAGGCTTTTTTCATCTGCACATTCCCAGCTATGTTATTGTAACCTCCCTTGTATAACCATGTTTCTTGACTAAGATATCTGGGAGTGATTATTTACAAATAATGTATTCCTTTGTACAACACTATGAAATTTTCTACAGAGACATTTTAAATGCTGACTTTAGTTTAATATATTAGGATTTGAATTTAGGGTTGGCCATACAATGAAAATTTTTGGATAACCAGTCAAATTTTTACTTGGTTGTTTTTATTAAAAGTCTGTATTTAATTAGAATAGTATTGCTGTCATTTAGATTGAATTTATAAACGCTTCAGTATTTATCTTGCTACTGTTTTTTAGGTAACTAGTATATTCCAAGAAATATGATAAAACATTTTATAAATGTCAATTTTATTTGAAATATCAAAAATATGAACATACATGAAGCTTATACTTTGTTAGAAAGAAATTTATTGTATAGGCACCTTTAAAAGCCTTTCTTTTTTACATTTTATATGAACAGCAATAATAAAATGGCTAGCTGCTCATAGTAAATTTGTCCATCCTAGTTGATAACTATAAATTAAAGTGAATATTTTTGCAACTGTTCACTTTATAGATTCCAGAAAGAGTAAGATGGAAAACTCTTTTTTTTTTAATTTTTTTTTTTTTTTTTGAGTTTGGTCGTGAAGGCCTGGGCGCTGTCCCTCAGCTCTTCAGCTCAAGGCTAGTGTTCTACCACTTGAGCCACAGCGCCACTTCCGGCTTTCTTCTTTTTGCTTATGTGGTGATGAGGAGTCGAACCCAGGGCCTCAGGCATGCAAGGCAAGCACTCTACCACTGAGCCACCTTCCCAGCCCAGATGGAAAACTCTTGAGTAGTGCTATAATACCTAACCTTCCTTCTGGCTTTAAGATTAAAATACCTGAAGAAATTGAAATTTGTACTTCCTGGTCATAGTAGCCACACACACACATGTATATACATATATATGTATATATATATATATATATATATACATATATGTGTACATACACACATATTTGTTTGTATATGAATATATATATGATGTTCTCTAATTGTATTTTCTAGGCAACTGTAGATTTTGCAAACAGAAAAGGAAATGAAATTTTCACATTGTATATACACACACATATAGTCGAGAATTATTCAGTTGTAAAGAAGAATGAAAATAAGTCACAGGAAAATGGATGGAACTAGAGATTATCATGTTGTCATATCTGTCATCCTCATCAGAGTGGGGATGACAAATACCACATGTTCTCTCACACATGCAAACATCTCTTACTTAAAAAAAAGAAAGACAGGAATGTTAATGAAATTGTATTTAGAATGAGTCTCAGCAGTTGCAGGGAGAATGTAAGTAGAGGTGACATGGGCGTGAATACTATGAAGTACTGTTTACATATATCTGGAAAAGATAATTAAACATGCTGAAATTTCTTTAATTAAGGTAGAAGGAATATGAAAGGGAGTTGAATATGATTAGAGTAAATTTTATACCTGTATGGAAATATCACACTGAAATTCCTATCCCCAAAAACTCATACTAATTAAAATGTTTGGAAAAGATGTAAAATATATGTAAAAATATGGATATTAATATAGTATGGATTTAAACATAATAATTCCAAACAAAATTCTGTATACCTAATAATAAATTCTCCAAAGAATTTTATGTAACCCACCTATAGTGTCTTTGGTAAATGATTAACAGACCCATGTTTGTGATTCTTCTTACCTATTTTATTGATCCAATTGTTTTGTTATTTAATTATTTGGTAAAGAAGTTTTTTTTCTTGATTTCTTGTAAAAGTTTGCCTGACTTTTGGTTTGAAAGCTAGTTGAGACATGTCTAGCATCACAATCTGGCAATCTCCTTTTTAAAAGTCATCCCACACTTCAAGCAATGACTGAATTTCTCATCATATTCTCCACTTTTAAATTAATATCACAAAGATATTAATGATATTATTAAATATCTTAAAGAGACACAAACAGAATGCTTTTCTTCAATGTATGAAAATTAATCCAGTTTTTCCTGAGATTTAGAATACATGGGCAAATTAAAGTAGAATTATTAATGTCAAACTCAGCCAAATCTTTGGCTGGTAATGATCAGAGAGAGTTTGTACCACACATAATGTCTCATCTGCCCAGTTCACCCGTAATCTTGTAACTTTTTGACACTTTAAAGTAGTAGTCAAGCTAGTCACCCTTTCCTAATTCTCACTAGTTTACTTAGATTCTATATAGATAAAGTTCTTGTATCTTACATAATTTTGTCTATTTTTTGCTTCCAACAAAATCACCTCTAAGTTCTGTAAAAGGTTTCATAAAAAATCGTTATGTCGAAAAACGAACTTTACAACTTTGGCTGGGGAGATAGGGGGTGTGGGGGGTTAGGAGGGATGAGGATGGGGGGTTGGGAGATGGAAAGGGATGGGAAGGGGAAACAAAGGAGGAGGCAACAATGCTTGATAAGAAATGTACTCATTATCTTTCCCGTGTAATTGCAACCCCTCTATACGGTATTTTCACAATAAAAAAAAAAAAAATTGAACCAAATTAAGAAAACAAAATTTCAAAAATCTTTCAAAATCTGCATGAGCAAAACAAAATGTCTTTGGCTGATCAAAGTCCATACCTGACTGGATACAACAATGAAAGCTTTATGTTGACTCCAAGCATGTCATGATGTGGGTAGCTGTTGAAAGCCAAGAAATTGTAATTTTATTTTTTGAAAACTTATTAACCATTAAAGTACTTTGCAAGGTTTGTTATTTTTAACTGCAATGTGATATAAATTGAAGGCTTAATGTTGTTCTTTCATAAGCTGTTTTTCTCAAATAACATATTTCTTTAAGTTACCTGGCATGACAGAGCAGGTATAGATAAATAACCGTGTATTTCACATGTATACAAAGTAATTCTTAAGTAATTATTTACTAGTAGCTTCATTGCTATTTAAGAATTTATAGCAATTAATCAATGAGTATTTGTTGAGGGATTACTTCATTTCACATTGTGTTAATACAAACAATGAACAGAACAAATTCAGCCCAGCTTTTATGGTGCTTATAAATATTCCAAGTGTGGTTAAATCTAAAGATGTTGGGAAAAGGTCCAAAAAGATGACTGAACAGTTTCAATTCACATTTACTGCTTGAGTTCATTCTGAAACATCCTCTGTGAGTTGGAGATGCTGATCAGTATAGCGCATTTGTTTTCATGTATGAGACCCAGGATTTGATCACCAGCACCACAGGAAAAAAAATCATGCACTGAAAGGTCCTCAAAACCAGATTTTCTTAAATCTGCTTGCTTAGATACTTTGGAGTCTGTAGTTTATCTTTCGTGGCCCACCCTGTCTCTGACATTTAGAGTGTTGTATTTCCAAAGATGACCTTTTGGGTTAACCCAATTTTAATAGTTTTTTTTTTATTAAGTCTGATTTCCAGCTGTGTTGTCCAATAGGCCTGGCTTTTGAAAAAGTGAATGTAAATGAATGTATACATATATACACATACACATATCCCCACTTCTTAATGTTTTGTGCTATCAGTTTATTTGATTGCTGACTAAAAGATCAGACTATTGACAGAACTAGAAACAATCATGGTAAGTGAAGTAAACCAGGCTCAGAGAGGCAAACAGCATATGTTTAATTTCATATGAAGTAGTTAGATGTAAAATACAACTAGGCATGATAACATATACAGGGATAAAATATATTTGCATACAAACTGATTAAAGGAGGGCCTACTAAGAGGAGAAATCTAAATGTATAACTCCTGAAAAGCTACAGTACTATTTATCAAAAAGAAACCAGGAAGGGGCTGGGAAGGTGGCTCAGTGGTAGAGTGCTTGCCTTGTATGCATGAGGCCCTGGGTTCTATTCCTCAGCACCATATAAGCAGAAAAAGCCCGAAGTGGTGCTTCCACTTAAGTGGTAGAGTGCTAGCCTTGAGCTGAAGAGCTGAGGGACAGCGCCCAGGCCCAGAGGTCAAGCCCCAAGACCGACCAAAAAAAAAAGAAAGAAACCAGGAAATAGAACCCTGTCTTTATGAGGCAGGGTGGTAAAGGAGGGCATAGGAATGGAGGGAGGAAGGGAGAACAAATACAGCCTTTGTATTAAATACACACTATGAAAAATATGAACGATGTAACTTGTGAAATAGGGATGCCAGGGAGAAAATGTAGGAAAATGAAGGGATGACATTGTCTAAGAAGAAAAAAAAAACTCCTAACTTGTCTTATGGAATTGTAACTGCTTTTGTACAACTCCTTAATAATAATAGAAAAGGATATATTATAGACCTTTACTATAGGATAGTCATCATTTACTCAGGTAATATGAAAACTGGGCTGCTCCTGCTAACCTATCTGGAAAAAGGGTTTTTGATGAATAGTGAGGGAAAATAGTGTTTACTTGTTTGGTCAGATTGGAAATTGACTCTTAAGATAAGTTACTTAAGATGCTCCTTTTTGAAGTGTTCCTGACCCACTTTATCTCAGTTCCTTTTCCTGATTATCTGAATTCTTGTCAGTAAGACAAACTACAGAGGCACAAAGTACCCTGAAGCATTGGTGGGTTGTCTTCCCTGGGAAGACAGAATCTGTTTTTGAAGCTTGAGATTTATTTAGGATTGTATTTTAAGGTTTGACTTTTTCTACTTTGAGTGATAACTTGAAATTAAAGTACAATGACTTGTTGGTATAAATACTTAATGGATGCTTTGGGATGAGTAAATAAATAAATAAGCGAACAAAAAACAGCCCCAAACAATGTTTGGGTACTCTATATGGTGGCTTGTGACTACTGAATTATTTTGAATTTAGAAAAGCACCCATTTGTATTACGGGTTTTTCTTTCTTTTTATAAAAACTTCCTCAAGTCTTGAAAATCAATTTAATCTTTTCTCAGAATACAGACATTTTGACATCTAATGTATCTGACACTTATTGCTTAACAAAACAATTGTAAGGGTAAGAAATGATTTATAATCATTTTACATCATTTTATATTTTACATCTTAGAAATCATGGGTAGAAATCATGGTTAGTATATACCTCAACCAAGGGCCTTCTGAGACTGTAACGTGCCCAAGGTAAGTGTAGAACCAGTTGTCTGGACTCAGCTCTTTACACTTCAGTTTCTTCTACATCTTATCTGAAGGTCTATAAGAAAGTATGTTTTCATTAAATAAGTAAAATACACTTTTTAAAACAAGAGCTCCAAGCCTTCACATTTTTCATGTCTAAAACTATTGAGTACTATGTTAGGAATACAACAGAATGTAAATAGTAAAATCTCACTGTACAGTGTTCATACTTAAACAGGGAAAGAAAGATAAATGTAGAAAGAGAGTAACAGTAGGAGATAGTATATGTAAAATGAGTGATTTAATTTGTAAATTCGAAAGAAAAGGAGGAAAGTTGCTGTGGTTTAGGAATGCTAGGAGGACTGAAGTGACTTGGTCTGGCTACACTGGAAGAGAACATTGAGGTGACAGTAAAACAATGGAGAATATTCAAAACAGAAAAGTTAGGAATGAAAGCAGAGGTAGCCATCCCTGGTACCTTAGAATATCTTAGAGAGAGTGGTAGAAAACATGGGAAATGTGTTAACAAAGCAGGTGAGGCCACATTGTGGGGGAATTTGAATATAGATATAAGATGTTAGGATTTTATGATATGAGCATTGGGGAACCACTGATGGTTTTTGCTTGGCTATGGCATACATAAAGAGCACATATTATTTTTTCCTGGTCAAAGGACTTGATGGAATTTCCTTGTTATATAATTTAATCTGAGTGATATTCTTTGTGATGAATAATATGCTTCAGGATGCTTATGTGTTTATCTACCTGTGTATGTATGTATAAAACTTTAAAGGGAGTATTTAACAGTCTGTTACATAGAAAGGAGAAGAGGTGGTAACCTCCTTTATAATATTGTCTTCTTTCTTTATACTCGGTATGCATCATATGGAAGAGAGAAAAGTCTATAAATATGACATAATGCTAACCTCATGAAATAAATTATATCCTTGAAATGTTGTTTTACAGAATATTAAGATTTAAGAATTTATTGACAAGAAACTGAAGTTTACCAGGTAGTTTAACTCATGAGATTTATCCAAATTCTTGACTATTTGGCCAAGTGTCATTTCATTTTGACATTGAGAATGCCCAGGGAAGCCAACATTCATCTCATTTCTTTTCTTTGCTGCCAAGATCCTGCAGTTCTTCTGACAGATGAGAAGAAGTGTGGCTTTTTGTGGAGCCACCTTTCACAATAGCAGGGCTTGTGGAATGAGTCTCCATTTTCTAGATGCACTGAACCTAATGAAAACTTGAAGTTCATCCCACAGCTACTGTCAGTCAGTATTTCAGCAGCCGTAGGTTAATTGGCAATGTATTTTTACCCCCTTTGGTTTTGTTTTCTTTTTTAAATAAAAATTTCACTGGAAATGGTGAAAGATACATTGTCATGACAAAGAAACTGATGATAATAATTAAAACTGAGAATTCTGGAAGGTGAATGCTCCCCAGAGAAGGGTAAATATATACTCTTCTACCTAGCTTTGAAAGCTTACAGGTTTATATAATGTAAGTCTGTGTCTTCTTCACTTCTTGTATTTCTTTTCTACTGTCCGTACTTTTCTAGTTTCATTGCCTGCATTTTTTTTCTCTCTCATGAATATGACTCCAACCGGGCCATATCCCTTCCTTGTTACTCTTTGAATATTAGTTATTCTTTTTCAACTCTATTCACAGTTGTCTGCATATCTAAAACAAGTGTATATGATCAGTTAAATTTAATATATTTTTAATTAGATGCATGATTTAAAAGGGAAAACTTGAATTGTTACATTTATAAAATTATATTGGAATATCAGCAGATGAGTAGTTCCAGTCACTTTTATGAGTATTGTGTTTTTATATCACTTATACACGACTTTGCCTTTAGAATATTTAATCCAGTATAAATGCTGTCATTCCATATTGTTTGGGGAATAATGACAAAAAAGTGAATACTGTCACAAATTTTTGAACATTTTTCATCTGAGATGAGTTATAATCAGATATGGGATCCACATATCTGGAGGGACAAGTGTCTATAAAATTATAGATAGAGTAGTCATCTTGGAAGTCCCTGTATTTGACTTCTATCACTATAGAAAGATCCCTTCTGTTTCAATGGCACACTTGTACTTACTTGTAGATTCACAATCATTGTTTCAAGGGATTCACTATTAGAATAGAAATGTAATAGACAACACTAAGAACACTGGAAAAAGAAAAGTAGAGTGTGTTTGTGATACACTCTAACTATATATGAAAACAGAATGATAAACCTAAATGAAAACCGTTGATCAATAGTTGAGGGAGTAGGGAAAGAGAAATAGGCTCTGTTTAGGGAGTACTAGTGACAGGGATTTGGACTAACGAGGTTGGAAGAGGATGGATTTTGTCAAAACACATTTCAGCAATTATAAAAGTAGAACAATGAAAACTTGAAATAATGTTACAGTAAGGCAGTATTAGGAAAGAGGGGTAAGTTGAATGATAGAGGTGGGAATTGATTGTAATACATTACGTACTTGCATGGAAATGTCACAGGAGATGATCAAATGTTTTGATATTTATCAAAAGCTATCTAGATATAAAAATTCCCTTGACAGCAGTGTATAAAGAAAGAGAATCTGTTATAATAGAATCAGTTATTACATGTACCTGAAAACTAAAGGAAGCTTTGTTTCCCATGGTGTAGACAGAAACCAAGACAAAATACATTCTATTTAAAGAGTAACTAATCTTATAGAGCTGCCCCTTTTCCTCATGACAATTTTAGAGAGGCTCCTAGGTCTCTAGTGAAAATCCTAGTAGCAAACATATTCATAATCAGCATCATCAGTCAGCTAATCCTTTGCATCACACTTTGTCTAAAACAGGAGGAAATGAGAATTTCTGAGTGCATTTGATTCCAACCATTCCATTAACTTAAAAATCTGAGTCAGGTAGTACCTGGTGGCAAACGTGTGCATGCATACGCGCGCGCGCGCACACACACACACACACACACACACACACACACACACACACACACACACACACACATATTCAACATATAGGAAGGAATGTGCTTATATTTCTTTCTTTCTTTTTTTCTTCGTGGGGCCTGAACTCTGGGCCTGGGCTGTCCCTCAGTAGTCAGCTCTTCACTCTACCACTCGAGCCACAGCGCCACTTCTGACTTTTTCTGCTTATGTGGTGCTGAGGAATCAAACCCAGGACCTCATGCATGCAAGGCAAGCACTCTACCACTGAGCCACCTCCCCAGCCCCTTTCTTTACCTATAATCTACACTTCATCAGAGTCTTACATTTCTTTAGCTATAATCAACACTTCATCAGAGTGTTAATCTTTGAAGGTATGTAGTTTTTAACTCATATACACTAAACCTGACCCTATTTGTTTAAAAAAATTAAATTATACATTATTTTAAATTTCATTTGCCCTCATTTTAATGTTTATATATTGCCAAATCTTTCTAACTGGAATAAACACTTTCCCCTGTGCACTTTTAAATATTTCTATGTTAGAAAAAAATATCAAATACACTGAAGTTCAAAAACAGAAAATGTTATCATTGTAATATTTCCTAATATCAAAATACCCATCCCACTTCTTTTGTGGGTCCCAGATCATGAACTTAAGGCCTGGGCACTGTCCCTGAGATTTTTGCTCAAAGCTAGTACTCTACCATTTCAACCATAGCTCCACTTCTGGCTTGTTGATGCTAAGTTAAAGATAAGAGTGACTGTTCTGAAGACCTGTTCTGAAGACCTTTTTGGAGCTAAGTTTTAAATTAAGAATATAGGAATATCAATTTAACACGTTTCTATTGTTGCTTCTGTCTCACATAACCCAAACAGAGCTACAACTTAGTAATAACCAAATGGGATACATTTTTAGTATTTCCCTACTTTTCTTTTTCTTCAAATTTTGCCTAAAAGTCTGTGAAATTAAATTGATTGTGGGGCACATGCCTATGATTCTAGTTGTATTGGAGGTGGAAAAGGGATCTGGACTCCTCAAAAAAAGGTAGTAAGAATTCAAAACAACACATTGATCAACACATGTCGTATTTGTCAACTGCTTTGTTAAATGGCAACTCCTTTATACAACCACTTAGAGATAATTTTTAAAAAGTGGGAAACAGGGACTGGGAAGGTGGCTCAGTGGTAGAGCGCTCGCCTTGCATGCATGAGGCCCTGGGTTCAATTCCTCAGCACCACATAAGAAAAAAAGAAAAAAACCAGAAGTGGCACTGTGGCTCAAGTGGTAGAGTGCTAGCCTTGAGCTGAAGAGCTGAGGGACAATGCCCAGGCCCAGAGTTCAGGCCCCACGACTGGACCCAAAAAAAAAAAAAAAGTGGGAAACAGTATATAAAAAATAGAAGAAAAGAAAAGGGGAAAAACCTTACAAACTAACAAAAAGGCTAGGGGGCAAATCTCATATGGTTTAGAGCACTTAGCTAGTTCAAAAACTAGTACCAAAAAAATGTTTGTGATATTACCTGATTCACTAAGATGCTTGTAGATAATTACTGGTTAACATTAATTTAATTTAGATCATTTCTAAAGCATTTCAGCATCTTTTTCCCTTCAACACATTTTTGTGGATGCCACTAAAACTTTTATCCAATTCTAGCATTAAAAATTTAACTATACTAAGAATATGTAAGAGAAGGCTTTTGTCTGATATAGGCAAAGATTGATCAAGTAATTCTATTTTGTGTACAATATATATAATGTTTTATGTTCACAATGAAGTGTTATACCACATCAACTGACTCACTTCATTAAATCTGCATGAATGTTTGAGAGATTAGTTTTACTATAATTTACTTGTAGCGATTTGTGTTAAATGCTAAAGCAGTTAAGTTGAAGGTTTATCTACAAGCTATGTGCATAATATTATTGGATTACATACTTAACTTTTTTTTTTAAATTTTAGCCACATTAAGTAAAGATGACTCCATTATTTCAAACCCTGATGTCACTGATATTGCACCAAGTAGGAAGAGGAGGCAACGAATGGAAAAAAATCTTGGAACAGAACCTAAAATCATTCCTCAGGATCATCAACTTCCAGAGAAGGAAAAGTAAGGCATTTTATTATTTGTTGAATAATGAGATGAGTTTTTTAAATCTATTAATTATAAAAGTGTTGTTTATACTTTTTCTGAGGTTCCATGTTTTTAAGAATTAAAAATATGACTAATGGATATTATAAACTGAGTCAGTACATTCTCTGCTATTTGGTTAATTATTTAAAGCAGAAATGCTAAAAATATAAACAAATATATTTTTCATATAATTCTCACAGATTAATTAGAGATGACACATAACTTACTAAAAATATTAGAACCCATCTTATGTTCAGTAAAGTGTTTCAATCTAATTTACTGTGTAAAGGGAATTATGCAACATTCAAATTTCCTACTATATTTGGTTATGCTTGGTATTTTTTTCAGCTGAAATATTATTTCTATTAAATTTTGGTACTTCGTGTTTTATTTTTACTGTTCTTCACTTTTTTAGACTTCCTCTCATCAATCTGCATTCAAGTTTAGGTGTAATGAGCTGAAAAGTTAGGATAAGTGTTTTTCATTACATCAAGTCAGTGAACATTTATAAGTAATATTATTAGTTGAATTTGCAATGGATGTACAAATCATGTGTACATTTGGCTATATGTGTATAAATTGTGGAAATTTTTCCTCAAAGATTTTGGTTAATTTAGCAAATAGTTATTAAATGATAATCATGTTCCAATTTATTATGAAACTTCAGTGATTTTTCAGAATGTGGAAGGATGACCCTTGGGGAATCTCAGAGCCATTTGTAGAGGTGATCCTCCTTTCTTTAGTTTCAGACCTGTGTGAGGCTAGGTTTTCTTCATATCTATTCATTAAACAACACAGATGACCAGATAAGATGATGTTAAGCGAAATGAACCCCAAGATAGAGACACAAGTGTCTTTTTCTTTCTTGCTATTGTTTCTAACGTATTTTTAATACACTATGTGATCTTTTTGTTGCTTTGTATGTTTCTTCCCCGTGGTATAACCACCCCCCCCCCAACCGTTCTCACTGTATTTGATGTCAGTGCTCTGCCTCTTGTATATACACTTCTCTGTTTGGGGGAGGGGAAGGGAAAAAACAAAATGCTTAAATAGGGATACAGGTTGACCCATTGTAACAATGAGATGTACAAGTCACTATGGTGAAAAATGAAGTTTACAATTTAGGTGGGGGTGGGGGGGAGGTAGGAAAGTTGTGGAGGTGGGCGGAAACGGATGGTAGGGGAAAAACAAAGGAGGAAGCAACAATGCTTAATAGAAAATGCACTCATTACCTTCTCCTGTAACTGTAACCCATCTATACAGTATTTTTACACTAAAAATGTATTTTAAGAAAACACATCACAGCTGATTAAATGAAGAAAGAAATGAAAAGCCAACTGCTTTCAAGCCGATTTGCAAAAATATTAATATTCTAGTAAGTTTTTTGTTTGGAAACTACAAAGATATTTCATTAAACTTTATTATTCTCAAATAATGTGTGGTTTGACATGAACTATACATTCATAACAACTTTACATCTTCTAATCATTATATTCCTTAGACAAGTTTTTGATATGCATGGTACAAGGATGAAATGTTAGCTCTATATCATGACTAAGTGTGTGTGTGTGTGTCTGTGTGTGTCTGTGTTGTGTGTATGTGTGTGCATGCATGCTAGACCTAAGGCTTTAAGTCAGGGTCTGAGCACCACCCCTGAGGTTCTTTGTCAAAATGTAGAGCTCTACCACTTGAGCTACAACTTGTTTCTGACTTTTTGGGTAGTTAATTGGAGACATGAGCCTCACGGGCTTCTGCCCAAGCTGGCTTCAAACCATGATCCTCATATCTCAGCCTCCTAAGTAGATAAGGTTAGTGTGAGACACCAGAGCCCAGCATGACTAAATATTTTATGTAGCTTTTTTTTTCTCCAGTCCTGGGGCTTGAATTCATGGTCTGGGCTCTGGCCCTGAGTCTCTGAGTGCGCAAGGGTAGCACTCTACCACCTAAACCACAGCACCACTTCTGGCTTTTTCTCAGTAGTTTATTGGAAATAAGAGTTTCACACTTTCCTTTCCAGGTTTTGAACTGCGATCCTCAGGTTGCAGTTGTAGAATTACAGACATGAACCACCTGTGCACAGCAAATGTAGTTTTTTTTTTAAAAGACACGGTTTCTGCAAACATCCACACAATTAATAACTATCATATTTCTTTTCACTTTTGATTATATCAGCATTTATCTTATTGGTATTTCACATTTTAATAATTGAGAGACACTACATCAACTTTTTTGAATCATCTGCTAAAAGTAACAGAAAATCAGTTTGTTATTATTGTGTTACTCTTGTTATTATCTTACCAAGTTAAATGTTAGTTTAGCATTAGCCATTCAGTGCTTTTATGTACCTGTTTAACTACATGGTGTTTATCATCAGTTTGACTAAGGAAAGAATCACATACATATAAAACTTATTAGCCATACATGAAATATCTCCTTAAGTAGGTTCCTAAGTACATTCAATAGAAGTAGATCTTAGTGATCATTATTGAGTTTTTAGAAATTCTGAATACTTTAAAGTTTTTATGAAAAATACAATTAATCTATAGCATTCATATTTCTTATGTCTTTATGCATGTTGAACTGGAAAGGATTAATGAAGAGTGAATGTAATATCCACACTTATTCTTTCTTCAAAAGGAAATAAATTGCACAGGAAGCTGTGATTTGTTTATATCACCATGGCATACAAACCGGTCTAACCCGTGAATTCATCTGGTATCCTGACCTGATCAGCTGTTCTACTTGAATCCCATGCAAGATCTCACACACATTTGTCCATTCCTCTCAGTATTGCCTCCTCTTTACCTCCTTTGTAACCTCAGTAAGGAGTTTATTCACTGTTGGACTTCCATAATTGGATATTGAGTAAGAATATGCACA
Organism: Dipodomys spectabilis; assembly: GCF_019054845.1. NCBI lineage: Eukaryota > Metazoa > Chordata > Mammalia > Rodentia > Heteromyidae > Dipodomys > Dipodomys spectabilis. Next base: position 19,276,036 of record NW_024870817.1, on the reverse strand, counting down.
ATAAGCATGATTGTTTATCCAAAAACAAAAGATTTTGGTGATTTCCCATCACATTACTGTCCCCACATAGCTTATTAGTCTAGGAGTCTAAAAGAGTGTCTAGAAGACATAACTATTTTATCATTATATAAGTTTGTGAATGTAAACATTTAAAGAAATTGGGATTTGATCAAAACAGAGCAAAGATGGTATTGTTGGAAAAATTGTCATTGGATCTGAAATATGAGGGATAAAGACGAGTCACAGAGTTGGGAGTAAAGAGCATCAGGTTCAAGGAGAAAAGCTGCTGTGCTGTGCGTCTCCATCGTGAGAACGGGGTAGGAATGGTATGAGCTCAGAGGCTGAGCTCTTCCTTATGTGGGCCTTGTTAGGACTTCTGCTGTTCCTTTCATGTAAGAGTGCATTGCTGCTTCTTAAATGCAAAGGACTTTCCTTCTGTTTCCCTGTCTTCTGTCTTTCTAAACTGCTTTGTAACTCTTGATCAAATTGAGGGTTGAATAGAAACTTGATACTTTGGCTACAATTGTATCTTTTCAGTTTAATCTTTTAAAAGCTCTCTAGTCATTTTACTTGGATTTATTTTTCTTTTTTCTTTTAAACTCTATAACTTGTTCAATGTGAACAATTTTAGATGCCAAAATGAAACTTTCATTCTCTTTAAACATAGGAAAATAGAAAATTAAAAACATACTGAAATTTATGTAGAGTGCCACACGGCACTAATCACTTAAATTAGCATATGTTAAATGGCTGTAAGGTGTTGAATTGTACTGCCATTTTGCCTTTTTCTGGTACACAAATGCTGGGTTTTTCAGCAGTATTTTGGGATTGTTGATGATTTCCCACTTTTAGTAAGACTTTAAAATCCTTGAATCTGGTATCTATTGATAAATATTCATTTAAAAATTAGTGTAACTAATCCACACAATATGATTTTACTTCAGGAACACTCATCCTGTGCTGTCAGCTAGCATCAACACTGAGAGTTATTATGACTATAACCATATGCTGTGCATCCGCCGCTGTTTACTATCTTGCACCACTTGCAGCTGTGATTTATCGTCATTCCCAATGGTCTTTTTAATTCTGTATGTTAAACACAATGAACCAGCTGACAAAGACTCAGAAATTGTTTAATTACTTTTAATAGTTATATACTTGCAATAATATCAGATGAAATTATGAATATAAAGAAAGAATATTGTAAAAGTTTGTAATGGCAGGCTGAATGTTATCATACACACCTGTAAATCCCAGCCATGTGGAAGGCATAGGTAGGAAGATCATGATCCAAGTTTGTCCTTGGATCAAAACATGACACCTCATTTTAAAAAATAACTGAAAGCAAAGCACTGGGGCATAGCTCAAATGATAGAGCACCTGCCTAACTAGCATTAGTCCCTGAAGTTAAACTTCAGTATTGCTAAAAACTAAAAAAAAAAATGAAAATGAAAATTAAGTATCTCAAAATATATCAAAAATAGTGCTCTATTTGGGCTTTAATACTAGATTTAAATTTTTAATGATATCATGTTTTATTATACAATATAAGGGCCAAGTAAGAATTATTCATTTAAGTATTTACATTTTTAAATTATTTCTCCCAAAATCTTATAAAAATGAGCACAAATAGTTCTACCTTTGTTCATATCAGTAGATAAAATTTTAAATAGACTTCTGTTAATATGGCTGGAAGTCACTTCTGACTAGTCTTATTTTAGGAAATTGATTTCTTCATTATCTACTTATTCAGGGAAATTGAGTCTATTTTTCAGTTTTATTGAGTTTTGCAGCTATGCAATAAAATCAACCAACAGAGTGCTCACATTAAATAATTTAATGCTTTTAACTGTGGCCACTTATTTTTCTCCAGATGGAAATTCAATTTTTCCTTCTAGGTGTTCTGTTTCCTGTTCTATGGGTAGGTTCTCTCAAAAGCAAACTAATTTTTAAGGGATATAGGATTACCATCTAAACAAAGACTTAGTTAACTATTCACAAAGATTAATAAAATAAAACTTTTTGTCTCAGAATTAGAACTTTAGACCCTAGGAAAGGTGACCAAGTAGAGAGGCAAAAACCAAATTGCAATGAAACCAGGATTATTTGGGAGACCTAGATGGAAAACTAAACACATAGTTATACCATATGCACTCCATTTTCAATATTGGGATGTAAAATCCATGGCTGTCTAGGAAAAGTTAAATAGAAGCAACATTCCTCCAGGTATGAGATGTAGATATAGATTTAGGGAAGAATGCCAAGGCATTTGCTGAAATTAGGTAAGAATGTGTTTAAAAGTTATATCATAAATCCATTCACAGGCTTCATTCTTTAGACATCCAAAAACTTGCCAGTTTTATATAATAATTTCATATTTAATCTTTAAAATTAAAGCCATTATTTATTTACTTGTTTATTTTTTATATAGATTCATACTATGCTGCTCAGACTGGGCTCAAATGCACACTAATCCTGCATCAACCTCCCAAATAGCCATAATTATAGACATGCATCTCAGCCCACAACTTCTCAGACATTTATTGGTTATTTACATTTTATCTTCTACTTGTTACCTGTTTATAACTTTAGCTGACTTCCAATGGAGATCCTTTTCTAATTGTTTTATCAAAGTTCTTATATCCTAAATATTAATTTCTGCTTTACTCAGCTGGTCATTTTCCTCTCAAATTTTGTTAAATTATATTTTGCATTCATATACATTATGGATACACTTGATCTTATATAATATTGATCATAGCATAGCTAGGATTACAGGTGTGAACTACCAGTGCCCAGCTCCGAAGTCCACACTTTTACACAATTTTATACTGCTTCAAAAGTAATGTGAGTAACTAATATTTTTTATTTAGATACAGTAAGCATTTGAATTTCCTTCCATTAATTCATTTAATTCTCTCCACAATTCTGTGAAATAGGGCCATATTTTTATGCATATTTTTGTTAGCAGCTAAATAAAGGTGAATTTTTGGTGAAGCTTGACTCTTCCTGACATCACTGCAATAACCTTATTGAAACAAAGCTGTAAGTGCTGTGACTGTAGGCATTGGGTTAATGGTATCCTGCTGCTTGCCTTTCAGATGGCCATGGAGATTAAGTGAAATCCTGTAGGAAGCCAGATGTTCTGAGAATATTCTATACTACTATTTTTTTAAGTGCTATTCCCTCTGCTTTTGGCTGAATCTTGGAATTTTTTTCCTATGAAGGAAACTGTATTAATAGAAGTCAAATCTAAAATAGTTCTTTGAAAAAATTCTTTGGAAATGAAAATTGCTCATAGCTTTTTATGTGCTAATTCAGCAAATATTCTTCCCTTCTATTAGTAACCAATAAGACATATCGATGTAATGTTATAACATTCTAAATAACATAATATTCTTCTCTTCTATTTAGTAACCAATAAGATATATCGATATAATGTTAAGACATTACAAATAACATTATAAATAAGATAAAATGTCAGATGAAAAACAACATATTTAAAAGATTGTGTTTCAAAGCAGTTGATTAAACTTGTCATGCATGTGTATACACACATACGCATTTAGATATAAATTTGTATATGTGTATACATCTGTATATCTACATAAAATTTCGTGTACCATTTTCAAATGTGGTAGTTGTCCATCCTGTTTTTCAATGTGTTTTTCCTGTGTTTAAATGTTGTTTCTTAAGAATCACTTATAACTTACTACATTTTTTTCTGGTTTAAATCCCAAACTGTTTGAAATTTTCCATGTGTATGTTCAATGTATTTGGAGAATACAAGCTCCAAACGTCTTTTGTGTCGAATTTGGAACATAAAATGAGCTCTCAACTGCTGTGTATTTACTTTGGTCATCATGAACAAACCTCATTTTTTACTCAGATTTAATTTTATCATAATGTTTATGTTAGTTACAAAAGTAAACATGTGGTGGTTTTAAAAGGAGATACGTTTTTATTAGCTTCCCTCATTGTTTACCTAACTGATCAGGCTGCAGCTCTCACTTTCCTTGCTACATGTGTTGATTAATGGCTCCTTGAACTTGTTCCAGGGTATACTGATTATGGTCAGAACACTTCAAAGATGATTTATTAATTGTGTTTGCAACTCAAAATAAGTAAATATTAACCATAAGCATTATTATGTATTTGCCAGTAAAATCAGGAATTAACATTTTAAAGTAAACTTTGTCTGAGTTTAACCTATATAGGAAGTACAAGACATTTTATTTTTAAAACATATTCAATATTAGTAATAGCTTTATGGCCTTTCAAACCACTATTATTAAATGCTTAAGAATCTTTATCTTGTGAGTGAACACGTTACATTCTATTTTAACAAAATCTGAAGATAATATGTTTTGAAGCAGCTTACAAGGGTGTTGTTCAAAAATGTGAATTTCCATGTTTATAATTTACCCTGGGAGCAACCCTTACTCAAACCCCAAGTTGTTACATGTATATAAATGTCAAATTACTGAAAATCTTAGATTTTGTTTAAAAATAAATTTAATAGGAGTCTATTATAAACTTTCACGTAAACAGAATTTATTGTAGCAATGTACAGTGGCTCATGCCTGTAATCCTAGCTACTTATGTGGTAGGATTGCGAAGATCGTGGCTTGAGGCCAGCTCTGCCAAAAAGTTAAGGACCCCATCTCAACCTAAAAGCTGGATGTAGTTGGGGTAGATGCCTGTCACTGCAGCTACAGAGGAAGCATTCTAGAGGATCATGGTCTGGATAATGTAGCAAAACTAGAGGCCCCATTTGAAAAAAACTAAGGCAAAAAGGGCTTGGGCTCAAGGGTACAATTTTTGCCTAGCAAGTTCAAAGCTCTAAATTCAAACCCCAGGACTGCCGTTAAAAAGAATAAATGAAGAAAAAATGAAAAAGAAAAGGAATTTATTATGTTTCATATGTAAACGGATAATAATTATCAGATATGTAAATTGATAATTGTTATCCTTTCAGCCATGTTATACTTTAGGCACTCTAACAAGGTTGGATAATGTGTAAATAGTCATTATAACTGTTTAATGTCATTATTTCTCAAAAGAAATGTCTACCTGCTGTAACTTGTATTTCAATATCTTAAATTATTTTATTATTTTGTATAGTGAGATAGTTAAGTTTTTTAAGTTTATATTATATCTATTATAATTAAATGTAAAATAAACAATTTTAGATATTAAAATATGACAAAATAAAAATTATATCCCACTAGAAATAAAATCTTTTACCACACTTGAAATGAAAGATATCTTATGTGTTCTAAATAAAATACTAGTCATGCCCAAGTAAGGTTTGAGTCTATTAGTATTATTTAGTGGTTAACTGGAGATAAGATTCTCATGCACATTCCTGTGGAGACTGACTTTGAACTGTGATTCTCAGAATTCAGTCTCCTGAGTAGCTGAAATGATAGGTTCAGCCACCAGTACATGGCTGCATTTCACTTATGTGTGTGTGGTATGTGTGTGTGTGCCTGTCCTGGAGAATAACCTGTGTGCTATTCCTGAACTTTTTGCTCAAGGCTAGACCAACACTTGAACCAACATAACTTTACTTTCAGCTTCTTTGGTAGTTTACTGGAGAAGAGTCTCATGGACTTTCCTGCCTGGGTAGCTTTGAATTGCAGTTCCCAGATCTCAGCCTCCCAAGTAGCTAGGATTACAGGAATGAGTCAACAGTGCCCAGCAAGCTGCATGTTACTTTTAAACCATATAAAAATGTTAGAAATTTTCCTGTTTCTAGTCATTTATACCTCACATATACACACACACACATATTTTTTTGTTGGTTAATTTAAGAACTAGATATAAGTCTGTTTTTGGAAGTTGGAATCTAACTCAGAGCCTTGTAGTTGCTAGAAAGATGTTCTACCACTGGAGCCATGCCATCAGTCCTTTTGTCATTTCTGAGATAGCATCTCATTCTATGCTGCCTGGGGTTGCACTCTTTGTACTTGTGCCTCTTTGGGTCTCTGGAGATGACAGTTATTTGTAACCATGCCTAGTTATTGTGCGTCCCAGTAGCTGGGATAAAAGGCATATGGCACCTTACACAGTCATTGGTTGAGAGGGAGGCCTGATAATGCTTTTTCCAGGCTGGCCTTGAACTGTAATCCATGATCTTCACCTGGTAAGTAGGTAGGATGATAAACTTCAGCCATTGTTCCCGCCTTTGTAATTACTTTTAATTAGGCATTCCAGCTCTACCTGAGCTTATTACATAACATGGCCTCATTATCACACTATAATTATTTCATTGGTATATTTCTATAATTACCTCTGTCCCTCCTCTAAAGAAAGTACCTGATCTATCTTATTTGGTATTATGGCTCCAGTACTAAACACAGTGTTCGGTATTTGGAGGATAGTCTTTTAAACAGCTTGTAAGGCTGTTTCCTTTCCTGTTCTGTTTTTTTTTTTTTTTAATTTTTCCTTTTCTGAAGTTATTATGTGTTCCCAACAACTTATATGGAGGACTCTAAAAATGTACTATAAACCTGAATGACCATGTTATCATTCAGAGAGAACACTGAGGTTTCCATCTACCTTTCTTACCCTCTTAAAAAAAGGGAACAGATACAATTTTTTAACAGTTTGCATGTTTTATGGTACATTTTATTGTTAATAAAAAGTAAATCATGATAAGTAGGAAGTTATTTTAGGACATTTCTGTGATTACTCTGTGAAAAGCAGTAATAACAAAAGAAATCAAGTAGGAGATTTTACCATATCCTATGTAAATAAGAAATGTTAGAGATTTTACAGTAGTCCAGGTGAAAGTTGGTAGTAACTTAGGTGACTTGGAGAAATAGAGGCATTCCTAAATCCTAAGTGTGTGTTACCAGTCGAATTGCGAGGACTCACTGGCTTCAGTTTAGAGACTAGGGTAAAGAGGGGAATCAGTAGGAATTCCCATCTTAAGTTTGGTAAGCTAGATGTAATGATGTAGTTTGCAAACAGGGATAGGACTGTCAAAGAAGCATATTTACTAAACAATAAAAGGAATTCTGTTTTGGCTAGATTAAGTTTAAAAAACATCCATATCAAGATATAGGAGTCTCAAGTTCCTGGGATAAATGAGATTTAGAGATAAAGATTTGTGACTCAGACATTTGGAACTTTTGATTATTATCTTAAAGGAGAACAGATAGCTGGGGTAGATTTTTTTTTTTCTTGATAATTCATGAGTGAATTCTAGTGTGTAAAGTTAAAGAGAGCTGTTACTGTAGTACTAGATCCCCATGTTTTATTGTCCGATGGTGACCACATATATGGGGGGAAAAGGTAGTTGGAATTTGAATTTATATATATGTAATATATATATATAATATATATGTGAGAGAGAGAGGGGAAGGAGGAAGGAAGGGAGGAAAGAAGGAAGGAAGGAAATAGAACAAAAGAAAGAAGGAAAGAAAGGAAGAAGAAAGAAAGAAAAAAGGGAAAAGGATACTAGGAGAACAGCCTTACACCAATATAATTACGCTATTTAAATCACACTTTAATTTGAGTTCTTTTTGTATAGTTGGACCTTACATATACATGTATAGTCAAAGAGTCAAACAATTTATTCAGAGCCTTTTAAGTCATAGATTCTGATTTCGTACTCTAGTCAGTAGGGAAAATAAAGATACCTTAAAAGAAATAGAGCATTTATTTGGGTAACTGTGATAGTCATTAGTTCTGTTCACCAAATGTTTCCAGCTCTCTGCCTCTGGATACAAGATAAAATTACACTTCATGGCTATATTTGAATGAGGCTATTAGACTAGTTGTTGCCAGCAAGTTTTGATTAAAACTGACATGTATAACTTCCCAGCCAGAGAACTTTCTTTCCTTCTGCCTTACTGGCTGGCAATGTTGGTGGCTAGCCTGTCATTGTAAGTTAAGGAATGAGGACAGCAGGGAGTAGAGCCTCCAGGCCATCTGTGATAAACAGCATGAATAAGAAATTAAATCTTTGTTTAAAACTACTGAGATTTATGGTGTTTGTTACTGCATATAATCTAATGGATTCTGACTGTTAGGATACAGAAACTTGTCTAAATATGGCATATTCTTAGTACCATCGCATTCCTCTGTCCTAAAAACAAACACTAAACAAAATGTGTTAAATGCTTGTTACCACTGCTCTGAAGTGAATATTGACTCAGAATAGAGGATTAGAGAAAGTCCATTGCCTAGCTTTGTTAGCAGATTTATAAACATAGAATTTATTTTTGGATGATGTAATTTGGGCATTTTGTTTTCTCCCAGTGCCAGTGTATGTGAAGTTACCCATTGTATTTACCAATGTAATATGGAAACTTTAAGTCAACTAAAGATTCTCTGATAATTTCAAAAAGAAGGATAAGAATCTAGTTTAATATAGAATAGACAGCATTTTGAACTCATTTTTCAAACAGGTGGTAAGAACAACTTTTATTAGTCACAGAACTATTTAACAAATGCTCTTTCACAAACTCATACTGTGCCAATTGGGCAAAAGGAGTCAAAGCCCTATCCAAAAGGTTAAGAGAGAAAACAGCGATTTGACATCACTTCACCCCACCTAATGACTTCACTTTCCATTTGACTTGTTTGCTGTCTGGCTTATTCATTGAACTAATATATAGATATAGATATAGATAGATGGATAGATAGAGAGATACTATTATATGTACATATATATATGTATATGTATGTTTACACTAACCAAATTTGAAGCTGTATTCTTCATTCTCACTAAACATACAGACATTAGCCACAATGCAGATGATCTAGAAACATTAATTGAATGATTTTAGTCATAGAATTTGTGAGACAGAGATAGAACAAGGTAGTACTTTCTACTCCTTTACTTCATATTTAAATAATGTCTGTCTTCATCCATTTGTGATAGTAAGACAAAATCTCACATTTTAGGTTAATCTTTTCTTTATTATCTTGAAGTAGTTGTACAAAGGAGTTAGCATTCAGTGAGTCAGTTTACAAATACAAAACTGTTGTCAAGGTTCTAGATTCTTTTGAAGTCCATATTTAAGGTGTTGACATTCATTGTCTGGTGAGGGCCTTTGTGCCGAATCTTTGCATAGTAAAAGAGGTCAGGGCTGGGTCTTAACATAGTAAAAAGAGAAAGACTGGGTTCCATTCAGCCCTTCTGAAAGACACTAATCCGCTAATAAGAACAGAGTCCTCAGGATTGAATCACTTCCCCCAAGTCCTAATTCTCAATGTTCCCATAATGGGGATTAAGTTTCAACAAGAAATGTAAAAGGAAAATTGTCATTCAAGTAACTGTAATAGCTTTAGCCATTATTTACTTATAAATTAGATACAAATTTTGTTTTTGGGGGGAGTTTGTGTTTTGTTTTGTTTTTGCCGGTGCTGGGGCTTGCTCAGGCCTGGGTGCTGTCCTTGAGCTCTTTGGCTCAAGGCTAGCACTCTACCATCCGGGTTTTTGATGGTTAATTGGAGATAAGAGTCTCCGAGAGTTCCCTGTCCAGGCTGGCTTTGAACCACCATCCTCAGATCTCAGCCTCTTGAGTAGCTAGGATTATAGATATGAGCCACCAGCACCCTGCAAAGAGGATGTTTTATTCACAGTCAATGTCTATTTCCAATAACTTTTCTTCACAATTTCTTCTTTTTTTTGAAGGGCAGGGTAAGGGGGGGAAGGGGAGGGAGGAGTCGGGTGGGGCTTGAACTCTGAGCCTGGGTGCTATTCTTCAGCTCTTCAGCTCAAGGCAAGTCCTCTACCACTTGAGCCACAGTGCCACTTCCAGTTTTCTGATAGCTTATTGGAGACAAGGGTCTCCCGGACTTACCTGCCTGGGCTGGCTCTGAACCATGATCCCCAGAGTTCAACCTCCTTAGTAGCTATGATTACAGGTGTGAGCCACCGACGCCCGGCCACAGTTTCTTTTTCATCCTTTATCTACTCTACACTAATATATGGAAAGAATCTCCTCTATGCCTTCTAAAGTTAAAAAAAAAATACTACTCCATTCAAAAAGATGTCATAATTGAGTACAATGATGTATACCTGTAATTCTACCTTTGGAATGGGCAGGGCTAAGTCAAAAAGATCATGATTGCAAGGACAGCCTGGGTTACATAGCAAGACCTCATCACACTCAAAACTAATAGTAATAAGGAAAAATATTTTATGATGATTTGTTACGAAAGTGTCAGATGACATGATCTTGTATTTAAAGAATCCCACGGACTCCACTCCCAAATTACTAAAGCTGATTGGAAACTTTGGCAAAGTACTGTAAGGTCCTGGATAGTGAGCAGACTCCACCCTCCTCGCAGCAAAGTCTCTGCCCAGTACCTGTGTTACCTAGGCAACAGGCACACCTGGAAGAGATCACATCTGAATTTGATGTGGCCACACCTTTCTCCTCCCATTCCCTAGAAAGGCCTAGCCCAGGCCCAGAAGCTTTTTCTAGCTCTTTCCCAGCTCTTTCTCAGCTCTCTCTCTTTCCCAGCTCTCTCTTTTTTCTCAGCTATTTCCTTCTCAGCTCTTTCCCAGCTCTCTTAGCTCTTTTTCCCAGCTCTCTCTCTTTCCCAGCTCTCTTTCCCAGCTCTCTCTCTTTCCCACCTCTTTTCCCAGCTCTCTCTCTTTCTCAGGTCTTTTCCAGGCCTTTCCCAGCCATGTGGAGTGCCAACCTGGCCTGGTCCCAGCAGGTCTACTGAACAAACCAACCCCTTACCTGAATACCACGTGCGTGGTGCTGTTCTTACTCGGCTACCTCTTTTTAAAAACCTAACAAGTAGCAGGGTATAAAATTAACACTGAAAAATCAATGGCTTTTCTGTATGCCAACAATGAAAAGGGAGGCTGAAATCAGGAAAGCAACTCCATTCATAATAGCCCCAGAAAAAATAAAATACCTAGGAATTAACTTAACCAAAGAAGTGAAGGACCTCTATGATGAAAACTTTAAAAACCTGAAAAAGGAAATCAAAACAGAACTTAGAAAGTGGAAAAACCTTCCATGCTCCAACATCGTGAAAATGGCAATACTTCCCAAGGCTATCTACAAAGTCAATGAGATACCTGTCAATATTCTAATCTCATTCTTCAAGGAAATAGAAGAGGCTATCCAAAAATTAATATGAAACATTAAAAGACCCCGAATAGCAAAAATGATCCTTAACAGAAAGAACAGTGCTGGAGGAATATCAATACCAAATTTTCAAACTCTACTACAAAGCCATAGTAATCAAAACTGCTTGGTACTGGCACAAGAAGAGACATCAGGACCAATGGAATAGAACTGAAAACCCAGAAATGAACCCACAGACCTATAGCCATCTAATCTTCGATAAGGGAGCTAAAAAAATAGAATGGAAGAAAGACAGCCTCTTTAGTAAATGGTGTTGGCAAAATTGGTTAATCACTTATAGAAAACTAAAGCTAGATCCTTATATATCACCCTGCACCAGAATCAACTCCAAATGGATCAAAGACTTCGGAGTCAAAGCAGACACCCTGAAAACATTACAGGATAGAATAGGAGAAACCCTAGTTCTCCTTGGCACAGGCCGAAATTTTCTTAATAGAGACCCAGAAACACAACAAATCAAAGAAAGGTTGGACAGATGGGATTACATGAAGTTGCAGAGCTTCTGCATGACAAAGGACATAGCTAGCAAGATCAATAGAAAGCCCACAGATTAGGAGAAGATCTTCACTAGCATACAACTGACAAGGGTCTCATATCTAAAATATACCTGGAACTCAAAAAAATCCCCCAACAACAAATCCTCAAAGAAACAACTGCTTACTAAATAAGTGGGCTAAAGACTTACAAAGAAACTTCTCTGAAGAAGAAAGAAGGATGGCTAATAGATACATGAAAAAATGCTTACCTTCTCTAGCCATAAAAGAAATGCAAATCAGAACAACACTGAGATACTACCTCACCCCAGTTAGAATGGCTATAATCAAGAACTCTAATAACAACACATGCTGGAGGGGATGTGGACAGAAGAGAACCCTTCTATTCTCTATTGAGAGGACATTAACTTTTAATTTACTAAAGCCCCATTACTAAAGTTTGGGGGGTTGTTTGTTTTTTGGCATTTGCGTTTGCATTCCACTGCTTCCTTATATCTAACCATTTCTTTTAGTGTTCATCATTGATAACAGTAAACTGTACAGGAAACCTTTGGTATCAGCAAGTATACAATTTCAATATAATTGTTCAGTATGCATATACTTCAGTCTTCTGTGATTGGTCAAATGTGCTTATACTGTATATACTATAATAGATCTGACTATCCATAACTTGAGACCTCATGGAGTAGGCTACATTATTATAGTGTTTGAAGTGATTTTGAAAAATTCTTCAGTATACTGAAGTTATCCCAGGGTGGAACCTTGTGGTTTTCTTATTTCATTCCTTTTTCTGTTATCCACCCAACTTACAAATGGATATTCTTAATCCTCACTTCTTCCATTTCTGTCTATGTACTTGGTGTATCCATCATTGCATTGTTTCTTAATTTTTCCTTTGAATGAAAACGAATATTTTGAAATGCCAGACTCTAAAATTTCGTTATGTAGAAAAATTGGCAAAAAATTAGGACATTAAAACAGGTTTAAAATGTATATGACATTCATTGCTTCTTCAATTACTGTTTTATTCACCAATTCATTAAATATGTATATTCACTTAGATTTAAAATTTGGAAATGAACTAAACTGACCCAAATCATATTTTCCTTCATTTTGGCATCTAGAAGGAAGACATTAGATACATGTTCCATCTGCCCCACCTTCCTTCTCAGACATGAATGTATTTGTGAAGCACCCTGTTTTGTATTTTAGGATCTTAACTCATCTCTGAGCTATCTTGCTATGATGACAGTGTCCTGTCCCCCTCCCCCCACCACACACACACAAAGTGTAATGGCTTTGGGTAATAATTTTACTCATGAATATATCAGGATCTTCCCACAGTACTTTTTATTTTCATTGTAATGTTGATATTGCAAATTGGGTATCCAGTTGAAAATCCTTCAGAAATAACATGAGATGATTTATTTCAAATAAAGAAAAATAAGAAAGTTAAGAAATATCATTCATTCCCAACCAATGACCTACCTACTTTCACCCCCACAGACTAAATAGTCCATAATGCAAGACAATGAAAACAAATATATAGGGAATTTTTATTTAAGGTCGATATGACATAGTTACTATTGGTTATCCTTTTAATGAAAAAGAAGGGCTCTGTAGATCATTCATCTCATTTTGTGTTTAATTATTACAATAAGAAAAAGAAATTAATATGCTCACTAACAACTCTATAATTAACCCTACAATATTATTCTGTGATTCACAAAGTAAGGAAAAAATTTAATATTTTAAGTATTATATATGGAACACTTTATTTAAATGAATTCTAATTTAAATTATACTTGCTAAGGTAATTCTTATAAATACCATATGCAAAAGATTTAGGTGACTTTAAAAACTATTACATTAGGGCTATCATGCATTTGTTCTTATAATTAAGCACAGACTCTTACAGATTTGAAAATGCAGTTGGAGCTGGGCAGTGGTAGCTCATATACTAGCTACTCAGGAGGCTGACACCTGAAGGCTTGAGGTTTGAAGCCAGTCCAGAAAAATTGTCTGTGAGATTCCACCTCACACATAGTCACTAAAAGCCTAAACTAGAGTTGTGGTTCAAATGGTAGAGCTCCATCTGAATAAGCATAGGAGCCACTGCAGTTCAAACCTACAGTACTACTAAAAAATGGAGTTAGATTTGTAAGTGAGCCTATAATCAAATATATTTTTTATGAATTAACTTTTAATATATTTTAACCAATAGCACATTCATGTATAGAAATAACTCATCAGTAAACATTCACTATTAAAATTTCTTGAGACATATTTTGATTAAAGTTTTAAGTTAAATACTTGTTATTATGTATTTACAGAGTCATCATATAACCAGATTCTTTTCTAACTAGTATTGTTTTCTAGAATACTAGTTCTAGAATACTAGTTTTCTAGATAGTATTCAAAACAGACATACACACTTTACTTCATTTAGTTATATCCAAACTGAGAGAGAAATACAAGAAGAATAATTAAAAATGAAAAATATACAGAATTTCTTGATTATTTATTTGATAGATTAGGCTAGAACCTTTTGCATTTTATGGATTATACTACTGATTTTTTTTCTTAATATATATATATATTATTAGAAAGATACTGTACAGAGGGGTTACAGTTTCATGAGCAAGGTAATGAGTCTATTCCCTGTTGAGCATTGTTACTCCCTCCTTTCCTCCCTTTCCTCCCCGCCTCTTCAGCTCCTCTCTCCCCTCCCCCCCAAAGCTGTAAAGTTCATTTTCAACATGGTGTCTTGTACATCTCATTGTTACAATGGGTCCTCCTGTATCCATATTTCAGCATTTTGTTGTTTCCCTTTACCTCCCCAAATTACAAAAATGTATATACAAGATGCAGGACACTGGAATCAAATACAGTGACAACAGGGATTGTACCATGGGGGAAGAACATACAAAAAAAGCAAAAAAATCACATAGTACATTATAAGTACATTAAAAAGAACAGCAACAAATATAAAACCTCTTGTGTCCCTATCTTGGGGTTCATTTCACTTAGCATCAGGTTATATGGTCATATGCACATAGCTTTTGACCTCTTCTGCTTGTCCTAGACATATACTAGTTATTGTAGATAAGAGAAACCATGGGACCTATGTTTCTTTGGGCCTGGCTTACTTTACTTATTATAATTTTTTCCAAAACCTTCCATTGCCTAACAAATGGGGCAGTATCATTTTGATGGAGGCATAAAATTCCACTGTGCATATATTTTTCTTGATCCATTCATCTACTGAGGGGCATCTGGGCTGGTTCCATATCTTAGCTATGGTAAATAATGCTGTGATAAACATAGTTGTGCAGGTAGCTTTAGTATGGCCTTGTTTGTGATCATTTGGGTAAATGCCTAAAAGTGGGATTGCTGGGTCATAGGGGAGCTCTATGTGTAGTCTTTTGAGGAAACTCCATACTGCTTTCCAAAGTTATACCACTAATTTTTAACCTCTACAAACAAGTACATTTACCCTAGGATTCCCTATATATTAAATAAAGAAAGTTGTAGGATACATACATAATAAAAACAGTAAGTTTCATATATTTTCTGTTGGCACTATAATGAACAGAACAGTTACTGTTAAGAGTGCTTGTCTCTGGTGAGTGTAGGAGCTGGAATTGATGAGGGAAGATATCTCAATGAGAAGTTTAACCTTTTCTGAAATACAATCTGATTGTATTCAAGCATGTCTGGTAAAAATGTTCTTTTAACTTTAAGAAATTAACAGGTATACCTTTTTTAGTTCCTGACTATGCCAGGCAAGAATAGTGAAG
The DNA here is from genome assembly GCF_019054845.1 of Dipodomys spectabilis. Classification (NCBI taxonomy): domain Eukaryota; kingdom Metazoa; phylum Chordata; class Mammalia; order Rodentia; family Heteromyidae; genus Dipodomys; species Dipodomys spectabilis. Next base: position 19,260,613 of record NW_024870817.1, on the reverse strand, counting down.
GTATACGGTAGACACTGTAATTTTGTAAATAATAAAAACACGTCATGGGAATAACTACGTAATATTTTTCATCAGTTGTTTTGACCTACTAGCTTGTAGAAACAAAGGAATTGAAAGTAAGCATCTTGCCAGAATAATTCTGATTTGTTCATAGTTTTGGGAAATATTCAGCAAAGAAATATTGGCAGTGGTGCCATATTGTGCAACAAATTAATATCAATTGAGATGAAGGGGTTGTTTGTTTCATTACAATGACCTTGATAAATTAAAAGTAATAAATTTAGTTGAAAACCATGAGGATGTTCTTGTAATTCTGAGTTGTACTTTTTTTTTTTCTGGTCTCTTTGGAATTTCCTCTGGGCTTTATTCAGAGGGGCGGAGGCAAGGTCTGTGATTCCCTCCACTGTCACTCCACCCTCCTGGAATGTAGCAACTGATTTTCAAAGGTTAACAACATGGCTTTTCAAAGGAACTTGTTATTTCTTTTTATTCAAAGCGTACTTGAGTTAAAAGTAGGATTCGTGTAAGGTACTTCTGCCCTTGGCATATTTTACTGCAGAAAAGCTAATCGATCCAGGCTTTAATTCTTGGTTAGTAAGATAATATTCATAACTGGGTGAGGTTCTAGAGATGGAATAACTTGGCAAAACACATCTCTGACTAAAATCTAAATGCCACCCTTGGGACCAACTATGAATTGGTCTGTCTGTGTGAATTTCAGTTTCCTTTCTCAACTAATCAACTAAAGTCTGCAAATGTCTAAAAGAAGCTCCCTTTCACAGTTTTGTTCTGACCTTTCTAGCTTACACATTTGCTTTTCTGGCTGTCAGTTTGTAACCTTTATTCTAGGACCAAAGCAACCAACAGTAGTTGCTCAGTGCCTCTCTGGTTTAATTTTCTAAGATGCATTTTTAATAATTTGGGAAGAACCTCTATCTTAGTGATAGCATTAATAACATGGCAATTATAGCCAACAGTTACCTAGCTTTGTTTATATACCACACAGAGTCTGTTTAATATGCAATAATTTTGCAAAATGGCGCCAAGACATGAACAAACAGAAATATGAGGTAGGCACTATGTCTTATCATACACAGCAAAATTAAAAGAAAAGAAAAGATTTAAATCATGTTCAGGTAATATACTCCAAGAAAAACCTACCCAATAGTAAATCTTACTCTAAAGTGCTAACAAACAGTAAGAATTAAAGGGATACGTTGCTGTCAAACTTATTCCTCATAACATCTCAGTTTCCTCTTGTTTGATTTTTGCTATAACTTAAACAGATACAAGTTGGACTGCTGAAAGATAATTAATGTTAGTTTTCCTGGTATTTTCCTGGTTTTAAAGGCTATATCATATGCTATTTTTTAAGTCTTCATATTACTCTGATTATCTGCCAATCATATCACGATGCTGTGAAAATGCTCTGAAATATTGACCTTTGATAAGTAAAACAATGTCAGTATACATTTACAGGGTTGAAAAATTGAAAATCAGTTCTATTCAGCCAAAATTATTTTAGGCTGAGTATGGTAGAACAGGCTTATGATCACTGTAGGGGAGAGGTAGGAGGATCATAGTTCAAAGCTAGTCCTGGCAAAATCACTAGGAGACCTCGTCTGGAAAGCAAACTAAAAGCAAATAGACTGGTTATATAGTGTGAGTTGTAGAGGACTTGACTGGCAAACATAAGGTCCTGAGTTCAATCCTTGATACCTAGATAGATAGATAGATAGATAGATAGATAGATAGATAGATAGATAGATAGATAAAATCAACCTTAATGAAATAACACTTATGAGTCAGGCACCAGTTGTTTACATCTATGACCATAGCTACTCATGAAGTATAGATTGAGAGAATCATTATTTCAAGACCATTTGAGACATAAAGTTTATAAGACCTCATCTCAACCCCAATCACATATTTCACAATGTTGAATTTTCCTTCTCCTTAGCAAAATCAATATATCGTTCTTACACATTATCCATGACAACCTGATAGGCTTCTTTAGTAAAGGCTAGATATTTCCAGAGATGGTAATGTTTTGCTGTCATGGTATTCTACATTCAGAACCTCTAGACCACATATTAAAATTCCCATTCAAGTGTTCCTATTTCTGGGCTTCAGTGGCTATTACTTCTGGTAAATGCATCTCAGCTGTTACTTTTGAAGTTCACTTGCCACTAGGTGTTATAATGATTATGTGTTCTGCAAGCTTATTAACTGATACATGAAAAGATTGAATTTCAATTCTTTAATTTTGTCTTACAAAGATAGTAGTGAAGAATATATTTTTTATTGTGAAAATACTCTACAGAGGGGTTACAATTACATAGACAAGATAATGAGCACATTTCTTATCAAGCATTGTAGTCTCCTCCTTTGGTTCCCCTTCCCATCCCTTCCCATCCTCCCCCCACTCCCCCTACTGAATCCTCCCCCCCCCCCACCAAAGTTGTAAAGTTCGTTTTCGACATAAACAACTTGTACATCTCATTGTTGCAATGGGTCCACCTGTATCCCTATTTAAAAGATTTTTTTATCATGAAAGGAAAGCTAGACATCTCCCTTGTGTCATAAATTAAATTTAATACATAAAAATTTAAAGTCAACATACTAACTGACTAGGTATTTTCTTGTAATTGAAAAATTATTAAAATTGAATAATATATATCATATGAGGTCATTGTAAAGTAGATTACATTTGCCTAATATTTAAATAGAGAAAAAAGAAAATATGTATATTTTGTTCATTTATAAATATTTATTTTATGAATACTGTGTCTTTAGTACTGATTCTTCACTGTACTATGAGATTTATAAAGATTTTCTGCTAAAGTCAAAATTGTTTTATGTTAATAACTTATAAAGCATATTATTAGGGTATACCCTGTCAATTTCTTGTCTGAAAAATAACTCAAAAGAATCAGTTTCACTTTATCTAATGGTTACATATACCAAAAAATTTCATTGAGAGTTCTTGAGAATACATGTAGCACCTTAGTTTAGGGATTTTATAAAAACAAAGAAGTAATATTTTCAGTACAGTGTTCTTTTTTCTAATCCACATAAGTTAAGTTTTATCCTTTTGTCATTATTTATGATTTTATTGCTATCAAATTTATAACGTGCTATAAAATTAACACTTCTTATGAATAGTAAGTAAAATCTATTCTTCCTTAGATATTATGTATCAGTTTACAAAAGGAAAGGTAGTATACTCACAAAATCAGCACTTTATTGTATTTTATATTTTATTCAATTTGTATAGGTTATGAATAGATACAATATGAATTGGTTTAAATAGAATATAAAATGAACTTTCTGGCAGCTTTAATTCTCTTAAGTTATCTATGTATGTATAGCACAAATACATGAAATGTGTGAAAACTCTCAAAGCAAGACAAAATGAAACAAAAAATGATGAGAAGCATCATATTGACCTAGAAAACTTCAGACAGATTATTTGAAGACCTGATTTCTAAGCCTTGGTTATACTAGTTTTGTATAGTTTGGAGTTTGCTTATACTTGTCTCTCTTTTCAATATTTCATCCATAAATTGGAATCTTGTTCACGATTATTAGTAGGAGTACTTTGAGATTATACATTACTTCTGTAGTTTAGCCCACAGCAAACCTATGTAATAATGCAATTATGAAATTTATAGATTTTTTAATAGATCACATGCCTTTAAAATTTGTCTGAAATTTTCTTTCATTTTTTTCTGTATTCTGTATGGGTAAGGATAAGAGAACAACAATGAGAAATCAAGTACTTTTTTCTAAATAAAGTAGTATTGCTTTTCTTATTTCGAGCTTTATTACTGGGATGACACTTATGTTAAATGGACAGATACTTGTGTAGGATAATTCTTGGGTCGCAAACTAGAATATCTTTCCTCATACTTCATCTATCAATGTTCCACAATGGATGCCTCTTTCTTTTGTTTTAGGTTAAGCAGCCAGACTATCCCTTTAAAACTCATGAGCATCTATTACTTCACTGCATCATCTTAATTTGTCATAGATTCTTTATGACATCTGACTCAGAGACACTATAGTAGAAAGAAAGAAAGAAAGAAAAAAAGAAAGAAAGAAAGGAAGGAAGGAAGGAAGGAAGGAAAAAAGAAAGAAAGAAAGAAAGAAAGAAGGAAAGAAAGAAAGGAGGAAAGAAAGAAAGGAGGAAAGAAAGAAAGGAGGAAAGAAAGAAAGATGGCAAGAAAAAAATAACTAGCTCCCCAGTCATTACACAGGAAAGATAAATGTTGCTCTTTGGAGAGATGGATAGATAATAGATAGAGCAGATAGATATAAATCTTTATTTCTGTATTGTCATAATCATTGTATATGGTGTGTGTGTGTGTGTGTGTGTGTGTGTAGAGGATGGTATTCTATGGCGTAAGGTAAGATGAAGGACTGTGTACATCCTATGGATGAGATACAAAAAAGTGAATCAAAACTATCAAGCTTTGTCCAGAAAAATATAATTTCCCTATTTTTTATATGATAGACTCTGACATACAGTTTATTTCTTGAAATGGTAGAAAATGCCTGGCAAATAACATACTCTAGTCATGCACTTTTGGGAAACTTTGCAGACTATATCCCTTGCCTAAGATTCACAGTATACTCTGGCATGCTAGCTTTTTTGAATCAACATTTCCCAAATGTGTTTGAATTTGAAACCACTTTAACTGTAGTGCTCTGTCTGAGATTAAATTATTATTATAATTATTGCTACCTCAAGTATGTATTCCCCAGTATAATTGGGAGCGACAAAATATTTATTGAGTGCAAAACTCAGCAAACTTAAAATCTAATTTAAAGCAAATCTTTAAATATGCATTTGACATTTTCATTGTTTGCCTTATGGTAATGAAATATTTTGATAAATGACTTTTGAATTGGTACTGTATTTACAAATTAAATGATTTAATTTATTTTCCTAGATGAAATTAATTTATACTTCAGGTTGAAGAAAGAGGTATTCTTTTCACTCTTCAAGATTAACATTCCTCTTCCCCCCTAAGAAAAAAAAAGCCTGAATACACAGAACAGTTCTCTTTTTCTTTCCCTTCTTTGTTTTTTTTTTTCATTTTTAACTCAATTGTTGGTATAATAGCATATAAACTGAATTTTTTCATAAATTCACAATTTAATCAATGTGTGTCTTTTTTTGTTATCTGGACTAGATGACAGAGTATATTTTGGATTTCTCTTAGTTCTCAAGAAAAAAAGGAAGTTGTTCATGTAATGACAGGATAAAATGACCTTCTAAATCTCAGTATATGACAATCTGGATAGAATTAGTCACAATTGTCAAAACAATAAGAAATACAATGACATTTATTATAGACCTGTTCCTTGCTCAATGTAATTTTATTTAGCAATTACGAATTACAATGTAAATGAGGATGTGGAACTCAGTGTTTGTCAACTGACAAAGCTTTTCTCTCCATTGATTCATTTCCAGGCCACCACACTGGAGACTCTGTGTCTCTAGTCTTGGGCCCAGGAGATATTCTCCACTATTTATTTATTATCATCATTGGTACTTCTCTTATGTATCCCCACAATTTATTCTTCACTTCCCAAAGGAAACTTTTTTTTTTCCATGACCAAATCTCAAGAACCCTAACTCTTAGTTTTTACCTACCTATCAGTGCTTCTCTGAAATTAGACTTACTGGAATTCTTCAAAAATGTCCCTTACTCTTTAAAGCTTCAAAAATTTCCCCTTTAACTGTTATTTATTGAACATCTTTTTTCTTCATAATTTTTGTCTTATCATTTAAAAATTACCTCTTCTACAAGGATTTCTGGGAAACCATAAGAGTAGCTTTTCTTTCCTCTTTAATGTTATGCACACCATGCACATCATCCCATCCGTTTTTGTCTTGTATCTGTATATGTGCCTTTCCTACACTTTTACTTTGTAAATTACATAAGAACTTGGCCTGACTTCTACAGTCCTCTTTGAGTGATAGGTATGCAAGAAATATTTGCTGAACTAATAAGTCAATAAATGTGTTTTCATATCAGATTCTCTAAGAAAGAAATTACAGTATCTATGTACAGAAGCAGTTCTGGTTTTTGGACAGAGTACATTGTAAGACAATCTATATAACAACACTATAAAAATTACTATACCTTCCATATAAAATATTTTAATAAAAGTTTTTTATAAATATATATGTGTATACATATATATGTACATTATATATATTTATACAAAGTGATGATAACATTAATTAATATCTAGCTGTAACTCTTCTGGCATCTTTTAAAATCTCAGAAAATGTTCAAGGATATTTGTATATTTAACTTTGTTTTTGTTTTTTCCTTTTCATCCTAGGAAGGTATAAACAGTGTACATTGTAGACTGAAGAATTAAATTATAACAAACAGAAAATAGCTATTTCTACCTTTTCATATCATTTGTTGGCAGCAACCAGATAATCTTGCTTAACCAATTACATGGATATCTATAAAAGAATATAGAAGGGGCTGGGAAGGTGCCTCCGTGGTAGATTGCTTGCCTTGCATGCGTGAGGCCCGGGGTTCGATTCCTCAGCACCACATAAGCAGAAAAAAAAAAAGCCGGAAGTGGCGCTGTGGCTCAAGTGGTAGAGTCCTAGCCTTGAGCTGAAGAGCTGAAGGACAGCACCCAGGCCCAGAGTTCAGGCCCCACAACCGGACCCCCCGCCCCGCCAAAAAAGAATATAGAAGGATCATGGAAAACTTTTTCTTTCCTAATAGTGGTTTTTGCCAAAGGCATTCATTTAAAAAGAATAAAACATGGGAAGGGAAAACAAAGGAGGAGGCTACAATGCTTGATAAGAAATGTACTCATCTTGTCCATGTAATTGTAACCCCTCTGTACAGTATTTTCACAATAAAAAAGAATAAAACAAATAGATTAAATGAACAAAATGAAAGATTTACATTTGTTGGATTTCTAGAGACTTAAATTGATAGTGTTTTGAACAAAAACAACGTGAAATTATGAAGCAGCTCAAATGTGGAGTGGTACCAAAAAGCCTTAGCAATGGAAATTTATCTTTATTATATTATGCTATAATATGCCATAGACCTCATGTACCATCACTATCAGGGCAACTTAAGATAAACTGTGTAAGCAAAAATATTTCAAGACCGATAGACATCTAAAGGATTTCTGTGGCTTATAAAAGCAAGGACAGATGTTGCTTAAATGACTTTTAAGAATTAAGAGCACTTGATCATCTTATTAGTTTACAAACAATAATAATACTAGTATAGCTATGGTTAGAAGATCATGTATAAAAATACAACGTATAAAAATACAACATATAGAATGCAACATCTGTAAGCAAAATCAGTGTTTTTTATGAGTTCATATAAATTTTGTTAGCTTTATTGATCATTTTTTCCAATACCATCATGCATTTCTGTGCATGATTTTATATTGAAGAGAATTTTTATTTTTGAAGCATTAACTGACACTATGGGAAAAGCCATGAATCCATTTACATAGATAAATAGAAATGTTAACAAGTAGTTCTACCACTAGGCTCCAGAGCATCATTTCTCAAAATTTTTCGTGGTTTTCTTTTTTTATGTAAGTACCTCAGAAACTTAATAAATGTTGAATAAGGAAGAAGACAAAGTTTTTTTTTTTTAGGATCATCAAAAGTAGTCATCAACAGCCTTGAACTGAATAAAAAGGATTCTTTACTTCTCAAGGCTTTCGCTGCCCTATCCATGCATCATAGACTCTCAACAGGGACATACAGTATAGAGCAGCATTTTGACTACAACCCTTTTCCAGAAAAAATATAGCATACTAGTGTGTAACATGTTTTCTAACACTGACCACTGACCTAGTGTTTCTACATGGAAAATATAATAGACAGGTTTAACAATTTACTTTATATTTTTGTAATAAAAGCTTCATGAAAATGCCATAAAAAGACACATACCTTATGGTCATCATGAAGCCTATGTGTCTAGTTTGGTTTAGTTTGGTTTGGTCATGGGGCTTGAACTCGAGGCTTGAACTCAGTGCTTGAGTGTAGTCTCTGAGCTTTTGAGCTCAAGGCTAGTGCTCTACTACTGGTTTGGGGGTGGTTAATTGGAGATGAGTCTAATAGACTTTTCTGCCTGAGCTAGCTTAGAGCTGTGATCCTCAGATCTCAGCCTCCTAAGTAGTTAGGATTACAGGTGTAAGCCACCAGCATCCAGCTAAGCTTATATGTTTAAGGAAGAAACTTCATGAATAGGCTGAATTTTAAAAAAAGCACATATTATGATAAATGCTAAAAGAGAAACAAATAGGGAATCGTGATGAGAATTTCAGAAGACATTTTCTTTAGGTAAGGTAGTCAGAAAGAACTCCATGCAGGTAATCTTGAAGCTGTCATTTTTGAATGAGGAATTTAGAGATATGCAAAGGCTACACAGATGGCCTGGGGAACTTAGCATATTTAGGTAGATAGCAAACACATATCACATGTATATAGAGACAGACACACAGACATACACTATTTAGCATCAAGGAATAGGAAAGATTTAGAGAATGAAGAGCTTAAGTACCAAAGTTAGAATATTTGCAATTTATTCTGTATGCTTAGGGAGGCTTTGGCAAGATTTTAACCAGTTTTCCTTATGGTTTTACATTATAAGAAGATCACTTTTTCTATAAGATTAAAAGTGGGCACGAGTGGAAGTCTGTAATATCTGTTAGAAGAATTGAAATCAGGGGATAGATGAAAGGGACAATGTATTGTCAGGCACAAGACATAGTTTGATGCTTTCCAGTGGGAGATAAGAGGACAGAGAGGAAGAAGCATGACTTTGATCTCTTTTTCTTCTTAAGTTCTTCTTTTCAAATAACAAACCAATGACATTTAGCCTTTCCTTATGCCAAAGTATACAAATTAAACTTTTCTTTTGACTTGCCATGGTATTTAGAAGATTTCCAAAATAATTGATCTTACATGTCAAATCCCTCAAAATCACATTTTCTCTGTTGCCTGTTATATTCATCTTATTCTAATTTTCAACACACATTCACTTTGAATGAACATGATTTGCTTTCACATCAGTTATTCCAGTCTTATAAGAGACATGCAAATGCAAATTAAATTAATATTATGAGAAATATGATGTTTTTGAAAAGGATGTGCCCAGTGGCACATGCTCATAGAAATGCTTTCATTCCTCATTTATACTTGCCAGAATTTCACTTATAACCTTTGAAGAGCAATAAAAAAATTAAAAACACAACTAACTTATGAATGAACTTCTTCTATGTAGATTACTATGCTATATTCAAATAATAAGCACATTTAAATTAATTTAAATTTCATGCATTTTTATGTTAGACAAATTTCACATTAAATTTGCATTATCAGGAAAATAAATAGACAGTTTGGCTTAGGATTTGTCTAGCTTTCATGAACAAAGTGAGCTTTTCCAAAACTATGCTTATGAATGTTTTCCCTTTGATTTTCTAAGATTATGGAAGTGAATATATAATAGGTTTGAATTTAAGTAGCTGTTAACAAAACAGTGAGTGAGTACTTTTGCTTTGACAAAATGATTGCCAGTGAAAAATACCTAATCATGGCGATTATTAAATGCAGACAGTATGAAGGATCGGATTATAAAATGCTTTAAAAATAGACTCACTCTCTATGGAAGTGGCGCTGTGGCTCAAGTGATACAGAGCACTTGCCTTGAGCTGAAGAGCGCAGGGACAGCGCCCAAGCCCAAGAGTTCAAGTCCCACGACCGACAAAAAAAAAAAAAAATAGACTCACTCTGAGTCAGTTTCTTATATGGTTTAGAGATCTACATTAAAGATTGTTTCTACATTATGTTGGAAATGAACCTTACAACTGGGGAGGGAGGGGAGCCAGTGGGGAGAAGAAAAATGGGAGAAAATGAAGGAGGGGCTCACAATGTGACATGAAATGTTCTCATTATCTTTCTTATGTAACTGTAACCCCTATGACATCACCCTTACAATAAAATTAAATTAAAAAAATTTTTAAAAGATTGTTTCTGAATTCCTCTATTTTAGGGAATAAAATAACATATGTATTACTATGTTATTCAGCATATAGTTATAAGTCCTTTCACATATTGGAAGCTTTTATATTTCTTTGTTGTTGTTGTTGTAGAGGTGCTATACAGGGGAGTTACAGATACGTGAGTCACATATAATTTTTTTTATTGTGAAAATACTGTACAGAGGGGTTACAATTACATGGGCAAAACAATGAGTACATTTCTCATCAAGCATTGTAGCTCCTCCTCCTTTGTTTCCCCTTCCCATTCCATCCTCCTCCCACCCCCCCCCCCCAAGTTGTAAAGTTCATTTTTGTATGTCCCTGCCCCACGGTATAACCCCTGTTTTCACTGAATTTGATATTGTTATAATTTGTGGAGGGGAAGGGAAAAAACAAATCGTTTAAATAGGGATACAGGTGGACCCATTGAAACAATGAGACATACATATAATTCTTTTTGAACCACGTCTCACCTGCCCTCTCTCTCCCAGTTTATTCCTCCCATCCCTACCCACAAGATGTACAGTTCATTTTCTACACAGTATCTAGTGAGTAACACTGTTGTATTTGTTTGCTCCTTTTGTTCTACCTTTTCTGTGTCCCTTCTTACTCTCCCAAATACAAACAAACACAGAAGACAAAGGAAAAGAAAACAAAAACAGTAACAACAGCAACTAAAAATATCTTTTCTTTTTCTTGGAGATCATTTCATAAATATTTTATATGGTCATAAGAATATATATATATATATATATATATATATGTACAAATGGAATTCTATTCGTCCATCAGAAAGAATGATATTTTACTATTTGTAAGGAAATGGAAAGATCTGGAAAAAGTTATATTAACTGAAGTAAACCAGAGCCAAAAAAACCCACCTCATTTGTGATAGCTAGAATGTGCATATAAACCTACAAATAAACACACTGAATGATGTGTGTGTGTATATGTACCTACACACACACACTAGAACATAATAAATTATATAGGTTTCTAGACATTCACACACTGAGAACAAAGGAGGATACTCACAGGAGTAGATGACAAAGGCTCAAAAGTTTTTTATTTCATATCTTGTTTATGATTATTTACCTTGCTACCAAAATTATATTTCTATATACAACATATAATATCTTGTTTGAATTTATTCAGGCTAATTTTCTCATCATGGGTAGGAACTATTAATGTACCTTCTCTCTCCTTCCCTATGTTACTTAGCAGAAGCATTCTCTGACAATGGTGGTGGTGGTGACGATGATGATGATGATGACAATGACAATGTTTGATGATTACAGTTTTACAGTTGTTCTGTAGTTGTTGGATAAAATGTACTGTAAGTATTTAATGGTTCTGATTTTGTTAGGAAGATTCATCCCCAATCCATTCTCCTATGCTTTTATAGTAAAAAGAGATATATTTAAAATCTCCTATTGAGAAAATAAATACCAGTATTCTTATAGTTATCAGTTTTTCTCTTATAAGATAAAATAATTTCATCTAAAGAATAGAATAGAATCTTTCATTATTATGAAAAACCTTTTGTCATTTCTAGTAATCCTTTTCTATCAAAACTTTTTTTATCTGTTACTAATACAGTGTGAAGCCTTACTTAGTTAAGACGCTATCTGTAATTATAGTATGTTGTCCTTATTTCCTTCTGCCTTTATCTGTGTGGCATTTTAGAAATCTCATACAGCATTTTTGCTGGATTTATTTATTTATTGTTATTATCTTTAAGAATTTTTTTCTTACTTCTGTCTGGCAGTTTTATCCTTTGGGATTATAGAGAAAACCCTGCTTTCTCTACTTTTACTGTTTGTTGTAAATTCTAAAATAATTTCCTAACATATAAAAGAGCACAATTCATGCAGTAATCCTTTGCTCCTGCCGACAACATTCAGAAGACTTTATTGAACATTTTAATTATCTAGAGAAAGGGGCTAAAAAGGAATACAAAATTTTGGTTTATTATAGCCCAGTAAGGGATTATAGATAATGTATTGTGTATGTCAGAAATCAAGAAGAAAAGTTTTTAAATGTTTTTATTATAAAGAAACAGATATGCTTAATTTGACTTAAACATTGTGCCCTATCCAGGCACCAGTGGCTCATGCCTATAATCTTAGCTATTCAGGAGACTAAGTTCTGAGGATCTTGGTTTGAAGCCAGCCAGACTCTTATCTCCAATAAACCACAAAGAAGCCATAATGGAGCCATGGCTCAAGTGGTAGAGCACTAGCTTTGGGGAAAAAAATTCAGGCAGAGCCCTCTGGTCCTAAGTTCAAGCCCCAGGACTGGCAAAAAAAAAATGTTAAATTCTTATGGTTTTATATATTGAGATAAATTTAATTTAAATCAATAAAAGAAAATTCCTTTAATTTACTCACTCATTAATTTCCAAGACTGCTAGCAACTTATGGGGATTTTTGTTTGCATATATGAGAGTAGTGTATTCTTTTTCAAAAGAATAAGATAAGGGAAGGGGTAACAATGATCTACTCATTGCCCTACTCATGCAACTGTAACCCCTCTGTATAGCATCTTTACAATAAAATAAAATTTTAAAAAGCACAGAAACTATTATTTATTATTTTTCCCCTTGAATTTTTCTCTATTATCTAGAATTATTGGCAATTTTGATGTACATTGTTTTTACCATTCAAAATATAATCTCATTATATAGTATCATTATACTATTATATAGTATAATTAACAAGTATTATGTAGTAGTGTACATGTCACTTGTCCAGTAATTTTACTTAGTACCACCACAAAGGTGAGGAATGCCTTGTACCATGGCATTAAAACAGCTCTGTGTCACTAAGCAAGGGGAAATTTCAGTTCCATTATAATTTGATAAGACCAATATCATATATGTGGTCCTTTGCTGATTAAAATAGCACTATACGGTACAGGTGAATAGGATAACTTTGCTGGCAGGGTTCATTCTTATGAGAGTGAACCTATTTCAGTCATCTCTCACTATTTTTCTGGAAGACTCAGCCATTTCCTAGCCTATATATGGCATATTCTCCCTATCTTCATCTTTTTTTCCCTATGTCTGTTGACTTATCCATATTTCTTCCCTTTATAAATAATAAGGTACATAATAATAATAAGACAACTAATATTACATTAGTTTATCTTACTAGATCATTTGTAAAACCCTTGTTTACAAACAAGTTTACCTTCACAGAAACTAAAGGTTAGGAGTGCAAGGCCTTTGAAGGGAAATAAAGTCGATTCTTTAGAATTTTACCAAACTTTCTTTAATAACTACAAATGATTTCATTTTTATCGCTTTTAAGTTTCTAATAGAGGTAAAATTTTAAGTTAATTTTCTTTCAGCATGGTAATTCTAAGAAATTCAGCATAGTAATTTCATGAAATATTGAATTGTTTAACAGTTTTAACTCTTTCATATTTGTCTTTTCTCTGGCTGTTTTAATATTGCTTCTTAGTCTTTAGTGTTATGAGATTTTATTATGATAGATTTAGGTAATACATTTTCATTAACTTGCCAATTATTTACATTTTTTGAGGATGAGGATTGACAAAATTGACTTTCATCAATTTTAAACTTTTCACAGCAATAGTTTGTCAAATAACTTTTCTTCCCTATACTTTCAGTCCTGTCCTTTGGAAGCTCCAATTAGAACATGCTAGACAAAAGAAATAACCAACCCTTAAAGGGCTGGAGGGATGACTCAGTTGGTAGAGTGCTAACCAATGAGTGGAAGTATCAGGTACTGAGTTTGAGTCTGGATGTCAGACCTAAAGTCAAAAAATAGAATGTTAAACTTTTTCACTGTAGGTTCCAAGTTTCTTAACTATTCTTTGCATTCTGGTTCTATGACTTTCTGAATTAAAATTTATATAAATCTTGCTAGTCTTTCAGTTTACTGATTTCTCTCTTCACATATATGCAACGAATCCGTTAAACTTTGCCAATGAATTTTAAGTTTTGGGTGTTGCATTTTTCATGTTGATACTGTAGGTTTTTTGTAAATATGCTTTGTTAGAGTTTTCTGTTATAATTATAAGCTTATGCTTTATTTTTCTTCAAATATGACAAGTATGATTACTGTTAGTTTTAATGTGTGAAATCTTCACAACTGCTTCCTATTTTTATTATTTCTATTATTTTCATTAATATGATTTGCTTCCTTGTGAGTAATTTTCACTGTGCAGTATTGATTTTGGAAGGAAATTCTTTGAGTCTGTTATAAAGATATTTTCTCTGAAATGGACTTGACTTTGTTCTGCCACCCACCTGTAACCTTGAACCATTTTAAACTAATGGGTTAGAGTTTTTAACAGTCCTGTTGATTTCATCTGCATGTATTACCAATGTCTGATTTGGAGTTTCAGAGTCAGTGTTGTCTCACTTTCAAAGGGAAAGGACCTGTTGGACTTCCTATTTTGATGAGGCCTTAGGTTTTTGTCTCTTCTGCGCCATACTCCAAAATCTGTGAAAAATTGAAGTGTAAGTTCACTTAATTTCAGTAAATATTCTTAGGTCGAAAACAAAAGAATTTCACTATGTTTTATTTCCCTAGGGTCCCAGCTCCATTTCAATTTTAGCTTGATAATGTTCTTACTACCTTGCTAGTTCTCCAGTAGTATTAAGGACAAATTGTATATTTGAATAAGCATGATGCAAATCGTTTTAGTTATTTTAAGCAGGAGGTATTAACTAAGCACAAAACTTATATATTATGATAAACAATGAAATCCATGAATTACTGAAATTTAACAAGCACTGTACTATAGATATTAAATAGAATAGCATTTTAAGAAATGACTGCATTATTATATTTTATAATATTATATGTTAATATATAATATAGATATAGAATAGCATTTTAAGAAATGACTGCATTATTATATTTTATATTATATATTAATATATAATGTAGATAGAAAATAGAATAGCCTTTTAAGAAATGACTGCATTATTATATTTTATAATATTATATGTTAATATATAATATAGATATAAAATAGAATAGCCTTTTAAGAAATGATTACATTATTATATTTTATGATATTTAATATTGTGTATGTATAATAATGTCACTGAAAATCGGCTCATTATGACACTGATATTTCATTTTAATAGCAAATAAATTATAGACCTAATTTTAAAAAATAGCTTATATTGATTCTTGGGATGATAAAAAAGAAATGCCACCACCATTAAAATCCAATAATAGTTGCTACTATCAAAAATTTGTGTTACAAAATCTTTTCAAAGTGTTTAACATACATTCACTTGTTTGGTGAATTTTTATTCTCATTGTATATACAAGGGACACATTAAGGGACACATGCTCAGGGTAACAAATGCCAAAAAAGGAAGTCAACTAATAAACTAAAGTGCATACCCTATATTATATTGGTATAGCAGTAAAAAATGAAGATTATTTTTATTTATCTAAAAAATGAAAGTGTCAGATATATTTGGGCATAAAGGAAAATGCTTGTTTGTAAGGATTATAGTATAGCCATCACATAGATGTTGGTGACAACTAAATGCTCTATTACAAGAAATTTTAATTATAATTATGATGTTATAAACTATCCTAATCTGATAAAAATGAATAGCAATCGTTTATGATATTTCTTTGTTATAAAGATATTATAAGAAATCTTTTTAATGTCATCAATTGAAATATCCTTAGTTTTATGCCACTGTAACTTGAGAAAATTAATCTACCAAGGAAACTATAAATAATATATTAACAAATCTAATTAGAGAGATAAGGTCATCCATATAGCCTCTGTGTATTTAATGTTTTATGGAATAAACTGCTGAAGAGTGAAAAATTTAAGATATTGATAAAAATGACTCCAATTTGTAGTTATTAAAAATGATTACAAATGCAGTTTTTTAAACCTGATAACATTGTTACTACTATTGTAAATGATACATGGAATTTAAGGGAATAATTTGAAAATATCATCACACAAATTACTTTGAATTCAATTACAGTTAATTATTTTGCATAACTGGGGCAAAGAATAGATAGAAATGAAACCAGAGTTACCCAAAACTGTTGGTAAAACAGTACTCAGAACTCATAAAAATATAAAACTAAACAGATTTATTAGTCATGTTACATCTTAGGTCTGCCCATAAATATTATTCAAACACATAAATTAAAAAAAGTACACATGATTTGTATCAAGTCACATTAAATTATCTGCCAAAAGGTACTGGGTTAATGGCTTCTTCATAAAGAGTCCAATATTTGTGAAGTATGAATTAAGCAGAATATACTTCATTCTGATTCCTTACTTTATTACCTAAGTTTTACCAAAATTCTTTGCTCTGGGTTATTAAAATACATAAACTCATTTGGAACCTGGACTACCAAGCCCTCTTGTACAATTTAGTATTATCTGTTTTTGAGTGTCAATGGCTTTTGGTAGACAGACAATCTGTAGCTCTTTTGATTTAAATTTTTTTTTGTTTGCAGGTAATTTGTAGTAATTCTTGCATTTTCTGATTATTTTATTAAATACAATACATTGTCATATAATCAGTAACCAACTACCTTCCCAATCAGACAAACTATGAAATTTAATTTTATTTTGCTTCTTTAAATTTTTAAATAAATTTCCTATGATATATTGATTTTTCTGTAAGTTGGGTACTATATAGGACTCTGAATAATGTTTAATTTGCTTCAGAAAACTACAACTTAAGCTTTAAGTCTTTCCTATGAAACTTATTTCTCTATGAATGGAGAAATAAAGAATAATTCTAATGAATTAGTTTTAGAAACCAGGTGAAGATTTCTCAGATGTAACCAGTAGAGCTGAAACTAGAATGAAGTCCACAGTTTATTCAAATTTCTTCAGTTTTGTATAACCCAAATTAATTTTACAGATTGTTTATCATTGTTCCAGGGTGCAGATGGAAAAATGCTATTGGTAAAATAAGTTTAGGCAGTGGTAATTTAATTTAAATTAAATTACATTAAAATTTACTTGAAAACTCAGAACTTTTAGAATATATAATTTAAATGTCAACATAGCATCTGGGATATGTTTTATTTTCCAAAATGATTGGAAGAGTGAACTGTTCAAGTGGAGAACATTTCATAGAAGTTCTTATGGAGAAATACCCTCCTGTAAAGTTAGGAACAAGTAAATCTCTTTACATAGTAAAGATACTAGTAAGTGTTCTTGTTCTCTTGATGTTTTTAATGAGTTAGGCTGTGTTTTGAAGTGTGACTACAAAAACTAACTTGAGATAATTATGAATAACTTTTAATCCAATGGTAAATTCTGGAGGCAGAATATCACTTTTGACTTTAGTTATTTTTCAAATAAGATGTTGTATTTGTACCCTAAGCTTCTTTTTATACTTCCTACATAGGTTGGGTGACAGGTGCATGCCACCATATCCAGCTTTTATTGGTTGAGATGAGTTCTCATGAGTTTTTTTTTCTGGGGTCTCCTGTAACTGTGACTTTCCCAAATGCTTCCTTCTGAGTAGCTAGCAATTTAAGTGTGACCACTGTAGCTGGCCAATTTTATATTGATTGAACTTTTAGGCTGGACACAGTATCTCACACCTGTTATTTCAGCTCAAAAGGTTGAACTCAGTAAGATTATAGTTTGAGGGTAGCCCAGACAAAAAAGTTAGCAAAACCCTGTCTTGATAAATAAGTAGACCATGGTGATATACACCTATCACTGTAGCTGTGCAGTAGTTATGAGTGGGAGGATCACAGTCCAAGGCTAGTTCAGACAAAAACATAAGGCCCAATATGAAAAATAACTAGAGCATGAAGAAGGTATGGGGTATGGCTCTAATTGTAGAATAGCCACAGTTTCTTGAGTTCAAATCCATTTTTTTAAACATTGACTTTGAGTAAGATTTTTATATTATCAAAAATAGTTTTTAATCAACAGGTGCCAAAGCAGTAGAATAATATATACAGGCACTTTGCCCAATTTAGGATTCTCAGATTAGAGAAGCAATACTTGGGATTGGTGAAAGTTGGGTGATGTGAGCAAAGCCCAGCCACAGCCTCCCTCCCTCACTCCATGGAGAACGTTAATTAGGCAATGGAGCCTACATCACTGAAGTGCTGCAGCTTGGTCAGCCTGTATGTTAGAGATGCTGGAAATCCTGACTCATCCCTTTGTGGCTTCACTTCCTAGATGAATCATTCAACAAACCAGAACAGAGAAGAGAATGTGAAAAGGGAAAGAGAACAGAAAAAAGAAATTTCATGGCTCTCTAACATGTATAAGTGTTCTTAATTGTTCTCTGTGGTAGTGAGTAGTCAGAGTTGCTTATATTTGGAATTCAGGCCCTTTCCTATATAAGCCAGAGGAAGTCTTTGCTTCATTCTCTGTCTTATTATATTGTCTATGCTCATCCTCACCAAATAGTGAACAGAAGCATGAACTTCTTTTTTTTCTGAAATATTTCAGTCCAGTGCACTCACTAGTAGAAGAATTCTAGAAGCTTGAAATTAATTCTGGTGGGAATTTTAGTTTCCTTAAGCAAAACGAGAAATGTTTATTGTATGTTCTGGACACGACATCATCCCTAGAAATATTTAAGATTCATGTGGAGAAGTGAAATTGGAGAATATACATAGAAGTTCTATTTGTGGCCATTGGACAGTTTTGACAGGTTCCATACTATTGTCAACCCTGTGGAAACTATGAGCTCTCTAATGAAGCCTCTTAAATATATTTATAAAGTAAGGAATGAATACAAAAGCAGGATCCACATTTTGGAAACAATATAGAATGCATATCAAGAAAACTATGAATAAAATATATTTTTGTTTTAATCATAAGCAAAGTGTCTTAGACCAATATGGGGATAAGGACTTGCTCAGTTGTAATTATTTGTAATCTTTTTTTGTTCTTGATATATTTTTTATTGTAAAGATACTATACAAAGGGGTTATAGTTACATGAGCAAGGTAATGAGTGTATTTCCTATTGAGCATTGTTACAACCTCCTTTATTTTTCCCCTACTAATCCTTTCCTCCCTACCTCCCCAACTCCTGTCTTCCCCCACACACACACCACCTCCCGCAAAGTTGTAAAGTTTGTTTGCAACATACTATCTTGTACATCTCATTGTTACAATGGGTCATCCTGTATCCTTATTTCAGCATTTTGTTATTTCCCTTCTTCTCCCCAAATTAGAAAAATGTATGTACAAGACGCAGAACACCGGAATCAAATACAGTGACAAAAGGGGTTGCACCATGGGGGAAGAACATACAAAGAAACAAAAAAAAAATCACATAGTACATTATAAGTACATTAAAAAGAACAAGAAAGATAAAATCTCTTGTGTCCCTATCTTGGAGTTCACTTCAGTTAGCATCAGCTTATATGATCATATGTACATAGCTTTTTTTTTTGTCTTTATCAGATATTTTTTTTGTGAGAATACCTTACAGAGGAGTTACAATTACATGGGCAAGATAACCAGTACATTTCTTATCAAGCATTGCAGCCTCCTCCTTTGTTTCCCCTTCCCATCCCTTCCCATACTCTCCCTCCTCCCCCCACCCGATCCTCCCCCCCCAAAGTTGTAAAGTTCGTTTTTATTTTTTATTTTAATTTTTTTTTGTGAACACACTGTACAGAGGTGTTACAATTACATGGGCAGGTTAATGCGTACATTTCTTATCAAACTTTGCAGCCTCCTCCTTTGTTTACCCTTCACATCCCTTCCCAGCCGCCCCCGCCCAATCCGCCCCCCCCACCTTCCCCCCTAATCCCCCCCCTCCGCCTTCCCCTCCCCTCCCCCCCCCACCAACATTGTAAAGCTCCTTTTCGACGTGACAACTTGTACTTCTCATTGTTGCAACAGGTCCACCTGTATCCTTAAACAACTTGTTTTTCCCCATCTCCTCTACAAGTTATACTGACATCAAATATAGTGACAGCAGGGCTTATACTGTGGGGGAGGGACATACAAAGCTACAAAGAGATAATCTTATAAATGCGTTAGAAACAAATGCATGAAAGGAAAAAAAACATTAAAATACATATCTAAGGGTTCATTTTCCTAACATCACATTATCCGACCTTTTCTGCTTGACTCATACATATACTACATATTGCAAATAATGGAAACCATGGGACCTATGTTTCTTTGGGCCTGGCTTACTTCACTTAATATAATTTTTTCCAAGTTTTTCCATTTCCTAACAAATGGGGCAATGTCATTCTTTCTGATGGAGGCATAGAATTCCATTGTGTATATATACCACATTTTCTTGATCCATTCATCTACTGAGGGGCATCTGGGCAGGTTCCATATCTTAGCTATGGTAAATAATGCTGCAATAAACATAGTTGTGCTGGTAGCTTTAGTGTGATCTTGTTTGTAAACATTTGGGTAAATGCCCCAAAGTGGGATTGCTGGGTCATAGGGGAGCTCTATGTGAAGTCTTTTGAGGAACCTCCATACTGCTTTCCAAAGTGGTTGAACAAGTTTACATTCCCACCAATAATGAAGTAAGGTTCCCTTCTGTCCACATCCCCTCCAGCATCTGTTGTTGTTAGAGTTCTTGATTTTTGCCATTCTAACTGGGGTGAGGTGGTATCTCAATGTTGTTTTGATTTGCATTTCTTTTATGGCTAGGGATGTTGAGCATTTCTTCATGTGTCTATTGGCCATCCTTCTTTCTTCTTCAGAGAAGTTTCTCTTTAAGTCTTTAGCCCACTTATTTATTGGGCAGTTGTTTCTTTGAGGATTTGTTGTTGGGGGATTTAATTTTTTGAGTTCCAAGTATATTTTAGATATGAGAGCCTTGTCTGTTGTATGGCTAGTGCAGATCTCCCAATCCGTGGACTCTCTAATGATCTTGCTTGCTATGTCCTTTGCCATGCAGAAGCTCTGAAACTTCATGCAATCCCATTTGTCCAACCTTTCTTTGATTTGTTGTGTTTCCGGGTCTCTATTCACAAAATTTCGGCCTGAGCCAAGGAAACCTAGGGTTTCTCCTATTCCATCAGAAATGAACCTACAGACCTATAGCCATCTAATCTTCGATAAGGGAGCTAAAACAATAGAATGGAACAAAGACAGCCTCTTCAGTAAATGGTGCTGGCAAAATTGATTAGCTACCTGTAGAAAAATAAAGCTAGATCCTTATATATCACCCTGCACCAGAATCAACTCCAAATGGATCAAAGACCTCAGAGTCAAAGCAGACACTCTGAAAACATTACAGGATGGAATAGGTAAAGTTCGTTTTTAGACATAACGACTTGTACATCTCATTGTTGCAATGGGTCCACCTGTATCCCTAAACAATTTGTTTTTCCCTTCCCCTCCACAAATTATACCATCATCAAGCATGGGTTATACTGTGAGGGAGGGACATATAAAGCAACATAGAAATCATCTTATAAATATGTTTGAAACAATTGCATGAAAGGAAAAAAACACAAACAAAAAAACATTTGAATACTTATCTTGGGGTTCATTCCCCTAACATCAACTTATCTGACCTTTTCTGGTTGACTCAGACTTACACTAGTTTTTGCAAATAAGGGAAACCGTGGGACCTATGTTTCTTTGGGCCTGGCTTACTTCACTTAATATAATTTTTTCCAATCCTTTCCATTTCTTAACAAATGGGGCAATGTCATTCTTTCTGATGGAGGCATAGAATTCCATTGTGCATATATACCACATTTTCTTGATCCATTCATGTACTGAGGGACATCTGGGTTTGTTCCACATATTAGCTATGGTAAATAATGCTACAATAAACATAGTTGTGCTGGTAGCTTTAGTGTGGTCTTGTTTGTAAACATTTGGGTAAATGCCCAAAAGTGGGATTGCTGGGTCATAGGGGAGCTCTGTGTGTAGTCTTTTGAGGAACCTCTATACTGCTTTCCAAAGTGGTTGAACTCCAAATGGATCAAAGACCTCGAAGTCAAAGCAGACACTCTGAAAACATTACAGGATGGAATAGGAGAAACCCTAGGTCTCCATGGCACAGGTCGAAATTTTCTTAATAACGACTCAGTAACACAAGAAATCAAAGAAAGGTTGTACAAATGGGACTACATGAAATTGTGGAGCTTCTGCTTGGCAAAGGACATAGCTAGCAAGATCAATAGAAAGCCCACGGATTGGGAGAAGATCTTCACTAGCCATACAATGGACAAGAGTCTCATATCTATAATATACCTGGAACTCAAAAAATTAAATCCCCCAACCATAAATCTTCATAGAAACAACTGCCTGATAAATAAGTGGGCTAAAGACTTAAAGCGAAATTTCTCTGAAGAGGAAAGAAGGATGGCCAATAGACACATGAAGAACTGCTCAACCTCTCTAGCCATAAAAGAAATACAAGGCAAAACAACATTGAGATACCACCTCACCCCAGTTAGAATGGCTGACATCAAGAACTCTAATAACAACAGATGCTGGAGGGGATGTGGACAGAAGGGAACCTTACTACATTGTTGGTGGGAGTGTAAACTTGTTCAACCAATTTGTACATAGCTTTTGGCCTCTTGATGCTCAAGTGGAGTGATTTGTAAGTGGTAGAGGAAACCATCTTCTGTTAGGTTCAGAAGCACAGAAATAGAATAGCATTATACGGAAGGAGCAAGTAAGATTTGTTTTCTTTTTAAATCTGAAGGTTAAGGTGCCTCCTTAGTAAGGAGGTAGTACCTCAGTCTCATAAATATAAGGTTTAAAAGGATGGCTGAGAAAGAGAACTAAAAGAAGGTGAAAGCCAGGAAGCACTTATGTATACATCTGTTAAACATATATACTGTATTTCTTTAAAAAGGCTTTCTAGAGTCCTATGGAAATCTAGATAAAAATGATCTAGATAAAACAGTTACATAGCTTAGAATTAACATTATTAAATGGGAAAACTTTGTTTTCACTTTTGTGGAGAAAATCTTTTTTTTTTTTTTTTTCTGGTCAGTCGTGGGGCTTAAACTCTGGGTCTGGGTGCTATCCCTCAGCTCTTCAGCTCAAGGTGAGTGCTCTACCACTTGAGCCACCACACTGCTTCCGGTTTTCTAGTGGTGTTTTTGGAGATAAGTATGTCAGGGACTTTTCTGCCTGGGCTGGCTTTGAACGGTGATCCTCAGATCTCAGCCTCCTGAGTAGCTAGGATTATAGGCGTGAGCCACCGGTGCCCAGCTATGAGAAAGTCTTTTTTTTAAGAAAGTATTTTTGAAGAATCCAATGTATTCTCTATCTTACTTAAATATATACTCTTCTTTCTCTAGTTTTCATGGAGCCCTAAAAATATCCTGAAATAGTGCAGAAAGACCAAGAAAGTTGGTGGATAATGAGATCTTTTCCCACTTCTTGTCCATTCACAGAGCAGCTTAGCTTTTTACAAGTTTGCTTGGTAGAAGATACTTCCAAGGAAGTATAGATATCTAATAAAGAGTTCCACCAGTAAAGCAAAGTTTGGAGCTAGGCATCGTAACACATGCCTCTAATCATAGCTACTTGGAAATAGAAGCAAAAGGATTGCAAGTTTAGTGCTAGCCCAGACAGAGTTAATGATAAGATCCCATCTCAAAATTAAACAAGGGCAGGGATATAGTTCAAGTGGTAGAGATCTTGTCTATTAAGGTCTTCAGTTCAAGCCCCAGTACTGTTTAAAAGAAAAAAGTTTGTATCTAGTGAAATATTCTTGCAAATTCCTGTGTACCTTCTTTTCTAAGTAAAAGTATTAGTTTATTCTGGGCATTCTATTTCTCATGCTAGACAATTTTGTGGGTAGAAGCATGGATAGAAATGTAGTATATGGATGGAAATAGTATGTGGTATAAAATATTTGAAGGGATATGTGTATAAGGTATAAATTAGTATCTGTTTACAAATGGGCCACTTTTAACCATTTGTAATTTGGAGAAGTTTAATTTTTGGTTTACTCTGTGCACATAGTTGTTTACAAAATAATTTCATAGTTTCATTGCAGAGATTGCTCCTAAGTTCTCTCTAGATTTTAACCTGATTTTTGGCCTTAATTCAAAGGCCTCTTTTATTTAATTTTTATACTGTCAAGGTGATGTACAGAGGGGTTACAGTTACATAAGTAAGGTAATGAGTACATTTCTTGTCAACCTTGTTACCCCTTCCCTCATTTTACTCCTACTTCCCCTCCCCCACCTCACCCCCAAGTTGTACAGATCACTTCCAACATATTGTCTTGTATATGTTGCTGTTGCATTTGTTCCCCTTCTTGTCCTTTCATGATTCTGCTGTCTCACTTACCTTCCCTAATTCAAATAAACATATACAATAACAGGGTACCAAAACCAAATGCAGTGACAACGGGATATACCACAAAAAAAAAATCACCTAGTACATTAAAACAACAACAACAACAAAGAAAAACCTCTTGTGTCCATGTCTTGGAGATCATTTCATTTAGTGTCATCTTACATAGCCTTTGAGCTATTCTGCTCATCTGCTAAGATTTTCCTATATAAATACTAATTGTTGCAAATAAGGGAAACCATGGGACCTATGTTTCTTTGGATCTGGCTTACTTCACTTAATATGATTTTTTTCTAAATCTTTCCATTTCCTTACAAATGGGGTGGTATCATTCTTTCTGGGAAACATAGAAATCATATACACATATAATATATATATATATATATATATATATATATATATATATATCACATTATCTTGATCCATTCATCTACTGAGGGCCAAATAATGTGTTGGTAACTTTAGTGTGATTGTGTTTGTAATCATATGAGGTGATTTATATGACTACTACAGGTTTCATTGCTTCCTGTGTTTTTTGAAAATTACTTACTAATTCTAAAGGTCCAGCACAATGGCTCACACCACTAATTCTAAGGGTTCCAGGGACACAGATTGTTAGGATTATGGTATAAGGTGTGACCACACAAAAAGTTCATAAGACTCAGCCAATAAAAAGCTAGGAACTGTCATACCTACTTATCATCCTAATTATATAAGAAGCATAAATAGGAGGCTCATAGTCCAGACAAATCTGGGTATAAATGTGAAATCCACTCGAAAAATAATGAAAGCCATATAGGCTTGAGGTGCATCTAATGTGGTAGAAAACCTGAATGGCAAGCAATATGGATCAAATAACATGATGTCAGTTAAGAGAGCATCGTAGAGCAAACACCTGTTGTATGAGGGGCATCAGATGATTTCTTGGTGGAGAGATACTTAAGAATAAAAAGCCTGCTCTTAGAAAGTGTGCATGCATTCAGCAGAAAGAGAACTAATGCTTGTGTAGGAATAAAATAGGTAAATTATCTTTAGATATTATGAGTGACAAAGGTAGAAATGAATTTAGAAGTCTTTCATATGGCTGGAGAATTTGGAAGAAGAGACTTTCTTTGTTTGGGAGCATTGTAAATGCATTTCTGGGTTGTGGTGAAGAGAGACAAGCAAGAGTAAATTTATTCCTTTGTGTGATTGTAGTTGGTTGGTACAGGAGTCAGCAGGGAGAAGTTATGGAAATGAGAGTGCTAAGATTGATGTTGTTGCTAAGTAACCAAGAAACACAAAATGAGGAACTGATTTTTCTTAGGGAAATTGTTGTAACTTAGTAAATCTTTTGGACTAAGGTCTGAGAACAGAAGTTAGGAAACAGAACACTTGCAAAATTTCACATCAGGATGCTGAAATGGCATCCAGAGGTCAAAAAGCAAACATCTTCTATGGACTACTGATGAAGTTTGTCTACACAGAGATTTAATGATGGTATACAAGTGACTCCTTTTCTTGACTTTTGGAAGTACAAATGACAACACAGGTAGCACCAAATACCATACTATAGAAAAGTACAGAAGGAAAAGGAAAAGCTCTGTACCCTACTCTGCATTTTTACCTAAAAATTTCTACTCACTTTTTTATGTATCCTTCTGTAAAAGTTTTCTGATACAGGAAAGTTAGAATGAGTTTGTGACTTTAAATGAGCATCATTATCCCACAATACTGTGAAATTTGAGAAATTATGTAATCACTTAACCACAATAAAAAAAAGTTTTCTGATACAAAGACCACATAGAATTGTACACAAAGGGAATCATAAAATATGCATAGTACTGACCCTATAGCTTGAGCTGTTTTTATACAAAACGTATTTAAATTTCATGAATCAAAATATCTCAATAATCTATGTGACCTGTTATTGTTGCCAGACATGTATGTAGGTTTTCTTTCCCATTTTGAAATCATCTGTCTCGTTTATCCTTCAAAAAATCATCGCCTATCCTATTCTTTGCTTACTCTGCTCTGTTACAGAAACCTCCAGTATATTCTCCAAGTAGAAGTCCTGCTTTTACACAAGCATTCCTCTCTCTGGAGTGTTCTTTTTGTAGGTACCAACTTTCTCCCCATTTCAACTTCTCAGTGAGACAGTGCTTAATATGATAACTTACCCCACTCCTAATCTTGATCTCTCATAAATTTTCTCTGTTGATCATACCACCTTCTAAACTATTATACTCTAATTTATTTGATGATTTACTTCACTAAAATATGAGGTTCAAGTGACTAGTAATTTGTGTGTGTGATTAATTACTTCTAGCTTTCTAAGATCTTATTTTTTTATTAATACTATTTAGACATTACTGACTCACAGCATTGCTTGGTTCTCCAACATCGAACACTAGGTTTTTCCTAAAGTAAATAAAAGTATTAGCATATTTCCTAAAGTAAATAAAAGTCATAGCATCTCATAGCTACAAAGTTTAAATATTTTTTCACTCAAATGAATAAATTAGATCCCTTATTCTAAAAATGAGTAAAAATAATATGGTCATTTACTTAAATAATTACCTTTTCAAATAGTTTCTAGGTAATAAATACACTGAGTGATGTCAGAAAGTCATTTGATATGATAGTAAAGATTCTATTTGTAAATAAAATTGATATGTTTAGTAGTCTGCTTGATCAACAACCAAAATAGGAAAAAATGGCAATGAGTGTAGCTCAAATTTAATGATGTAGAAAAAAACAGGTTTTGTATTTTTAATTTTAATTATTGTTATATAATTATAAAAAGGAGTCAACATTCAACACATCAATTCTTCAATAATATCTTGATCGATGTTACCCTTTTCATCATTCTTCCCCATCCCTCAAACCCTACTCTTTCTCTCAATTTTCTTATTTTTTAGGATATGCATTAAATTTTGACTGCATTCTTCTTTCCAAATAGATTTTAATAAAGAATGTTTGTCCACTATTCACAAAATGGCAGTTTTAAACATTATGATTGCAGTAAATTTCTACTGGTTTTACTTCATTTAAGTTGCAAAATTTACCACAACTTTCCTCAGCTATTTTGGAAAGACGCAGCAGAATGTATCAATAAAACCCCAGTTCTTTTGACAAATGTTATCAGAGCTTTTTCATTTCTTCCCACCACGGAAACACCTGTGTATTAAGATAGAAAGCTTAGATGAAATTATCTCCTTTAAAAATTAAATCATTTTTCAGCTGTGCATGTTCCTCTTAAGCACAGCAGACATTAATCAGTAAGACTTTTTTTTTTTTTAAATTGTTGATAATCTTAGCATACTATGTCAGAATAAGAATAGATCATACATAGAAACAATCTTATAGCTGGAAAATAAAAAGTACATCTAAATTTGATCTGTTGCCAACCATTTAGGCACGGGAATGGAGTTCTTGAATAGGGTAGGGACATAAAATAATCACAGAAATGTGGTAATACCTGAAGAATGTGGTAATAGCTTGAAGAATTCCATGATCAAGATGCAGAGGTTGCATTGTGTTCTCTTATCCCTTATTACCCATGATGAAATAGTGGCAAAAAGGTGCAAAGCCTAAAAACTAGCCATCTGTCCACTAGAACATTTATATTCAGCCTCTGAGAGGTCCATTTGGCATCTGTTAATTAGTGAATAATTTGTTTTTAGCGAATATTTGTCATAATTTAGTATCTAGAATTTCACATAAAATGCTTCTTTGGGTAATTATTTTAAATATGAAATAATGAACTTGTATTGGTAAGTTTTTTATTTTAGTATATGTTCTATGCTTTCACTTTTGAAATTTACTTATCCATTTGTAAATTCTAGAGTAAATTCTTTCGCTAGTGAGTGGATTTAAGCCACCAACTTTATCTTAATGTGCTTAGCAGTCACAAGAAACAAATACGCTGAATACTAAATATCGTTAGACACTAAGTGGACTCTGTAAAGCAAAATCAGTTATTTACTATATAGGAACATTAAAGACATTACAACTAGCCTGTTAATTCCTTATAGTTTTTCTCAAAGCTAAACTCTATTGAACACTATAAAGTCATAATTTTTCCCTGAGTTTTTTCTGGAATCTTTATAATATTCATTTATATGTAATTATTGACATCATAGAAACCTCATATGTACTTGTTTAAAAATTATATAGCACCTAGGTAATATGGTAAGAACTGAAGGTACTAATCTGAAAAAGAAATTACTCCCTCACTGAGTGTGGCTGACTGAATAATAACTCAAGATGTCCATGTCCCAATCCTTTGAACAGGCAATGGTTACCCTAGCAGGCGAAGACTTTGAAGATAAGATCAAACTACAGATGTTGAGATTAACATAGATTTGCCCTGGAGTGTCCACATAAGCTCAAATGCAACTCTATATTCCTTAAGAAAGAAAAGCACAACTAGACCTGGCACACGTGGAGGACAGAAAGGCAATATAATAATGGAAGCAGAGATTGTGGTGTTGTGGCTCCAAACCAAGGAATGCCACAACCGCAGAAGCTTGAGGAGACAAGGAACAGACTGTGATACTTCCATTCTGTCCCAGCGATTTATTTTGGGACTTTGGACAACAGAACTGTTGGAATAAATGTGTGTTCTCTGAAACCACCAAATTTGTGTTAATATGCTACAACAGGCATAGAAAACGAATATATCAGTGAAATATATTTAGTGAAAGAAACAACATAAAAGCAAGCAGTTAGAGTGAACGAGAACCTACTGCAATGTGGGAGAAGAAAAGGGAATACAGAGGCAGAACATTAGCGGTAGAAGATTTAGGTATTAAAAAAAAAGTAGGAAGTAGACACTGGTGGTTCACACCTGTAATCCTAGCTACTCAGGAGGCTGAGATCTGAGGATCATAGTTCAAAGCCAGCCCAGACAGAAAAGTCCATGAGACTCTTATCTCCAATAAACCGCTAGAAAACCAGAAGTGGCGCTGGGCTCAAGTGGTTGAGCTCCCACCTTGAGCTGAAGAGTGCAGGGACAGCGCCCAAGCCCAGAGTTCAAGCCCCACGACCGACCCAAAAAAAAAAAAAAAGATAATAGCAAAGTAGATAAAAGTTATTTCCACATATGGTGTCATTTTGTCAAAGTACTTGCAGGGATGTTTGAACAAAATTTCAGAGTTTTGAGCTCCTAGTTTTTCAGACTATATAGAATTTGGGCGAGTTTAGAAATTCATTTTTTAATAATGATTTCTGCAATTGAGAGAATAGCAAGATATGTTATAGAAAGGAAGACTTACTATGATATAGATCAGGTATCCATCATTTGGCTGTAGAGAAAAGAGAAGAAAAAGATAAATAAATTATATAAGGAACAAGCCATGACTAGAAAAGTAAGAAGGTAACTATTCATTTTAGTTCTATACCTGGAGTTAACAAAATGAATTACTAATCATTAGATACTGGGAACTTCATTCCCACATTACAGTATTAGACATTACCTAACCTTTCAGTTTTCTAGGGAAAGAAACCAAATTCCTCCGTAGGACTTCCTAAAGTACTAGAATTAGAAATGATACTTTGAACATATGTACCAGGTGTGCTGTGGAAACCCAACACTTGCTCACTTCCTCAATATCCCCTCTTACATGAGAGCCATGGAGCTCACTGCCCCTTTCCAGTCACTCTTTCTGGCTTCTGGCCCAAACACTTGGTAAACTGAACCATGTCTACATCCCAATTAGTTGCAGGTTTGCAAACTCAGCCCATCAGGGAGGTCTCACTTCATGTTTTATTTTGGCAAAGATTTTCGAGGGATAATTGGCCTGTGTTGCAGTCTATGTAACGTTGCTATTAATGCTTATGCACACAGCATTGCAAAAGAGATTATAATTCATCTAGACATATGGCAGTTTTCTGTTTGGTTTTTTTCCATAATCTAAGAGAATTCTATTGATAAAACTTTTTAAATGTTTTATTCATGTGTACAACAATTTGGCTTAAATAATCAGTGGTACATAGTCTAGGGAATCCTTTTTCTCATTTTCCTAGAAGCATAGGTTTATTTTGTTTTTCTTGGCATTTATCACTTTATGAAACTATCAAAATAGTAGTGTTTCAGTAAAAGTCCCCTATGGTTACAATACATATGCTAATATTCACCTTGAAAAGATAGATTTAAATATCTTACAATTTCTATTTTTAATTTTACTGCAAAGCAAAATTTCTATGACTATTTTAAATATATTTAACTTTTAGTTTCATGACTAGATATACTGGTGTTTTATATGTATTGGAAATACCAGTTATTCAGATGTTCATTTCTATTCATTTACATGTATTTTTCATAAGTTATGCTATTGTCTCCTCTTTTAACTGTCTGTCTGCCTTTCTCTCTCCTTCTTCTTTGCATATGTGTGGGAAAGTCTTATACTATTGTGCTATCTCTGTCTCTTTTATTTTAATCCCAATCTGTCTAACCCCAGAAATTTAAGCTGTTCCAAAATTATTTCATCTGCATAGGGTCTAATAAACAAACCACTTCCATTCTTACCATTTGAGTATACTAGAGATACTGGAATGAAAAATAGATGCCTATTTAATCAATGACAGAATGAATCTTATAAAAGTATCAATTACATTTGAGAAACTGTATTTATTTAGAATTTCAATAGGACTCATGCATACTGAAGGGGCCAGCAGCATTTCAAAGGAATCTTTCTTGGACCATTTTACATTGAATGCTGGTGACAGGAGAATCACTGTGGATCTCTACACTTAGTAGCATCATTTTTCCAATTGTTCATTTTGAATTACAGTATGGTTAACTTCTTGAAGTTTACTTTGACGAGTATAATATTGTCATTGCAAAATTTGACTTTTAAGTTCCATATGGCACATTTTTTGTTTTGTTGCAAATCAATTTATACCAGAAAGCAGCTTTTGATTTATTAATCTATTTCTGAAAGAATATAAAAAGAAACAGAAAAATCTAAAAATACATAGTGTCTCTTGAAAGCTTGACACTAGTAAGCTCTCCTTTGCTTGTTGCTTTCTTCAATTTGGGGAGACTTGAGAAGGAACTCATATTGTTGTTCCCTGGGTAGATATTTCAAGATATGAAACACAATTTTGTTTAAACATAAGATTTTTAAATAATGTCATAAATCCTTATGTTAATTAAAAATAAATTCTCATTGGGAATATTAAATTGTTGAGAAATGCTCTTGTGAAATAAGATTACTACTTTTAATTTTTGTTTGTTTTACTTTGTTGAGGCATAATTAAATTATGTAAGTCAAAATGTGAAGTCAAATTCAGAATTTTTAAGTGTGCAGTTTATGAGTTGTGGCGACTTCATATGATTTCTTTGGGAAAACTTCCATTCTCCCAGAAATTTTCCATACACATCTTTGTAGTCAATGTTTTCTCCCTATCCCTGTCAACCACTGACCTGGATTTGGAGGAGAGGTGTTCGTTTTGTTTTTCTAATTTAATTTTATTATCAAGGTGATGTACTGAGGGGTTACAGTTACATACATAAGGTAGTGAGTACATTTCTTGTCAAACTTGTTACCTCCTCCCTCAATTTTCTCCTACTTTCCCCACTCCAAATCCCGTTCCCCAAGTTGTGCAGTTTATTTAGTAAGCCAGACCCAAAGAAACATAGCTCCCATGTTTTTCCTCATTTGTAATAATTAGATTTGTCTAGGGTACTCCTAGCAGATGGGCAGAAATAGCTCAATACCTATGTACATATGACCATATAAGATGATGCTAAGTGAAATGAACTCCAAAAAAAATGGAAACAAGGTTTTTCTTTGTTGTTGCTGTTTTTAATGTACTATGTGATTTCTTTTTTTCTTTTGTGTCTTTTTTCCTATAGTTTATCTCCTGTTGTCACGGTATTTGATTTTGGTGCTCTGGGTATTGTATGTACATTTGTCTGAATTAGGGAAGGGACGGAGAACAACAAAATGGTGAGACAAAAGACAAAAGGCAAACAAAGACCGAGTTTTTGTAATTATAAATTATAGATTATACGTTTATAAATTATAAATAATTATAAATTATAAAATGCTGTAGAAAATTGCATATCATGTCACCTTTTGAGTCCAGTTTTTTTATATAGTTTAATGCATTTGAGATAATTCCATATAGAAGTGTAGCAGTGTTTCATTTTTATTATTTGTACTACTACATATAGAAACATACAACTCTATCCATTAGCTTATAAATTATTTATACTACAAACAATAATTACCACTATTGTTATTTACCATTACTTCCTTTATAAAATATAGCTATTATTTTAAGATTCTTGTATATGCTTACTACATTTTTTTTTTAAAGTTTCAATGGCATAACATATAGCATAATCTTTTTTTTTTTTTTTTGTCAGTCGTGGGGCTTGAACTCTGGGCGTGGGCACTATCCCTCAGCTCTTTAGCTCAAGTTTAACGCTCTACCACTTGAGCCACAGCATCACTTCTGGTTTTCTAGTGGTTTATTGGAGATAGAGTCTCAGGGATTTTCCTGCCCCCACTGGCTTTGAATGGTAATCCTCAGATCTCAGCCTCCTAAGAGTCTAGGATTACAGGCGCGAGCCACCGCGCCCGACTTGTATAATCATTTTTGTTGTTCTTGTTGATTTTTTTTATTGTGAAAATACCTTACAGAGAGTTGACAATTACATGAGCAAGGTAATGAGTACATTTCTTATCAATCATTGTTGCCTCCTCCTTTGTTTTCCCTTCCCATCTCCCCCCTCCCCGCCCCTCCCGCCCCCATCATTTTTACCAATAGAGATAGATTTGAACTCCATCATCTCTTTCTAGTTATATTTGTTTTCTTTAAAATGTTTTTTCTTGTAAAGATACTGTACAGAGGGGTTACAGTTACACGAGTAAGGTACTGAGTACATTT
This sequence comes from Dipodomys spectabilis, assembly GCF_019054845.1. Lineage (NCBI taxonomy): Eukaryota > Metazoa > Chordata > Mammalia > Rodentia > Heteromyidae > Dipodomys > Dipodomys spectabilis. The sequence continues at coordinate 19,227,398 of NW_024870817.1, read as the reverse complement.
CCTATCGAGCATTGTTACCCCCTACTTCGCTTTTCCCCTACCATCCCTTCCCTCCCCTCCTCCCCAACTCCTCTCTGCCCGCCCCCTCCCCACCCCTCACCCCATCCCCACCCCCGCACTTTGTAAAGTTTGTTTTCAACATAGTATCTTGTATATCTTATTGTCAAATTTTATATACCTTAAATATTATAAATTTTTGTTTGTTAGTTGAACTTAAGTAAAACTGAAAAAAAAAATACAACTGGAAGGAATAAATAATTGCATACCACATTTATCAAAGGAGAAAACTATGATGAACCCAGTTAGTACAACTTTTTTTTTAAATAGCATAATTAAATTTCTTTACAAGTTAGGATTTACAAGAATTTTCTTATAAAGAAATAAAAACTGTGCCTCACAACTGTTAGCAAACATTCTACCATTTAAGCCACACCATAGTCTAGAACTTTTCTTGAACATAAGATTCACGCAGCCAATATTGTATTAGAGGCCCTAGATAATACGTGTAGAGCACAAAAAGGAATAAATGTATATCTCTGGGAAAGAAAAAATTTCTATATCCACAGATCATATACTTGACTAATAGAAAATCCAAAAGAATATACAGTTGAATATTTTAAATTAGCATAAGTATTTAATGTAACATAACATGTAACACAAGACAAAAAAATCAATTGCAGTTCTATACAGGCATCCAAAGAAAATGTAAGTTTATGATAAGAAATGTACTCATTATCTTGCCCATGTAATTATAACCTCTCTGTACAATATTTTCACAATAAAAAAAATAAAATAAAATAAAGAAAATGTAAGTTTAAAGTAAATGTAATTTCAAAGGATTGAATTGTAAACATAAAGAAAATTGTAAAATTTCAAGAATAAAAAGATTTGCAATTCTCCCCAGATTATTTGTAGAGTCACGCCAATGCCAATGTCATTAAAATCTAAATAATAATGTAGCAAGTTGTTCCTGAAAGTAGCATAAAACAGAAGGCTACAAATAGGTACAATAGTCTTGTAGAAGACAGTCATCAGAGAACTTGCTCTTTTCTACATTTGTATAGGAATAAGAACTAAGTCGTGCTGGTGGTTTATGCCTGTAATCTTACTTATTCAGGAGGCTGAGATTTGAGGATCTTGGTTTAACAAATCCAGAAGCAGGGATGTAGCTCAATTGGTAGAGTACTAGCCTTGAGTAAAAAAGCTAAGGGACAGTGTCTAAGCCCTGAGTCCTAGACCCAGCGCCAACACACACAAAAAGAAGAAAGAAGAACAACAATAGCAACTACAAAATACTGTTGATATAACTATGTCTAATACTAGGATAGTCATCAGGAAGATTAAACTGACCAGTTGAAAAGTATGCGCAAGCTTACATGCAAATTTGGCCCATATCAAAGTCATGCAGTTTGTTAGGGAAACAATCAAGTATATTATCAGTGATAAGATAATTTTCTCCTTGAACAATAATGATTCTTGATCCTCATACATAAATCAAAATAAAATTTAATGAATTAACAATATGAATATAAAAGGTAAAAAGCATTTAGACAAAAACCACAGGAGAATTTTTTAAGATCTTGAGGAAGAGTTAACTTTTCTAATGAAACTAAAAGATTATAACATAGAGAAAAAAAAGTATTTTTTAAATTTCTATTTATCAAAACAATCACAACATAACAAATTACATACTGAGACAAAATAATTAAAAGCCACTTAACCCAACCCAAAACTAACTGAAAGACTCGAAGAGGATCTAGTTCAAATACTTTCAAAAGCAGTTTGGCATGATTTTGTTATTTGAAGACCATTCTTTTTTTTTTTTTTTTTTGGTCGGTTGTAGGGCTTAAACTCTGGGCCTGGACGCTGTTCCTCAGCTCTTCAGCTCAAGGCGAGTGCTCTACCGCTTGAACCACAACACCACTTACGATTTTGTTATTTGGAAAACTATTTACATATATTAAAAATCACACAATAGAATAGAAAGAGAAGTTTTCATATATATTACTTTAAAAAACTTACAAAAAATGCCAAGAGCTGGTGGCTCACACCTGTAATCGTAGCTACTCAGGAGGCTGAGATCTGAGGACTGAGCTTCAAAGCCAGCCTGGGGCAGGAAAGTCAGTGAGACTCTTATCTCCCATAAATCATTCGGAAAACTGGAAGTGGTGCTGTGGCTTAAGTGGTAGAGTGTTAGCCTTGAGCTGAAGAGCTGAGGGACAGTGCCCAGGCCCTGAGTTCAAGCCCCATGATCACCACCACCAACAACAAAAAATGTCTGGTTGCTGATGGCTCATCTCTATAATTCTAGATACTCAGGAGGCTGAGATCTGATGATCACAATTCAAAGACAGCCCAGACAAGATAGTTTTTGACATTCTTATCTCCAGCTCACCACCAAAACACCAGAGGTAAAGCTGTGGCTCGAGAAATAAAAGTATCAGCCTTGAGGGAAAAAAAAAAAGAAAAAAAAATTAAGGAATAGTACTCAGGCCCTGAGTACAAGCCCCAATACCAACACACATAAGAGAAAAAGTTACATAAAATAATTATAATATGATTGTAGCAGGAGTCCTTAAGTAATAGTATCATACAATATTATGAGACATTGAAAATAATGAGACGGGTGAGTTGTAGCTGCTTAGTGTTGAATGAAAGAAATAAGTTATAGGAAATTATAGGTAATTACACATTAGTACTCTTCTTACAAAATAGCAGCATTTCTACAATACATTATTTAGGAATATTTACAGACATAATAAAACTTTTAAGTCAAGGGGATGATTAACACATAATATATGGTAAGTTCCTACTTCTGTGGAGAGAGAGGTATAACTACACTGGTAAATTAGGGCAGGGTAAGCAGTTCAATTTTAAGAATGTCATACTTTCTAGCTTACATGTATGTTACATGTTATACTGAAAAAATATTAGATAAAATATTATTAAATACTTGAAGTCATATGTGATTTACAACAGATTTTGATTTTACATATTGAAAACCAAAATCTTTTTAATATTGTTGAAGATGATTTTTGTTTGTTTCACTATACCATAGTTTGAACACAGAGCTTTGTGCTTGCTAGGCAGATACTTGACCACTTGAGTTATGCCATCATCCCTTTTTACTTTTGTATTTTTTCCAATAGTGTTTCACGTTTTGGTAGGTCCATGATCCTCTTATTTGTATTTCTTATATAGCTGTGATGTCAAGTATATCATACCACACCAGCTTTTAATTGGTTGAGATGAGGTGCGGTCTTACAGACTTTTTGCCCAGGCTGGTCTCAAATGTCAGTCTTCCCAATCTAGCCTTCCTAGTAGCTAGGTCTAAAAGTGTGAGCAACTGTACCTAACTGCAGGAAAATATGTTAAGTCTGGAAAGGAAAGGCGGAGATGGAAAAAGATATACCCATAATGTAGCCAAACAGTAAATGAAAAAAAATCCAGAGTTATGGCATTAAAATATAGGTTCGTAGTGTGTTCCAAAGGCCTGTTATTTGAGTCATTTAAAGCTGTGTTCATGTTCCTCACCATCAAAGTACAATAGGAATAGTTGTACACCATGTTCTGGACATGTTTGGCTCTGTCTTCCTTCCCTCTCTGTGAAGTTTCCTAACTAAAGTCTTCCATAGAAGTAAATTTTGGAATGCTGATCTTCTTTGTTTAAAATAATGTGTTTGCAGCCAAAATGTGAACTCCTCTAAAACTTCTTTGCTCTTATTGAGTATCATTTCTATTTTTCACAATATACTCTAACACTTGGGGTGAAAACAAGCAAATAGATTCTGTAACTATGTAGACATCTTTATGAAATACAGAATAGTGATCCTTGGAGCTATAAACGTCAAGATTATAAATCATAGACACTCTCTGACTGCCTTTACATGCACTTTGTTTATTTGCATTGAATCCTTATATATAGTCATCATTTTGACTAAATATAAAATAAAACATTTATAAGATGATACTGAATTCATATTCTGATATGTGAAGTTTTACTCTGATGGCTATTAATTAGATCAGTAAGAATTATGTAGCCATTAAATGTTTTATTTTCTGTTCAAATAAATTCCATTAGGGGGAAAGATAAATTCTAGTGGTACAACTTTATGTAAGAAGTGGCAACACATGTCTATTTCAAAGGCCTTTTTTTGTTGTTGTTGTTCAGTCATGGGGATTGAACTCTGGGCCTAGGTGCTGTCCCTCAACTCTTTAGCTCAAGGTTAGTGCCCTACCACTTGAGCCACAACGCCACTTTTGCTTTTTTCTGCTTACGTGATGCTGAGGAATTGAACACAGGGCCTCATGCATGCAATGCAAGCACTCTTACCACTGACCCAACTTCCCAGCCCCTCAAAGGATTTTGAATAAGAACATAGACTCATCTTTGACCTCGTCACAAAGATAATAGAGCAAAAATTACAAGACTTTATATTTCAACATATTGAAGTAGCTATTTTTGTATTTCTACTACTTCCGGGTGGATATTTCCATATGGGTTCCTTATAAATTGACCTGTTACTAATAAATGAGGACTGATGTATAATTATGTTTTCAGTGATTCATCTGTGAACCACCCTGGATTATTTTACATGGAAGCATCTGGTTGCCATGTGTATAGTGGTTATTCTGAGCTGATTGACATCTGTATTCTTCTAATAAAGTCCTAGTTGTACAGATGGGAGCTGTTGACTTTTTTATACAGAAAGATTATTTAAAGCTCCATTTGAAAAATCCTTACATCAACCTTTCCATTCTTCCTGAATATGAACATTCTAGTCTTACACACACATATACTCACATACACACCTACTTTACACTGTGACTACAAGATAATATAAATATTTCATGCAATCTGTTTTAATCATTGCACAGTTGTATGCAGGCACCTTTATCTTTTTCTATATTTATTTATACCATGACATCTGTTTTAGATTGTAAGCTCAAAGAAGGCAGCGACCATGTCAATTTCATACTATTCAGACAGAATCCAGTAAATCATAATTCTTTTTTAAGGATGTGCCACATATTTATCAATCAAGATTGTGATGTTAGTGATATTAGAAAATCCTAAGAAAAATAGCATTTATAATTTGACTGTAAACATCTTCTGTACTTTAAGAGGTATTTGTCATGCATGACCTGCCTTCAATTTCACACATGATATTTATCCAGGTAACAAGTGAAATTCACATTTTTTGAGCAGAGTCCATTTATGTTAGAATAATTCTCAAGTGATTTGTGAGCTGGGATTTTTAAAGAGACCAACTTCAAGGCATACTTCATGAAAGAAATTACATTTGAGTTGAGACATACAAGATAGATAGAATTCCTTCCTATATAATAAATGCCATGCATCATAATACATAATAATGAAAGGAAAGACATTTGAGTATTCCATATATTATAATAAATTTCATGCATCATCATAATAATGAAAGGAAAGACATTTGGGAAATAGGGAAAGAAGAGAAACAATGCAAGGACATGGAGGAAGAAGAAATACCTGAGTTCAAATAATTCTTTGACCATTTATTAGTTGAGAGGTCTGGATGAATCACTACTCTGTTTTAGTCTCATCTGGAAAAACAGACATTGAAAGAATTTATTGTGATGATTGCATAGATAAGGAACTTAACACAGTACTTACATATAAGAACATTTAGTAAATGTTAACTGTTAAGGGTATATCAACCATTATTGATGTTCAATACTATTGAATATTGAACAACAACAACACACACACACACACACACACAAAACAGAACAGCAGAGAAAATAGAAAGGATGGGAGGAGAGGAGGGAGAGAAAGAGGAAACAAATAAAGAGGGATGCCCCAGGCTATATGCAAAGATCTGAAGCTCAAAATTTCTCAGAGATATTTACAAAGAGAGAGGTTAAACAATATTTTTATTCCTAAATTACTCTTCTGTCACAGGTGGAGGGGACTAGCATCAAATTATAATCATGCATAATTCAACAAATACTATGACAGCCAGGCATGAGGACATACACCTGTAATCTTGTCTACTTGGAGGCACAGGAGGAGGATCTTGAGCACAGACTATTAGTCTTAGCAGTAAGCAGACCCTATGAAAAACAGTTTAGAAAAGAAAAAAGGTCTGGAAGCATGACCATGACTTGCAGGGCACAGGACTTGTCCTGTAGGCAAAGGCAATTTGTTAATCCCCAGAGCCACACACAAACAAGAATAAAAAAATTAGTGTAAGTTTTTGATACATATGCTCCCTTTCTTTTTCAGGCCATTTACTTATCTTCTGTTTATACTGGCCAGAAGTTTTGTCAGGTCTTAATGTTTCTGAATTACCTCTGCATGCCTTATTTCCAAATCAATAATAAGACAGTTATTTAATATGTAAGAAAGAATGTGTGTCGTAGACACTTGCACGAGTAGATGTAAAACATTATGCATAACTGGTAAGAGGACCTCATTTAAATGGTACAGGTGGACCCATTGCAACAATGAGATGTACAAATTGTTATGTCAAAAAAACGAACTTTACAACTTCGGTGGCGGGGGGGGGGGGGGGGGGGGGGGGGGGGGGGGAGGATTAGGTAGGGGGAATGGGGAGAATGGGAAGGGATGGGAAGGGGAAACAAAGGAGGAGGCAACAATGCTTATTAAGAAATGTACTCATTATCTTGCCCATGTAATTGTAACCCCTCTGTACGGTATTTTCACAGTAAAAAAAAAAATTAATGAAAGTTGGACTATGCATATGACACCTGTAAGGTTTACATATGATATATAATATCAGAACAGTTTATGACTGTCAAGCAAGAGACAGAATAGTCAGAAGGCATGAGGATGGGGGTATAGAGGTTTTCAAAGAAAAGCCTAAGAACTTTTTTAAATATATATTTTTATTGTAAAGATACTGTACAGCGGGGTACAGTTACATGAGTAAGGTAATGAGTACATTTCCTATTGAGCATTTTCCCCCTACCATCCCTTCCTTCTCCACCTCCTCAACTCCTCCCTCCCCGCCAAGAACTTTTAGTCACTTTTTTGTTAAACTAATTCAGTGTTTTACTACATGCTTTCTCTATCCCACCAATACTTATCTTTATTTCCAGGTTTTATGGACAGTTCCAATGGTACTTGTTTACATCAACTTCATTATATCTATGTGTACTTAAATCTTCCAATGTAAAATCACAAACTGGAACATGCATTGAAAATTAAATGGATTCCCAACTAGTAAAATAATCAAGTGTACTGCTGTCTTATAAACTGTATTTCTAACATTCTTTGGAATAAAAATTTTCTAACACTAAGTATTACAATGAACTTCTTGTAATTAGAATTAAATAGACATAGTGCCTTAACAGTGTTAGCAAGAGAAATAGATGGAAGGATATTTATTGAAATGTGATATAAAAAGATACTTACAGTTTACAATTCTTTACTTTGAAAAAAGAATCAATTATATTTTAAGTAATAGAATATTATCTGGTCATTAAAGATGACTATTGACAAAGGAACACATTCTTTAATAAAGTGTTAGGGGAAAATGATACAAAGAATTTTTTTTGTGTGTGAAAATACCATATAGAGGGGTTACAATTCATGGGCAAGATAATGAGTACATTTTTTATCAAACATTGTTGCCTTCTCCTTTGTTTCCCCTTCCCATCCATTCCCATCTCCCCTTTCTCCCCCCACCCCCCACCCCAGCCAAAGTTGTAAAGTTCGTTTTTCGACATAAGGACTTGTACATCTCATTGTTGCAATGGGACCTTTTTCCTTTTTTTTTGGTATTGGTTCTTGGGCTTAAATTTAGGGCCTAGGTGCTGTGTCTGAGCTTTTCTGCTCAAGACTAGTGCTCTACCACTTGAGCCACAGCTCTACTTCAAGCTTTTTGGAATTGTTTGAAGTAGAGTCTCATGGACTTTCCTATAGATCAGATTATAGGTGTAAGCCACTCTCATATGGTCAGTAGAATTACTTTTTAAAGCCTATATTAACCTGGAAATGTAACTGAGGTGATGGATATAATAATTGCATGGACTGTAGAAAACATTGCACTCCGCACACTTTGAATAACAAAATAAAAGAGCAGTATATTGGCTAAAATAATAAAGTACAGAAAATGGATACATATTTTTAAACATCAGTAAGACACAAAATTGGATTATTTTATTCTATTTTACTGAATTTTTTTGAATTCTTTTTAGCATAAATACACTAATTTAGTAGTAAAATAAAATTTGCTACTACTGGTACCCACTGAGATTTAGAATTAATTTAGAATTTCTGTATTTGAAGTTCTGACCTTTTTTAAGAAGTGATAAAAGGTTATTATTTGTTTATACCAAATGTTTAAATATCTATTTTGCCCTAAAATAAATATAAAATAAATTATGATTCAACACACAAAATAATTAAGAGATTTGTAGAAGGTTTAGCTTTATAATTAGGCCTCTGTATGAAACAGTATGTTCCTACAATTAGATTTGGTACCTTAAAATGTATTTGCATTCCTACCAATCAATACTTTGTATGCTTATCACCATTGGATGTTTTATTTGATTATTCAAATATTTTTTTTTGGTCAACCAGACTGTGAGAGTTTTAAATATGAGGTGATTTTTGTTGTGTTTTTTTTTTAATCTTTGTATGTTAAATCCTAGCACAGTGCTGAGACTGGAGTAAAGAATTATGATTCAGGGCTGGGAAGGTGGCTCAGTGGTAGAGTGCTTGCCTTTGCATGAATGAGGCCCTGGGTTTGATTCCTCAGTACCACATAAGTGGAAAAAGCTGGAAGTGGCATTGTGGCTCAAGTGGTAGAGCACTAGCTTTGAGCTGAAGAGCTGAGGGACAACGGCCAGGCCCAGAGTTCAGCACCACGACCGACAAAAATAGATAGATAGATAGATAGATAGATAGATAGATAGATAGATAGATAGATAGATAGATAGATAGAGATGTAGATATCTATATATACATAGTGTCTAGTGGTACAAATTCATACTACAAAATCACTTTGAAAAATAAATGTTAGCGCATAATACAAATACTGGCCAGCAATAATTGTCAGAAATGAAGAAATCTTTTTATGTGATAATATACCTAAAATGTCCATATTGCTGCCTTTTGTCGGGGAGGTTGGGGTTCGGTCCTAGGGCCTGAACTCTGGGCCTGGGTGCTGTCCCTCAGCTCTTCAGCTCAAGGCTAGCGCTCTACCACTTGAGCCACAGCGCCATTTCTAGCTTTTTTGTTTTTGCTTATGTGGTGCTGAGGAATCGAACCCAGGGTCTCAGGCATGCAAGGCAAGTGCTCTACCACTGGGCCATCTTCCCAGCCCCCATATTGCTGCCTTTTTATCTAGACTAGATTTTCTATAAAAGTCACATATAAAAGTGATAGCTTTTTACACTTAACTCTGAGGGGGGAAATGTACATATCTTGATAAAATTCAATTTATTGGGCAGTTTCTGTTCTTAGTTTAAAGGAATTGTGCCAATTTCTGAAACAAGCAATGATTCTAAATTATAGTCTCTGTTCTCAAGTTGCTTACCAAGACATGCAGAATTAAAGCCTATGTTTGACACTCCTCCCATTGGGGTGTGTTTCTGTATTCCTTTCCCTATGATTTAGAGGCTGCCTCAGAAATAATCTTATGATTGGCACCTTTTTATTTTAGAAGTCTAGCTACTGGAGGCTGACTTGTTTCAAGGAAGCCACACCATGTAGTCTCTCCAGAAGGCAGATCTACCTTTTGAGACCTTCCAACCTAAGCACCAGATACAAGTGAATAGATGTTTAGATGTCCAGCCTTTGTGTCACTCATTGTTTTCTAATACTTCTGGCAAAGGCCTTGACACCATGGACCATAAATAAACGATCCCTACCTTGTCTACATTGCTAACTCACAGAAATATGAGCATAAGAAAATGGTATTTGTTGCATGCAAAGTTTCAAATGGCTTATTAGTGACACAAATACCTACTTGATTTAGGATTTACTTTGGAAAATTATTTGAAAATTACTTTCTCTCCTAGAAAATTTGTGGAAGATTTATAGTAGCAAAATTTAAATTTGTCTTTGAATGATGAGTTAAGAGCCTACAAAGTAAATAAGATAAAAGAAAAATGTAAAGGAAACTATGTGGGAAATATGGAAGTTAAGATAGGTGTATTTCATGCAGAAAAGCAGTTTGGCGGGAAAGAGCATTGTAGACATGAAGTGGAATTGTAGACATGAAGTTACAAATTGTGCAATGATTTTTTTTTTCACTATGCCAACAAAATTTTAACTGAAGCACTGTAGGAGTAGAATTTAGTAATCAGATCTATCTTGGAGAAAGATAGCTTGTTGGTAGCAGTAGTATGGAAAAGGAACTGAGAGCCAGTCATGTTCCATATCCTTATAAGCCAAAACACTTGGAAGATAGAGATAGGAGGATAATAGTCCTAGGTTGACTTGGGCAAAAACACAAAGCCACATCTGAAAAACAAACCAAATGCTAAGGACTGAGGATATGACCAAAGTGGTAGAGCATCCCTAAGGACAAAAATGAAAGAAAACAAAGAAAAATGGCCTCAAAGAGAAAAAAAGAAAGATCAAGAAAATAACAATCTAATAACAATTGTTCTTTTTAATAACATTAAAATAAAATCTACTGGATAACAATAATTATTAGAATTGGTAATTCATTTATTCTGGATATGTTTGTTCAGGCACAATTGAATGCTGCAGCCAAACCAGTATCTTGGTAAATTGAACAACTGCCTTTTACAAACCATTGATTTTAGTATTTCTGAGTGACGTGTGAAGCTTTCTCCTCTATGAATTTCAAAGAATTATATTAAGAACCTCATTCTTCCATTTTTATTTTAAGCCATTAATTGAGTATATTTAAAGAAATGAAATCATGCCAGGCATGGGTGGCTCACGCCTGTAATCCTAGCTATTCAGGAGGCTGAGACTTGAGGATTGCAGTTCAAAGCCAGCCTGGGCAGAAAAGTCCGTGAGACTCTTATCTCCAATTAACCACCAGAAAACCAGAAGTGGCGCTGTGGCTCAAGTGGTAGAGTATTATCCTTGAGCTGAAGAGCTGAAGGACGGTGCCCAGGCCCAAAGTTCAAGCGCCACAACAACCAAAAAAAAGAAAGAGAAATGAAATCACATTGTATTGGTTACTACACTAATTAAAACTTATGCATACTTAACTCAGCTTCCTCAAAACAAATATTAGTTCCATGTAAAGTCTTGAGAAAATGCTAATGTATGTATAGATCCATATTTTAGTGAGAAAATGTATATAATATGCTTAGTTGACATAGTTATATGAATATACCAAAATTGTATTCAAGATCTTTCTGTATGGATTTGAATGACCTTTAAATAATACTTGAGATTATTTCATGTATTTCAAGTATTAAACCAGAAATTTAATAATGATACAAACTTTTATTGAAAAAATGATACCATACATGCAAAAGACTTTTCAAAAACTTTTCAAAAGCTCTGAAATTTGAACAATAGACTCTATGGTTTATACATCATCTACATAGTGAAGCAATGTTCATTATCCAGAGATCAGTTTTAGAAACCTTCTCCCTTCCTGTACATTTTGGTTTTATTTAGAGTTTGGTTATATTTTAAACATCAGCTGAAAATCTTAATATTTTAACTCAAAATCAAAAGCCACAGTATTTTATATTTTTCCATCTGCCTTTTCCCAGGCTTCTCTTTCCTGACTCATTTGTTCAAGAAAGACTATCTCCTAGAATTTGAAGAGTGGCCATACATTTACTCATAAACCAAGTTGAATTAGCACACTGCACCAAGAAATAGTTTTTGTGGTTTTTTTTCACTTTATCCTCCAGTTACGATATCTATTATGTAAAAAATGTCATATTGGGAATATGACAAAATACTTTATCTTTTTTTTAATTCAAGCTTCTGAGTCATCCTAGCCAGACATTTTATAGAAAGGCTGGAGAAATCAGCATTATAGCAGTTTAAAGCCCTTCAGCCTTATGACCCTATGAGACTTACAGATTACAGCTCATTATGAAAGCTCATAATGTTTTGTGTTTTTTACAGCCTTGTTTGTAGAACTGTGTAGTTAAAGTAATCTGTGTTATTATCTTACAGACAAGGGCTACGATGACCATGTATTTAGGGGAGTTCAGAAGCTCAATATTGCTTATGCAATAATTGGGCTCCGTTTTTAAAAATCTTAACTACTTGGCTCAATGTCCAGCCCTTGATAGAACCTCAATCAACAGCAAAACAGCAGAGGGTTGATAAGTGGTGAGGGGTGGTAATAATCACCAGCCTGTCTCAGTATTTCTGACTTCATTAATCTCTAGAGAAGGCCTAATGCGCATTTTTAAAACTATGGGTCATACTGCAAGGACCTTGCATATGCCCTGCCCCCTTCCAACCAGCTAGCTTTGTTTGGTTCATTTTTGTTGTTTTGTTTGTTTGTTTGTTTTAGCTCTGGGCCTTGTGTATCCAGTACCTAGATACCTTGTTCTTTACTCAGATTTTCTGAAATATATTTGTCTGGGAGTTTAGCTTAACAATTGAATCATAATAATGTTAAAGCTGGAATGAGAATAATGCCCTTCCCCCAAAGTCCACATCTTAATCCCTAGACTCTGAGAATTGGTTAGATTACATGAAAAGCAAAGTAAGGATGCACATCAATTGTCTTTACAAATCACTTGAATTTAAAATAGTATGATTATTCTGGATTATCTAGTTAAGGCCGATATAATCACAAAGGTTTTTTTAAGTGACAGAAAAAGACAGGAGTGAAAGGAAGAGATAAAATAGTGCACACAGTGTGGGAGGGAGGTAAAGTAAGGACACCTGATGTTGCTGGCTTTGAACACTGGAAAGGAGAGGCTTCTAGGAGCTGGAAAACTAGGAAATAGCTCCCCACGAGAGCCTCCGGAGAGGAACATAGCCGTGCCAGTCCTTGATTTTAGCTCCATGAGATGTCTGTCAGCCTTCTGGCCTCCAGAACCGTATGATGATAATTTTGTGGTAATTTGTTGCAGCCGCCACAGGAAAGTGCAACAGCTGGTTTCTCACTGTGGGGAAGCCATCATTGTTGGCCGCAGGTTTCTTGTCACTAATATCCATGACTGTTTCTTTCTGCCCATGTGTTTTCTTTGTCCCTTAGTTGGCTAAAAGAAGATTTCTACCTGCTTTTTCCTTTGTTTATATCTCTCTTTTTTAGACTACCAAGTTTGGGGATTTGGGCTGGTAGATGTTTTCTCAGGAGGCAAGTAATACAGCCTGTTCCAGAGAACACTGGTTGGTTGAAGATTTTCAGAAAAGAAACACCAAATGCTAAGTTCATTTGGAAAACCTATGTTGAACACAGTCTTTATTTTCTTAAATCACTTTTTAAAATATAATTTATATGATTTCTCTTTAAATCTGAACAATTTTTAAAAAATCCATCAAATGTTATCCTTATTTCTCATCACAAGTAACTCTCTACCATTACCAGTCATTTGTATATTCTCCTAGATCTCTTCTACACATACAAATATGTATGTGTATATGCATGTATCTATGTGTGTATTATATATTTTTGTGGATGAATGTGTCTGCACACATTCATGTACACACATGTGTGCATGTGTACCCACATTCACATATGTGTACAATATATATCCATACTCTAGTTTTCTGCACACTTTTCTGTAACTTGCTTTTACTTTAGCTTTCCCTAAAAGTTTATGTAATAAATATATTTATGGAAGAACTTTTGCCAACTTTGGATGTATAATATGTAAATAAAATAATTTGAAGAAGCAGAACAAATATTTTCCAAACACTTTTTTTTCAAAGAATATTTCACAAAAGTATTTTTTGAAACATGCTGCATATTTAAAACTATGGGTCATACTGCAAGGACCTTGCATACACCGTGCATATGCTACCTTTTTTAGAAAAGGGGGGATATCCTCTGGAATAGAAATGCGGGTTAGTGTATCCTTGTGTAGCATGAAGAGGATGATTTGAGGATTTGAGAAAGAGATAGGAGGGGGGAAGGAGAGAGAGGGAGGGGGAGAGAGAGATCTAAGCTAATACTCAGGTTATACCACCAACTTGCATTCCTGTTTATTTCCATACTAATTGATGCCTCGATTTGGACAGGTTAAGTTTATTCAGTGTTATAAGTTTCTATCTACATTATTTTTAGTCATTTTTTACTAGTTAATTGTGCCAAATTAAGTCAAGTCCCCCCAACAAGAAAGTTCTATATCAATAAGAGAGGCTTCATGCAACAGTAGCTCACAGATCACCTGACCTGTCTTAAAATTATGTGGAACAATTTTCTACCAAGGTGACACTTCCTACTTTTGTAGGCATAGATGAACAATCAAATATGACATGTATACTATTTCAGAACTTAATAATGGGTGACGTTGTTCAAAGAGAATTATACTTTACGTGACTTATATGACTTATGTAACTGTAATCCTTTGGTCACCTTTATAATAACAATAAAAACTTTTTAAAAATAACTTAATAATGCATATAAATCAAAAGGGAGATTACTATAAGTATTTTACACATTGTTTTTCTTAAACGTAACTCTAATGCATTATCAGGACAATGCTATTGATCTGTATAAAGTTTAGCAAGACTGACACAATCTTCTAAGTTATTATGAAATTTCAACATTAGTAATTGGCATCCTTGTGTTATTGTGGTTATGGCTATATTTGTTTTATTTTTTTGTCAGTGATGGGGCTTGAACTCTGGGCCTGGGCACTGTCCCTCAGCTCTTCAGCTCAAGGCTAGTGATCTACCACTTGAGCCACAGCACCACTTCCAGCTTTTTCTTCTTATGTGGTACTGAGGCATCCAACCCAGGGCCTCATGCATGCAAGGCAAGCGCTCTACCACTGAGCCACCTTCCCAGCCTGCTATATTTATTTTAAAGATTTGTTTAATAATCAAATCATATAGAAGAAGAAAACTTTTTTTGATGGCAGTTTTGGTGCTTGAACTCAGGGCTTAAGTGCTGACTTTGAGATTTTTAGCTCAAGATTAGTGCTCTACCATCCAAGCCACAGCTCCACTTAGGGCTTTTTGGTGTTTTAATTGAAGACAAGAGTCTCACATAGTTTCCTGTATGGGCTGGCTTAGAACCTACAATCCGCAGATGTCAGCCTTCTCACAAGCTAGGATTACAGGCCTGAGCCACTGGTGCCCAGCAATATTATTATTTTTAAAATCTATATGTATTGTGCAGAAAAAATTTCCCCATTATCTATAAAGAATATGAATGCATTGTATCGTTTAATTATATGCTCTTCATTATCTTTCCTGTTTCATTCAAAATCTAAGAATTTAACTGAAAGTAACTAAAGCCATTTCTTTTATTTGCCACTTTGGTTGCCAGAAAGAGTCAGCTCCTCTTCTTTCACTCTCTCAGGCCAGTGCAATGACGTGTAGTCCCGGTGCATTCCAGACAATGCGCAACACTGGTTTTACGGGATTCTGATGGCTTCAGTCTGTTAATTTATTTAGGAGGTGCTTCTGGATTTTTATAAGGTCAACTCAGAATTTGTGGACTACTTTTCCCATTTGGTTTTGGAAGTAGTAATGCTTAATTTGAAAATACACTAATAACTTTAGTGATGTCAAATATACTAAGTCTGTTGTTTAAAACTTTTCACATAAAAGATGTTTCTATAATTGAATTTATTTATTAATGGAAACTGTTAAGGTCAATATGGTAGCCATTTAGTTGCTTAATAGGAAGTATCTAAGATATCGGTTTGACTATTTTTTAGTTTGTTTGTTTGTTTGTTTTTTTATTGTGGGTAAAGCTGTGGTAAGATCCTTTTGATGAAGATTTGATTGGGCACATGATAAAAATCAAATTGTGTGTGTGTGTGTGTGTGTGTGTGTGTGTGTGTGTGTACGTGTGCACTTGACAATCTTGGGGCTTGAGCTCAGGCCGAGGCACTGACTCTGAGCTCTTGTTTTCAAGGCTAGCTTTCTACCACTTGAGCCATAGCTGTGCTTCCGGCTGTCTGTGGTTAATTGAAGTTTCCTGCCCAGGCTAGTTTGGAAACATGATCCTCAGATCTCAGCCTCCTCAATAGCTAGACTTATCTATAGGCATGAACCACTGGTATACAGCAGATTTTTTTTTTTAAGACAATGTGTGTTATCTTGGCTCAGGCCCCAAAGTTCAGGTAAGAATAGGCATATACTCATTTTTTCTAATTTGGGGCGGGGAAGGGAAATATCAATGAGACATACAAGACACTGTGTTGAAAACAAACTTTACAACTTTGGAGGAGTGGGAAAGGGTAGTAGGGGAAAAACAAAGGAGGGGATAACAATGCTCAATAGGAAATATACTCATTACCTTACTCATGTAACTATAACCCCTACAATAAAAAATTATCAACACAAAAAATAGGTGTATACCAATATATCTAGCTTATATTTTGGTTTTATTAATACCAAGTGATAGCTAGGTACTAGTGGCTCATGTGTATAACTATAGCTACTCAGAAGGCTGAGATTTAAGTATTGTTGTATCTGTGTCAATCAAGGCATAAAAGTCCATAACATGCTTATCCCCAGTTAATCACCAAAAGAGCAGCAAGTGGAGCTATAGTTCAAGTAGTAGTGCCCCAGCCTTGAGTAAAATAGCTAAGGGAAGGAGCTCTGGGTTCAAGCTCCAGAACTGGCACCACCACCACCACAACCACAATAATATTAATACATGTCTATGGCCCAGCCATCATTCATATAGTCTCACCTAGTATGTTATCTTTGCCCTACCTCTTATCTTTATTCCCCTCCCCATATCTGAGCTTTACTGCAAATCCAAACAAAAGGCAGAAATGTGATTACAGATGGTTGGGCATGATAAAGTAAATCAAAGCTATCCTGTACATGCATCTTGTGTACGTTTATGTGTGTGCACACACATGTACATGCACATGCGTGCACAGTCATGGGGCTTGAACTCAAGGCCTAGGTGCTCTGTCTGAGGTTTTGGTTTTTATCTTTGCTCAAGGCCAGCACTCTACCACTAGAGCCACAGTGCCACTTCTGACTTTTCTTTTATGGTTAATTGGAGGTAAAAGTCTCATAGTCTTTCCTATCTAGACTGGCTTTGAACTGTGATCCTCAGATCTCAGCATCCTGTGGATTACAGGCATAAACTACCTGCACCCAGCTGTGTTTTTATTTTCATATAAGAGAAACAGCTATGTCAGAATTCCCACTTTGACAGCTAAACAGGAATTGAACACTGGCTACATTTTTACTGTGACTACTAGAATAGAAGAGTGTAAGATTTTGTTCTTCCCCAAAGAAATCATTGTCTTTTCTTGTTTGTTATAATTCATTGGAATAGTAGTATCCTTCTAGATTATTCTTCTGAATTTCAGATAATTTGTGAGTAAAGTAATATACTGAATGTATGTTTTCAGATGCATCAGTTAAAGTTTTATCAAGATTTAGTATTTGAGCAGTAAGGGGAAGTAGCACAAATTGTTGGCATAGAAAATAAAAAGAGTAATTGTAACTCCTCTGTATTGTATTTTCACAATAAAAAACTTACTAAAAAAGGAAAATAAAAAGAATCCTTTCCTTCTGTTACAAGACTCCCCAGTGATTATCTTTATCTGTCCTTTTCAATTTTTCTTCATTTATTTCTCTCCTTAGGTGTCTTGCTACAATATTAATCCACATTATTTATCTTCTCAGGACTGTCTCTTCAAGTCATTCATTTGCCTTTAGTAAGCAAGTGATACTGAGAGTCCTGATTACTGTCTCTACAGCTACTCCTCACTTCTCCAAGCTCAAAGTCAACCCTCATTAACATCCTTCTGGAAATCCAGACTCACTCATTATGTCTAAATCTCTTTATGCCTACTTTTCTTCTATATTGTCATCTTCATCATAGCCAAAGTTACAAGAACTAAAAATATAAACACATTGTCATAGATTAGACATTTTATAAAAATACAAACTGTTCTCTCCTGGAATAGCAGATAAAATCTGCTATGTATATGTAATCTGCTGTGTATGTATAAACATACACAGGTAGATTAATACATACCACACACACACACACACACACACACACACACACACACACACACTGCTGTTCAAACATTAATATTACCTCATTTTGCATGTTTTTGAACTTTAAATAGTCTTATTTGTGCATTGTTCTTGGTCTCAACATTATGAAATGCATGCATGTGTGTAGCTGAATAGTAACCCATTCTGTGAAAATTCCGTCATTTATGTGCCATTTTTCATGTGCAAAGACATTCAGGGAGCTTTTAAGTTTCTCTATAACAACAGCGCCCCTAAGATTGTACATATCTCCTGATTTACACATACAAATATTTCTCCTAGCAGCTATTGCAATATGGTTCTCTAAAGTTGTTTTAATCCCATTAGCAATATTTAGTGTAATTATTTTGCATGATCTAAAACCTTAATATTGTTAAAGATTTAAATTTTTTTTATGTGGTATAAACTATTTCACAATGAGTTAAATTTGTTTTTCCTTGATCACTAATGAAACAGATTTATTATCATTTGCTTATTTACCTCCATTGTCCCTTTTTGGTAGAAGTTACTATTGTCTTTGGCACATGTTTTTCAATCATACTGAGCTTCTTTAAATTATTTTCAGTCTTTTTTGGGTACTAACCTTTTCATAGTAATATATGTTGCAGTACTTTCTCATAGTATATGATGTCCCTTATCTTTAAGGTATCTATGTATAAATAGAAGCAATTCTTTGTACTTTTTCATTCTCTTTTTTATTTTTGAGGATGCTGAGGATTAAAGAAGTATTTATTTTTAATGTGATAGATCAACCTTTATGGTTTTTCATTCTGACTTAAACAAACTTTCTTATCCCCAAATACTAAACATTTGCCTTTACTATCTTTTACAAGCTTTAAAGATTAGCTTTTTTGGTATAAGTGTTTAATTTGTTTGGAATTCAACTTTATGTATATTGGCTCAGAATGAAACAGAGCACATCCTTTTTGTCTAGGTGGAGATATGTTAGGCCATATAAAATGTCTTTCATTTCAGCAGCAGTGTTTGTGTCAGAAGTCAAATGAGCATGGATTTTAAAGTGTCATGATCTCATCAATCATTACACATTTTTCTGGACCTCTGAATTTTCTCTGGTTGACACGTTGACACATTTCAGTAATATTCTTAGAATATGTTCTAAAATGCAAGTAATTCACTCCAAACTATACTAATGCTTCTCATTTGAATAAGATAAGATTACTTTCCCAGATGTGATATCACTTTCCCGGTGATACCATTTTAAAGTTGGCTAAGAAAATGTCTTTACCAAAATATCTGTGTGTGTGTGTGCGCACACACACACACACACACACACACACACACACACACATTATTCATTAGAAAATGGTAGTATAATTTTGATTTAAGTTTGTATGTGTGCATGTTCTTGCACTGTGAAGTTAAAGAAATAGAACATGAGAATCTCTGAAGTCGTTTTTTTTTTTTCATTGTGAAAATACTGTACATGGGCAAGGTAATGAGTGCATTTCTTATTAAGCATTGTTGCCTTCTCCTTTGTTTCCCCTTCCCATCCTTTCCCATCTCCCCCCTCCCAAATCCCCCTCACTCCCCTGCCAAAGTTGTAAAATTCATTTTTTGACATAACATCTTGTATATCTCATTGTTGCAATGGGTCCACCTGTATCCCTATTTAAACAATTTGTTTTTTCCCCTTCCCCTCCACAAATTATACCAACATCAAATACAGTGAAAACAAGGGTTATACCGTGAGGGAGGGACATACAAAGCAACAAAGAAATATCTTATAAATATGTTAGAAACAATCGCAAGAAAGACAAAAAAAAATTTGAATCCTTATCTTGCAGTTCATTTCGCCTAACATCAACTTATCTGACCTTTTCTGCTTGTCTCAGACATATACTAGTTTTTGCAAATAAGGGAAACCATGGGATCTATGTTTCTTTGGGCCTGGCTTACTTCACTTAATATAATTTTTTCCAAGTCTTTCCATTTCCTAACAAATGGGACAATGCCATTCTTTCTGATGGAGGCATAGAATTCCATTGTGTATATATACCACATTTTCTTGATCCATTCATCTACTGAGGGGCATCTGGATTGGTTTCATATCTTAGCTATGGTAAATAATGCTGCAATAAACATAGTTGTTCTGGTAGCTTTAGTGTGGTCTGGTTTGTGATCATTTGGGTAAATGCCCCAAAGTGGGATTGCTGGGTCATAGGGGAGCTGTATGTGGAGTCTTTTGAGGAACCTCCATACTACTTTCCAAAGTAGTTGAACAAGTTTATACTCCCACCAACAATGCAGTAGGGTTCCCTTCTGTCCACATCCCCTCCAGCATCTGTTGTTATTAGAGTTCTTGATTCTAGCCATTCTAACTGGGGTGAGGTGGTATCTCAATGTTGTTTTGATTTGCATTTCTTTTATGGCTAGGGAGGTTGAACATTTCTTCATGTGTCTATTGGCCATCCTTTCCTCTTCAGATTTGGCACATAAGCCAGGTTTTAGTCATGCAATAGAACTTATTCTTTTTATTTTGGGTAAAAAAAAACACACTGCAGCCTTTTAACTCTACAGTTTCTTATTTTGTCATTAACTTTTTCTCTTTAATTCAAATAACTCATTGTTTCCTAAGAGGTTTTTTGATGACTGGTATTTTGCAAAGTAGTTTATGCTCAGCTAAAGAAAACTCAGTTAAAGAAAACTATCTCAGAACTTGGGAAATGAGAGAGCTCCAAATCATCTATAGTAACTAAATTTCCACAAATTAAATTAAGAAAATTAAGTACAGAAAGGTGTAGTGACCCAACCAAAATCTTGATGTCATGGAGCATTTATAATGATCTCCTGATCCTGGACTCAGAATTCAGAATCCTTCCTATTAAAACAAGTTGCCCATGGGAAATTATCTGAAAATCTGGGGGGAGGGGAGTATCTAAATATTTCTATTATATTTATAGAGATTTCTAAAGTGATAAATCATTCTGGGTGAACATATTACTTTATACCCTTACCTTCACATTAATAATTTTGGGATAAAAATACATATTTGAACAAGTAAAGTAAAAACTGAGGCTTTCTAAGATTAAGAGTTATATGTTATACTTATTGTACTCATATTTCCTTAACACAATGAGTTAGTTATTCCTGGAGCATTTTCAAAATTTTTTGATTAAATGAATAAAACTACATATTGTAATGGAGGGTACAAATATTAGGTACTCTAAATGCTCTGAAGAAAAAACTATCCGCCTGGATGTGATTTTTTTTAAGTTTTTTTGGAAAGTTTTGAATTTAAACTAAGCCATAACTAATGACTATAATTTAATTAGACAGGGGGAACTTCCAAGTTTTAAATTACTTGTTTAGCTCATTTCCTACAGACTTTCAGTTCAGGTTCTCTGAGTTTTCAGAGTTTAGCTACACATGATTTCTAGAAACAAGTACGTTCATGAAAAATAATACGGTATATATGCTGAGATCTGTATATATGGATATTAATTATTTTGCATAATTTAACAATAATACAAAAAGTGGGACCAACCCACTTTTAAATATCAATTTAAATATCAATTTTTAAATATTAATTTAATATACCAAATTGAAACTAATAATGAATGTAATGTACATCTTAATTGTTCAATGTACAAAGATATTAAACATATTGTGAGGCAAAAATATCTAGACTTGAAAGGCTATAAATATGTAAAGTTATACATTTTTTTCTTAAAACAGAAGTAATGCAAAATAAGGAAAAGACCATTTACTGTTCTCTTTGTGCCTTTTCTGAGTTTACTAAAAGTTTTTGAAAATAATTCAATTTTTATTGTGAGAAGAGTTCCACATTTCCTCCCTTGATTTTCAATGGATATGAAAACTATTAACAGTGATCTCCACTGACCAATTCTTGTGAACCTGAATCCTGTTGTGAATGAGTACTCTGAACAGGAGTCAAAATCTACTTTAAGCACCTCTTGATTTCAAAAGACATGAAATCTATAAATATAACACTAAGAAGCTATTTCCTTCAGACTTGTCACATATGAGTGCAATTTTTGTCTGATGATGATGATAATTTAAAACAAAATTGATAGATGTCTATGTTCTTCTTGTATAAGTCCTAGACTGTGAACAAAAGATTTACAGAGCAATTTCCAAGTCTGAAATAATTCAGTTCTGTTGGGTTTTTTTTTTTCTAAACACAATTCTAAGTCATTTATTACCAGGGAAAAATGTGAAAATATATTAAGTTGGCATTGAAAACTGTTACAAGTATAAAATGTACTCTTATTTGTATAGTTATCATTTTGTTCTTCTTTGGAGGAACATGTTTTGCATATTTACCCATTAGTATGATTTTATATTGTGTGTGTGTGTGTGTGTGTGTGTGTGTATGTGCAATTTTAACATTGCAATTCCAGAGGATTGCACTTGTCATATTAACAGTCTACTAATGCCTAGCACCTTTGCATTTCTTTTTTCTTTTTTTTTCCTGTGAGTCATGGGCTTCAACTCTGGGCCTGTGCACTATCCCTCAGCTCTTCAGCTCAAGGTGAGCGCTCTACTGCTTGAGCCACAGCACCGCTTCCGATTTTCTGGTAATTAATTGGAGATCAGAGTCTCACAGACTTTCCTGCCTGGGCTGGCTTTGAACCATGATTCCCAGATCTCAGTCTCTGAGTAGCTAGGATTACATGCATAAACCACCAGCACCTGCCTCCCTTTGCATTTCTGTAAGGCTTTGTCGTCTTCACTTGACTTGTTCAGGATAAGAGAACAAATCCCAGATCTAGTGATAGCCATTCCATCTAATTGTATGTACTCAAGAGGCCAAGGAAAATATGTGATGGATTCATTTCTAATTAACTTTGCAAGTAGAATTACAGGGTTTTTAAAGTTCTCATCATCTACACATCCTTAATATTTTTGGATTAAACTCTTATGTAGTTTATTCAATATTGGCAGCTAGTGGTAATGGTTTCCAAATGTTCTGCGGGGATTTACAAGTATTTACATAACCTTAGTTAGTCTTTAGACCACCTGTGATGCAGACATTGTTTTGCCAATTTAACAAGTGATGTAACAAAAGTGTCACCAAGTTAAATGATTTGACCAAAGTCGCATCGCTGGTAAGAAATAGACTGAATTCAACACTGTGTTCTAACTTCAAACCTTTAGCTCATTCATCTGTTAGGAGCTCCTGTGATGCTGTCTATGGCTTTGAAGTTGGAAAGGTAGAGGTATTACTGAGTATAACCAGTTAACCAGTCTGATCCATCGTAATCATAATTGTCTCATTGGTTACATGTAATTGTTCATACTGAGCATTTGTTATTTTGATTCTATGGGCACTATCATGGTTTATTCAAGAACATAACTATATGTTCAAAGATTTACTTTTATAGCCATCTTGTCCTCCCTCCACTCAGCATATCAATGGTGATTATTGTAGAGAAGGAAACATTTATAGAGAGAGAGATCAGTTCAATAAGGCAATAACTTCAGTTCTGGACCTAAGTAAAATTTAGTTTACTCAATGAAAATATATTATTGTGAACTTATAGCAGTTCGTCAACAACTGCCACAATTATGAAAAGTTTTTATATACATCTAATCATCTGATCAGCTGACCACTAGAGGAAATTCATACCATCAGAACTTCCTGCTACTGTGACATTAAAAACGGATGGCCATAGTTAAAATTCTTTGGGAATCATTCAAAGAATGACTTGAAAAGCTTCTATCTTGGTGTAAACATGATTACAGCACAGAGGATAGGATATTTTATTTCCTGACCTTGATTGTGACTAGATTCTCTTGAATTCCTATTAGTGCATAATAGAGATAGAAGAATTTTAAAGCAATTAAAAGAAATAAATGTCCTTCATCTCTTTTTCCCTATAGATCACAGTATAGAGAGAAGCCAAATCTCTAAATAATAATTAAACAGAATTTAACTAAGGTGTGTCTTCATTTTCTTCGACTGTACAATGGAATATTTTTTTAACTATGGTATCTTGATTTTCTTTCACTCCAGGTGTGACCCTTCACTGCCTGAGACATTGAAAAAGGAGCACATCTCTGCTGAGAACATGTCTTTAGAAACTCTAAGAAACAGTAGTCCAGAAGACCTCTTTGATGAGATTTAACAATCCTTAAAAGTACTTCGCTGCTCACTGGACTGTGATTTTTACTCATTTCTTCAAAATCAAAAAGGAATATGTCAATTCAGCCACAGATATTACTGTACCTTATATCTTAATTTCATGTATGCTTAGTTGTATGCATCCATGCACATGTTCATGAAAATATGACTGGATGACAGTGGTATGCTATGCTAAACCATTCCCCTTGTCTATAATGACATGAAATCTGACACATTTATTGTGTTTGTTCATGAATATTGTATGTAATAGCTGTCTTTTCAATGTCTACAGTTCCTTTAGGTTAGTAATATTCTGAACAAGGAGAGATTTTAATTTGTTGGAGGATATGTAGAGTGTCTTTAGTTTGTACATAATGATAGTAAAATTTTTGTAGCTGAAAATTTTGTGTTCTTGTTAAAATGTGTGATTTACCTTATTTCTTATAGTAAAATATCTTTAAAAAGTGGTTACTAGCATTTATGTCATCTGTCATCTTTATGTCAAAAGAATTAATATGTTTTTCAAGGATCGTGGGTACTATTTTACACATACAAAGGCACTATTTGAAGACAAAAATTTTGCAATATGTTTTGCAAGAAATACCCACTAGTTGTATTTCCCAACCTCTGATTCTGTCTTCACTTCTGTCCAATTGAACATCTATTTCCTCCGAGACCCTCAAAATAAGCTTTGCAATAAGCTTTGTTCTTTGGAGTTTTCTCTCTGGTTACATTTCTTTAGACTTCTTGGTTGTTTCCTTCTTTACTAAATAGTTGAATGTTTGATTGTCCTGGAGTCAATTTTCAGCACTCTTCTGTTCATTTCCCATATTAGGTAGGTCAATATAGACACCTTAAACTGTGTGCAGTTTAAATCTCCTCTATATGTTAGTATCTCCTAGTAAGCACAGTTCTCTGTATAGTCAAATATATATAATTATATTAATATACAGAGATATCTTGACAGACATATACACACAAAATTGTAAGTATATGTGTATATATAAACAAATATAATTTGAAATTGATTTGTCAGAAAAGGTTTCTTAAATTTTCTTAGAAATTATTCCCCATATCAAATCTGAATACATTTTGACATATTCCAATATAGATGTCTCTGCCTGTACTTGGGATATTTTAATACTCACAAGGCAGAGATTTAGTTATATTCCAGTTGTAATTTCACTTCCATTTACCCAGTTGCTTCATGCTAAAAACCCTGGAATCTTCCTAGATGTTCTTGCTTCTACAAATCCGTGTGTTTACCTCTCAAACTCAAAACTTGCCTTATTCTGCCTTTCCCATTGTAAAGGCCTTCACCTTGGCCTCTGTGCTTAATCTTCTTCCCTAAAATCCAACCTTTAGTACCCTACCTAACATCATTTCTGTGCCTAAAGACTCTAACAGTAATCAATTGCTCTTTAAGTAAACCACACCTTTACCATGTTATGCAAGGTCCTGCTTCCCCAGCCTAATTTCCTGAACCTGTGTCTCTCCATTCCTCCTATACTGATAATACACTAGTTCCCAAACCCATCCTACTGTTGACCCCTCTGACTAGCGTTTTCATCATTAGATGGTTGATTTATTCTCAGCATTCTAATCTGGAACCAAATGTTATTTTCTTAAAAGAACTTTCCCCTAGTTGTTGTTTTTGTTAATTTGTATGACCTTAGCAACCCTCAGGTCTCATTACAATTTTTTTCACTGTGCGTATCACTTCACTGTCTAAAGATTTTTAAAATTATAAAACATGAACTTCTCATCCATATTGAAATTTAATACTGAATTTTCTATAACCCAACATTTACATCAGATTTTTCTATGGGAATTTTATACAAGAAATAGACCACAACTAACTAAAAGCAATAAATAACTTAGTGTGTGTATGTGTGCATAGGTGTATGCATACACATTCCTAAGCAGCCATATCAGGAGAGTCTATAAAGTTAATAGTATTTACAAACTTTTAAAAGTTTTTATTTTCTGGAGCATTGAATCTTTTTCAGCTATTGCTAAGATACCAGGTTGATTCAATTGGTTAGAACAAAGTACTAAACCTCTAATATTGGGGTCTTTTCTATCCAGTGTAAAGAAAATGAAGACATGCTTTCCTAAATCAATGGAGAGCCATAGATTTGGTGTTAAGAGGTCTAGATCCTGCCCTTCTACTCCATGTTTTTTTTCCCTCACTTTTTCCATTGTCTGTATTCTAAAACAGATTTTCAGAAGACCAATGTAAGGCACAGAATGTGAAATATATCAAAGCATAGCCTTTTTCCATTTTAGTATCCTCACTTCTAAGAAGGGAGATTATATTTCTTTTTTCATGGAATGTTTGTTTCTGTTATCTTTATGTTGTTGTACAAAAGAGATTCCATTCACCAAAGCAGTTTATTAAACAGTACATCTTGATCAATGATCCCTTTCAGCATTCCCACCTACCCCTCCCAACCCATGGCTTACATAACTGAAGGTTTGTTTTCACTTCGAAATTTATCATCCTTGCCCCTGACAGCAGATTATATGGTACATCATCAAAAGAAAAAAAAACCTCTCAGGAAAAGATGCCTTTATTTTGTGATTTTAAAAATCAGGAAACTACTTTTTAAAAGTTTGCTTCATGGTCTGTAACTCAAATGTATAAGATGCAGGAGTCTTTGAGCCTTTATTCGATAAGCTTGCTTCAACAAATGTTTGTGAGGGAACAATTACAATACAAAATATAGACCTGGGTCATATGGGAGAACTGGAAGGTAACTTCATACATTTAACAAATATTCATTTTAAGTATTTGTGACTGTCTCTATTCTGGATGCTAAGTGAGCAGTGACTGGAATATGTAGAAAGGAATTGGCATCAAAGTCAGGTCCTGAGCCCACTCTGTAATTAGCTGAAATATAAGGAGAGGTAGGATTCATGGGGGAAAAAAAAGAATTAAAAGCTATGAATGAGCTACTATAGAAAATAAAAATTCAGTAAGAGATAAAGAAATTAGATGGAATTGGAGAGCAAGCAGAAATATAAGTAAAAAAAAATACTAGGGTCATGGTAGAGACATGAAATAATTACATTGATAATTGCACAGTATTGAAATAAAGAAGACAAATTAGAAGATAGTGCTAAAGATTGATACTACAGGTCTATACCGGTCTATAAAGGAGATGAGGAGGATCACAGTTCCAGCTTAGCCCAGTCAGAAACTCTGAGACTCCGTATGAATGGAGGAAGCTAGTCATGATGTTGCACCTGCCATCCCATCTACAGCTGGAAGTAAAAAAATAGCAGGCTTGTGCCCCAGGCATGTGCCAATGCAGAAGGATGAACCCTACTCAGATATTACCAGTACAAAAAAAAAAAAAGGAGGCCATAGGTTTGAGTCAGTGAGAGAGCACCTGAGTATCAAGTGCAAGAATCTGAACTGAAACCTATAAAAAAATTATCACGGGCTGGGAATGTGGCTTAGTGGTAGAGTACTTGCCTAGCATGCATGAAGCCCTGGTTCGATTCCTCAGTACCACATAAACAGAAAAAAGCAAAAACGATGCTGTGGCTCAAATGGTAGAGTGCTAGCCTTGAGCAAAAGAAGCTCAAGGACAGTGCCCAGGCCCTGAGTTCAAGCCCCGGGACTGGCAAAAAGAAAAAATAATAATCACTAGGAGCTATATTGGCTATGGTTATAGAGGTATAAAATAAGCTAAGTAATGTAAGTAATACAATGAAGACATAGAAGTAAATTCTGCAGTTCTACCGACACTTCCTTCAGGTAATGAGTTTTCTGAGGATGGGGAAAAGGGCCAACTAATAGAGCTTGTATTATAGATAATCTAGACGAATCACAAATCCTTGTCTTTTTATGCATGTGTTTCTCATTTTTGTACCTCATATTTATAGAATCTAGCAAGTGAAATTACATAGCTGACATTGATTTTTTAAAAAGGCCTCATGAATTTATAAGTTTGGAAACACAGAAGATGAGTACCTACATTTTTTCCCTCACTCTAATGATTGTATAAGGGAGTAGAATATCCAGACATGAGAACTGAATGTGATCTGCAAGCTAGAGGCAAATACCCTGACACCCTTAGAAATGTCTAGCTCTGACCAATATGAATAAATGAAAAGACAGTCACCTATCTTTACTGTCGTGTGAACATGAGAATAACTACTAACTACAGAAAAACACTGCAATTTGGGATGTTTCATTAATCTGTATTATTTTTACAATGCGTGGCTGACAGACACAGTTACTCGTATAGAATAACATGGAGGCAATCTTACAACATTTATAGTAGATTTTACTTGATGTGTGGGACAGGAATCATGTGTCTTCTGGCTGGAACCTGGTAATTCAGTAAGTAGGGATTAGGAATGTGGATTTGAGGAACAGATCAAAGCAGATACTACATCCTTCTCTCAGCTAACAACAATGACTTTGGGCAACTTATTTTCTCTGAACTGGGCTTGTTTTCATTCACACAATTAGAATTAAGAATGAGAAATACATAAAGCAGCACAGTGCCTGGCTCACAGAAAGTGAAGCATGTATGGAAACTCATAGCTGTTACTATTTTGCTGTATCAGCACATAATGGATCAAAGCTATGTATGAGGATTTTCTATCAAAGTATAAAACTGAAGTGTTCCAGAGAACAGCATTTCCTGTAGAGGGTGAGGGCACAGCTCAAGAGCAAGAATTGTTGCATAGGCCTGACTTAATCCCCGGAACTACAGTAATAATAACAATAATAACAACAATAAATATACATATATAAATTAATTATTTAAAATTTTATAGTGTGGTTATATCTGATTTGAAGATAGATTTTTATGGCAAAAATTTATCACCCAAAGGCTGTGTGTTTAGTGAAAAATATATTCTGTAAGAATAGTGGAATTTGCTAGAACATGTATTTCCTTGATTAATTCTGTATTATTCCAATTCTATATTACTCCATTACTGCTTTTCTCCATTTTTGAGAATATTTTTTTCTTTCTTTTTTTTTTTTTTTTTTTTTTTTTTGGTTGTTGGTGGTGGTGGTTGTGGGGCTTAATGAGCGCTGTGCCTGGGTTTTCTACCTTTTTGAGCCACAGCCTCAATTCAGGTTTTCTGGTAGTTAATTGGAGATGACAGTCTCATAGACTTTCTTCCCAGGGTTGGCTTCACACTGTGATCCTCAAATCTCAGCCTCCTGAGTGGCTAGGATTACAGGCATGAGCCATCCCTGTCTGAAGAATATTTCTTTTTGACTTTTCTATTAAAATCCTATCACTGACTTTTATGACTATATATAATGGTAATATCTTACCCAAAGATTTGGGTAGTAGAAACTCAATGTAGTCTTTCATTTTATGTAAGCATCATACCCATAATATTGTTTCAAGAATTTGAAATTTGGACTACATTTAAGGACATGAAGCCTATTGCATAAACAAAGTTCTCAAATGTAGTTAGAACATAATCCCAATCAGTATAGTTTGTGTGTTGACTTATTTGCCAACAGTTTACTGAACATTTTGTCCTAAGCATTCTGGCAACCAATGGGGATATAAAAGCAAAGAAAACAGCATCCTCATCTTTCCAAGAATTTGGAGATCTAGACAAAAGAAGAAGTCAGTTGAGTACACAATCAGTTATATGATAGGTGCTATAAAAGAGATGTGCCCAATATGCTCAAGGAACACAAGGGGAAATCAGGCTGTTCTTATTTCTTTTGGAGAGTTCAGAGAAAAGAGGTTGGAGCCAAAAGAAATCTGAGAGGGAGGTAGAGAAGTTTGAGCTGAGCTCCAAGCATCACTCGGGCTTTGCCAGGTGTCTGGAGTGCGCTCAGCCATGTGTGAGGCAGAGAGAAATGCTTGTGGCATGTTCACAAACAACAGGAGTGAACCAGGGCCTAGGAAGGGAAGGTAGCTTCTCCACTAAGAGTCTTGGAGATTTTCATCTGAGTGTACAGCACAAGCAAGTTTTTGTCTCATTTTTAATTGCCCCCAAATATAGCTTTCATTATGATGTTTTCATATATATAAATACACTGGTCATACTCAATACTTCACTGCTTTTTATTTCCTCTTCCCCCTCCTATTGGCTCCATTCATCTTCCCAAATAATAACTTCTTTCATATCATTTTCTCTTTTTGCAACTCAAGATTCTGCATAGGAGAGAAATTCATCTCTCTTATTATCTGGCTTATTTAACTTAGCAGGTTTATCAGTAGAATTAGTATTACAAAACTGTCTGTATTACCAAAAACAGTCCTCAAGAAAGAAAACATAAAGGGATGTTAAGGGAAGTGCTTTTCAATAGGAGCCATAGATGTAAGGTGAAGATACACCTATGTGCACTCAGAGGTCTCTCTTTTCCATGCAGAGTATGTGATTTCCTGATGCTCTTTCTGGACTGTTAGAACATTATCCGACTCCACTTCATGCAAGGGAGCAGATTACATTTTTTCCAATTATCTTTGAAAGTTAGGAACCTACCAATTGATACATGACCCAGTCATGTCTGGTGCTCATCCTTTGGGCTTTGGTCACATCTTTGGGAGATATCATTAATTCACCTCTTGCATCTCTTTCTGGAAGCTATAAGTCCAACTATGCTTAACGAATTTTCACATTTCTTTCTTAAAGTTGGAAGGCTTTGTGAGAAGGTGCCAGTTCTGAGTCCGTCCTTATTGGGGCAAGGGGGAAGTGGAGTTCCATACACTGGTGCCATTCAATGGATGTTAAACAACATAAAGCATTGTGAATAGGAGCTTATACCCTGAAAGGAGACATTGTGAACTTTTTATTTCCTGGGATTTTGATCCCAGGACAATTAAGAGCCATAGAGTACTGCCCTCCTTCCACAAAAAAGTGACAGAAATAGCACTTTTTAAAACATCTAATTGTGTTTTCAAATATTAACAGAAAAGTTAAGACAGTATGTGTCAGATCAACCCCTATTTCTCCCACATATCCAAGGGAAGGGTGGGGGCAAATGCATGAGGAAGCACTTTTTCCACCTCTCTGATGATTTTTGCAGTAAACTGAACTTCATAGGGATTAAAAAAATAAGAAAACATTTCACCAGTCAATCTTCCAGTGCACTTGAAAGTAATTAGCTTTTCTATCATTTCCCTCATCTTTTTATCTGAGAAATATTTGCAACCAGACTTTCTACGAACGTGGCTAGAAAACATAATAGCATCATTGAGAGCGTGTTAACATAAAACAACTCCCAACAGCCCGGGAGCCCAGACACAGGTGCCAGCATCCCCACCCAGAGCCATCCATCAGCCCTGCTAATGGAGCAACTCCAGCAGCCTCGCCTTATAAAGAAATGTGAGGTTTATTCCTTATTTTATTCCACTTAATTAAAGAACAGCTGAAAATCCTGTCTTGCATTTTCAACACATGGATCCAATTAGTGCTGTGGAGCAGGCCCCTGACTTTGATAAAAGCACTGACGTGTACCTTTGGTGCCTGTACAATGTACTCTTTCATTTTACAAGGTGGCTGAAGTGCAGTTCTAAATATCCTTTTTGTAATGTTAAAAAAACCCAGGGGTATAAGCTTAGAGAAAGGTGAAGAGAGGCAAACACAATTTTGTGTGACTTGCCTGCAATAGACTTCTAGAACCCAGTTTGCTCAAAGGGGAGTATAGGGTAAAAATCTGCTGCTATGAGCCTTTGCCGGCTTGTGTACAGAAAGTATTACAGTATTCCTGAGAATTACACTCAGAGACCATTACACAGGAGCTCCGTTAGCTCAGGAAATTCCACTTGTGGTACTGCAAATGTGCTTAATGTGATGACTCTGCTCGAAAGGTAATGGAAATCCCCATTCAAATAAATTGTTTCAGACCACGCCATCGCTGATGGGACGTGGATCTGCTGGAGTCCCAGAAGCTGAGAATTCCATGTAGAAATGCTCAATTTAGGATATCACATTGCACTTTCTGCCAAAAAGCAAAGGGAACTTGTAAGAGAAAAAGATAAAAGCAAGTAAAAGGTTTTATGGCAGCCTCCCATGATGTGTCTGCCACTCTGCCCTGGGAGCACTGGGATGGTTTTCCACCCTGGGCCGTGGGAAAGCAGGATGTCTCAGAAGGCTGAGACATTTACCCTGTTGTGATGCCTGCGTGAAAGCTAAGAGTGAACATCTCATTTTTCCATTCCATTTTTCCATTCTGGACACATAATACTCCAGCTGGGAAAACATGACCATCAAGAACAAAAATCTCTGTCCCATGGACTCACTGCCCATTACATTACTCCAAAATTTATCTGAGAGTTAAGACACAGACAAAAATCTGAAGAGATAAAACTTACCAAACAAATTCTTTATTCCTTGTGTCAATGAAAGAAAAAAATCATGATTAAGATGGTCTTTCTGATGGCTCAATGTCAGAAGACTGTGTGACAGAGACGCTCTATATCCTCCACTAGTTCTTACAGTTATAATATGGTTTTCCACAGTTTCAGTAGGACCATATAGTAACCTTGCAGAGACATGCCTATAACCATCCCTCATCTCTCCCTTAGTCTACCTTCCCTATGGACCATGCATGATACACCTTTATTGAATTACTTTAGAAAAGGATGTCGTCTTTGATAGCTTCTTAAGTATCTCATTAAGTCTTGTTGAATTATTTATATATAAGTAGTTGGTCACCATTGAAGTTTACTCCAGCCCAACCAGCAGTTCTCCCATTCAAGCAGTACAGTACTAGAAATTCACATTGTTAAATTTAGTGGCCATTCCTAAGTCCTTATCTTAGTCATTCTGACTGCCACATTGATAAAACACTTTGTGTTTGGTTCACTGATCTCTATTAGCTAGAAATTCCTTCTTTAGCATTTTCTGATTCCTCCTAAATTTCTCTATATCCATGAAGTATGGCTCAGCAATTGGGCATTGGCCCTTGCATGTACTTTGCATATAAAATTTATATGTTAAAGCCCTACCTTGCAATATGGTGGTATTTGGAGGTGAAAATTTGGTATAGTCATTAGAGTTTCAATTAGGTCATAATGGTAGCGTCCACATAGTGGGGTGAGTGCCCTTAAAAGAAGAGAAAAAAGGGCTCCATCAATGCCTGAAAGCAGAAACACAATGAGAAGGTAGCCATCTATAAGCTTTTAAAAAAAAAAAGCCAAGATTGAATCAGTCGGAACTGAAATAAAATAAGTTTCTTCTGGAAGCTACCCAGTCTATGGAATTTTCTTATGACAATATGAGCTAACCAATACAGTTTTCTAAGTGACTGCAGAGCTTTAAGTAATACAATAGTTTTAAGTAATGTAATACAATGAAAAATGTCAACCTCCTCCTGGCCTTCTCTTCCGGATGCCCAACTGACATGTTAAATCTAACATTGAACAATTCTCCTCAATCTTTTTTCTTTTCCATTTCACAAATGTCAGCCCCATTCCCACAGTTCTTCATGATTTATCTATTTTGCTTGCACCCTACGTCAAATTCGCAAGCAAAATGCATCCAGAATTGAACTCTTTTATTTTTGCAGAATTTCAGAGCTAGAATAACTCAGAACCCTTTTTAGCCTGAGTTATTCCAGTAACCTCCTAACTAGTCCCCTTGCAAATCTTCACATTGTAGCCAGTAGCCAAATTAAAATGTCGAGTTCACTTGCATTTTCCCCCCAAAACATTCTGATGCCTTCCTTGCACACTCAGATAAAAGTCCCAATCTTTACTATGGCTTAGAAGGTCCGGGAAATAACCTTGCATCCTCATCTCCTTGACTATATTTTGTCTGTCCCTCGTTCTGCTCCAACCACATTTATATCATAGTGATGCCTTCAAATACCTCCTGCTTTTACATGTCTACTCTGGCTGGAATGCTCCTCTTCTTCTCTGAACACATGATTACTTCTTATGTTTCAGTTCAGGAAGTCATTCCCTGATCACTCTGTGTATAATCTCTCATTCTTCCCCTTCACAATCATTCAATTATCCCTTTGCCATGATGGGTCAGTTATTTTTTTTTCAAAGTACATATAAGAACCTAGCATTGTACTCGGAAAGCTTATTTGAGTCATCCTTTCACACCAGACTATAAACATGATCAGAACAAGACTTTAGTCTATTTCCTCTTCCCAAACAACCTGATGTTTTTAGAGCAGTCAATACTTGGTACACAGTAGGTATCTAATACAATTTTAAATTTACTTAAAATCAGTTGTCATGATTAACGATGGAGTCTTAATGTACAAAGGCCATGAGATATAATTTACTGATTGGTTCATTGAAATTTTAATAGAATAAATCATTTACTAAATCCAACTTCAGAGAGTGGTCAAAGGGACACTGCTCTTAACATTGACAGGATTCAAGTTTTATATTTCCATCTGCAACCTTATGTCTATGCCCCATCACTGCAGAGCTAACACTGAAATCATATTATATTTAAAGATCTAAATTAAGATCTCAGCCTTCACCATATGACCGTTGGATTATTCTCCCTATAAATCCATTCTGGTTATTGTTTATCATTTTAACCAGCCATGTGGCTCAACCTCTAGGTTTCTGTCCTTCCTTAGATTATGGCTCACTTCTTCTGTCTTCCTGGAAAGGGTTACCTTATCTGTTGAAGCCCACTGTATTGTCTCATCCCCAAAGTGAGTATCAAGATTTCTTTTGCAACTTGACACACACAAATGACGGCACACTTGGCTTTGCTTTCTTCTTCTCCTCCTCATCCTGAGCTTTATTGCCTATCCTGGGACCTCTCTCTTTCTGACATGATTGTGTTAATTCTCTAAGGGATGCTTCTGACTTGGCTTTAATAAATGTGCTTTACCAGACAAATAGCTCTGGGTCAGTGCATTTCTCTTAAGCTAAGGCTATTCAGTTACCTATTATAGTTGTATAGTTATATAGGGGCATGTATAGTTCTTGTCTGGGCTGCACCAAGCTTACTCTACAATATTTTAAACATTTTTATCTTTAAGCTCATCCAGCTTTCCTACAGCCTTTTCTGTCTCAGGCTCTAAGATCTTGAGGTTGTAAAATAACCATACTACAAACATGCTTGCATTTATAGTACACACCTGTGTACAGATAGACTTAGATTCTCTGAGAGGGCTTCCCTAAGAATAAATAATATATTAATATAAAGCAGCATAGATCCACATATAAATAAAAAGGAATGTTTTTTTCTCTGAATTTTGCTTTCTTCCACTGCACAAATTGTCTTTGGAGAAAAAGAACTCTCTTTTAGGTCATGTCTAGTTTATGTGGCTAAATTGAAGACCTGTCCTCTGGTCTAAAAGTATCAGAATTCAAGTTGTCATTGCTTCCTCAGGATCAGAGAGTGTTACTTCATTATTCAGAATGGAGGTGCACATTGGATTGGTTTTTCTCATATACAAGGCTCTCTGCTTCTAGATATAGAAAACAGATTGTAGTACAAAAAATGTAGATTTTCCAGCTTCTACCTTTTGCTGTTCAGACATTTTGAAGTGCATCTCTTCTCAGGAAACTACAATACATATGATGTGACAAATATTTATGGCTTCTACATGTTACTTCTCTATAATCTAGGTTTCCTAGATAATAGCAGTGCTTTGAAATTGAAAGCATTTCATTCTGGTAACAAATTCAAACATCATCTTTTCTGAATTGTGAAAACATAGACATTTCTAGATTGAAAACAGTAATATTCTTTGAAATGTTGAAAGTAGAAAAAACTCACTGTAAAGACAAGACTCACTGTGTAGTTATTTGGAGTGGTCTAAATTAACTGTTAGTGATTGTTAGACTCTTCAATGAATTGAAACATTTTTCCCTTGTGTATCTGCTTGCTGCTACAACTTTATTATCTTAAAAAATAACTTTTTTCCCTATTTGCTCATTTTTCTTAGATTTCTTTGATAGACTTCACTGTTTCTAGATTACCCATGAACAAAACACACCTCTCCCTATCTCTGTCAATAGAATGCTCCTCAATAATAAAGGAACTAATGAAGTCATACCAAAGATACACCAAAGTTTCTATCTTCTCATGTGAGTAGTTTAACAGACTTGTGATTATCTATACCAGAGTTACAGATAATAAGATTTTTTACAAGCTAGAGGCAATCAGAGATTATCCTTTAGTCTATTGGAGGTTCAAAGTGAAAAACATAGGCCATGGGCCATTTTGTATTCATGTGCATGGTCAGGAGCTGTACAGAGAAAAGACAGCGAATGCAGATGTTTCAAACAGCTTTGTTGTGTGGAGGTGCAGGGAGGGGGGGATGCTGACCTCAGGCCCTGAGCTCTTGTTTGGCTTTTCTCATGGCTGACAATCTATCACAATTTGCTATTTTGCTAATTTATTGAAGATGGATTCTCAAAAACTATTTTACCCAGAATGGTTTTGAACCTCAATCCTCAGATCTCAGCCTCTTGAGTAGTTAGGATTACAGATGTGAGCAGCAACAAGCCCCAAAGTATTTGTAAAACATAGCTGTTGACTCTAATTTCACTTAGCTCTTCTTCAAATTGAGATATATAAAACCAAGCTACATACAGACTTCTCAGAAGAAGGAATAAAAATGGCCAATAGACACTCAAACAAATGCTCAGCATCTCTGGCCATAAATGCAAATAAAAACAACACCGAGATTCCATATCACCACCGTTAGAATAGCCATCATCAAGAATAAAACCAATAGTGTTTAAGTCGGGGGAAAGGTACCCTAATACACAGTTGGTGGGAATGTGAACTGGCACAACCACTCTGGAAAGCAATGTGGAGTTTCCTCCAAGAGTTAAATGCAGAACTATTCCATGATCCAATAATACCACTCTTGGGCATTTATCCAAAAGATCACAAATCATAATACAGTAAAGCTACCTGTATAGCTATGGTCATTGTGACACTATTCACCATAGACAGGTATATAATTAGCTCCGATGGCCCTCTGTGGACATATGGATCAATAAAATGTATATATACACAACATAATGTTATTCGTCTATTAGGAAGAATAATATTACAGCATTTGTAAAAATAAAAACAAAAGCAAAAACAAAAACAAAAACAATGGATGGACTTAGAAAAAACATTTTAAGTGAAGTAAATCAGATGCAAAAAAACAAAGGATGAATGTTTTTCCTCATGTATGGAAGCTAGAACCAACATAAATGTACTAGTAAATACTTTAGGGTTTTACTCAAGTGTACAGAAATATATTAACCAAAATACAGTATTTTCAGGCAAGAATTCAAATGGTGTAGTTCCTTAGAAAGTCTAATTCACAGTCCAACAACTTGAAAACCAGGAAAGGGGTACTTGAAAAGTGGAGGTGTCTGAGGGAGTGGAGTAAAAAAAAAAATGAAGAGAGGAAGGGAGAAGAATACACTCACAAAATTTATGCATATCCTACAAAATTTAGAAAATTGAAAGGAGTAGTAAAGGATGGGGAAAATGATGAAAGGGTTATCATCAATCAAGATGCATTCTATTTGTAAACTGATTTGTTGACTGTACAACTTTGTACAACTACCTAAAGATAATTTAAAAAGCTTAAAGAAATGTACTCATTATCTTACTTATGTAACTGTAACCCCTAACAAAACTGTAACCCTTACAATAAATAAAATTAAATTAAAAACAACTTAAAATATCAATCAATCAAAAAGAGCAAACGAGCAACAAAAAGAGCAATCTCTATGGTTGAGGTAGGATCCTTTGATTCTGCTCCTTCATCTTTGAGGAACAAAATTTGTCAGGCATTGGTCTAGTGATTACAAGAACAGACCCTAGAGTAAAACAGTTGAGTTCCAAATGGCTGACCCTTTGGAAATGTCTTCCTTGTCCTTAACTTCGATTTTGTCATCTCTAAACTGCAGCCAATAATTCCAGGTGGCTCTGAGGATGAAGTGAAATAATATAAAGCAGCGATTAGCACAGTGCCCGAGGCACAAGTTATGCTGGGAGAATAGGAGGGGTCGTTACATTCATCTGGTGGTTAGTTTTATCTGAGCCCTAAATTGTTACGATGGAAGGAGGATGGATGTGGGGCAGTACTCAAAGCAGCGAACCTGTGCTAGTGACTAACCACATCCCTGAGTGCAGCTGAACAGTCACTGTTTGTACGATGGTTTAAGTCACTCCCTGGTGTGGCTAACAATGACTAACGCAGGGGAAGGGAGTTGGCCCTCCTCATTCAAGTCACTGTTGGGAAGTTGACTGTTCCTTATACCAGCTTGGCTCATCGATAAATTCTGATCCTTGTACAAGCTGCCATAACTTTTATCTTGGAAGAAATTTGCTCATTTGTAGAAGGCAGGAGCAACCCACAAGACACACTACATATGAATTTCTGGGAATCCCTTACAGACTTCATTAATGGTCTGTTGATATCCTTTACATGAGACATGAGGTGTTCTTAACAAATCTTAGCATGGAATGAGATGTAAATCATGGTACACAAACTGGAAAAATCGGGCTGGGAAGTTGGCTCAGTGGTAGAGCGCTTGCCTTGCATGCCTGAGGCCCTCGGTTCGATTCCTCAGCACCACATAAACAAAAAGAAAAAAGCCAGAAGTGGCGCTGTGGCTCAAGTGGTAGAGCGCTAGCCTTGAGCCGAAGAGCTGAGGGACAGCGCCCAGACCTAGAGTTCAGGCCCCACGACTGGACCCAAAAACAAAACAAAACAAAAAATTGGAAAAGTCATGTTGAAAACAGAAAAATGGTCCTTTTGACCACAATACTAGATTTTTAAAAATTCTTTCCTTCTTATTGCAGAATGTTCCAATTAGGATTGTTAGAAATATTATTGACATTAAAGGAATAAGGAGCAAGCCAGGCACTGGTGGCTCACGCCTGTAATCCTAGCTACTCAGGAGGCTGAGCTCTGAGGATCACGGTTCAAAGCCAGCCCAGGCATGAGACTCTTATCTACAATTTACCACCGGAAAACTGGAAGTGGCTTTGCAGCTCAAGCAGTAGAGCGCTCACCTTGAGTTGAAGAGCAAGGACAGCGCCCAAGCCAAGAGTTCAAGCCCCACGACCGACAAAAAAAAGAAAAAGAAAAATATGGAGTAGTACAAAATACTTCTTAGAAGTGAGTAAGATATAGATCTTCATTTTAAAATACTCTTACATAATGCTCTAGATAAAATTACAAAACCATGATCTAGCAAAGCAAATTCTATTAGAAATGATTTGTTCTATTAAACTGCAAAAGAAAACATACAAAGCAACAAAGGATGGAATGCAAGTATTTTTCTTCCCTTATATGATTTCACCTTGCTGTGCTCATTTTAACTTGAGTGTGATAGTAGTGTTAGTCGATGGAGAGAATTCGTTGTTACAAAGGAAGAAACAACAGAATTAGCTATTGCACAAATGAATATGTAATTAAATATTCTATAGATCTGTTGCCACGCCTCCTACAACCCTTCTTTTCTCTAATTTTGCCCCATTCCAACACTCTCCCACATCGGTTTTTGTTTCTCTACTTGTTAATGTTTCTCCATCATTTTAAATAGATTAATTTTCCTCAGGCTTACTAGATCTGTCATGATACCATGTTGCATCTCACCGTAGTGATTTTTTTTATTCTTTCCAACACATTTTCTTTAAAAGTACCTTCAAGTGATTGGGACAGCTGTGCCATGATATCCAGGCATTCTTCATGATATCTGTCTCTGAGCCTTTGCATAAGCTTTTCTCTGTGTTCAGTGCTTTCTCACACTTTTCCTTTCTCTGGCTGAATCCTATTCATCTGAAAAGTCTAGAATGATGTTTCACTTTCCCCAGGAAGTTTTCTTTGACTTTTCAAATTCTAAGTGGTCTTTTCCTAACACCTTATTTTCTCTACCATCCCGCTTATATACTCTGACTTCATCTTGCTTTTCTGATTAGCTCAGATAAGTATCCAGGCTTTCTTTTCCACTATTTTATTTCTTATGCATTTTGCATCAAGCAAGGCTTCATGGATAAATGCATGAAGAAAACAAATGAGTATAGTGGAAACAAACTTAGAACTTTAAAAGGTGAATGATTATTGTGTTACATGAACTGCTAGGTACTGATGGTTCATGCCTATAATCTTAGTTACTCAAAGAGGCTGACTGAGATAAGAAGATTATGGTTCTAAGTCAGCCCAGGAAGGAAATGCTATGAAGTGCTTGTCTTGAGTTAACCAGCAAAATGCCACAAGAGAAGCTGTGGCTTCCGTGGTAGGGCACCAGACTTGAGCTAAAGGCTAAGGGACAGCATCTAGGCCTTCAGTTCAAGCCAAAGGACCAACACACACACACACACACACACACACACACACAGAGGCAGTAAAGTGAGAAACCAAAAATGAAATTTGGTCCTAGATAAAAGTGGTTTGTAACTATATCAAGTGTACTTTCAGTAAGAAAATGAAGACAGAAACCAAGGGAAGTGGATAGAAACTGGTTATAATGTATGTGTAGACAGCAAAAGTAGGGAAGCCAATTGAAAAGATGCGCCATGATAAGAAGATATTGCTGATACAGGAAGGTGAGAAATCTATACCGAAATAAATGGAAGAAGTTGCTTGTGAGAAAATCAGAACTCTCCTCTAGGCCACCCAAAAGTCAGACCAAAAGAAAAAAAAAGGAAGTACAATTGAGCAAATGTCTATAAGCACATTTTGAAACCCAAGTTCTGATAAAATGCCTTAGAATAAATGAGAAATTTCCAGAAAACACTCAAAAAGTAAGTTTACAGTGTTGCTTAGTAATGCTTTGTGTCGCAAGTAATAACTTCATTGTAACTTTTTGTTGGCCCTGGCAGTGACAATATGAAGTGAAACAGCTGGGACTAAGATACAGGAAATCCTTTTTGCTCTAATTTGTTATTAAATATTTATCCCACATAAAGTATGGACAGCCATGCAGCAAAGCAACCATCTATTCACCTCCCAGCTTTAGGAATAAAGTCTTACTAAAAAACAGTTGAAGACCTGGTAAATCTTGAATTGAAAATGACTTTTCTCACAGATGTATAACTCTTCACTCAAGGTGAAATTTATTTATTTCTTAGCATGAAAATGTTTGTACTCTGAAGAGTCATAACCAACATGTTAAAGTTTACACAAAAAAAAGCATGTTCAGTCAACACTGCGGAGTACAGAGCTTCAGGAAGCAAGTGTGAAGGCTGGGAGGATAAAAGCAATGAAGACTAGCAGATGTGCCCCAAGCCCTGCTCCTTGTCATCAATCATAAGCCTGTCCTGCTTCATAGTTCCCAACCAGTAGGTCTTGGACCCCTGAGGGGAACAGAATTTATTGTAAGGGGACTGTAAATCCAGATGACATTTAGCATGAGGAAGCCAAATAAATATTATGGCTTGCATGCACACTACTATTTCACATGTCTATAGATGAGATGATGAAAAAAATACAATTCTGCTCACTTTCTTTGCCAAATGAATGCCATCCTTTGATTGTTATGTATCTATGGACATTGAAAGTATAATCTCTAATGACACTGTCATACTGAAAATGCTTGAGCTGTTCTTGCTGTCATTTGCTATAAAGCACATCCAAACTGACTGGTGGCTGATTTAGTGTGAGAACTTCAAATTTTTATTTAATGTTTAATAATTGTATCATAATACAATCTGTCCTTTTAAACACTTACAATATACTTAATAAATAAACTTGTTTTCATCATCATTCTTTTGAACCATGTTGTGCCAACACCCTTGTTAGTCCACATGGAACACAGCAACTCTGTAAGACACTGGAAAATGAAATGAAGCATCAAGGAACTGGACTGAGCAGGATTTCTTTTCCTTTTTTTTCAACACTAGTGGACTTACTTACCAAGTCAGAAAAAATGGAGGCAGAAATCTTGCCTTCCCCTTCTTGCTTTCTGCCTCTAAAGAGCATCCTGTGTGCCTCGTTTGTTTTTCCCTTCTGTGTCACAATGCCACAAGGTCCACTCATAGAAGAGGTTAAAGATTATGTTGTGAGAAGCTGGCAGAACAGTGTCAAGTGCATTACTTAAACCGAGTTAGACGTCACTGGCTATTGCTTGAAAACACAGTGGGTGTACGAGTTGCTGTTCTTTTCTAGTTGTCTGTGAGATAATCCTGGCTCTCCCCTTTTCTTTAATATCTAGCTGCCAAAAAGCATGAATCCCCATACCTACCTCATTCAACATGACCTCTGAAAGAGGATTACCAAATGTTTCTCACTGCTAACTGAAAACATTTTCCCCAAAGACTCCAAATAGCAGGAATGCCTACTCCAGTGATGGGTAATTATAGCAATACTTTCCTTTTATATTTCAGCACAGTAGAGACAACATCACAAGTGGTATTAAGTGAGAGTTCACATCACTAACTTTGATGTTCCAATTTGGAATCTCCCACTGCCTGGCTCTCTCCTCTCAAGCTAGCCTCTTCTCCTCCCTTTGAAAGGACTCATTGTACTCATAAATTGATGTGTTGAGTAGCAAACCCTTTGCACAACTACTTAAAGATAGTAGAAATATAATTTTTAAAAGAAAGTTATTTTCCTTGAAAATGAAATTTCTTTGTATGTACTTTCTCTGTAAGCAACAGCTAGGGAGACCCCTACACAGTCTAATCCACAATGGGTAAGTGTATTCCAGAAGACTCTCCTTGAAACACTTCTTGAGCCAGAGCCAGACAGAACAAAATTACTTGTCCACAGATCATTCTTTTTCCTTGCATGGGCTCATCTATCATACATCTTGCCCTGCTGGGTATTTTTTCATAATACTCTAGTAGATCAAACAAGGAAACTACCTTACAGAAATTAGCATCTCTTGAAATATGAGCAAAACATATGCAGGATTATTTAGTCATACTAAATGTTTTGATATGCTATATTTAATAATGATCTAATAGACTTAAACTTTAATGACTCAAATGTAAACTAACATATGTAGTTCATGGACTTTTTTTTACTAACCTTTGTGACTACATAAAATGATGAGTTGTACAATGAGTTGTACAAGTCGTTGTGTTGAAAACGAACTTTACCACTTTGGTGCGGGGCGGGGGGGGGGGGGGGGAGGAGGAGGGGTAGATGGGAGAGGATGGGAAGGGATGGGAAGGGGAAACAAAGGAGGAGGCTACAATGCTTGATAAGAAA
Source organism: Dipodomys spectabilis (assembly GCF_019054845.1). Classification (NCBI taxonomy): domain Eukaryota; kingdom Metazoa; phylum Chordata; class Mammalia; order Rodentia; family Heteromyidae; genus Dipodomys; species Dipodomys spectabilis. The sequence continues at coordinate 19,184,075 of NW_024870817.1, read as the reverse complement.
TGTACTCATTATCTTGCCCATGTAATTGTAACCCCTCTGTACAGTATTTTCACAATAAAAAAAAGAAAAAGAATGATGAGTTATAATCTGTAAATCCTTACCTATGATTCAGACAGCTTAAAGGAGTGAGTAGTGAGCTACATTATTTGGGAATATGATGGAATGAAACATGGGAACGTGGTGGAATGAAATAAAGAAGCCCTGGGAAATCTTTTTTGTGCTTGACTTGGTCTAATTGGCTTGCCATCTTTGATTTTAGTTTGTTTCGCTAGAAACAGTCTTCACTGAAGATACCCAATAGGCAAATGACAAATTGTGTTAATGTACTTGATAATATATTCCATTTTTATGTCTTAGTAACTTAGAAAACTACTTCTAGTGATTATTATACTTGAAGTTACTTTCCACACTACATTTCCTTCATCACTCTTTGACCATGATTCTAGGCTGAATTGCCATCAAGGGGAAGTAGCACTGTTGCTAATCCTAACTTGGCAAAATTACTGGGTTCCACCCAGCAGTCACCAAAACATTTGTGTTTAGTCACAATACTGGTTTGTCACTGCATAAACCAATTCTGTTCTCCATCCTACAATGACCTGTTCATAGACCATAGGGAATGTGAAAGAGATGTGAATGGACTCATTGAATAATTGTGCCAGGCCTTCAGACATCAACAGAGGCGTCTATCTGTTTGTCTGTCCGTCTGTCTGTCTGTCTGCCTCTCTCTCTCTCTCTCTCTTATCTCCTTGAAAGTTAAAGCAAGAAAGAAAACAAGGAAATAAACAAAAAAGAAATTAGAACAAAAATTTCAGATATTTTAACTTACAAAACCATGCTGTAAAAACTGAAAATAACCATTTGGCAAGGCAAGATTAAGGTTTTTGATAAATATGAAGCCTTGGCTAAACATCTTTCTTAAAGTGTTTTACTACTCCACTCCTCCACAGATCTGGACAGAACTTTTTAGACCACCAAACACCATTTTATTTAAAAGAAAACTGAAGGTGAAGAAAACAAGTTATGTGCTGCAGAATATAGAAATTTTGATGGTGAAAAGCATGCTCTCTCTGCAGTTGGAAGAAATAAATAATGTGCAGGAGAGGTCTTGGGTGGCATGACTTCTGGTAGTTGATAAAGTGGAAAGTATTGAAAGAATTATTGCAGTGAAATATATATATACATATATATGTCTATATAGATAGAGGCAGAGAGAACAAAGCCCCCATAAAATAGCCTGAGCCATGAACAGATGTGGCAAATCAAGACTCAAAGTTGATCATTCCACATGATTGTTATAAAGTCTGAAACAATGACATTGTTCCATAAGTGAGGAAATAAATTCCTTATTCCAGTATCTTACTCTGCTTTCATTACTGCAGTTGGAATCTATATGAGTGACAACTTTATCCAGTGTATTATTAAGCGAGAAAGCAGGGGAATTCAGCATTAATTTTGACTCAGACTTTTGTGAGACTCACTCTTCTCTGAGTCATAATTTGATCATTTGGATCTTGATGATGATTGTCTGTATTTGAGGGACTTGTACTTTTCTAGAGAAGCACAATAAATTCTCCCTTTTTATACATCAGAGGCAGAGGCTAGAAAAATTCTTCTTTGCATCTTTCTCACACGGTTGGGATTCTGAGTTCCTTAGTAATTTGGCCAGCTACGTTGAACCAAAAATTGGGCAAGTGCTATTGGCTCTCTCTCCTCGGAGATCATTTCCAGCTGTTAGTGCAAGACAAATATGAGATCCTCTGAGCTAAGGAAACTTGTATTTTTATTGGATTATCCATATAAACATCAGATGCAAAAAAAGCAGTATGAAACCCTGTGTTGTAAAGATTTCAGAATACATACACTATCCTACTGTTAGTGGAATATAGAATACAGCTCAGTACATATGTTCTAGTAGGCAATTAGACTATGTACCAAAAGTCTCTGTCTGTCTCTTTCTCTTAGTCTTTCTTTATCCTCTCTCCCTCTCTGTTTCCCTGTCTCTATTTCCTTATTTCTCTCTCTCTCTCTCTCTCTCTCTCTTTCTCTCTCTCTCTCCCTCTCTCTCTCTCTTTCTCTGTTTCTCTTTCCCCTCTCCACAAATATATTCATAAGTCATGATAAAGCTGAAAATGTATATTGGGTACTCATTTCCTCTAAGATTTTATTGAACTTTAAAAGCAAAGGTATTTCTAAGTGTTCAGAAAGGAAAATCAAAGGCAAATAGTTTTGCAGTTATACTGCAATATAGCAAATCTTCAATAAAGTATGTTTGTGTGAGGTGATCTAAAAATGATTATCAACATCTATTGTTTACTCTCATGGCCAGGGTTGAAGGGACCAATGAAAACAATACTATCCAGGACTATGAGGCAGTAAGTGGCACTATGGAGTAAGGGTCTGTTCAGCGTCAGGATGTGTTGATCTGGATGAGATGAAAGGAATTCTGCTGATGCTAAAGAGAGAAAAAGTCGATGGGAGAAATATCTATGTTCTTCCCCCCCGCCTCTTTCCAACATCTCATTGTGCTTCTCAACAGCTGAATGTAGATGGGAGCCATTTGGCAGAAAAATGTCATTTGCAGAAGTAGTTTCCAGTGACAGAAAGCAGACCAAGGGTGCAGTGAGTGATTACGAAGAGCAAAAAAGCAAACAACGCCTGGGACAACATGCAAGACAGAATAGGGTGTGTGCAACACTAAAGGGAAAAATATTAATAAATTCCTGAATATAATATGTAGGTGAGAGCCTTCTGAAAGAAAAAAAATGGAGAGAAAGACCATCAGCTTACAATAGATTGAATTGTTTATAAGAAAACAACAAACCTAGCTGGGCACAGAATTAGTTGGCACAATTTGTGAAGAGGGTAAAAGATGAGGTTAAACCAAATTGTTTCAGGTGTGAATATGTCAGAACTCTTTCAGTCAGCATCCCATCTCCAATTTGTACACATTGAGAAATCAATAAGCATTTTGCCCTAGGCAAAACATATGATGAATTCTTTCTGAAGAAATGGAACAAATTCAGAAAAGCTAAAATTTCAAAATGTATTGGTATCTCAAAGAAAAATGATCAGTATTTGGGTAGTGGCATATTTTTACCTAACATCTAGCCTCCAATCCACTGATCCTAAATAAAAGTTATCAGTCAACATTGTCTGGCCAATCCAGAAAGAAAATCTAGTATAATGGGAGAGACCTTACATTAAAATAGTCTTGCTTATATAAAAGTCAGAATCATGTACCCATCCACCCAAGTCTCCATCCTTAATAATATAAAGACATTATTTGCATATGAGGGAAGGTAGAACATACAAAAAGAGAAAGACTAAATTTATTAAAACAGAAAACTTAGGAGGAAATAATTTAGAAAACAAAAGGAATTTTAAAAATCATTCTTATTACATTCTCAGAAAAAGATTTTAGGAAAAATTATAACCAAGTAAACGATATAGTAGAAAATATTCTCTGAGATCTAAATATTGTCAAAATTAAAATCTTAGGTTTTCTTGAAAATAAAGTCTAACAAAATGTTAAACAGCATAAAAGCTGAAGAATGTAAGGGATAAAAAGAAAGAAAGAAACAAAGAAGTATTGAAACTATTCAAGCAAATAGTAAAAAAAAAAAAAAAAAGATCCACAATAGAGTTAAAGAAAGATGAAAATCTTCCTCAATTTAAATTGTCCCCCTAGGGTACAATACAATGAATAGACAAAGACCCTCAACCTAGCAACATTGTGGCAATATTTTGAACACCATTAACAACAACAACAACAACAAAAAGGATTCAAAGTATATAGGGGAGAAAAGGCCACCGGTTACAAAGGAGTAAAAATAAAATTAGTTTCCATCAAGAAAACTAGAAATATACTATAAAAGATAGAAGCACTAAATATGTATATCACCTTTGTACCATAGTTATGAAGGTAGTTGCAAGTATGTGAGTTGGGAATCTAAAAACTAGAAAGTTAGAACTGTTGATCTGACCCAGGAGAGGATTTTAGGGATGTCCAAGGTTTTGCCTCACAACCAATCCTAAGAGGAGAATTCTAAAAAGGAATAAAGTGGTGGTCTAGGGAAGAGAGATATCTAAAGTCAAGGGAGACTGTAAGACCCACGAGCTAGGCTTTGGGGATAATAGTTACCTAATATCTAATATCGAATATGGCTTTAATGTTAAAACAAACCCTGAAGTACAAATAACAGCAGGTGTAGGTGGGAATTCATATAGATTCCCAATGAGAAAGTCCATAGTGGAAACTCTTGATCAGAATATTATCTGCCAACTGAGTGCTATGATTTTAAGGCATTTATATGGACCTTCATGCTATGAGACTACTACTTTTATTATATTTTTTATTGTCTTTAAGTAGTTGTAACAAAAAGATTATCATTCAAGAAATTATAAGTACCACACACCCTGATCAATAATACCACTTTGATCATTCTTCCCATCTCTCCCAATCCAATCCTTCCCCTCCATTTTCCTAGTTTGATGGGATATGTGTGCATTGAATATTTTGACTTCATTCTTCCTCCTCCCCTTCCCTGCTTCATTTGTCCACTTTCCTCTCTTTCAGCTACCCTCCCCCACATCTTTCAAGTACCAGTTTCCTGGTATTCATTTTGTTGGACTGTAAGCTGAGTCTATTCCTTGTGGGGCCCAGATTCCTGACAAGCGTTCATAGAAAAGGAGCTGGAAGCCTAGTAAATTATGAAGCTTTTTGTATTTGCTTTAAAGTAGAACTTTACCAGTTTTTTTTTTTTTTACTATTTGTGTTAAGTTTTATTACAAACATGTTACTTCATAAAATACTTCTAGTCATAAATCATTTAGGAGAAAGAAATTCACCTTTTTATGTTGCTTTCATTTCTTTTTCTATTACTTGCTTCAGTTCTTTTGCTGTTGCACGTTAGTGTAATGTTGGATATAGAACAGAAAGTCTCATGATTAGTATTTTAAGAGACAAAGGACATGGCATGAAAGGTCTGTTTGTGGCTGCAGGAAAGTACAAAAATGTTAGCTTCTTATTTCCATGCAAGAATAGTAACCAAGATGAAACAATATTTTTTTCTAGAAGGACATACTAAAAAGAGATGGTGCACTGATTATAGTATACTAATAATCACATTTTTAAGGGAGGTAGCAAAAGGCTAAATTAAAGAAATAGGATTTTAGATGTATTATATATCTGATGTCACAAATATTAAAGATAAAATGAGCATAGGAAAAAAGAATAAAGAAGCTGACTAGACACAAGCAAATCTCTGTCATCATCTCAGGAAGCCACTGCATATTGTATAACATAGCCAAACCAGTAAATAGGAAAATTCATGTACTATCTACTTTCTTAACATAATACTTCAAAGTGCTCTGCAGACTGAACATTTAGGAATCTTGGCAGAAAAGCCAAATTTCACTTGAACATTTTGCTAAGAACTACTGTAATAGAATCCATTTAAAAATTATCTTCCATGCTTCACAAACTCATCAGAGTTTAAATCACAGTCTTCTAAGCCAATCAATCTTGCACTATTAGAGTCACTGGGAGAGTAAAATGTTAGCACCCAGAATTCGTTTTAGAAAATTCTATGTTAAATGTCCTGGAATGACTCAGAAATTGGAGGCTTACAGTTTGCATTCTTCTTTCAGTTTTTGTTGCTGTTGTTGTTTCTATTTAATATTCGGTGGTAAAAAAAATATTGTACTTAAAATAAACATCTTTGAGGTGACGCTACTATGTAGCCACAGCTGGGAATCAGGAATCTAAATTAATAATGGCAAGTCACCAAGAAAATAAAATAGAAACAAATTTTGAAACTTTTCTTTGAGATCTGGACTACAAAGAGAGAAAACTTGCTTTAATCACAAGAACTTTCATAGTGACTAATGTGCACTATACCCATGTATTACTTTTACTTACAGATTTCTTATGCATAGAGTTATAGGTTTTCATATGTGTTTTTTAAAAAATTGACAATATTAGGAAGTTAAATCAAGGCCATATGTTCTTGCTCAGATTTTTTGCTTATGGCTGGTGCTCTACTACTTGAGCTATACTTCCACTGGTTAATTTAAGCATCTCAGAATTGTTTGCTGGTCTGGCTCTGAAGCACAATTCTCAGAGATCCAGTCTCCTGAGTAGTAAGAATGTAGGCATGAGCTGGCTTATATGGCAGGGGGGAAGGACATAGATAATCACAGAGTAGACATTCAGGTTGGTGTTTTTCCCAATATTTGCAATGGTCCAGAAAGGCCAACAGAATTTCTACCCCCACCCAATTTAAACAGATGTTCATATCTACTGGATAAAAATAATATACTTCCAAAATTGTTTTATTCAGTGTGAGAATATAATTTCCCTAAATCAAAGAAGCAAATTTTTGCTGTGGACTTTTTTCAACAGAAAATTTAAAATAGTGTCATATACAGAGAATGATACATTTTTTAAAAATTCTCCTTGAATAGTAAGCAACAGAATGTGTGTGTGTGTGTATGAGAGAGAGAGAGAGAGAGAGAGTGTACTAGTACTGATTTAAGAAATATTCTCAATATCTGGTTCTTAAAAGATTGTGCTAGGCTTGCAAGTCCACAGCAGATAGAGTAAAAACTGTCTTAGAATGTTTGTTAGTTTTTCTTTTGTTTATATGTAGCCAGCTGGTTTTTGACCTCTTTGTGTAAATAATCAGCTTTTCACATAATCAGATTCCATATTACCTTGTTAAGACATCATTCAGGGCAAGCTTTGATCCTTCACTAACTTTTGCAAACCACCATACATGTAACTGAAGTAATAGTAAAAACATTACCAGTTATTGACAAAATCCCACGGCTGATATCTTAAATACTTTTTGTTTATATACTTATGTTTGTATAGCACACAGGCCTTCAGAAAAGATAGCAATATGATTAAAAGAATATCCTATTTAATTATAAATTACTGAATTTTCAAAAAATATTTTCCAAGTCTTTGAGAAAATACTAATTTATTGCAAGCTCTGTATAGTTGCACTACCAGTTGACATTTTTGCTCAACTCTCTTTGAAAAACAGGTGAATTGAAATGTAGGGTTTATAGAGCCCTGTTACATTCATTTTTCCACATGGATAGGGGAAAATAAAGCTTATGCTATATTCTGTGACAAACTGGGAACCAAAATGTAAAAGACACATTAATAACCCCAAAATGGCTTATTTGGTGTCACATTAAGATAAATGACACAGGCAGCTGTAAAAAGAATTCTCACTGGCCACTGACCCAAAAACCAAAGTGTCATTTTTCATCTTTAGATAAGTATCAAAATAAACCTAAGATAACAACGGTTGTTTAGAGACATAATGAAATATCCCAAATTCTGTTTCACAGAGGATAATTTCAACCATTTTTATTCATGTTGAAATACATTAAAATATTGTGGTTTTTAGGTTAAAATACTTTAAAACATTATGATGGTCCCTAATGTATGAATATTAGGTTGTCAAATTAATAAATAAATACTAATATTTTAATTCATGGGATTTTGAGCACTAACAGTAGTATCACACACAGATTGTAGAACTAATAGATACATAATAATGAATTCTTTTGATTGATTTTTCTGTGTTAAACATGCTAGATGCAGCTGGGCACCAGTTGATCACACCTGTAACCCTAGCTACTCAGGAGGCTGAGATCTGAAGACTGCAGTTCAGAGCCAGGTTTATCTTATCGCCAATTAAGTAAGTTCAAGTTAGCTGGAAGTGGAGCTGTGACTCAAGTGGTAGAGTGCTAGCCTTGAGCACAAAGCTCAGTAACAGTGCTCAGGCATAGAGTTCAAGCTTCAGGACCCTAGCACCAGACAAACAAAAACAAAACAAAACAAAAAGCACATGTGCTTTATACATATTCTGTTATACAATGATAAACATAGCCCTAAAGAAAGTTATGATTAGACCATTTCATGTGAAAAATTCTGGCTTTAGGGAACAGTAATAATTTATTACAGATAATATAGTTGATAAATAATGGAACTCATAAAAGTTCAAATTTTCTTGGTGTGAGTATACATTTTTAATCTCTCCATCTTTCTGTCTTTGTCTCTCTCCCACTCTCCTTCTCCCTTTTTGGTCACTTCACTTTAGTCTTTAGATTCAATCACATACTATAATTACAAAAAAAAGTAAAACTATATTTTCCTACTTCTGGAAGAATGAGGTTTACATGAAGCAATAACTTGTCTATAAACAGGAAAGAGTTTTGATGTAGAAATGTAGAAATCAATCTATTATAGATTTCCATTAAGTATATAAGAATTTATCCTGTAAATGAATTTTCATAAATGGGAAAAAGTCTTTATAAAGGTTTAAATGCCACATCTTTTATTCTTAATAGCAAAAAATAAAAAAAATCTAGTCAGTAGAGGCTCTGTTAAATCAGAAATGTATACTGGATGACTACAGGTATTCAAAAGATTTATGATGAGTTTGGGATGTGGCTCAAAGTGGTAGAATGTTTGCCTTGTATGTGGGCTCTGAATTCAATCCCCAGTCATTACATTATAAAGGACAAAAAAGATGAATAAATTCTGAAGTGGAAAAATAAGTCTCATCAGCATGTATCTATTTACCTTATTGTGTATCTGTAGAAAATCTGTTTCCTCAGTTTTCTATGCTGTCTTTTTTCATCTTCACTAAGGAAAAAAAGTATTGAAGCTTGGTACCTGTTACACTTATAATTCTAGCTAGTGGAGGCGGGAATCCAGAGGACTATGGTTCAATGTCATTCTGAGAGAAAAGTTGAGGCTATCCTATCTGGCAAATAACCAGTAAAAGCAAGGCTGGCAGTGTGGCTCAAGTCGTAGTGAGGCCTGGAGTTCAAATTCCATTACCACCAATAAGAAAAAATGTAATTTTGTCACAAAGCTTCTTTTAACCTGTAAATGTACATTATGCATTAATTTTATTTAAATTAATCAGCAATTTAGTTTATGAAGGAAATCAAGTAAGTGCCGATTTGTCTCAAGACTTAAAAGCCAAGTGCTACTTTCCGTCCTAATCTATCATCTTTTGTGAGCCATGAAACGAATGCAGACTGAAGCACAAGTAAGTCCGAACAATCACCATCAAGCTGATGTTGGCAAGTTCTCCTTTATTGTTGCCTTCAGCCACATGCATGGTCTCTGTTCTGACCCCATTTATTTTCTCTAAAATTTTAAGGACAATTAACTGTCTTTTAAAATGAAGAAAAATGGAGCTGATACTTGCATTCTTGCCTTCATGAGAAGGCATGAGAAGGCATGAGAAGAAATGCCTGTTGTTACCAGGATAAAGTGTCGAATGAAAGAGAAAAGGGCAAACACTCCATGTTTTAGCCTTTGCAATTAATTCTACTTAGAGGATTTGGTTTTGGGAAAGCACAAAGAACCTTTTCTTTTGGTTGGTCGTGGGGCTTGAACTCTGGGCCTGGGAGCTGTTTCTCAGCTCTTTATCTCAAGGCACTGAGCCACAGCGCCATATCAGGTTTTCTGGTGGTTTATTGGAGATAAAAGTCTCACAGACTCTCCTGCCCCGGCTGGCTTTGAACTGTGATCCTCAGATCTCAGCTTCCTGAATAGCTAGGATTACAGGCGTGAGCCACCGGCACCTGACACTAAGAGCCTTTTTGTGTAACGTTCATTCTAAATCATCGTACTTGACAAAAATGTTGGCTTGTGATAAAGTTACCCATTCCTTAAAACTAAGCTACAACAGATCACCTTGACTTCCTCACTGTAACCCAACACATTTGAAGGCAAGAATTGGGTGAAAGTGGAAGGCTGAAGCTCTGGTCCGTGCTTTGTAAAATGCTCAGTCAATGGAAGGAAAACCAGGGCAGAAGCAGCTATCTGTACCCAGACTCCCACTCATTGTTGCCTTTTGAGTGTTATAGTTGAAAGTTGGGTGTTTCTTTGTACTTCTAAAAGTATTACCAGCAGGAGATGATTTTTTTCTGGCTGAGAACACAGAAAACACAAACTGGAGCAATCAGATTGTAAAAAAGTAATGCTTTCTTATTGTCCAAAGTATCCTGAGAAGTGAAAGGAAAAGCCTAGTGAAGGGGTGGGACTTATATCTTAATGCTCTTGGCAAGAGAAGCATCATGTATATGTACTATTAAAATACTCATGATAATAATGAGCATTAATTAAATACTATATGCCATACCTTGTTTTAAATTATTTTTCAATCCTCAAAACAAATTGGAGTACGGTGCTATTTTCTGATGGTAGCGAGATTTTAATCAAATTACTAAGTGACTCAGCTGTGACAGGTAGAGGCAATATTTGAACTCCGGGAGTTTACTCAGACCTCACTGCCTGATTCCTTGAGTGGTCCTACATTAATCTTATTCTTTAAGGAAGGAGGGGAGGAGGTTCCTAGCAGGTTGTAGAAGCCAGCTTGATTACATACATGCATGCATATATATACATATATTCATATATTCACATTATAAATATACCCCGTTGCTGTTATGATTCTCACCAAGCTCACCTGAGATTTTTATCCATTTTCAAGTAACATATACATTTTCTTAACTAATTTTATTAAACAAAAATCACCATCCCTTATCTAAACACAGAAGTTGCACCAATGTTCAGATTCAGAACTATTTTAGTCAGAGTGGATAATTTAGCTTCTCTAAACACCTTTTTAAAAATTTTGTTTCACAACTGCCCAATAAATAAGTGGGCTAAAGACTTAAAGAGAAATTTCTCTGAAGAAGAAAGAAGGATGGCCAATAGACACATGAAGAAATACTCAACCTCCCTAACCATAAAAGAAATACAAATCAAAACAACATTGAGATACCACCTCACCCCAGTTAGAATGGCAAAAATCAAGAACTCTAATAACAACAGATGCTGGAGGGGATGTGGACAGAAGGGAACCTTACTGCATTGTTGGTGGAAGTGTAAACTTGTTCAACCACTTTGGAAAGTAGTATGGAGGTTCCTCAAAAGACTCCACATAGAGCTCCCCTATGACCCTAGCAGTCCCACTTTTGGGCATTTACCCAAATGTTTACAAACAAGACCACACTAAAGCTACCAGAACAACTATGTTTATTGCAGCATTATTTACCATAGCTAAGATCTGGAACCAACCCAGATGCCCCTCAGTAGATGAATGGACCAAGAAAATGTGGTATATATACACAATGGAATTCTATGCCTCCATCAGAAAGAATGACATTGCCCCATTTGTTAGGAAATAGAAAGACTTGGAAAAAGTTATATTAAGTGAAGTAAGCCAAGCCCAAAGAAACATAGGTCCCATGATTTCCCTGCAATATCTAGTATATGTATGAGTAAAGCAGAAAAGGTCAGATAAGGTGATATTAGGAAAATGAACCCTAAGATATATATTTTAAATGTTTTTTTCTTTCATGCATTTTTTTCTAACACAATTATAAGACTATTTCTTGTTGCTTTGTATGTCCCTCCCCCACATTATAACCCCTGCTTTCACTGTATTTGATGTCGGTATAATTTGTGGAGGGGAAGGGGAAAAACAAGTCGTTTAAATAAGGATACAGGTGGACCTGTTGCAACAATGAGAAGTACAAGTAGTCATGTCAAAAATGAACTTTACCATTCTAACTGGAGTGAGGTGGTATCTCAATGTTGTTTTGATTTGCATTTCTTTTATGGTTAGAGATGTTGAGCATTTCTTCATGTGTCTATTGGCCGTCCTTCTTTCTTCTTCAGAGAAGTTTCTCTTTAAGTCTTTAGCCTACTTATTTATTGGGCAGTTGTTTCTTTGAGGATTTGTTGTTGGGGGATTTAATTTTTTGAGTTCCAAGTATATTTTAGATATAAGACCCTTGTCCGTTGTATGGTTAGTAAAGATCTTCTCCCAGTCCGTGGGCTTTCTATTGATCTTGGTAGCTATGTCCTTTGCCATGCAGAAGCTCTGCAACTTTATGCAATCCCATTTGTCCAACCTTTCTTTGACTTGTTGTGTTTCCGGGTCTCTATTCAGAAAATTTCGGCCTGAGCCAAGGAGACCTAGGGTTTCTCCTATTCCATCCTGTAATGTTTTCAGAGTGTCTGCTTTGACTTCGAGGTCTTTGATCCATTTGGAGTTGATTCTGGTACAGGGTGATATATAAGGATCTAGCTTTAGTTTTCTACAAGTAGTTAACCAATTTTGCCAGCACCATTTACTGAAGAGGCTGTCTTTCTTCCATTCTATTGTTTTAGCTCCCAACAGATGTTGGAGGGGATGTGGACAGAAGGGAACATTATATCATTGTTGGTGGGAATGTAACCTTGTTCAACCACTTTGGAAAGCAGTATGGAGGTTCCTCAAAAGACTTCACATAGAGCTCCCCTATGACTCAGGAAACTCACTTTTGGGCATTTACCCAAATGTTTACAAACAAGACCACACTAAAGCTACCAGCACAACTATGTTTATTGCAGCATTATTTACCATAGCTAAGATATGGAACCAACCCAGATGCCCCTCAGTAGATGAATGGATCAAGAAAATGTGGTATATATACACAATGGAATTCTATGCCTCCATCAGAAAGAATGACATTGCCCCATTTGTTAGGAAATAGAAAGACTTGGAAAAAATTATATTAAGTGAAGTAAGCCAAGCCCAAAGAAACATAGGCCCCATGGTTTCCCTTATTTGCAATATCTAGTATATGTATGAGTCAAGTGGAAAAGGTCAGATAATGTGATGTTAAGAAAATGAACCCTTAGATATGTATTTTAATGTTTTTTTTCTTTCATGCATGTGTTTCTAACGCATTTATAAGATTATTTCTTTGTTGCTTTGTATGTCCCTCCCCCACAGTATAACCCCTGCTTTCACTATATTTGATGTCAGTATAACTTGTGGAGGAGATGGGGAAAAACAAGTAGTTTAAGGATACAGGTGGACCTGTTGCAACAATGAGAAGTACAAGTTGTCATGTCCAAAACGAGCTTTACAACATAGGTGCGGGGGGAGGGGGGAAGGAGAAGGATTGGGATTAGGGGGGGAGGGAGGAGGCTGGGAAGGGATGAGAAGGGTAAACAAAGGAGGAGGCTGCAATGCTTGGTAAGAAATGTACGCATTATCCTGCCCATGTAATTGTAACCCCTCTGTACAGTATGTTCACAAATAAAATTAAATTAAATTAAAAAAAAATGAACTTTACAACTTTGGGGGGGAGGGTTGGGGGGGAGGGAAGATGGGAAGGGATGGGAAGGGTAAACAAAGGAGGAGGCTACAATCCTTGATAAGAAATGTACTCACTATCTTGCCCATGTAATTGTAACCCCTCTGTACAGTATTTTCACAAAAAAAATTTTGTTTCAGATAGCATCTATCTATCTATCTATCATCTATCTGTCTATCAGACCTATCTATGTCTTAATACATCAAAAGCGCATTTCTTTTTCTTATGCCAGTCTGATGCAGTTTATAAAAGGCCTTGCTCTAGCAATCATTTGAGGACCTAGTTTCTTTCTTCAATTCTATACTGTCTGCTGTCATCTGAAAGGTAAAGGAGGGAGGAATGGAAGCAGGGATCCTATGAGAGACCAGGCACATAGTTCTCTCCACATTTCACTGGTCAGGATGTCATGAGTTTGGGAAATTTGGTTTCATGTGGTTCTCATCTGTGGTCACTGGACTTCTCTACTATACAAATAGTGGTAAGTTTCACCAACTGTATTTATGTATCAGAGCATAAAGACTTCAACAGAGACCAAGGGAAAAAAGTCATTAATTGATTTCCATATTTCCTTAGACCAAAGGGAGAAATTCTCCAACAAAGTACTTTGAAGAACATTGCAATCCACTCCTATTTTTCAGTGAACTCTGTGATCAGCTTGTAAATCTGGCTTCTGGACTTTAAATTGTGTCATTTTCCAGCTCTGGGTCAGTCTCTTTTGGTCAATGAATCCCACATCTTTTTTCACAGTCAACACAAATATATACTATCTCTACATATCAAAACAATGCTTCAAATAACTAGGAGAATGTGAAGAAATCTAAAGGACTCCTGATGAAGATCCCTCTCTATCACATCAGTTAGCATTTCTTATTGTGTCTGAATTAAGAGTAATTGGCCTGTATTAATGATAAAAGAGCACTGATAGATGCCACTGACTGTTCGGTCAGAAAGAAATGTTTGGAGAATAGGTTCTGCCCCCATCAGGGTGGCTTTTATTAGCTATGTGTCCTTGAGAAAGTCACCTAGCCTCTTTATATCTTAGTCTCCTTGGTTATAAAACTGAATTAGTAATAGTACATGCCCTAAAGTTTGATGAAATGATAGCAAATGTAATTTTAATATCAGTGATATGAAGTAGCTAATATTTATATTGATATAAGTTAAAGCAAATATCAACATACAATATGCAGTCTATCTATTAAGTAATCAATACATATTAGCCAGAATCATCATAAGCATGATCAGCATTTTTTATTATTTTTGCCATAATCACCACTGCCAATGAAATAATTTTTTCATTTTCAAACAAAAGCTAATCGCTTTATGTAAATCGGTATGTTTCCTCAAAAGCTAAAAATAGAACTATCATATGCTCCTGCTGTAGTATTGGTGGGCAAATAGCTGAGGAAATGTCTATCAACACGCAACAAACATATCTACAGGTCCCATGTTCATTATTCACAATAACCTGTTTATGGAATCACTCTGGGTATCCATTAACTGATGAAAAAGTGCCACATAAATATATATATATATATTCACACATATGTATGTTCATATATATAGTATTATTTAATCATAAATGAAGAAATTATGTCATGTCTTTTGAAGGGAATGAGTGGAACCAGAAATCGTCATATTAAGTAAAATAAGATAGACTTCATAAAAATAAATATATCATGTTTTCTTTCATATCAGGTACTTACATTAAAAAGAATAGAAAGAAAAGGTCATGAATGATTGAAATACATGTATACACATATAAAATGCCCTAAGACCATTGTAGAACAAAAGGGGAATGAGGGCTTAAGCAAGTAGTGGAGGTATTAGATATCAACAGAATTTTCTTACATGCTCATGTAGAAATATATCTATAAATAAAACCTGTCACTGTGTCTAATTAATATATACCACTTGAACATCAAAACTGTTGGCTTTATATTTTGAGGAAGCTAAAAGCCAAAACTTCAAACTACGGTCCAGAAAGAAAGGCTGAAATAAGGCTTTTCTGTGACCATATCCACTAATCAAAAGTCAGTAAGCTTGTGCCCTTGTTCTGTTAGTTATTAACTTATTCAACCAATGCTTCCCAAATACTTGCACTTTAGGTCCACTTGCACTTTGTACTGTAGGTCCACTGCCTATTTTCTGTGTGTACTGAAGCAAATTTCTTTGCTTCTCCAAGCATGATTTTCTTTATGTGAGAAATAGATAAAATAGTCTCTACTTCTATCACTGTTGTGAAGAGTAAATCAATTTTATAAAGCCTGCCTGGCCAGTATTAAGCACTTAAATAAAGCATAATTCTTATAAAATTAATATGAGATGTCTTTTGTCTTTTGTTCTTTCATGTGGTTTATAATCTGCAGATCTTGATTTATGAGTAAATGGCAAAATTAAATTTCAATTGATTTTTAAACAGAATCAATATTTTTAAAAGGCAACATTAAAAAATAAATACAATGCAATAATATAAAGAAAATGATTTAAATAGAACAAATCAAATACGAATATATCAAAGTTACTGCAATTTTGGTTTCAGGTTTATAAATATATACAAATGTAAGTATTGTTTGGGTGTAAAACATATTTCTTGCTACTAGCTACAGTGAAGAATTGGAAAGCTTTTTAGTAATATGTACATCGTGCTGTGTGGATATCTTTAAATGTCCAGAAATCAGAGTATTGTTTTTACTTTTCAAGACACTTGTTAATGAAGCATTTTTTTCCACATGTGGCACAAATAGCATAAATAGGACTTTTAAATAAGTCAAAGTCCAGCTTGCTAGTGCTTTGGTGAAGGGTTTAAAACTATTGTTGAAAAATAGAATACTAGAATCAGTGATAAATTACATTTCCTTATATTGTCTCTACTCACTCTCATCCTTACATGAAATCAAACCGTTATTCGTGATGGAGATAAGCATAAAAATGCCTTTGAACCATTCTACATTTCACCTGCCTCCTCCTAGGTGTGATGAAAACTAGTAGCCCTTTGTTGTTTTTATTGTATGCAGTGACATGGACTAAAGGGAAGAGAGCTGTCACCAATTGCCTGAAAAACTCATTGAATTATTGCTGTCTTCTCAGGAGAGTCCTTTGCCCTAAAAGCCTTCAACTCCATTTTTAGTTTCTTGGGCACATAAACCTCCTGTCTCTTTTTCCAAATTAAGGGCACTCAACAGAGCTGCCACATTGGGCATTAATGAATTCTCTGAGACTAATCTACACAGTAATGAGAAGTAGAATCTGTCACTCACTCTCCCAGGGGGTAAGAGTTCACATGCTGTTATATCACCCTATTAAAATAACTTATTAACTGCTGTGTTGCATGTCTGCTACTATTCATTAAGAAGGTGTGACCAAAGAGACATGCATTTGTACAAATGATTCAATTTAATTTGCATTGTTCTCCATTTTGCTTTTATGGCTGATTGACATGCACTGTAATGAAATGAAAGCATTTTATACTAGTGTGGTTATGAGAAAAATATCAATAAAATTATTACCTTTATCACTTTGGTTTTAAAAAATGTTAGTTGATAATCTGCATTCCATTAAAAATTGTAAAGAAGCTACATTTGAAGCTACATATTCCATGCCCTACACTTGACTCCTGGAAATATGTTATCTTTATTAAATTTTTCATTATCTTGAAATAGTTTACAGAGGCTTCAAAATGTGTTGGTTTGTGAGTATAATGCATCCTGGTTAGTCATTTGTTATAAGACTTTCATCATAGTATAGCAGAGTATGCCATCAAACCATTGTTAGATTATGCTAAGAGCTAAACAAGGGAGGGTAAATCTAGACAGAATAACTAGGAATTAAGTGAATTTTTATAATAGATTTACCAAGTAATGCAATTTTTTTTGCTGTATATTTGTGTTAGAATAATGTCTTAGTAAGACAATAAAATTTGACCTTCGGTGGAGACAAATTGTATCCTCAACAGTCCCTTTGGATAGTTGTATTGGTGGAAATTATTTAACCTCTTTCTTCTTATACTTCATTGGCAGAATGAGAGTGAAATAATACTTTCTCTTACTTGTGATTTTTTGAAGGACTAAATGTGCTTAAGTAGCATTTGTGTCATGTAAATTCTCAATAGTAATCTTAGATCATAGACTATAATTATCATATTCAAATCATATTCTATCACAACAACGATGACAATACTTTTCCTACCATGATAGTCACCATTATTATCCCACTTTATCCCCAGGAAAAAACATTCATAATTTGCATTTTAAAATTTAAAACATGTTATTTGTTTTTGGTGGAACTCTCTGAAAACCACAAACATAGAATATAACTTTAAAGAGCCTTTCCGAAGCTCACTGTCTCCATCAGTCACCCGGGGATATCATCCTCAACCCCTTTCTCTTAAGAAGAATACGTTTTTTGCAATGCTGACAGCTAGTGCCTATGGCTTTGAGCAACTGCCTTCAACTCTAAAACATCATCTTCTTCATTTTGGAAAAGGGATAATACTCCCTTTCTTATGATGTTCTGAAAATTAAATAGTATTAAATAAAGTTTGTAAAACATTGTCAATGTGTCTAGCACATTTATTCAACAAGCTGCAACTGTCATAATTATTTCTCGTGGTGCCACCAATTTACCAAGTTCATGACACAGCTCTGCCTTATTTTCTAACAGCTGTGTAAATGCAGGATGTACCTTCTTTAATCTTTTCTCATATTTTATGTTATCAAAAGCCCACCATCTCCAGGGTGCCAGTTGGAAGTACACTGTCTATAGAATAAAACTAAACCATGTCATACTTAAATAGAATTTATAACTTTGGTCTCATTAACTCAGGCTTTTAGCAAGCAATACAAAGTTACAGTAATGTCCTAGTTGTTATATTCTTAGATTGTTAATTAGAGTTTTGTGAAAATACATTTGGATTCATCATTAGTGAATAGCATAAATTATCTATAGCCTTTCAAAAATCTTCAATTAAAAGAATATTCCAAAAATAACAGGATAGATACAGTTTTGCAATAGGTAGAAAAAGTGAGTTCATCAAGCAGAAACGGTCAGATAAGTTGATGTTTGGCGAAATGAACCCCAAGATAAGGATTAAAATGGTTTTTCTTTCTTGCTATTGTTTTTAACATATTTACAAGATATTTCTTGGTTGCTTTGTATGTCCCTCCCCCACGGTATAACCCCTGTTTTCACTGTATCTGATGTTGGTATAATTGTGGAGGGGAAGGGAAAAAACAATTGTTTAGATAGGGATACAGGTGGACCCATTGCAACAATGAGATGTACAAGACGTTATGTCGAAAATGAACTTTACAACTTTGGCGTGGGGGGGGGGGCGGGATGGGAAAGGATGGTAAGGGGAAACAAAGGAGGAGGCAACGATGCTTGATAAGAAATGCACTCATTACCTTGCTCATGTAATTGTAACCCCTCTGTACAGTATTTTCCCAATTAAAAACAAAAGTGAGTCCAGATAATATTGTGCTTTTCAGAGTCATTAAATTTAAGAACTCTTTACAATTAAAGTCTCATCTTAATTCTGCTCAAACAAGCTGGATACTTCCTTATAATTTGGGCGTTGGTTATGATTATGTCCTGAAGTTTTAGAACCATGTCAAGCGTCCAAAATTCAAGGTTAGGATTTCTGTCATTTCGCATGAAATATATCTTTTCATATTTATCAGAGTTCTCTGATAAGCCTCTTTTCAAATCTTACAGACTTCTCTAATATGTACTATAGATTTTTTTTTTGGTCCGTCATGGGGCTTGAATTCTGGGCCTGGGCACTGTCCCTGAACTTTTCAACTCAAGACTAGCACTCTACCACTTAAGCCACAATACCACTTCTGGTTTTCTGGTGGTTAATTGGAGATAAGAGTCTCAAGAATGTTCCTACCCGGGCTGGCTTTGAATTGTGATCCACAGATCTCAGTCTCCTGAATAGCTAGGATACAAGTGTGAGCCACCAGCACCCAGCTTGTAGTACAGATTTTTTAAAAAGAAATTCTTAATAGAATATTAGAAATACTTATAAAGAGATTTCTTCGTAGTCTGACATATTTTCAATGTATGAACGCACTACTGCAAAATAGTGGGTTATAATATAACCCACTACTACAAAGTAGTGGGTTATAGCAAGCCACAAAGTTGCTTCCAGTTATGTTATTCATAAAGACCTTCAGCACAAATTCAGGGAGTAAAATATTATTACCTACATTTTAAAATGAATTAGTAAAAGCACAGAGGTTGTTTCCTATAGTTGCACTATAGAGATCCTGGACAATTTTTTGAACTCATGTTTTTGGGTTCCAATGTCTAGAGTGACTCTCATCACTTTGATTTAAATGCTTCAGGGTAGGAAGAGAAGAGGATACATGAAAAAACTCCAGGTTATTTCAATTGGGGATAATTTCTACTTATACTTCAGATCACTATGTTCCACCTTAAACGTCAGATTATTCTTTTTCTGTTCTATAGTGTGTAGCAACTCACCAAGTCATCCTGTGTACAAAGTTTTATAATTCTATGCAAGTTTTATGTTTCTCAAGAGTCTTCCAGTTACACCAAATGTTTATATATATTTTAGTGTGTATTATATATATATATCTGTATTTTTGCAATACTTATAAGAAACATGTTTAACTTAGCTTTTAATTTTGTATTGTCTCATAATTCTCCTTTACTTGGATTTGCTATCTTAAAATATTATAATGTCATTCTAAATGGGAAACATTTGTTATTCATTCTAAGACTGCTTGCTGAATTAAGTTTGGATATCATAGCAGAGAGAAAAGATTATCACATATGCCAGTGAAGCAATCCAACCAACATATCTATCACAGATGACAAGATCTCTTTGGAGACCTATTTGTTGCTTTTAAAAGTTTGAAGTTCTTCAGAAAATGCTACTGTAAATATTTTTGAGTCTCATAAAATAATTGGTCTGGAAAGGTAAGAACTCAAGTAACAAAAATCTTTCCTCCATCCCTCCCATGTAGTGCTTTGTCACGAGTGTTTCTTGTGAAACCCAAGATCACTTTTGCATTTGTTATAGTTTCAGCCCCTGGCATGACATTATTTTTTATCATCACCAACAGAAAAAGTTCAAATCTAAATTGCCTACACATGTTACAAATCTAGAGCTGGCTCATAAGGCTGTGAATAACATAGACATGTGGGAAAATAAGAAAAGTTAAGACTGGTCAATCATACTAGCAATGAGAGGATTTCACGGAGGTGAACAACAAGATCTGCAACCATGATTACCCAAAGCACTGTGTACATTGGTGATTCCATTGTATATTGATAGATATTACGTTAGACAGGATTACATGTGTATTGTCTGTAATATGTATGTATATATGGACATGTGTGTGTTATAGATTCCAAGAGGTCCATTCAATGCCCTATAAAAACCCTTTGGTGGCTAATAAGAGCTTCATTTGAAATGAATTTTATACAAGAAACTAAAGCATATAAAATGGTTTTTTAAAACCCATTTCTGTTTGAAAGTATTTCTTTAAATCATTCATTAAATTGAAGTAATGATAGTTTGGAGAATATACTATTATTACTACTATAATTGCCAAAATATTTATACCTTCATTTCTACTTTACATTCCCAACAAGACCTTGGGATTAATAAATAGAAAGCTGGCCTATATACTATTTATGTACAGGCTACAAGATAAAAATGTGTTTTTAAAGGGATTTTAAGAAAAAGAAAAACA
This sequence comes from Dipodomys spectabilis, assembly GCF_019054845.1. Classification (NCBI taxonomy): domain Eukaryota; kingdom Metazoa; phylum Chordata; class Mammalia; order Rodentia; family Heteromyidae; genus Dipodomys; species Dipodomys spectabilis. The sequence continues at coordinate 19,163,154 of NW_024870817.1, read as the reverse complement.
CAAAAGAATATATGACAGAGATTTATATATGTAGAATCCCTGCAGCACCTAAAATCTTTACTGCCTGACCTTTTACAGAAAATTTCACTAAACCCTAGACTAGGCTATATTGCAATGCTGTGGAAGCAAACAATACTCAGGTAAGCAGTGAATTTATCCACAAGATGTGTTTCATGCCCAACAGCATTTGCTTATCAGGAATACTCAGAACTCAGTCTGGAAGAAACTTCTGGACATTATGTGCTTAGTGATCACTACATCATGTGATGAGTGGAACTCTATGTCTCAGAACTTCAGCCTGGGTGTGAAATATACCACTTCACATTCCATGGGCCAAGCAAGTCACATGCCTTCAGCTAACTCATGAGCCTTGTACCTGGAAGACACTTATTCAAAATATCTGGTGAATAGCAGTGTTAATTTTGGCTTTGTACATATGTAAGGGTGTGTGTGCACAGAAAGCTTGTTCAAGAAAAAACTTCTCTATATTCTGTGAAACCTAGTTTTCTTGTCCCTCCAATTGCCATATGTATATTTATGTAGGTAGGTATATATTGCAATGTAGTGGTATTTACATTATGTATATATTAAAGTCTTATGATATATACAGTCTATAGTGACTTCTTACATAAATATTTAATACAGATCTCTTCATATGCCCATCAAAAAGTCTGTTTTATATAATTATTAGTTTTAATAATCTATAAGAATATATGTAATTACTATGATAGATCTCTTTAAATATAAATACATAATAGAGAAATCAGGTTTCATGGCATATAACTTTCAGGATCCATTGTATGAGTTTAATTCTATTATCTACTAAATGTATATCCTTCATATGTGCATATGCATATATACAGAAAGATTTGTACTCATAAACTCATATGTAAATTACAATATGAATATGAAAATAGAAATAAATGTAAAATTTTCTTTAGTTATTAGGTTTTATTTACGTATTTGTTTTGAGACAGTCACTCTATGGATCCCAGATAAGGCTGTAACCAACCATGTAGCCTGACTGACCTTGCATTCCATACTCCTGCCTTAGACTGTTGAATGCTAAGATTACAAATAGGTACCAGCACGCCTGGTTTGAAACTTTCTTCTTAAGTGAAATACTGACATTTCAAAGAGTCTGGCATATTCAAGTATACACCATGTATAAAGCTGCCTCATCTTTTGAAACAAAAAATACAAATGCTTTAAAAAGTAAAAATATTTTATGACTCATAAGATGAGAAGTACTAGCATTATCAGGAGATCTACAGTTGATTGTGTTCTTATTTTATAGAGCAAGATGCTGAAGTTAGTAATAATAGATCCAAAGAACAAGGTTCTTCTAAGAATTTCAACTCCTGGATTATCCCTCAGCCATGTACTTCTTGTTCTACTTTGAGTCTGTTCTAATTTAAAGCTTGCTAACATTGTGATGACATGCTTAGTAGCTTATTAAATGACTTTATGTTGGAAATTGCTGTTCTGACAAAAAAGAAGCCTGAATTCCACCTTCAGAAGAAGATGATCTAAGTTTTCAGAAGGTGTTATGAATATATAGTGTTCTATCTGCATGCACAAGACAAACTGTAGGTTGAAATAATCCCACCCACAAGAAGTATACTGGCCAGGGGCTGGGAAGGTGGCTCAGTGGTAGAGTGCTTGCCTTGCATACATGAGGCCCTGAGTCTGATTCTCGGCACCACATAAGCAGAAAAAGCCAGAAGTGGTGCCTCGAGCTGAAGAGCTGAGGGACAGTGCCCAGGCCCAGAGTTCAGGCCCCCAAGACTGGTTAAAAAAAAAAGTAAACTGGTCACACTTGTCTTAGCTCAGTAATAAGGCAAGAAGATTGTGGGTAATAAGTAATTAAAGCAATCAACATGTAGAAGACAGAAACTTGATTACCCTCTCTCTCTCTTTCTCTTTTTCTCCCTCTCTCTCTCTCTCCCCCATGCAAAAAGAAGTTCAAGATCTAAGTGTAAAACTTAAAACTTTGAAAGTACTGCAGAAAAACATGAGGAAATACTTACAAATAAAGGCATGAGCAATGAATTTCTGAAGACTCCAATAACAGAAGAAATAAGAGAGAGAATACAAATTGGATGGCATCAAATTCAAAAGCTTCAGTGCAGCTAAGGAAACAATCAATTAAAGGAAGAATCAGCCTACAAAATGGGAGACAATTATTGCCAGATATTCTTCTGACAAGGAATTAATATTCAAAATATATAAAGAACTGAGAAAAGTCAAGCAACAAAAGATGAAATAATCCAGTAAGCAAATAGAAAGATGAGCTAAACAATTTTTTGAATAAAGTACTAAATAAAGACCAAAAGGTACATGAAAAATTTATCCAGCATTCATTAATATTATGGAATTGCAAATCAAAACTATATTTCAACTTCCTCTCACTCCAGTCAAAATGGCCATCATCAAGAAAAGGAACAACAAATGTTAATGAGGATATACAGAAACAGAAACCATCAGACAACTTTGGTAAGAATGTATATTAGTGTAGCTACAATGGAAATCAGTATGGAGATTCCTTACAAAACTAAGAGTAGAACTACCAAATGATCTTGCTACACCATTTCTGAGTGCATACCGAAAGGAATCTAAGTCACAATTTAACAGACATACTGCATAACCCTTTGAATTGTACCATAGTCACGATACAATAGCCAAACAATTAAAAATGTATTTATATAAACTAGAACAAAATGAAGAGGGATATTTGGAAAGAGAAGACAACCAGGAAGAGAGAGGACAAGAGAGAGTAATGAGGGTATGATCAAAATATGCCATATCCATATATGAAAATACCATGGTGAAACCCATTATTTTGTACAATTAATATTCTAAGTGATAGATATTAATAAAACCCCCCAAAAATTAAATGAATCATTGTTTTTCTTTTTCATGTTTGTTCTTTTCAGAGACTTATTACTGTTTATGTGTTTGTTTTGCTTTTTAGCCTTGTTCTTGGCCATGCCATTAGTGTAAGTTTTGTCACTGGAGAGCTAATACTCCCCAAGTGGAAAATTTTACAAATAAACAGTTCTTGGGGAAGAGAATCTCTGAAAGGGAAAATTTCTTTTCAGAAGAATAAATCAAAATATTTAGAGGTCACAGACCTTGTGACAAAGCCACTGTTGGAAGAGCCCATGCCTGTCATCCATCTGTGTTTGGGAAATGGTTAACAGCAATGTGTGGGAAGTCAAACAAAAATGGACAGCAGAGAGTTTCTTTGTTTTTTAAATTGAGGGTGTTTGTTTAAAGAAAGTATATGTGGGGCCAGAAAGGGGGAACAGTGTTTCCTGTGAGAAAAATGGACATGGAGAGATATACAAAAGTCACTCAAAGGACATTTGTTCATGTAAGATAGAAAATATACCATAGGGCAATTTCACAAAGTGTTTGCCTAGCCTTGGAGAAAAGACAGTGAAATCACAGTTGTTGCTAGATTATTGTGTGTCAGAATGGCCTTGACCTGAAAGTATCAATTATATGGATCTCATTCACTTCTTTGGGTTTTTCCAGATTTCCTCTGAAATGATCACATTTCTGTTTAGTTTCTTTAGAATTTACCTGCATCACTGGGACAGATGGCTATACAGCCTCTGAGTTCCATACTGAAAAAGAAAATATAAATTTTAAGATTCAAGGTCTCTGATGGGAGTAAGTTAGAAAGTAAAAGGAAGGTCTTTTATCACACAATATATAATGTCAAGAAGTCACCGAAAAAAGCAAATGGAAAGTTTTAAAAATATTAAATATATATACCACATTTTATTTTTGTCTCCTTTTTATTGTCAATGATATACAGAGGGTTTACAGTTACATAAGTAAAGTAATAAGTACATTTCTTGTCAAACTTATTACCCCTTCCCTCAGTTTTCTCTTTTGTCAAACTTGTTATCCCTCCCCTCAGTTTTCTCCTACTTTCTTCCCCCCCCCCCCGAACTCCCCCAAGTTGTACAGATCATTTCCAACATACTGTCTCGTGAATATTGCTGTTTCATTAGTTCCCATTTTGTCCTTTGTTCCTCTTCCCTTCCTTAATGCAGATATATTATATATATATATATATAATATATATATATTATCAGGGTTGATGCTAAGTGAAATGAATGCCAAAACATGGATACAAGAGGTTTTTCTTTGTTGTTGTTTCTTTTGTATGTTCTTTTGGCTATGGTTGTCACTGTATTTGATTTTGGTACCCTGGTATTGTATGTACCACAGTTTCATGGTCCATTCATCTACTGAGGGGCATCTAGGTTGGTTCTTTATCTTAGCTATAGCAAATAATACTTCAATGAACATGGTTGTGCTGATAGCTTCAGTATGGCCTTGTTTGTGGTCATATGGGTAAATGCCCAGGAGTGAGATTTTCGGGTCATAGGGAGTTCTATGTTTAGTCTTTTGAGGAACTTCTATACTACTTTCCAAAGTGGTTGAGCAAGTTTACACTCCCACAAACAGTGTAGTAGCATTCCCTTTTGACCACATCCCCAACAGGCCCAAAGAAATGTAGGTCACCTTGTTTCCCTTATTTATAATAACTAGAATATGTCTATGATATTCTTCGCAGAGGATTATAATAGCCCAATTGCTAGGTGCATATGACCATATATAATGAAGCATATGAAAATGAACTCCAAGAACTGGGAACAGGAGGTTTTTATTATGTTCTACTTGAAAGGTTTTTTGTTGTTGTTATTATTGTTTGTTTTCATTTTCTGTACCCTTTGTCTTATAGTAAGTTTATCTGATTTGGGAAAGGGAAAATGAATCACAAAAACAGAAGAACAAAGGATGAACAAGTGCAACAATCATACTGACTAGATACTATGTTGTAAATGAACTTTACAACTTGGAGGGGAGGGGAGGGGGGAAGGGAAAGCCAGAGAAAATGAAGTGAGGGTAACAGTGTTCAAAGCAAAATGTACTTATGTCACTGTAACCCCCCTGTTCAGCACCTTTACAATAAATAATAAAAAAAAGAAGTACAAACTTTCGAATGGAAGGGTATACCTTTTTGTTAAAGAATATGTCTTGAAATAAGGGTTGGATGAATCATTCTATGATTTTATTGATCCGTGGATATAAACAACTTTAAAACTAGTGAGTAGTACTTTTGGTATTTAATTATCTCCAAAGAAAAACAAATTTAAGAGTCCTAACTTTTCACAATAAAATGACAGGCTGTCTCATTTTCTGTGAAGTTATAAAAAAAAAGTTACAAAACTTGAAAAAATCTTATTATACATTTTAGTTTTTCTTACTTATGTAAATTTAAGTAAATATATGAATGTAAAAACATCATTTATATTTAGGGTGAAGTTAAACTTATTTCAAAGACATTATTCCAATATATAATTTATTCTTCAGTTATATTTCAATATATTTGTGCCACTGAATTTCAAAAATAAAAGGTCTCCAACTTTTATATCTTACAAGCTTTATATATTGTTGGAAAATATTTAATCACTGTAGGGCTAATGTTCTATATATTTTTACTCAGTAAAAATAAATAGATGTAAGCTATATGTGCACAAAAAGCATATTTTACTTGAATAAAAATACATTTCTTATCCTTTACATTATTGAGCTTCCCAAAAAGGAGGTTCCTGTTGTTCATTTGTCTACGATTCTTTTCTAAGACTTATGAATATTTATAAGCTACAAGGTTCAATTCAGCATTATGAGGAGTGAGAGGTGGTATCTTCCAGATGCAAAGGGTGCTTTTAATTCCACTGCTTCTTCTGATACTCGCTGGCATCTTGTCATGCTTGAATGAGCCATTCAGCACGGAGCTGCCATCTAATCAGAGCACCTGAAGTGCAAAAATGAGGGGAAGCTTAATGAAGCATAAATTGCCTGTTCAGTTGGAGATGCAGACTCCTTTACCATAGTACAATTAAAGCCAGTGCTTTGTCTATTCATCAATCCCAACTGCCTCCTGTTTTCAGACAGGAAATCTCCAAGATCAATTATTAGAATACAGCGTATTCTCCCTCTCCTCTCTCCTCTCCTCCTTCCTCTCCCTTCTTTCTCTGTATTTTTCTTTCACTCTATTTGTCTCTGTCTGTCTCTGTCTGTGTGTTTGTATGTGTGTGTGTGTGTGTGTCTGTCTGTCTGTCTCTCTTTCTTTTTCCTCTGAATAAATGACTATTAGTGATAGTAGGGGATACTAATATCAACCAAAATAGCTTCACAACCTTGAAAAGGAAAAAATAGTTTTTATCAGATACCAACAGGTTATACAGGCCAAGACTGTAGAATATTGTAGGCACTCTCCAGTCTTGGCCTGTATAATAACTTTTTGATCTAAGCACTGGTGTTGGGAGGAACAGAAACTGTAGTGTTTGATGAAGCAAGTTAGTTGGAGATAATGAAATTTCTCTTGATAATGAACTAAGTTGAATTTCTCAATCATATGGGTGTGTCCATGGGGTGAATATAGACATGAAAGTCAGACTTAGTCACTAAAGGGAGAGGAAGCAAAAGGCTAAGAGTGTCAGATAGAAACTTGAACATCATTTCCCCACTTATAATAAATTCTATATAACCAAAAAACTCAGGAAATGGGAATGCCACCTGATCCAGAGATATACATAGTTCAGGGGTGGAAATCCTAAATGGTTGAAATCGTGCAGGTGCAGAAAATTGGAATAGCAGTTAATAGTCCAAAATCCATCAAGAATATATACTCACTAATATATATATTACTCTACAAAATATTTTTGTATATGTGCCAGTACTGGGACTTGAACTCAAGGGCCTGGGCACTGTCCTTCAGCTTTTATATTCCAGGTTGGTACTCTGCTTCTTGAGCCACAACTCCACTTCTATCTTGTAACTGATTAATTGGTGATAAAAAAAAAGTCTCCTGGAATTTCCTGCCCAGGCTAATCACTAACTTCAGATCTCAGCTTCCTGTGTAGTTTGAATTACAAGCATGAGTCACTGACACTTGGCACCAAATATTTCTAAATATGTAAAGGGCTTTGTGTCTGTCCCTAGATGAATGGTAGTTGTAGTTTATAATCTAAAGGTAAGTAGTTAAGGGCTTAGTTTATAAGGCTAAGAGGCTATGTAACCTAGCACTTTTCTTTGTACTATCCAGGATAGTAATCACATTGAATTGAATTGATTTGCAATTTATTCATTTTTACGTCTCTAGATTTCTTTAATCTGGAACAGTTCTTTCTTCCTTTCATGTTCTTGTGCTTGACTCTGAAAAATATAGATCTCTTATTTTGTAGAATATCTGTCACTTTGGATTGGCTAATGTTTTCTTATGATTAGAACTAGGTAATGCTTTGGGAGAACGTATTTTAAGCTCTTCAGTGTGAATAAATTAATTGTACAAAATAATGGGTTTTATTTACGGCTATGCACAAGCACATAATGTGCCTTGTCTTGTGTCCAACTCAAAGCATCACAGGAAGGAGATACCATAGTTTGGAATAATCTAGATGAGCTGGAGTATAATTTTTTAGTTATATTTTAATTATTGTTGAGTAGTTGAATAAAGGAGTTACCATTCAATGCATCTTTGGTTGATGTCACCGTCTTGTCATTTTCTTAACTTCATAGAATATGCTTTGAATATTATGACTGCCTTCAACTTCCCTCTTCCCTCTCTTTGTCTACCTTATATTTCCCCCTTGCCACTTCCATCTCTACACGTTAGACATCCCCACCAAACTGAGGGTTTACAAATCCAATTGCTTACTTGACCCTTCATTATGCTGGCAATGGTAATCCATCCTCATTCCAGGCTCATCCTGGAGGCCTTTACTAACAACTTCATCCTTACCTATTGTTTCCCATCTTAGTCAACGGTCTCATTGGCCAATCAAGTATGCTTCCACTGGAAAAGCAAACTCTGTGTGTTTTCTTTCTTCTCACCCCACAAATCAAATTTCTTTATTGCTGCCAATTTCCTCTCAAAATTTTCCTGGACATTTCATTATTCATAGACAGCATGACCATGAATAGACCATGAAAAGACCGTGAACTCCCACTAATCTCCTTGGCAAAATCTACCAGCTGGTCCCAGTATGTAGCCATACTATTCCCACATTTTACAAAAAGAGTGGCATACAAAAATGTAATTCCCATCAAATCTCCTTCCAACTGTCCTATCACACCCCTGACCCAGTTCCCTCTAATCATTTCCCATTTCTATTAGAATGAAGATCGAATCATATGAGCATCAACTGCAGCTCTATATGGTTAGAGATTGATATGTCTCTTCATTGGTCTCAAGCTATTAGCACTCTCTATTTCTGACCTCCAATTAAGATAGTCTTTTAAAGTCATAACGCAGCCCTTGTCCTATTTGGCTTTGTATGTTCTCTTCACTTTGTCTGAACCAAACCTATCCAATCACCAAGTTAAACCCATTAATCTTTAAAAGGACAGCAGCCTAACTATGTCTGTCCAGGTCACGTTGTTATATTGTATTCACTTATTAAACACACTCTTAATAGGCAGATCACTTATAACTATGTAATTTAAAATCATGTATTATGATTATAGGATTGTGTTTCATTTGCTCACTTCTCTCACTGCCCCTTTCCACTCTCTCTATCTCTCTCTCTATTTCTCTCTCCCTATCTCCCTCTCTGTCTTTTCATTTTTGGTATTGCTAGGCAAGTGCTTTAGGCAAGTGTTGAATCATAATTCCACATCTTTTAGCTTTGTTATTTTTCAGGTAGGGTCTGGTATTTTTGCCTAGGGACAGCCTTTGAACAGAATCTACCTACCAATGGCTTCCCTACGTGAATGGAATTACACGCATAAACCACCATGCCTATTTTATTCATTGAAATTATTGGGGTTGGAGTCTCACTAACTTTTTACCCTAGTTGGAATCAAACTATCTCTGCCTCCTGATCTCTACCTCCCATGTAGCCAAGATTACAGGATTTTGCTCACTTCTATTCCAGTACCTAGCATATAGTAGGCTTTCTTTAAATATTTGTTCAATTATTAACTACCATGAGCTGTAAAGATCTGTTGAATTATCAGGATAATTCCAGATAATTCAGTTGAATTATCAGGAACCAAGAATATTACAGGAACCAAGAGTATTAGGACTAAATTTGTGCCTTAAGGAAGGCAATGTTTGTTTTGGGTCTCTGGGCCTCAACTATTTATTAAAGCATGCTATCACAGAGCTGAAAACTTATTCCTTTTTATTATGAGTACTTTTCTTCTTTTGGAAAGATTTCTTGAAATGTGTTCTATTTATTCATTTGAAATACTCAGGGGGAAACAAATCTCTTTATTTTTATGAGAAGGTGCCAGTTCTCCATACCTATAATCCTTACTACCCAAGAGGCCGAGATTCAAGACCCTTATCTCCACTTAACCAGCAAAAACCTGGAACCAGGGGCATGGCTCAAGTAGAAGAATACCAGTCTTGAGCAAAATTGTTGAGCTGCATAAGTGCAAGGCCCAGAGTTTAAGTCCCAGGAACGCCACAAAGAAAAAGAAAAGAAAGGATATAAGTTCATAATCTAGTGCTTTAAATTATTAATAATGAATTAGGCAAGGATGATATTTCTATACTTTTTATTACCTTAATTTTTGAGTTAACATGCATGTGTAATATAAAGGCATTTTGTCGTGATATATGCATGAATGCTCAGAGTTGAACAAACTTATGCAATCTACCATATTTCCATTCCTCCACTTGCTTTTCCTCCCCATTTCAAATAACATTTGGCAGGCTTCATTATATGTATGTAATATCATCCCTAAGTATCTCTTTTCCCCCTTGTCCTCACACTGATGTTCCTTCTCAATCATCTGTACTAATCACGCAGCCTGATGGGATTAACTTGCACAGATTCTCTCCGGACCAATCCATCAAGCACAAGACTTAATTTGATTACAATCTCCTTTCAACTAACCTGTATTTCTCTTTAATCTGTGCAGATCTTCAGCCAAAATGTAGGCTGAAGTTACTTAGCTATAATGCTATAATGAAATTTTGTCATTTATAATTAGACTAGGGTCAAAACTTACTGAGAAGAGAAAAAAAGAATGCAGTTGCATGCTGCTTTGAAACTTTCAGGCCATTGATTTTTTAACTTGGAAATAGCATTTATCCTAATTTCTCATAGAAGTGAATGAGTTGTCTCAAGAAACAGGCACAGTTGTGGTTAAAATTGATTTAGGGAATCCCAATTGTTTCTGAATTTATAGTGCTAGCCATTGTGACACTACTACAGACATGTACAAGTCATATGCCTGGGTGGTTGCGTTAGGAGGAATGTTCAATACCTATATATCTGAAATTTTTAAAAATATATCATGAAGGTACTACTATTGAAATAACTCCTGAGGTACTTCCCTTACTTCTGTAGGTAATACATATTTCTCCATCCTTTTGTGTTCTTGTTCTTAGTGATGTTGCACTAATCAAGAGGAGAACCTGGGTTTTTTGTTGTTGTTGTTGTTACATACCCAGAGTTGATCCGCAGATCCTATGTTCACTCTGGCCCAAGGGCTTCATCCTTCCAATAGAATGTGGCAGCTACCCCTTCTCAGTTACCTCATGTAACAACAGGTACTATAGACCTGCCACAGACACTATAGAACCAAATCCTGGATAATCTGTCCTCAGGATAATGAAAAAGTAGAGTTTGTAGATGAAGCAGGATGGTTGCAATAGAGTACTCAAAACCTCCAGAAAATATTCAGATTTCATTATTGGTAGAATAAAAGAAACCATTTCTTTGAGTTCCTTGAGATGCACTGCCTAAATGCCTAGAAATGCAGGTAAAATTTTAAAAAATGGAAAACCATATTATATGTGCAAGAGAAGTTTCCTAAATCTGATATGAGAGTATACATCTGGGACAAGCACATTGGAAAATAGTAGCAGTGACAGCAAAGCCATGGTTTCCTTAACCAACAGAGAGGGCATGCTCTCTCTAGAGCAGTACACTCTTATCCGACACCTTTATACTTTTTTCCCCCTGTCCTGGGGCTTGACCTCAGGGCCTGGATACTGTCCCTGAGCCTCTTGGTGCTAAAAGCTAGCACTCTACAACTTGAGCCACAGAGCCACTTCTGGCTTTCTTTTTTCTATTTTTTAAAAAATTTTATTGTAAAGACGCTGTACAGAGGGGTTACATTTAAATGAGTAAGATACACATCTCATTAAACACTCTGGCTTTTTCTAAGTAGTTCATAGGGGTCTCAGAGACTTTCCTGCCAGGGCTGGCTCTGAACTGTGATCCTTAGACCTCAGCTTCCTGAGTAGCTAGGATTACAAACATGAGCCACTGTTGCCTGGCTACCTTAATACATTTTATAGGCCTTAACATTCTCCTCTGTTTTCTTCCTCTATTTGTACCATTCCATCCAGTACAGGAATTTGGCACTTTAAAATAAACAAGGCACCAACTTATGTATGAACAAATGTTAAACACATTAATACCAGAGGCTGAGAGTTAGATATTGCCAAAGGAAAATTTGGTCCATATATCCCGACTATTGGCTTAAGTTTTGTTTTATTTTTAAACTACTTAAACATAGTTTCATAAAGATTTTATGACAATAAAACATTTCATATGTTAGTTTTAGGCACTTGGTTTTGCCCCTTAGGATTTTTAAAATATATTATAATCTGGTTTTCAATGTTTTGGACTTTTCTTAAACACAATTTTGTTAATCAAGTAAAATGTTGTATACTTCTTCCAGGATTTATTTCCTTATCATGAAACTCTACCCTATTAAATTCATTCCCATATTGGTAATCTGGCTTTCTAAGAACTATTAGATGGGCAAGAAGGCTTTGTGCCTAATGATCTTCATTCTTAGAAACAGGATGCAAAACTTGCCAAGATTAAACAAGCCCAAACACCAAAGATTCACGGTCAGATTAAAAGAGAAACCACTGATCTTGTCTGGATCTAAGTTTGGCAGAGTAAGATTCACTATATACTAGTGTCTAGAGATCTAAATGCATAGACCAATGACGGAAGATAAGGAGATAAGTTTAAACTAGCAACATTCAGGAAGGGATTACTAGATATGTTTTAGTGAGTGTACATCTGAAGCTAGTCTCCTTTCCCCTCATTGCCACATCTAGAGTAAGTTAACAGAAGTACAACATTTTTGAAAAAGTCAAGCCCATTCTACTGAGTAATGAATAGATCATACACAGAAGATTACCAAGTTCAAATCAATCTTCAGAATGAATGACCAACACTGAGAAATGAGAAAGATGGAGTTTATATAGGAAAAAAGTCAGTATTGGAAATTGTTAGTTTTAAAGGACTCGTTTGACTAGGCCAAAAGTCTTTCACCTGGACATCAGAAATCTAAGAAAAGTAAAAATTTGTTCATTTATTTACTTTTTATTGTTGTTTTTGGAACTAAAAGTATAGTATTGCCAGGTGCTGATGACGCTTACCTGATATCTTAGTTATTCATGAAGCTAAGATGTGAGGATATAAAAAAAAAAAAAAGATGTGAGGATCTCAGTTTGAAGCCAACTCCAAGCGGGAAAGTCCACAAGATTCTTATCTTTAATTATCCACCAAAAAGGGGGAAATGTGTGAAGACAGGAAGGAAAAACTGGAAGAGAGGGAGGTAAGTGACATTGTCTGAAAAGAAATGTACTCTTTCCTGACTTAGGTAACTGTAGCCCCTCTGTACATCACCTTTATAGTAACAATAAAATAGATAAAAGCCAGAAGTTGAGCTGTGGTTCAAGTGATAGAGTTCCAGGTGGAACAAAACAGCTAATGGACAGGTCCTGAGTTCACATCCCAATGTGGACACACAGGCACACACACACACACACACACACACACACACACACACACACACACACACATAGTGGACACACACATTAGTGCTTTTCTTTTATGAAAATGATACTACAAAGGAAATCAGATAGCTGGAAACTGATTTCTAATTGTGAATGGCTTTCCTGGAACTATAGTGTCACATTTATTGTCACTTTGATATGTTTCTTTAAAAAGCCCCAAAACTCAAAAACACAAACTGTGGTATTGTTCTCAAACTGTTTATTTTTGAAAAATCTGAGCAGAAATATTTAGAATCTAAATCCAATGGGTTATTACAAAAGAAAATATTATAAAACCCATACAGCTCAAGAAATACAGTAATGACAAGAACCCACAAACCCCTCACAAATTCACAAGATACTGAGTTATTCATGGGGATAAGCTCAATGTTTAGAGAAAATGAAAACAAACCTAAATTTTCCCTTCAAAAATTAATATCCAAGCAAAGTGGCATCCTCCAACCTCAGTTGAGAGTCCTGGTAAGTTAAAACCCATAATAATCTAATATTTACATTTAACATGGAAAAGATTTTAAGATAGTAGTTGTAAATAATGAATATGGTCAGCCTACTACAGGAGACTTGCCTTTGCCCTATTGGTACTTTGCTTCACGTGATACATTCAAAGGCTTCTCTTTGTTATCTGAAAAAGCCAGTTCCTTGTCAGAATAAAACAGGAAAATGTAAGATTTGGGAAGTAAGTTTATATGGTAAGTTAGACTGATCTAGCATTTATTTTCTAAAAAGAAAAAAAGAAAAAATTCGTTTTCCTTACAACTTACTTCATTTTTTCCCTCCAGTTGTTTTTCTATCCAATGCTTTCTCTCTATTGGAAGCTGTTACTGGCACCTCATGTGTGGTAGGTCATACATCATGAGAGATTTTCCACAAATGTCTTACAAGTTAGTTCCATTTCAAAAAGAGCCTTCTCTCTGCCATGACCTCTCTACCAAGATTTTGCACGGAGAATTCGTCAAATATTCGCTAAGAATAACATCATAGCTGGGTATAGTTGTCAGGTAAGTAAACTTGGTCTGTCTACATTTATCAAGAATGAATGACTAAATGACGTCCAACACATGTGCTTTTGTTGACAGAGTGTGAACTGCCCATGTTTTTTTCATACTTTTCTCCGTGGCAGAGAGTATATTAGAAGCTCCCAAACTGGGACAAAATTTATTACAAATGAAATAATTACTCTTCTTCCTCATTGTTGTCTTCATTTCTCTTCCCCTCCTCCTCCTCCTCTTCTTCCTCCAGGGACTGAAGTCAGGATCTCAAGCTTGCTGGACAAATGCTCTACCATTTGACCCATGTACCCCAACTCCTCCTGTTATGTTAGGTTTGCTTTTATTTTTGTTAGATAAAGTCTCACACTTTTCCTTGGGATAGCTCCAGACTGCAATCTTTGTTCATCTGCCTCTCAGATCTCTGAGGTTACAGCCATGGACCAACACACCCAAACCACGAGCCAGGTTCTTGTATCCTGACTAGTTTACTTGATGTATAGCTGACCAAATTCCTAATCCAGGGGTTGTTCTCACCACTTTTCCTGGCCTTCTTGCTATCTTGCTTGGGTTAGGGCTTTGCTAGTTTGCCTGGAGCAAGCCTAGTGCTGACACCACCTCTTCACTGATGTGTTCCATTCAATCCAGTGGCTCATCCCACTAGGCTTTCAGATTTTATGATTCCTTGGCCAGCTTCTGTTTTCACCTCCTCTCATGAACATTCAGACTTGCCTCTCTTTTCTCATGGCTGGTCCTCCCCTTGTTTCATGATACCATTTGTTCTGGGTACCCAGTAGACAACACCACTGGTCATCTTTGAATGAATGACTTTAATTGCCCATTCACTTGGTTGTTTCTCCAACTAAACCATTTCTGATTCTATAATTGTTCTATGTCTGCATCCTCAGCAAAGAGCTTTGTGCTTAGAACTTAAGCTAGACATGATGCAATTTTGTTGGACAAAAATGTTTAACCTAGATTAGGATAATTTAGATGATACCAAGGTCTCATTGCTATCTAAAACTGTAATCCTAGATCAGGGATATGATATGCTTGCTTCTTAGTTTTTTCGACATGCAAAACAAAGAAAATGAGTGAAATGACATCTAAAGTTTGGAGTTTCAGCCCCCAAATTTTCCAACTTTGCCTAATATTCAGATTCTTTTTTTTATAATCATACACTTATTTTTTTATTGTGAAAATACCATACAGAGGGGTTACAATTAAATGGGCGAGGTAATGAGTACATTTCTTATCAAGCATTGTTGCCTCCTCCTTTGTTTCCCCTTCCCATCCCTTCCCACTTTCCCACTCCACCCCGCCACCCCTTTTCTTCTTTCCCCCTCCCCCCCAGCCAAATTTGTAAAGTTTGTTTTTCAAATGTCTTGTGTATCTCATTGTTGTAATGGGTCCATCTGTATACCTATTTGAACAATTTTTTTCCCTTCCCCTCCACAAAGTATACCAACACCAAATACAGTGAAAACAGGAGTTATACGGTGGGGGAGGGACATACAAAGCAACAAAGAAATCATCTTATAAATATGTTAGAAACAATCGCAAGAAAGAAAAGAACATTTGAATCCTTATCTTGGGGTTCATTTTGCCTAACATCAACTATCTGACCGTTTCTGCTTGTCTCAGACATATATTAGTTATTGCAAATAAGGGAAAGCATGAGACCTATGTTTCTTTGGGTCTGGCTTACTTCACTTAATCTAATTTTTTCCAAGTCTTTCCATTTCCTAACAAATGGGGCAATGTCATTCTTTCTAATGGAGGCACAGAATTCCATTGTGTATATATACCACATTTTCTTGATCCATTCATCTACTGAGGAGCATCTGGGTTGGTTCCATATCTTAGCTATGGTAAATAATGCTGCAACAAACATAGTTTTGCTGGTAGCTTTAGTATGGTCTTGTTTATGACCATTTGGGTAAATGCCCCAAAGTGGCATTGCTGGGTCATAGGGGTGCTCTATGTGGAGTCTTTTGAGGAACCTCCATACTGCTTTCCAAAGTGGCTGAAAAAGTTTACACTCCCACCAACAATGCAGTAAGGTTCCCTTCTGTCCACATCCCCTCCAGCATCTGTTGTTATTAGAGTTCTTGACTATAGTCATTCTAACTGGGGTGAGGTGGTATCTCAATGTTGTTTTGATTTGCATTTCTTTTATGTCTAGGGAGGTTGAGCATTTCTTCATGTGTCTATTGGCCATCCTTCTTTCCTCTTCGGAGAAGTTTCTCTTTAAGTCTTTAGCCCACTTATTTATTGGGCAGTTGTTTCTTTGAGGATTTGCACACAACAAATCAAAGAAATGTTGGACAAACGGGATTGCATGAAATTGCAGAGCTATTCCTGACCATGAAATCTTCCAA
Source organism: Dipodomys spectabilis (assembly GCF_019054845.1). NCBI lineage: Eukaryota > Metazoa > Chordata > Mammalia > Rodentia > Heteromyidae > Dipodomys > Dipodomys spectabilis. The sequence goes on along the minus strand of NW_024870817.1, from coordinate 19,146,922 downwards.
AATTATAGAGCTTAAGTTTTCACAGGAAAAAGGAAATTTTTATTATTCTTATTACAATTGAAAACTTCTTTTTTCAGACAAAAAACGTTTTTAAGGCAAATGAGTCATATTTACCTTCCTCGTGATCACCAAAATGCTTAGCAGATTAATACTGCAATTACAAAACCAATCTAAGAGATGAATCGCCACCTAGTGGATACATTCCTAGGCTGTGACTCCCAGCCAGGACAAGAGCGAGCTCTGTTTTCTGGCCTGTGGTTCCTATCCTAGGTTCTCCTTGCTGTACTTGACAGTCATATCTTAATCTCATCATTGTTTTTGCCTTTTTTAAACACACACACACACACACACACACACACACACACAAGATATTAATTTTGGCAAAAGGTAGCACGTTTATTTGTACTCTTTGATTTAATTATTTTCTTTTTCTTTTATTATGTATTTGCTTCATATTTACAACGTGGTAAGCATTTTAAGGGGTGGAGATAAAGTACAGCAATGTCACACCACTGAGTCTTTTGAGCTGCTTATCAGTTTGGTTTGAAAACAATCCTTGAACATTCAGAGATGCATTGACTAGACAGAAAAGGATAGTAGAGTTCACAAGTCTCTCAAGCAGAAAACACACAACCTTTCATCCAGTTTCCCACCAAAGGGTTAGCATTTTCCCTTTTCCTTTGTTTTAGACAGAAATCATTTAGAGACTAATGCAAGGGTTTGGGTTGGTAGTTATTTCAGTGTGAGTTTGAATGTTTGCCTATATCATATTTTCACTGAGGTTAAGGAAATATAAATATTCCCTACTTAAAATGTATGAAAAGACATGATTATTATATTGAGTTTGGCTTTCCCACGTCAGAGAAGAATATTCAGAAGAGATGCCCACTGACGCGAAAAGAAGCTTGGAGAAAAGTGGTCCTGGCTAATTAACAAAACATTCAGAGAATCACTCAAACCTCAGGCAAACTTCAAGCCCACATTGATGCCTCTGTGGTACTTTATTGAATTTTTAGCAGAAACTCATTCCTTTGACTGGAGGTAAGCATTCTTTGTAGCATCTCCAGGTCAGCCAGCAATTCATAGTGTAATGGTAGTATGAAGCTTCTGTATTTTTCCACCATTTCACAGATATATCTCCCTCCTTTCATTAGTTTCTTTTTCTGTCACAAAATGCTTCCAGCCAGCTTAGGACATCATGAGATTTTCATGTGTGTCTTGCAATGACCAACCTAGTGAAAAAAGTTCTCCCTATTTCTGCAGTTTCATTTTGTTCCATTTCTCTTACCTTTCTTACTATGTCTCACAAAAAACACTTTGGGAATATTTGGAACCTAAAAATAATTATTTTATCAATTGTAGAAAATTAGAAATATCTACAGCCATCTCTTTTCCTTCCTTCCTCCCTCCCTCCCCTCCTCACTCCCCTTCCTTCCTCCCTCCCTCTCTTTCCTTCCTTCCTTCCTTCCTTCCTTCCTTCCTTCTTTCCTTCCTTCCTTCCTTCCTTCCTTCCTTCCTTCCTTCCTTCCTTCCTTCCTTCTTTTTTTGGCCCTAAAAAAATCATTCAAAGCAGTTCTAGCTGTATAAATACAATCCCTAGGACTTTCCACTAGCAATTCAGGGCAACCTGATTGCTAACTAAACCATCCAAAAGACTCTCAAGATTTCTGTTGTCTCCCAGTTCTCAAATATGTTTAACAGGCCTGATTTTCTTACTTGTATCTTCTAGAATAAAGTCTATAGGTCAAACCAAAAAGCCAAATAAGAAAAACTGAAAAAGAAAAATGAATAAATTGAAGTCCTAGGGTTAACATTTGTCATGCTCCCCCTAGCCATAAACCCCAAGGCTCCTAGGACAAGTAAAGAGAAAAATAGTTATTCAAATTCGGCAGCTACAAACCGAAGAACTCCAATAAAATTTTAAAGGAGAGTATCCTTGCCAACATCTTGACTTCAGGACACTAGTCTATAAGTGAGAAAAAATAAATTTTCTTTTCTTTTCTTTTCTTTTGTCGGTCATGGAGCATGAACTCGGGCCTGGGCACTGTCCCTCAGCTCTTCAGCTCAAGGCAAGTGCTCTATCACTTGAACCACAGCACCACTTCCGGTTTTCCGGTGGTTTATTGGAGATAAGAGTCTCATGCAGTTTCCTGCCCGGGCTGGCTTTGAGCCGTGATCCACAGATCTCAGCCTCCTGAGTAGCTAGGATTACAGCCACAGGCACCCCGACAAATTTTCTGTTCTTTTAAGTCACCAAACATGTGATGATAACTAGAGAATAAATATATACAGTGCCTCAGTCAGTCCCCACTGCTGTAACAAACTGGGTAATTTATAAACAACATAATTTTTTTTTCTCACAGTTGTAGAGTTTAGAAGGTCAGAGGTGGAGGTATGTTCAGGGCCCAGTCTTTGCACATTGTTTTTCCCTCTGGAGAGAATCAACACCTAATGTGACAGAAGGACAAAATGGAATGGCTGTTTCCCTCAAGCCTTTTTTTTAAAAGACCACAAATCTCATTCATGAGTCAGATCCCAAATGTTCCAAATGACCTAAGAACCCTCTAGCTTTATACCTTCACCTGGCAGGCAAGTTCCAAGATCTTTTTTTTTTTGGAAAATACATGCACACTGTAATACATTGGAACCAGTCAAATGAAAGCTCTTTTATGACCCTGTTTTCCTTTCCACATTTCCTACATAGCCCTTAATATAATGAAGTATAAGTTAGAAATGCAGCTATATAGGATGAATGAAATTCAGTGGAGTTTCTAGGTAACAAGAAGCATCATGTTGATGTTTGGGTCATCTGCAGCCTTGAAACCAAGACTGTTTGTCTTTTGAAGCAAATCTACTTAAAATTTGTATTGTTTTGCTTATATGTAACACAGTTGAAAAAAACAATATGAGAAATCTTTAAAATATTCAAACCAATCCTTTTGAGCTCTTTGATTTACTACAGTGTTTCTTCATTAATTTGAAATCTTTAAAGTTGTACTTGGGTTTGATGACCAAAGCCAAAGTAATAATACATTGTTGACATTTGATCTTAGATATGCATAATTAAAATCATTTGTATTCTACTCATAACATTCTGACTCTTTATTGAATATCAATTGCTTGTAAGCATTATTTTTTCCTTGTATAATAATCTGGGGGGGAATTTGATACATAAATCTAAATTAATTAGATTGCTTCTTACAAAATACCACGTGCATAGTAAGCACTCAGTAAAAATTCAGTGAATACATTTATTCAGCTAAAATTTGAGTTTAACTTTAGGTAGCCCTGCACTTAGGATTTGCACTACTAAAATAAACTGAAACTTAAAGTATATGTAGAAAGTCCTGGCCAGACATAAAATAAAGCCTGTCTTATTTACACAGAAGAGATATACATAAATCCCTAAAGCAGCTGGAAGAGTGAGGCTAGCTTGGAATTGGAGAGAAGGTTAAGACTGAGGTTCACACATCCTATATTAAGTAATTACTCAGTTGCCACCATTTATTGCCATGTAGAAATTTGAGTCTAATGTTTCTGCTCATCTCATATTTTAAAGAAAAGTTGGAAACATAAGTCAGGCATAGTGTTGCAAATTTGGAATACAGGAAGCGGAGTAAACATGGTCCAAAGAGTCTGAGGTCAAACTAGTCAAAGCCTATTTAAAACTAAAAGAAAAAGGCTGGATGGTAAGTCAAGTGTTATAATGCTTTTCTAGCATGTGCAGGATCCTGGGATCAATCCTTAGTACTTAGCAACTAACAAACTAATTAAATAAACCAAAGCCAGAAATATATATGAGAACAGTTGCCTTTTCAAGAATTAGTAACAGATGGAAAGAAAGAAGCAGAAAGAAAGGAAGGAAAGAGGGAGAGAATGAAGATAGGAGATAGGATGAAGAATGGAGATAGGAAAGGAGAAAGGGAGGGAAGGGAGGAAGGGAGGAAGGGAGGGAGGGAAAGGGGGAAGGAAGGAAGGAAGGAAGGAAGGAAAGAAGGAAGGAAGGAAGGAAGGAAGGAAGGAAGGAAGGAAGGAAGGAAAGAAGGAAGGAAGGGGGAAGGAAGGAAGGAAGGAAGGAGGGAAGGAGGGAGGAAGGGAAGGGGGGAGGGAAGGAAAGAAGAAAGGAGGGGGGAGGGAGGAAAGGAAGGAAGGAAAGAAGGGAGGGGGAAGGAAGGAAGGAAGGAAAGAAGACAGGAGGGAGGGAGGGAGGGAGGGAGGAAAGAAAGGAAGGAAGGAAGGAAAGAAGGAAGGAAGGAAAAGGAAAGGAAAGGAAGGAAGGAAGGAAAGAAGGAAAGAAGGGAAGGGGAAAGGAAGGAAGAATGGAAGGAGGGAAGAAGGGAAGGGGAAAGGAAGGAAGAAGGGAAGGAAAGAAGGAAGGAGGGAGGGAAGGAAGGAAGGAAGGAAGGAAAGAAGGAAAGAAGGGAGAGGGAAGGAAGGAAGGAGGGAGAGAGGAAAGGAAGGAAGGAAGGAAAGAAGGAAGGAAGGAAGGAAGGAAGGAAGGAAGGAAGGAAGGAAGGGCTTTGTGAATCCCAAATCAAACACTCCTCTGGCCTGATGGGCTACTTAGGGCCCAGAGGTTTGGGTGTTTATTTCCTTGCATCTTTCCCTCTCATTACCTCTCTTGGATTCCTCTCTCATTCATCTTTCTATCCCCACCCCTCCCTGTTTCAGTATCTTCAACCACTAATGGCCTAGACACCACTATTGGAGGTAGAGGTTGTTTGTGAGAGGAGACCTTCAGAAAGAAATAGGCCGAGAACACCAGAACCAGCTCACCAGGGGCAATGCTACAAACAGACTGGGAGGAAGAAAACCTAAGTGTAAACACAGCTGAGTGGATGATTCTAAAGCACAGCTATTTGTCAGCAAAGAAATTCTCAAGGTTTTCTAAAAGACATATAGTTGTGTGCTTTAAAAAAAAAAAAAGATAATTCATACTATAATACTTGAGGCAAAAATTCATCTGCCTTTAGCCATTAGAGCAGATACTACTAATTGAAGTTCAGTTACTAGGCCCTAACAGTTTTTGAAGAAAGGATTTTTAAAATGTGGAACAGTAGAAAGGTTTAATTTTTCTTCAATGATTCAAATGATTTCGAGCATAAGGAGTATTTTCTTTAAAACACTTGAAGAAACAATCATGTTCAAGAGAGGAATGGAGGAATACAATCCTTAGTTTCTGATTTTCCCTATAACGGAGAGCTCTTTGCTCTAACTACTTTCATACAAATGTGCTACACCCCTAGTATTAAAGCTAGCAGGCTTCTATTCCCCCTAATAAAGGCTAAGATACATTGAGTAAACCTTTTCAAAAAATAATTCAGACTAGGAGCACTAAAGATTTTGGATTTTTTTTAAAGTCTGGAAATTTTGTAAATACATAAGGAAATATCTTAGGGATGAAACTCAAGTCAAAATATTAAATTTATTCTTTATATATAGCTTCTACCCAAAAGCTGAACAGAATTTTATCCAATACTTTTAGTGCTCTGTGTTTTCCTGACAACTCATCATCTAGGTCAGGTGTGGAAATTTCCAGTTGTGGAACTATGCTGCTATTCAAAATATCTTATATTTCAATGCTTTCCAGATTTTGGACGTAGGGTGTGGGGATGCTATCCTATAGTGGTAATGATAATTAAAAACATAGAAATGAACACATGAAAACTAAGCAGAGAACCAAATTCAAACAATCACAAGGAATGCTCACACTCATGAAGCCTGAAGAAAAAGTGAAAGCTAGTAACTGATGAAAATTTTGTGAAAAGGGTAACAACTCTCCTAATATAATCACCTGATTATACCACAAATGAATTGGTGTAGACTAAATATCATATGCTATGCACCTAGGAGTGACTGAATTAATCAGTAAACTTCTGGGAGAAATGGGAAATGTGTTCATCTTTGCTACTCTGCTACCAGGATATATATCTATCTGGCTGTCATTATATCTTTGATTTGGTAAAGAACCAGTTTTTCTTTGCAGTTCTTTAAAATATCCAGTCAGTGGAATCACTTTGTAACATGAAATTTTCTATAATAGGGGTACTTAAACTACGCACCACATCTCTAACCAAGAGACAGTTTCTAAACTCCAGCTCAACACTTACATTGAACTTGTTCATGTACTAACAGAGTGTGTTATGGTTTCTATCATATGCTTATACCTAATAGTAATTCACTTCTGCTTATATTAATTATAAACTTTAGGAGAAAACCTATTTGGTTAACTTAATTAATTACAACTTGATTAAAAACTATCTTAATTAAGAAAAGATTTGGGAATCAATCTCATGGTTGTTGAAGAGATATTTTTCTTCACCTTGACTTTATCCATCCATCCACCTGCCCATCCATCCATCCATCCATCCATCCATCCATCCATCCATCTATCCATCCATCCATCCATCCATCCACTCATCACTGTAACTTGACTAAGAGAGGTAAGGAGCTGCTAGTCACGTGTGCTATTTCAACCTGGACTACTAAGTGAACTAATGAAGTATTTTATGTGTCTTTTTGTTTTGCAAATTTATTTTTAAGTTCAAGTTTTTATGCCTAAAGATATTTTGATGTAAACATTGAGTTTTCAATAATGTATGATAAAACATTTGTCTCATATATTCTTAAAAATGTAGGCCTCTGCCAGTTGAATTTTCTTTTTTCTCTTACTCATTACTTCTATTGTGTTTATTCTGCATGCTTTAAGGCCTTTGGCATTGAGAAAGTTAATGTTAGAAGCTCTTAGAAAGTGAGTGCATTTATTTATAGGCTCTTTATACTCAGTGAGAGTATTTCACTTCCCCAGTTCCACTCCCAGTCTGGACCTGCATTAGAGGGATTTATTACAAATGAACACCTTGTAGTTCTGGCCTCCTCTTTGCCTCAGGACACCCACTGGCTGCAGGGGGCTGCCCAAGACATTGCTCAAGCTTCTGAGAACCCTCTCACTTCCCTGAAGGTGTGCTGCCTTCCACCCCCGTTCCCTCAGATGTGTGGCCTGCCAATTATTTCACCAAAGGCTAAAGTAATTTCTCTTCTGAATCAGCTTTCATTTGAAGCTGTGTAAAGATGGAAGGATAATCCTGGGGGGATGGATAATGAAATGTACACTAATGAGAATATTCAGAGGCACAAACACATAGCTGTCTCCTCTGACTTTACAGAAAATGGTAACCAATGCTTCAGAGAAAATTGTCTCAAGGGATGGGCTTTCTTTTGAGTTTCTGGAGAGCTACAATTGCTTTCACTATGTCCTTGAACCGAGGAAGTACACACTTAGCTGATGAAGTATCTTCTTCACATCAGAAAAGATGCACAGTACAGTGTGATGTCTGTTAATTGGCTACCAGCATGCGTAAGGCAAGCAGGTTCTTGAAGAGGAAAAAAAAAACCTGTTTAATGAGAATTGCTTGATGAACTACATCAGAGGTAAAGGGGAATAAAGTGCAAATTCCTTACAATTATCCCTCATAGCTCAGCTGTTGTGTAACTGGGTTTCTAACAAGCTACTTAATCTGAATCAACAACTTTCATTTATTAAATTCTTAATTTAATGGGATCACCAAATTGAACAGCTAAACATTTGGCTTATATTCAATCTACTTTTAGTAGAACTCCAATATTCAAGTGCATCAGTTATACTTGAGAAAAACAGACTAAATGATTGGTGTCTGTGGTAATATAATATAGTAGAAACCATGATATATGGTTGCTATTCCCATTAATGATCATATCTCTATTTACTAGATGAACGGGTCAAACTATAAGAATGAGACCTAGAAGACACAATTCTGACCAAGATGGAAGAAAAGAGCTGGATCTATTCTCCTGCCAGAAACAACTTAAAAAGAACTATACAGCATGATTGGGAAAAGAATTTAACAATGGTTGTCAAATTAAGCATACAATTACCATAAGTGATTATCTGGTTGTCCAATCATTCTCTATTGTAAAGATCATTATTTTCCCTATTAAATTACTTGTTGAGCACTATTTGACCATGAATTTGGGGCTTATTTCTAGACAATTATGCTCCATAAATCTGTGTGTCTTTCTTCATGCTCTAAGTTGACTACTGCAGCTTAACATTCAGTTTTGAAGCCAGAAAAGATTCAGATATTCTGCTCTTAGATACTTACGTATTGATGTTTATAGTATCTTTACATTCATTGAACAAAAAATTGAAAATAACCCAAATATGAAGCAATACATGAATAGACAGACACAGTATAATATACGCTATACCATGAAATAATACTCAGTAGTAAAAAGGAATCAACTATTAATGGTTACCATGAATAAATCTGAAAGGAAGTGAGAGAGAGAGAGAGATCTTTGTCAAACTGTGACAAAATACATGTCATAAAGTGTACCATTTAAACCTTTTTTGCTTATAAAAAAACCACAAAGTAGAAAAGTTTGTTCTCAGCATTTAAAAAAAAATAAGAATAATTTGTTGGGAGATAGGCTGATGATTATTTTTGAGAGCTGCTACTGTGTGGGGCCATGTGCAAAGGCTCTGTATTCATTACATCCTACAATCTCCCAGGAACTTGATAGACCTTGTTATGATGCCTATTTTACAGAGAAGACAGAATTTCTCTTTGGAGAGAACATGGAATTAAATAACTTATTAATTATATTCAGGAAAATGGCAAAGTTTCATTTTTAAAATATGTACAGCATATATTATTGTACATTGGGTTTTGTTGTATATTTTTATACATACACATAATGTACTTTGATTGACTTCACTCCATCTATGCAAAGCCCCACTGTTCAATCCAGGAAGCTTGTTGCTATTTATGCTATTATATATCCTAGAGCAAAAGCTATTATATATCCTGGAGCAATTTTCCATTGACAAAAATAATAGGTGCACTGATCATTTGATCTTAGTTGTGAGGGTTGAGAAGGGATCCAAAGTATCTCTGAAGTAGAGACCAGATACGTTCATTCTCATCATTCATTTGTTCATGAAATTTTCAGAATATCTCTTGTTAAGCACTGTGCCTGAAACTTGCGATACACGCACAAAACCAAAACACAAACCTCATATAATCTGTTGTAGTCTTCTGGGTAGGGCCCATAATGGAAGTGCAGTAGCTTCTTCCAGGAGGCAGCAGCAGGAAAGGCTGCCTTGTATATGTAGGAGGGGGGAGGGGGAGGGGAGGGTGCCTTCAAGAACACATCATCACTCTAGTAGTAGAGCAATTACCTGGAAAAATGGAGGTCTTGAGTTCAATCCCCAGTACTGCCATAAGAAAGAAGGAAAAGAAAATAAGGAAAGGAAAGGAAAGGAAAGGAAAGGAAAGGAAAGGAAAGGAAGAGAGGGAGAGAGGGAGGGAGGATTTGTTGATTTGTTGAGGCCTACATATTGCTTTTCTTTAAAAAGCTGAATGGATAAAGGCAGAAAGCAAAGAAAGATGCTTTAGGGATAAAGAAACAACATAGACCAAGGCAGTACTAAAGAAATTACTGGGGGCTAGGAAGTTGGCTCAGTGGTAAAGTGCTTGCCTTGCATGCATGAGGCCCTGGGTTTGAGTCCTCAGCACCACATAAGCAGAAAAAAAGCCAGAAGTGGTGCCGTGGCTCAAGTGGTAGGGCACTAGCCTTGAGCTGAAGAGCTGAGGGATATCGCCCACGCCCAGAGTTCAGCCCCCACAATTGGCAAAAAAAAAAAAAAAAAAAAAAAGAAATTACTGGGAAATGACCTTTTAAGATAACCGGTTAAAGAAAGAATCATAAATATCTGGGTTGGAATATTTTTAAGTAAAAAAGTGCTCATGAGTAGTTCACTGAGCTAATGTGATTTACATGAATATCTTACCATGCAGTTCATTGTGCTTTGTGGCCATGAGATAACAAAAATAGATGTATTTGGGAAGTTAGCTGTTATGTACACTTCAGGTCACAATATGTGTCACCAAGAACTCTAAAAGCTTTGATCTCTGAGTGGTGCATCAGTAAAATAAAACTAATGTGTGGTAAAACTTGCATGGTAACAAGACCCCCTGAAAACTATTTTAATAAATGGGTAGATTCTTTTGAAACATCTTTTTTTAAAATAAACTTTACACTTGTGGGAAATGTTATAAAGTTGGTTTTCTGTATCTCCTCCCTCTTTAAGAAAATGCAAATCTTCAGTACAAGATAATTAAGGTTTATCCTCTCCTCAGAGTTCCATTCTTACAAAATCATTGCTTTACTTTTGTCAGGACATTGTCTATAGTGTTTAACAGCATGTAACACATTTCTTCATTGCCTTCTTAAGAAATCCCAGGTTCCACTGATTATTGAACCAATTTATAATCGTTGCATTAATTCTGGAGAGAGTCCCAAAGATAGCTTTTATGTTATTTTGTTTTTACAGGTCAGAATTTCCTGATGATTTGAGAGCTTCAGTTCATGTTTATTATGGCTACCTCAGGGACTGATAGTAGTCTGAGAACATGGGGTAAAGTTCTTACAAAAAGTCCTTCTTAGCTTATTTCAAGAACAGTTCTATCTTTGAGGACCAACACCAAGGCTGAAACTATTCTCTTGTGCTACTTTAAAGCATAATGGTGGGCCGGAGAGGGGGGGCGGGGGGGGGGGGGGTCTGGAGGGCGGAGAATGACAGGGGTAGGAGAGAAGAAAAAGAAGTGTAGACTAAAATTGAACAAAACAGCAACTGATTTTTTCCCCAAGTTCTCACATAAAACTGAATGGCGTAAGAAGCCAAATTATCAAAATGAAAATAAACTATCCTCACTCCAGTGCTTATTAGACTGTCCAGGATGATAGGGATTTACAGAGCACTTAACTAAGGCTGAGGCCACTTAAGTGTGATAAGTAATTTGGCCTCATGCCTCCCTCCCTCTCCCCTTTACTAAAGAAGGGGAAGCAAAGCAGTCTGCTCTGTTTCAGTTTAGTAAAGAAAAAATAGGGGCACCCTGTGGAAACAGTAACAACTCCCTGGGGACGTACAATATATTCACTCTTCAGAAATACAGGCTTGACCTTTTCCTGGAAAAACTTATACTTTGAACCCAGGGGGCATCTCAGGTCTGACACCAACAACATAGATCACATTAATTCCATGTTTTTGTGCTCTCACAAGATGGATCAGTTGTTGTAATCTTATTTCTGCTCTTCATGAATCCAAACCCTTTTTCTGTCCAAAAATAGCAGAAATACTTGATTATCTATAGACATACATGGTATGATACATGAAACAGCACTGTGAATCAGTCCTATTTTGTCTACTTGAGGTCATTTCCTCCTCTTAACTTTAGATTTCCCTCCACGGAACTATAGTAATCTTATCTGCTTTCCCATAGGAATCTGTCAACAACAATAATTGTATTGTTATTATTTTTATTAATATCATAATCATGCTCATAGAATCAATGGAGTCAGAGCTTATCTGAGATTATAATATTTTTGGGCAAAGGCAATTCAGTACTTGAAATATTTTGGTCTTCAAAGAGACAGTGTGATGATTTGGTAAGTAAATGAAAGTTAGAAACCAATGCCGGTCATTTGTATTCAGGTTAATCAATTAGAAAGATTATACTATTTAAAATAATTGTAGTTTCTCTATTCAATTTAAAATTTACTACTGGCTACAAGCTTTTTGAATGTAGTGTACCCAGAAATGGGTGTCATAATTGATCCCAAATCACTATTTAAATATGCTTATAACAGTCAAGAATAATATTCGAGTAATTGAAAGTGCCTCTGCTAATTTCACCATATATAGTTATGTATCATTTCATCTGTGGCAACACAAATATTATTTATGAGTAGAAAAATTTAATCAGTAAAGTTTACTTACTTTTAAAATTATTACAATTCCTGTGCAACATAATTTAAACAAAGGAAAAGAATTTGACTTCAATACAGTGAGAAATGTTTGTAAATTAGGCTATGAACCTAGACTATTTTTAAGAATGTGTGTCTGCGGAGACAAAAAATCCAACTTCACAGTCTCTAATATAGAGAAATGGGGCAACAAATTCATGGCATTGTTATGCTTCCTCTAAATACAAAAACTTTTTCATTGATATGATAGATTTCATGGATAAAATCTATACAGTGCACTTGCTTTCTCAAGCAACAAATTATTTCAATCCTCACTTAAATCCATTTCCCAGTTAAAGTGCAATTTTCAGCATAGAACTTAAAACTGGACCCCTTAAATAAATAACCCCCCACAGAGCAAATACTTTCCATAAGCTAAATTTGAATTCTGTACTTAATCTTCCTTTCTTTAAAAAGTCTTCAGGCATGTTTGTTAAAATTTTAAGACCTGCCCTTATGTAGAGTTATTCTATTTCCATCCTCAAACCACACATCTCTTTCAAAATGCCAAGTAATTATGGGTACAAAGGGATCCTGGGAACTGTAATTCTTTTTTCTGGCACATGTAAGTAAAATACGCATTATGGGTACTTAAGTTCATTTTTAAGAGCAACCTATACATATAGATTTTATAACTTCTCTCCAAACTGATTTTCCCTTTGACTATTAGATTTGAGAGACAGCCTTTCTCTGAGATTATTGAAAAACAATCAATATAAGAATGACATCTAGCTTTATTTTTGTTTACAATTTCTTTCACTTCCAATAAATACCAGTCCTAATGATGTAATTCCATCTTTTCTTCCTAAGAAGATCAAAATATTGTTATCTTTCAGAAGCTGCTCATTTTCTTCCTTAGAATTTATAATCTTTGTAGGGTGTTTGAGTCCAGGGTTTATGAACATGTGGCCTCACATCTTTGATATGAGAAATGAGGACATCACAGTGCAGTGCATAAGCTCCCTAAGTGACATGTTCATTGTGGAAACTTCTTCAAAAATAATACTACTATATGAACCAGGAATCCCACTTTGGGGCATATACTGTCTAAAAATAACATTGTGTTGAAGAGATAATTGTACTCCCATTCCAACATTAGTCTCAACAGCCAAGATTCGGAAACAACCTAAGTATCTATGGACAGAATGGATATATTGTGTGTGTGTGTGTGTGAGAGAGAGAGAGAGAGAGACAGACAGACAGACAGACAGACAGACAGAAGACAGAGAGAGACAGAAAGGCAGACACAGAGAGAGACAGAGCATTAAAAAGGTAGAAAATTATGCCCCTTTGACATTATAGATAAACCTAGAGGACATAACTGATTGAAACAGACTAGATAAAAGAAGACAAATACTGCATGTTCTCACTGACATGTGGAATCTAAAGAAGCTGAACTCATCAAAGTAGAGTTGAAGGAGTCAACAAGCAAGAAAAACAAGGAGCTGTTGGTCAGAGGGTACAGAATCTCAGTTATCTGATGAACTTGCTCGGATTGGAGTCCTAATAGTTAATATTGGTCAGAGGGTACAGAATCTCAGTTATCTGATGAACTTGCTCAGATTGGAGTCCTAATAGTTAATAATACCACACTGAAATTTCCTAAAAGGGAAAATCCTAACTATTAGGGATAACTTAACTAGCATGAGCATGGAAATTGTAGGACATACTGAAACTAGACATACACCATGAAAAAATATTTTTAATTCATTAATTATGGCTTCATAGTGATGAAAAAGAGACAGAAGGGTCGAGTTGAGAACTGAAACTTAGAAAAGAGCAAGAGAGCCAGGTCTAGGAGCAGCCCTAACAGGGCCCTCTCCAGAGTGGAAGGAGCAAAGGAAGAGACATTCTGCCCCCTCCCAGTTTATGTCCTTAGAGCCACAGGTCTGGAAGGGAAAACCTCAATCAGTACATGAGGTTAGCAATTTGGCTTGTGTAAAAATACACATTTATTACTTAAAAGTATATAGATGGTTATGAAATCTAAGATTAACGAAACATAATTTCATTGAGAAGGGAGAGTTGGATGCATTGAATTGGTCAGAGATCAGATAGGAAGTAAATAATTCTCGCTGAATAGAACTTGTCAGATTCTGGTTCAAGAACCCAAACTTGCACCCCACTTAGTTTTTCTGTTCCTGTCATTGCTTTCCTTTCTATATCTGTCTCCAAGTTAGCGCTATTCTCTCTTAGACCCTTCCATTTTCCCATACAAACCTTTATTCGGTCTTTTTAAGTTTGTTATTGTTATTGGTGGTGGTGATACTGGGTTCTGAACTTAGGGTCTCATTCTTGCTCTACTACTTAAACCACGCCTTTGCTGTCTGTGCTTTAGTCACTTTTCAGGTAGTCTCTTCTGCTTCTGCTTATGTTCATCCAGGACCCTGATTCTCCCACCTGCACTTTCTATGTTCTAAGGATTACAGGCATGCAGCACTACCCTCCCCTGATTATTCTCTGAGATAAGATTTTTCTGACATTTTTCTGGGACTGGCTTTGAATCACTATTATTCTGTCTCTGCCTCCCAAGTAGCTGGAATTACAGGCAGGAGCCAGTGTACCTGGCATACAACTTCAGTCTCAATGAGGCATCTCTGGGTTTTTAGGAAACGATTCTTAATCATAATTAAGTTTCTGGCATAGTCCCCAGATTCATGCATTCTTGAATCCTGTTTTCCTAATTCTTTGCCTCCAAAAATATAATTATCTTTGCCACAGTGTACATTTTTATTTACAGTTTAATGTGCCCATCTGTATTTACAGCAAGTAGAAAATTGTTCTTTTCAGTCTCAGAATGCAGACTCCAAGATATAAAATCACAGAAAATACATTAGTTTGGAATATATGGGAAGAGAACAGACTTGGCAATATTGTTCCTTAAGATCCTCTTAGGAAAATACAATCTCTATTGCCTCTTGGGTTGCTAGGAACTTTGTTTCCTCAACTCTAAGGGGAAAGGTACTTTTTCAACTGCTGGAGGAAAGGTTCCAAGCTCAGTCAGGGTTACTGACTGTTCAAGGTGAGGACCAGTGGCACAAATGGAGGAAGTTGAGCAGAGCTTGAGCATCTTGTCTACCAGCTAGGATTTAGTCTCAGCTTTCCTCGTTTTTTAAAGAAACACTCATACATTGGTCCTTTCTTATCCTTAAAATTTCCCTGTCATTGCTAATTTACTTCCTAAGCTTCTCCAAGCCACAATGTTCTCTTGGGGATTCAAAAAGGTGTTTACTAATGGGCAGGGTGGAAGGGGGAGACAGCTTCAAAGAAAAGAAATCGAGAGAGTGATGATGAGGGATGAAATGACTCCTTCCCTTGTCCTGTTATTATCCTTCCCTTTGAGCATTTCATCTTAGAGTTGCACCCGGACATCCCTCAGCCCAAGATTTAGTTTTAAGATGCAAAATATTGGACCAAGAATCTCATATCACAAGTACCTGGGACTAAGCACCAATGAGCTCTCTAGTTTGACACTTTCCTTGCTGATCTCTGTTGTTTACCATCTGATTATTTTATACTTTTATGCTATATTTATGATCTCAAGCATTTGAGTTTGCAGTGTTTCTCAAGGCAGATAGGATGGTTATTCCTATTGTCACCTCTGTTCTCTAAGAAACTTCTCAGGGCAAAGGACACTCTCAATATGTGTAGCTACTCCACATTTATTAATACATTTGTATTATGTATGTGTATGTATGTATGTATGTATGTATCTATCTATCTATCTATCTATCTATCTATCTATCTATTTACCTATCTTTGTATCACCTTGATCAATACCTAACAGCCTAGCTATCTACTTTGCCTAGGAAAGAGCAAACTTGGCTCAGAGGCAGTTTGCTAATTTTTAGCAACTTAAAGAAAGGGAGGGAGAAGGGAGAAAGCATGATTTCATTTACTAAGTATCATGGAATGATGTTAAGAAAGTATGTGTGTAATGTGAACAGATATATCATGAAGA
Source organism: Dipodomys spectabilis (assembly GCF_019054845.1). NCBI lineage: Eukaryota > Metazoa > Chordata > Mammalia > Rodentia > Heteromyidae > Dipodomys > Dipodomys spectabilis. The sequence goes on along the minus strand of NW_024870817.1, from coordinate 19,131,114 downwards.
CCTTGATCAAGAGAATTTAGTGCTCATCTGGCTTAAACTTCATTGGTCATTCCTAGGGTGACAGTATTCAGGACGTGTCTGGCCAGCTCTTTCCAGGAGTTGAGGTATCAGGTGTCAAAGTAGGTCTTTTAGATGAAGAATAGTCAGAGGCCCAGGGCAGAGATTTTCTAATTATGCTGTACTGTACCAGTGAGTCACCAGAGAGATAATCCTTGTGTTGGTGGAAGATAACCCTTGCTGAGACAAAACAGCTAATAGAAAGATTTCCATCCCTTCCCCATAACCTATGACTTGTCACCACATTCTAACCCAACCAAGGTAGGAAACTCTTATCTGCTAGTCCTGCCACCCTGTCTAGCCTTGGTAGTAATGAGAACATTGACAATGATGGAAAATGTAATTCATACCTGGTCAGAGTCCCTCAGTCTTATCATTTTTGTGTATGAGAATTTCCAATGGCAGACTCTATATCTTTCAAGCTTTGTGTATGTGAAGTGTGTATGTTTCTGTTGTTTATCTGTCTGCCATATATATATATTCCAGTCATGGGGCCTGAACTCTGGGCCTGGGCACTGTTCCTCTGCTCTTCAGCTCAAGGCTAGCACTCTACCACTTGAGGCACAGCACCATTCCAGCTTTTTCCTCTTATGTGTTGCTAAGGAATTGAACCCAGGGCCTCATGCATGCAAGGCAAGCACTCTACCACTGAGCCACCTTCCCAGCCCCTCTGTCTATATTTGAATTACCTAGATCTGTACCTTTCCACCTACATATCTATATTGTGTAAGAAAGAGCAAAGGTGTGTAAAAATCAGTTTGCACATTTTTAGCTACCTAAAGGGAGGGGAGAAGGAGAAAGGGAGGAACTAAGGGATGTACAATTGCATCTACTAACTACACATAAACCAGTGCCAGTTTGTTTACATATATGGCAAAAGTGGAAGAAGGTTCATACCCTTCAGAGAAGCTTTTAACCAATAATGTATAAATGTTTCATCTTTCTTGCCCTTTTAGTGCAGCACCTGTGGGTTCATAGTCTGTGTGCTATTCCCCAGGGGGAATGAAGTCCTATCACTTGCTTGTAATACCTGTTCACTTATCTCCTTCCCTTCTCCATGCCCTCATTCCATACTTCCCTGTACGTGTTTGGTGACCTCACCTCTCAAACTCTTTGCATTTGAATCCTCATGCAAGAATTTGCTGCTCTGTAAATCCCCACAGTGGCGGATGTGGGAAGGAAGAAGCAGCCACTGACAGCTGCTACCATAAGGAAGACAAAATATTCCTAAAGAATTGTAGAAATGGGGAGTGGAAAGGGACATTTCATCTTCTCAATTATGTTTCATTTTTCTTTTGAAGGAAGTTTTTACATTGGATATTCTATTTTAAATCACATTATTTTAGCTTCAACTTGATCTTTTCTTTTACTTCTACATTCTTACAATTTAACCTATGTTCAGCAGCCAGAGACACTTAGAGTGACTGATTTCTTGGACTGTTTTTGCCTGCTAGGATGATGTTTAATGCTTTCTTTCTTCCATTCACTTTGTTCTTCCTTCCTTTCTCTCTCTCTCTCTTTCTTTCTCTCTCTCTCTCTCTTACACACACACACACACACACACATACACTCTCTCTCTCTCTTTCTATATAGTATGATGGTTTGAATTACCAACAATTAAAGACTTTCGGAAACTTAAATAAGCCCAAGTATATGTTATTTAACCAGTTGTTAAATTCGTTAAATTTATTGATATATCAGTAAAGCAAATGCCTTGAATGCAATGCCAGTAGACTATGGGCATAGAGTATATTTTTTCCAGTAGAGGAGGTATGTTGAGTTATCATCCTTTTTTGATCTATTTGTAATCAATGGTGTACTTTTCTAGAAGGGTTTCTGATTAAGCCAGCTAATGTGCACAAGAAAAGATATATTTTGCTTTAAACTCATTGGCCATCATGAAGAAAAACTATAATCTTGATAATATAGATGAATTAATTTTTTCTCTAGAGAATATAAACTCATTGAGATTAAGAAGAAATTCTTTCCATTTTGAAGAATTCCTAAACAACTTATGTATAAATCAATGCACATAAATTGTCCTGATTTTTTAACAAATAAAAGATATATTAAGAGCAGTCTGTGATGCATTTGCTAAGTCTTATATATATTCTTCTACATTCATTATAATAGATATTTGAGCTTACTGATTTGTTGGATTAAAATATGACTGCACATATTTTGGGGAAATATTCTCAACTAGTATTACATTTTTTGCAACTGACTGAAGACAAAAAGGATCCCTGCTTGTTAGTATTGTAATACCCATGCTGGTATTGTCTAGTATTCTCATTCTGCAGTCATATATTTCCTGTCTTACATCTTTCCTGTCCTTACTACTGAGGAACTAATGGTGTCTTTATGTGCTGTTAGTACAGAAGATTTCTTCAAGTTCCTTGTCTATGGTTCCATGGTAGCCTAACTAAATAAATGGAAAGTGGTGGCCAATGAAAATAAGCAGCAATTTTACAAGGTTTACCTCTTCAGAAAACGTCTGTATTATTCCCTGCCTTGGCGTTGGTATTCTAAGATCTCTGCAGCATCCTTGCGCTTAGTAACAAGACTCATCAATTCTTGGTTCAGACAGAAGAATGCTTTGTGTAGAGAGGGAAGGAAAAGAGTTGGAGAAAGTGACTATGAAGGGGAATGAGACTGATTGTATCTTTCTTGGATCCAGTTAGACAGCTTTCTTTATGCCTTGGTCATTTCCTCTAAGAAAATGATAGGATTTTTGATGCTCTGCCCCAGGCAGCCCCCCATGGGCGAGTGCAGATGTGCTGAGCCACTTGGCTGTGGTGTGGACCGACTCAGAGAACCTCTCTTCTCCCTAATGAAGTCATCTCCTCTCTGGGCAGCCCAGCCTCTCCTCTCACTCCATGTTGAAACTTGGCTTTGGCTTGCATAGTTCTGTCATGATGTAGATGATCTTCTAGTTAAGTTCTGGAGAAATCTATCCAACCATGTACAAGAAAGAAGAAAACTGCTCTGTTGAAAGGAACATTTTACTGTAACATTTTGATTTAAGGATTGGAGAGAGAAAGACACAGTATTTGATTTCTGGGAAAACTAAATTTTATGGTTTTCTAGGTATATTTTGTTATGTTTAATTTATCTGAGAAATTTATACACCTCGGGTTAAAGTGCAAAGAGAGGGGCTAGGAAGGTGGCTCAGTGGTAGAGTGCTTGCCTTGCATGCATGAGGCCCTGGTTCCCTGGTTTGACTCCTCAGCACCACATAAGCAAAAAAAGCCAGAAGTGGCGCTGTGGCTCAAGTGGTAGAGTGCAAGCCTTGAGCTGAAGAGCTCAGGGGCAGCGCCCAGGCCCAGAGTTCAGGCTCCATGACCGACAAAAAAAAAAAAAGTGCAAAGAGATTTTCACCATCATTTGGCCTTTTGTAGAATTCCTTTTTAGTCTTTAAAAGAGATAATAAAGACCGTGTATTATTTCTGCGTATCCTAGCAAACCAACACTTTAGTGATAGAAAGAATGGCTTTACAACACTTGATACTCACAACACACTATGTTGAAAATGAACTTTACAAGTTGGGGAGAAGGAAGCTGGGGTGGGGGAGAAAACGAGGGAGGGGGTAATAATGTTAGAAAAAAATGTACTCATTACCTTACTTACATAACTGTAACCCCTCTGTATATCACCCTTACAATAAAATAAAAAACAACAACCTTCTGTTAGAAAGAATAGCTGTCCCAAAAATGTAGTGTTTTTCTAAAAAAATATAATTTATGACACTATCTTACTGGTTTTGGTTTCTTTTCCCTAGGTCTTTGAAAGACAATGATAGTACAGTTATAATCGGTAGCATTCTTTCACAATTCAGAAAACGCACTCTACTTGCTTGTACCTAGCATCAGTCAGCTTAGGGAACTGAAACATGAACTCTTTGTTTCCTGAATTTGAATAGGACAGGACTCTTGTCATCCCTAGCCCAGCAACAGATACTGCCATGTCTAATACCATTTCGTCTTATCAACAAAAAAAGAAGACTGAAATACAATCCTAAAGGCCTTTGGAAGGAGGTTTAGATGAAGATAATGACATTCCCTGGAGACCCACCTGCCATCTACACCTTTCTTCTCTTAACTCATTGGCTGACTGCCCCTGACCTCAGCCAAGTTCTTAAAGACAAGATCAAGGCAAAGAAGCAAGTCATGTTACTTTTGGCTTATGATTTCTTGTAGACACCAGCATGACTGGAGATCTTGCTTTATCTCTACCTAGGATCTTAGAATTTATATATACAACATTCCTAGTACAAGCCCATGATTTCAAGGGGGATTCATTGGATGAGTTTTTAATTATTGTTTGATATAATCCGAAGTATTAAAGTGTAGTTTCAGCAAGAAAAACTGCAAAAATATTTACCATTCTAACACTTTTTGCAGTTTTTTTTCAGACATTGCAGAATCAAAAATAGCTGCTTTCTTAAACTCTTAAACAATTTGAAAAGGAAAACCCTCAAGAATACTTATGTAGATGGAGCTATGCACTCTATCCTGGATATACATTGCATGTTTTTTTTAGTTATAGATAACTAAAGGAAGAAATATTCCTTAGAGAAAGAAAGCAAATGTTAAAGTATCATTTTCTTAGCTATTTGACGGTGCAAAGAAGTGCTTAATTTTTCTAAACAATAATGTTACACACCAAAAGACAGGGAATGCAGTGTAAAGTTTTTGACTCTATACATATTCTTACCAGTTGAGACTGAGTAAGAAAGCAATTTTGCTCTGTGAAACTATTTGGTCCAGGGTTGTAATGCCTAACGATGTTAGAGGAGCTATAAATAGCAAAGACATAGAGAAATGCATTTGGGAAGATAAAGTAAAAAACAAAATCTAAGGATGTAAGGAGTAACCAACCCAAAATTTTCCACAATGATCAACTATATGTAGATAATGTTATTTACAGTGAATGCTATTTCTTTTAAAAGGATATTTACCCATTATTAGTTGTTTGTTTCTGCGCTATTTCTCCTCTGTATAATTGTTTAACTGATTTATATTAGGAACATAGAGTAGGGTAATGGAGAAGTGATAAGCTTTCAGATGGGCAGATCAGTCATGAAGTAACCTTGCACAAGTCACATACACTCTGTGATACTCAGATTTACTCACATTTAAACATAAAAATGACACATATCTGGAAGTTTCCCAAGAAAGATTGACTTTGATGCCTGAATTATGTATTTTAATAAAAATTCATTTTGTCTTATTTTCCTCCCTACTGTAGTGATTCATCTTGAGTCAAGATTGGGTCCTGGTCAAAGCTCTGTTGTTCAGTGTGTGCAGTTACTTCTATACTTTAGTTTGTACACAATATGCAAGGGTTGAAATCTGACTCTGTGCTATGACTCTGTCACTCTAAACATTCAATTGGATGCAATTTTATGAATGGTAGTAGACTCATTAGTAGAGACTTTGTGCCAAGAACAAATAATTCACTGCAAAAACCACCCATAATGTATAGGAGAGTTATATCCCTCTAGTAAGTAAGTAATACTGTAGTGAGCTGATGAATTTTTTTAAAAAATGAAAGAAAAATGCACATCTTGCGCATGAAATTATCCTGATCAAACTTCCACCTGTTTATCATTTAAAACCTACAGTCATGCTGAATGCATATAACTTAGAAATGCATAGGAGACTATGAAGAGAGGCAAGCTTTATATGTGCTTTGTGTAAAGCCATGTTAAACCTTTAGAGAGAATAAGGAAGATACATCCATATTTATCTAAAGTTTGTAACCCCAGTGGTCCACTAACAAGTCACTTGGACTTACTTAGTTCTCATTGTATAAAATAATACTTGACTTCAAAGAAAAAGAGAAAAACAAAAACTAAGTTCCTCTTTTCTGAGGGGCTGAAATCCTTTGTGTCAACTGGTTGACCCTTTGCCCTGTAAGGTCCTATAGGAAATCTTTTGTAGCACAGGGCAGGGGGGCTTCTTCCATGTGGTGATGTTTACATAGCGAGGTGAGCCTGAGTGAAAGAAAAAAATCTCATAAACACATGAAAGATTTTGTTTCCTGACAGCAGGAAAGCTGACTGATATGGTTACTGACTGACTCGGTTACTCAGAAGAAGAAGAAAAAAATTAGTCAATAGTCTTTTGGGGACACTTTCAAAGACCCAGGGGACGGCAAAAGGAAGTAAGGAAAGTGGAGAGAGATGGGTACTTGGGGCAGAGGGACAAGATTGTCTTTGAATCCTGCTTGGGATTTGCCTGGGGGAATTTCCTGACCCGTCCTTTATGACCAGGCTCTTTGTGTATTGCAGGGTGTCTCTGGGCTCCCCGCGGAGCAGTTCCCTTGGGAGGGCTGAGGCCGAGCTCACACCTCCCTGGCTCACAGAAGGATCTGCCCTCCCCGCCCCCCAATACCCCCCAGGGTCTCCTTTAGGATGGCCGGAGCCTGGAGTCTGACACTTCTTCAGATGGGACCCGCGAGCCCTGTGCGCCCATAAACCCGCGATGGCTATAGTTCTTGGCTGATTTTGCTGAGTTTCATGCGCTCCTAAAGAACTACCCGTACTCAATTGTTTCATGCTTGCCTAACCCACCAGAGCCTGGGGCTCCTTTCCCCTAATTCAGAACGCGCAGCGTGGGGGCGGGGAGTGGGGGTGGGGAAGGTGTGGGAAGGCGGGGGAGGAGAGGGGGTGTCCGGGAGCCCTGGGAGGTGGAATGGAGTGACTCGCTGAATGGGGAGTCTAGCGGTCCCCCAAGCCGATTGGTACTTCATGTCAGGAAGAAACTCTAAGAGGTGGGAGTGCCTGGGCAGGGAGGGAGGGAAGGAGGCAGGCAGGCAGGCAGGGAGGCAGTCCCCACAGCGGGTTTTCCGCCCCTCCGCCCGCTAGCCTAGCCTGCGCTCTGAGGAGTGGCTGGAGCTTGCAGGGCGCTTTCTGGAGCCCGTGAATGAACCCTCCTCCTTTCCCTCCTCCTTCTGCTCGCCGAGTCTCCTCCTCGGCGCTGACGGTACCGTGATATAATGATGATGGGTGTCACAACCCGCATTTGAACTTGCAGGCGAGTTGTCCCAAGCCTTTCTGGGGAAGAGCTCAAGGCGCGAGGGTGCAGCCGCCGCAAGCATTAGGTCCTGAGGATAGGAACTGGGACAGGGATCCGCGACCAGCCCGGCATCCTCCCAGCCTCCAGCACCGCCGGGCACCGTTCTCCACCCTTCCCCGAGCCGCCACCGGGCTTCCTATGTGACCCGCCCGGGCGACGCGGAGCGTGACAGCGCAGCGGACCGTTCTGCCCCTCGACTTCAATCAGCTGCCTTTCAAGGTAATCACGTTTCTTTTGTTCCCCCCTCCCCATTTTAAAAGAAAGAAAGAAAACTTACAGAAAAAAATAATCCGCGAGTTTAGAAGAAAAGAGGTGCATTGATGCAATTGGTAGAGGGCTTTAATGAAGGCAAAGAGAACTATAAAGAGAAGTTAAAAAATTATGTGCTCTTAAAAGAAAAAAAAAACACAACACCCCAAAGGCACAGGTAACTTTCAGGGAGGCTTTAGAAGAGAGGAAGACTGAGGAGGTTCCCTGGTGCTGAAAAAGATCCAGACAAAAGAAGTCTGGGGGGGGGGGGGGGTAGAGTGAAGGGGAAAGGACACACAGAATGGAGAGAAGGAGTAAGTAGAGAAACCCTGGAAAAGTCGTGGCATCTTGAACTGGGAGAAGGGTTGGGATTCCTGACACCTTGGCTTTTGTTATTTGCGTACGGGTTCGAGGCAAAAGTTTGAATGGGGACTCCAGTGACTTGGCTTTGCACCAGTCCCCGAAGCCACCTGGGTACCTAGGCTACCTGGCGTCCCGGCCCCGGTGTGTGGTCAGTGCCTGGCGTTCCTGGAAAGCCTCTCTGGAGCAGCCCCTGACAGGGCAGCGGGCTCCACAGCAGCCCTGGCCCCCCCGAGAAGGTGATCCCCTCGATCTGCAGGCAGTGCGGGAGAAGGTCTAGCAGCGGAGGGGTGCCGGGTCTCGGGCTTCGGTTCTTTCACGACTTGGGGGGTTGTCACGGCCCTCTCAGGGAGCCCCCTGGGTTCTTTTGTCCTGCGCGCGGTGTGCGCTCGGGGCCGGCAGGAAAGGAGCCGAGGATGGGGGTGGGGTTGTCGGGGCCCCGCGGAGGTCTAGGAGGCGCCTGGGCGGGAAAGCTTGCCCTGAAGCCAAAGAAATGTGGGCCCCCCCTTTTTTTTCATTCTCACCCAGGAAAGAAAACAAAACAAAACAAAACACGAAATGGGGGGGGGGGGACTGTCGCTCGGGTCTCAGCAAGCAAACCAGTGCCTAGGACACTGTAGACAAAGGTGGTTCGGGGAGACCCGAGTTAGGGGTCCACGGTGCAGCCTTTCCGCCTGCAGAACAGCGCTCCGCGCTGCCCCCGGCCGCTTCCTACCCGCTCCCAGCGCTGGGCTCTAGTTGAGCAACTTTCCTAGCGGGTCCAGTGGCTGCGGAGCGCGTGCGGGGAGTCCCGGGCACGCCCTCCGCCGGAGCGCCCCACCGCCCGGCGGGGACGGGGGCGCTGCGGAGCCACTGCGCCGCTGCGGGCGGAGGGGGTGCCGGGGTGTCCCGGCTGGGTCTCGGTGTCACTGGGCGTGGAGCGGGCCGGGTGTTAGCGGACAGAGGGGGTAGGAAAACAGTGTCATAGCCTCAGCTATTCACCCTCGGATCCAGCTGCGCTCTGGCAAGTCCTGCCCGTCCCTGGGAGATGGTGCGGGCTTAGGGGGCAGTCTCTGGGACTCTCGGAAAGAGGCGTGGGCGCGTGGTACAAAGTCTAATCAGCGTCCTTGCTTCTCATCTTTGTGTCCTGCCTCCCCCCCTCCATCTCCCTCCCACCCCGTCTCCATCTTCTCCACCTCCCTCCTTCCCCTTCTCCACCGCCTCGCTCCATCTGCGTCCCCTCCCCCACCGCTGACAAATGAATGGCGAGTGTGAAATCCCTGCCTTCCTGGTCCGTGGAGGCCGGCTGGAAGGGAGGGGCGAGAGGGGCGGTGCGCTGCTTCGGGGTCGGTCTCCAGCTCCCGCTTCCCTCGCCGAGAACCCTGATGTCTAGGAATAGAGTTTTGCGGCGGCTGTGGGCTCCCCCTGATGGAGAAATTCAGCACAAGTGAGAGAGAGAGAGAGAGAGAGAGAATAAAAAAGAGAGACCCTCCCACCCAACACAAATGATTCACTTCCACTATCTTACGTTCCAGGTTGTGAATGACTCTTTTCTCCATCCAGTCCTTATTTTGCACTGCGGGATCTGGGATTTGGAGGAGTGACCAAAAAAAAAAAAAAAGAACTTGTGTTTCCAAGTGCCTGGTGGTACCTTTTTGAGAGTTGTCTGGACGGTCCCCGGACCTTCTGGGAGGATCTCACTCCACCACTTGGTATTTCCAGCCTCGGGAATCTTAGTCAAGCAATGTGTGCCTATATTAAGAAAGATGATTTAAGATGTGCACTTCTCTAGGTCCATGCCGTTGCAAAATCAAGGTTCCTATTCCAGAACTTAAAACTTCCCTAACTTTGCTTATGGAAATGGGGTGCAGGGGAGCTCAGGGGGCTCACGCCTGGAAGCAAAGGGAAGGAAAGAAGGCCTGCGGAAAGCCGGAGGGGACAAAGGAGGGAAAGAGAGAAAGAGAACAAGAATGGAACAGAGGTGGGCAGAAGCACGCCAATAGCTGGAACCAGAACGACTCGGGTCGTTGTTGTTGTTTTGTTGTTGTTGTTGTTGTGAATTTCGGGCGTCGTTTTAAGATACGTCTCAATGCTCCAAGTGTTAACCAACGCCTCTGCAGAGGCGCGCGCGCTTGGATGGAAGGGTGGGAAGGGACTGGAGGAGCCGCGGCGGCCCAGCTCCGCCCACTGGATCTGTGCGCTGGGCAGTCGGTCCTTCATCTCTCAGCCTCTAGGAGGAACTGAGCCCAGCACTTCCCTCAATGCCGGGGTGGAGGGGAAAGGGGGGGGGGGTTCGCCAGCCGCCACGTGGGCTGGAGCTTCCACTCCAGGCCGTAGACGGGTGTGACTTCTTGGGCTCCGAGTCAGCTGCACAGCTGCACAGCTGCACGGGCGGTCAGCGCAGCCTGAGTCCAGAGGCGCCGGGGCCAGGGGGCCAGGGCTGGACTGGGACAGGGCTGGACTGGGGCGGGGCTGCACTGGGGCGGAGCGGAGGAGGGCGGGGCCCTGGCTTTGCCCCGAGTCCAGCGGCCGCCCAGCCAGAGCACCAGGGCGGGCGGCGGCTGGAGCGGATCCAGCTTCCATCGAGACAGTGCTACATGCTCTTATTCAAAGGCTTTACGATTTTTTTTTTTTCTTTCTTGCTCTTTGGAAGTGATAGAGGTAGAAGAAGCTCCAAGTCAACTTTTTTTTTTTTTTTGGCGTAACAATGAGACGAATTTGTCCCGTGGTCCATGTATTAGTTTAAAAACATGTTCAAGTCGGTCTGAAGACTATTTTTAGCTGGGTACGAGAATAATCACTTTGGAGAATGCCATCCAGTGTAGAATGGCAGGAGATTGCTTTTGATAGATTTCCACCAGGGCACACAGTGAAAGGTTGCTGCTTTTGTGACTCTGTGATCCCTGACCAGGCGCCTTGGGGCCGGCAAGCTGGTGTGGGGGGGAGCAGCACCTCTGAGCAGGGACCTGCAGGAAGATGATGAGACAGACTACAGTTGCTGTCCCATAGAGCTGCATTTTATGTTTCTCTGGTTCTGTTTTGGAGGAACTAAGTTCTAGTGCTCTTTTTTGGTATCACTTTCAATTGTTGCTAATTGGTCCTTTTTCCTTTTCCTTTCTGCCTAAAATCTGTGGCCTACATGGTGCTGAGTATACAGTTAAGCAATTGGGCCAAACTCATTGTGAAAATATTCATCTAAAGCATTAGAATACCTTTTAAGAACTTAATATAAAAATAGAAAGGTAATCATTAGCTGGCTGAAAAAGACTCGATTCCCAGTTTCAGAACCGGGTATCAGGCTCAGAGTCCGACTTTTCCTGAGTTCTAAGTAACACCGGGAACATTCTGTAATGGGATGTGCCTGTCCCTAGCGGAGCTACAACAGGATCCCAATAGTTTTCAAAGCAATTGAGCAATGACTTCCTCCAGCAGGAAGTCCCCAGTTCTTAATCTTCTCGTGGGTGAGATTCACTTAGAATTTATGTAAGAATTCAAAGCTTTGTTTCTTTTGGTACACAAAAACATTATAGCTCTCCCTAAATCAGTTTGAAAGGAATCCCCTCAGGTGGATGTATATTTATATATGTAGGCCTCTTCTTTTTCTTTGGTCTTGAAAATTGGAGGGGGAGACCTCTGCTATATTCCTCCAAAGCCTCTTATCATATCATGCCAAATTCTGTTTGGAAAGGAACTAAAGAGCTAACTCAAAGCTCATTTTGATTAATGAGAAAGGTATATCTATTGTTTCATGCTTTCTTACACTGCTTAGCTTAAACATTTTCTGGTTAATGATTGGTCAGTAACTGAACATCCAAATCTTTGAGAGCACAAAGATCAACTAACTCTGTCTCCTCCAAACAAAGAACTAAGCCTTCTTTTCCTGGGAGCTTTTAAGTATGCTTTGTTGAGTTTCTTCATCAGTAGACACTGCATTTAAAATGGACTATATCACTGTGAAAGAGTATAACTTTTCAAAACATGGGCTTCTTTTAAGGCAAAGAATGAATTACTATATAGTAGGTTATAGCTTCATCACTCACCTAGGGAAATTAGAGCAGACATTTATTGTTGGAAATTACTTGCTCTCATCTGAGAAAAATATATTAGCTTTTGCACAGGTTTGTTTGTCCTGTACCAGAAAATACAAAGCCTTTATTCTCCTTGGTTTGGAATTAGAACAAGGAGTTAGAGACCAACCTCCATATGAATTGGTGAATTATGGCCAATTCCTTCTTGTACTCAGATGGGTAAATTACACACACACACACACACACACACACACACCATGTATGTTTAAAGACATATAGATATATATACATCTATATTTATATCTATTTGTTTTTAGATATCTCTCTATATTAATCTGACTTTATCTATTATATACAAAATGGTACAAATGTAGATCTACATCTGTATTTATATTTATTTTTATGTCTATATCTATGGCTATCTTAATTCTTCCTTCCAAGAGTTTTAAGACATGTTAAACACGTATAAAATGAACTTACTTATTTTGCAATGAAAACAGATAATGCATAGTGTATTATAGTCATGTTACTAGTCAACGGCTAATTCGGCTCTATATGAGGTATGGTGGTTTAGGCACCAGACTTAGGATCAGAAGGTCCCCCCCTAGGAAAACCAAATTGAGACAGAACATCTGGAGCTTCAATGTCATAATTTATTAATATATAGTTGTAAAGACCAAATTTCACACAGTATTATTACTTCTGTCTAATAAGTTCATGAAATTTCATGTCAAAGCATTACCTGTTTCTTTGTATTGCTGTGATTCTCCCTTAGAAAGAACTAAGATACGTAATGCCCATTGCATTTACCTTGTATCTAAAGTATCCTGGACAGTTGGTTGTCTAAAGGAACTGGTAGGACAGTAGACAAAACCACCATGTCTGAGTCCTTAAGTTACCCCTCCATGAGCTGGGCTTCTCTAAGATGGAGGGAGAACTTTGGCTCTTTCTCCAAGGTAGCCCATCCCCAGCATGAACCTCCTCTCTGCAGACAGTTCTCATGGATAGGAGACCTGTTGACCTTGTCTCTTGTGTCTCTCCAGCAACCAAACAGTTTCTGTCAGCTGTTTCTTGATTGTTTGAGGACTTTTTCCTTTCCTCATTCACTTTCCTGAAGTATGAGTTTAAATATAGGCACCAGCTCTCCTATCACCTTGGTCTTTCCAGGCACATAGGTCTGTTATCACTTACAGACGGTGTATAGAAGATAGACACTGAAGAGCAGAGGAGTGGCAATGGGGGTTGGAGTGAGGCTAAAAACAAAAAAAGAATCTTCAGTAAGCTCAAATGAAGAAGGAAGACAGTCCCTACACAATTAAAGTTACAGACCTAGCTTTTGGAAAATGAGAGAAGTGGAACGAATGTCCCTGGATGCTGAGGAAGAAACAATTAAAATGTAGAGCCCTGACAATGAATGTCCTTAACTGCATTCTGATATACTTACTGGAGAGAGAAATGAACTTTCTGTGAGTGTTGCAACTCAAGTGCCCATAGAACCAAGTCTGGAGTGGAAATGGATAAGCGGCTAAGTGGGGGCAGTGGTATGACCTCAAGCATGCAAGGGGAGTGGGTGACATTTGATTGCTGCTGTTGATTAGCCAGTTGGAATATGAACCTAGTGCTGCCAGATCTTCTGATTTAGTAGGACAAAGAAATGGGACCTGGCATGAACACTGCAATTTCTAAGTTGGAGTGAATTATTCGAACATATATGCCACTTCTAGCACTGTATCCTAAGCCTGTCTGGTCTCTTTGAAATATTTGTAATATACTGGCTTCCTTCCCTAGTTTAGTTTTAAAGATGGTTTTAGGGCAAATGATGGGAATACTTCTGCAGATGAAGGAAACTTTCCCACTCATTCAAAATATTAAAGTCATTTTTATGTGGATAAAATGTGATATAAAGTGAGTTTTGATTTCTGTCTTGAGTAAACCATTAAGATATAGAAGGCCCAGTCCTGGGACAGACTCACATCTCTTTCCTCTGGTCTTGTTTATTGTAAGATTTGATATAAGTTGACCCATTGTAACAGTGAGATGTACAAGACACTATGTTGAAAACAAATGTTACAACTTCGGGGAGGGGAAGAGGGAGGGGGTGTTGTTGTGGAGGTGGGAGTGGGAGGGAAAGGAAAGGAAGGGAAAAACAAAGGAGGAGGCAAGCATGCTCCACAGGAAATGTCCTCATTACCTTGCTCATGTAACTGTAACCCCTCTGCACAGTATTTTCACAATAAAAAAAGCACAAAAAAAGATTTGATACCTTGGATATTGACAGGTATCAGACCTTATTATTGAGTCATAATAAATATTCAGCTGCACCAATTCAAATGTATTTCCACTATTAATTAGCCCTACATGCTTTTATTCATGAGGGGCTATGGATACTTCCAAGTAAGTTTCTGAATAAAACCTAGAAGCACTAGTGATGTATTTGATTTAATAATGTTGTTTAAGGGACTTTTCTGAACCTGGGATTATATAAGTGTAGGAACTATTAAGTTGAATAATATATAGTTCTGCCCTCCAGAAGCCAAATATTCTACAGAAGAAATAAAGCACACCTAAAAATAATTATTCAAAATACATCATAGTAAGTTATAAGGAAATTTGTTAAAAACAAAGTTGTCTTCTGGTTTTATAGTGATTCATTCAGATAGATACCCATGGTTGCATTATCTTTGATAGAATTTTATCATAAACTTTCATCTTGACTGTCAAGTTGTATCTTCAATTTTTGTAAAACATTGTAAGGTAATTGAGATGTATCTAAAACGAACTCATAAAATGTACCTGCTTGCTGAATATAAGATATATCTTCTGAATATCTTATAAGATATTCAAAAATTTAAAAACATACCTCCTAATTAGTATTTGTCAATATCTGTTAGCATATCATAGTCATTTACTACAAATAACAGATTCAATTGTCAAGGTGCATTAAGGATTACAAAATGTATCCTTGCCATTGTGAACTTCCAGTTGACCTATAGAGAACCTCAGTATATTAGGTTTAAACAAATATTCCCCAGGAAATATACAGAATTATGATACTTTGCAATTTTGTTTTGAAGAGGTTTTAACACTTACTTTAAAACATATGAAGTAAAGCCAAAGTGCAAAATAATATTAAGGAAAAAATTAATAACTTATACATTATTATATTGAACTTGAGGACAAAATTGGGCTTGGATTTTTCTCACGTGTACTTTTTTAAAACTCAGGTTTCCTAGATAATAGAGAACTTAGTTGTTTTTGAAAAGACAAAAGGTACCAAATCCAATATTTCTCAGTGAAGATCTCTTCCTTTGTAAATAACAAAAAGGCCCAAGATTATTTAATCAGCTTTCTAGTACTAGATTTAGCACACAATACGGGACGTTTCAAGTCCATAAGTTCTTGGACTTCTTGAGTTGGTGGCTTTTGGGAAGGCAATGTCTTTTTATTTCTGGAGCAATGTAGTAGAGGAAGCCCCTCATCTCAAGGCAGCCCAGAAACAAAAGAGAGGAGAGACCAAGTCCCGTAATCCACTTTAATGGTATTTCCCCAAAGATCTAAGACCTCCCACAAGGCTCCATCCCTTAAATCTTCCCCTGCTCCCTTTGGACATAGGCATTCGAGGGCCACTTAAATCTAAACTAGAGCAGTCTCCAATACTTATTTTCTTTGTGATTATAACTTCTAGAAATTCAAACAGAAAGGGACTCAGATTGTTAAATATTTTTCCTAAAGTCACACAAATTAATGGTAAAGCCCAGGACAGGATTTCTTGATTTGTTTTTTATGCAGAATATTTTCTTTCACTATTTACTCTTGAGACCTTAGAACTGTTTGAAGTGTTTAAAAATTCTGACAAGTATTGGTCACTTTTGTCACCAATAGCTCCTCATTACATTTATTTTGTTTGTTCAGCCAGCTAGAAAGTCACCAGAGTCTGTGTTTTAAAAAGCCTGCTGAGGTCTTTATGTTGTTTTGATGTCACGTGCCTGAGCTACCAAAGGGTTCCTTCTCACTTCAAGTCTGACTTTCAGCATCTCTATTGCTTTTTCTTGTTCATCTTTGCCATCTTCTCTTGCTCTATTCTTGACCAGCTTACTGTTCCTAAATAGATTTTGTGGTCACTTCTCCCTCATTGTGCCAATTTCTACCCCTTAGTTAGTTGGGCTGAGGTCGCTATTGTTCTTCCCATGGGCTACCCAATTGTGGCTGTTACACATATCCATATGGTTATATGGCCTAAAATTGAGTTATGAAATTATTTTAGTAACTATTACCTTGAGTAAGACTCAAAGTAATAATTAGAGTGTTGAGATAACTTCTCCTGTTACAAGTCTCCTCTTGTTTTTACAACCCAAGAGGAGCTATTTCTTTGACCACACACAACGTCCAAGTAACATGTGATTTATGGCCTGCCACCAGCCTGAATGCTTGTGATTTACTTTCCTTTTTTTGTCTTTTTCTAGGACAAGATGTTGATAAATATAAAAAGCCTCTTGTGGATGTACTCAATCTTAATAGTAACCCATGCACTACATAAAGGTGAGTGTGGTAGCAATTACATTATTGCTAGTGGAAATTTAAATGTTATACTGGGGGATGGAATGACAGTATTAAAACACAACAATAAAGAGTTGTCTTCTTTCTTTTCTTTCTTTTTTTTATATTGTAAAAGTGATAAGAATTGTCTTGTTAAATCTGTTGAATTCTTAAAACTCTTGTCAAGATAATGTTACACTGAAAGTAGTAGATTTAAATAAAACAATTAGAAAAAAATAAACTGGGGGCTAACATTGGAAGCAGTCTTTCAGTAACTTTCCACATTATTATTATTATCATCATCATCATCATCATAATCATCGTTATTTTCTTGTCAGTTATGGGGCTTGAATTAAGGACCCAGGTGCTATCCTTAAGCTCTTTTGTTCAAGGCTAGCACTCTACCACTTTAAGCCACAGCTCCACTTCCAGCTTTCTGATGATTAATTGGAGATGAAAGTCTCATGGACTTTTCTGCCCAGGTTGGCTTTCAACCGTGATCCTGAGACTTCAGCCTCCTCCGTATCTAAGATTATATGTGTGAGCCTATTATTATTTATCTGATAGTGTTTCACTGTATAACCCAGCCTGACTTCAAACATCCTCCCATCTCAGCCTCCTCATAGTGCTGGGATTACAGATGTGAAGCATCACATTTGGTTCCCATATTTACTTTTGAACTGTGAATAAAGTTCATAGATGGCACTGACATGTGGTTAAAATTTCGATTCTTCCAATACTAGTTCTCAAAGATTTTTTTTTTTGCTCGGTTATAGAGCTTGAACTCTGGACTTGGGCACTGTCCCTGTGCTCTTCAGCTCAAGGCGAGCACTCTACCTCTTGAGCCACAGCGCCACTTCTGGTTTTCTAGTGGTTTATTGGAGTGAGTCTCATGGACTTTCCTGCCCCGGCTGACTTTGAACTGTGATCCTCAGATCTCAGCCTCCTGAGTAGCTAGGATTACAGGCGTGAGCCACCGCATCCAGTCTAGTTCTCATTTACTCTGCCAAAAATTTTTTTTTGTTATTGCTTTTTAGTTGTTAGTGGATTTGAACCCATGGCCTCACACTTGTTACGTGAGCATTCTACTATTTTGATCCATCACCTTCTCACCTGCAGTCACTTTTGCTTTAGTTATTTTTCATGACAGATATGTACCACCATGGACAGCTTTTTGGTTGAATTGGGGTGTCATGGAATTTCTTCCCCACTGTGGTTTCAAACTGTGATCCTCTGATATCCATTTTCTGAATAGGTAGGATTACAGGTATGAGCCACTGCTCCTGGTTGAAAGAAGGACTGAAACACTCAGGAGGCTAGAATTTGAAAAGAATTAAAATTGAAAGAAGGTTGACAGCAAATGTTTCACTTACCAGCCTCTGTCTTCTTTGTTCATAGATCAAGACAAGTGCACATGCACTGTTTTCCTCAGTTTTACATTACGTGGCCACTTAGTAAGGGTTGTATAATTCCAAGTCCACTATTAAGTATATAGAAAGAGACAGCAAAGCATTTGAAGAGAATTCAGATTTGATCTGCTTCTGTCTTGTTCCCCCCAGATTCAGCTATCACTTTTTTCTTCCCATTCACTTCATACCTGAAACAGTTTGAAATAATTTCCTTTTGTATAGATTTATGTTTCCTAGTTTTCCACGTATCATTTCTCTTACTTGGTAATCCTCCTGCTCTTGAAAGTTCTATTTTAGTTCATTCAAGAGACTCAAGGTTTAGGTGTGACTTCATCTATTCACTTATCTATCCATTCTTTCTTCCATTCATCTGTGATCTCCATATGTACTCACAAACTACTATTTGACAGTCATTACTTGAGTGTTATTTTTTGCATCATCTATTATTTTAGCTGTCCAGGAATATACTAGTGAATGAATCGTACATTGTCCAAGCCTTTATTTTATTGCATCCTTATATGAGATGCAGAATAAATGAGTAGAATCTAGCTGTTTTCTGATGGATAAAAATAGAACAGAAAGTCGTAGTAGGGATTGGCTTTTGTGTATGTGAGGGAGGATTGGTAAGGTCTCTTTGAGAAACTAACATTTAAGTCTGAGAATGATGCAGGGTAGTCAACCAGCCAAGAGATAGCAACAGAAAAGTTACTGTATTTGAATACTAGTGAGCAAGAAGAAGGTAAGAGATATGGACAGAGATATAAGCAGATGCCAGCTCATCCAAATAATTATACTTAAGATTGGGATAGGATAGGATAGAAGAAGCTAAATGCAAATTATATTGTTTAATGTTACTTTTACTCCATTTACTCCATTTTAGACTCCATTTATTTCTGATGTATTTTTTCAAATTTTTATTTTTGTTACTATAAAGGTGATTTACAGAGATGTTACAGTCACAAAAATTAGGTAATGAGTTTAGTTTTTGACAATGCCATCTCTTCCTCTGCTCTCTCCCAATTTTTCCCTTCTGTTCTCACCCATAAGTTGTATAGTTCATTTTCAACATAGTGTCTAGTGAATACCACTGCTACATTTGTTCATCATTTGTCCCTTTGTCCCTATGTGTTTAATAGTAACTGATTGAAACATTTATTACTTCTGTGTTATAAAGAGGAAACTGAGGCACCAAGAGAAGCAATTTGCTACAAACTCTACACGTAAGAAGTAACGAAGTCAGGAGAAGACCCATGGTAGTCCTTTGGAGTGTGATCTCTTCATCACTGTGTAACATCTCTCAGCAGTTAAGGCAGTGGAAGTTATAGAAAGTATTAGAATTTTATTCCAAGTACAGTAGAAAACAGTGAAGGAACTGAGCCCAAAAAAGACACAAGTTATGGGCTGGGAAGGTGGCTCAGTGGTAGAGCGCTTGCCTTGCATGCCTGAGGCCCTGGGTTCGATTCCTCAGCACCACATAAGCAGAAAAAAGAAAAAAGCCAGAAGTGGCGCTGTGGCTCAAGTGGTAGAGTGCTAGCCTTGAGCTGAAAAGCTGAGGGAAAGCGCCCAGGCCCAGAGTTCAGGCCCCACGACCGGACCCCCCCCAAAAAAAGACACAAGTTAATAAATGGTTTTCAAATTTATTCTTCAGTCCTGTGAAGATTTGTTTTTATAAGAGCAAAAGTTGCAACAGCATTGAGAAGACCATGGTGGCGACCTGTGCATGTAACGGGTAGCTGTGTCAGCTAGTGGCCATGGAGATGGAGAACTTTGATTTGAATGTGTGGAGGCAGAGGACTCAAACCTACTAATGTACTGCATGGGGTGTGCTAAGGGAATGAGACTTCTCAAGAATAAGCTCATTATTAGGATATCCACTCACTTGCCTTTCCTAACCCTCCACTATTTTTTCTAGCCAATGCAAAAACCCTCTGCCCATGTTTCTATTGTTCCATGTGTTGTTCTAACTATGAGAATACATATAGCTTCTGTGACAAGTTATTTTCTCCCTTTTCTCCTAATTAGCTGACAAGCTGGGAAAGGACTGCCAATCCTGTTATAACAGAGGCCTGACACATTTCCAGCACTTAAACATTTTATGTGTTAACTGATTGGCTGAATGAATGCCTCAGTGAATGACCCAGGTGGCTATCAAAGTCTAGCATCTACTAGCAGTTAATAGTCCCAACAATTGTCATCTTTAACTTTTTCAGGAAGTGAAGGTGAAATGCTCAGACAAAGAAGGGCAATAACTGCCTATGAAGAGATGAAGAGAGAGGATTTAGAAAGGATCTAAATGGAGAGGGGAATTGGTTTGGGCAGCTAGTAGTGGTAGAGGGGAATTGGAGAAAGTAGTGAGCAAACATACCCACAGTTAAGTTTACATTTTCCATTTAAAGGACTCCACACAATGAAAAACACAGCAAAACAACATGTAGTTTATTTGAATGATAGTACTGAACAACAATGTTGAGTAACATCTACACATCAGACCGATTTGTAAATCCATGACCATGGTTAATCCCTGTAATTAATTTAGGGTTAAGGTCAGGAGAAGTTAAATATTTCCTGTGAAAAACGAAAAAATTTAAGGACGGGAATAGGATAGCTTATGAGAAGGAAAGTTTAATGCTCAAAGCAGGAAATATAACAATATTCTACTGTTGAAATGATACTAGTATGAACCATTATCTGACATCTCTTGGATCCCACCTTTCAAAGTCTAATTGAGGACCAATTCATCTACTAGTTAGCTTTATTTTAACACACAAAAAGTTCTTTAAAAAATACTATCTTTCAGTGTATAAACTGTCTTAATCCTTGGTTGCCTACTTAGGTTTCACTTGAATATTTTATTTTCATTAGCATATATTAATTGCACAAATAACAGGTTTTATTTTGCTATTTCCACATGTGTGAAATGTACTATGATCATATTCACTTAATCTATTATTCTTCATTCTTCTCCCAGCTTTCCCCTCTGTCATCTCCCTAGTAGTTCTGTTTTAATTTTGAGGACCTTGTTCTTATTCTTCTATATGTTTCCCTAACAGTAAAACAAACAAAACCCCCCAGAATACACAGATTTGAGCTAATGAATTAACTAGGTAATGATATTTATCAAGAAAGCCATAAAGTCACATATTTTCAATCAAATCTTTATTTGGCCAGCATTTCTCCCCTTCTTGCTTCTCTTCTTCTCCTCTGTATATACAGATGGAATTTACATAATTTTTACTGTGCAGAATCTAGGGACAGAATGGGGAGTAATTGATCATTCATTACTTGGAGCTTTCTCCCTTACTATACTCATTTAGAGCACAAAGCATCTGGTGGAACACTGAACTTTTTTGTTAGGATACATTTTTATTACTAGACTTTTCAGAATTTCAGGCAAGTTCCTGTGGGTAGCAGATTCAAAAAAAACACATTCATGGTCTATATACATTATAGTCTCAACTACTAAATTTTTTTCTTAAAATATTTAGATTTAGTGAACTTAGTTCTCATGCTTCAGTGATTTAAGACTCAAGATTTAATGCACAAATAGGCATGACTACATAGCTTTTTGCTAATCTTATTTTAGTGATTGGATTCTACAGATACATATATTTATGTGAGATCAGATTATTTAATTGTATACATCTTAAATATCCAAAACAATAAGTAGTCATTGGGAAATAGTTATTATAACATAACTATTAATAACATAGTCATTAGGAAAAGTCCTGATTTTCATAAATTTCTTATTGGCCAGATTAGGCTTTCATTCATGTTTGCCCCTTCAAACTTAACCCTTAAACTGGAGAATTTATTTTCTAAGCTGAGAAAGGCATTAAAATGGAATTATTCTCTCTGTATTATAAGTGGGAGAAATCTAAGTAACTATCAACAGAGTTAAATGCACATCATTTTGGTAAGGGGTAAGTAGGGGAGGGATGGGTGAGAATGTTGTAGAGATAATCTTAATCAAGATATATTGTATAAATTGCTTTGTTAAATGGCAACTCATTTGTAAAACTACTTAAAGCTAATAATGAAAGAAAGAAAGAAAGAAAGAAAGAAAGAAAGAAAGAAAGAAAGAAAGAAAGAAAGAAAGAAAGAAAGAAAGAGAGATGGAGACATTACTTTGGCAGAAGAAATGCCTGGAAACCTGAGTTCAAACCTCAGATCTGATTCCCCCTCCCAAAGAGAAATCCACAACAAACCCCTCACAACAAAACCAAACAAAAACAATAACAAAAAAACCCCAACTTCACTTCCTCTGAAAGCTTCTATTAACTCATTCATATTTTCATGAAGTGGGTATTGTTTGTACATTAACAATAATTGTATTTTCTATTATTATCAACACGTTTTCTAGCCTAATCAAGTGTTTGGAAGATGGAGCTGGACTGGAGAGAAGGAAATGATTAAGAATGAAAGGACATTTCCTTTTGTACACAGTGGTGTTATGTTACAGCCTGTGTATTCTTTGCCATTAATAGTTTAAGGGCTTGAACAGAAAATAAGTAATTTTTTTTTAGAATTAAGTGAACAGAAGCGGGTTTCCCTCCCCCCGCCCCCAGGATATAATAAGAGGTAATATTTCATTGCAACATGATTGCAGCTGGTTTTGCCATTATAATGAAACCTTTGGTCGAATGGGGCCCAAAGAAGGTCCTTCATTCCTATGAAATACTCTTTGAAAAGGACATTGTCACTTAAATTTTATGTTCATTTCTGCAAAGGTAATGTGGCAGTTATCTTAAGCTTTCTCTGACTTGTAAATAGTAATTTTCACTTTCAACTATTTTTCCTAATACTCGTCTAGTCTTTTAAAACCTGCACTGTTGATTCTAGTCTGCTTCTCCTTCAGTTCCTGATTACTTGCTCTTACTAATGTCTTATTTTATTACTTATTTTTAAAAATTTTAAACACTGAAGGATAAATAAATGTGAACTCCTTATCTCAATATGGCATGCGCATTATTTATCTTCGTTCGAAAACTATTGAAATTGTGTGCTACTCTGTATGCAAAATGGTTCTGATTTTTTTTTCCTCCACAATAAAGATGTAATTAAACCCTCGTAAGGGGTTCCTGTCTGATCACGTATTTAACAGACTTGGTTTAGGTTTCCCAGGATTGTTCAATCTGTCCTTTTTCTCTTTCTTTCAGTCAAAGCGGAAAAAAGCCCCGTTAAGGGCTCCCTGGCTGGAAGAGTCAGCCTACCTTGTCATTTTTCAACCATGCCTACCTTACCACCCGGCTCTAACACCAGTGAATCTCTCAGAATCAAGTGGTCTAAGATCGAAGCGGACAAAAGTGGAAAAGATTTAAAGGAGACTACTGTTCTTGTGGCCCAGCATGGAAATATCAAAATTGGTCAAGACTACAAAGGGAGAGTGTCAGTGCCTACGCATCCAGAGGACGTGGGCGACGCCTCCCTCACCGTGGTTAAACTGCGTGCTAGTGACGCAGGAGTCTACCGGTGTGACGTCATGTATGGGATTGAAGACACGCAGGACACAGTGTCACTTGCCGTGGATGGTAAGATTTTTTTTTTCCGAGTCCATAAGAAAGTGGTCAGCATAGCACTTGGTTCAGAAGTGTGAACTGCGACTTGGGAATGATTGTTGCTGGGTGATTAGACCAGGGAGAAACATAATCATTAACTCAATAGTCCATGTTCGTCACCAGAACCGAGCTGTTTAAATTTAGAGGCCAATGCAAGATGACCTTTCCTGCAACTATTTCATTGGTTCCGGTAGTATAGTAGACTGGAATTAATGAAGACCTCAAAGCATAGTACATTATTTAATAATTTTTGCTTCAGTGTTGAAATGTGTCAGTGATCACTTTTGAAGATGATAAAAGCTGATGTGCATTCCATGTTAATTTTTACAGATGTGAGTGAATTTTCATGTATATACACACATACACAAACATACACACACACACATATATATATACCTATAAACACATACACACAAAACAGTATTCCTTTCTTTCTCACTTTCTTACAAATTTTTATTCATTTATTTTGTTTGTTTTGTGTTGCGTGGATTCAAATTCAGGCCCTTATGCTACTAGGCTAAGTGTTCTATCATTGAATTACATCCCAGGAGCTATTAGTGTGATTATTAAAATTTTAGAGTTTACTTTCAAAAATTTAAAATTATAACTTATTGAATAAATAAGATCCTTAATAAATACCACATTACATATCATAGAGTCTTGAGAAGGCCAAGTCTCAATAAACACTTGAATTGGATCATCATCATCATCATCATCATCATCATCATCATCATCAAGTGAAAAAAATTTAAGGTTAACATACCAGTTGTTAATCACTAAGTTTTGCAGCAAGACATTTCATTTTTATTCTTCTCTTAGTGGTGCTTTATGTGTCACTTAAGTTTAAGGTGGGAGACCAAGCAAAGAAAAATTACTTTAATTGGGTGCACACATAATGTTGTAGCTCTTGGAAGCAGAATGTTTTGGCAAGTCATTAAGCAAAATCTAATATCCAGACATGATGAAACTGATTTTCTTCTAAACCTCCCTTTTCCTATAAAATATTTACCTTTTAGAAATATGTAAAAAGGGGATTTTAAAATTCAAACTTTTAATTGTTTAGTTGAAAGGAAATACTTGGGGTTTCAGATACAACAAACTAATTTACAGAGCATCCTGGAACATTCTAATTTTAGTTTGATTTTCTACAAATATGTTTTTATGTTGTCTGTGTATCCACTAAATGTCCTGAGATCTTCTAACCTTTTTATCATTTAATTAGTCAAATTTATACCAATCTTATCTCTTCAAAATCCTAAAGGAGCTAACTTCTACAATTTTTCATCATTAAAGAATGAGCAATGAATTTGTCTCTTGCTCCTCTGGAACAATGAAAATCCCCCACTTAATCTCCTTAGCCCCATGGGGTCTTCAAATTATTCCAACAATTGCAGATACTTACACAAATTGATCTTCCCTGCCTTCAAGAAGGGCTCCTTGTCCCCCCTTACAGTCGATCTTCAGGACATGTGAACGATTTTTAATTACTGAAAAGATTATTGGAAGCACTGATCAAGCAAAATGTACAACCATTCAAGTTCTATCTTAACTTTTATAGATCATTAGAACTATTTCTAGTTACCAGATAGCAGATATACTTCCTGACAATTTTAGGGAAGTGTTAGAAAGAGTAGTGAAAGACCAAAAACTAGAAAAAAAAAAAGTTGTCAGTGTATCTACTTGCTACCTGTACTGGTCCCTTTGTGATGATCATGATCATATGGTACTTAGCTATGAGATTTGGCTCGTATTTCCTGCCATTACTTCATTAACATACATGTGTTGGAACTGAGAGATGGATGTGTAGGAGATGTAATGTGAGAGACAGAAGTTAGACTTCCTCTCAACCCCATGAGAATTAGTAGGCAACAGAGAAGAGTTAAAAAAAAGAAAAAACCAACCTTGGAAATCACAATTAATTCCAATTAACAACAAAAATAGTCTTAAGTGATACGACTTAATATCATTTAATTTTATTACTAGGATTTAGCAACCTAAATCTCATTCTTACACATGTTAGCAACAAGTTCACGGCTAGGAAATATTCTAATGGACAATTAGATAAACAATATTTTAAAGCTTTTTATGTAAACATGATTTTTTACATAGAATAAAGAAAGATGATATTATTACTGTTACCAATTAATTGAATATATTACTTCCATGAGAATTTTGCACAGTTATTTAAGAGATTGGGAACTACCTGAAAAATGTTGCTATTGCCTTTGCAGGGGTTGTGTTTCACTACAGGGCTGCAACTAGTAGGTATACTCTAAATTTTGAGACTGCTAAGAAGGCTTGCTTGGACATTGGGGCAGTCATAGCATCCCCAGACCAGCTTTTTGCTGCCTATGAAGATGGATTTGAACAGTGTGATGCAGGCTGGCTATCTGATCGAAGTGTTAGGTGAGAGATTTGGAGGTGTGGGCCTTCAATTTATTCATCTCTTTATAAGAAGATATGCCACTTACAAATTTTTATCCTCGTTAGATATCCCATCCGGGCCCCTCGAGAAGGCTGCTATGGAGACATGATGGGAAAGGAAGGGGTCAGGACTTATGGATTCCGTTCTCCTCAGGAAACCTATGATGTGTATTGTTATGTGGATCATCTGGATGGTAAGATGTTTAAGCTTCTTTGCAAATTCTTTTACTGGTATAAATAAACTGTACCAAGTGATTTCACTGTGATAATTCCATACATGCCTATATTGTGTTTTGATCAAATTCACCCCCTTAATTACTCTTTCTTGGTTCCCCTCCTCCATTCCTTTAATAGTTGCTAGTGGATTTCATTATGCTATGTACACACACACACACACACACACACACACACACACACACACACACACACTCACACACACACTATACTTCTGCTATTTTCAACTCTGTAAATATATATGGTATTTCTATCATATTCTACCTCATTATTTTGTCCTTTCTTCCTCCCACCTGCTCCCACTGATTCTTCTGTAGCTCTATTTATACTAAGAAAACTGAGGAAAGACTAGAAGCTCATTTCAGTAGTGCTTACTTGAATTCTACACAGCAGCTCCTTATTTAAGTGACCATGATTTTCTGGTAAATGTAAGCTTAAAGGGAGGAAGGAATGTGTAAAGGATTCTGCAGTTTAGAAATGTCTCTCCTTACAGTAGTTTTCTTGCAGTCCTGTTGCTCTTGGATTGCCTCCAATATACTTTTGGTACATTAAAAATAGTAGTAAGGTGGTATCTATTCTAGTGAGAACTTCATGTAACACCTTGTGATGACAAATCACTGTGAATCTAGGTATTGATAAATTCCACACAGCTCAACTATAAATTCTGAACTGGCCCAGAAGTAGCTGGGTCTCATGTTTCTTCTCTGATCTATTTTTACATGTTGATATTCAGAACAATGAATACAGTTAAGAATAATGTGATATATACTCTTCTACTTATTAGGGATGTGAGACCACTCCTGATACAGCCTTCCTTTATGATGCTTAAAGGTTCCTTGACTTGGGATGGATCAGTTTTCCTCTCTCTGAGATAGAGGACCTTAAAAACAAGTTTGAGTTCAATAATGTTGATAGTATCCAAAGTGTATTACAAAGGTACATGGATAGCTGGGCACTGGTGGCTCAATGCCTGATGACTCGGAGATCTGAAGATCACGATCCAAAACCAGCCTGGGCAGGAAAATGTATGAAACTTTATTTTATTTTTATTTTTAAATCGGTCGTGGGGCTTGAACTCTGGGCTTGGGCACTATCCCTCAGCTCTTCACCTCAAGGCAAGAACTCTACCGCTTGAGCCACAGTGCCACTTCTGGTTTTCTAGTGGTTTATTGGTCATAAGAGTCTCAAGGACTTCCTGCCGGAGCTGGCTTTAAACCAGATCCTCAGATCTCAGCCTCCTGAGTAGTGAGGATTACAGGCATGAGCCACTGGCGCCCAGTTTGTATGAAACTTTTATCTCCAATAAATTACCCAAAAAGCTGGAAGTGGAGCTATGGCTCAAGTGGTAGTGTGCTAGCCTTGAGCAAAAGAAGCTCAGGGCAGTGCCCAGGCTCTGAGTTCTAGCCCCAGGGCTGGCAAAAAAAAAAGTAAAAAAAAATTAAAGGTACATGGAATGGAAGTTTATATGCCTTTTGAAATGAATTTTTATGTGTCATATCAAGTATTTGAAAAGCTTAGTTAAATGAACAATGACATTAAATTGAACCACACTTTTAATTTTGATTGGGTCCACATTAAGAAATAATCTCAATATTTTAAGTATAAAATGAGGAGATTGGATTATGTAATGTCTTGATGCTTTACAAAGTCAAACTGTGGTTTTATTTTAACTGTTGATGTTATGTGTTTTGAAATGTGATTTGGCTGTGTTAGGCCCACATCACCATTTCCTAGTGAGAATTTCAATATTAGCTTTGTTCTTAAAAATGTTCTAAAACTTATGATAGTTTATTAGACATGATTTAGTTATAAAACCCTATTATTAAGTAATTAATGCAGGTAGGATCCTCAAATAAGAACATAAAAGTTAAAACCCATAAAAATAATCTTTATTAGGAAGTTTAATTGAGTTTCCCATAAAGTAGATATGAGAATGTTGAAATGGTTTTGAAATAGAGTTAAAAATGATTAAATGGTTCAGGAAACTAGAAAAGTGATTGAGACTACAGATGCTCCTTGATTGGCCATAGAGAACATCCCCCTAAATACCTCTGTACTTGTTTTGAAAATGTGTTTAATATGCCCAACATATTGAGCATCATAGCTTAGCAACACAGTAACCTGTGGAGTACTGGCCACTTACCCTACTCTTGTGATCCCTTCTTTGACTGGAATCTGTGGCTTGATGCAATGTCCATGTTTGAACAGAGTATAAGTGCATGTTGCTGGCAGTGGGAAAAAAGTAAAATATGAAGTATAGTTTCTACTCAGTGCATAATGCTTTTGGGTGTAGCATCATCAAGTCTGGTCCTTGGAAATCAAGTTATATGAATTTGGAAACCATCAGTATTTAGGAATAGCAATGGCAATGCTAATAGAAAATTCCTATGGCTACTAAATTCCTCAAGTTTAAGAATGGCAAAGAACACAATTCAATGCTAGCACTTCCATTTCCTACTTGAGAGATGGTGAACAAAACTGATATCTCAAGGTTCAATTTATTCTTCAGTGAAATGAGAACAATAAGAATATTTGTTTTTTACTTGCTGCATGGAGATTGAATAAGATAATTTCTAAAGCTTTTATCCCATTGCCAAGTAAGTACTTAATAAGTAATAGATGTTATTAAAGTTTATGGGTGTCAAGAGGGTTTTTATTTCCACTAAACTTATAAGAATCAAGGACCAAAATTGCAACTCTGAATTAAGTTTAATATAAGATTTTTTTCTTACAATGAATATTGTTAAAAGTAAAAAAGAATCTCAAGAAGCAGTAAATTTATTTCCCTCCAGATTTCTTAAAATATAATTGATTTCAGTGTTAAGAGTTATGAAAATCTGTGTGCAATATGGTACTTGGAAGGATATAGTGGTCAACTAGAAATGGGACACTTTATGAAGCGGGGTTCATTTTGGGTATGATAACTAGTGTTTGAACCTTATAGAATTATTATAATAGCCCCATGGCAATTAAGAGCTTCTGTAATATATTTCCTAAGATATTTGGAAATATATTTCTTAAAGTTAAAAAAACTCTTCAGTCTTCTTTAATGAAATTAAGAAATTAACTTTTAATGAAATTAAGAGATTGCTTATTTGGTTTCCTTATGATGTCAAATGCATGTAAGAAATATTTTCTTTTTCTGTGGCTATTTTATTCTGATGGTAGCAGAAGAGATCAGACTGCTTTCTTTCACAGCTGAGCCACTTAGTTCCTTGCAAAGAAGTCAGTAATTCCAGTTGTTGTGCCCAGACTGGACAAATGATGAAGAGCTATGCTCTACCATTTAATGGCCTGCATTGTTTGCTTCACAATTTTCCATTGCCTTAATTCCTTTCCCTTATTTTTGTCCTCTTATACGTAAATAATAATTCCTGCTTTGCTGAATGAATGGGGCACAAAGTATACTGAAAGAAAAGTAAATGAAAATGAAAATGTTAGTTTCTAGTTTTGCATGTCTAGTCTCAGATTATGCTAACCTCAAACCTATTTCTAGTTTATGAATTATTTTGTATTTTTATCTCTGGTTTTGATTCTTACAAATAGTGTCTATGCTTTTTAAAAATATTATCTTTATGTAGTTGCAGAAAGGAGTCATTTAAATATATATTTTTATTGTAAAGATACTGTATAGAGGGGTTGCAAATACATGAGTAAGGTAATGAGTATATTTCCTCTTTTTTGTATATATTTTTATTGTAAAAATACTGTATAGAGGGGTTACAGTTACATGAGTAAGGTAATGAGTACGTTTCCTATTGAACATTGTTACCTCCTCCTTTGTTTTTCCCTACCATCCTTTCCCTTACTCTCCTCCCCAAAGTTGTAAAGTTCGTTTTCAACATAGTGTCTTGTACATTATATTGTTATAATGGGTCAACATGTATCCTTATTTCAGCATTTTTGGTTTTTTGGGTCCACTCCTGGGCCTGAACTCTGGGCCTGGACGCTGTCCCTCAGCTCTTCAGCTCAAGACTAGCGCTCTATCACTTGAGCCACAGCGCCACTTGCAGCTTTTTTTTTCTGCTTATGTGGTGCTGAGGAATCAAACCCAGGACCTCATGCATGCAAGGCAAGCGCTCTACCACTGAGCCACCTTCCCAGCCCCTTATTTCATTCAGCATTTTGGCATTTCCCTCCCCCTCTCCAAATTAGAAAAATGTATATACAAGATGGAGGGCACTGAAATCAAATACAGTGAAAACAGGGGTTATACCATGGGGGAAGAACTTACAAAAGAAACAAAAAAACCACATAGTACATTATAAATACATTAAAAACAACAGTGTCCCTATATTGGTGGCCTCTTCATTTCACTTAGCATCAGCTTTTATGGTCATATATGGTACATAGCTTTTGAGCTTTTCTGCTTGTCCTAGACATATACTAGTTATTGCAAATAAGGGAAACCATGAGACTTATGTTTCTTTTAGCCTGGCTTACCTCATTTAATACGATTAGTTCCAAGTCTTTCCCTTTCCTAACAAATGGGGCAGTATCATTCTTTCTGATGGAGGCATAGAATTCCATTGTTTACCACATTTTCTGATTCATTCATCTACTGAGGGTCATCTGGGTTGGTTCCATATCTTAGCTATGGTGAATAATGCTGTGATAAACATAGCTGTGCTGGTAACTTTAGTATGGCCTTGTTTGTGATCGTTTGGGTAAATGCCTAAAAGTGGGATTGCTGGGTCATAGGGGAGCTCTATGTGGAGTCTTTTGAGGAACTTCCATACTGCTTTCCAAAGTGGTTGAACAAGTTTACACTCCTACCAACAATGCAGTAGGGTTCCCTTCTGTCCACATCCCCTCCAGCATCTGTTGTTATTAGATTTCTTGATTATAACCTTTCTAACTGGGGTGAGGTGGAGTCTAAATGCTGTCTTGATTTGCATTTCTTTTATGGCTAGAGAAATTGAACATTTCTTCATGTGTCTATTGGCCATTCTTATTTCCTCTTCAGAGAATTCTCTCTTTAAGTCTTTAGCCCACTTATTAATCGGTGGTTGTTTCTTTGAGGATTTGTTTTGGAGGGATTTAATTTTTTGAGTTCTAAGTATATTTTAGATATGAGACCCTTGTCCATTGTATGGCTAGTGGTGATCTCCCAATCTGGGGGCTTTCTGTTTATCTTGCTAGCTATGTCCTTTGCCATACAGAAGCTCTGCAATTTCATGCAAAAGAGTAATTTAATAGTTCAGTTTATGAATACAATATATCTTGATCAATGGTACCACTTCTAATATTCTCACCCATCCCTTCCTTACCCATCCATTCCCTCATTCTTCTTAATTTTGTAGGATATACACTGGATTCTTAACTGTATTTTCCCCTTCTTCTTCTCTTCATTAGTCTATTTCTTTGCCCTTGACCCCCACCACACTCCTTTCAAGTATTCACTTCCTGGAGTGACTGTCCTTTTAACAGTCCATCATGGGACTGTTTATAACTATCAAGGCATTCAAACATTTTTACCATGTCATCCCTACTCAACATTGTGCATTGGTTTTTCTTTTACATGCTTCCTCAAGCACAAGCTGCCTGTTCTTCAAAAGCCTGTAAAACCTACTCTTCTGTAACTTATTTCACCTCTTATTCCTCCCTCTTTGGCATGACTTTGCACACGTGCATGCTTCTGACTTTTCACGGATCTTCTGCTCAGTCTCCCTATAATTCTGCTTTGGTCCTCTCAGAAAACACCCATAACCCACTCTTTCTGACATACTGATCTTACCTTATTTGGAAATGTATTGCTTCCAAGATTTTATCTTTGGCTATTCCAATGAGAACTCTTATTTTGTTTAGAGTTCAACTTTTGTGTGTGTGTGTGTTTGTGTATGTTTGGAGCAGGCCCTTGATTGTGAATCAGAAAAATACACAAATTGATGGCATTATCTATACTAGAAACTTGTAATTGCTTTGCAGAAATAGAAGTAATAACATTTATATTTGTTGAACAAAAAGCAACCAAAAAAACAAATGCTTTATGTCATAAAGCAGAACTTGTACACTGTGGCTCAGATAATCAAGAGACTGAGTCCAGATTTCAGAATCTTCTGCATTCATTGAAATTAGTACTAGAAGACGTTGAAAATATTTTAGTTATTCTTTGTAAGATTACACCAAATTACAGATTGTATTTGTGACTGTGGCTTCTTAGATAGTTTTTGGAGATTAAGACACTTTTCAGGGGTTTGGAAATAAACTAATAGTTGCTCATGTTTACAGCGTTTGGAGAGTTTTACCTGGGAGCCACTGAAGAAGGTGGCCAGGCATGGCATGATGGTGGTACCACTTGAAAATGGTGCTCACATTCAGCCAGTGACTTCAACTGTGCTGAATTAAAACCTGTGGTTATTTCACTTACTCTTCAAGGTTCCTCATCAGAGAAACAGTTTGCTTTGTAAGGAAGATGACAAAAAGTGCTCAAATCTCCTCCAAATATCAAATTTCTTATTGAAAAAAATCATTTTATTACATTATTAATTGGATTATAATGACTGGCATTATGGGTCAAATGTGAACTTTTTGAGAAACCATCAGAGTTTTCTTCAATGTGGCTGCCCCATCTCACATCATCACTAGTGTTATGTTAGGATTCTCATTTCTTCACATTATTATCACTAATTGTTATTAACTGAGATTTTTGCATTGCTATCTAAATGGATATGAACCACAGTGTGGGTTTGATTTATATTCTCCAAATGGTTAAAGATTTTTAGCTCCTTTTTATGTATTGGCAGGTCATTTATATATCTTCCCATCCTGCCATGTGTTGTTTTATTTTCTGATAGAGTCCTATGAAACAAAACAATTTTAATGAAGTTCAATTTTTATTGTGTTCTTTTAGATCATTGAAGAAGATACTTAGTCATGAAGATTTAGTTTCTGTATTTTCTTCTAGTAGATTTGCAGTTTTTAATTCTTTGATCTACTTTAAATTACTTTTTGTAGATGATATAAGATAGGGTTCTGAAATCATTTCTTTTGCATGTAAGTGGACCTAGAATCATTTCTTGAAAAGACTAGCCTTTCTCCATTTAGTAGTCTTAACATGTCATTGAAAGACAATTGAACTTAGATGCATCATTTATTCCTAGATTCTCAATTCTATTCTATGGGTCTACAGTATATGCCTATCTAGTGCCAGTATCACATTGTCTTTATTACTATTGTTTTGTAGTAAAATTTACTAATGGAACATGTGAGAACTATACTATACTGTCCTTTTCAAAAGACGAACACATCTATTCTGGTTCCCTTGAATTTTTGTATGAACTTTTTTTTCCCCCTGGTCCTGGGGCTTAAACTCTGAGTCTGGGCACAGTTCCTGCCCTTCTTTTGTTTAAGTATAGCACTCTACCATTTTGAGCCGTAGAGCTACTTTTGGCTTTTTCTGTGATTAATTGAAGATTAACAGTCTCACAACTTTCCTGCCTGGGCTGCCATCCAACCTCAATCCTCAGATGAATTTTATAATCATCGTATCCATTTCTACAATGGAGTCAGAAAGGAGTTTTATAGCAATTTCACTGAATTTCTGGATTGATTTGGAATATATTGCCCTTTTACTAATATTCAACCTTCTGATCCATAAACATGGGATATCTTTCTGGATTTTTAAGATCTTTGATGTTTTATAGCTTTCAAAGTATAAGTTTTACAGATCTGTTGCTAAATTTAGTCTTAAATATTTTATTTTTACTATTAATTGCATTCTACTAGAGGTATAGCACAAATGGTACTGTGCCTGCCTCCTATGATTTTGAGTTCAAACTTCAGTACTGCAAATGTATATTCATATTCACACATCTTTGTAAGATTACACTCACAGAACCACATATAGAATTTTGAATACAAAATAAATAAAATGTTCTCAATTTTTCTCTCTGTGTATTTCAATTATGTAGAAATGCAAGTAATCGGTTTTGACATGTGGATTGTGTAACTTGCAATCTTGTACTAGTCTAGGAGCATTACTCTTTTTGGTGGATTCCTTAGGATTTTCTCTAAATGTTATAATTTTACCTTATATAAATATAAGCATTTTGATTTAAACCCTCTGAAGCATGTGGCAGTCAATTTCTTTCAAAAGTCTTGAATCCAAAGAACTTCTATCAAAATACAGTAGTGATTTGCTCCTCAGTATGAAAACTCAAAAAATAAACCAATCCAAGGCTGATTTCCCTGTGTTGACCTGAAGCCATATTGTACCTGTCAAATAGAATAACACTTTCAATATCAATATTTTGAATGCTCAGACACTCACAAACCACTGAGAACCTCTTTCTTGTACTAACTAAAATCTACTGGTCTATCAGTGAGAAAGAATAAACTCAGACTTCCTGAAAACACACATTTTAGTGAGGGCCTGTTTTGTCTTTAAATTAATATGCATGACATCTTATGTATTATGCATTCGCAAATGTGCAGATGCCTTTTAATCTGACTTAGAAATATTAATTATTCCTTTAAGATAATGATAATATTCTAATAATTAAGTTGAAGTAAGGATATCCTAATCTTGCTCTATATTCAAGCTTTTTAATGAGCAACTCCTAGGTATAAATGCTAGCTTTTGAACATTGTGGATCATTTTTAGTGTTTGGATTTGTTTTCATCATTGCTTGCTGTTTCATTATGTGTTTTTTTAAAAAAAAATCTGACGAGGAACAGTTTTTCCATTTAGCAGCAGTGGGGAAAATAAACAATTATTGTCCACATTGGGCTGAGTCTTATAGCGACTAGTGGTCAAATTCACTTTTCTTAGTATTTCTGATAATGTTAATTTCCATGGTTAAGATGAATTTCATTTGTGGAGGCTCATCAGATATTAGGGTCTCATTTTTCTTTTACAGTAGTCCTAGAGAATTGATAGAACAGGAATAACCAAAGCTTTAGAAATATTTATCTTACAATTTTGGAAAAATGTGAATTAAGGTATTGTGAATATGTTTCCTATTTGAATATGAAAATTGTCCTC
The DNA here is from genome assembly GCF_019054845.1 of Dipodomys spectabilis. Lineage (NCBI taxonomy): Eukaryota > Metazoa > Chordata > Mammalia > Rodentia > Heteromyidae > Dipodomys > Dipodomys spectabilis. Next base: position 19,096,217 of record NW_024870817.1, on the reverse strand, counting down.
TGTTCTGCATCATATTCTGTATGTAAACTAATATGCATGAAGGTATACACTTATGAATTTACTTTTTAGTCTAAGTAACACAGCCTTTCATGTACTAAAAAGGTAGTTTGTATATTTCCTGACCTATTATTCCATATCCTTCATTGGAGAATAATGAAATATGCTCTCCTAGGTAGATAATTATGCTCTAAATCTATGCTCTAGTTACAAAATTGTTAAGTATCCTATCCACAATAAGGCTTCTCTTGGGAACTTAATAGTAGACTTCTTTTAAAACTATAAATCCAAAATTATCTTAAATTGTTCAGATAAAACTACCCAGTAGTGGAGACATAACACAACCTTGTCTCATGCTAATAAAATAGTCTTTCTCTCACAGAAAGTTGTGAATTCTTCTTCTAAGTCAACTTGATGTAAGAATTTTTCCCCACACCCATGCCTGCAGGATACCTTCAGGAAGACTGAGAGTGTAGCTCAAATGGTAGCTTGCCTAGCATATAGGAGACCTGGCTTCAGTTCCTTAGCAATAACAGCTACAACAATGAAACACACGCACGCATGCGCACACACACACACACACACACACACACACACACACACACACAATCATAGTAGGAGTTTACACAGCTGGACCAGCTTAACAAGTTCAAAAAAAAAAGAAGTATACTAAGTTGCTTTGCCTGACTCTTGTTTGCAGTAATCAACCGTTTTCTCTTTTGCCTTCTTCCTTTGGTTCTTGATTTGTCTTTGCTTCTGAACATTCATTCTACCTTTTGATATATCCTCATATGACCGTTTTTTAAAATCAAGTCTGGATTTACATGTACATAATGTTTGGATTTAATTTCTGTCAAATTTCATTCTATTGTTTTATAGCTTAGACCATCTAATTTGACTGGTAAATAATTTTTGACTATAACAAACTAAAAATCATTAACATAAGTAAATAAATAAATACTTTTAAGCATCTTGAATTCTCATCTCACTATAAGAGTATTCAATGTTTACTGTGAAATCCACTTTTCTATGAAGTTTGGGACCAAAAGACAGGCTCTCATGTCTTATTTTGGGGGAGAAAGCCTCTTACTTTTTACAAATATGAGCTCCTTCTGTGTTTGGCTTGAATCTCTTTCTTAGACCCTTGATCAGGGATCCCTGTTCTGCCCTATCCTCCTGTTTGATCATCTGCTGTTTTTGACACGATTCTAGGAGGCAGCTTGCTTCCCCAACACTTGAGTTTAGATTCTTCTGCTTTAATTCTGTATGGTAACCAGGTCCTCTCATTCTACATCTGTCTTGAGCAGGTTGCACAGAGTTTGTAAGAAACCCAATGCTAAGTTATGCTAGCTGTATATCAGTTAAGAACACATTTTTTGGGGGGGAGGCAGGAGGGGTTGGTCGTGTGGCCTGAACTCTGGGCCTGGGTGCTGTCCTTTAGGTCTTCAGCTCACTAGCACTCTATCACTTGATCCACAGTGCCATTTCTGGCTTTTTTCTCCTTATGTGGTGCTGAGGAATCAAACTCAGGCTCATTCATGCAAGGCAAGCACTTTACCACTGAACCACCTTCCCAGCCCAAGAGCACATATTTTTACAGCAATGTTTCACAAACTATTCTATGAAACATAATCATGTACAGATATCCTGGCCTTTATATTTTAGGTTTGGTACATAGATTAGACATATAGCATTATCACATTTGCCATGGATTGGGAGTTAACTATAAGAAACTAAGATAATTCTATAGTCTAGAATAGCTACCATATTTTGAAAGTCTTGAGGTGAGTAATGTTCATCCTATACAATTATAATTTAGAAAGGTTAGAAAATTAACTTTTCAGCACAGTTAAATATTTTTTATTTTGTTATTATTCTAAAACAAAACAATAATTATACTACATGTGATGAATGGTGAATCCTTTCAAATCCCAACTTAACATAAATTCAGCTGATCCAGTTAAATAGTTTCCATCCAAGTTAGATGAAACCCAATGTTGATGTCTCAGTATATTTCCTAAAATTTTATTTTCAGTGTTTCCTGTAAATGAAATCATATAAATGAAAAGGAAAGTAAGCAGTCTTGAGACCACAAAAGTTAATCAAAGTAGGAAAATAATTATTCTTTGGATATCAATGAGAGAAAGTGGTAATTGTATTCTCCAAAAATATGTTAAATATTTGATATTTGACATTCATGTTTGATAAGAATTTCTTCATGAAAAGCTCTGTAAGAAGGCTTCCACTGATTTAATCATAACAACTGAACTCCTTTTTAACCTGCCACATTCTATTGAAATCTTTTCTCTTTTAGTGCCCTCAAAATTGCAAAGTCAATCATCATGCTATCACTTTTTCTCATTAGCCTTCTAGTCTGGGCTTGTTTCAATATGTTAATGTTCTTCAACAGATGAATTAGTGGTATACCTTAGAAAAACAAAGCTTTACTCAATTAGGTCATTTTTCTTTCCCTTGCTCTAGCTGACTGTTTACTCTTAATCTATACTTTGTACACACACACAATCTAGTTTGTAGTTGGTACAACAGCAGTTTGCCTTAAAGTACAAGTGTTGAGCAATGCAAGAAATTTAGGCACGTAGACTGACATTCCAGCTGTAACAATAGATAGAGCTACATCTTCTAATTTTGAAGCACATGTATTAGCAGGCTGCCTTCTTTCACACTTGCATAGCATTCACGATTAAGGCAAGTGTGACACTAAGATGAATATGACAATTCAGTGATGTCATTTCTTTATCTGCCTTCGTCTGTATTGCTTTTTTTTGTCCATATTGCTTTGCGCCAAGTCCAAAGACAAGATAAATGCCTGGTTCCAGCAGTAGTGGCAGTTAGCTTTATGTGAAAATGGGAAAAATGACCCTGATTCTTAATAAGAATTGTTACTTAACAAATATTACAAGTTGATGTTAGGTGAAATGAACCCCAAGATATGTATTCAGATGTTTTTGCTTTCATGCAATTGTTTCTAACATATTTATAAGATGATTTCTTTGTTGCTTTGTATGTCCCTCCCCCACTGTATAACCTCTGCTTTCACTGTATTTGATGTTGGTATAATTTGTGGAGGGGAAGGGAAAAACAAATTGTTTAAACAGGGATACAGGTGGACCCATTGCAACAATGAGATGTACAAATTGTTATGTTGAAAAACGAACTTTACAACTTTGGTGGGGGGGAGGGTGAGGGAGGGGGGAGAGGGAGATGGGAAGGGATGGGAAGGGGAAACAAAGGAGGAGGCAACAATGCTTGATAAGAAATGTACTCATTATCTTGCCCCTCTGTATGTAATATATATAATTGTAACCCCTCTGTATGATATTTTCACAATAAAAATAAATAAAGCTACCAGGACAAAAAACCCCCAAAAACAAATATTATTGAATATACACTATGCAATAGAACTTTCAGCTTTTAAAATTTATTAGAGACCAAGACATACACTCATTGTATATTACACTCATTGCTCTTCATCTTAAATAATTGCTTATTATGTCTGGCTTGAGTCTGGTGACGATCCAAATCATGAGTGCTTTTTGTGTCCCTCTTTTCTAATATATCACAGTATCAGAGATTGGATTCTGTGAGATGTAAACAAAACCCACAACTGCTACAATAATAGGCTATCCATATTTTCTTGTATTCCTTCTGGCACCTGCCATATTTGCTTAGGTGTCCTCTAGTGCTTCTCTGTCTTTCAGCCACTTACGCTCATATGGGAAAACCATCATGGAGTTGAATTTATTTTAGAAAATGGTTATACTAGTTACCCAAATAATAGAGTAATTTTCCAATCTTTGAAGTTTCCAGCATATTCTATTGTAGCATTTTAACTAATAATGAAGAGTCATTCTGCTAACTGGATCTGGTGATCATAAAAAAAAAATAAGTAAATGTGTTGCCTTAACTTGTTAATCAATTAGCAAATGGAACAGTCTCACAGACCTAGCTAGATCCCCTTGATAGACTTACAGTGTCTGTGAAAATTAGAAAAAAGCACCCTTCCTGGACAGACAAATTCCAAAGTGAATTCTCTGTGGGCAGAGCAAGTAGAACATTTCCTCCACAAGGGTTTGCCTTTCTTGAGCTGAGTGGGAGCTATGTTGGCACTCTCCATCCCAGCTTCCCTCCCCCTTCCTCAATGATCTTGTGCTGCTTTGTGGCCACACCCAGCACCTACATAACCATCATGAACTCGGGACAGGAAGGAAGGGAACAACAGCATTCCATAGTGCTTCTATTCTTTCTTTTTGAATCAAACTCTTGCAGATTTTCTTACTTAAGTCATTTGGTTGAATTCATCTTCATAGCAAAGATACTCAGGAAGGAGGATCAGAGAATTAGATATTAGGATACACAAAGTGAAGCAAGGTTGGTGTCAGTTCAATACAGGGCTTTCTTTTTCAGCATAAAATTTTACACAGCATATTACAGATTCTTTCATTGAAAAGGAAAAGTCATTCCCTGGACAATAACTGAAGAGTTATTGCAAAAGATGTGCTCATTTTAAAGACTTGATTGCAATTTTACTGTTAAATGACTACTTTTGTGACATATATACACACAAACATGTGTGTTTGTATGCCTATCTTCAGACACACACACACACACACATATAATGAAACCATTCAGATGTGTTATTTTGTTATATTTTGTGAAAGTAACCATAATATTTTTAGCTTTTATAATATCATAAATTGCTACCTTATAATGCCAAAAATAGAAAAAAAAGATTTCACATGTTTGCCAGAACAAGAAAGGAGTGAATTATAAAACTAAAGTCTTCCCTCTCTTCTTATTCAAGGTGATGTGTTCCATATCACCATTCCCAATAAATTCACCTTTGAGGAGGCTGCAGAAGCGTGTGAAGACCAGGATGCTCGGCTCGCAACGGTTGGGGAACTCCAGGCTGCTTGGAGAAACGGCTATGACCAGTGTGATTATGGGTGGCTTCTGGATGCCAGCGTGCGTCACCCTGTGACTGTGGCCAGGGCCCAGTGTGGAGGTGGTCTACTTGGGGTGAGAACCCTGTATCGTTTTGAGAACCAGACAGGCTTTCCTCCCCCTGATAGCAGATTTGATGCCTACTGCTTTAAACGTAAGTGTTTGATATCATTTTAAAAATTACAGATTATAAAAGTACTTCAAAGGCATGCGTGGATGGCCAAGTAGACATTGGAATGGATTCCGTATCTTGTAGTGTTGTGCACAGAAGGTGAACAGTTCCTTGATTTTCAAAAGTGAGCAAATCGAATGGTAATAAGGTTAGTTCAGACAACAAGGCACTGAATTTCTAGTGGGGATGAGGCAATTTCAGATTAAGCTCTTAACTGCCCTGTTGCACCCAAGATGACTGAATATTTATATTATTACAGTTTTTAGAAGCAAATTGATAGTTGGTATGATTATACTGAGGCCAACAGTGGCTGCATTTAATCCTTGAAATCTCTTTATTTGGTCTTTGTTTTATATTGTTCTTTTTTTCTTTGAGCAAGCAGAAAATTTAAATTTTAATCATTCAGGTAAGTACTTGGAGCTGATATGCTCCAATCCTACCTAGATGCCCAATACTTACCTAAAAATAATCAAGCTATTTTATGTAATGATTAATTCTATATTGAACTAATGGAAGTATATTCTCTCTACAACAGGTAACATAAATAGGCTTTCTTTAATTTGAGTTTATTGTTTAAAATTAGTCTTAAATACCATTTTTCATCATTTGTGGTAAATCATTTTTGTACAATTTTTTTATAAAAGTCTGTGTAAACCATGAAAAAAACTTAAAAATTTAGTTCTTTTTTTTTTTTTTTTGCCATTCCTGGGGCTTAAATTCAGGGCCTGTGCTCTGTCCCTGAGCCTCTCTTTCTCAAGGTTAGTGCTCTACTACTTGAGCCACAACACCACTTCTGGCTTATTCTGGTTATGTGCTACTCAGGAATACATCCCAGGACTTCATGCAGGAGCTCAACCACTAAACCACATTTATAGCCCCAAGTTCTATTTTTTTAATTTATTTAAATATATAGAATTTGGAAAGAATAGATGATGGTGGTGGTGGTGATGATGATGATGATGATGATGATGATTTTGTCCATCTGGGGCTTGAACTTGGGGCCTTGATGATGTCTCTGAGGTATTTTACTCAAGGCTAGGAATCTACCACTTGAGACATAGCTCCACTTCTGACTTTTTGTGATAACTGGAGAAAAAGTCTCAGACTTTTCCTTCCTGGGATGGCTTCGAATTGTCATCCTCAAATCTCAAATCTCAGACTCCTGAGTAGTTAGGATTATAAGTGTGAGCCACTGGCATAGATCCTTATTTTGAGTTTTATCTACCTAAGATGGAGTCGACATTTTTGTTTATGTTTTTCATCCTAAGACAGCCAGTATTATCTTTAAAATGCATTTACCATTGAAGAGGTTAAAAATATTTATACACTTAGTTTTCCTTAATGCACAATGCCAATAGCTTCTTTAAATTTCAAATTCATTTTCCAAGGATTTTTTATGCATTTTAATTTTTTATGAGTGCATACTAATTGTATAAAGAGTTCTTGTTGTGATATCATACATGTATACAATGTGCTATGATCAAATTTATCCTATTATTATTTCTTGTCCTTGTCCTTCTATTTTTAAAGTTTTAATAGATTTCATTCTATTTTCATATATACACATGAAGTACTTTAATCATTTAATATATTTTTGAAGATTTTGGAAATTCTCAAAATGCTTTGGCTAATGTCATCACAATGGTGACTGAATTCTGCACAATAAAGTTTATAAGACTTGTGGCCTCAACCACGGTTCAAAAGTACTTTGGTGATGTAAGCTACCTGGTTAGGGTAGAAATGGATTCTTGACTTTATCAAATACAGAAAGTACTTTAAAGCCATTTGGTGATTGAATATTCCGAAGCTTACCTGATTATTATTATGATCATTTTCTTATAACAATTCACTGCATAGTACTTTTAAAATAAGTGATATTAACTTTGGTTAGAATCCATTCTTATCAAATGGAGAGTTGAAAAATAGGTAAGTAAATGTCTGTGGAATCTGTTTAACTTAATGAAAGTTGTGCATTTAAAATTTTTCTTTGACCTCAGAATTAGGCAAATTCTGAGAAAGTACAGGACTTTCCGTAGCTTATATCAAATGTCTCCAAGTGTAAGTGAACCAAAAAATTCAAGACTCATAGCCTCACATTGATTTATTGTTATTAGTGATCTCCAAGAAAGAAATGATTCCTAGAAAACACATTCTAATATTTGATGACCATCACTCACACATGTGTTTTAATAATTATGTCAGAGATTGAATATTAGAGTATGAGCCCATTTTTTTTCAAGTTAGTGACTAGAATCTAAAGAACCATTTCTGTAAAACACAATTGTTCAATTGTCCCTTAGCATTTTCATATTGAAATAATTTCCTTGTGTGAAAATTTAAATTTCTAAATTTCTAATGAGCTAAAAAAGATCTTACTTTCATCTTTCCAGCTTTTCATATCCCTCTGTTAGATTAGGCTTTGGACAAAAATTATGGTGGTTTAGAGCAGGCTAAATTAGTTCTCACAATTTTGTATGCTATCCTATATATTTACATTTAAAATTGGTCTGACCTTCTAATCTATGGTAACATGTTTATTTTTATTTTTTTGTTTTCCCCTAAATCATAGTATCTATTAGAGGTCAAACTAATCCTTCCATAATTTGCATTTCAAAAATATGTCCTGTCTATTGAACGTGAATCAGTACTCAATCACTCATAAAACTTAAAAAAAATTCAAATTCTAATCTCACTGTTACAATTTAGACATGTCCTTCAACCGTGAACTTATTGAATATCACTTCATTTGTGATTTCTTCCCATTCTCACACTTACTCGTGTATCAAATTTAGTATCAAAGAACCATTTTACAATCCATCCTTCTCTCCATAATGTAGAGAGTATGTAATGTACTGCTAATAGGGTTTTATATTGTATTACAAAAATCTGCCTCCTGTCTCATAACTGAAGCATGGAGAAGATAGCTCATAGGACATAAAATGCTGTTAAGTAAAGTGATGTAAAACATCTGTGTGCTGGACAGCTGCAAAGGTTGGAAGGGAGATTTTTGTGGGAAAAGAAGCATACTAATTTTTGTTGGCTTCAGCAATAATCAAGTTGAAGGAACACTGGTAGTTTTCCAAGACCAAAACATCTCCATATGAATGTGTCTTCTGAAAGGACACTTAGAATAATAGAATTGTGTTTTCATCTTTTTAATAGTAACACAGTGGTATTTATTCTTAAGATATCTCTTCGTGGATATTGGTGCTTTAAAAATATTTCCTTTTTGGGAATGGCTGAAGCAAATGGCATAGATGATCAGATATACTGAATTATGATCGAAATCAGCTGTTAGGTTGACAAAAAAGCCACCCAACCCCAAAAGGAAGTCTGAGGTTTTTCCATTCCAAGTCATTGAATTAATTAACTTAATTGTAAGCAGACTCTTAAACAGAGCTCTAAAATGATTGAGAGCCTCTTTTTTTTCTTTACTGAAAACAAAATCACATAAATCTGCCTTTGTAAGGCAGATGCTCTGAGACATGTTCCTATCACTGTACTATGTAATAAGGCTCAAGGAAAGCAACAGCAAGCTGAACAGTAATAATTGACAATGACATATGTTTAGTTTTAAAATCTGAGTTGATTTTAAAAACACTATAAAAATATTTTCATAGTGTTTTAGAGACTTGCTTGTAGAAAGCTTGTGTTAGAACATGTGGATACTAGCTTTGTATGCTCTTTGTTTGGTTCTACTGCATATCACCTTCTTTAAAGTTAATTTTATCAGCCAAGGAAATATGCAGAAAGAAAAGGTAAAACTAGCTATTGGTTGTTTTTAATAGTAAAGTGGTTAACTTTTCTCTAATGTGTAGTTTTATGAGTTTATATTATGTTTCCATGGGAACTTTCCCTGTACATATTTTATGCTATTTCCCTAAAGAATGCAGTTATAAGAGAAACATGAAATTTGGCAGTTAAATGAGGTAATGGTTATGGAATCTCAGAGGTTAGAGAATAGAATTAAGAGAAAAATAGTTCTTGGATCTTTAAGTTGTTCATGTCAATCAAAGTAGATCAATGCTTCTTTCAAAAAATGAAGGCAGAAAGTTTTCTTTCTTTTATAGTAAAGAGGAAAAAGTTATTTAACACATGCTTAAAGACTCCAATTCCTTTTCTGGTTAAATTTTGTTAAGATAAAAAAGGATAAATAATGAAAAGCTTTAAGGTAGTTTTAAATGTAACATAAATAACCATCAAGTTTTTGTTATAAAATTGATGAGTTTAGACTATAAAAATGGCCTGGGAACTGGTGACAGCTCTTAACAGCACATGCTAGTGGTCCAGCATCCAGGAAAAAAATAAAAACAATCAGAAATCGTTATTGCCTTATTCCAATTTTCAATGAAATCACATCATTTTATCATTAAGGTTTTTTTTTTTGACAAAGCAGGTGAAGCCAACTTGTATCCAATTTTATGTTCTTGGGGATATAGCATCTACAAGTACTAAAGTTGTATCATCAAGATCTGGCATTTTCTGTTACTACAACTAGTTTTAAGCTGCAACTTAAGCTGAAACTATGGGTTTCCTCCAAACAGTTCCTTTGGCATTCAGTGACAACTTATTTTTTATTTTTATTTTTTTACTAAAGAATTTTATATGAAAAACCCAATCTTTATCACTTAGTGGTTACAGCACTGTCACTTTTAAATACAGTTTGAGTTTTTATAAACAGACTAGGCATTATCTATAAATCTAGAGTCATTATAATACAGTATTTTATAATAATAGCCTAAATCCACTCTTTCTGATGATGCTCTACGTTTCTCAAGTGGTTTGTAATTATAGATATAAAATATGTCATGTGGGTACTCAGCTTCTGTACATTTGCATTTCATACTAATGTAAGACTAGAACTAATACCCTGTACAGATATGAACATTGTGGGGAAAACACAGAAACATTGTTGAACCACAGCAACTGCTAGCCAGACTCTGCCAGATGTATTTTATAACTTCAATTAGAGACTAGTCAACACAGTTGAAAGGAAGAATCAAGTGAAGAATAATATAAAAATGTTTAATGTCTTGTTTGGATGGAAGTCTCCACCTGATGGACAATGTAGTGGTTTATATGTAACTCATTTCCATTTGATGTGACTTTTTTTTGTTTTGCATTCTGAAATACTCTCTTTCTCTTGGGACACTGGAGTTTGAGAAGGAAGAGCTATGTGGAGAAAACTAGCAGCAGGGTACAGTACCAAGAATAATAGTATCAATTTTTATCAGGCTTCTTGTTGCTGCTGTACTTTTTGATAAAGTGTCTAGTATATCCCATTTCCATACTAATAATTTTGGATTTCTTACGTTAAAGTGACATACTATTCATTTTTTTCCTTAATGGAGAGCATTCATTCATATCTATGGCTAAAAGCAATCATGACTCCTACCAGATAAAACAATTTACCAGTTTGTGACTAGCAAACCATCAATTAACTGTTTAGGGTTCATTCAAGTATTCATTTTAGATTCTTTTCTACCACAAAACAATTTTGGTTCACCTGATAATACACAGGACATGCAGCAACACTAAACAAACACGGGGCATACAGCGTTTTATCAATGACTTGTCTAATCGACTCTTTGAAATTATTTTTCTAGCAAAACAGAATATATCAGAGGCTACAACCACCGAAATGAACATCCTCATAGAAACAGCAGCGGCCAGTTTATCCAAAGAACCACAAATGGTACTCGACAGAACCACACCAATCATCCCTTTCACTACCAAATTACCTATCATTACTGCAACGTTCCCTCCTGCAGGAAATATAGTTAATTTCGAACAAAAATCCACAGTTCAATCACAGGCTGTCACAGACAGATTAATCACTAAGTCACCCACGCCTGCCTGGGATATGAAGAAGCCTTGGGATATGGACAACTCCTTAGCATCTGTTTCAAGACCACCTGAAAAGCCAGACACATCTGACATTGAGGGAGAAGTACTCAGAAGTACCACTAACATCTTCCACCATGCTACTGATGCATGGGATGCTGTCACAGAAGATACACAAACACAAGATTCTGTTACTCAGGCTGAACAAATAGAAGTGGGGCCTTTAGTCACATCTATAGAGAATTCAAAGTACATTCCTTCCAAGGAATTGTCCATAACGGAAACACCAGTAGTAACTGAAAAGAAAACCATAAGCATGAGTCCTGAATTGGTGACCACAAGTGACTATGGATTCACCTTGGGAGAAGATGATAGTGAAGACCGAACACTTACAAGTAGATCTGGTCAGAGCACTTGGGTCTTTAGTCAAATACCAGAAGTCATTACTGTATCAAAGTCCTCAGAAGATGCCACTCCCTCTCAGCTGGAAGATCTGGAGTCCATGTTGGCATCCACAGTTGTTTCACCCGTAACTGTGCCTGACAAATATGGATCATCCACAGACAGTGGAGAAGAAAAACAAACAAATGGTAAGGCCACTAAAGAGTTTTTTGACAAGTTTTTATCTACTACACCTTTTGAACCACAACATCTTACAGAAGTAGACTTGCTTCCATATTCTGGTGATTCAATGTTAGTAGAAGGAACACCCACAGCTATTCATCCCTCACCACAAGCAGAAATAACACAAGGAAAAGAAATAACCACAACACCAAGACCAGAGGGGAGAACAGACACTTACACAGATGATGGAATGCAAGAAAAGGTGACCAAAGATTCACTGACACATAAACCAGAAGAAGAGGATTTCTCTGGAATGAAGGTCTCTACACCTGCTTTTGAGCAAGTTGATTTTACAGAGCCTTCCCCAACAATGACAACAGTGAAATTAAGAGCCATGCCAACAGAAGCAAGAGATGTGGAGGAAGTCACCACAGCTCATAGATTAGAAGCAGATGACTTTCAAGATACTATAAAGTATGATGAAGATATCACAACAGCCCATTTGACCCGCAGTACTTTTGTGGAGGTGGTCACTGTCTCAAAGTGGTCATGGGAAGAAACCAATGCAACGTCAAAGCCCTTAGATGCCACAGAAGATGCAGGTGTCCCCCCCATCTTCCTCACAACTATCGGGGTGAATGGAAAGGATGAAGAAGCCCCAAGTTTCATAGAAGAAGGAAGAGATCAAGTTGCTTTTATTCCAGATAGTACTCCATCGACATTGGAAAAGTTGACTGAGAAAGACTTCACTTTGGGAAAATTCACAGTTCAAGATCAGCCAACTCCATCTGTTGGCACTGCAGAGATGTCAACTCTGAGACAGTCTACAACTGAAGGAAGAATTCTCCCTGCCACAAGCACAGAAGGTCAGGTTGTTCACGTGACACTGGAAGAAAGTGGTTTGGGTGAAGGAGAAGACATAGATGTCTCCAAACCACTATTTACTCTGCCTCCAATTACACACACCTCAGAGGCAGAAGATTTGGCATTTGTTAATGATAGTAGCACTCAGGAGCCTACTCCTCATGTGGCTACTTCCCATACCATTCCTTTTTCTGTAATTCCCAAGACAGAATGGGGAGTACCTTCTGTTACATCAGAAGGTGAAGTTCTAGGTGAACCTTCCCAAGACATACAAGTCATTGATCAGATTCACCTAGAAGCAACTATGTCTTCTGAAACATTGAGAACAACCACAGAAATCACACAAGCAACCACTCAGGATGAATTCATTTGGAAAGAGCAAACCACCAGGAAACCAGTGCCTCCTCTCAGTTCTACTGCAAGCAGGCCAAGAGAGGCAACACCATTCGATGAGGAAGAGGGTAACGGATCAGCATATACAGTCTTCGAAGATAGTTTGGTGACAGATTCTGACAGAGTCTCTGCTTTAGAACCAACTTCGGTTGGAAAAATTGAAGATGGTCTGGCATACTCACCTGGTGCAATCACTGAGCACAAAGCAGAGACAGATGAGATGGTAACACTAACATCGAGCATCAAGCCAAAAGTAGTTGTAAGTCCAGAAGCTGAAGGGAGTAGTTCAACAGAGTTTGTGTCACCTTTGAGTCCTTTCAGCACTCACGTCACCGAGCTGGTCAGGGAAACCACCACCGAGGAAGAAGAGAAAACATCCCTGGATGACATTGAGGCAGGCTCAGGATTATTTGAAAAGCCCCAAACCACAGAACTTTCAAAATTTTCAACTCCTAAAACCACAGTTACAAGTGATATCATAGCCACTTTCGGTTCAGTAGACAGACTTCACCCAACTTCAGCATTGGAACTGCCTTCAGCACCCACTGAGAAGCCACCTCTCATTGACTGGGAACCCATTGAGAAAAGTACCCTTGACACAGTACTTATTACAGACACAACATCCCAGGTCCCTCCCCCCACCCTCACTGATACTACAACTAAGGCAATAGAAACTGGCATTGATAAAGAGTATTATTCGACTTCAAAGACTTCTGCTACCCAACCAACAAGAATACCCACTTTGGAAAGCGAAGAAGCATTTTCCACTCCACAGCCCTCAGAAGGGACAAAATTCCACCATGACATAAATGTTTATATTATTGAGGTCAGAGAAAACAAGACAGGTAAGTCTTTGCTTTCAAGGCAATCAACATTTTATGTTGAACGTTACTTTTGGAAAAAAAAATTCAACGTACCAAATCATGTCATTAAAAGATAACTGGAGTGTCAAAAATGTATTAGTTTCATAGATTTGTACAAGAGCTTGAAGAATATAGAATTTGGAAAAATGTAGGTATGATTTTTGTGTTAAAAGCCATCAGGAGCCCTGCTTTGTCATCTAATATCACCAAATCATCACTGTTACATCACCTCAGAGCATTCAGAATGAAGTGTTTTAATTTCAGTGTCTTTCCATACATTACTACTCAAATGTAGCACTAGACTGTGTTAACATTCCATTGGTCTGTAACTATTAACCTTTAGTTCTTACCATGTGAACAGCTAAAATGATTTCCCAATATCCCTAGGTCTGACAGAAAGACATCTAAAGGTTTGCTTTGTTTTGTTTTTCTTTCAATGTTTTGCTGGTTTATTATATAAACTTGGGAGATGGGTAATAGGTTTCTAGTTTGAATGCTATTCTAAATCAAGTTCAGCATATTTTAAGCTTATTGTGTTTGTTTCCTGTTATTTTAATGTACCTTTAACCTTTTAGGATAAATACTATCAAGCTTACTTTTAAGGATTGCTGTAATTTATTGTATTGGATAGAATTTCAGAAGGTAGATATGTCAGCAATACCTTTATTTGTTTTGTGATTTAGCTGCTTCATCTCTAGAAATGCTTATGGTTCCTACTATTCCTTTCAAATATCGTAAGTCTTTGTCAGAGTTCTTGAAAATTCTTCCTTTATATTGTAATACTTTCAATTGCCATTATCCAACATGACTAATTCTTGTCTAATTTTCAATTTGGTAGGCTGAGTTGAGAATGTAAATCACATACAGTTCAATGGATTTGTTCTGGTTTGTTTGTCTCTTGTAACTTAAGATCACTGATTTCAGTAGGATGCCCTATTCTAATTTTAATATAAAAATCAGAAATACTTACTTTTCCTTGTCATGGCGCTGAAAAGACAGTCTGCAAGATTACTTTTAGCAAGATTACTCTTACACTTGGAATATGTACACTCTATAGGGAAGGAGTCATTGTCTGAAGATTGATATCATCCTTAATTAGAACAATCAGGATTGCATGTGTTAAAAACAACCAGGCAGCTTCATTGTCAAGCCAGATGGCATCCAGTGTTGTTGATGGATACTTCATGGCTTTTATAAGCTCCTGCTATCCTGAATTTTCCTAGTGTAAAAGTTTGTGTGTGGCAGTTAATAGCATATGAGAGAACATATCTGTGAGAATCAAAGCAAATCTTTATTTCCTGGTGTACTTTAAGGTGACTAGGATTGAAGCATGATTTCTTAGTGAGCTGTTTCATGGAAATGGTAGCATTCTACTCTTCTATATGTCTTTCCATTTTCCAAAACTGTGGAAGGAAAATGGAGGATATGACAAGATATAGGAGTGGGTGTTGCTGTTATCAGAATTTTTTTAAATGACAGAAAAAAGTAACAGTGGGAGAGAAAGCACATTAATATGTAAGGAAGTAAATTACTAGCACAACTTAATTTGATAATTTTGAAAATACTTTAAATATATAGTGTCTTTTTCTCAATATATATCAGTCAGTTATGTGTGTATATACACATTAGTATACATATATACTAAGAAGAAATCCAATAATATAAAATAGTAAAATATTCTGATTGTAACAACTTTTATAAATGGGAAACTGGGTTAAGGTTAGGATTATTAAAATACAATAGAAAAAATAAAACTTGATATTCCTAGAAGAGATAGAAGTCATCAGGAAAGGAAAAACACCTCAACAAAACTAAGTTATAATTGGTTGCACAAGGGAAGATCTGAGCAACCTAATATTGAATCAATTGATAAAAAAGTAGATGTTTGTATGCAAGTTGTGAATGTAATGGCACTAAAATTGGGAAAGTTGGTGTTTTCATTTTTTCACATTTAACAGATGGGTCCGTGCTTTGCTTGCTCCCAAGCTAGTTTTATTATGTGTTGATAATACTTACACAGAAAATTATATGGAATACTTATTCACTCCATCAGGCAGAATTCCAGTGGGGAAGGAATGCAAATATGGAGATGTCTAATTATCATCTTGGGATTTCTTGTTCTCTCTAAATACTTTTCTCCTTAAGATTAGCAATCTTATAGATTGTCTTCAGAAGACAATGAGGTTTACTCCAGCCAGCTGCTCACTTACACTGCTCCTATTTGTTTTCCCAGAGAAATTTAATTTTCTAACATCTTAAACTTTAGGAAGAAAAAAATTTTAAAGCAGATGTTCAGTAATGAGTTGTAAGGCAGGTGTATATTATGAGTAAGGAAAAATGTATGTGTTCTTGGAAAAACTGATCTTTTTATGTTGTCAGAGTAGACAATCTTTGGTGCATGAGTGACCTTGTGTGAATCTATTCACTACATTACAATTGGTCTTTACTATGTACATTGCGTATTCAAATAAGCAAACAAGCCACTCCATGCTATGCTTAACCAAGGCATTCATAATTTTTGCTATGCTCAGCAAGTCATATAACTCCCTATTTCTTTTTTCTCTTCAAAATACTATTAAGCAAAACATGCTACCCATGACATGCTTATGTTATATTTGCTCAAACGAATCTTAATAGCAGTTTAAAGTTCTGTTGCTAGAGGGCAACTGTAGTTAGCAGTTAAAAAACCTGAAGGAATTTTTCAGCTCATAAAAATTTTATGAGCTGAAAAATGCTACAGGGTGTGATTAACAATGGTTTAGGGGATCCTGAAAACTTGACTCCTGTCTATTTCAAGAGTAATTTGCACACCTGCATTTCAAAAGATGATTGAAAGGGTTTCTTTGTGAAAATGTGTAAAGGCTACAGGGTTTGAAGGCATAGGAAGAGTTTCTCCAGTTCTAGATTTTTTTTTTTAAGAGCACTACAACTTAATCATCTCAAATGGTCTGAATTAATAAATAGAACTGTTTATGTTTTCAAAATTGGATGTGTTAGCATCTTCAAGTCAAAGAAGTATTTGAAAATACATAGTTATCAAATACCAACATCATGCAAATGCTCATAGTAATAATCTTTATATAGCTTCTTATTTTTCACATTTACAAGTTCATATGAGCTGCCAGGTCAGGCCTGTTAGATGACTTGTTAGATTCTTTTAGATTTTTTAAATATAAAATTTGGAATCTATCCATCTAAGTATAAGACAAGTATAAAGGCAATATTGAACTAAACGATATGTAGATTAACCTAATGAAAAAATTCGACTTAATGCTGTTACAGGCTAATTAGATTTCAAGAAGGATGATGTTTGATCCCTTAAATTAGAATTTTTTGCTTTGTTTCCTTATGGAGAATTATTTTATCTAATTGTTCACATAATTCAGAAATAACTTCCATCTCATTAGTTTTTTCTACTTTTTTATACTTTGAGAAAAAAATATATCTGGCCAAAGATTTATTTTCTTAGTATCATAGTGTTAGGGAGAAGGTAAAGAGTAAGAGACCTTGTTTCTGAAAGAGACAAATATCTGAGAAATACCAGTGGGTTTAGGTTTTTCTTTGTTTTTTTATTTTTATTTTTTTGGTGCCTGATTACTGTCCCCAGGCTATTTTGCTCAAGGCTAGAGCTCTATTACTTGAACCTTAGCTCTCTACTTTTGTCATTTCCCTGGTTAATTTGAAATAAGAGTCTCAAGGACTTTAGATCTGGGGCTGGCTTTGGATCTTGATCCTCAGATCTTAGCTTCCAGAGTAGTTTTGATTACAGGTGTGACCCACTAGTGCCTGGCTGCATATACCAGTTTTTATAATCACAGTCTAATCACAGTCATTGTTGGATTCACTAATGTTCATAATCTAATTTTTAAAATAACATTTTATAGAATTTCAGATAATTTTTAAAATTTTTATCCTAAAGGTGAACAGAGGGATTATAGCTACCTAAGTCCAGTAATGAGTTCATTTCTTTTTTTCATAATTTTTATTGTACAGACACTGTAGAGAGGAGTTACAGTTACACGAGTAAGATAATGAGTACATTTCTTATTGAGCATTGTTACCCCCTACTTTGTTCTTCCCCTAGTATAATTAAATAGGAAAGTTACTTTGAGATTAAAAAATATTGGATCAGATTCTATTATTTGAACAACATCGTACTAAAAACCTCTGTATCCTGCAAGGGAAGCTGTGTTTGATAATACAGGGGGAGTTGCTTGTAAACCCCACTTTCTGGGAACATCACTCTTAATCTCCTGTAGTAGTTTCTAGAATAATGAATAATAATGCAGTTTTAGACCCACAACTGAAAAAGAGATTGTATCATCTAGGTAATTTTAAAAACACTTGAATATATTGAGTTTTAAAATTGGGTTGTTATCAATACCTTTCACTGTAATGTTACCCATTTATTTTTAGATAGCGTTCTATAGGGTATTGAACAAATCCAATTAAGGAAATGCAGTTTCAATCTTATTGATATCCATGTGCTACTAGTGAGTGTATAGGTGCATTTCCAAGTGTCACATGTATGTATAGAACTAAAGTATCATCAAGTTCACATTTCTAGCTCTGTATTCTCACACTACTTTTTTTCTATGTTCTCACTGAACCTCAGAGATAAATTGTGAGACAATTAAGGAGTACAGATGACAAAAGCGCTCTGGATCTGATTTTATTGGTCATATAATCAGTAGCTTGTTCCTCTTTGGAACAATTTTTCAGTAAAGCCATTCTCCATGAAAATAGGAACACCCTAGCCTTTAATTTCTGAAAGATCATACAATCTGGAATGTTTTGTTAGCCCAATGACCTTGTAATCAAACAATTTGAAGTGTTTTCTTTGGAAGTTGAGGTTTAGCAACAAAAGAGGTGTTTCGTGGATTCTTATTTTCTTCCTAAATCACACGAGTGCATTCTAAAATTGACACTTGCAATTACAACTTCACCATTACCAAAACCACCACGGAGTTAGGGATATTATCCAAAGACAAATACCATTTAATAACTATTTACATCTATCTTGAGAGAGATGAACATATCATCTCTAATCAGAGTATAGTCAATCAAGAATTAGCTTCAGGTAAAGCTATAACATGCCCAGTGATTTGGTTTAAGGAGGGAGAAAAAGAAATATAAACCATAGGCTCTGCTCTGAAGCTTTGAAATACATATAATAGAGCTAGTCTTAACCTAATCAAATATAATTGTCATACAGAAACATATAATTACACATTAGGTAATGTGATAAGGCAGAATGAATTACAGACTGTGTCAGCAAAGTAAGGAATCAATGAAAGGAGGAAGTGAAAGAATATTTTGCAAGAAGGAAGAGACTTAAACCCATCCTTGTTGGAAGGGTAACTTAAAAACAAACCTATTACTTCCCAACCTAGGCCCAGTGGGCCTAAAGAACTCCAAGGATAGATAACTATTTTTCTAAATTAGGCTGTGATAGCAGAGAAGACATGCTTACCTCAGAAGCTCAATTCTGAGAATTTACCCAGAACTCTACTTGCAGAAAACAGAGGTATGCAGTCAAGTTCCTTAGGAAGAAATATTCTCACTTTTTTATAATACTGCAACAATTCTTACATTCTTAAAATGATAGCATCTTTTTCAGACGTGTGTTTGACTTTGCAAAAGATATTGCCAAACAATATTGCAGCTTAGAATTATAGACTTCCAAAGTTATGAGTGCTTACATACCCAAAGGTTTATAACCTCTTAATGGAAGTGGAGTCATGAAGAGGACAGAGCAGGACCTCTAAATTGGGAAATCTGGAATCTGGCTTTCTTTTTGCTTGTCTGCATTGTGAACCTAAAAGTTTCTTAAATTTGTCAGGATTTTAAAATTTAGAAGATGAATACAATGGTTTTTTTTTTTTTTTTTTTTGGTCCGGTTGTGGGGCCTGAACTCTGGGCCTGGGTGCTGTCCCTCAGCTCTTCAGCTCAAGGCTAGTGCTCTACCACTTGAGCCACAGCGCCACTTCCGGCTTTTTCTGTTTATGTGGTGCTGAGGAATCAAACCCAGGTCCTCAGGCCTGCAAGGCAAGCGCTCTACCACTGAGCCACCTTCCCAGCCCCAATGGTTATTCTTATACAGAATATCCTGTTAACTTTGAGCTGTACTCTTTCTTCAAATCATAGAAGAAACAAAACAAGATTTATGAATGTATATTCATATTATATGTGTGTGTGTGTGTGTGTGTGTGTGTGTGTGTGTGTGTGTGTGTGTGCAAGAGTAGACCTACATATATTTTTTGTTGTTGTTTGCTTGTTTTGCCACTCCTGGGGCTTGAACTCAGGATCTGGGTGCTGTTCCTGAGCCTCTTTGTACTCTAGGCTAGTGCTTTAGTACTTGAGCCACAGTGCCACTTCCAGCTTTTTTGAGTAGTTTATTGGTGGTAAGAGTCGCAAGGGGATTTTTCTGCCTGGGCTGGCTTTGAACCGTAATCCTCAGATCTCAGCAACTCTAGTAGCTAGGATTACAGGTATGAGCCACTAGCACTTGGCTTGTGTGTGTATATTCACATATATTGAAGTCATTGTCAGCATTATTATCAGTATTATTTGGTCAATTGTGGGGCTTGAACTCTGGGCCTAGGCACTGTCCTGAGCGCTTCAGCTCAAAGCAAGTGTTCTACCATTTGAGCCACAGCACCACTTCCAGCTTTCAGGTGGTTTATTGGCGATAAGAGTGTGAGGGACTTTTCTGCCTGGCCTGGCTTTGAACTATGATCCTCAGATATCAGCCTCCTGAGTAGCTAGGATTACAGGCGTGAGCCACCAGTGCCCGGCAGCATTATTATTTTTTGTTTGTTTACTGTTGAATACATTACTAAATCTCCATGGTTACAACATTAAGATTATGGAATGATATTGAAACCTTACAACATTCTGTGAAGAAAGGCTGTGCTTGGGTGCTTTCCATATGTCAATTGCTGTGCTAAGCATGTGACACATTTAATGTATTCTATGTGACTCAAGTACCAAACATAGCACTTGGCATATGGGAACTACTTAGTAATAATCTTTCAACGATAAGAATTATTTTTGACAAATTTCTAGATATAAGAAATTTGTATCATGTTTAAGTAGGTAAAAATCATAAAATTCAATTTATAGAGGCCAAATATAACTACCTTGGTGGTTGCATGATAAATGAACATATTGAAATTGTTGCATGAACATATTAAAATGATTCCTCCATGGTTCATGTTAATTTAGCATGATGCATTTTGAATGCCTAGCTGAAGAATGCACAACTCTCACTCCAAGTTTAAGTATTGTATTGAGTCTATTGTAAGACCTGAGAACGGAACCTATTAGCTTTCTGCTCTTTTTCACATGTGAAGATTGGACTTATGATTTGACAACTACCAACTGAAGTCTTTTGATTCTTTTCACAAAAAAATCTCTTCCCCCAAATTCTTTATAAATGTCTCCAGTTATGAGGCCCTAGCCTCGTCAAGCATATTCATAGAATGCATGGACATTCCCCGCTGTGTTTTTGTTGTTGTCAAGGAAACCTCCATGTCTCTACACAGGATTACATTCTTCTTTCTTTGAACTGCTCCTCGATGTTTCATTGGTGAAATGAATAGAAAGACATGTGCACAAATCTAGATAATATTCAGAGCATTTTGAAGGAAAAGGCAAACTAAGGGGAGAGGTCAGCAGGGGTGAAAGGACAAATAGGTTAAGAGAAAAGGGAGAAAATGGTTTTGGAGTTTTTGAGTTTTCATTTTAATTAAGTAAAGCTGTAATTTTTATGTTTTTAAAAAGACATTGCCTAATTTTGTCAGTTTAGCAAATTTATGGCATTGTTTCTCAATGAGACCAGTTATAAAAAATAGCTGTTATGAAATTATTTCACTTGCAGAAAAGTTCCAAGATTTCTTGGTGGGGTATGATAATGATGTCCTTTGGTGAAAACTGGGGTATTTTCTTCATTTGCATAAAGTATTTTTAATTTTCACAATGTCATTGATTTTAGAGGAAATATAATCTTTTGTACTCGGGCATTACATTTTATTGCACTTTTGAATATTTTTATCTTTAAGTTGTTGTACAAAGGAGTTAGCATTCACCAAAGCAGTTTATGAATACTGTGTACCTTGATCACTATCATTCTTTTCAACATTCTTGCCCACTGCTCCCAACCCACCTCTTCTTCCCTTTCATATCTTAATTTTAGGTTATCTATCCAATATTTTTGCCTTTCAATAAAGCAGTTTATGTGTACAGTGTATCTTGATCTAGGAGGGATTTCCAGTTCTTTTTAAAGTATGAATCAAGAGTGAAGCATGTCTATTGGCAGGAAGAGTGTGTAATTATTTTTAGTGAAAGATTTAATCCTTTGAAGAAAAACAATATGGTGAACCTTCTAATTACTTGTAAATGATCAGAGGACTATATACAGTATTTCCCTATAAATTATTTAAAGTTAAACAGGAGATTAAACCAGGAAAATTACTTGATCAAGAGACTATATTACCCATGTTGTGGGAGTAGGCATGAAAAGATGAGCACAGAAATTCAATTTGCAGATAGTCAAGGTAAGATTTTAATAATAAAAGTGGTACTTCTACTATAAGGTAGTGTATTCCTAGACATATAAATGATCACATGTATTTTTCTCCTTTTCATCTTAGAAAAATTAAAACCTTGAAAGCATCTTGCTAAAGTAAGTTAACAATTCCCTGAGATATGAGGAATACAATAGTTTAAAGTGACTCTGAAGTCATTCAAAGCATGCCAAAGTACTTAGTGCTTATGATTACACATGAGTGTAAAAAATCTGGGTATAATACAAGACTTCATATTTTCATACATAGAGGTTCTGAAACACAATTTAATGTTTCTCTAATGCCAAAGATGAGATAATATAAGGGACTAAAAGGAACTAACTGTATACTTGTTTGTAAGAAATATTTGTGCTACTTTAAAAGATTTTTAAAGGCCGGGAGCCGATAGCTCACACCTGCAATCCTAGCTACTCAGGAGGCTGAGATCCGAGGATCACGGTTCAAAGCCAGCACCGGCAGGAAAGACTGTGAGACTCCTATCTTAATAAACCACCAGAAAATTGGAAGTGTACTGTAGTTCAAGTGGTTGAGTGCTCGTCTTGAGCTGAAAAGCTGAGGGACAACACCCAGACCCAAAGTTCAAGCCCTACTACTGACAATAAAATAAAATAAAATAACAATAAATAAATAAAAGATTTTAATTATTCTTCATTCTTCTAACCAAAGTCTCCCTTCCCCCTCTTTCTCTCTCTGTGTACCAAATGCTTGGACAATGCACAATGTTATAGTACTAAAGTGAAAGCTGTAATAAAAGGAGAGACTTATAGTTGGGTTTTATTTGCTCTATTTTTAATCTTTTCCAAGGAAACTTTTTTTTGTCGGTTGTGGGGCTTGAACTCTGGACCTTGGTGCTGTCCCTGCACTCTTCAGCTCAAGGAGAGCGCTCTACCACTTGAGCCACAGTGCCACTTCCGCCTTTCTAGTAGTTTATTGGAGATAAGAGTCTCATGGACTTTCCTGCCCGGGCTGCCTTTGAACCGTGATCCTCAGATCTCAACCTCCTGAGTAGCTAGGATTACAGACATGAGCCACCAGTGCCCGGTTCAAAGGAAACTTTTATAAACCGAAATTATTTTTTTTCATACAGCTGCTTCTTTCACTTTTTTTTTTTTTTTTTTTATCAACAGTCGCCTGAAAGTCCTCTAATTACTTAAATATGCTCTCTAGCAAATCCTTCCACTCTTGGAAGTTATAAAACCCCCTAAGCCTTTTCTATAAGCAAGAAGATAGTGTATACTTAGGCTAAGATGACTGTATCTAAACACATTGTTTAGATACAGCATTATTGGAAGCTTGTCTGAAGTTAAAGAAAATATGTTTTTCATTTATTATCTCAGTAACACTCCACCTTTTAACATGTGAGACTATTTAAAACTCTCATTGTTTATATACATATATATGCATTCTTATATGCATTCTTAGTTGAGAAATATGAGCTCCTTGATCTCTACATGAAGGCTGTCAGTATAAGATAGCATACTTGCCTGGTAGTCCACATGGATAAAGGCTGGCAGAGCTAGCAGGAAAATATGGGTCATATAATTCAGAATTGATCTCCCTCTTTTGTCTCTGGGAAGGTCATATATTGGTATAAATATCACATGATGTTCAACCTTAAAGTAAATAAGGATATAGAAACATTTAAAAAAAATTGGGGTATGAGTTTGTATTTTGATTATGAAGTCATTATTTTTTTACAGCAACATATACTGAGTTGGTACTACTCTATGGTGCTAATTTTTATTTTTATTTATATATTTACGTGCATGTGTGCGTGCGTGTGCGCGCGCGCGCGTGTGTGTGTGTGTGTGTGTGTGTCTGTCTGTCTGTCTGTCTGAGGCAGGGTCTTGCTTTGTTGCTCAGGCTTGGCCTGGGAAATCCTCTTGCTCCTGCCTGCAAGCTGGGTTTAGGGTGCCCGCCTGTACTATCACACTTCGTTAGTAGCCCCCAAATTAGAAAATTGTGAGCATTCAAGATTTTGAGTCTGTCTAAAATTCATGTAAGTTGGTTTTCTTTGTTTACTAAGACGTTAGATAGTTCTCAAGAATGTGAAAGGTGAATGAAAGGGAAACTTTTGTTTCTGTCTGGTTATTGAATCTGTGTGTCTGATAATTCAGACTTCAGAAAGAATTGCATACTTTCTCTCTTTAAATTCTGCAAATATTTCCCAAGCACTGGAGTATGACTATCTCTTATATTTTTGAAATAAGGTCTTTTTTTGTCACACACTAAAACAAATTCCTTTAAACAAAACATATGATCTATCCATCTATCTATCTATCTATCTATCTATCTATCTATCTATCTATCTATCTATCTATCTATCTATCTATGTTAGTGGAGTGGTATAATTTACATTTAATTAAAATTAAAAGCTCTTTAATTCAAACTGTAAAGTTCCCCCAGGAGAATGTGAATTTTAACTAGTGTCCTATGCATCAGAGCAACTGTGTTTTGTGTCTAGTAAGAGTATGAGTGGGAGACTTGTGCTATGTCTACAAAACTCAGCCATGAAGTACTTAAAAATAGTTGTGAATAGTTTGAGGTCAGCTAGCAATAAAGCTTTGTGTGAAATGCCATTAAAAAACCCCTATTAACTATAGTAGTAGTATATTCAAGTCAAGCTGTTAAAATATATTTATATAAACAGAAAAGATTATACATGTGCTCTATAGAGTTCTGTGGTTTGACT
Organism: Dipodomys spectabilis; assembly: GCF_019054845.1. Taxonomy (NCBI): domain Eukaryota; kingdom Metazoa; phylum Chordata; class Mammalia; order Rodentia; family Heteromyidae; genus Dipodomys; species Dipodomys spectabilis. The sequence goes on along the minus strand of NW_024870817.1, from coordinate 19,071,278 downwards.
CTTGAAACCAAATAAAAGTTATATTATCCTTAGAGTGAAATTTTAAAATAGAGCACTCTTTTATAAGGACTTGTTCATCTAAGAGCTTGGAATGTCAATAGGTCTGTTCACTTGCTCTGTTACTCTGAAATAGAGCAGATTGCCATTTTGGAATGAGACATAATTTTCACAATAGCGCAGGTGTCATTCTGACCATATATTACAAAGAAGCTTTTCTGGTTTACAATAATTACAGCTATTATAATTCTTTAATAATATGTGTGGTTGGTGGGGGTGGTTACAGGAAAGGAAGATGGAAAGATAATTTCAGAGGATGAATGAACAAAAAGGACCAACCAGGATTTGGTGATCTGTAAGAGATTATTGATGGGAATTTGAGAAAGAATTTACTGACCTAAATATACAATTAATAGATTTTATACCCTGCCTCCTCTTGCCATGAAATGTTAAGTGTAAAGGAAAAAAAAAAAAAACTAGATATGCTAGCAGAATAAGATAGAGATGCAAAGGTAGAGAGTCTGTTGGCAAAAAAAAAAAAAAATAGTGACTTAAAAATCCCAAGTAATTACCACATATCTCACCTTCAACTAATATTGAGAAACCCTATGAGAACATTTGAAACTTGAGACAATATAAACAATGAGTTTTACTGGACTAATTGTGAGAATTTTCCTTTTAGAAGAAAGGAGCAAAAAATGTTTTTACTCTCATTTTGCATTTTTGTTTTGTTAAGTCTCTTACAATACAACATTTTTCTAGAGATATGCTGTATAACATGAGGATGATAGTTGGCATATTTGCACTAGGGTTTATTTTTGTTAAATAGAATTTAGCTACTCTTTTTACAGAAATCTAATCACATCCACATACAATCATAGATATTTGTGTGGCTTCCTGTGATAACCACCTTACTATCCTATTATAAGCCTCAAATAGACAATAAAATTTGTCAAAACTAGTATTTGTCAAATGTGCATATTGTTATTTATAGATTTTATTCTCAATCACTCTTTATTACTAACAGTGCTAACTGTTCTTTGAGTCATTATGGCAAAATGAAAAACAGAATGGAATTGATTGCTATATTCTTGTTTTCTACTATTCAGAAAGGAAGTCAGATTCAACACTTGGGAGTGAGGTGAATAACTAATTCTAACCTAAAAGTTAATTATGGATGATTTGCAATACATACACTCAACACGTTTCTTCTTGAAAGAGTGAGAAAATAATGTACTCAGTCTATTTCTCTAACTTAATACCAAAATATTTATTTTGTGGACAGAGAATATTAGAAAACACACTTGAGGTACTATAATGTTGAGAAAGCATTGCCATCTGTAGATCTGATATATGATAAGATTCTTAGTAAATTTTGTGCAAACATTTATTCCTGGGGTGATAATACTGAGAACAAGGCAATATGGTGGTAGTGAGTTTAGTTTTCTAGACAAAATCCAGTAGAGGTAGAATTGAGTTTGTAAAATGTATACAAAGTTTATGTATCTACTATGGTTACATTGCAGTGATATTTATTTTGATTAGGAAATTAAAAATAGTGCATCTAACAGTTGAGTTTTTGTTGCAAAACTTCTTAATGAACTCCAGTTTTACATGTTAAGTGACACAACATAAAAGAGTTGCATGTAAAATGAGAATATGTGCAGTTCTAGTTAAGTACATTTGTGAAACTCCACTTACATACCACGAAGTAGTACAAAATAGTTATGACTGATTTTATATTATTATAACTGGTTTTATTCAACTATATTCAAATAGTATTGATAATGATCATACTATTTGACACAATGGTTGCTCATTGGTATTTCGAGAGAATAATCCATGAAAATGGAATTTAAATTTATTCTTGCAAATATTTAAGCATTTTCTTTATAGTACAAGGCTTACTCAAACTGTATTGTGATGTCATTATCTGAAGATTTTGTTTGTGTCCTCTTCAAAACATATATATGGCAGACACCACAGGATCAGAGTAACAAGTTCCGTAGACTATTGACAAATTTATTCTTTTCAATTATAATTTTGTTAAAAAAACATATAATTATTTTCTTGAACTTGGCAATTAGAAACCACTGCTATATCTGTGGCAGAAATACCTTATATTCATTCCATTATGTTTTTATGATATAGCATTTAGGCAATGATCTCACTGCTCTGTTTGACAGACTTCATTCATTTAAATACAGTAACTATGTGCCTGAATTTAATTGAAAAGCTGAGGGTATGGGGTAGACTGTTGTGGAAATGTAACAAATCATATGTAAAGAATGAAATTTTAAGGGCTGGGAAGGTGACTCAGTGGTAGAGCACTTGCCTTGCATGCCTGAGGCCTTGGGTTCAATTCCTCAGCACCAATAAGCAAAAAGCAAAAAGCCGGAAGTGGCATTGTGGTTCAAGTGGTAGAGTGCTAGCCTTGAAGCTGAAGAGCTGAGGGACAGCGCCCAGGCCCAGAGTTCAGGCCCCACGACCGGACCCCCCCCCCAAAAAAAAAGAATGAAATTTTAAGATGGAAGGAATTATTGTTAGGTGTAGAATGTCAGATTTACATGAGTAGTGTTTTAGTGAGATAAATTAGTGAAAATGTGATGGGATACATATAAGAGTTCTTTGTTTTTCTGAGTTGTACTTTATTTTTTATTAGAATTAAAGATAAAATGAAATTATGCGTATGTGCTAGGATGGCACTGGAAATTTAACTTACGGTCTTGTGCTCCAGCCTTTTAGTTTTTAGCCTGTTTTTAGATAGACTCTTGTGTTTTTTTGTTTTTTTGGGGGGGGGGGGTCTGGTTGTGGGGCCTGAACTCTGGGCCTGGGCGCTGTCCCTCAGCTCTTCAGCTCAAGGCTAGCGCTCTACCACTTGAGCCACAGCGCCACTTCTGGCTTTTTTTCTTTTTGCTTATGTGGTGCTGGGGAATCGAACCCAGGGCCTCATGCATGCAAGGCAAGTGCTCTACCACTGAGCCACCTTCCCAGCCCAGCCTCTTGTGTTTTTTTTCCTGGACTACTTTTGGATTGTGATCTTGTCTCTACCTCTACAGTAGCTATAATTATGCATATGCACCTCTATGCCTAGACCTGTGTATTTCTTCTGGTTACATGAAAGTCTGTGGTCTTTGGTTTTTTAAGTTAGAAAATTAATAAACTTCCACAGGATCTGTATTGGTAGTTCGTATAACATGTATATTTATATTGATGCCTAATAGACTACAATACAAGATTGTGTTCCCGCGGCATTCTCAGGTGGATTATCATTTCGTATTTAACAGCAGACATGGATGGGAGAGCTTCTTTGAGTGGGAGCCATTCAAGGGAAACAATTGGTTTCTTCCTGATTGATTCTGGGGGGTAGGGGGTGGGGAGTTGGTGCTATCCTTATTTGTTCTTCCTGTATATGCCTCAAGTTCAGCCTCAGCATTTAGCAGGACATAGGCTAAACTGAAAATGCCTTTTGCAGTTGTGTTCCTCTGGAAGTTTTGCCTTTATAGAGGCTCAGGGCACCCACAGTCACCTTTTTTCACTGAGCTTTCACTGGCTTTAGAACAGCTTTAGTAGGAGGATCCTCTCCTAGAACAGTTAAAAGCCTCTCTGATGAGGGAAAACGCCTCAGAATTCTTTGCTTCCTAGAACCAGAGCAATGGGCTTACTGGTACATGGCTGGTGGGGGGAAAGACAATGAGTCTAGTTGGTGTCATGTGACAATTTGGAATACAGGGAATACTTTTCTAATATGTATTATCTGAGGTGTGCGAGCCAAAATATTTAGATGTGACTTCTGAACTTCCTTTGGAGAAAAATCTTCATAACAAGAACTAAACTCAGTCTCGTCAGGTCACATCCCACAGAGGATGAAGGAGTCAGTGTGGAAGGGTCCTTCCCCAGACCCCACCCCTTCAGCATTTCTTGACCTTGTGTATGGGATTTGTCTGAATTCTACCTTCAATGATGAGTTAGCTAGACACAACCACTGCAGGGTGAATGAGCTATAAGTAATTATTTCTTTTGTTTTTCTACAAATAGTCTTTCAAGCAGATTTAGAAGATGTCAGAAGGAATCTCTTCTCATTTCCATATGGAACAGAGGGAACCTATGCGTCCTCTAGAACAGCAATCAATTACTTTATGTATATGGTCAGATGAAATGTTTTTCATTTTTAATGTTTTTCATAGTTCACAGAAAAATCAGTTGCTGTGTTTCATGATTACTGTGTATATGTAATTGCTTCATGTTAAGGACTTTATTGTTTTGTCAAACATATTGAAGAGTTTTGACAATTTGTTTCCATATTCTGAAAATGGGATTTGTTTTCTTGTTGTAAATTTAGAACAGCAAATTTGAAGATGGAAACCTGTGTGGAGAAGGGTGATTTTACTAACTGTGAAAACAAAACTGAATTGTTTTCTATGTGTGAGTGTGTGTGTGTGTGTGTGTGTGTGTGTGTGTGTGTGTGTGTGTGTGTGTGTGTATGAATGTGATCAGCCTTGCTAGCGATTTCTTCTGTTCACGCACTGCCAAATCTTCCTTTTAAGTATTGTGAAAACTTTGTTTTTTTCAGGTCGAATGAGTGATTTGAGTGTAATGGGTCATCCAATAGATACAGAATCTAAAGAAGATGAACCTTGTAGTGAAGAAACAGATCCAGTGCACGATCTAATTGCTGAAATTTTAACTGAATTACCCAGTGTCATAGACATAGATATCTATCACAGTGAAGAAAATGAAGAGGAAGATGACGACTGTACAAATGGCACTGAAGTGACCACCACCCCATCCGTGCAGTACATAAATGGCAAGCAACTCGTCACCACGGTGCCCAGGGACCCAGAAGCTGCAGAAGCCAGGCGTGGCCAGTTTGAAAGTGTTGCTCCTTCTCAAAATTTCTCAGACAGCTCTGAAAGTGATAGCCACCGGTATGAAATGACAGAAACAGAACTCTCTAACAGAGGCCAACCAAATGAATCTCAAGAAACCACTGAATTTCTGGAAATGACCTGGAAACCTGAGACTTATCCTGAATCAACGGAGCAGTTTTCAAGTGGTGAGCCAGATATTTTCCCCACAGTCCCAGTCCTTGAGGGAAAAGACGTAGAGAGGGCCGAGTCCACCACGAAGAGAGGTTTTAACCTTGAAAACCTGACACCTGGTGAAACTGCAACTCTGTTTCCTGAGGAGACTTCAGGAGAAGCGGCCATTGAACAAGTATCTCAGGAAATGGTCCCTTCTAGGACTACAGAAACAATATTAGGTGAAGAGGCAGAAAATAGTCCTATCACGTACCCTCCCAGAATGCTTCCAAACTCTGTACCAGCATATGTGTCAGAGGAAGGATCAGTTACCCAACCAAGAAATCCAGGCTCCTTGTCTACCCTAGAAAGCTGGGTGGAACTGACAACTGGACAAATTGTAGAATTCTCAGGGAGTTCTTTGGCCCCAATTCTAGAAGGCTCTGGGGAGGTAGAAGAGGATAGAGAGAAAATATTTCCCACAGTAACTGATTTGTCACAGATGAATAGTACAGATGCGCTGATTACTTTAGATTCAAGCAACAAAATGATCACAGAGAGCCTTCTGGATGTTCCTGAAACTTCCATATATACGGTTTCAGAACAACCTTTAGTTGAAGTGGTGCCTACTCAATTTTTAAGTGAAGTAGACACTTCTGACGGGGGTATGAGCATGTACCTTGAAGGAAAACAAAAGAAAAAGGAGGAGGGAGAGGGAGCTACAGGTACAGAATCTAGAGTTGAGATATACTCAACAACACATGAGGCAAAAGAACTCGGCTTACCCCTTGAATCAGAAAATGCCAGTGTAGTTCCATCTAGTGAGTCAGCTACGGCCAGTGAAAGCTCTTTGATGACCCCCACAGAGTTTGAGGAGGACATGAAAAATTCGACTCTTATCTTCACAGAAGCGAATGTGGCAATCAATTTGGGGGAACAGCCCTTTGAACCAAGCAGTAGCAGTCAGTTGAGGGTCCAGGAAGAGCTGTCCACTCTTCAAAGTAGCCCTATCTCTCATTTTATGGAGCAGGGCTCAGGAGAAGCTGCTGCCAGCCCAGAATCCATGACAGTTTCCTCATTTTCATTAAAGTTAGACTCTGCAATTCAATCGCAAAGAGAAGCAGCTGCCACTCTATCTCCCCAGGTGGAAACCTCATTCTCCTCTAAGCCAACAGGACTAGCTTTGAGTACAGTCATGAACAGAGAAGCTACTGAAATTATAAACCAAACATCCAAGGAAAAAACAATGGCAGAAGTGGCAGGAGCACCAACTCCCAGGGCAGAAATGAGGGACTTTTCCACCGGCTCTCCTGGGGAAGAAGATTTCAGTGGTGACTTTGGAGACTACTCAACAGTATCTTATCCTATTACAAGTGATAGAACAATGATGGAAGGTTCTGGGTATGCATCAATTACAAATGATCAGATTTCACCATCTGTAATACCCACTTCAGACCATAGCCATGTATTGTCTAACTCAGAACAACCCAGCAGCACTATGGTAAGCACTTCAGCCTTCCCATGGGAAGAGTTTGCAGCTTCAGCTGAGGGCTCAGGTGAGCAACTGGTCCCTGGCAGAAGCTCTGCCAACTCAGTGATTCCCACTGATGCAGAAAACTTTTCTGATACAGATTCTTCATTGCTTGATCAAGGATTGGAAGAAATGAGTGTCATGAATGAAACTGATAAAAGAGTCACCATTTTACCAACAGTAGAAGCTGAAAGTACTGCAGACTCATCGGAAAAGGGAGAAGTAAAGGCCGATGGCAGAATTGCAGAGGACTTTCTTCAAACAATAGAGCCATCTACATTATGGTCTACGCCAGAAGTCAGTTCTGTAAGCCAAGCAATTCGAAGTACAACAGTATCAGACAGAACAATCCAAGAACAAAGGCCTTTTGAATTCTTCCAAAGTTCTCTTGTATCAGAACATACAACTTTTGGTACACAAATATATCCTGAACTCCAAACCACAGATGATTCTATACTAACATTGAAGAAGACTTTTAGCAATGACAAAGAAATGGAGGAGGAAAGCATGTCGTCATTTCATATGTCTACTCCATATTCAGATCCAAAAGGCTTGGAGTCATATACTCCCCTCCCTGAAACTACTGAGAGGCCAGACTCTTCCTTAACTCCTGTCTTAGTGACTGAACTTCTACCCACTGAAAATGTGAGAACAGATTCATCAATTAACAAGGATGGAAGAATAGAACTCATTCCCGACAGTATGAGACCAACAATGAAAGAGTCAGATACTGATCTCTTATTCTCTGGATTGGGATCAGGAGAAGAAGTTTTGCCTCCTCTACCTACAATGTCAGTGAATTTTACTAAAATGGAACAAATAATAAGCACATCGTATCCCCACACAGTGAGTTTAGCAACAAGCATCTCAAGTGGTAACATGGAAGACTATGAGAGAATGGGAAGTGTGGCAAATGAAATTAGAACTTTCATTTCCAAAACAGACAACATCTCTGAAGGTACAGAGGCAGTATCTGACACAACCTTAATAGAAATATTAAGTGACATTGGAGCAGAAGGACACACTACAGCACCTCTTCCTCTCTCCAGAGACATCGATCACCCTCAAAATCAGACCATCAAATGGGAGGAAGAAATTCAGACTAGTCAACCTCAAACCAGAACTGAACAAACTTCTAGTAAGAATTCTTCAGCCTCAGAAACTGAAGAAACATCAACTTCTTCTGCTGTTTTTCTGCCTAGAACGTATGGTCTTGAAATGGCCAAAGAATTTGTTATGTCAATACCAATGCCAACTGACGTGTCTCATGAAAATTCTGGAGAAGGATCTGGAGAAATGAATAGTTTTGATTTATTCCACACTTCTAAAACAACTGAGGCCACCAAGCAAGGAAGCACTCCATTTGCTTCTGATGGATTCCTGGAAAAGCATCCTGAGGCACCACGTGCTGAAGCTGGGAATGCTGATGTGTATGCAACCATCTCAGCAATGCTGCCTCTTCATCCAGAAGCAAACGAAACCTCACCTAATCTGGTTAGCACGTTGCCAACTACAGTGCCACATGAGAGGCCCACAGAAGGCGGAGCAGGTAGTTTCCAAGATCATCTTGGGGCACTAAAAGATTCTACTTCAAAACCGAACAGAAGAAAAGCTAGTGAAAATATTATTATAGATCTAGACAAAGAGGATATGGATTTAATACTGACAGTTACTGAGAGTAGCATCCTTGAAATTCTACCTGAGCTAACATCAGACAAAAACACTATCATAGACATCGATCACACTAAACCTATATATACAGATATCCTTGGAATGCAAACAGACATAGATCCAGACGTACCATCAGGACCACATGGAAGTAATGAAGAAAACAGTCAAGTTCAAGAGAAGGTGACAGCTGATAACCTTTCTTTAACTAAGGAGTCATCAGAAGGTTTTGGTGATACTCTTTTGGCTAGGAATACTCAGCCAACGTACAGTGAATCCATGACTTTGGAAGACAGAAACCTCTTAGATCACAGGGGTTTTGACTCTGCAGCTGGGACTCCTGTTCCTACTAGAGAAACAGATGTAGATATTTTACTTCCCACAGCATCATCCCTGCCCATTCCTAGGAAGTCTACCACAACGAATCCAGAGATCAAAGAACTAGAAAGTAAAGCAATACCTCTGGATGACATATTTGAATCAAGCACTTTGTCTGATGGTCAAGCTATTGCAGACCAGAGTGAGATAATATCAACCATAGGGCACTTGGAAAGGACACAGGAGAACTTTGAAGAAAAGAAACATGTAGATTCTTCTTTTCAGCCAGAATACTCTTCAGGAGATGAGGAGGCATTGATAGACCCCACTTCCTATGTAAGTATCACTAGTATCCACCACATGGCTCCGAGTTTAACAGAAGCATCTCATGGGCTGGGAGTGTCCAGCCCTTCCTATTACACTGACACAACCTCTGCAGTGTCAGCATTTATGCGTCTGCCTTCTCAGATGCCACCCTCTCCATTCCCTGTTAATTTAGGCAGCAGAGCCTCTGAACAACCAGAGATTCTTGAACCAAGTGCTCTACCAGCTACAGAAGCTGGATCATCTCAGAGGCCTCCCAATGATTCTTTTAAAGAAACTCATACAAAGAGTCAAGTAACTGTCAAGCCATCAAGTGAAGAAGACGTTTATAGAACAGAGACTCCGTTTGTATCTCCTGACATAGAGCTTTCAGAAGACAACCCCAGGTTGTCAGAAGTCACAGAATCAACTGCTGAAGAAGAAACAGAGTCCTCCCATGATTCAACAAGAAAAAGCAATTATCTCCTCTCTGGGGAAAGTATTGAGGTGTTTCTCAGTAGCAGAACACCTGAGGCTGAAACCATTACAACAGCTGCCAGTGAAAATAAGTTAGAAGATGCTACACAGTGGCCACACTTTAGTTCTGCTTCTGCAACTTTCAGGGCTTCGTTGGTGCCTACGCCTCACCCCCAGACATCTGAGAGGCCCACCACCCCTCCTTCTTTGGAAAGATACCCTGAAACACATGCAGTTTTAATGAGAGGGCAGGGTTCCACAGTGGCAGCATCAGAGAAGCAAGTGGAATTAAGAATACTTGATTCAAGCAATCAGGCAACAATAAGCACTGTGGATTCAAATACTGAGCTTGCAACATCACCATTTTCCCTTCTGGAAACTAAGGAAACTGATTTCCTGATTGGCATTAATGAAGAGTCGGTGGAAGGCACAGCAGTCTATTTACCAGGTAAGATCACCACGTTGACAAGTTTGTTTCCAAAACAGGAATCCGTCCTTTGGTTCTGACATTATATATATGTATATATGGGTGTGTGTGTATATCTGTGTTATTTTTATTATAAATCATTGGAGATTTGAAAATATTGTTTGTACGAAAGCTTCCAGACCACTGTATTAAACTCATAATGATGTACAATGACAGTAAGTATAGAGTATTTCTGGGATTTTCAAATATACCCTGTATCTTTCTTTTTTTAAAAATAAAAATGTCCTTTTTATTATCTTTAAGTAGTTAGCTGTACAAAGTAGTTGCCGTCCTTCTTTGTACTTTTCTATACTTTAGAACAACATACCGTTGCAACATGGATAAAATGAAATAATGGAAAGAGAATCTAATGTATTTTCACACACAATTAGAGTAGTGCTTTTTAATATGTTCTGTAGTTATGTATTTAGTTTGTACTTTATTTCATTTTATTTATGTTGTGCTGGTACTGGGACTTGAATTTGGGCTCTTTAGCTCTTGTTTAGCTTTCTTGCTCATAGTTGACACTACTATTTGAGCCATGACGTCAGTCCAGTATTTGTTGGTCAATTGAAAATAAGACTATCTCAGACTTTTCTGCCTGATCTAGATTTGAACCATGAATCCTCAAGGTCTCAGCCTCCTGAGTAGCTAGTGTTATAGGCATGAGCCACAAGCACCCTGTTTATACTTTGTCTTAGAAAGAGAAGAAATGTTCTTTTTCCTGGGCAAACAAACACAAAAACAAGAAAATCTCTTTTATTGATGGATGTGATTAATCAAAATCCGTTCGGCCTTTAACATCTGAGAATAGCAGTTAGCTCTAATAAATATTTCACAGCAAGTGCAACACCAATTGTACTTCACACACTAATGTAATTTCCTTACCTGAGATGGTGCATATAATGTTTTCAAACATAGTACCTAGCTATAATGGGTATTTATTGTATATTTGTGTCTGTTAGAGAGTTCTGCTTATACATTGAATATATAGCAAGCATGAATTTGCTACTGTTTCATAAAAGACAATTTCATTTGATTTTCACCAAAAGTCTATAATGCATAATTACTAGCATAAAAGGAGGGTCAATATATATAAAAGGAGGGTCAATTACTTTTCTAAGATTATACAGCCACATCTTGGCCAAAGTGGGATTTGAACTCAGAGCAACTCTATGCTGAAGTCCCTCTCTTCCGATTGTCCTTTTCTGCTGCTTTCAAATATAATATAAAACATAACAATTGATACTTAATAATATGTAACCCAGGAGTCTTAGAATGTTTTCATAGTAGAACTTATTTTCTTCTCGATCCAGTCTGAGAATGTCGAGAAGTCAGCTTTTCTAGTCTTTTCCTAGAATGTTGTTACTTATGTAGACGACAGTACGTTCTACAAGTAGTTATTATCAACTAGTTTCTACTTTGAAAAAGAAAAGAAATGTCAGTACTTCAAGGGATATGTTGGTTGAAAGTATATACTTTGTTTTACTGAACATGTTTTAAGTCATGGCTTTCTTTAGAATAATTTTTGTGGTACTAGTACTTCATCTGGCACTTCAGAAAAGTAAAACAGTCAGAAAGTACATTTTTAAATAAATGTCCTAGAGCTTTCTGTGAAATAAACAACAATGAGTTATTTTTGTTTTCTTTTTTGGTTGTGGGGCCTGAACTCTGGTCCTGGGCGCTGTCCCTCAGCTCTTCAGTTAAAGGCTAGAGCTTTACCACGTGAGCCACAGTGCCACTTTCTGTTTGCTGGTGGTTTATTAGAGATAAAAGTTTCATGGACTTTCCTGCCCTGTCTGGCTTTGAACTGTGATCCTCAGACCTCAGCCTCCTGAGTAGCTAGGATTACAGGCGTGAGCCACCAGCACTCAGCTTGACAATGAGTTTTTAAAATTTATTTTATCTTTTTGCTATCATTCTACTCATACTACAACTGATAGCGTAGTAATTTGGCCAGCATTTATTATTTTGCAATTTAATTGAAATAAACTTCAGGTTGTTGACAATATGATATAGAAACAATTGGCAAATTTTGCCTACATATTGTGAGTTAACTCTGACACATGAGTGAGAATGTTTACACATTTTCCAGGCCACAATGTTTTACCAAGGATTAGAGAGTGTGTCTTCATTACAAAATGAACTGCCACTTAAGCTAAATTCAGTAAACAGCATCTCATATAGAGCATTGCCTGGTATGTGTTGGAGATTCAACTTTAGAAGCTAATACAAACTGTTTAACAAAAAAAGAAAAAGAAAGAAACGAAGGAAGAAAGGAAGGAATAAAGGAAGGAGGAAAGGAAGGAAGGAAGAAAGGAAGGAAGGAAGGAAGGAAGGAAGGAAGGAAGGAAGGAAGGAAGGAAGGAAGGAAGGAAGGAAGGAAGATGGAAGGAAGATCTAAACTTTTCTCCTAATCAGGTTCCTAGAAAGGCTATCTTTCTTACCCAGTCCTGTCTCCTGGTGTCAGCATGGTGTCTTGTGTCTCTGTTGGAATAGCACAGGGTCACTTTGATATTCACAGATGGATACATGGCCTTGATTTCAGTCTCATCATCAAAGCAGTATATTATTAAATATAGTTAGCTAAAATTGTTTAGAGAAGCTTTAAATATTTGTGGAAATATAGGGGAAAGTGCCTCAAAAATTGTGGTCATTTCAGGAGAAATTGTTGCACTCGGCTCAATTTACTTAATTTTAATGTCAATTCCAAACTGAAATGTGTATCTCTCTGGTCTACCTGGTGTCCAGACTTAACACTAAGAAAGTATGAGTGACTTTCCTGTGTGGATATGGCTTAGCCTTCTTCTGTAGCCAGTGTTTCATCAGAAGTTAGATATCTTCTTCTTCACATCTAATGATTTCAGGATTTGGGGACTAAGAATTCTTGAAAATGTGGTTGTATACCATATATAATCTCTTTATCTCCATTGTTTTATTAAGCATGTGACTTTCATTTGGATTGTAGACTACTGTGAGAATTAGGATATTCAGAAAAAAAAATCAAAGAATAAATACCAACTCTTTATGAAAATACCCAAGCAACATTACAAAATAAAACGTGTGCTTAAAATGATATAAATTGATGTTTAAAAAATACATTGTAAATGGCTTGTTTTCACAAGTTTATGGTTTTGGTCTTTACATTGATCTCTTGGGAGGTTGGTTTTATTTATATTTTAACAAGAAAATGATAATGAAATTTGGGAAATTCATTTTAGGTAAGGTTTTGTATTGGGTTTGCTTTTAAAAGTAGAGTTTAATCCATGTATTGCTTCTCTTCAAGAATAGTTTAAAGGAGTACATTTGGAACGTGTTTTTGGAAAAGGCATGTTAATGTAGCAGAAGAGACATCAGTGCACACTTTGGAAGACAGTTTCTGAGCATTAAGTGGTAAAAGGCAATAATAATTCAAATGATGGTAACAAGCCAGTCTTCTAAAAGAATGCATGTTCTGTGTATCCAGCCATTTCACATGAACTAACCTCGTTTAAAAGAAAACATTTTCCATTCACTGTGCACATATGTGTAATCATTTTTGACTAAAATCAACTGCCATTATCATGCCAACTAAATCTGCAGTAGAATGTATTTGTTGCCAGATACGTATGAAATATTGCTTAAAAGTAGTCATGATTGAGTCCTAGAACTGAATAGATGTAATTTGTAACAATTAGTTATCATGACAAGGAACACTCCAGAGTAAAGTTAATGTTAAATTCTTAGATGCAAACCGCTAGGGTAATGCTTCTGTTATGGTAGCAATAAGTTTCATTTTATGCTAAAAGTGCATCAGAATCTTTGTTATAAGCCTAATTGTTTGTTCTTGCTTTCCTGAACGTGGTAGGACCTGATCGGTGCAAAACAAACCCGTGCCTTAATGGGGGCACCTGCTACCCTACTGAAACTTCCTATGTGTGCACTTGTGTGCCAGGATTCAGTGGAGACCAGTGTGAACTTGGTAAGATGCTGTTGGCTCAGGCACTGCAGTTCTTTTCCAGAAACTGCCCTGGGGGAAATTTTATATTGTCAGATTGGTTAGATCCCCGAGGAACCCCTGTGTGCCCACAGTGTAGGTTAAGTGAAGTAAGGATTGGAAAGTAATTTCTTTAAGTCAGGAAATAGAAATAGATATTTATTGAATTCTGCTAATACTACCAAGATTTTGTGAAATTTACTGAAGTCAGGTATGTATTTTGGGGACTACTGAAGATAAGGCTTACAACTATAAAAATGTTGTAGATGTTAGCAGAAAAAAAAAACCCACAACATCTAATCTGTCCCTCAGCTCAACATATTAATTACACGATAAATTTAGGTATAATTTTCTAAACAAAATTCTATTTAAAATGTAGGACTAAATATATAAATTAGGAAATTTAGAGCTGATGAGGTGAGATAATTTTCTGCTCTGATGTGGGATGGGAAAGGTCCTTCTCTGACTCTTAACCTCCAGTCTAACCTGTCTCTACTCAAAAAGTTATGGAGTTCCTGTGTTCTTTTTTCCTGTTTGGGTTCCATGAAACATAACTGATTTTTCACTAAAATAGTTCTTTTATTCTTATGTTGTTATTTAGTTTTCCTTTCCTCTATAAAGTTCTCAGCTTTGACTTGGTTGAATAGTTTTGCCTCATACTCTAGCCAAATGGGTCTAAGACACTAGCATACATAAGAATCATCCAGAGGTTTGGGAAAACAAATTATTGTTTCCATTCCAAAATACTTGAATCCGTCAGCTGAAGGACAATTAGGGAAATGCATTTCTAAAATCCTTAGATGATATTGAGGACATTCAAGGACCACCCTTTGAAGAATGAGGAGTCATGGAAATTTGGAAGCAAACAAATAAACAGATCCTAGCTACTCAGGAGGCTGAGATCTGAGGATTGCAGTTCAAAGCCAGCCCAGCAGAAAACTCAGTGAAACTCTTATCTGCAATAAAAACTACTCAGCAAAAGACAGAAGTGGCACTGTGGCTCAAGTAGTAGAGTGCTAGACTTGAGCACAAAGAAGCTCAGAGACAGTGCCCAGGCTCTGAGTTAAAGCCCCAGGGCTGGAAAAATAAATAAATAAACTTACCAAGATTGGGTCCAAAAAGACATGATGGTTCAACAGGAAATGCATACGTTACCTTATTTAACTGGATCCTCTCTATATATCACCTTTACAACAAAATAAAATATAATTTAAAAAAAAGATGACAGCAAAATGAAGGCTATATTGATGAGGAAGTGGCAAGAGGGACAGTGAAGTCAGGTACTTCGAATATTTGAATATTTCACATCCAAGTAATCAGAGTGTGAACCAAGACTGAATATAGGAGGGTAGGAGTTCTTATCTATTTCAGGGCTAACTGGATTTACCTAATAGCAATAAGAATAGCAATTCAGTGTATTCTGGATGCATTTGAAATTGTTCTGTGACTGTATTTGAAATTATTTTAGAGGTTTCAGACTTGGCAAATTAAAAATGCAGTTGGTCAGTTAAATTTGGATTTCAGATAAAATAGTGATATGTATATATATATATATTTATATGCATACACATAAACCAAAATTTCATTTATTCTTAAAAAATATGAAATTCAAATTTAATCAGTTAACCATGTATTATTTGCCCAACTCACATTAAATAGAATTCTTTCATTCCTTCCTAAAGTGTTTTCATGGGCCTTTATCATTGTATTTCAGATTTTGATGAGTGCCACTCTAACCCTTGTCGGAATGGAGCTACTTGCGTGGATGGCTTCAATACATTTAGATGCCTCTGCCTTCCAAGCTATGTCGGCGCACTTTGTGAACAAGGTAGGAACCATTACAAAAACTGCTTAATGAACATTAATGATACTATTCAAAAGGCTGACCTTTCTGCATAGTCTTTTTTGTAGAGTAAATTTACAGAGTTTCTAACTCTCCCTTTGTATGAATAACAATAGCTCAACCACGGTGTTGACTTGATTATGGTTGTTTGGTTATGATTGGTTATACATTGGAATTGCAGACTGGGACACTGAGCTGAATTTCAGGACATCTAAACCAACAGAAGGATTAGCCTCCCATAATTTTTCTTGGAGACAACCTAGGACAGCCTAGGCATTGACCTTAATGTAGAATGTGTTCCAAGGAATACTAAGTGCAATAGTAGTCGGAATACATGGGCTTAATTTTCATAATCAATCATATCTGGATGATGAGTTGCTATAATTGTTAGAATATATTTACTTTACCTACTGTATACTATATAAATGATAATATATCATTGCTTGCCAGAATTTTTTTAACTATTTCTACTAAAAGCATTTACTTTTTCTCAATAAACAAAAGACCTAGAATCTCATAGTCTCTATAATTTCCATTTTATAACCAACCTAGGAGTCTACTTCAGGTGGTTAGTGGTACTATTTCTCAGTCCATCAGTCAGAGCTAGATTGCATGCTCAGCACATTCAACTTCAGAACACTGGTTTTCTCTCCTTAAAGTCTTGCAGTGGTTTGGCTTTGATCAAACTACCCAGTGCCAAAGTTCCATTCCTCCAGACAAAATGAAAATGTATTAGACACTCAGACACATTGGTTTGGCCCTGCATTCTGCTTTGTGGTGTTAATCCAAATGTCATTACAATTAAAGCAAAGCTGAAAGCAGCATGGACTGAATTACTGTTACAATGGTTGGGTAATGGTTAAGTTTTGGGCTTTTTGTTGTTGTTGTTGTTGTTGCTTAGAGTGAATTTGTCTTAGAATTTTAAATATGAAAACAGAACAAGAAGGATCCTTTTCTTAAACTAGAAAAGTAAGAAATATATTACTTTTTGAAGAATAGAGAAGGGTGACATACTTAGAACATTCAGCTATATTAAAATTATTCTGTTTTTCATTAGTTTTGAGTCCTAGGAGCAATTAAAAACATCAGTTGTTCACCAAGTAATTATTAAGCTCCTACTATTTACTAGATATTGCTGAATTGGCAATAGAGCTCTGAATAAAGCAAAAGGTCCTGATCTTGGTGATGTAAGTCATTCTGGACAGCGAATTAAAAGAGATGCTATTTCTTGATATTTTATGGTTTTCCAAAGGCATTATTTCATTTGGTTGACAAGATATTTCTAAGCATTAAGTGTGTTAGAAAGTGAAGCTCAGAGAGGTAAAGGGATATCTGCTCATAGTCACATGTCTAGGAAGTTATTGAGGGAAAAAAAAAGCCAACAGGCCACATCTCAGTTTTTGTCAATGTCTTCACACTTCTAAAAAAATTCTCAAAGATAAATAACTTATTTACACATGTACCTGATGAATGGACTGGTACACACATTCTTACAAGGAATTTTCTTTTAAAAAGACTATTGGAAAAAAAATACTGTTTATTCGATCAGTGGTGTCACCTAACTCCAGGTACATTCATTTTGATTTTCAAGCAAGTTTAACTTTCATCCACTTCATTTGATGAGAAATATCCCATCCAGATCTGTTTACCCAGTGCAGCTGTGTTCCTGTGATTTATTGCCAGAATAGTAAGGACTCTTTTACTCTTCTTTTCAGGTGGCCCAAGAACAAATGTTTTCTCCATTAGCAGCAGCATTATTGTCTAAACATTTTTTTTTTAAGCAAAGTGCTTTGATGACTGTGTCGTTGTTTCTTCAGCTGACCCTTTCTCTTCATTAGGAACTCCTTAATTCTCAGTAACTCTAAAGTCAGGACAGATTTTGTTGGAACAACAGTAATAAACTCTACAAAGGGCTCTTGGAACAGTCGAGAAACAGGCCACAAAATCTATGATGCATCTTGGAGAGACACAGGATCAAAGTGTTCACAGATTCTTAGGACTTGAGAACTATATATCAGAGACATTGCATAGATAGCACAAAAAGAAAAATATTCAGTGAGGATGTTTAAGAGTGATAGAAGGTGGGCATCGGGGTCTCAGGCCTGTAATCCTTGCTACTCAGGAGGCTGAGATCCAAGGATCATGGTTCAAAGCCAGGCCAGGCAGGAAACTCTGTGAGACTCTTATTTCCAATAAAACCATTAGAAAACCGGAAGTGGCACTGTGGCTCAAGCGGTAGAGCACTCACCTTGAGCTGAATAGCTCAAGGGACAGCACCCAGGCCCAGAGTTCAAACCCCACAACTGACCAAAAAAAAAAAAGTAATAGAGTTCCCATAATCATGAATAGAAGTTTCATACACTATAAGTCTGGGACTTTGTAGGACAACCTACACACTATAGGAATTATGAGGCAGAGGTGGCTTTCTATTACCTTCAGTAATTTTTAAGAAAATGCCATCCAAAGGTTTTGGTTATATAGTTCAAACTCAGGAATAACAGCAACAAAAGTAGCATGGAAATACCATCCTAAAGAGTTTCACTCAATAAAATGAGGTTGTTTTTAGGTATGATTAGAAAAACAAATCAACTCAGATAGATTAATTCTAAACTTAACTTACTTGCCCAGAAAGCATCTTGGATGATGCTACTTAGCATGTAAACTCTTTGTTTTTGTTGTTGAATTCATGAATAATGTAAATTCAATGCAATGTGGGAAACCTGGCTTTTAAACAGCAAAGATCGATATTCTATTAACTGGGTTTTGCATATATGTCATTAGGAAACTTAAGTTTACACAGTATGGATTGATAAAGTATTCTGCCTTGGTTTATCACAGAAACCATCCTTGACACCCAGGTCAAGATAGGAATGTATGTACCTGCTACTTGAGGAAAATATCTGTCATAACATGTTTTGGTGGTATTATAACAGAATATTCAATCCTGAGATATTTTTTTTTGGGGGGGGGTCGGTTGTGGGGCTTGAAGTCTGGTCCTGGGAGCTGTCCCTCAGCTCTTCAGATCAAGGCTAGCGCTCTCTCACTTGAGCCACAGCACCACTTCCAGCTTTTTCCTTTTTGCTTATGTGGTGCTGGGGAATTGAACCCAGAGCCTCAGGCATGCAAGGCAAGCGCTCTACCACTGAGCCACCTTCCCAGCCCAATCCTGAGAATTTTATAAGGAAGAAAGGCTTAGTTCTGTTTTTGGAGACTTGAGAAGCCAAACAGAAGTTGTCTCCATGTAGTTAGTCTTTGGTAAGGGATTTATTGCTCCATCACATATGACAGGAAAGCAGAAAGGGAATTACAGGAAAGATCACAAAACAAGGTAGGATTCAAGAGATCCTGGTGTGGAGTCAGGCTTGTTCTGTTTGTAATAACTCATGAATCATTCTTACCAGACACTCCATAGAAAATCATCAACCCACTTTGAGAGTGGAGCCTTCATGATCCAATTATCTTCCATAAAACTGTATCTCCTCTTAGTACCTCCACATGAGACACCATGCTCCCAAACACATGAACTTGTGGGTGGGCAATTCTGTATGCAAACTATAGCAGCATTGTAGCAGAGTCAAAGTCACCAGCCTAAATTCTATGGTCATGTTAGGTTTTTGTAAAAGAGAAAGAAGTAGGTCATGATAGTCTATTTTAATGACAAAAGACAAAAGGAGAAAAAAAGACAAATTAAAATCATTTAGGTTAACAGATGACACTTTTTAAGTGCGTAGAGTTTTCTTTAATGTATAATTTAAGAGATGATGATCTGCTAACTTTAAAATGCATATTTTAAATTACAATTTTGAAAGTTAAGGAAAATGACGGTATTGTAATATTATAGTATTGACTTTGGCAACAATGGTGTTCTAAATTATTCTCCAATCCTTCCTAAAGACATATTTCCTCTCTTCCTCTATTACTCTACCTCTGAATTCTTCCAAATGAATCCCAAAAGGAAAACTACTGTCCAAGTGGTCACATTTGGCTTCATTCTTGGGTGCGGAGTGCTACTCTTCAAACTAAACCATCTAGCTCGGTCCCGAGTATTTTCCCAGGAGATTTGGTGATCTCCAAATAACACTTGACTCAAAGTCCAAATTTGGAGGGCAGATTATTCAAAACAATTAGTCAGCTGCCTGAAACTAAACAACAGCATTGATAGACTAAACGGAAATGGAGTCTGCCTTCAGAGATATGCTGCATCTGTTGTAGGATCAATGTCTAAGTCATGAAAGCCAGAGAGGGAAACAGATAAATCCCTTAGAATGCATGCTTTCCCACAACTATATGAGGAGGAGGAACCTGACTGAAAGTCAAAAGATCATGTGACATTCAATTTGGCCACCCAGTCTCATCGAAAACAAGCACTTATTTAATAGAGTAGGATTGCAGTTTTGTTGACTGGTTAAAAAAAAATACAGCAATCTGGAAGGTTTGTCTAGTGTCTGAAATTTCATGAACTTTTCAGTTTCATCATATTTTATATGTGACTTTTTCAATACACTTGTAAGATATGGTTTGGGAAAGTTAAAATTATTTTTACTAATCGTAATTTAATACAGAGGATGGTGAGTCTGAATGCAGGTTGTCAATGAGAATGCAGTGACTATGGCAAGGCTGCTTTCTTGAAAACCCACATAAAATAAAGCTGAAGTCTTTTGTCCATATAATATTCAGATATATTGGAACAGATACCAGAGGAAACAGAAATACAGAGGAAGACAGGAGGGGACTAAAGGGAAGGGGAGGAGAGTAGAGGGAAGACGAGGGGAGGGAAACCTAAAGATCAAGAACTTGGGTTAGGTTATTTCACTTTAAATAGAGTTAAAGGCCTGATGAACATAACACTTGAAGTTCCCTATCTTTTCTTCTTTTGGTGTGGAAGAGAGAACACATTCTGTATCACCAAGGCTGCCTACTCAAGACTTTTTTTTCTCCTCTGTGTAAATGTTATACATCCAAAGCCCCAGATATGTCTCTGAGTAGCAGAAAAGGACTACTTCCTGAGCTTTTGAAGTCGTTATGCAAATAGTGTTGATAATCCTGTTAGCCAGAGTTCTTATCTTATCATTTGTGAACAATTCTCTTAAGAAAAAATGGTGTTGCTAAGAAATTAGTCCCTATTGCTTCGCACGGAAGTCAGTAGAGACTATAGAGGTTTTGGGTGGTTGCTCTTTCAGCATTTTCCTGCTTAAAATGTCTTTATTGAAGGAAATTGCAATCAGATCCGTATTTCCATTCTAAAGATGTACGGCCGCTCACTTTGCTAGGATCAGTTGGGTTCATTTTATAATGACTTCTTTGTCATAGTGACCAAATTTATGAATCAGCTACTTCAGGGACATTGCATAGAACTTGGCTTGGGTATCCTGTCAGCACTTGGCTTGAGAAGCCAAGTTTGAATGACGTAGCTGAATTTAATGAAGTCCACCCTTTGTTGTTTTTTTTTTCCCAGACACTGAGACGTGTGACTATGGCTGGCACAAATTCCAAGGGCAGTGCTACAAATACTTCGCCCACCGACGCACTTGGGATGCCGCTGAAAGGGAATGCCGCCTGCAGGGAGCCCACCTCACCAGCATCTTGTCTCATGAAGAGCAAGTGTTTGTGAACCGTATGTACCACACACACACACACACACACACACACACACACAATTTCCTGAAGCTGTACTCCTCATGACCTTTTTACTTTTCTCTGTATCCAACTGAGAAGAAGTAGCTTTCTTAGTCTTGATTACATCCCTTGTCTATAAACTATGAAAATCCCTCACCCAAGGAACTCTGACCTAGGGAAACATTCAACTATAAAATTGGAA
The DNA here is from genome assembly GCF_019054845.1 of Dipodomys spectabilis. NCBI lineage: Eukaryota > Metazoa > Chordata > Mammalia > Rodentia > Heteromyidae > Dipodomys > Dipodomys spectabilis. The sequence continues at coordinate 19,049,860 of NW_024870817.1, read as the reverse complement.
GATGTGGGCTGAGAAGGTAGCTCAGTGGTAGAGCGCTTGCCTCGCATGTCTGAGGCCCTGGGTTCAATTCCTCAGCACCACATAAGCAGAAAAAGCCGCACGTGGCCCTGTGGCTCAAGTGGTAGAGAGCTAGCCTTGAACTGAAGAACTGAGGGACAGCGCCCAGGCCCAGAGTTCAGGCCCCACAACCAACAAAAAAATTTAAAAAAAATAGGAAGGTGTTACTTAGTTTAGCAAATGTTACTTAAAGATCGAATCATTAGAAATTGGTCGTGGGGTTTGAACCCTGGGCCTGGGTACTACTGTCCCTGAGCTCTTCAGTTCAAAGTGAGTGCTCTACCACTTGAGCCACAGTGCCACTTCCAGTTTTCTGGTGGTTTATTAGAGATAAGAGGCTCACAGACTTTCTTGCCCAGGCTGGCTTTGAGCCGCAATCCTCAGATCTCAGCCTCCTGAGTAGCTAGGGTTACAGGCGTGAGCCACCAGTGCTTGGCTATTTGGTCTTGTTATTTGGCTTTCAGAAAAAGGTCATTTCTTAGGATTCAATATGATTCTTGTAATTTCTTTAATTCCGTATAATTTTATTACTTCTCTTTTGCATATTTGCATGTGCTATACGAAGTTAAGGAGGAAGTTTTGCTATTTTTTAATCTAGTTAATTAAAATTGAGTTGTGAATAGTTTTATTCCCTGTGCATCTAAGTTCCTATCCATTTCTAATTATTTTTGACTATAGAAAGTGAGCTACCTAAGAATGTGAATAGGTAAAGAGTGAAAACTGAAGAAAGCTACTCTCAGAGCTATTTAGTAACTTCTTGCTACAGCAAACAGCAAGACATCTAGGTATATATTTTTATGTAGCAAATATATAGAACTATGGTTCTCACAAAATGCTCTTTGATGAGCTGTTGAGTATGTTCCCACAATGCTTTGTAGATTTTTGGGGCTTAATTGTTCATTTATAATCTGAATAGTGTTCAGTTAACTTGATTGCATGATTCATTTGCCATTCAGTCATTTCACAGTAAAAGTAACTATTTTTTAGGATAATTTTTTATAGAAAATTTTTGACTTAGAAGTTCATTATTTACAATTCTTTCAGAGGAAACATCTGGGTGTTAAAATAAGTGTGTACATCATATTTAGTTATTGATTTTATTTTAGCTAATTGAGTGGATTATCAAAAATTAATAGAAAATGTGTATCATGTGTAATGATAGAAAAAATGAAGTACTGGAGAAATGATCAGCTTTGTATCATATTTTAATATTTCATAGTGTTTGAAAATTAGCCTTTTAGTTTAAAGCATATTGTGCAGAAGAAGAAAGAATAAAATAGGAGGAATATTTATGAACAACTAAATAAAAATCCAGGCAGGAGAGAAAATGCATGATTCACTCTGAAAATAATTTCTTCAGTATATTTTCCACCCAGACACGGAAAAAGTAGTGAACACATTGGTGTTATTTTCCATCCAGGTCTGGGCCATGATTATCAATGGATAGGCCTCAATGACAAGATGTTTGAGCATGACTTCCGTTGGACTGATGGCAGCACATTGGTAAGACATTGATGAAATCTGTGCAGTTCCTTGTGCTTGGTATCGTGTTGTGCTCATGTTACAGGGAACACATCAAGCTGTAGGCATGTTAAGTGACTGCCATTAAGATTGCTTCAGTCAGGGAAGGGTTACCATGGAGTTCCAAGCTCTCCCATAGCTGTGAATCCAAAAAGAAGAGTATGGCAGATTTTCACCAATAGGGAAAACTAGATCACCAAAAGAATTGTGTTGAGTGTGTCTTAGCCAGTCGTTATGATGTTTCTTGGGTGCTTCTGTAGTGCAGATAACATTGTAGTTCACTAGGCTAGACAGTAAGTGAACAGTAAAGTCTAAATTTGATTTTTTAAAAAAGTGAAAACTAAATTTCTTTTTTTTATTTTTCAGTTTCTTAAGCCTTTGTGAGCTAGTTAAGTAGATAAATTTCATTTCATATCTTCCTGACATCTCAAATTGAGTTTAGCAAAAAGGAAAATTTATTCTGGTGTTGTTATCAAACTAATCTCTGCTTCTGGAAAAGTTTTACGTATTTATTTAGTTCAGGAAAGTTTCTCTGTGCACTTAAGGAAATGCTACTGAGCTCAACTATGCTTACATGTCCAGTGAATCCATTACCTGTTGACAGATAAATAAAAAGAAGGTCAGATAGGCTGCAGTATTGGTCTTAAGTGGTAAAGTCAATATTTGAATTTGATTTTGAAGACAATTTACATATAATTTTAATTTAGCAATTTGAAATAAAATCTGTTTTGTTCTCTGTCATCACAATTTACATTAAATCAGAAAGACATGTTATTCAAGTTCATAAAATAGATTCTTTTGGCAAATGAAGAAAATATAGGAAATGTATATCGTCTATAAAATATGCTCTTAATCACTTGTAGAGACCCCAACCTTAAGATCAATAGTCTGATTTTCTTCTAATTATTCTAGCTAGTAATTGTACCTGTAAACATTATGTCTGAATATTTTCATTTGGCTTTGCCTAAGAAAATACTACTGGTCAATTACACTAATAGTGGATGTACAGAATGGGTCCTTATATTTTAATTTCAGTTGAAGATAGACAATTTTGTTTTTATGGACTTTTATAAATAAATAAACACACTTGAAATGATCTTAAATTTGAAATAATTAATACTATTATAATTTTCATTCATGTATATTCTTTAGCATAGGTTTTTAGCAAGGTTTCCCTTGTTGATATCCTGTAAACTAGGTTTCTGTGATGCTTATTTGAATATCTACCTCCCACAGATATTTCCTGTGAAATTATACATGTGATTGAAAAGTACTTATGAGCTCCCACCTCTTTTACAGAGGCTAGAATGAACATGGCTCAAGTGGTCAGCTTTATTTTGTACTTCCTTTATATCCTTCAAATATGGACCACTTACTTTAAAGTCTTTCCTTTTGGCTAGCTTTCTGCATGTTTTGGCCCGATCCTAGAATAATTACATTTGTTTGGGTAGAATGTATAAAAAAGTCTATCATGGGCTACACAATGACCTGACTGAGTGAAATCCCAGTCTAATGTGGCATTAGTTCAATGGAACTGATTAGTATACTTTCATTGTTAGCATGCATGTATTCCTAGATATTTATTCTTGTCTCTCTATTCGCAATTCATCTCCTCAAAGAAGTGGCTCTTTCCCCTGCCTTTTATTTCTCATGATGTCTAGGATAAAGCTTTATCCCCAAGTCCTGTGAGTTTGGTTAATGAGAGTGAACGCTGGCATCTCTTTGGCAGCTTTGTGGGAATATTAGGGAGTTTGTCTTCCTCCAGGTGAGGAAGACAATCGTTATCATCTATGCTGAAGCAGACAACTCATAACTAAGTTTTATGTTTATTTTATAAAGATAGTGAGGCTGGAATTCAGGGCCTGAGCACTGCCCTTAGCGTTTTTGTTTTTTTTTTCCTTAAGGCAGGCACTCTACAACATACTCCACAGTTCCAAGGCCAATTTTTTGGTAGTTAATTGGAAATGAGTCTCACAGACTTTCCTGGCCAGGCTGGATTCAAACCATAATTCTCAGATCTTGGCCCCTTGAGTAGCTAGTGTTGCAGGCATGAGATATCAACACCAGGATTCAATTAATTTTTGCTTGTGTACATTAATTTTCACAAATGCTGTGAAAAAAATAGTCTAATTGCTAATTTCATAGTCTAGACAAGCCTTTACTCTGGTAAATTAGTTAACATGACACTTTGTCAAGAAAGAAATACTCACCTTCATTGGAAATTTTCTAAAGAAGATAGCTTAATGTACCATAACCATACAGCATGAACATAACATACTTTTTAAATTTGAAGACCAAGGACAAAATGTACTTAAGTCAGAACCTTTGTTAGAAGAAGGCAGCAAATGAAACACATACACAAGTGGCGTTTATTAAAAAAAAGCGACACAAGTACATCCAGAACAAACTTTGACAGACCCTTAATTTCTTCTTGGTTCACTCTGTATGAAATAAAAGCGGACGAAGGAGTGTCTCTTAACTTTGAACACTTGGGAACAGAAAAGAGCATCTGCCCCAAAATCCTGTCTCCCTCCCATCTGACTGATCTCTAGCCCACTTTCCTGCTTTTGAATCCACCCTTTCCTCTGTCCCCTTCCTTTCAGAGACAGTCTAGGTGTCTCTTCAACTCGTTTGTAGTTCTTTCTTTAGTCACTCATATCCTTAACAGCTTCCATATGTGTGCAAGCCTTTAGTCAAATAGCTCTCCTTTGTTTTACTGTTTACTCCAAGTTTTCTTCTTTTGAAAATATCCCTAATAGATGGTCAGGCCTTCCTCAGGGTGAACACTATGTGCTTACACTTGGAAATAGTGTTAAGTTGTCACTATGTTTGGAGGACTTTGTTTATATAGTTGAATGATTTTTCTCCTCTTCTGCATCCTCTCACCCTCAGGGTTTTGTTTTTTTTTGAAGGATTTATTACAGCCTATCTATCCTGGGAGGTAGAACAGTATTAAAACAAAAGGCTCTTTTGGTATTTACCTCACACTGTCTGGATATTCTGTCTTACAACCCAGGAATAACAAACAAGTTTATATTAGGTCTCAATTTCAATAATTGCTTTTATTGAAATAATCTTTGCTTCCAATAAGCTTCCAATATAATTATATCCTATTTAACATGGTTGTGCTTTCACAGTGACACTAATTCATTTCATATGCTTATGCTAAATTAGTGATATTGTTTGACGAAGTCATCCTGTATTGCCCTAGTTCTTCAGATTTTGATTGATTTCTTTCCACATTGTTAGCCCCTACCATAGGATGTTGATATTATTGGTAAAATGCCAAGTTCTTGTTTCTGTTATATTAAATAATCTTTTTCATTATTTATTTGGGATGTTTGCCTGATAAATGTCACAAAAGTGCACTCACTCATGAATGAAAATTGTGTCTAGCCCTACCCTTGTGATTTATGTTTATTTTCTCTTTACACAGCTTTCATTTGATCACTGGGCTTTCTTTTAACCAGTTATTCTTTAACTTGACTGTGAGTCTGTAAGAGCCACACATACCTAGTGCTTTATTCGAACCCCTGAAAAATAATTTAATTGTGAATTACTCTCCTTGCCAACCAAGTTATGTCTTTAAATACATTGAGTTAAGCCATTTGAGTTAAACACACATTGAAGCTGAAGAACTTTTCTTATCTGGTATCTGTATTAAATGCTGGCCTTTAAGTTGTTTCTTTAACCAGCTGTTAAACGAAGGACCAGTCTGAAGTGTTTTCCCTCAGCTCTCACCTTCCCTAACTATGAACTTGCATTACTTCTTCCTTATGATTTCTGTGTCAAATACATATTGTTTGGACAGCACACAAAACCCACCATTCCATTTGCCACTATATTTCCTAAAAATAGCATCTCATTGCTGGAGTAAAACCTATCTTTTATGTGACTTGGCCCAGTGGTAAACATGTTCCCTCACCCCTTGCTAATTTCAACTTATAACATTCAAATGCCTTACACGATCCTCAAATTCCTTCTTCCAAGAAGCCGTGCTCACTCAGCTTGGACACGGCAAAGACTCTTCTCCAGTGTTTCTGGTCTTCAGTGCTGTTCTTCCCATTAGAGTGCTAACCCCTATGGGTTTGGCTTCCTAACAAGGAACATTCTGAGACAGGAATTAACCTCTATCTTTATTATTCTAGCACCTAGTAGAGTAGTTTCCACAGGATAGATACTGAGTACATATTTTTAATGAACAAATGATAAAATACATTCATTATACTCCCTTTTAAAGATTACATTGAGCATATTATGTCTTTTGGTTAAATCTCCTGTGACCTATATCATTTGTCTAAATTAAAACTGTTTACAGTTGCACTCATATAAAAAAAAAAACCATCAAAACAGAATAGGTAAGTTTTCAAACATAGCAAATTTTTTCTTTTAATCCCCTCAAAAGGGATCATGTATGTGCAAGGTTCTGAGTTCCATTCTAGCAACACACACACACACACACACACACACACACACACACACACACACACACACACACACACACACCATAACAATGACATATAGCAAGCTTGTGAAAGGTATTACGGCAAAGAAAAACAGATGTTTCTACTAGAAATGATAACAATTAGATCCACTGTTGTCATAGGAATAAGTTTGTCATAAACTTTGGAAGTTAAAAATGGGAAAGGCAATTCCAGCTTCCATCACTGGTGCATGTTTGAGTCATATCAGAGCAGCTTTTCTGTGGAGATTTGAGAAAAAACAATTACGCAGAAATTTGAAGAGAATGTTCCTTCCCCAAAAAGGCATAGATTCCGCGTGTTTCCTGAAGAAAAATGACTTTTAAAGACTATTTGTATTTAGTATATAGTAAAACAAGCCAAAGAAATATCACATAAGAGCTCTCAGCGCATTTCACATGTTTTCACTGGCTTGACCAAGGGTGAGTGGGTGGTCACTGTCGCTCCAAGTGGTGTAAGGTCAAACTGTAGATTCCAGGGGATTTAAATCTATTACCATCACCATCTTACACCCTCCTTTTTTGACATCCGGGAATCAAATTCTCACAGTAGGAACCCTCCACTATCTCCATGGCTCTTTTCACCCCTTCGGTGAGCACCTCACCCTGCCCCTCAGTACTGTCTGTCAAAGCTCTACTAGTCTTGAGAATTAGTGGCTTCTCCTTTCCTTAATTCCTGCTCTCCCTTCCTTTTGTTTTGCAAAATAGTCTCAACTTCAGTATTTTAGAAAAGACTTTTTACATCCCCTTCACTTTTTTAAAATTTAAGTTAATTTAATTTTTTTGGTATTGGTCCTGGTATTTGAACCCAGGGCCTGGGCCCTGTCTCTGAGCTCTTTTGACCAAGGCAAGCACTCTGCCATTAGAGCTACACCTCCATTTCTGGCTTTTTGCAGGTTAATTGGAGATAAGAATCTCATGGACTTTGGCCTCCATCCTCAGATCTCAGCCTCCTGAGTGGCTAGGATGACCAGTGTGAGCCACTGGCTTCCATTCCCTTCATGTTTTTTCCCTTAAGTCATTTCTGCTTTGTCAGTGCTGACTGGTGACCCGGCAAGGCTGATGGCTTCTCCATTTCCTAGGAAGTACGAACTTCCTTCGTCACACTTTAGTCGATCCTTAGAAATTAGGGCCTCCCTCTCTGTATCTGTCTGAGTCTAGCTAGGAAGTTGTAGGGCAAGTTACTGACTCATAGACAAACAAATGTCATACCCTCTAATAAGCAAATCATCTTGTACCTTAGCAGTTGAAATATGAACTACAAAAGCCTAAACAACAGAATTTTTCTAATACTCTCCTACCCGACACTCTCTTCAATTTATCAGAGCCAATGCACAAGAATGACCCAACTTGTGTGGGTTCAACTTTAAGTCCAGAGACCTTTATGTTTTTTATCCTTCTGTCAAGCAGTATATTGTGAGAGAAGCCAGCTTTGAAAAACATAGGAAGAATAAAGAACGAGCCCAGAACCCAGCAAGAGGCACTTAAAAGGGGTGGGGGTGGGGAGTTACAGATCACAGGCTGTAAACCACTATTTTTTTCCCCCCACAGGAAATGTATCATTATTGCTCTATCAGAAACACAAAAGTCTCTATCCTCCTTTCTCTCCCAGATGTCCTGGACTTTGAAAAGAGAGTTTCGAATATTAACTAATTCTGGTGCTCTTTAGCCCTGTTTATAAGCGTCTGCTCAGTTGAAAGGATTGCTCATGATTTGGCAGAGAGCATTGCAAAACAAAACCCTCACATATTAAATAGTAGAGAGAATCTTAAATATTGAGAGGATGGATATGTCAGTTACCCTGATGTGAACACTGATGGTAAATCTGTATTAAAAGGTCACATTGTGCCCTATTAACATAGATAACCAATATGTGCCAATAAAAATATATTTTACAATGTCTCTCCCTTCTCCAAAAGAATCCTTAAGTTTTACATTTTTAACCTACAAACCTTACAAGACTTCTAACAAAATAGTTGCAGATGTTGTAGCTATAACATGCTTTTAGCTCCAAGCCAAATGCCACTCCTCTGAGAACAAGTCACACTGAATATTAATATTAATTTAATTATGGTAAGCTTCACAGATTTCATTATATTAACCTAAAAGCCAAGAAAAGCATATGTTCTTGCCTGATCCTTTAACTCATTACTCACGATAACGAGGTTTTACAGATTCCTTTCTACCAAAGACCACTGTGATATTAGTGAAAGTTTTTACTTTCTTGTGCTGCAATGTGATTGGATTTCAAATCAAAACCTGGATCTTTTGTAGCTGCATGAGAAATATTAGAAGTCACAAAGGGGTCATTGTAAACACAAAATCCTTCCTTCCCTCTGGCTTTTTGCAGTTCAGATGGCAAATGGTAGGTAGCATGGTCGCAAGAAATACTTACTTACCTAAAGACAAGATTATCCTGGAAGGGGTGGGAAAAACAAAAAGGAAAAAAAAATAGATAGATGGATAGATAGATAGATACATGGATGGATAGATAGATAGATAGATAGATAGATAGAAGACTTATCAGTACGGTAGTTCCCTTTTGGAGATGTATTATTGACAGTGCTTTAGGAAACTTTAGAATCATATCCAGATGGTGACATTTAACTGCTAATTAGTGTAAGTCAATGCCTAACCATGGAAAAGGGAAAAAATGTTGAATGGGTTTTGGCACTTGGTCATTGCATTTGGATCGTTACTATTTCATGACTGAAGGAAGACCTGTGAGAACCAACTTGGGGTTGAGGAGCCTACTGGCACCAGTCATTGAATGGTTTAAATACAAGTTGCTCTGTGGCCTCTGCCTGGGTCCCCCTGTCTCATAGTGGGAGCAACTCACATCCCTCTGAAAATTCTGTGGATAATTACAGCTTTGTAGGCCAGTGAGCTCACACTATTACACAAGATTAGCGCTGTTCTCCAGTGGCCAGATTGTCTCTCCTGCACAGCGCTTTGGCAGCTAGGAAAATAACGGGCATGTTGCCACTTTAACAACTATCAGGAGACCCCAAGTTAGTTTTTCTTCCCTTCAGCATATTCATGTTTGGTAGAATCCAACTGCAGGCTGCCAGGGTAAGAGTAGTGACACCAAAACAAATGTCTCTTTCTCCTTTGAAACAAAGCTGCTCTTTTCTGTTCAGTTGTGGGCCAATGAATTACCCTGTTCAACTTAAAAGACAACAGCAAAACCATAGCCTCCCGTAAAACATAAATAAATGACGACCTAGACTAAGGAGCAGCAAAGGGTCCACCTACCTCACTGGGAAGTCATTTGCCCTGAACAAGTTAAATTAAACAAAGTTAAATGTACCCCCACAGCCTCCAAACAAATGCCTATTGTGTACCCTAAGCCATCCAGGGAGAAAAGTCATTTCAAAGGTACCGAAAGTTTTGATTTCTGTAATAAGTAGTCTAAATAGCTTTTTTCATTTGACTCACATTCTGAAATGCAGGAGCTGATCCGGACTGGTTATGCTGAGTTCATTAGTTAGTGAACCCCTCTGGTTTCTTATCATTGTGGGGTTCCAGGCAGGTACCCATCCTGTTGGGGAAGTGTTTTCTATTTGGAATTCGCTTTCATTCTTTCACGGTAATCTTGTTGTTCTTGGCATGGGCTTGTATTTGGATTTAATTTGTAGCTCTGGGAGTTCAGCAGCGGTGCTCTGGCTCCCAGGTGGTGAAAGGAGTTTGCACACTGAAAAGTTAGCTTTTAGTACAGGTGTCATGTTTTCTAGATAAGGTTTTCTCCTGAAAGCCAACTAGCTGTCATTCACATGGCAGACATTTGTGTGCATGGCCGCTTACTTCAGATGAGTAATGCTCCAAACTTGACTTTGCTTCTGATGAAACTCACCATGAATATCAGATTATCATCAGATAATATTAAAATGAAAATAGAAAATAATAAACCATTGCGGAGGTGTGTTTTAGTCAGAAAATTTATATTATAGTTTCAATGGCCAGCAAGGTTTTTTTTTAGTTTAATAAGGAAATTTTTTAAATTATATTTTTATTCTCTTTAAGTAGTTGTACAAAGGAGTAAACATTCACCAACTCAGTTATAAGTACACAAGGTGTCTTGATTGATGTCACCCCTTTCAGTAAAGGAATTTATTTTTTTTTTAATTTTATTTTATTATATTTGAGAACATACTGTACAGAGGGGCTACAATTACATGGGCAGGATAATGCATACATTTCTTACCAAGCATTGCAGCCTCCTCCTTTGTTTACCCTTCACCTCCCTTCCCACCCTCCCCCCTTCCCCCCACCCAATCAAACCCCCCCTCCCCCCCCCACTCCGACATTGTAAAGCTGGTTTTGACATGACATTTTGTACTTCTCATTGTTGCAACAGGTCCACCTGAATCCTTAATCGACTTGTTTGTCCCCGTCTCCTCCACATGTTATACTGACATCAAATATAGTGAAAGCTGGGGTTACACTGTGGGGGAGGGACATACAAAGCAACAAAGAAATAATCTTATAAATGCGTTAGAAACACATGCATGAAAGAAACAAAAACATTAAAATACATATTTGAGGGTTCGTTTTCCTAACTCAGTAAAGGAATTTAAAACAAGTTGAAAAATACTGTTTAAAGTCTTTTAGCAGATTCTTTCTCTCACAAAACTAGGGGACACATCCCAGAGAATCCTCTAATCATTTTGCCACCTGGACTTAATTATGATTGTTTAAAGGTAATCCCCAATTCTATTTTTTTTTTTTCCAAGCAAGTATAATACCACACTGGTGGATGTATACTGCCACCTAGTGGTCATTGTATATCTGTGTTTCAAAACTAAGCATTCCACTGCCCCAGACCTAGGCAAGAATTATAGTCTCTTTGAACTGTAGTTTCGAATAGTGTAGAAATTCTCGTACTGATTGCCTGATTATTGTAAACCTACATGTTAAATGTAGAACGAGATGATTTTTCAAATATAGCATGAAGATAATACACGTGGTCACATGCTTAGGAAAATCTTAGCAAGTAAGGTAAATACTAAGACTAATCTTTTCTGACTCTTTATACACAGTAAGGGAACCCAACACAAAGTTTTCCTTGGCTAGTTTCCTTGGCGGTTGAAACTAGAGGATTTTGCGGTTTTGTGGATTAAATTAGCAGTGCAGAGAGAGAGAGATGGTAGATCAAGAGCGATGAGTGGATTGTTTGGGGGGGGGGGATGTAATCTAAATCATAGTTTAAAGTTTAGTAAATTCTCCAACAACTATAATAATGCATACTGTCACCCACACGTAGGACGCCCATGGGCAAAATGTCAAAAATTACTTGGATCAATGGAATACATGTAATTGTTTAAAATGGGTTTAGCAAAATCATAATACTTCTAAAACACACTTTTCAAATGATTGTTCAACATAATGAAAGTTGCAGTAAATTTTAAGGACTTAAAGATGGATACCTGAGTATAAGCTGAAAAACTAGAGCTCAGTATTTGGATAGAGAGACATAGTAGGTTTTTGGCAGCTGCATATTCATTATGTCAATGCCAGTTATACATGAGAGATCCGAAGCACAAATCTGAACTGTGCCAATGTCTGGCTAGTATTTAAGAACTGTTTGATTAACGCTCAAGTTTATATAACAGACAACTCAGTATTATCATCTCAAGGGCTCTATTGCTGTCAACCCTGACTACCATTTTTGGTTTGTATATTTTTGACAGAAACTCATCTAATACATGAATCTGTGAATATGGACATCCTCAAATGTCTTAAATATATTTGTATATAATGCCAAGAAATGCCCATACTTGTACTATCTATATGGAAGTGTATGCATATGTGTATGTGTGGGGTAGTAGATCTTAAATTTATGACTCACCTAAAGATAAGATTTAATTCAACCTGCATTCGACAATTTGTCTTTGCTTTTATTTATACTACGTAATTTAGAAGAGAGGGAAAGACACCAAAATCTGCAGAGTGCCTGGCACTTTGAGGAAACTAGCATTCTGTGATTTTCTTTGTAAATATTTGACCAAGTTGAGAACGTATCTCGGTAGAAAGAATGTAAATGGGTTCAGAATTCTGAAGGACTTGCAACCAAACAGGTACTTTTGAAAACGACTCAGTCTTAGGATGATGGCTAAAGCATTAAGATGATGGACTCTTCCATTGCTTTGTTTACTTGTTTGTTTTTGGACCAGTTGAGTTTATTTAAACCATGCCTCAACCCCTTTGTGCTTTGGCTGTTTTTAGAATAGGGTTTCATTTTTATGCCTTCGCTGGCCTCAAATAAGATCTTCCTTTTCTCATTTCCATCATAGCCCTGGTGATTGGTATGTGCCACCGTTCCTAGCTTTCATTGATTGAGGTGGGGAGGAGGGGGGGGTGGGGCTCGAAAACTGTGCTGGGATTGTCCATTAACCATAATCTCCTGATCTCTGCTAGGATTACAGGGTTTAAAATGGTGTTTTAAAATCAAGATTCCTGAATGTTCTGAGAATCTTTGCTCTTGTGTGCTCAGAGCTTTGCTTTTCAAACTGACATTTTCTCTTAAAGGCTTCTTTCAAAATCTTGGTATAGAAAAACAAATGCTCTTTTGGAATGTTGTAGGGAGGTGTTGGAGTAAGTCATTCAGATCAAGAACACTTCACATCAGCCTGGCATGCTCTCTACCTCTCTACTTCCTCATAGCTGGATTCCCTTCTCTAGTATCTCCTAAGGATGAGCTGGGTGGGGTGTATCTGGCACAATAGTAACTAATGCCACCTGACCTTCTACTGAAAGCAATGCTCAAAGGTAAAGCAAAGCAAACTCCCCTCTTGTTTTTAAGGAAGAAAAGCTCCTGCTTGTTTCTAAGTCTTGAATGTATTCAGAATATACACTAATAAACCTGAGCAGAAAGTTAGTTACCATCCTTAGAATAAGGAAACTGGAATTAATCACCGCTTATCATCAGTGCCTTTAGTTCCTGATGCGATTCTTGTTATCTGCTGTGATTGTGCGGCCCTGGGTTGTGGCCATCTAGATGGTTTCTTTGAAAGATTATTGGAACTTCTGGGATTTATAACATCAAATACACACCTTGAACTGATGTAAAGTCACTTGGATTTAGTAGATTATTGAAGACTTTCAAAAGCAGAGGCTGCTCCCATTCAACACGACTCACCCCCAGTCTGGTGACTGAATAAAAGGAGAACTGCTAAGAGAAATCCCATTCTCTCAGTGAGAAAAATTAGTCCAGTTCCTATAAGAGCCGAGGTCATTCTCCCAGGGTTCAGGATGTTTGGCAGACTAAGAAGTCATGTGCAAAAAAGTCACAGGAGTCTTCTCTTTTATGTCAATGTGTGTGAGAAATGAATTATAGACAATAATGATACTTTGGAACAAAATAATCTGAGCAATTATAAGTTCAGAGGACTTTGATGAATAACTTGGGCCTGCTACAAGATAGTTTTTCCCTCCCTTCACCATTAAAATTGGGTTAGAATGAGCGCTATGGTTTGTGAAGACAATTTTCATGTGAGAGAAACTTTTATTATTTGTTGGATTTTGTTCAGAATTTTGGAATCATTTTAGTATTTTGGCATCTGAAGTGCTTCAATCCAGTTGGGGATAAAAGGGGAAAACAATAAAAAAAAAAAAGTGACTGCGTTCAATTTAAGTGAAATACTTTCCCTTTTGGGCACTTTTTTTAGGAATATGGAGAGCTAGTCATTTAATTGGAACTCTTAAAGTAACTTAATCACAAAATATACAGCTTTAGGAAGTTTTATACTAAGTAGGAATAATTATCTCTTAATAAAATGCAAGAAAAATTTACATCTGACTTGGTTTTCTCCTACATGAAGCATTTGAGTTTTTGTCATAATTTTCTCTACCATCAGAAAAGATGAAGTTACAAAATGATATCGGGTGCCCTTTCAGGAAATCCACTTTTTGTGTTTCAACTCTTATCCATGGGGAGGTGACAGGAGCTCAGGGTGGAAGGGGGAAACACAAGTATTTGAGGCATAAACACACAGAGACACAACCAACCATCCAACAATTGTTTGTTTTCACCTCACAGGTTTTGTTTTTTTTTTTGTCAAAGGTTTGAAAATGAGTTTTCTCAACCTATGACTGGTTTGTAGAATAATTACTAGTCTGCTCTTTCAATCCTATATATAGGTCAATTCAGAATAGTTAATACAAAAACTAGGATGTAAGTCAATGGTAAAGCTGTTGACCAGCATGTACAAAATCTTGGGTTCAATTCCCAGCACCACTAGAAAAATATCATAACACAGAATGGATCATCCAAGACTACATAATGAGTCCAAGGCCAGACTGAGCTATGTAGTGAGAACCTGTCTCAAAAACAAAATGAACAAATAAAAAATTAGAGTTGACTACCCAACATGTTTGCTCAGAATTCTGAATAAGGAAAAGAAATATCCAGAGACAAGTGATATGATTTACACTGCTCATTTCAAAATGCCATATTTCTTTATGTCAGCAACACTGTAGGTGAGAGAGGATTTATCACAGTCCTCTAACTCCTAATTAATTCCTGAAAAGGCATTGATTCCCTACCTTTAACTTTCACGAGAAAATACAATACTGAACCTAAAGTCAAAGGTTTGCTACCGTCTCTATCCCTGTAAGTGGTGTTAAATTAGGCTATAAAAGAATAAAGAAGAAACAAAGAAAGTTGTTGAGAAAACTGGAGTTTCCTTTGCTAAGTCTGTTTGGCAATAACAAAGAGAAAAATCAAAGCATGCAGGCCTAGAAAAATGTGCACAATTGGGCCATCAGAATGAGGTAATTGTGTGGTGTGCCTGGGGGCATTGGATTTTCTTATAAAAACCATGGACTTGAAATTTGGTTCTGCACCATTAAGTCACTGCTCTGCCAAGCAACTATAGGAACATGCCTTTTAAAGGATTGCTTCAAGCCAAATATAATTCTCACCAAAGACAATTAAATCTTTTACCAGAGGTCTGGGCAGTTTAAACCTTGGGAATCACTTCATCAACATAGAAGCTGAGTTTTATTTCAGTGTGAAAATGAGGCAGTCATTGTTCAGATCAGGAGGAAATGTCAACTGAAAAGTACTTGGCAGCCAAGTGAATGGGTCATTGGAAACGATCCCTGTGGAAATCTAGTAACTTAGGAAATCTGTGAGTGCTATCTGATAAATGCATAGATCAGCTTATAATACTAACATTTACTCATTAGAAACTTCATTTGTGTTCTCCTTGGAGAACTTAGAAAATATGTAAACCTATATAGAACAAAAGATTAGCTCACAGTCATTTTCTGTCAGTCAGATAGAGACTTGATACAATCTTACTACATTCTCATTAGGCTTTATTGTTTGGAAAGAGCAGAGTCCAAGACTATGTGTAAATAGGTGTCATTATTTACGTAAAAGTGATGTTTCCATGAGTACTTTACATTTTCTTATATCATTTTCAAAAACTAAATATTTAATGGCTATATACTATTGCATTTCTCAGGTCACCCTGGACATACTATGGGGCCATGCATGCTACTAGAGTGGGTTTTCCCAGAGAACGTCTTGTTTTTTTATGTTATTTTATTGTAAAGATGCTGTACAGAGGGGTTACAGTCACATGAGTAAGGCAATGAGTACATTACTTGTCGATCATTGTTACCCCTTCCTTGTTGTTCCACTATCCCTGCCTCCCCCCCCCCCCCCACTCCTCCTCTCCACCCAAAGTTGTAAAGTTTGTTTCCAGTATACTGGTATACTGTCCTGTGGGGATCCTTGTTACAATGGGTCATCCTGTGTCCTTGTTTCAGCGTTTTGTTTTTCCCCTTCCCCTCCCCAGATTAGACAAATGTATATACAACATGCAGGGTATCAAAATCAAGTACAGTGACAATAGGGATATGCCATAGGGGGAAGAACATACAAAGGAAACAACAAGCAACAACAAAAAATAAAATCATATGGTACATTTAAAACAATGACAATAAAGACAGACCTCTTGTGTCCATATCTTGGGGTTCATTTCACTTAGCATCATCTTATATGGTCATATGTACATGGCTTTTGAGATTAGGTTTTACTCCAGAGAAAATAAAACATCCTATATTCTGATTTTTCTTGTTTGTGGGGATCACTAAGATCATTAGGATCACTAGGGTTAGGCTATTAAACCCTATTAATCCTCAGTTCCTTACCGTTTTGCTGTTTTATCACTCTTTAAGACTTTTTTCTTTGGTGCTGGTCCTGGAGTTTGAGCTCAGGACTTTAACACTGTTCCCTGAGATTCTGTTTCTCAAAGCTAGTGCTCTAACACTTGAGCTACAGTTCCATTTCTGGCCTTTTCTGAGGCGATTTTTGGAGACTGGACTCTTCTGGACTTTCCTGCCCAGGCTGGTTTTAAACCCTAATCCTCAAATCTCAGCTTCCTGAGTAGCTAGGATTACCAGCATGAGCCTCTAGCGCCCAGCTCAGACTTACTTAAAACAGGGATCTCTTGTCTTCTGTATTAATTTTATCATGATCAAGGAGAACTTTAAAGTACAATCAAAGTATTTGAAAGAAAAAGTTTTTCAAACTTGAGACTTTTCCAAAGATTTTTTAAAAAATCTATATCTTTATAATTTTGAAAAATTTTTTAATACTATTTTCTGAGCAGAAGGTTCATATTCTCAGATCTTTTATTGTTACTTTTATTGTTCTTATACTAGAGTTTCTTGGGCCACAAAGTTCCATTTCGTAAATAAAATAATATTACTTTGTAGCTTTTTTTGACCCCAGCATTGAAGACTAAAATTACACAGGAAAACATTTGGTACTAAAAACACTTTATTTAAATATTTATTTCAAATTTTGGAATTAAAAACAATATACTTTTGAATATTAGGTGTTACATATTTTAAAGGGCATAAAAAGGATAGGGTACTGTTGGATATAAGTAAATAGCCATTTTATAATTTCTGTCATGCTCTGAATTTAGAACAATTACCATAATTTAATTTTTCTGTCACTTTATCGTCTCTAAATAAATTTATTTACTCTTCTCAAACTCATCTAAAATTTAATTGAAGGAGAGACTACCAGATCTGTAGGGTCAGAAGACAATCATATTATCTGCTGTCACACAAGTCAGAACCAACATTTTCTCCATTTATAGAAGTTTCTCACCAGTTGCCTTGTCATTGCTAAATACACACACACACACACACACACACACACACACACACACACACACACACACACAACACACACACACACACACCCCCCCCCAGACAGTAGGCAAAGCCTAATAGGAAACTAATAATCAAACAAAGGTAGAGAGATTCTGAAAAAAGAAACATCACATTCCAGGTAGCAAGTCTAGTGAACTGGTCTCTTGTTTATAGCTTAGTATTGTCATCTAATCAGAGTTTTTAAAAAAATGTTTTCATGTTACTTATTCATTGACATGGCAACATTTTAGAAAATAATTATATCAGAGAGCCCTGTATGTTTAACATCTCTGTGCTCTAAATTATTGCCAATTAAACTGAATTCTTATAAGAGATACTACATTGTAAGTAAATCATCCATTACAGATGCTAGATATATGACATTTGACAATGGTGGAAGGCTAAAAGTATTTCTGCTGATACATACAAACAATATAGATATAGAAGGAGCCAGTATTAAAACATTAAAGTAATTATCTGCATACATATTGCACAAAGAGAATTTAACATGTAGTACAATGTATTTTGAAAACTTTTTAAAGTAACAATATGCATAAAATTTTTAACATATTCTTAGTAAAAGAAAATAACTCCTAGATTAGATCACACAACAAAACAATGCATGGTGCAAATAAAAATCACAACTAAAACTAAGTAATTTTGAAATGTTGTATACATAATCATGAATATACATATATCAAGTACAAAAAAAGTTGCCAATAGTTTAAACTTTAAGTCAAACACATAAACTTGGATTTAAGACATTCATATAAAATAGAAAATATTAAGGTATTTTATAGTGGGTCTGATAAGAAATAATAGCTAAAACTTCTATTGCTCTATGATCCAAGTTATTTAAGATTCTATGTGCACATGTGGTCTAGCAAACCACATGATAGACAAGAATAAGAACATGATTTTTTTCACTGCATCAATGTTAATATAGATAATGATATCATGACATTTCTTGAATTGAGGATTGACTCTATATTCAGAAATATAGAAAAAGAGAAAAATTTCTCAAATATGTAAAGAATAGATGGATAAAAATCAAGAGTAGGTATTTGAAACAAAGACTGAATTACAGTATTTTCCACTCATCATTTAACAGTCTTTACCATGAAAATAATTTCAGCTATGCAGTCTATCAAAAACTGTTGGGTTTATTCTAAGTAGTTTGTGATTGTTGCTGTTACAGTAGCCTTTGACTGTCAAATTTTCATGCTGCTCCATTTTTGTAGCAATATGAAAACTGGAGACCCAACCAGCCAGACAGCTTCTTTTCTGCTGGAGAAGATTGCGTTGTAATCATTTGGCACGAGAATGGCCAGTGGAATGATGTTCCCTGCAATTACCATCTCACCTACACTTGCAAGAAAGGAACAGGTAAGGATTACTCCATTAATACTGTATACTTATCCTGCATGTGAGTTAGCAGTAGCATTCAAGAAGAATAACCTTCATTCTTTGATACAAACTGGATATGTCATGTCCTTTCTTGTTGCTCTGGAACAGCATACATTTTCAATACAATTTAAAGGTTTGGTTTCAGTAATCACCTGGGATTTCAAGTGTTAAAGATAAAAATATGACATTTATACAGGTAAACTACCTGGCAGTATCATCACAAACATTTCCTTGCAAGCTTAGTTACGCTTATAAACCACAGAACAAGAGTGGCATCCCCATGTCTGTAGTCCAAGGAATAATAAAGACATTTGTAAAAGAATTTCTATGACGAGAATAGTTTGGTTAACATTAAACAGAAAAAAATGTAGATAGTTACTTTCTGTATCTACATTGTGTTTATCATTGGTTAATACATTTCAGTTTCTAAAGCATTTCATATAGACTTCTTCCCTAAAAGTATTAACACCATTTTTTGATAATGATATTAAAGCATGAATATCTAGTCCCTGACCAATACTCTTAGCTACCTCAAATAAGAAGACAAAGGACAACTTCCAAACATAAAACCCACTTGATTTGTCTTTGATTATAAAAGAGTAAAATCGAAAATACAGACTTTGTAAGTACTGTAGGACAGATTTAAACATCAAAAATAAATTCTAGTGGGAGAAAGACAACACTAAGATACACAAAGCCATAGTCTCAGAAGAATTTCAGCTACTCTCATGGCTATTCTGGTCGACTCTCATTAAAGAACTTTCTCTCACTACACTGTCTATAGAAGAAGCTTTCCTGACTGTGTGCCTTTCTTCTATCACGGAAATGGTAAAAATAGCAAATCAAGTATTTGCTGTTTTCCTTTTTCTGGTATAAGAAGTGTTTAATAAACTGTTTGTCTTTATCCCAATGTTTTGTTTGCCTTCTTAGATCTCCTGGAGTGGTCCTGGAGTCATGCTTCTCTGTTTTTGGTCTAAACACTTATGTTCTCTATGTTATTTTTTTCCTATAGTAGAGTTTCTCAGGAACAGCTCTATTGACATTTGGAGCCCGATAATTCTTCATTGTGGGAGGCATTGGAGAAGGTTGAGCACCATTCCTGCCTTCTATGAGCTGAATGCCAGTAGCACCCTCCCCCTCTTCATATTCCCTCTGCATTGTGGTAACCCAAGGTGTCTCTAGATGTGGTCAAATGGCTCAGGGGAGGGATGCAGGGTTGAATAGCTCCAGGCTTAGCACTCTAGCCCTATAGCTGAAAGAGTTTCCCCATCAGAGCATTATGCTCTATGTTTGTCAATGGGAAATGAGTTTGATTAAATTGGCTCTATTTGCATCGAAGGAGAATAAACTATTCTCTATCTTTCCATTGTTGTACAATGCAATTTTTTTTATCAATGCTCTGAGAAATTTTATAGATCATGGTAGTTTTTTAAAAATATTTTTCCTACTTTAAAATAAAATATTAACTACTTGGAATGAAGGATTTAAATATAGAAAACAGGTATATTTTAAAAAGATGAACATCTCAATACAGTTATTATTTCTTCAAAATATGTTATATATTCTTGCTAGACTGCATTCCCATTTTTCTCCAATTCCCACTGTAGATAATGACCTAATTGCCTTACTTTTCCGTTTAATGTTATCACACATGCTTATATCCTTAAATGATAAATGACTTAGTTTTGCAGAGTCTTGAACTTTATATAAGAGGAATTAAATTGTCTACATTCTGTACCTTGTCTTACTGTTCAGCATTGTGCCTGTGATATTTACCTAGGCCAATACATGTAGCTGCATTGTCTTTTCTTTTGTTTCTGTATGCATTTATTGTATGGTTTTCTAACTTGTTGTCAGTTTCCTTGACAGTGGACACTTGGGCAATAGTGTTTTTACCATTATAAATATATAAATAATTTTCTATGAGCATCTTTATACATTTTTTCATTAGTCTTTTGGGAGACTCTGTAGGATACAATTCCAAGAGTGAAATAATTGAGTCAAAAAAACATATGTATTATCATTTTTACTAGTTAATGCCAAATTATTTTCCAATGCAGTGTCACCAATTCACATACCCACTAGCAATGTGCGACAGGCCCTGTAGGTCTATATTTTCTACACTATTTGATATCATTGGATGTGGAAATTTTTTCCAATGTGGTGGGTATAAAATGGTATCCCCGGGGTCTAACTTGAATTTTCTTGGATGCTTTGCACCGAATATCTTTTCATACACTTATAAATTATTTATAGTACTTCTTTCATAAAGTTTTACCCATGTTCTCTATTTTTTACTTTTTCTACCTATGTTTTAGACATTGATTTTCAAGAGCTCTTTTTATATTTCTATTACTAATCCCTTGAACATTATATTGATTACAAATGTCTTCTTTCAGTTTGTAGTCTGTTTTTGCCCCTTTTACCTTACAAGAGTTTGATGAGCATAATTCTTAATTTTGTCTGAGTGTTCCTTTAGGGTTTAAACTTTTGTATCTTAAAAATCCATATTACCCTGAATTCATAAAGATATTTGATATTGTTTTCTGAACATTTGTTAGTTTTGCCTTTTATATTCACATATTTAAACCATCTAAAGTTCATGTTCCCTGTATTTTCTGAAGTAGAGAAACAGATATAGTTTTCCGTATTAATACCTAACTCTGCAAGTTTTATATGCCCTTGTCCCTGCTATTACATGTTTTTGTCAAATATCAAGCATATGTATGTGGATCTATTTCTCATCTATGTTCTTTTTTTTGTTAATGCCATACTCACTGAATTATTTTAGCCTTTTTAATAGTCTTCATACATACATACTTTAAAAAAACCATACAATTCTCATATTCGAATGATAAAACAAGCAATTTATTGGCCCAGCACTGATTCATATATAGTGAATTATGTAATTGATCTCTTCAAACCTTGTATTGCTTTGGTCTCATTCTATGGGATCCTTATTAGTATCTGGATCTCAATGTAGGTTTTCTATATCATAATAAAAAACAGCGTGTCAGTATCTAGATTGGAGTCAGCAAAAGTTAATTAAAGGAAATAAGTATTTGAGTTAAACCTAAGTTTGTTATTGTAAAATACTGTGATTGTAAACAGATTTCTATATATGTCAATAAATGTGTCAGTTGTAAACTTTCAACATTAGGTTTGACACTGAAACATTCGAGTACTGAGATGACTGCCATACCGAGGTAGTCATCATACCTCTGTGTGTAATTTCAGGAGATCATATGGCATATTCTGCTGGGCTTGTGGTAGCAAAATCATAAAACTTTGAAATGCCATAATGGGAGAATTATATTTACATTGTTACATTCCAATTAGAGATGTAGAGCAAAACCAATAAATATATATTAATGAAGCAATAAAAAATGGAGACAAGAATGCTATTCACTTCCCTGTCTCTATAAAGGAGATAGAAAAAAGTAAGTAAGACTAGACAATATTTTATTTACACTTAGGTATGTATGTCCGTGTTTTAAAACTGAGATATTACAACTTGGAAGTTTTTTTTCTTTACAAGGAAATGGTGATAATAGCTAATGGTTACAAATCTATTATTACCCTAACCAGCACTGCATAATAAATAAAAATTGGGAGATGATGATGAAACCAAGGTCCATGTTGTAAGATAAATAATTTTTAATTTAGAAATTTGCTAGAATAGTAGTCTTTCTAAATGAATAGATGAATTTGTGACCTTTAGTTTTTTAGTGAGAACACATTTCAATGGAATGATCTCATATCCAAACTACACCCAGGGAATCAACTTATTTATTTTGAACAATTTCAATTTTTTAGTTCTAGATTATTGTCTTTTATGAAGGTATGAAGTTTGGTGGGGGAGAGACACAGAGAGAGAGAGAGAGTGAGACAGAGAGAGAGAGAGACAGATAGACACAGAGAGACAGAGAGAGACACAGAGAGAGACACAGAGAGAGAGTCAGAGTCAGAGACAGAGACACACAGAGAAAGAGTCAGGCTCATACTAGTTGAAATACTTATTTGATTTGGAAATAACCCAATTTGCTTTTCTTTAGTTGCTTGTGGCCAGCCCCCTGTTGTAGAAAATGCCAAGACCTTTGGAAAGATGAAGCCCCGTTATGAAATCAACTCCTTGATTAGATACCACTGCAAAGATGGTTTTATTCAACGCCACCTTCCCACTATCCGATGCCTAGGAAATGGAAGATGGGCAATGCCTAAAATAACCTGCATGAACCGTAAGTGGTCTTTTAGAAAGAATGGACAGCCGTGCTATAGAAACTTCTAGACATCCTCATTTTACCGCTACAGTATTGGTAGTTTAGGGTATGGAGCAAGTAATATTGTTGTGTTTTCTTTCTTTTTTTCTTTCCTTCCATGTAGCATCTGCATACCAAAGGACTTATTCTAAGAAATACTTAAAAAATTCCTCATCAGCCCAGGACAATTCAATAAATACAACAAAACACGATCATCGTTGGAGCCGGAGGTGGCAGGAGTCAAGGCGCTGATCCTTTACATGGCGAACATGTGTTTTCATCATTACAGCCAAAGTCCTAACTTCTTGTGCCTTTCTTATCACCTCGAGAAGTATTATCAGTTGCTTTGGATTTTTGGATCACCGTCCAGTCGTTTTGGGTGGCTGTGCCCCCAAGATGAACGTATTGACACTCAAAAAGAAAGTGAACAAAAAGGAAAGGGAAAGAGGGCAGAAAAGACCATTTCCAGCCTACCTAATTTCTTTAGCTTTCTGTTTGTCTCCAGTGCAGAACATTTCATCACATATACCAGCCTTCTGTACTATTTAAAAAGCTTAATTCCAGCACCGATGGCCATGTAAATAAGATGATTTAATGTTGATTTTTTTTTAAATCCTGTATATAAAATAAAAAAAGATCACACTGAGTTTGGGCATATTTAATGATGATTAGGGAGCGTTTGAGGTCTTTAATCATTGGTTTGGCTGCTTTCATATAGTTTATTTAGGCTGGAAATGGTTTGATTTGCTCGTTTTGTGTGTCAGCAAGACTGAGGATGCTTTTCCTGGACAACTAGCAAACAAGCGTTTGTAGGTCACTGCACCTGCCTCAGCCAGGGGGCCGGGCACGTCCCCAGGATGCGGAATCCTGCTTAATGAGGCCCCGATGGATATAGGGACTCCAAAGTGGAACTCTTCTTGGCTGCATTTCTTTCCCTTCACCTACAAGAAAGGCCTGATGGAGGACTTTTCTATGACCGGGAGCAATTTTTAGGGGTCGAAGTGCTAATTATTAACTCAACCAGGTCTACTTTTTAATGGCATTCATAACACTAACTCTTGTAAAGTTTCAGCTCAAGGCATTTCAAATGGATAGAGACCAAGGGCTCATGGAGGGTGGGGGATTGTTAAAACAACAACACACACGTTAAAAAAAAAACCCTGAAATTTTGTATATATAACCATTTTAATCTTTTATAAAGTTTTGAATGTTCATGTGTGAATGCTGCAGCTGTGAAGCATACATAAATAAATGAAGTAAGCCATACAGATTTAATTTATTGGATGTTATTTTCCCCAAGACCTGAAAATTGATATGGTATGCTACAAGTTTTTGTTTTTTTTTTAAAACTGTAAACTTTTATACTTACCCAGTTTAGAACCATATAATTTAGGTACTCTGTCCCTGATTAAAAAATGTGATGGTTAGACTGCATCAAGTGTTTAAAATGAAGAGTGAAAAAGTGTATAGCTTTCCGCAAGTGATGTTTGCCCATTCTAAGCAAGAGCTTATTTGTAGAAATAGTGCGGACATTTCTTCCTTTTAGGTGAAGTATGTATTTTAGAACTTATGCTGACCTCTTTCAACTCTATTTTCTCCCTGCTTTTGGAATAAAGTGACTGTTAAAGATGATTTTGAATCCTTAGCCACTTAATTTTTTAAAGTACAAAAAAAATAATAGAACTAAGACATTTAGATTCTCCCTGATTCTAGCTAGAGCAACATTAAGAATACCCAACAAACAAAATGCAAACAGAAATGATAGATTTTGGAGAAGATAGAAAAGATTACCCTAATTTAAATATTATAAAAGGCACACAAGTATTGGTAAATCACCTGGCACCTCATAGGTACGTAAAACTTTTATGTGTCTCATGTATCTGCTAGAATACATTTAATTTAAGCCTTTAGAAAGAAAAAAGGAAAATAGAAAAATGAGCAGACTGAGCTTTGTCCAATATTGATTCTTTTCATAAGTCCTCCGTTAGCCGAGAGAATGACTCCAGCTCAATGACACATAGTGTCTAAGCAAATTTTCTTGGTTCTCGTCACCTCTCCAAGGGCTCTGAAGCACAAGAAAACACTGTGCTAACCTATTAGCTTTTAATTTTTCTTTTTTCATTACCATGCACATAATACTTTCTTGTATTTATAACATGTATAGTGTAAAATGTGAATGATCTTTTCTGTGAATGAGAATCTAAAAATCTTTGTAACTTTTTATATCTGCTTTTGTTTCACCAAAGAAACCTAAAATCTTTCTTTTACGACATTGTGACTTGTCTGGTTATTTACAAGTTTAAATCCTAATATGTGCCAACATTTTTATATTGTGGTTCCATCACAGTGTTTCAATGATACAACTTTATGGCTAGTTAACATACCTGCAAAAACTGAGATAGCAATTCTGAGAGCACTGTCATTCATATACTAGCCTTAGTTTCCAATCTGTAAAAATAAGGGCTGCTGGGCACCAGTGGCTCACACCTATAATCCTAGCAACTCAGGAGGCTGAGATCTGAGAATCACGGTTCAAAGCCAGCCAGGGCAGGAAAGTCCATGAGACTCTTATCTCCAATAAACCACTAGAAAACCAGAAGTGGTGCTGTGGCTCAAGCGGTAGAGCTCTCACCTTAAGCTGAAGAGTGCAAGGACAGCGCCCAAGCCCAGAGTTCAAGTCCCACGACTGACAAAAAAAGAAAAAGAAAAAGAAAAGAAAAATAAGGGCTAAGGAAGCGACAATCCAGATTAGAGACTGCTTCTTGAGAACCAGGTCATGTGTTTGGCATGCATCTCAATCAGGCTTAAGAAATGTGGGCTATTGTGGTCTGCATAGAGAGCCCAAGTTGTGTACAGGAAGTTAGCATGTGGTAGAATCCTGAGTGATATTCTCAAGAAAGATGTAAAATACATTTAGGAGGATACCTCGCTGGCTAGATGATCATATCTAACTATCAGATGATGTCAAAAACAGTCAGCTTCCATCCATTCAGCTATACAAAGGACTTACTGTGTGTTAACACTGTACTTGACCCTGAACATTTAACAGTGAATGAACTAGGCAGGTGTCTCTCCACAAAAGAGGTTTTTGCTGAATTTATCCTATGGAAAGATCAAAGGCCTCAATACAACTTCCAATACTTAATCTGGAAGAATCATTAATTATAGTTTGTGCAGCTATACATAGCACAAAGGTGAGGTCACAATTACTTTGAGCTTTCTTAGGATTATCAAGACTGCACAGGGACTTGGACATGAATGGATATAGAAGAGATAATTTCGTTTTTTTGTCATTTCTTTTACAAGAAACTTAAAATGAAAATGACCCAAGGAAGTATGCAAGAGTTGACCCTACTTCTCCAAATAGACTCTTAGTAGATTTGCACCATCTTGTTTTATTGATTGATCCAGAAGCTAGTGGGAAAATATCATCATTGAGATGTTCGGTATTAGGACAGAGTTAGAAGCTTGAGATTTATACTACTTAAAGATAGGAGGTAGTTGTTTGCTTATTCCCCCCACCCTCTCCTTTGAGTGTATTTCTAGGTTTAAACTCAGAGCCTCAGGCTTGAGCTTGGGCATTCCCTCAACCCTTTTTAACTTTAGATCATTTTTTTTTTGGTGGTGGGGGTGGGGACAGGGCCTTGAATATTGGCTTGTTTTGGACTTGAACTGTAGCTGGGATTACAGACGTGAGACACTATGCCCTGCTAGTTCTCTGTTTTTTTTTTGGTTTTTTTTTTTTAATACTGTGGTTTGAACTTGAGAGTGTTTCACTCTTATTTGGCCTGCTTGCTTATGGCCAGCACTCTACCACTTGAACTATGCCTGTAAGCATAGCTTTTTTTGTTGGCTACTTGGGAACTTTTCTTACTGGACTGGTTTCAAGCAGCAATCTTCCAAGTCTCAATCCCCTTAAACAGCTAGGATTATCAGCATGGCCACTAGCCACAAGAACTAGCCTGGATAGTTTTCTGCATTTTTGAAGGTTAAATGTCACATCAGAAAATGTATGTGTCTCTAGCATAGGAGACAATTTAGAAAAGGTAGGCTTCTGGGGTAGGTGAAGTGGAAAACAGGCAAGAGAGATAGTATATGGAGGGGATCTATCATTTTAAAAGTAGATCATTGTTGATGTTAATTGAATTTTCAGTATAGAACTAGGAATTAGACACTGAAATTTCCATGAGCTATTTGCCAAGAAATCCTCTGTCATGTGCAATAAATTTACAACATTTGGAAATAGATAGAAAACTGAATAAGATGCAAAAAGTTTCAGAGACCATTTTGTGAATGTGCATAGCTATTTACAAGGAAATAAAAATCTCTGAGCAAAAATACATTCTAGATGTAGATGTCATTAAGTATTTGAAGACTCAGTGATGTCTGTTTTTAATGTACTTCTTCCTAACAGGAGAAGGAGAGTACAGTTGTTTTTTGAAGAATAAGGCCCATAGTCATAAGTTGGCTCTGATAGTTGTGCATCTTTTTTTTTCTTTCTTTGTTGCAACCTGCATTAACTAAACAAACCAGAACAATCCACCCAAATGATTCTTTTCTAAAGCAAGTCTAAACAGAAAGTTTGTAAAGTTCCTGGAATTAGTCATTCAACGCTGTATACTCTTTCCCATTATGGCTCATTTCTGTATGTTTGGATCCCAGCTGGACAAGAAGTAATAAATTCCAAAATAGAAGAGGAATGGTTTTTATTGAGATGTTTACAGAATAAGCAAAGTCTGGATTTTAATTAGAATTAAAATCAGAAGTTTTTTTCTATCAAAGATCCTTGCCAAAATTAAAATTTACTGCCTTGGGAACTTAATACAAAGTGATTTTTTGTACTTTTCACTCAAATAAAATTTACAAATTACACACCCCTCAGATTTTAAGTTATCAATATTTTTTATCATAAATTTAAACAGTTGTAAAAGATTTTATTTTTGTCATTCTATTAACATTATAAATTAAACAGATAACATCATTCTTTGAAATTTTGTGTTTTTTTATTCTCAACTCTGGACTAATTTTTTAAATTTAGATTACTCCATTGGAATCTTATCTAAATACTAAACATTCATTTGTTTAAAAGTATTTCAAGGGGCTGGGAAGGTGGCTCAGTGGTACAGCGCTTGCCTTGCATGCATGAGGCCCTGGGTTTGATTCCTCAGCACCACATAAGCAAAGAGAAAAAAGCCAAAAGTGGTGCTGTGGTTCAAATGGTAGAGCACTAGCCTTGAGCTGAAGAGCTGAGGGACAGTGCCCAGGCCCAGAGTTCAGACCCCATGGCCAGACCAAAAAAAAAAAAAAAAAGTATTTCAATGATTAGGCTTTCAAACAATTTGTACTTAAAACTTGAAAATTAATTTTTTTCTTATTAAGTTATGAAATTTAACAGTTTCAGGAATTGATTTATCATAATTTGTTGATCAAAGCCATTATAAAATTTGTAAGAAAATATAAATTGTAAGATTTTACTAGAAATATAACACAATGAGATAATTAGAGTTGTTTTCCCAAACAATGTTCCATGGATAAGTATTAGTTCAAAAATTAGAATGGCCTAACAATTCTATTCTTTTCTAAAAACACATTTTTTATGTGAGTAAGTAGGTAGAAATATCAATTTTATTATGTAGTGCTCTTTACTTTTTAAAGCTCTTTCTGACTTATTGCCAAAAGTCACATGTGAACTATAAAGGTTACTTTCAGTTATTTGTCACCTAATGTCACACTGTAGTTTTCCTTGTTACAACAAACACGTAACTTGAAAAGAAATATGCCACAGATACCAAAATCACTCATTTTGAGAGATAAGGTGGTAGTTCAGTGGTAGAGCACTTGCTTAGCCAACGTAAGGCCAAGAATTTTAAATCCAACATTATGAAAAACTATTATTCATTTTGAATTATCTGATGTTTGTTTAGAGTATTTATATTCCAAAGTAATACATCTCAGATTTGGGATAGATGAGAGGTATGTTTCTCTATGGTGGCTGCTTTTTGAAAATCTCATTTTTTACTTTTGAAGTGATAAAAGGAGAGTTATCTAATATTTGATTTGCAAAGGCTTATTTTTTTCCCTGCAAAAGCATCATTAGTTTACCCAAGCACCTGTAAGAGGGCAAATCCTCAGGTCCTCCCATACAGAATGAAAGATTTGTGGAATGAATAGAAGAGTCTGATTTTCAGTAAGCCACTGGTTTTATTGGGAAAGAATAAGACAGGTGTTCACTATAGGATAAAATTAAGAAACTATATTATTGTAAATGTTTGTTTCCTAAAGATAGTAGAGAAAGTTTACAATGAAAGAATTAGATGAATTTAAAAACATGAGGATAAAAGAAATGAAAGTGTGTTTCAAATTATTAGAGTTCCAGCCTTGAGCAAGCAAGCCAAGTGGGAGCACTGGGTACTGAGTTCAAGCCCCAGTACCAGCACACACAAAAAGTGAGAAGAGAACTAAAGAAAATGTAACTTTTATATAGAACCACCTAGGAAGCCAAGTGTCTTTGGTAATTTCATCTGAGTGGGAAGTGGAGATTAGGAGGATCCATGGTTCTAGCCAGCTTGGTACAAAGTTGGGGAGACCCCACCTCAATTGAAAATCTGGATATGATGATGCTATCAACTGTTTTCCCAGCTACAGGGAAGGCATAAATAGGATCATAAGTATGATCAAAGTATGAGCGTGGCCTGAGGTCATTTGAAAAGTATCTCAGACAAAAGAACTGGGGCATGACTTGGTGCTAGACTTCTGCCTAGCAAGTCTTAGGCCCTGAGTTCAAACTCTAGTACTAAGCAAATAAATGAAAAAAGACAAGAAAACAAAGCAAAGAATACAAACAACAACAATAACAACAAAAACACTAGCCAGGAATAGGAGCTAAGAATTTCAAATTCAGTAATGAGATCTAAATAGGTGTAGGTCAGAAGAATGCTTCATGAATTTGGCATTGTTCCAGTGTCTCTCTCCCGTTTCCATTATTGATATTGAATTCACCTTTGATTCAGTAATGCATACTGAGCACTTACGAGGTTTAGGTATCATAGTAGATGTAGAGTTACAATTATAAACTGGGTTAGTCAGCTACCAGCTCCTATAGACCTTTTAGTCTTATAAGATTAAGAGTGGGTTAAAGTAGATAGAGATATTATTTCTCTATGTTAAAGTTTCTGTTCTTGTCCATCCTGTTGTTCTATTCTCCAGCTTTGTCTAATTCCATTTGTAAAGCTGTTTTTTAAAACTATTCCCTAAGCAGTTATTATGTCCAGCTTATTAAATTTCATAGGCACATTAAGTTCCATATTCAAATCAAAGTATTAATCATCACTCACTATTTTATTATTTTCTGATGTTATTCTTGACTATCACTGGATGGGTATTTAATAGAAGTTGATCAATTCACAATACTGGAAGATGGAATGTTCAGGAGCACAGCACCTGCATCTGCTCAGCATCTGCTCAGCATCTGGTGATGACCTCCTGAGGGGCTTGGCATGGTAGGCAGCACAATGTGACCAGGCAAAGCAAGTTTGCTAGCTTGGATCTCTCATTCCATTAATCCCAACATGAGGGCCTGATCCTCCTACCTCATCTAATTCTAATTTTGCCCCCGCCCCCTCGCGCAAAGGGCCTATCTCTTATTGTTATAAGAGGAATAACATCTCAGTAAGTTTCAGATAGTCAAGCCATGACTCAACTTATACATGTTTTTACAACAAAGACTTTAACAGTTGTCTACTTTCCATCGTAATGCCTTTATTTACATAATCACCAAGTTCATTACTTCTATTTCTAAAAGTTTCTACTGTGCATTCTTTCCTCTTTCCCAGCTGTTGTCAATATTTCATATAGCTTTATGCTTTATCTCTTTGCATCATTATTCAAATTGTTTTTCAGTTGACTATAAATTGCTCTTTATATCAGAATTCTTTTTTAAATTTATTTTTATTTTATTGTTATTATAAAGGTGATGCACAGAGGGGTTTACAGTTACATAAGTCAGGTTATGAGTACATTTCTTTTTGAACAATGTCACCTCTCCCTTCCATTTCTCCCTCCTGAGCCTCCTCCCCCACAAGTTGTATAGTTCATTTTCAAAGTAGTGACTAGTGAGTATCACTGCTGCATTTGTTTACCCTTTGTCCCCCATTTCTGTGCTCCCCCTTACCCTCCCCCAAACAAATAAACTTACATATAAGACAAAGGAGAAAAAATTAAAATAAAAAACAAGAAGCAAAATGACATAAGACCTCTTGTTTCCATTTCTTGGCGTTCATATCTATAAATACCATTTTTAAAGACCATATGACATATCTATTAAACCTTTGTGATCTTCTCCTCAGAATATCCTCATTTGGTCTTACTGTATGAATGTTTAGGGTCCTGTATAATTTA
The DNA here is from genome assembly GCF_019054845.1 of Dipodomys spectabilis. Classification (NCBI taxonomy): domain Eukaryota; kingdom Metazoa; phylum Chordata; class Mammalia; order Rodentia; family Heteromyidae; genus Dipodomys; species Dipodomys spectabilis. The sequence continues at coordinate 19,018,564 of NW_024870817.1, read as the reverse complement.
TCATGTCCAAATTATTTTTTTTGTCTTTTACCATTCGGTGTGTTTACTTGTAGATTTATAAGTACTTTCTAGTTACAACAAACGGAGAACCCATACAAGCTATGTTTCTTTGGGTCTGGCTTACTTAACATAATATAATTTTTGCAAGACTTCCCATTTCCTTATAAATGGTTTAATATCATTCTTTCTGATGGAAGCATAGAATTCCATCATGTATATATACCACATTTTCTAGATCCATTCGTCCACTGATTGGCATTTGGATTGATTCCATATCTTGCCTAGGGCAAACAATACTACAATGAACATTGTGTGCTGGTAGCTTTAGTGTGGTCTTGACTGAAATCAGGAAAGCAACTCTATTTGTAATAGCCTCAAAAAATACCTAAGAATTAACAAAAGATGTGAAGGACTTCTATTATGAAAACTTTAAAATTCTAAAAACAAAGAATCTTGAGGCAGATTTAAGGAAATGGAATACCTTCCATGCTCCTGGACTGGAAATATTAACATCATGAAAATGGCAATACTGCCCCAAACAACTTACAAATTCAATGTAATACCCATCAAAATTCTAATAACATTCTTCAATGATACAGAGAAAGCAATCCAAAAATGCATAGGGAATAATAAAAGACCCCAAATAGCAAGGAAAAGCAATGTTGGAGAAATATCAAACTTCAAACTGTATCACAAAGCCATAGTAATAAAAACAGCTTGATACTGGCACAAGACTAGGCCTGAGGACCAATGGAACAGAGTAGAAGACCCTTAAATGAACCCTCAGACCTGTAGCCTCCTAATATTTGATAAGGGAGCTAAAAACAAGATGGAAGGAAGACAGCCTCTTCAACGAAAGGTGCTAACAGAATTGGCCATACACATGCAGACACCTGAAGCTAGATCCTTATATATAACCCTGCACAGAATCAATTCTAAGTGACTAAAAGACTTTGATGTAAGGCTAGGTACTATGAAAGCATTGCTAGAAGGAATAGGGAAAATACTAGGGCTCTCAGGCACAGATAAAAACTTTCCAAATAAAGAAAGATCCAGATAGAATCGTAACAAATCAAAGAAAGTCTAGATAAATGGGATTATATCAAACTGAAGAGTTTCTGAATGGCAAAGGACATCACTAGCAAGATAAATAGAAAGCCCATAGAACTGGAGATCTTTACTAGCTATGCATCAGACCAGGGCCTCATATCTAAAATACATTTAGCATTCAAAAAATCAATCCACCCCCAAATAGATCTTCAAAGAAATAACAACCCAATTAATAAATGGAGTAGATACTTAGAGGCTTCTCAGAAGAAGTAAGAATGTCCTATAGACACATGAAAAAAAGTTCATCATCTCTGGCCATAAAAGAAATGAACAGTGTTTTAAAAGAAATGTATTCATTACCTTATTTATGTGACTGCAATCCTCCCTGTTCATCACCTTTACGATAAATTAAAAAAAGAAATGCAAATCAAAACAACATTGAGATTCCACCTCACCTCAGTTAGAATGACCATTATTGAGAAACCAAATAATAACAGATGTTGACAGGGATGTGGACAAAAGGGAATGCTACTATACTGTTGCAGGAAATGTAAACTTGTTCAATCATACTGGAAAGCAGTATGGAGATTCCTCGAAAGTCTAAACACGTAGCTTCCCTATGACCTAGCAATCCCACTCTGGACATTTACCCAAATGACCATAGGATGCTTTAAAACAAATTGCCTACACAGCAAAATCCAGCTTCCAATCTATAAACCTTAACATTCAGTCCAACTTATTATGATAAAATATCCTTTGAAAAAACTTATTCTTTTTCATGCTTTAAGATTTATTATCCTTTTTTTATCCATTTAAAAATGTAGGAACTTATTTCTAGCACTAGCCTAGTTCAGGTTTCTGGAAATAAACTCCTTTAGCCTCTCTAAAAAATAACAAATAAAAGCAAAAAAAAATTTTTTGGGGGAGGGGTCCAGTCGTAGGGCCTGAACTGTGGGCCTGGGCGTTGTCCCTCGCTCTTCAGCTCAAGGCTAGCGCTCTACCACTTGAGCCACAGCACCACTTCCGGCTTTTTTCTTTTTGCTTATGTGGTGCTGAGGAATCGAACCCAGGGCCTTGAGCATGCAAGGCAAGCGCTCTACCACTGAGCCACCTTCTCAGCCCAAAAGCAAAAATTTTTAAAAATGAAAATATCTATCAGTTTGGTTTACTGTTCATGAGTCAGCAGCAGTTATTGAGATAGAAATAGAAAATTGGAAATTCTACCTGAAATTAGTGGATATAGGTTTGTTCTTCCAGTTTTATTATGCCCTTCTAGATACTATTCTATATGCCCAAGAGATTGATTTTATGGACTGATTTTGTTGGGTTCATATCATGGGAAGCATTGTAAGACATGAAAGTCAGACAGTGACATCCATGAGTGTGACCCACTGGCTCCCTTCTGCTTCTTTGAGATTATCAATGGGATTTTGGTGTTGCTATTTTAACACATCATTAGGCTTAACAGGGAAAATATTCTCCACATCATACTTCCTGCCTCTTGGTTCCACTGGTACTTCTTATAAGTACCACGTGCTAACCGATTGCGCCACTGGAGCTCCTAACCACTAGTATTTCTCAAGTTGACCATTCAGGACTGAATAGTAATAGGTCTGTTTTTGGTCTAGAGATAATTCACCATAAATTGGAATTTCTTTCAACTACTCGTTCTTAAACTTTCTTGAAATTATCCAATCCAAAATTTGTTTCCTATTTGATTCCTGGCTGATATTTTTTAAGTGGCAATGTAGCCTTTTTTCCATACAATAAAAACTTCCAAACACCAATATGCAAAGTAGAGCTTCGATCAGCTGAAATACGTAATTTTCATATCGCTTCTAAATGTTGTTCATTTTCAGCGAAGGCTGAGAACTACTTAAGAGTAGTGCTTCTAATCACCTTGGTATTTTGTTAAAATTCAGATTTTGATTCAAGAGGTCAGGGTAGAACTCTGAGATTTTGTATGTCTAACAAGCTCCCAAGCTGTGTGAATACTACTGGTATACTTTGTATATAGGAGTCTTGGAATACCAGTCTTCAGACTAGAATATAGCAGCAAATTTCCCACAGGCACTTATTAGATTTTCCTGATGTACTCATCTCCCAGTTTCTGATTCATTAGGATCGAACTTTTTTATTTCTAACATATTTACAGTGATCTAACTGCACATGACCATATAGGATGATGGTCTCAGACCTTATCTTGCCTGACAAGCTTACAAAATTTTTTTATTTTTAATTCTTTCTTTTTCTTTTCTTTGTTTTTTTTTTTTTTTTGGTCAGTCTTGGGGCTTGAACTCTTGGCCTGGGTGCTGTCCCTCAGCTCTAAAGTTCAAGGCGAGCGCTCTACCATTTGACCACAGCACCACTTTCGGTTTTCTGGTGATTAATTGGAGATAAGAGTCTCACAGACTTTCCTGTGTGGGCTGGCTTTGACTTGTGATCATCAGATCTAAACTCCTGAGTAGCTAGGATTACAGGTGTGAGCCACTGGCGCCCGGCTAATTCCTGTTTATATTGTAAAGGTGAGAGGGGTGAGAGTTACGTACATCAGGTAATGAGTACATCTCTTTTTGAACAGTGTCACCCCCCTCTCTCTTTTCTCCCAGTTTTTCCCTCCCCTTTCCCTTGCCCCCAGTTGTATAGTTGATTTCCAACATAGTGTCTAGTGAGTATCTGCTGAATTAGTTCACCCTTTGTCCCACTGTTTCTTTGCTTCCTCTCCCCCTCCCCAAACTTATATACAAAACAAAAGGCACAGACATCTTTATGCCAAGAGCCACCATCATCTGCCCATCATCTTCACTCTATGCCCCTTGTGTCACTCCCAGTCTGAATTAAAGCCTCCTGGGTCACCCTAATATTCAGGAGGCTTGAAAATCATTGCTAATAGACATCATAGATGACCTCAGGGGGTAATGTCAAATTTCATTCTCAATATGAACACAATACACACAATTTTTGCTTAGACTGAAGGCATTTTAAGTCTATATCCTTTCAAGGGACATGAAATCACTGATGTAGCTTTCCATACAAATGAGGGAGACTCAGGAAGTTAAGCAGACAACCTTTGATTCCTGTAGAGAACTATATTAAAAGGTACCTCTTGGGTAATTTTGAAATCTACTCGTGTCAAACTGGCTATATAGTTTCATTCCTACTTAATATTAACTTGGGTCTGTTCCATTTTGGGTTATATGGCAAAAGCTAATTACTGGGAGCTATCATTTGAAGTGACAGGTAATTGAATCTTGGGTTCTCTGTGAATATCTGTATAATGCATAATACATAATTAAGCAGTAATTATTTAAAACACAAGTGAAGCCGATTAAGTCAGAAGGAGTTGGTGGCTCATACTACACTTGAAACTACAGACAATTAACAAGTCCAAAACATACACTTCAATTTAACCTGTAAAAACTATTTTTGTCATTTTTTTATTACTTGTGACATGGTAATCTTTATAATTTTATTTTGTCTATGTACATTAGCCTCATGTAGTTTGAATATAAAGCAGAATGGAAGTTCTAAAATCTAGAAAGGAAGAAAATTATCTGCTTCGCACTTGTATCAATATTTAATCTGTACTGATTAATATTCTGGAGTTGCCAACACATGTCCCAGTGGAAATAGTAAAAGAATATATAACTAGATTTCAAATAGGGTATTATTATTTTACAAGACTTGATCACTTACATTTCTGAAAATGGGAAGTCTCATTAGAACAATAGATGCATGTCACGAATAGGTTGGTGCTGCACATTACAATTAATGCATATTACATAAATAACTATAATGCATTGATTTATAACATAGATTATATTGTAAATAAAATTTAAATACTTTTTAGATAGCTCCAAACCTGGACTTCTTTATTGTACTCCAGATACAATCTATTGACTATATTAACATCTTCAGATGTCAAAAGGCATTCTAAAACCAATGCTCTTAATTCCTCCGTCCATTGTTCTTCAGTTCTTCTGCTGCTATCCTGATTAAGTCATCATTGTCTAGTACTTGAGTTGTTTCTCTTTGTTAGGACTTCTAAAATGAGCCTGTTGAAAACCTAATTCAGAGCATATCAGTCCACTACCTAGTATCCTCTGGTGTGTGCCCATATTTCCAGAGAATGGTCCTACTGGTCCCTATTTGTGAAAGCACTCTATACAGCCTGGCTGCTTGCTTACTCTCTCTCATGCCTTCTGGATTACCTCATCTCCCCTTCGCATTCTGCTCCAGCTGAATTAGCACGTTAGACACTGCTGTAGCATGACAGCTCTCCTCCTACCTTAGTGCTTTGCCCTTTTATTCATTGTGCTTGGGCCACTCATTCTCCACATGGGTATGTGGCTTGTTCTCTCACCTCTTAGATCTTTATAACGTAAAGGTCATCTTTCTGGTGAGGTGTCCTTGAACCTTCTAAAATTCTAGACTCCATGTTTAACATTCTCAACTTCCTTGTTTGGTTTATTTTGTATCTTTTAGCACGTCTAACACTTGTTGATACTGTTTACTCACTTTCTCCCATTAGACTGTAGGCTTGATGAGATGAGGTATTTTTGTCCAGTTTGTTGACTAACATATCTATTCTCAGTGACTTCAAGAACACCCAGCCCTTAGTAGGCATCCAATAAAATTTGTCACATGAATGTGTGATTGTCTCCTTACACATGATTCTTCTGAAAGAAGCATTGAACAATGGGTGGCTTATTTTTACAGAACTGCACATCCTAAAAGCTAGGTTCCATTAGCTATTGCTTTTCTGCCACAAAAAAAGCTCTTGCTTGGCCTTTGTGTGTTAGACATTATACTGGATGATGAAACAATCTTTGTCTCTGTTATCTAAAAGGACATTAGATGTACAATACACAGATAAATGTAATATTGAAAGTTGAAGGTAAAAGCTGTGAAGTCAGAAAAAGTTATTACAAGGAGGAACAATTGGATGGACCGGGAAGGGGGGAGATAGCGGAGAATACTTCTGATGAAGCTGAGGTAACACACAGAAAAGAAAAAAAAAAAGAGAAAGAACTAGTATACTGCCTAGAGTTACAGGTTGAGATGTGGATCTCAAGGAAGGAAAACAATCCTATATGAAAGCCCTGAGCAAAGAAAACAGATATTTGAGAAACCAATGGGAAGCCAGTGGGATGAAGGTAGGTTATATAGCACATTCTACAGCATTGTGTTAAGATATAGTTGGTATAATTTGTGGAGGGGAAGGGAAAAAACAAAATGTTTAAATAGGGATACAAGTGGACCCATTGCAACAATGAGATATACAAGTCCTAATGTTGAAAAATGAACTTTACAACTTTGGCTGGGTGGGGCAGGGGCTGGGGTGTGGGGGGGAGATGGGAAGGGGAAACAAAGGAGGAGGCAACAATGCTTGATAAGAAATGTACTCATTACCTTGCTCATGTAATTGTAACCCCTATGTACGGTAGTTTCTCAATTAAAAAGAACTTAGCGCACCAATGATAAAGGCCAGGGGCAATTGTAGTCTTGAGCTCTTGAAACTTACATGATTCAATGAATTGGTTATCTATTCTTTGCACCATTTTCCTCATTTCAATATGAATACTTCAAATAGATTAATGGGCCTTTCTCCACTTGTATACGAGATTCTTAATGCCTGAACCAATGGGATATTGTTTTGAAAACCAGGATGGATAATGGAGACATGGAAATACCAATTTAGAAGTGTTGACAAAGCCCCTAATTCCTGCTCTAGGCTCATTTCTGTAATTTATGCATGGTTGGCTTAAGACAAATCAGGGCATGATGGAAAGAAAGTCATTTTGGGAGATCCAAAATTTAAAATTTGACCCAAATAATTGAACAATTCTTGCTTATTTTAACTGTACTAGACAGTTGGGTTCAATTCTGAATGCTATAAAGGGGAGCACATTCAGTTACTATTTGCAACATTTTAATACTTCTAATAGTCAATACAGATTATTTTTGTTGTGAAATAAGGTTCCTCCCCCGTTTCTCAGTAAATAAGCTTAAGCATTAAAAATAACTAAATGGGAAACTTGATTCAACAGATCTGTACTTGAAAATTGGAATATGATTTGAAACAATGAGAATATATTCTCTAGAAAATCAAGTTTCTATTGCATTGATTTTGGGCAGAAGATTTCAACTCAAATATCTCATTATTGCCTTTCTACAAACTGAGAAGTAGAATAATATATATGAACTAATTTTTGGACAAAACAATTTTCTCATCAGTTAAAATGTTTAAAATAGGTTTATTTTGACATAGAAAACTCTTTGTTATTTGATCCTTTGTATAATGAAAAGGAAAGACAAAATGAATTTAATAATGGTTTTGCTGGTAATTGTTCTTCTATGTGCTGCCAGTTCTGCATTCAGGCCTATTCTAAAGCCAAGAAGTTGTATATGGATACTCTTAATGTATTTTATTATATTTACAGCAATCAGGCATGAAGAATATGATTTTTTTCCTCTAAAAGGTGAAAAAACTAATTTAGACTGAACAACCAGTTCTAAAACAAAATAGTATATTGATTTTTAGCAAAACAAGTTTTAGCTAGGATATTAAAAGTTATTGTTCCTCATTACTGGCTTAACCACCCTATGGCTTTGTCAGGCTTCCGGGTACTAACTTGGATTAAAAAGCTTTGCCCATGTATGTATTTTGTTTAATGACTCACAAGATTTTTTTTAAAATTTATTTTATTTTATTTGTGAACATACTGTACAGAGGGGTTACAATTACATGGGCAGGATAAGGCATACATTTCTTACCAAGCATTGCAGCCTCCTCCTTTGTTTACCCTTCACATCCCTTCCCAGCCTCCCCCCTCCACTCCCCAGTCCCAATCCTTCTCCCCCCCCCTGCACCGACGTTGTAAAGCTCGTTTTGGACATGACAACTTGTACTTCTCATTGTTGCAACAGGTCCACCTGTATTCTTAAATGACTTGTTTTTCCCCATCTCCTCCACAAGTTATACTGACATCAAATATAGTGAAAGCAGGGGTTATACTGTGGGGGAGGGACATACAAAGCAACAAAGAAATAATCTTATAAATGCGTTAGAAACACATGCATGAAAGAAAAAAAACATTAAAATACATATCTAAGGTTTAATTTTCTAACATCACATTATCTGACCTTTTCCGCTTGACTCATACATATACTAGATATTGCAAATAAGGGAAACCATGGAGGCTATGTTTCTTTTGGCCTGGCTTACTTTGCTTAATATAATTTTTTCCAAGTCTTTCCATTTCCTAACAAATGGGGCAATGTCATTCTTTCTGATGGAGGCATAGAATTCCATTGTGTACATATACCACATTTTCTTGATCCATTCATCTACTGAGGGGCATCTGGGTTGGTTCCAGATCTTGGCTATGGTAAATAATGCTGCAATAAACATAGTTGTGCTGGTAGCTTTAGTGTGGTCTTGTTTGTAAACATTTGGGTAAATACCCAAAAGTGGGATTGCTGGGTCATAGGGGAGTTCTATGTGGAGTCTTTTGAGGAACCTCCATACTGCTTTCCAAAGTGGTTGAACAAGTTTACATTCCCACCAACAATGAAGTAAGGTTCCCTTCTGTCCACATCCCCTCCAGCATCTGTTGTTGTTAGAGTTCTTGATTTTTGCCATTCTAACTTGAGTGAGGTGGTATCTCAATGTTGTTTTGATTTGCATTTCTTTTATGGCTAGGGATGTTGAACATTTCTTCATGTGTCTATTGGCCATCCTTCTTTCTTCTTCAGAGAAGTTTCTCTTTAAGTCTTTCGCCCACTTGTTTATTGGGCAGTTGCTTCTTTGAGGATTTATTGTTGGGGGATTTAATTTTTTGAGTTCCAAGTATATTTTAGATATGAGACCCTTGTCTGTTGTATGGCTAGTAAAGATCTTCTCCCAATCCGGACTCACAAGATTTCACTTGTGAAAAATCTTATGTTTTAGAAATCTCTGTTATTCGATGAATAGTAAAGAAGGGAATGAGTACCAAAAGAGAGAAAGAGAAAACTGCTTTTCTCACTCAAGCATTTATGTATTAACCTCAAAATGATAGGTTTAACCATCCAAATGTTTTCTGTAATACTGTAACAGGTGTGAATGCATATGCAGGTAGTCCACAAACATAGAAATACATCATAACCAGGAGTTAGGTAAGAAAATCTTCTAAGTATTTTCACAAACATCAGTAAGCAAAAACAAAAATATGTTCTGATAAGAGGTAGACTCAGTGACAAAAACAAGCAGAATGAAAAAGCAAGAGTGCATATTGCCTTTTTAAAGTTACCATCTTATTTTTATATTCTATTATTCAACTTAATTTTCCATATTTTTTTTTATTTTTGCCAGTTTGGGGCTTGAACTCAGGACCTGGGCACTGTTCCCAAGCTCAAGGCTACCACCCTATCACTTGAGCCACAGCACCACTTTTGACTCTTTCTGTTTATGAGGTGCTAAGGAATTGAACCCAGGGCTCATGCATGCTAGGCCAGCAATCTACAACTAAGCCACATTCCCAGACCACTTTTCTATTTTTGACCAAATTTCTGTGTATAATTATATCTAGTAACTAATAGGTAGTAGCTATCCATGAACAATGAGTAAATATCTGATACCTCCCCCCTCCCCCACACACAAATAGAAACTTAAAATGAAGGAAAAGATTCAAAGATTCTTTAAAAGAAAAAAAAAGCATAAAAAAAATCTTAGCTTTGTAAACTTTTTAAAAGCAGTATCAACTGATAATTCCCAGTGGGTAATTCTGTTGTTCTCCTGGTAGGACAAACCACTTTTAGTCTAAGTATAGCTGTACTTAAACGTACTTAAACTGGCTTTGGCTGTCCTTTCTGTCTGCGTTTTCTTTTAATTTTTTTGTTGTGAAAATACCGTACAGAGGGGTTACAATTACATGGTCAAGGTAGTGAGTACATTTCTTATCAAGCATTGTTGCCTTCTCCTTCTCCTTTGTTTCCTCTTCCCATCTCTCCCCCGCACCCTCCCCCGCCCCCCCCCCCCCCAAAGTTGTAAAGTTCGTTTTTCAACTTTACCACTTGCACATCTCATTGTTGCAATGGGTCCACCTCTATCCCTATTTAAACGGTTTGTCTTCTCCCTTCCCCTCCACAAATTATACCAACATCAAATACAATGAAAGCAGGGGTTATACCGTGGGGGAGGGACATACAAAGCAACAAAGAAATCGTCTTATAAATATGTTAGAAACAAACTCAAGAAAGAAAAAAACATTTGAATACATATCTTGGGGTTCATTTCACCTAACATCAACTTATCTGACCTTTTCTGCTTGTCTCAGATATATACTAGTTATTACAAATAAGGGAAACCATGGGACCTATGTTTCTTTGGGCCTGGCTTACTTCAGTAATATAATTTTTTCCCAAGTCTTTCCATTTCCTAACAAATGGGGCAATGTCATTCTTTCTGATGGAGGCATAGAATTCCATTGTGTATATATATCACATTTTCTTGATCCATTCATCTACTGAGGGGCATCTGGGTTGGTTCCATATCTTAGCTATAGTAAATAATGCTGCAATAAACATAGTTGTGCTGGTAGCTTTAGTATGGTCTTAGTATGGTAAATTCCCAAATGTGGGATTACTGGGTCATAGGGGAGCTCTATGTGGAGTCTTTTGAGGAACCTCCATACTGCTTTCCAAAGTGGTTGAAAGTTTACATTTCCACCAACAATGCAGTAGGGTTCTTTTCTGTCCACATCCCCTCCAGCATTTGTTGTTATTAGGATTCTTGATTATAGCCATTCTAACTGGGGTGAGGTGGTATCTCAATGTTGTTTTGATTTGCATTTATTTTATGGCTAAAGAGGTTGAACATTTCTTCATGTCTATTGGCCATCCTTCTTTCCTCTTCAGAGAAGTTTCTCTTTAAGTCCTTAGCCCACTTATTTATTAGGCAGTTGTTTCTTTGAGGATTTGTTGATGGGGGATTTAATTTTTTGTGTTCCAGGTATATTTTAGATACGAAATCCTTGTCCGTTGTATGGCTAGTGAAGATCTTCTCCCAATCTGTGGGCTTTCTATTGATCTTGCTAGCTATGTCCTTTGCCATGCAGAAGCTCTGCAATTTCATGCAATCCCATTTGTCCAACCTTTCTTTGATTTGTTGTGTTTCTGGGTCTCTATTAAGAAAATTTCTGCCTGTGCCAAGGAGACCTAGGGTTTCTCCTATTCCATCCTGTAATGTTTTCAGAGTGTCTGCTTTGACTCCAAGGTGTTTGATCCATTTGTAATTGGTACAGGGTGATATAGAAGGATCTAGCTTTAGTTTTCTACAAGTGATTAACCAGTTTTGCCAGCATCATTTACTGAAGAGGCTGTCTTTCTTCCATTCTATTTTTTAACTCCCTTATTGAAGATTAGATGGCTATATGTCTGTAGGTTCATTTCTGAGTTTTCAATCCTATTCCATTGGTCCTGAGGTCTGTTCTTGCGCCAGTACCAAGCTGTTTTGATGACTATGGCTTTGTAGTAGAGTTTGAAATTTGGTATTGATATTCCTCCAGCACTGTTCTTTCTCTTAAGGATAATTTTTGCTATTTGGGGTCTTTTATTGTTCCATATGAATTTTTGGATTGCCTCTTTTATTTCCTTAAAGAATGAGGTTGGAATATTGATAAGTATTGCATTGAATTTGTAGATAGCCTTGGGAAGTATTGCCATTTTCACGATGTTGATCCTTCCAATCCAGGAGCATGGGAGGTTTTTCTACTTTCTAAGTTCTGTTTTGATTTCCTTTTTTCAGGTTTTTAAAGTTTTCATAATAGAGGTCCTTCACTTCTTTGGTTAAGTTAATTCCTAGGTATTTTATTTGTTGTGGGGCTATTACGAATGGAGTTGCTTTCCTGATTTCAGCCATGCTTTTCTCGTTGTTGGCATACAGAAACGCCATTGATTTTTGAGGGTTAATTTTATATCCTGCCAAACTTTGCCAAAGTTTTGAATCAGCTTGAGTAATTTGGGAGTGGAGTCCTCTGCCTCCGTTTTCTGTTATTACTCTAAGTCATTCCTTCCATGGTCACTTTGCAATTACCTTGATTTACAAGAAAGACAAGACTGATCAAGGTTATCTTTATGACAAAAAAACTAAAATTATCTTAAAGAACAACAGAGCCTTGTAGGACAGATCATCCCCAAATGAGGACAATTACTTATAATGGTAAGGCTATACTCTGAAGCCAGAGAAATCATTTCATGAGAACACAATTGCTCTCCTCAAGTGATGACAGTGATAACTTCTCCAAGACCCAGGAAATCCAAAATTGAGATAATGACCAGCCAAGCCACATCTGTAACTAGGTCTATTAATCTGTGTACTCCTCCTATTATTCCTATTTTGTCCTCTTTGTAGCTTGCCTCTAATTCTTCCTCAACTTAAAGCTAATGCTGATGTCTGTACTCTGCAGATGGCAGAAGCTGATTTAAAGGTCCATCTTCTTGAATCATCATGTACATAATAATCTCCTTTTTTGTCATATTTCTTTCCTAATAAACTTTGCTAGCACTTTCACTACATTATTCTTTTCTAATAACTTTGCTGTAACAAACATCACCACCTCTAGTAAATTTCTTTCTCTCCCTCTCTTTCTCTCCCTCTTTCTCTCTTTCCCTCCATTTTTCCCTCTCTTTCTCCTTCCCTACCCTCCCACTCTCTCCCATGAATCTAATATATTCTATGTCTTAGTGTTGCTGATGAGTTTTGATAGTGTGCATACAACAAGAACCGTAGAGAATTTGGAAATTTTCCTTAGAAGAGACTTTTTATTCATGTGGGCAGATAGATCTGAGATGTGGTTTTAGGCTCTGCTGGGACTAATCTAGAAATATTTCATCTTATTTAACATTATTGTGCAATAGGTTTTATTTATTTTTGGTTTTCCCCTACTCTAGTGCGTACCTTATTTGAGGTCTCACATGACATTTTATTACACTTGCAAATGGCACTTGGCTTTCATGGAGTTGGAATTCTGACCTCTGGCTTCTCAATACTGCCTGCTACTGAAATTGGTGATTGGCTTTTCAATTTTCCAGGTTCTTTGGGTCTTTGAGAATCTTGCTGGACTCCTGTGCCTCTTTAGGAATTGTCCAACAATATATAGAGAATATGTTTATCACTCTTGGAGTTTCTCTCATTCTCTAGAAGCCTACATCTTAAGTCTGAGCACTGAGTGGCCTATCCCTCCTACTCATCTTCCTACTTCGGTCCTACTTCATAATGCTTGAATGTGGAAAGCCATTACAGGGAAAAGTGAGAAGAAGTGTGTGTCTTCTGTCTCCTTAATCTCAATATTTTAGCCCCTTCTTTAGCTAAGTTGTTTACCTTTCTTTTGGTTTGTTTTTACTATCATCACTAATGCACTGCAAGATGCTTTATACTGTCTCTACTCTACTCTTTAGTTTACTGTAATATAATTTTCATCTGACTACTCCATTAAAATGCCCTGGATAGAGTCCTCAGTGGTTTCCGTGGTGCTAATTAATTTACTGGATTCTCATCAGTCTTTATCTTACTCTTTCTGAGCAGAATTTGACACAGCTGACTATTTCTTGTCTTTAGTTTTTATACCATTCACTCTTGATTTCTTGCTGACTTAGATCATAGCTGTTTTTTTTTCCCCTCTGTATTCTCCAATGCTCCTTTATAGGTAATCTCATTTCCATAAGCCAAAAATTTTCAGATTCATATTGAAAATTTATGCAGTATCTCTAAGCTTTACTCTTTAGATATAATGACCTATTTGAATTAGATGACTAACAAAGGTTTCCAAACTTAACATGTCTAGCACTAGACTATTTTTGTGCTCTAGGCTAACACTTTCACCTTCTTCCTGGGGTAACACTTGTCACCTTCTTCCTTTCCCAAGTTCCCGGCTTGGTAAAAGTCATCATCCCAACTCTCCATAATTCTTGCCAAACAGCTGAAAATAACCTTGATTCTTCCTCTGAAAACTGCTTCTAGTTTTCACTGTAAAGGCCCTTGTGATTGTTTCCCAGCAGAGAAAACATTCCTGTGGCCTTCTGGTGTAGACTATGACCTGGTCTGCTTCAGAAATTTACTCCTTGTCTTTGGAGATGAAAGGATAAATCAAGGGCTGTTCTTGATTCATTTCATTTCAATACAGTAGGTATTGGTAGCTCACCTTTAGATTAGATCATCAATTATTTTAGAGTCTATTTCTTGATGGATGATGACCATAATGATTTGTGTTAGATCAAGTCTACAGCTCTAGAGAGCACTACTACGATCATTTGTATGGTATTTAAAGACAGAGGATGCAATCTCCTGAATTTACTGTATCACTACATATGATATATACAGCCCTTCACAGGCAAAATGAAACTAGTGACATAAAGATTAATGTATGTTTTATAAATTTAAGATACAACTAAGTGTTACATGATTTCTAGGAACATTAGTAATTTGAGAGCTAGAGAGGTAGATTGCAGGATAACTTTTGTAAGTTTTTTTAATGGACAATAGTTAAAATCTTATAAAATTGCATTTACATCAATTGCAAAGAAGTGGACGGAACTGAAAAATATATTAAGCGAAGTAAATCAGGGTCAGAGAGTCAGAGGTTGAATGTTTTCCTTTATGTATGAAAGCTAGCATTTTTTGGCTTACAAACATATACCTTGGCTTATATGAAGTGTACATAAATGTATTAATTGAAATATAGTAGATTTAAAGGATAATTCAAACAGTGTAATTCCTTAGAAAGGCAAAAATCATACTTCAGCAAAACAAAGTTGAAAGGATGAGGTGGAGTGTGGCCAAAGAAAGGTGGGAGAGGTAGACGAATGAAGAATGAAGTACAAAATGCAGTAAAAAGTTCAAAGTATATCCTACAAAATTTAAGATATGTGGGGGAAGGAGGAGGTTGGGAGGGGTGGGTAAGAATATTGAAAGCGATGACATTGGTCAAGATGCATTGTAATCATGGTTGAATGGTAACTTCTTTGTACTCAAAGATACTAAAAGTGTTTTTAAGAATTGTTCCTAGCTCCCAGAGGATTTATGTCATATTCAAACAGAAAATTTTGGTCATTTTCAAATCATAGCTAATTGAGAGCTTTGGACTTATGTCACTTCGTTTATGAAATGTCTTAAAAATGAAAATATTTATTTAAAAGAATGAGACATTTTGGCTAATGGAGTTCTAGAGAAATTGTATAAATTAAATTATCTTCTAATAAATAAGTTTATTTATAACTCCTAAGTACAACAGAGTACCCACTTACTCGGGTGGCCTTGAGCAAGTTACTTATAAAGTCTCTATCCCCATCCTTCTTATTTTTGCAATGGTGAGAATGACAGCTCTGCTTTGGTGCCGTGATATGTAACACCAGACTCTTCTCGTACACTCTTTAAAGCATTTGACCTGTATCACTTACTTCATTCTCTCAAGACTCCAGGTAAGAGGTTTAAAATCATCTTTTACTTGTGGCCTAGAGAAACTCATGACTTGCCTGAAGTCACATCACTAGTAAATGTGAGATCTAGGAAGTTTGTCATCTCTAGAGTCCAGTATTTCTAACCACAATGCTGAATTCCTGAACATTTTTTTTCCATTGGGTGATTGCTTTTACTTAGAATGTGATACTTAATTTTAAGTGTCAAATCTACGGGCCCATTGGACTTCTCTCTCTTAGTCTGTTGTATCCCGTTTTTACAGAGTATTGGAGACTTAGAAATTTATTTAAAAATAGATATATTTCATAGCTCTGGAAACTGACAAATCCATGCTCATGATGTTGAAAACATGGATTTAAACATCTGGTCCTATTTCAACATGTTCTGAAGAGATTAGCATTTAGATTGGTGGACAAAGTAAAGCAGATGTTCCTTACCAAGGTGTGTGGGTTTCATTCAACCCTTGAGAGAACAGAAAGATGGAGGGAAGTCAATATTCTCTCTTCCTACCTGACTGAGCAAAGGCTTCCTACTTCTGCCTTCGCACAGGAACTCATACTATCAATATTTCTGTTTCTCAGGCCTTCGGACTGAAAGGTATACAATTATCTTTCCTAAGTCTTGAGCTTGTTGATGAAAGACTGGAACTTCTCAGCCTTCATAACTGCCGCAGCCAATTCCTTCTGTTTCTTAATTCTGTTACAATGGATTCATCCTCCCCAACAGAGCTTTTAGGAATAGACTAACACCCACGATTTCAGCTAATCTTCTTCCTCTGTAAAATGTCTCTAGTTATCATTGTAAGGGCTCTTGTATTGATTTCTATCAGAGCAAAACTTCACTGAGGCTTTCTGGGATGGGCTTTGCCTTGCCTGCTTTAGAAAAGTACTGTTTGTCTCTAGAGATGAGAGTGACCCAGGGCTGGCTTTTGTTCCTTAGCTTTTGGCTCACCTCTGTCATTGCTTTGTTTCCAGAAGGCATTTGCAATTCTAACAAATTACTCATGCAGAACCTAAACCTTATGTTACCTATTTCATATTTTCTCCACTGAATCTTGTCTTAGCTTCTTTTAGCAACCATGAAGTTCAATCTTTAATAAAGCAGGTTTGCTTTTGTATTTAACATTCATGATCAAATTTTAGCATCAGTATAATTGCTTGCTGACTCAAATCTAGATTTCTTTCAGTGCCCTTCAAGAGACAGTATATTATTGTATTTACCATTTAATACCTTTTAGGTCTTAAGGGTGAGAAGAACAGACCAAAAAGAAATTAAAGTTCTACAAGGTAGCAGAACCTGTGAAGCTCATTAAATCATGGGTGTGTGTGTGGGGGGTGAGGATTCATGTTCTCATTCACTAAGGGTCTATAGAATCATTAAGTATTGGAGCCAGAAAGGATTAGAGATAGTTTTCCAGATTCCATAAAAATGAGAACTAAACCATGTATATAGAGTGATAACTCTACTATCCCAGAGCCATTTGCATGCTGTTGAAATTTTACTTTCCAAAAGATACTTTCAACCCTAAGCACTGACACCTGTGAACACAATCTTATTTGGAAACAAGGTTATTCTAGATGTATCTAAGTTAAGATAAGGTCATACTGGATTAATGTGGACCCTGACTCCAATGACCAGATTTCTTATGAGAAGAGGGAGGACACATAAAAATGCATGCTTAAGTCCATATGAACACGATGCAGAAATCAGAGTGCTGCAGTCACAAGTCAAGGAGCTCATAGAACTATGGGCTACTATAAGAAGTTAGGAAAGATTCTGCCTTTTGAGAAAGTATGATCCTGCTGTTACCTTCATTTTGTACTTCTACTCCTAGCTTCAGGACAATCTATTTAGGTGGTTTCAAGCCACCCAATTGGGAATTATTTTCTATGACGGTCTTAGAAAAAAAAATAATGCAGTGTGGCTATTAATAAAATTTTACTTTTATCTAATTCTACAGAATGTTTGAATTTCATGTTTCAGTTCTTTCAGGGAGGCAGATACTTAAACTCAATTTATATTCCCTCCTCATCCATTTTTCCAGAAAGAACATTTTGCTGAAGCTACAAAGTACTTACAATTGTCTAACGGATTTGCCTGGGAACAATCTTATTTTTGTTTCAATAATTTTTACAGATCTGGTTGTTCCAGCAGCTTTCCACCTCCTGTAAGATGGAGTGTTCTCAGAGAGGAAGTATATTCTCCTCTATACCTGTTGGTATACTGGAATGTGAAAATTTGTCATGACAGCTCTACCCAGGAGAAAGTGTCAGAACTTTTTTATCCAAGACCCACCCTGTGTCTGTTCTCTCCTCTTTACCGCTGAAGTTATTGAAGAAATAATTAAACCCTATCTCCTTAAGTCCTTTTTCCTGATACTTGCATGCATTTGTTCTAAGCTCTAAATCTCTATTTTTTTTTCTTTTCTTTCCTTTTCCTTCCCTCCCTTCTTTCCTTCCTTTCTTTTTCTTTCTTTGCCAGTCTTGGGGTTTGAACATAAGGCTTGGGTACTGTCCTTAACCACTTGGTGCTCAAGGCTAGCATTTTACCGCTTGAGCCACTGTACCATTTATGGCTTTTTCTGAGTAGTTTATTGGAGATAATAATCTCATAGACTTTCCTGCCTGGGCTGGCTTCGAACTACAATCCTCAAATCTAAGCCTCCTGACTAGCTAGAATTTCAAGCATGAGCCACCAGCACCTGGCTAAATCTCTAATTTCTTACATCATACCTTAAGAATACAAATCCCTAGATATTTATAGATTTTTCAGTTTTGTCAAACACACACTCCATCACTAAAGTAATGAATCCAGAATATTTACTGTTAGGGAAGAAGACAGGGAAAGAGAAAGATATTAGTGAGAAAACATACATACATACACACACACACACACACACACACACACACACACACACACACACATACAAGTTAATCAATAAAAACTAGTTTGCAAATACTAGGTATGTGAAAGAAATATATACTGACACCAAAGAGATATAATGATGACTTTCTAGCTGCAAATACTAGGGCTAGTTATATTTAATCTCATGGAGACTTGATACTTTAATTTACCAAAAAAGGGAAATTAGAAATTATAAGTAGAGACCTTGTAAGGACTAAATTTGATAAGATAATTTATGCAGAGTTAAAGTATTTCCTTCCAGCAAAAGAATAATTAGTATACTAACTATTCAAGTCAGAAATGTTGCCAAAATTATTTAAAATGAGTTCATTCCTATGGAACCAGCATTCATAAAATCACCAAAGATTTAGTCTACAGGCTCTTTTTGATTGTGGTCCCCCATTGTTGCCCAAAATACTACTTTAGAGGATGGTTGCCTGTTTATCGCCTCCATTGTGAGGAAAGAATAGATTGATGAGGAGGGTAACAGTTTTAGTTCTTTCTTTGGGTTGTGTTTAACTTCTGTGCACTTTGACTTTTGTGCTTTCCTGTATCCAGGTGAACATAATGTTAATTGGCCTTGCTTTTAAACTGGAATACTGCCAATATCCTTCATGACTAAAGTATGCTCTATTGGATTTTTAGGAATTGATGAAACCTGTGTAGAGCCACTGTTAACTTCACCAGACTTCCTCTGCGACCTAAGGGGTTGCCATGCAGCCATGAAGCCACTAGATGTCATAAATGAGAAGGTGTTCTGCCACATCCCCACAGTTTGTCAAGAGTGATGGTGTGAAAGAGTCCTTAACTGGAGTGGCTCCAATGGCATGTTAGTGACCAGCTAGTCACATACCTGTGTTCTGTCCTTACAGCAAGGGTTCAAGAAAGCTATACATTGTCTTTATCCTTATTTATAATAAGAATTCCAGAACAGAAATTGTTTAAGAAGACTTCATTTTTGAATGCTGCAATGCAGGACAAAGGGAAGAGGAAATCTCATTGGAACCTCCACCCTACAGATTATCTGGATCATCTTCATTAGCGTTCTCAGTATCTCTTCTATGACACTGAAGGCCTTTGACAATGTTTCTGGGGATTGTTCAGTAATTACTTATTCCCAGCAAGGACATCTATGACACTCACTAGATCCTAGAAAAGTAGTTGCAAATAAGTTCAGTGGTCCCTGTGGTCCTAGAGAGATCATCAGAGCAGATTAAAGACATTTGGTCCTCAGTGAAACCAGAAACATAAACACATATGGCAGACTTTCTTGTAGCGAAAGATACTTACCTCGAAGAAGTGGACTTTTAAAAGGGTTTCAGCTTTGAGTTAATGGTTAAAATCTCCTTTATTTAATAAAATAACATTGTAATATTCTTATTGGGGAGAATTAAACGTTACCAGCTTTAAGATGAATTTAATGTTCTAAAATGTTTACAATTAGAATCCAAAGTTACCTCTCACGTAAGATTACAACCCTGACATGTCCTCCTCAGTGACTGCAATTGGGAAAGCTGTCAAAGAACAGACAGGAAATCACCCCCCAGATAAATGGAAGCTGAAAATAAACAGATTAGTAAATTGGATAATGAATAGCGTTAAAGCTTTCCTTCAGGAATCAGTTTTAGCCAGAATATTGTATACATACTGGGTCTCTGAGATCACTTCATATACTTTATCTGTAGTTTATATAAGGCCCTCCATGGAAATTAAATGATCCAATATTTTTCTGGATAAACAATTCAGTGAAATCTTTTTTAAAAGGGAGAATTCTATCTAAAATGAGTGACCTAACAAGTAAATACAAGATTTATCATATCTTTGTCATTATAAAAATAAATCATCATGTCTTTATCTCTATATTTATCATAGTCAATTTGACTCAATTCATTTAAAAATTGATACATAAGTCAGGCATGGGTGGCTCATGTCTATACCTAGCTACTTAGGAAGCAAAGATCTGAGATTGCAGTTTGAAGACAACCCAGGCAAGAATGTCTGTGAGATTTTTTATCTCCAATTAAACACAAAAAAACTCAAAAAACAAACAAACAAACAAAAACAGAAGTTGAGCTGTGGCTCAAGTGGCTAGATTTGAGCAACAATGCTCAGTTACAGTGCCCAGGCTCTGAGTCCAACCTCTAGGACCGGCACCTCTCATCTCCCCTTCAAATGATATACTACTGTTGCAAAGAGACTTTGAACAGTGTCCATGGAAATTACATGTTCTAAAATAAAAACATTCTTATTAATATCTGTAGCAATATCCCTAAATAGAATGTTTAGTTTTATAAGGAACAAATGCTGAAGACATCAAGAATATGGAGAAGTAGCAGGAAAGGGTTCTTTTGTAGACTGGTGATTGGGTTAAAAGTAGAAGGGATTGAATTCTTTATGGTTATTACAATGACCAGCCAAGATACACTCCAGCATAAGCTTCACTTAAAGGCACCTATCCATTTAGTGCTGATGGTCAGAAAAAGAACTGGTGGGAAACAGTAAAGATTCTTCTTGGCTAAAGAATTCTAAAAGGATAGAGTTGGCATGAGATTGTGAGTGGTGATATGTAGATTCTATTTAAAAAAGACACAGCCCTATCCACGCAGGTAAGTGTCCAAAACAATAGAACAGCTCCCCAACACCTGGAGAAATGGCTGTAACATGCAGATACAATCTCCATGTGGTCTTTCAAGGGAAGTTTGTGGGAGCACTGAGAAGATGACCTTCAGCTGGCATTTCCATGGATGCTGCAGGTATGGGACACTCATTCAAGGACAAATACTTTCTAAAGTGACTCATATCCAACGATTGAGTAGTCACTGAAAGCCTGAGCATTCCAGCACGATATCAGACGATTACCAAGTGCCATGAGGGCAGTCAGTATGTGCTTATTATCCCAACTGTGGCAGGAAGTATAAACAGAAGGATCACAATCCAGACCAATCTTGGCAAATAGGCAGACACTCTCTCAAACATAACCAGGCAAAAAGCTCTGTACAGAAGCGTGGCTGTAAATATAACCAGAGGAAAAAAGGCTAGAGGCAGGGCTGAAGGGATAGGGCGTTTTCCTGTCTGCACCAGAAGGAAGGATGACTAATTCAGAATGGGTAGTGAAAGCATGGATTGAAGTCAGCACCATCTTAATCAAGGTATCTGGTGAAAGGGCACCTGGGCATGAGCACCAGCCTGTGCTCAGTTTACTAAACCATGTACTTGCTTCCAGGAAGAGCCAAAGTTCTGTCCCACCCAGAGGTGACCTCTTTATCTGATTTCTTCAGAAGCCTTGCTTAGTGTGCTTTTGTGATTCAAACTGAGAGAAGGGTGGATAAGCCAAGTGAAGGAGAATGGCCAGAGGAGAGGATGAGCAGGCCTGAGAAAGGAGATTCTTAGGGTAGTTAAGATGGGAAGGACCAGGAAGATTAGATGTTGGGAAGAATAAAAAGATAGCTGGAAGAAAAATAAATTTTTAAGAAGGATCAATAAAATAAAGAATTTGAGATACACTAAAATTCTCTGTTGCTGGGCTGTTTTCCTTGTGAGCATCATGGTAACAAGATAACTTTACAGGTCAAAGTTGGTTTTTCAGATAAACTAGCGAAATAAGTGAACTTTACAAATCCAGTCAGTGGATGTTGGATAAAGGAATCTGTGAAAAATAGAAGGAAATGTATGATGAAGGAAACATATAAAGGGCTTTCTAAAATGGAGCTGAGAGGCCATGAAGGATTTGGACTACAGGAATCTATGTAGACAATAAGACAACAGACTAAATTGGGTCCAGAACCTCAAAATGTAGATTAAGAAGTTTTGGATGTTTAACTAATCTATACCTTATTTTCTTTTTTTCTGTATGTCATGTGTGTGTGTGTGTGTGTGTGTGTGTGTGTGTGTCTTTTTCCTGGGGTTCAAACTCAAGGTTCTTGCTTGGATTTTTCACTCAAGGCTGGCTCTCTACCACCTGAACTATCCCTCTATTTCTGACATTTCACTCATTGGTTGGAGATAAGAGTCTGCCTGGGCTGGCTTCAACTCTGATTTTAGCTTCCTGATTAATTGGGATTGTAGCATGAACCACTGGTGCTGTCGTATATTCTTTACTTTCTTTCCATTATTTACATGCTCCTGTTCTTAACTCCAACAGACAATGAAAGAATTTTTCTATCCTATAATCAGTCAATGAAGATTTGCTTAGTATAAGCGCCTGCCTTTTATGGAACACTGATTTGTAGCCATTTGAATATGTGACTCCTAAATTGCAATTCCTAAAACCTCAACTCTGTACAATATCCTCGCATCTTTTCTTTTTGTTTTGCAACTACTTGACCTTCAGAAAGTTAGTGCTTTTTATTAAGGTTCATTTTTTCAACTACAAAGCAGGATAATAATACAAAACATTTTATGGAATGGCTGAGGATTAAGTGAAATCACATATGTCTAAAGCCCTTTGTTTAGGATTTGGTGCAGTAGAAGTGTCAAGTAAATAATAATGTCCCATTGTTGTTTATGTTGCTAGATGGTAAAAATCAAAAAGAATCCTTCAAAGCCTCCGGCAAAAACTGTGTGTACTGAAAACTGTATTACACCAAGCAGAAGGCCTGGATTTCACTGAATTACAGTGACTAGGATCAAAGCTTTCTACTCTTCTGAGATACATATTTTTATTTTTAAATGCAACCATTTCATATTTTTCCTAAATAGAAGTTTCTTATGTTGTCTCTTTCATATAATTTTCACATTTTCCAGCATTCCATTTGCTTATGTTTTTCTCTTGACATCCATATTCCATTTGGTTTGCATGCTTGTAGTCCATCTTTCTTTTGAAAGGACTTAAAGACGTCAAAACATTTCCAAATTTGAATTGAAGGGACAACAAGGTTAGCATCTCTCCTCTTAGTTTTCTCCAAGACACTGTTCTATTTCTCTTCTACACCCTCATCTTTACCTTGGATATTTTCCCTGAAAACACTTTGTCCTGCATCTCAACTCTTTCCCTCAGAGTAGAAATGTAGGGACTGTTGAGGTGGAGCTTTGTGTTTCATGAAGAAATAATAACAGGAAGGAAAGTGGAGGGTCCTGCAGGATTGCAGCATATGGGATAGTAGATATACATTACATATATCTATGAAAATAGCATAGTGAAACTCACTAAAGACTTTTAAAGCAAGTGAAAGGAGGAGGGCTAAGCAAGAGCCATGAAGAGGGAATAAACCTGAGCAAAATGCATTATATACACGTATGTATATATCACAATGAGACTTCTTTGCATAATTAATAATTAATGCTAATAAAAAATTTAAAAGTCAGATATGACCACATACTGTCAATACTTATCAACAGCCAGTTGTAACTGAAGGCCAGACACAATACAAAATAAAATTCAACCAATAAGACACGAGGGCAATAATTCTTCATCCGGATAGATCCAAACCTTTAGCTCCCATGAGGCTCTTTCACTTTCTCCTAAAGCTTTGCCTGTATGCTTTCACACCATTTTCAAAAGCCCTGTGTTCTCCATCTATGGTCTGAAGATAGATACTTTGAACCTATAACCTGTGGATGAAATTCTGAGGGGGGGGGACACCATTTAATATGATTTTAAAGATTTATGTGTATATATTTTGTGTATATGTGTCTGTTCATGTTTTCTTTTTCTTTCTTTCTTTTTTTTTTTTGTCGGTCATGGGGCTTGAACTCTGGGCCTGGGCGCTGTCCCTCAGCTCTTCAGCTCAAGGCGAGCACTCTACCACTTGAGCTACAGCGCCACTTCCGGTTTTCTGGTGGTTTATTGGAGATAGGAGTCTCATGGTCTTTCCTGCCCGGGCTGGCTTTGAACTGCGATCCTCAGATCTCAGCCTCCTGAGTAGCTAGGATTACAGGCGTGAGCCACCGGCACCCAGCTTATTGTTCATATTTTCTGAAGAACAAATGTTATCTAGTCTACAAATCCAAAATGCCCCTGTAAAGTTAGTCACATTTTGTAGACTTTAGTGGTTAATTGCCATTTATTTCTGCTTTACTTTTATTGTACTCAAATTATTCTTACATGTATGAATTATTCAATGGCAATATTTAATTATGTTCATGATTGTCTAAGAGGATTATCTTTCAGTAATAAGGAATTTAAATTTAAAATAGATAATTTCTGGCAGTTTTATATGCAGATATACAGATTACAATAAACAGAAGGCAGGTTTTTTGTTTATTTGTTTTGTTTTGTTTTGCAGTTGTGGCGCTTGAACTCGGTCTGGGTGCTGTCCCTTGGCTCTTTTGCTCAGGGCTAGTGCTCTACCACTTTTTTTTTCTTTTTTCTTTTTGGGTCCGGTCGTGGGTCCTGAACTCTGGGCCTGGGCACTATCCCTCAGCACTTCAGCTCAAGGCTAGCACTCTACCACTTGAGCCACAGCGCCACTTTCGGCTTTTTTCTTTTTTCTTATATGGTGCTGAGGAATCGAACCCAGTACCTCATGCATGCAAGGCAAGCGCTCTACCACTGAGCCAACTTCCCAGCCCTGCTCTACCACTTTGACCATAGCTATTCTTCCAGTTTTTGAGTGGTTAATTGGAGATAAGAGTCTCATAGGCACTACTCTGCCTGAGCTGGCTTTGAACCAGAATCCTCAGATCTCAGTCTCCTGAGTAGCTAGAGTTATGTACATGAGGTACCAGTGCTTGGCTAGACAGTTATTTTTTTTTTAAAAGAACAGTCCCAATAGCAATGAAGAGTTTAATATATAGGAAGGACAGTTGAGATGAAAAAATTCATACAGGCTTGTTGAATCTCACTGTCCCTTGAAAGCCATGGGAAAATCTCACAGTGAGAATAGCTAATAAAGCAAATTCTTGGCAAAAAAAAAAAAGGACCAACTGTTTGGATGTCTGAGGGGAAGTTGGTGGGACTAGGTGAACAATCTTTGCTGAACAATTTACTGTTACAGTAGAAATCATGTATACATGTATTTGGGCATTTGTGTGTGTGTGTGTGTGTGTGTGTGTGCATGCTCATGGACACGTGCATACATCTTTATATAACATTTACTTTGGGTATAAATGTACTCAACTGTCAAAAAGCTTGTAGGTTGTGGGAGATAAGAAGACAGTGTGAGCAGTGTCCAGCATCAGAGCCTTAGAAACGAACTTCCAATTGTAAATCATAGGAGGGCAGTTCTATCAACTTGCCATGAGAAGAGACTTGAATTTGTCAAAGGGAAAAGAAGCCAACTTTGTTATACACACTACTCAAGTCTATGAGCATTATAAAAAGCACCCGGCTATTGACCCTTAAACATGACTTAGGTTGCTGACTGAAGCTGGACCTTTGCAGTTTATTTGATCGAGATTATTGGGGACTGTGAAGAATGTTGCAAAGCATGTCACACGATGTTTCAAGTGAAACTCCAGTAGTCACTGGCAGTTGTCAAATGCAAAAATGGCTATTTTTAAGGTGATTTTCAGATAATTCTTTTGCATCAGTGTCATTCCCAACTCTGAGTACATTTTTTTAGCATGTTGGTAAGGAGGGCTATGTGAATTTTTCACTAAGACACAAAACTAGAGCCTTCAGGCCAAAGAACATGAGACTAAACACTGTAAAGTTGTTTGTATGTTACAACTCTTTCATTGAATCAGACATATGTATCCTTTGCCTTTGGCTTGTTAGAAGAAGTTTAGCTGTCAAATTAAGTCAGTAAATATGCTTTGGATTTATTTTATATGGATCAGAACCCAAGGATAATGTTGCAAGTATCTAAAAAAATTGGCTTAATGGAACAAGCTAAATTAGGTGGCTATTACTATTGAAGTTGCCACAATTGAGCCATTGTCTTAGTGTACAGAACTGTTTTAAAAAGGTAGTGAGATAATAAAACTGAATTAAATGTAATGCATAGAGTAATTACGGGAAAATTTTTGTTCTGTGAGTGGGTTTTACCTAATCACTTTTCAGGATAAATATGTTACAGACTAGTGTTTTATTTGCATACATCTTTTGTTTTCTCACAAAATAATAGCCACTTGCTACGTTTTATGTGACAACTCTTGTTTCTTCCATTATTATCCTGATGATTTTATTCAACTGTGTTGCTGACATACAGGCCTCAATTAATGCCCAGGGGTCTTGCAGGCAACAGGAACTTGTTCAGGATATCATAGAGTACAGGATTTATCAGACACAGAGGGATCAAAGTAAATGTCTTATGCTTTCCAGATAAATGCCCTACTATATGGGCACATGGCTTCAGTCATTTTTCTTTTAACTTCTTTTTCATATAAGATCTTGGGTTTTACTGAGGCTCTTCTGGACCAAGTGTCTCATCCATCTATCCTAAATAGCTGGGATTGCAGGTTTGTGCCTCTACACCTGGCTTGGAGGAAGGTTTTCCAGGAAACATCTAGTAGAAACAGCATTTTTCCTACCAAAGTTCACAGAAGTGTTAGGAAATTGATGCCACAAGAGCCTCAGAAAGAAAAGTCCTTGCTGAAGTCCTTCCGGGAATCTCCAGGAAGTGCATTTGTAGATGGAAATTAAAAGAAACTGAGCCCTTTGAAGTCTAGCTTTTTGCTGAGCTCTAGCTATATGAGGTACAGAGTTATTAAAAAAATAAATTGTGCTAAGAATGGCTAAATGATATCTAAGGATAATTGGTATATTTACCCTAAGACAAAGATGTAATACCTTTGTTGCTGGTCAGTGTGGGACACAGAAAAGGAAAAGCATACAATAAGGAATTTAGAATTGCTGCACAAGAAAACTTGGGTAGAAGTTTTTTCTGAACTCACCTTTTTAGAAAGAAGCATTTTTTTAAAGTACAATTGTTGAGAATTTGAATAGATTTTGTTAACTTTATCTATAGTTGTAAAATCTTTCTTGAGTAGTAGTCTGAAGAAACTATTTTAAATACCAATAGTGGAATTTCTGTGAAAGATGAAACTTTTTGCTTAGAGAAATAATTTGTGGAGCAAGGTATGGTGACACATACCTATAATCTCAGCTAGGGATACTCCAACTAGAGTTGAGACCCTGTCTCAAACCTAAGAAATAAACAGCAGCCAACTAAAACTAAACAAAAAATAAACATCTTAAATCCCCAGGGTCTTAGTACACTGATAGTAAACCAACCAAATGGATGAGGTAGTTGTTGTGCATTACCGGAGACTTGGATGCTATTCAAGGCAAAGTAGAGAGAAGCAGGGATGTAAATAAGGAGCTCAAACCTTGAAGATCATTTAGAACAGTTATACCTGGGGTTAATGATTTGTGACTTGATTTGTATTTCTTTCTAGTACTCAAAGTCAATGCAGCCTGCTGTGTTATCTCAAGGTACTGAATAATTGCGAAAATACCATTTCCTTTCGCAATCACAGCCATATACAAATAATAAATTAAAAGTAAATATCTGCATTCTATTATTTACCCTTTTAGGTACACTTGAAGATGTCAAGATGTTAGTCAGTAATTGCAAATGTAATTAAGCTCTAAATAAATATCTAAATCCTTACTCGGACACTGTGTGCCTGATGTGCGATGATGATGCAGATGCTCTGGGGATGCTCTTGCACCAATGGTTACACAACTCCCTGCGATGG
The DNA here is from genome assembly GCF_019054845.1 of Dipodomys spectabilis. Lineage (NCBI taxonomy): Eukaryota > Metazoa > Chordata > Mammalia > Rodentia > Heteromyidae > Dipodomys > Dipodomys spectabilis. Next base: position 18,990,570 of record NW_024870817.1, on the reverse strand, counting down.
GAATGAAAATCCAGGATGGGCAGCTTCTCAGTGCTCTGCAGAGCCACAGAGAAAACATTTTTGGATTCAAAGCATGGTCAGAGGACCAAGAACATCGTATACTATTCTTTGTAACCTTTGATTACCACATGGCTGTCATAGCTAAAAATAACACCTACGAGTTGCTGAAGAAGAGAGAAGTTAAATGTATGGCTTCGCTCTAATCTTTGTATGACGTTTAGAAAAAAAAACCATCGTGTTGCTGTAGATGATGCTGAGTTTCTTCAGTTTAGTCATCCCATATCCTCCTCTGTCAGCAATAGTCATCACCCTTGCCTTGTTTGCAGAGCTAGTCCTCATCCTGGAAACCTAAAAATACCCCATAGGAGGTCGTAATGCTGCAAAGATAATGATTTCCCTCATGGCCTTCTCCCTATCCCTCCCTGATTCTAATGTATGAGGAAATCGACACCCAGCTTGGTATATTGATATACCACATATTTTAATCCGAAGAAACCAAGTAAATTGCAAATGTTTCAGCATCTCTCTGACCTCCCACCCTCCACAGGTGTGCTGTCCTATGCAGGAGGGAAGGTTGCAACACACACAAGTCCAGAAGGAACTGAGGAGATTTGATGCAGTGAATGTCACGACATATGACATCTCCCTAGGTTCATTTGTTTGTTCATTTTTAGCAAACTGTACTTCTACATGAATACATAATTTATGAAACCTCAGGCTCCCTTGTCATATACAATTTTGTTTAAATGTATGTTACATGTTACTCTTACTAATCAGTCTTTTATTATTACAGTGCTGTTCGCTATGAGCCTTGGGATGGTTAAAGAACAATTACTTTTCCTCCTTTATGGAAAGCCATAAGCAAGTCCCAGAGGGGAACAAATGAAAAAAAGAAATGTGACTTCAGAGAAGGATCACAACCAAAAATTGTGTAAGGATTTTTATGACTCAGGTGATCCAAAACATCAAAGAAGACACATCATCTCACACTTAGAATGACTAGTATAAAAAATGGAAAACAGCATGTGTAAGTAAGGAGAAATGAAAACCCTCATGCCACTTTGGTGGGAATGTAAAATGCTATAGTTGCTCTAGGTAATGCATGGCAGTTCTTCAGAAAGACAGATACACTAATCACCACCCTCTAGAAATGAGAAATATGACTCTAGTGATTCTGACCATATTAACATTTAACTCACCAGGTTAGCGCATAAAGTTCACAGGTGATCCTTGTTAAGTAGTAAGGCAGTATTGGAAGCTTAGCAAATAGTAGACTACAGATGCAGCTGGCGTTTACAAATGTGTTCTCTTTACAGGTCTATAACTACTTTGTACCCCAAAAGTATGTTCCAAATTAGTAACTTGCCCCCACATGACTTATTTTAATCTGAGTTTACACAGTAGTCTTTATATTTGACAAAGACTATATGGCTTAAATGCTTTAATCAGGGCCACATCAAATGGTCTAGATTTATGTTATCTTTTAGGCCACAGAAATATTGATCATCTTACCATGCTGTAACATTACACTTAGGATTTTGTTGATATTCATAATTGGCTGGAATATAAGCAATATGCTGGACTCTTTGGTGAGAAATGTGCATAAATGATTAAAAAAGAATCACATAGAAATTCAGAAACCAGCCACAGCCATAAAGTGTAAAATTAGTCCAGGAAACGAGGACAAGAAAGGGTAGATCATCTATCTAAATTAGAATATGAATTCTTATACTTCAGATCCTTATTTTCTAGCAAATGACACATGATATAGAAGCAAAATTTGGAGGAATTGATCCAACACTCTGTTTTCTCCTAGCACTGTAGTACCTGATGATACTCAATAAAATAGTGGCATGAATGAATGCTGTTCATGAGCTCAACAATAAGGACCTTCTCCTTTCAATCATAATCAATGGAAGTTGGCCAACTGATAAGAAAGTGTAAACTAGAAGAACCTGCCAGAAACCTGGTTCCATTATGCAGGCAAAGAAAAGCACCTTCACTGAAGTATGCAGATATTTGGGCTCAATTCAGTGTGTTTGCTTTTACCTAAATATGTACATTGCTGTATGCTCCCTCAAACTTTTGGTTCTATTTTATACCTGGTTTCTCAGGGAAGTGGCTTCTCTTTTTGTTCAAGGTATACAATCTTCACCATTCTAGATAGATCAGGCAAAGAGTTAGGCGGTCTTTGGTACAAAATAGGTGGGTGGTAGACAGGCCGGAAGCTGAGCACTGGCAATTGTTGACGCTTTAGGATATCAGCTCTGTCCCTGGCACTGTCTACTTGAAGTCTCTTGAAGTCTACTTGAAGACTCTTCCTGGTATACTCTCATCCATTCTCCAGCCCATGTGGCAGTCTGCTGATCTGTCTCCTCTCACCTACACCATTTTTATAGCTCTGGTGGCAGCAAACCCATTCTAGAAGCATGCTTCTCAACTTCCTGTTAGACTAGAAAAAAAATTCGAGTGTATACCTTAAGTTTTTCTAACCAGACTATTATGCCTGAGTAACTTGTGTTTGCCTTTGACCATTGGAAAGAAAGGAGAGAAAGAGAGAGAGAGAGAGAGAGAAGGAGAGAGAGAGAGAGAGAGACCATGAGAATATGCATGAACCAATTCTGTTACTATTGAACCACATCATGAACAAACATATTGTTTGCTGTATGTGAAGTGGCAGAAAATAGTATGAGTACTGCTGAAATACATAACATTCCTTGACTGACTACAGCAATAAGAAAATGTTGCAGCCAAATCTGGAAGTTTTCAGCTTTTAAAATTTACACTTTTCCCCAGTTGTTCTGGAACAAGTTACATGTATTTCTACTTAGTTATTTAGAATGCTAGAAATCATTGATGATTTGGAAATTTATCCTTGACCCAAATTTCTTCCCACATTTACCAAGATTGATTCATACTTAATCAACTGATAAAACACAAACAAATACCAATTATCAGTCACTTTCTTTTTCCCTACACAGCTGGCTTAACATTGAGGACTGCATGGAGAGGAGAAACTCAATTATTTTAGGATAAAAAAGTTAGATTAGGTGGAACACCACATATTTGCAGGCCATCTGCTTCAGTCACAAACTCCCCAGGGATCCCGAACATATTTGCAATTGAAAACAATTTGAACTTGAATGACTTTAAATAGGGACATCAAATGTAGCAACTCAGACTATGCACAGATATTTAGCAAGGACTGATGAATAGATCTGTTTGAGCCTTATGTTCTATGGTATTTTCTTTTCCTCAGAGAGAACAAAATAATGCAACACCTGTTAATAACTGAATAAAAAGCATTTCTCTTGAAATTAAAACACGCATGTATAATGTATTTTAAATAAATCTGAAAAAGTCATCTGTTCTGATATTAGCCAGAAAACAGATGAAAGAACGATAAATGTGCTATAAGTATTCTTTCCTATATAGTGGTTGGCATGGAAATGAGATCAGGAAAGTTCTTATGTTGAATAAGAAAATTGCACAAAAAATTGCACAAGTAATTCTGGAGCCTATAAAGTAACAAGGCTAATTTTCATCGGTGGAATTATTTTATTATTCCATCAAAATCACATTTACATCTATCAGTTTCACTGAGGATTTTCAGAGTATAGTTCACAGGATAGCATATCCTACCGCACTTTCTCAAGAAGTCAAGGAGAATATATAGTGTTTTACCTCAAAAATTTTATAGCAGTGTTCTCTCACACACAAGAACATAAGAGGTGAGTCAATATGTGTGGACATAGTTGACGTCCTGCTTTTACTAGTTTGGTAAACACTAAATTTAGATTTCATTGAAAGTGGTGCTGTGGCTCAAGTGGTAGAGCACTTGCCTTGAGCTGAAGAGCACAGGGACAGCATCAAGCCCAGAGTTCAAGCCCCACGACCGACCAAAAAAAAAAAGATTTCATTAAAATCATACACTAAATGTAGATCTCATTAAAGTCATATACTAGATTTAGATCTCATTAAAATCATGACTAAGAATACCCTCTTCTCCATTAATTATGAAAAGCAAATTCACTTTCACCCAGGAACAGCAATTTATAGCCTTATACTCTATTGACCATATTATCATTTAAAGCATTCTCAAATTTCTTAAGCATGTAAATGACAGTGATATGATAGATACTCAACTCTAAATTTGAATTCTGGACAGAGGATATTAGATAAATGGAAATAAAAAGGATGCATTTGCTATAGAAGATTTGCTAAACCAGAAATAAAATACTTTGTTCAAATGTCATAAGTCTTGCATTAAAAAAAAAGCACAAAACTTCAGGGGAACAGAAAATGGAAGACAATGACCATAGAGAGAAGTTATTTTGGAAGACCCTACTCAGGTCTGCATCTTTGGGAATCAAAGTTCCCTGGATTGTCCTGTCTCTTGGAACCTATTTGGTAAGAATTATCACTCCCCTGAGTGCTGGCTAGGAGAGTTGATGTAGCTAAGGTAAAAATACTCAAAATCAAAGATGCAGACAGCTTATTATAGTGGGAAACTGGCCAATGTTACAGCAGAAGTAAAAGTTGCTTCACACTGGGAAAACTAGCAATTCCCACAGCTCTGAGAGTAGAAAAGATCCATAGCAATGATTACACATGGTAGCTAAATTGTGGGAAAACAGACCTGGAGGATTTGAGTATTCTACTCGTCTAACAGTGAAACATTAGGTAAGTACCGAATAGTAAGATCTAATGCTCCCAAACTTTCAGTCTGCTGTATGCATCCTTAGAATCAGGATGATTTTTGAGAGTAATTATTATACTGGCTGGGCCCAAAAACAAGCCCTCTGGTTTACTGGTGAACAACATAAATGAAAACAGAGGAAATCAAATAGTACAAAGACTACTCTCATCAGTCCACATGTAGCGAAAGTGTATAGAGAACGTGAAAGTACTCGGCCATAATCAACAGGTTTTCCTTTGCTGTTGTTTTTAATGTACAAGGTGATTTCTTGTTTCTTTTGTATATTCTCCCCACTATGGTATATCCCCTGTTGTCACTATATTTGATTTTGGTACCCTGGTATTGAATATACACTTATCTTAATTAGATCGGAAGGGGAACAGCAGAATGGTGACAAAAAGGACAAGCGGGAACCAATGTAACAGTGATGTTCAAAAGATACCATGTTGAAAATGATTTGTACAACTTGATGGTGGGGTTGGGAAGAGGGAAAGTAGGAGAAGAATGAGGGAAAGGGAAACAAATTTGACAAGAAATATACTTATTACTTACTCACGTGTAACCCATCTGTACATCACCTTGACAATAAATTAAAAAAAAGACTTTATACTGTTGCTCTTGTTTATGGGAACAAAAACTTATCTTCTTTGTTTATTTAATAAAAATATTTTGTTTGTTCTTTCTTTTTCTTTCATTTTATTATTGGATTGTTTGTTTTTCTATACAGACAGCTAAAATGAAACTGATCAAATATTTAAATTTTGCATATGTCATTTAAATCAGTTTTGAATATAATTTCCTTTTTCCTCTTTGCTTTTAAATTTTGCCTTGTGCCATTTCTCCACATAATATCTAATTTCTTTGATCTGTTTTAATTTTCTATTCTGTTTTCTTTATTGATGTGGGCTCTTGCCATATGGCTTGGGAGGCCTAGGGGTTAAGCTCTCTGTAGCTCAGTTTGTTAAGTTCTGGAATTATACCTAGATATGAGCCAGCATATCTGGTTTTTAATACTTAATATTTAATCTCTTCTTTCTCTTCACAGTTTGAAATTGTCCTTTTTGATCAATAAAATTAAAGAGAATGTGTATGAACACTTTAGTGCATTTAAAAATAAGCAGCTAATGAAAAAGGCAAAGTAGGATATGAAAGAGGAATTCAATGGAAATATGGAAATCTTGAAAAAAATCAAATAGAAACTTTGGAAATGAATAGCTCAGAGTAAGTTTAGGTTGGCTCAGGCAAAAGGTGAGAACTTTCTTTTCTTTTTTTTTTTTTTTGGGTCCGGTTGTGGGCCTGAACTCTGGGCCTGGGCGCTGTCCCTCAGCTCTTCAGCTCAAGGTTAGCGCTCTACCACTTGAGACACAGCGCCACTTCCAGCTTTTTTCTTTTTGCTTATGTGGTGCTGAGGAATTGAACCCAGGGCCTCATGCATGCAAGGCAAGCGCTCTACCACTGAGCTACCTTCCCATTCCCGATGAGAACTTTCTTAAAAAGAGGTGAAACAAGCTAGAAGCATGGATCAAATGGCCGATCACCTGCAAGCAAAAAGCATTGAGTTCAAACCCCAACACCGTAAAACCAACCAGAACAACCTCCCTTCAATTGAAAGCCTAATTAGTTGTAAAGTTGTAAAGTTCTTTTTTCGACATAACGACTTGTACATCTCATTGTTGCAATGGGTCCACCTACATCCCTATTTAAATGATTTGTCTTTTCCTTTCCCCTCCACAAATTATACCAGAATCAAATACAGTGAAAGCAGGGGTTATACCGTGGGGGAGGGACATACAAAGCAACAAAGAAATCACCTTAAAAATATGTTAGAAACAATAGCAAGAAAGAAAAACCATTTGAATACTTATCTTGGGGTTCATTTCACCCGGGGAATGAGGGGTGGTGGGGGGAAGTGGGAGATGGGAAGGGATGGGAAGGAGAAACAAAGGAAGAGGCAACAATGCTTGATAAAAAATGTACTCATTACCTTGTCCATGTAATTGTAACGGTATTTTCACAATAAAAAAAAAGCCTAATTAATAGACTGGATATGATGGAAGACATAATATCAGAGCTTGAAAACAAAATAGATTACTAGTTCATTCAAATAATAAATAAAAATAAGAATGTAAGAACAGACATATAAGAACTCTGGGGTAACAGTATAAATTAAACTTAGGAATCATGAGCATAGAAGAAGAATTTCCATTCTTAAGAGAGGATAATAAAGGCTCAATAGCTATGTGAATTTGATTATATAAATTAATGTTTCGTGAAATGAACTCTAAGAAATGGGAACAAGAAATTTTGTTATTTTGCTTTTTGTTTTTGCTTCCCCCCTCCTTTTTTGCTGTTTTAGTTTTCTGTGTCTTTTGTCTTACTTGAAGGTTATCTGTTTTGGGGAGGGTTATGGGAAGCATAGAAATGATAAGACAAAGGGTGAACAAATGCAGCAGTGATACTCACTAGACACTATGTTGAAAATGAACTATACACTTATGGGGAGAGGTTTGGGATGTAAAAATTAGGAGAAAACAAGGGAATAAGTGAAATTGTTCAAAAAGAGATGCATTCATTACCTGATTTATGTAACTGTAACTAGGGATACAGGTGGACTCATTGCAACAATGAGATGTACAAGTCCTTAAGTCAAAAAGTGAACTTTACAACTTTAGTGGCGGAGGGGGGAGGACCGAATGGAGGGAGGTGGGGAAAGTATGGGAAGGGATGGAAGGTGAAACAAAGAGGAGGCAACAATGCTTGATAAGAAATGAACTCGTTATCTTGCCCATGTAATTGTAACTCCTAGGTACGGTATTTTTGCAATAAAAAATAATAAATTATTTTTTAAAAAAGCAAAAAAAATAAAATAAAATGGAAGACATTCCCTATATTGTCCTAAATTCATATGATTTAAAAATTATATATGTCAAGTACTTAGCCCAAAGTGATGGATTATGTTAGCTATTACCAAAATATATTAACTCCTTCAAATTTTGTAATTTTTTGAGGAAGGTACAAATAATATAATTAATATTAATATTTTAGATTGAGATTGCAAGGCTAAAAAATATTTACCCAGAAGCAGTATGGGTTAGAATTAGATTTGAACTATAGCTAGTGTCGGTGATCTGAGCTACTGTAGATTTTAAACAGTTCATATGTTTCACATAATGAGTAAGCTGGAAGGGGTACATGTTTTCAGTATGCATTAAACATAACAGAAACACACTTCTGGAAAATAGTGTGTTTATGTTAACATGATAGTTGCACTATTTTTGGTACTTGGTAAGCAGACTATCAAAATATATATCCCTATTGATAACAAGGACATTCTCTCCTGCATCATTTTTTTTCTTAGGTTAATTTTGTTTCATTCGTCTCTTGCATTTTGTCAGCACTTATTAAGACCTTTTAAAATCTGAAATCCTATGTTTGTAATGTAAAGCTCACAGTGGACAGAGCATTTTTGTCAGAGGTTGAATTGAGATCTCAGAAGCCATTGACTTCAAATATTTAGTACAATTATTGTTATATCCTATAAATTTCACTAGTTTAATGTTAAGGTAATTCATAAATGGTTTAAAATAAGAGTTAAAAAATTGGAAACACTGGGGTTTGAACTCAAAGCCTCATGCTTACTAGATATTTGTTTTGCTACTTGTTCTAGGACTCTAGTACTAAAAGAGATTTGTATAAAATGAGTTAGTGACCATATCAAAGGAGGCAGGTAAATAACTTGAAACAAAATTCCAAGATAATGAGGCTTGTCCTCGAGGTGAAAGAGCAATTGCAAGAAATTGCATTTATGATTGAAGACTATTCAGAGTTCAGTTAAATACAAATTTCATTATTCTTAAGAATAAGACTTGTGAGTTGTATAAATGTCAAATGTGTCATATATCAGTGGACTGGTTCTGGTCTCCTTTCCCTTATATGTGTTAAGACCAATGGCTTTCAACACTGTCTTCCCATTAGAACCTAGAAAAGTGTGGAATGGCTTGGTTATGGGAGTTGTTGATAAATCCTCATGTTCTCGTTGCTCCTCTGACTATGATCTTGGGAATGGACTCAGGTTTTAGTGATTTTCTAAAGTTTGCCAGATAAGGATGTTATGAAAGTACAACTACTTTAACATATTCCAGATTTCTAAATTGTTATGTATGCTAATCGGAAAGAGTGACTTAATTTTTTTTCTTGTTTATTTTGATAGGTTGTTTCTCATTCATTTGAAATTTGAGAAAGCATCTTCCAATGGAATAAGGATTTTCACTTGGGCAGTATTTGTACATAGGAAACATAAAAAAGAACAGCTTTTGTCTTTCCCTGGGCTTCTAGCAGCAATCATTTCACACAAATTCACCAGAATATTAGATGAGCCTTCTGCAGCACCATTTTTAGATTTAAATACAAGATTCTCAGCATATGAAAGACCATTCTTCTAATGGATTTTTGCAGGCCCATTTTCATTGATCAAACTCAGAGAGGGAACATAATTTAAGTAAACAACCAGATATTTTAAGCAGGATGAAGAGCTAGTGATTAGACTGCTTCAAAAGAAAGAAAAACACAGGTGGTTTTTTCCTTTCTTGCTATTGTTTCTAACATATATATAAGGTGATTCTTTTTTGTTGCTTTGTTTCTCCCTCCCACATGGTATAACCCCTGTTTTCACTGTATTTGATGTTGGTATAATTTGGGAAGGGGAAGGGAAAAAACAAATCGTTTAAATAGGGATATAGGTGGACCCATTGCAACAATGAGATGTACAAGACCCTATGTCGAAAAACGAACTTTACAACTTTGGTGGGGGGGGAGGATCGGGTGGAGAGAGGTGGGGGGAGTATAGGAAGGGATGGGAAGGGGAGTATAGTCATGGAGATGGGAGGGCAGGGATGGTAGGGGAAAAACAAAGGAGGAAGCAACAATGCTTGATAAGAAATGTACTCATTACCTTGCCCATGTAATTGTAACCCCTCTGTACGGCATTTTCACAATAAAAAAAACATTTTTAAAAAAGACACTGGGATACAATATTCTTAGCGCTCTATTATCATCTAAGAATCTTCTATTTACTGTTAGTGCCAATAATTTTATTATTCAGTAAAGGGGAATTTGAACTTTCTCTTCACTTGGAGAATACTAGCCTGAATTAACAAAGCTGAGGCTAGTCAGACACCAATGATTTGTAAGAACTCAATCTATTAGTTGAGGTATGGAATGGTGGATATCCTTAGTGGACAGGAGATTTGTTGAGATAAACTGAGAAGGAAAACTAGTGGATTTCACAGAAGACATAGAGATGAACCCTAGGCTAGCCTGAGATATATTATATAATGAGTGTGTATGTGGAAATAACTTTGCCAGCTTAAAAGAAATACAAAAAGCAAAACAAAACAAAAACCTTGAAGTTTGCATCTGAGTGGAAAAAAAGAAGTATTTACCGTAAGTTTTCTACTTAATGTTGGGGCATGTATTTGATTCCAGAATGTGTTATTTACTCAGAAGCAAAAACTGTACTCCTAAGCAATCCTAAATGGAGGGCCCAAAGAATGGAGGTAGGAAAGGAAATGGTGCATCATTTTCTTTTTGGTTCGCTGCCTCTTGAATGTTTCCTTCCTCCTCTTTATTACTCGTATTATATATAGAGTACATGGAGTGTATTCTATGCTGGAATTGTCTTAATATCAGGAAACACAGAGCATTTTGTTTTTAACAGTTTAGCTTGTTTTTATTTAAGTATTATGAAACTCTGTAAGACCCTTCAATATTCTTACCCCGCAGGTATAACAAGATGGCAATAATAAAGGAAAAAAATGCTGGCCAAGTAAAGAACGATGCTTTTCCTCTTTGTAAGAACTTACACAGAAATCTATTAATTAATTCATCTTTTAGTTTGAAAGTTTATGCCTCAAGGCATTACAATGTATTGTAGACGACTAAGAGAAATTTTTTGAAGCACAATTTTTTTCTTTAAATATGAATGATTCCAAATCATTTATGTTTATTTTCATTGAAGTCTTTGCACCAGTAACAAAAATCTTATTTCATGGTATATAGGACCCTTTTTTTATCTACTAAGAACATCTAAACTGAGTGCCAGTGGCTCAGGCCTGTAATCCTTGCTACTCAGGAGGTTGAAATCTAAGGATTGTGGTCAAAACCAGCCCAGAAAGAAAGTCTGTGAGACTCTCATCTCCTATTAACCACCAGAAAACTGGAAAAGGCATCTGGCTCAAAGCTGTAGAATGCTAGCCTTTAGTAAACAAAGGCTCAGGGACAGTGCCCAAGCCCTGAGTTCAATCCCCATGACTGAAAACACCAACAACAAAGAAAAGAAAAGAAAATCTAGAAGTAATTTTTCATGTTGAAAATTCATAGTACTAATGGAAACACTAGAAGATATGTTGTTATTGAAGCATAAAATGCTGGAGCAAGGAATATTTTTTATGAAAATTAAATTCTTCCTTTTAAATTCAATACCAATAGCTCTGAGATTGCTCAGCTCATTATAAAAATTAATTAAGCTGGTGTAAAAGAAGAAAATGATGACATATTATAGGACAGCACTATTGCTGATTTAGCAACATCGTGCATATGTTTTCTTTCTTTCTTTTTCTTTTTTGGTTGGTACTGGGGCTTGAACTCTGGGCACTGTCCCTGAGCTCTTCAGCTCAAGGTGAGCACTCAACCACTTGAGCCACAGCACCATTTCTGATTTTCTGGTGGTTAAATGGAGATAAGATGCTCAGAGATGCCCAGACTGGCTTTGAAGCATGACTCTCAGATCTCAGTCTTCTGACTAGCTTACAGGATTACAGGATTACAAGAGTGAGCCACCTGCAGCCAGCTTCCTTTTCTCCTTAATTTTGCAAAAGTATTAGAAAATTAAAATTGCTCTGTGTAAACAATTTGAACCCAAATCATCATAGAGAAGATAGGTTTAAATGTCTTTTGTTGAAAGAATGCATTTATGGAAACTGGCACAAAGACAATTACCTGAATCTACAATTCAGAAGAATCAAAAGATACTGCAGTAACACAAAATTGGCTTTTAATGTTTCATTACCAGTTCATTGTATCTTACAGAAAATAAGAACATTTTTTGTTATACAGATTGGTTCTTCTCCTCAAATTTATACTTAATAGATAGTAAACATCCTTATTGATTTTTTTCAAAAAAGGTGGCCTAATAATTTTATATTATTCATTCTTTTTTTTATTGTACTCCATTGATATTCTGGCAGTAGTGAGCTCTGATACAGTGAACTTTTCAACAAAACGATGTCAGTTATCCATTCATCTCTCAATACTTCCTGTGATAAAAACTGATCATTGATTTTCTTTTAATTCCTCCTTCCTCAGTTGTCAGGTACTCCATGAAGCCATCATATTCATTAGAGTACTGAAATCAAGAAACACAGTATGGCTGCCAGCAACCAAGTTAGAATCTCTTGAGTCTACTAATTTGCAAAATAATAAGCAACTATATTATTGCAGAAAATAACATCTTAATAGGTACCAGCCCCCTCCTATGAGAGAAAATTTCAAATGACAGATACAGTATCTGGCTAAAAATTACTGTGATGAAATGTTGATGATAGCAGTCATTGAAAGATTGATTCTAGTGTTAATGTGATCATTTATTTTCTATGAGTTGCTTTTTCTGGTTTGGATTTTCAAATATAGTTGTCTTGATAAAAATCTGTTATATATTTTGTTCCTACAATGGGTCACAGGATTTAAGTACAGATGAAATAGTAAAACTCTGAGAATCAGTCTAGAAGGCAACTTCTAGGCAATTTCTAAATTATCCATATTATTATTATATCCATATTATATCCATATTCTGTTGGAACTTTTACTAGAATAATTTTTTTAGACATTTTCTGTGAGATATCTTTGGGAATGAAAAATAAAGTAGGAAAATAGACATTTGATGGAAAAATCAGCAAAACAAGAACAATAAAAAGACTTCTTTGACAAGTAGAAGTCCAAAGAACTGCTCAGCAGTATTCATTCTATTAAGATTTTTTTTAAGAATGGAAAAATGTTATGCAACTGCTACACATTTGAATGAGCTAACAGTCACTCCAGAGAGTTTGATCAGCACCAATTCCTATTTTAATTATTCAAAAGTCAAGAAATACTGCTATGTCTGACGTTATAAAGGCAGAGTTCTATGATAGTAGGTGAAAATGATCAACCTGCTTCAACAGAAACTTTTCCCACTTACATTTCTAACAATGTTCTTGTAATATAGGCAACAATTATTCAAGTATGGTCTTTCAAGAAGCTAACTCTCACATTTGAGGTTTTAGAATGATCATTTTGAAAAAAGCCTCCTTTTTAAATAGGTTCTTCTTAGCTTGAGACCATGTTTTATTTAAAAAAATTTCCAACAAATATTGATCCTATTTATATCAACAATATTTGAGTCGGACTTCATAATCTCTTTGGATTTACACTTTTGTATAATTTGCAAATCCAGCCTAACTTAAAAAATGTACATGCATACATTGCCACCTTTTAATATTAAAGCAGCTGAAAATGTCCAGGTATATTTTTGATGAAAGGAGGAATTATGTTTATTTACAATATTCTATGTAGATAATATGTGAAGATAATTATGGTTTCATGGACTTCCAATTGTTCTATGCCTCCACACAAATAACTATATTTGTAGGTAAATTTATTAGAATTATTACAGAGCTTTAAAGTCAACCACAATCAATTCGGGAAACAGATTTATTTACTCATTTTCAAGGGATGATAATCTACATAAAGACATTCATGAAAGCATACCAGCTATGTCATTCCCGCATTATTATAGTAAGTCCTATTCATTAAAACTCATTGTGAAACAATGGGAAACCATGAAATGTAACTTGGATACAAATATTGGTCCCTATGGGGTCTCAAGAGTCATAAAAATGTAGGAAAACAGAGCTTTATTTAAGATTGGAGCTGCTAATATGAAAGTTGTTTTTCTGAAGCGGGACTTTTAATTGAAAGCCCTGAAAATTTTAGTGTAAACTCTTTGATGACAGCTTCAGCATTTCCTTTATGCTTGTTGATCATCTGGCAGAAAAGTGCCACTGACAGCATCTTCTATGTGGGATAAGGTTTAGAACTAAGTTTTTTTTTGTTTGTTTTTACTCTTGTTTCCCAAAATACAGGCACCATTTGGGCTTTTCTAGTACATATACAAATAGGAATAAGAATTTTGAAAGTTGGATCTTGGTTTCTTAGTTAGGCAAGTATACAATTATTCGTTCTTCCTTCTATGATTTAATTTTTCCATGTAATGTAAGAAAGGAATATTAAATAGTTTAAAGTTACTTTTATAGGACAATAACATTTCATAGGCTAACATAAAATCAAGCTGCTAAATCTTACAATTTATCTGTCCAGCAGTTTATCTATGTAACTGCCCTGAGTAGATGCTAAATGCTGCTTATCAAAGGGCCCCTAGTATTTTAAATATAACTCAGTAAAGCTACCCAAAACATAAAACAATTCTTCTCAGGCATGTATAATTTTCATTAGAAGAAGGCAGGAGTCTCTCATGGATTAAATACTATGCTTATTTAAGTCTCATACTCTATATAAATGGGATATTTGAGGTGTTTAAACTGTGCTTATTACTATGCATTTGAGTTCACATGATCTTTTCGTTTATTCATCAAAAGAAGAAAGGATTTCAAGAGGAAAATATTCTGTCTTCTGGAGCCTTGAAATAATAACTTTTAAAAATCATAGATTGCTCCTTTGTGAAACTGAGTCTGGTGCAAGCTCACACAATCTCAGTTCTTGTAAGGAAGCCTGTATGGGAAGCTTGCTGCACTTACTTATCTATTGGACTGCGTTTCAAAATTGTAGAAAGGTGTAAAACTTGTGCTTGCAGAAGTTGCTGCTCTGAGTAGCTCTAACTTGCTTTAATAATCCTAGCAAGGTCCAAGCAAACGACATGCCCCTTTTTGAGAAAGACTACTTGGTGGGGATGATGTAGCTAAAAGAGTTTGGCTTGAAAGCCTTCTTATGTAGAGCTTCCCTTTAAAAGTATATTAATTTACAATGCATATTGAATGATACTTCTACAAAAACAAATCAATGAGTTGGTCTTTATGAAAATGACTCTTTACAGTAAGTAAAAAAAGGGTTATCACAGTTTTGGTAACTTGCGTAAGTTCATATCGAAAACAAACAAAACCTTTCACATGTTCTTAATAACATGTTCTTAATAACATGTTCTTAATAACCTTAGGCCTCCCACAGTGTGGGGGGGGGCACACTCAGTTGTATGCTCTGAAGCAGTAGACACCGTACAGCTTATGCTTTTTATCTGGGAAGCCCACGAAGCGCACGGCAGCCTCGGTGGGACTGCAGCGCCTTCTTGGTCTAGAGATAGGGTAGCGGACGCTGCCATCCGCCAACCAGCCTGCATCGCACCGGTCATAGCCCAGAAGTTTCCAGGCAGCAAAGATCTGGCCCACTTTGGCGATCTGAGCACCGTCGTGGAGACACGCTTGCACGGCTTCGTCATAGGTCAGCTTGGTAGGGTGGATGAGATAGTAGAAACGGCCTGAGGAGAGAAAGAGAAGCAATGGGCTGGAAAGTTTCTGAGCCAAACAGAGGTAGAAACACAAGGGAGGGTGTCTCGGTGAAGGGAGAAGTCAGAGCAATGTCTGAAGTCAGTTAAATGCAATAGCTCTAGGTCACTCTACTATTGAAACCGTCTTTCTCTGCCCCCTTCCATGTGTTTGGAAAAGCTTTAATAGGAGAATGGAGATGGCAGATGCACTTTCGGTTAGCTAATTAGTGACTAAAAAGCCCTTCTTTGGCGCTCGTGAAGACAGAATTTCATGCTAAAAGCAAGGGTTATTTAAATTCTAGCTGTAGCAAGCCTGAGCCTCAGCACAAGTTTCTGGAGAGGCGAAATTTGAATGTGAAAAGATCAAAAAACATTCCTGACATAAAAGTCCATTTAAAAAAATCAAAAGACTTCAAGTTCTTTTCATTACAGGTATCAATAAGACAGTATTCTCCTTCAAAGACTACTGTACGCAATGCATAAAATACAGGAAGTCACGTGCCACACATCACACATGGTCCGAGTGGAAATCCACTGTCTGTATTCACCCACCAGAAAAGAAGATACATTGGTGGATGTTTCTCAGCTTCCAGCTCAGCCCTGACACCGTGCCATTTCTTGATTTCACAAGAGGGACTAGTTAGTTTCTACTACTTATTACAGGGTATTAATTACTGAAATTTCTTCTATATATATTCAGCATGCTTAAATATATATAAAATATGACATGAAGTGAGTGTACTAACACATATTGACTGAAGATTTCCTCAGTCATCTGTGTTCCAGGTAGGAAATCATTATATTTTCTTATCTGAGCACATATCCTTCTACCTCTCACTAAGTATAAATTATTAAAGTATAAATAATAATTGGCAGTTCTTTTTAGTGTGAGATGATGTGATTTGGAAAAAGGCCATGGGAACATGAACTAGAAGGCTGGCTATATCATCTAAACTAGAGGTCAGCAAAGCATAGCATCTGAGACAATCTGCTCTGCTACTGCTTTTGCAAATGAAATTTAACTGGAACAGAGCCAGGCCTGTAGGCCTGTCTATATATAGCTTCACCAATAGCTGTACTAGGCTGAGTAGTTGCAATGGAGTTCATGTGACTGCAAAGTGAAACATATTTACTTTCTGCCTCTTTACAGGACATTTGTTGAATCTGTTTCTTTTCTATGTCCTCTAAAGTCCACTACCGGAGATTGGAAATTTAAAATGACAGCAGTGGATTTTTGATAGTATGGGCTCAGGCTCATACTTAGAAAGGTTCTATACATGAGTTAATATTATGCCTTTTCTGTGGTCATCTTAAAATTATTTTTTTGTTGCTATTGTCACTTCTGTTTTCAATTTTCAATGTAGGATCTTGTTACATAAATGTCTCTGATGATCTGGAACTAGCTATGTAATTCCAGGCTTTTCTTAAACTTGTAATTCTACTGCCTTAGCCTCCTAAGTGCTGAGATTCTAGACATGAGCCACCCTGGCTGTCTTAAAATGCTCAGTCATTTTTGAACCAAAGTTTCCAAGGTCTTCATTTTGTGCTGGCCACACAGATGGTTCAGGATGTCAGAAGAGAAGGGCAAAGGGTTTGAAGACTGAAACAAATCACTTAGGAGCATGGTTGGAACACAACCTTTCAGGGACAACATTACTATGAAGATTTGTGGCAGGAAGAAATAGACTCCACACCATATCACAATTTCATCTACTTCATATTAAAAATTATATGCCTTTAAACTTAGAAATGTCACAAATATTTTTGTTCTGTTGACTCAAGGATATTTATGAAAGCTAGCACAGTCAAAACATTTGTATACTTATTCAAACTATAGCAGTGCTTCTTTCTTTCTTTCTGCTCTTCCTCTCTTCTCCACTTTTTGTCTTGCTTTCTTGTCTTTTTATGTAGCTAAGACTAAAAGCTACAGTAGTGTTTTAGTGAAACTTGGTGTCAGGGGTAAGATCAAAAGCAGTCAATATCTTACCGTTGAAGTTGGATGTAAAGCAGAATACATCATATCTGCTTTTATCCTTATCCCAAAATCCATAGTTCCTGACGCCAGGCACTGTGTTCTGACCCCCACAGGGCTCTCGTGGCTTTGTGATTGGGTACTGCACAGATCCATCACTGAGCCAGCCTGCATTGCACCAGTCTAGCCCACCCCTCCAGGCATCATAAAGCTGGTCGAAGGAGGCGATCACAGCATCTTGGTCCAGACAAGCCTGCCGGGCCTCGTGAAAATTGAGATTGTAGCGTCCTAGTCGTGGAAAGTAAGGGAACACCACACCTGTCCAAAGAGAAAGCAAGGGGTTATTGGTTCCAGAGAAAAAATCAAGTCTTAGCAAATACACTTAACTGGTTACACACACACACACACACACACACACACAAACACACACACACACACACACACACACACACACACACACACACAGAGTGACATCTCCTAATTTCTATTTGGAGAGAAATTAGTTCTCTCCAAACCCCTTACCCTTGAGCTACTTGGTTTGACAATTGCACTAATTTACTTCCTGCATGTCTACAGCTGTTACAATTTGTTGTCGTCGCTCCTAAAACCTTTCAGATAAGTAACTACCACTTAGGAGGTTTCTTAGTTGGAGAATCATTAAAGTGAATATGCACATCTCACAAAAACCTAAATAATCTTTTCTTTTAATATTGGTAAGCATTCTGTAATAGAAAGCACTGCAAGTATTAATATAGATTTTAGTCTTCCTTTTTTCTGTCCTGGCATAGTATCACTAACATTAGGGCTTTCATATATTATTTTTCAGCTTCCATATTTGTATAATTGTAAACTAAGGTTTAAAATCATTCATATCACAAACAAACAAAAGAAATTTTCTCTAAACTTTTTCTAAACTTGTCTGGTATAAGACAATGACTTGTTAATGCAGAAAAATGTAAAACCTCATAGCAAATGTGAATGTGATTTGACTTTGATACCTAAAAAGATTCAATGGCTTTAAAGACATTTCTTTGGGTGCAATTTTTAGAGGGGACTGAGCTGTTTTACAAAATTCTATACCAGTTCTTAGAAAATAAGGATTATCAGACTAAGAGAGCAACATTTTATCATTTATTGGATATCAAGAAATACATGGGTCCATGTATTTCTCTCATAAAAATCATTTATCAAGAATGGTTATAGTTTTAATATTATTAAAAATAACTAGATTTTAGTTTGTGGAATGCAAAAGCTTTTCCCATAGGCATAGTAGTATGATGGGTTGTAGCAAATGTACCCCAAGACTAGATAGACCCTATTTACAATAAAGTTCAAATTGCCTAGTCCATTCCTTATATAGTATAGCCTTGAATATATAGCATTCAGTGAATGCAATTTGTAGGGATGGGAAGGGGAATATGGGGGGGAAAAGTAATGTCAAATTACAGATAACCAATGTATAACCAATGTAGAAGAAATAATGTCATTTAATAAGTTCTCTCAGAAATCTCTACACAAAGAAATTTTAGGTGCCTTCTATCAAGTCTAACTCTAGTTTCAGCTACTGAAGGCCTCTGTAGGACATGTTTGTCCCTCTCAGGCAGTTCAGCTGGCATGCACATTAGAGGCAGAGATCCAAAAAGGCTTCTTGATCTCATTCTGCTTTCTCAGGTTCTTGGCTGAGGGATCTATTAACTGAACCTGAGCCAATGGAAGAAGGAAAAGACTCTCTTGGTTGCCACTGAGTCCCTGCTGTGCTGAGGGAAAGGAAGAGACTGGAGAAGGTTCTGTCTAAGAAGAGCTTTGCCCAGGCTAGGAACCTAGCTAATGCTGAGAAGTACTTAAGACTCCCTGTCCCCACGTGGCATTTGTTCTTTGTCCTTTTTGTCTTAGTAACCCCAGAATGCCCATATAAAGGAAAATACTCAGTTTATCCAGCAGAAATTTCCATGACTTTAGAGCTTAACTAATAGAAAAAGTCTTAAAGTACCTCAACTGTAAGAGATGAAAACAAATCACTATTTGGTTTGTTTTCCTTTTCCCAAATGGTTGATGATGGTAGCAGTGCATTTTTAAATATAAGATTTAAAAATGTATAAAAATTTCAAAGTTCTAGAAGACTTTTCAGACTTCAGTTCCTTATGGTGTATTGCATTGGATGCTCCTGGACATTAGAAAATGTTAATTCAGTTATGAATCCAGTGCAGTTGAGTGGCTTTCAATTTTCATGTAATTTCTCACGTCATTTTCTAAAGTCAAAGTGAAATGTTGTATTTAAATGTCTAATACTCTCAATCATAAGAATAAATGTCACCTCACTCTTACAAGTAAAAATATTGACTTAGTACATTTTAATTAATGCTTGATGATATTAAAAAATTATGTTCTGAGCAAGTCAAGGTCAAATTTGCCATACTCAAAGTTTTTAAATGTTTCAAGATATCCTACACTCTTGGGGCACACAGTTAAATAACTAGATTATTCTCAAGCGAAAGTGAAAAGTATGTGTTTGTTAGTATTTTATTTATTTCCTTATTTTATTCCCAGGTAGTTAATGTTTCAGGATCCAACTGTAGGACTCTTGGCTTAATGAAAAATCTTTCAACTCCTACACTTGAATTGATTTTCGGTGGGAGCTTGGGCGCTGTCCTTGCGCTCTTCAGCTCAAGGCAAACGCACTACCACTTGAGCCACAGCACCACTTCCGGTTTTCTAGTGGTTTATTGGAGATAAGAGTTTCACAGACTTTCCTGCCCCGGCTGGCTTTGAACTGTGATCCCCAGATCTCAGCCTCCTGAGTAGCTAGGATTACAGGCATGAGCCACCGGCGCCCGCTCACGTGGTTTCTATCATGCATGAAAGAAAAGTTAGAATTTCCTAAGTAGGAAGAAAAGTTTGACTATTATTTTTAAAGTAATATCTAACTTATTTGGCACCTATATTTATACATTTATCCTCAAGATATATCTAAAAGCTCTCTTCTTTTCCTTGAAGAGATGTTATGTAATGTTAAAATGGGATAAGTGGAATTAATAAGTAAGATACTATTGCAATCAATACCAAGTGATAGGAAGAAATTGTTAAGACACGTGTTGAGGACATCCATTTAAGATTTATAATCACAGCCAGGAACTAGTGTCTCATGCCTGTAATCCTAGCTACTCAGGAGGCCAAGATCTGAAGATCACGGGTCACAGTTCAAAGCCAGCCCAGGCAGGAAAGTCCATGAGACTCTTATTTCCAATTAACCACCAGAAAACCAGAAAAGTGGCACTGTGGCTAAAGTGGTAGAGCGCTGGCCTTGAGCTGAAGAGCTCAAGCCCCATGACTGGCAAAAAAAAAAATTTATAATCACATAGTCCAATTTATCCTATCTGAACACATTTGAAATTGTTTCTGTTTCTGGAAATGTTCAGGACCAGTGCCTTCTTAGCCCAGTGTTCAGCACATCAGTCTCATAACAATGTTCAAATAATATGTTTATATATTAGGTCTTATTTTCATCACCAGAAAGTTAATACAATGGAAATATTATGAGCAAATTTCTCATTTTTGTTGTTGTTTTCTTATTTTCATCCATGAGCTTTTTCACTTAAGGGTAGTGCTCTACCACTTGGAGACATAGCACTACTTCCATGATTATCATAATTTTTCTATTTATTGATTGCTGGTGAGTACTGTTGTACAATCTACATGATTTCTTGTGATAATATCCTTGTTACAGCTGTATACTTCTTCTTCTTCTTCTTCTTCTTCTTCTTCTTCTTCTTCTTCTTCTTCTTCTTCTTCTTCTTCTTCTTCTTCTTCTTCTTCTTCTTCTTCTTCTTCTTCTTCTCCTTCTCCTTCTCCTTCTCCTCCTTCTCCTTCTCCTCCTTCTCCTTCCTCTCCTCCTCCTCCTCCTCGTTCTTCTTCTTGCCAGTCCTGGGGTCTGAATTCTGGGCCTAGGCACTATCCCTCAGCTCTTCAACTCAAGGCTAGCATTCTACCACTTGAACCACAGCACCACGTCTGGCTTTTTCTGCTTGAGTGGTGTGAGGTATTGAAGTCAAGGCCTCATGCATGCAAAGCAAGCACTCTACCACTGAGCCATCTTCCCAGCCCCATATACTTCTTATTTTTTAAGGGTTTTTCTTTACTCATTTAGTGTGAGGCATTAAATCCATGATTGTTTGCCTGCTAAGCTCTCATTCTGCTGCTGAGCTAACATGCTCTCCATAATTCTTATATTTATTGGCTACTATGTGATTGTTACCAATCAGAAGCCATTACCCTATGCAAGATTTTAGAACATATAAAGACTTTTATTTTAAAAGAAATGCATGAAATTATAAAGATAATGACAAGAATAAATTCCAAAATGAATAAAAAATTAAGGATCTTTAGCAACATTTTTCATATGATCTGTGATAATAAGTTGCAGCAAATTATAAGCATAAGAGTTTGAAGGCTGTGGTTATCATGTATTAGCTTTTTTCAGAATGCAAATCAGTTCTCAGAATTTGGTGTATGTCTTCTCTAAGACAACTTTCATCTGGAATAATGTCAACATTCACGATTAATATGAATATGAATCAATAAAAAATGAAAAGGTGGCAAGCAATCAGGAGCCAAAATCTACAAAAAGGAGTAAGAATTCACAAAAAATACCATTTATTATACTGTGAGGATTAAATAGAGACATAAAGCTAGTAAATCCCCATTTGAATGATGGGATTCTATGGGATTCAGATCATATCTCAGTACTTTGTGAGCAAATCAAGCAGGTGTCTTTTCAGAAGCTAGAAACTTATGCATGAATTACACACCTATAGTTTCATCAAAGGAAATATTCTGTCAATGTAACTAGAATCTGTTCTTCAACGTAAAATGCTGCTAAAAATCATGGAAAATAAGATGTCTTGTGGTACCTGAGAAACTAAGGAAATAAATTCTCCTAGGGGGATAGATATTAGACAGAAGAGCTTCAATAGCAAGACACTTTATATTGTAAAGCTTTGTGTGTGTGTTTTTAATACATAGCTTTATATCCTAGTTTCTGGACCTACTAAATTCATTGCATATACAAGAAATTTAAAATCCTCCCTCCTTTCAAAATGCCTTGATCATTTCATAATCAATGCCTTTGAGACTGTGGGCCATTAAAATTTTTTTCTTTGCAAGAATTTTTAAATAAATCTAGAAGACTTTTTTGTTTGTTAAATGACATTTTGCAATCACTTTACAGAATACAAATATATGTATTTTGGTGCAGATGAGCTTTACAAAAATTGTCACTGTTTTGAAACTGAGATAATTTTGGAAGTATAATAAAAAAAATTAATCTGAATTTCTCAATAATCATACAAGAGAATTTAAATTTTGAATAGTATAAAACAATTTTCGAAAACTACTGATTCAGTTCCAAAGCACAGTCCTCTTAGTTGCAAAAGCTTCAATTTTGTGCATCAATACTGTGTGTGTACATTTCAAATATGAGAGCTGACATTACAGGCTTACTGTGAAATACCAAAGAACTGAAAAACATGGTGAGCATGGACTTTTTGTTTCTCCCACTATTGCTAAAGTAACCATTACACCTCAATCCTCAGTTTAAAAAAAGGAGCAATAATTAATTACTACTTTTAATTGTAGCTTGCTTCACAGATACTTACCTTGTAAATCTAATGCTACTATAGCAGTGTCATCTTCTAATCCTTCAATCACCTCACACTTGTATCTCCCATAATCCTCCAGGGTGAGGTCTGTGATGACCAGAGACGCATCATTGTCACTGCCTCCTTTCAGAAACACTCTACCCCTGGTAGCCTCCATAGGTTTTCTTGTGATATCCCATGAAAACAAAAACATCCACTTCCTTGAGGTAATCTGAAGTTAGCTTGGTCCACTTAATTCGGATTTTGTGGATTCCTGAGCCAAAGGCTGTAGGGTCTCGATAAAATTTACATGGCAGTGTAACATTGCCACCTCTGTGTGAGAAGACCTTGGCTTGCTCTGCTTCCACGAGGAGACGGGGGCCATTTTCCGCTATAATGAAAAAGAAGATAGAGAAATAGTCATCAACATTCTCTGTCTGTTTTGAGCAGTGGAATATGCCATGTATGCAAGACGTAAGACAAAGAATGGTTTTGGTGATTATTGTCTATATGTAATCTCTTGAATCACAGAGGAAAGATATTCTTAATATTTGAGAGGTATCTATTGCATAATCATCTCTTTTAAAAACACAAAGAAGGGGAGAAGTTTACATTATAATCATTGAGGAATGCTAGATACAAGTTTCCATCAAACCTTAGGTTTGATAATCTCACAACAATTTCTACAATTATTGCATATAAAACATAACACCCCCCCCCGGCCCCCCCCCCCCCCCCCCCCCCCCCCCCCCCCCCCCCCGCACCATCACAAAAAAATCGTCAAGGTGAGGTAAGCCCAACTGGGTTTTCTAACACATTAAAAAAACCCTGAATTTCATTTATTGAAAAATATAAAACAACAAAGATTCGCTTCCATTCAATGATTCTGGCCCAAGAATTGAGAATATCCTTGTTTCAAAAGGTTTCCACTCAGATATATCCTTTTGATAGCTACTCTGGGACACTTCAAAGAACATGGAGGTATTTCACCTTCACATGAAGGAAGACATCAAAAAGATATTTTAGTAAAGGCAGTTGATAAACTTCAAAAATATTTAATCTCAAATTCTTCAAAATTTGGATGTTAAAAGTATATTTATTTTTCTGAGAAGCCACATCATTATTTTCTTCTTATCTCTTTAAATATCCCTTTGGTGTCCTTTTGCCTTTAGCTATGTCTTATTGTATAGTTATTATTTCTACCTTTCTTTCTTTTGACCTCTCTTTCCTCATCTTCATCCTCCAAGGTCTTTATTGCTTTCTAAAGAGCATCACAATATCCCAAGTCTGCCAAGTCAGCAGTAATGTCAATTTTAAGGGAACTAGCTGCTATTTTCAGATTCTGGCTTTCTCTGGGATTTCCCCTGGTTAGCACATTGTGTTTCTGACCTTGACAAAATCTCTTGAGGATGTGTAAGGTTTAAAAAGGAGAAAGCATAAAAAAAAAACCTCTTGGGCACATACACCTCTCCTCCCACACAACCTTCAAAATAACCAAAGCTGCTTTTCAAACATCTTTGCAGGCGCTGAAGCCTTAGGCCAAAAGGTATTGAGTACCTTATTGGCCATTGATTATTTAAGGTGTACAAATTACCAAGAAGACTAACCATTCGTCATGAGACAGGTCTTAATTTTTAATTTACTTAATAACACATACAATACTCTAAATTTAAAGCAGAAAGCACCTAAAAATCAAACACTATATTTCTATTTTATGGCATAATAATAATAAATTGCAAATGATATTGAAAAAATGAGCATGTCACTTTATTTACAAGTGAGCTCCAGTCCTCAAGATTCCACTTTTAATAGAAAATGAAATAGAGTCCAATGACTTCATTTAGTATGAATCACAAACCCAGCTCATTAAATATATTCTTGATATCCTATTCTTCAGCCTCTTATTTAGGACAAAAGAATTTCAAGAGATGAAAAATGAATCTAACTGCAGTTATACAATATATGTAATCCCACAATATTGTCAAAGGCTACCTCTAAGTTCCATGTAAACAATTTTTGTCTACTTTCTGGTAGAGGAAAAAATACTGTTGACTAGAATGGCTCAGATACATGAGGGCTATTTGGGGCACTGTTATCTGGATTTTGGGGAACTATATCTGAGATCTGGGCTTTGCCATGCTGAAATGGCAGTTGAGATAAGGCAAACAGATATAAGAGGTCCCAGTTCCATGATGTGTTTTCTACTTGTTTAGTTGGAAGTCATAACTGATGCCCGTATGCACTGATACAGATGATTTTATAGTAGTTAGGAGTAAAAATTTTTTAGTGACTTAGAACTTAATCTAATTTAAGCTCAATTTACTAATTCATTAGTCATTGGTAGGTTGGGCAATGCCACCTGCAATATATAGGAGAGTGGAAAGGTACATGGTTTACTTGTAATCATTATAACCTATTGCAGACTGAATGTAAGGGCTGAATGATTTTCTAAATTACAGAGCTAGAGCAAAGACCAAAAATATTGTATAGTAGATGGAGATTTCTAACTTTTTTTCTGTAGTTAACTGTAAGTTTTCATAGTATTTTAGAAGACTCAGGTTTTCTGTCTCTGTCTCTGTTTCTCTTTCTCACTCATTCTGTGTGTGTGTATGTGTATGGATGTATTTTAACTCCACAACACTGTTAACAGAGGATGACATATAGTACAATATTGAACATGGAGTTGGCACTCAAAGTCTAGTATTCACATACAAAAATAATTTTTTAACAATCCTGACAGAATGTCTGGAGTTCTAATGTATTATTTCTTTTGGGAGGGTTTGAGGTAATAGATTAAGCTAGAATCCCCCAATAGAAATTTGAAGAACCTCAGGAATGATATGTAGCATATTTAGTGATGAAGGTCATAAATTCACAACATAACCTTGATCATGTTTTAAATTGCTAATTTTCAGATCAATACTGCAGATTATATAGCATCAAGCATGATTGGAGACCATGGCCAATTTCAGAATAGGAAGATAGGAAAGAATGAGCATCCACAAAATGAATCAGAAGCTCTCTGGTTGTTTCTAGTCCTAGGGCAGCTTGGCTCCAACTGGCTTACCTCATGAGAGCACTGAATTTAAGATAGTAATCAGGCTCTTTTTCATAGACTGTTATCACAGGAATTTGGCAGGAAACACATGAAGCTCAAGAACAGGAAGGGAAATGACAAAGATAGCAGAAAAGTGAGCAAAGACACTGATGACTAACTTTACACCATGTTAACTAGAGGAGTAACTCTTGGATATATCATTGACTTGTAAAACCTGGGTCAGTTTGAAATTTATGCGTAAGTACAATCTTTGATGAACAATGCAGTGTTGCATAGCAAAATGTGAAATATAAAAATAACCATCATCTGGATGAATACTTTGTTTTTCTCCTTTAAACAATGAATGAAGTAAACAAAATGGAGTTTCAAATGTGTGTTTATTTTCCCTGTTTCTTTTAATTAGTGAGAGGCAATGACAATATGTTGAGAGATGGGTTGTTTTTCAATGCCAGGGCTGTCTGCAGGGGAAGTAATGGGGTGAAGCAATAGAGCATGAAGAGACATTGATGGATACTCATGAACCACTGGGGTCTAGTTATTATTTTACAAATTCTGCTGTGATATCCAGAGGACATCATTTGGTTTTGCTGAATAATGAAGCCCATTGAATGACAAATTGGTCTTCATAAGTGCTATGTAATTTAAACTAGATCTTTTAAATGGGACAAAGTGGACTTTTTGTGTCACAAGTGACACAAATTCTTGTTACCTGACAAGAATAAAAAGAAAGTGGTGTGTATCATTTTGTATATTTGAATGAATCGTGATTGTGCAAAAACAAACAAACAAACAAAAAAACCCAGCCTCGGTTTGGGCTACTTCTTCCATCAGTATATAGAAGTTGACTCCAGATTTTTTTATTTCCTAGACCAATCTAAAAAAACAACCAATAACAAAAAACCTGGGATGGTGATAAATAAAGGCATTAAAATATGTCTTTTCTTTAACTGTGGCATTAAACATATTACATATAAAATAGATATTATATAGCTATAGTACATTATTATTACTTCCACTATTTTTTCCATAGATAGAAAGTTCATTATTCTCTGGCATTCCATATGCATAAGCATTAATTGAGTAGTTGGTTTCTGGGGTCTTTTTAAAAAAATGCTCAAGGTTTAAAAAAATAATTCTTTTGTGAAATTTGTTATCACTTTGGTGGGTCTGGATGTGTAAGACAAACCCCCTGGGAGCTGTGGTTTTCCTGACCATAGCAAAAACCTGTGGGAGGCTGAGCATCAGGATGAGTTTGTGCCTTTACCGCTGTGCTCACCACAGTCTACTGAAAACAATCAACTCTGCCTATTTACCTTGGCTCTCCAACATCAACTCTGTGTCTGGCATGCCAAAAGCTCCTGTAACTGATGCACACTTGTGCACTCAGTAGGCGTAAATGCTTGCACTGCCTTACACTATGGAACAGCAATTAAAAGTGAAAACACTTTATACAAATAATCACTCTTGTTAAAGAAACAACATTTCAGTAAAGAATGTAATTTAGAGATTTATGTCTGTAATATAGCTCACACGGTACAATGGAGTAGGGTGCATAATTCTGGGAAAACAATGTCTTACTGTCAATCTTTAACATTTATAACTATTTCCATCAAATTGGAATAAGTGATTGTTCTGAGACTGTCCACTGGGGTCAGTTGTAACCACCTTTGGTCACAGACCTGACAGATGGGAGAACTTCACAGGTGCTCTGTCTTTCCTCTCACCCTTTCTCCTTCTAGGCAGCCTTTGTTGTTGTTGTTTGTTGTTTTCAGAGAACTAATTTGTAAGAAAACAAAGCTTTGTTACTTTTCTCCCCAAGCTAATTCTTAAATTTGAAGAATTTTGGAAATATTTTCTAGAAGAGCAGACATAAAGTGGTAGTGGAGAAATGATCTTATTCTCTGTGCTCTTACATATTGTTTTGAATTTTAACTCTTAAATTTGAATCTGGCTAAGTTTTGCATCCATCTGAGATCCAAACTTTAATGTATAGATCACAACTATATGCATGCTTTTCACTTACTGGGTTAACTTGTTTATGTGTGGTTCTGTTTCAACTACACTAAAAAGGATTCACAAGAAAACTTGCTTTGCAGTCATGTGGGAACATGTGCTGGAAATCTTAGTAGAGGAATGTGGGGAATATTTTCACCATGCACACTTCCACATTAAAAAAATCTGAATCATGTGAATGCATGACACATGCAAATGAAATACAGGATAAAATCAATCTAAAATAATTGAGAAAATTTAAAGAACATAAACAAAGAAAAAGCCTTGCTTAGAATGTCTTAAAAGATTAACAAGAAACTGGCAGCCACAATTAAAAGATATATATTAAAATTAAAAGACTGTATATATGTAAGAAGTTTTATTATTTTGCTAATTAAAAATGACACCTTTAAATAAATCTTTGGAAAGTGAGAGTTTTATTTCACTTTCTTGGTTCCATACTTTGTGGCCAAAGACACAGATTAGAGATTAGTTCGAATTAAAAAGAATGATCTTATTGTGGAAAATTGGATAAATGAAGATTATTCTTTGATGTCAAATTATTGCTTTTGTTTTCAGCACCAATGACCCTGCCTTTCGATCCCTTAGGCTACAGTATTCTGCTTGTTCTATCCATTTCTCCCCTGCTAGGGACTACCAGTGTTTAGTCTGAGTGTTCTGCTCTTTCCTATAATTCGACCACATTGCCTAGAATTGTATTTTTACTGCTTCTTCAAATAGCATGCATTCTTTTTGTTGAGAATTGCATTTTCTGATGTGATGTGTGATGAAGTAACTCTATCTTCCTCTTTTGCCTTTTAGTAAAGTTGAGTCTGTGATGCAAAAGTGCCAACACCAAATATACAGCATTGCTTTAGGGGATGCTGGTCATGAATATGAACTATGTTATTGTCATAGTCAAGCTTTACAGTGAAAAGAAAGGCATGTACATCACTATTTTGGAAGCTTGGTATATACCTAATGATACTATTTTTTAACTTATATTTTTTCAGGAATTGCAATTTTTCCCTTCTAAGTATTTCTTAAAGAAATATTTGCTATGTACAGCTGAAAGAACTGAGGTTTCCTGTGTGAAATGGTCACTAAAAGGCTTAAGAGAGCTCTAGAACATCAACTGAACTATTTAAAAATTGCAATTCAGGAGGATGGGCTATAGTCATAAAACTCTGTCTCAAAAAACATCTATGCCTGGTGACAAACACCTGTAATTCCAACCATTTAGGAAGCAAAGACAGGAAACTCACGGTTTAAAACTGTCCCAGGCAAATACATGAGACTGTTTCTGAAAATCTTAAAGCAAAAGGACTTGGGTATGGGCCTGAGTTCAACCTTAGGTACTGCCAAAAAAGGGGAAAAAAATCTAAAATGTACACTTTAAACTCTATTACAACAGTCCTGAAAAAAATAATTCCTTTTTCTTCATCTCTTTTTTTGAGGAAGGAGGAAATAGTGAGAAAGGACTTTGGGTCTGTCTTGCTGTTAGAATTCTTTGAGAGCTTTTGCCTTTCTAAGTTAACATGACTTTATTTCTTCCCTCAGAAGTTAGAGTATTAATTAAGCAAATGGGTTGACATCTTATCTCACTGTGCCTCAGTTTTGTTATCCGTGAACTGGTCTTTAGCTTTGCCACTGACTATACACTTGAGGTAGGAGATCTGGTCTCACAATCTTAGTGAGGATAACCAGGTTCAAATAATGTATCGCCAGAGTGAAAAGAGATAACCAGGTAATGTGCTTCTCATTTGTATCCCACATATTCTAAATGATTATATTACATGTTATTATTCAATCAACTCTGATTCAACTGATTCTAGAATACGAGATGATTCTAGTATTCTCTTCAACTTGGAGATGTTTTTGCTGGTGAACAAATCAGAATTTAATGAATAATTAAAATACTATAATTTAATTCTTATTACTTTAGATCAAGGAAATAAGATATTATATTTCATAGTGATTGAACAATAAAGGAACAATGAATAAAAAGAAATTGGAACCTTTCAATAATATGTTGATGACATTCTTTTTTTTTTTTGCCAGTTGTGGGGCCTGAACTCTGGGCCTGGACACTGTCCCTCAGCTCTTCAGCTCAAGGCTAGTGCTCTACCACTTGAGCCACAGTGGCACTTCCAGCTTTTTCTGCTATGTGGTGCTGAGGAATCGAACCCAGGGCCTCATGCATGCAAGGCAAGCACTTTTCCACTGAGCCACCTTCCCAGCCCCAAAGGAATTATTCTTTTTTTTTTTTTGGGTCCCGTCGTGAGGCTTGAACTCTGGGCCTGGGTGCTGTCCCTCAGCTCTTCAGCTCAAGGCTAGCACTCTACCACTTGAGCCACAGCGCCACTTCTGGCTTTTATCTTATTGCTTATGTAGTGCTGAGGATCGAACCCAAGGCCTCAGGCATGCAAGGCAAGCGCTCTACCACTGAGCTACCTTCCCAGCCCCTGTTGATGACATTCTTAAGACAAACATACTTTCCAAGATTTTAACTGTCGCAGAAACTTGTTTCAAAGGTCATAGAGAAACTAAGACATAGCATGAGTCAATCTTCTTCATTATGCTGCAATTATCCACACAATTATTATCCATGCAATTATCCTTAATTATTGAAAACATCCCATTATGTGGTAAAGAGGAAAATCTGGAATCCACTTATTTCCACTCAGACTACTACACTCAATGGGGAGTGTGGGGTCAAAACATTGTAATTCACACAAAGAACATTGCTGGTTTAATATGCTGCTAAGACTAATATCTTCATTTAGAAGCAAAAACATCAAGGTAATACAGATAAGGGTCAGTCTTTGAGGCCCAAAAGAAATATAAAAGGAACTTTTGATTCTTAATAATCATGAATCTATTACCTATAATGAGTGGAGAATTAAATCTGACATGAAACAGAACAAAAGATGAATCCAACACCAATGCTCGAGTTGAGCAAAGGTTAGAGTGAAAGTCAGTGTACCCACTCCTGGAGCACATGCCCCAAGGCAAAGGACAGCAGACACAAATTGCCATGATGTTGTTCTATGAGAATCTAGCTGAAAGGCCTTTGGATTTTCAACAAAGACTAGAAATAAAGGTTTCAGTGAAAAGTCTATCTACCTTTACATCCTTATCACTAGTTTAGATTAAGAAAAAACAACATGGAGAAAAATCCCCACACATAAACAACCAGGAATTAAGACTTTTGGAAGTGAATCTGTGGCCTCTGCATCCTCCTATATCACAACTCTTGGTAGTAAAGACCATGAAGTGACATCTCAGTGCATCTGCATTTCCCACTCTCCTCTCTGGGCTGCTCTTCCCTGGTTTCTTACAGGACCATGTCCTGCTTATTCTACAGGTCTCATTTTCATCTTCCTGATCTCCTCTAATGGAGCTCATCCCCCTCCCCATGAGT
Source organism: Dipodomys spectabilis (assembly GCF_019054845.1). Classification (NCBI taxonomy): domain Eukaryota; kingdom Metazoa; phylum Chordata; class Mammalia; order Rodentia; family Heteromyidae; genus Dipodomys; species Dipodomys spectabilis. The sequence continues at coordinate 18,959,201 of NW_024870817.1, read as the reverse complement.
ACGGCCTTGAAATCACTTATTTTTTCCTTAAAAATCTTGGATATGTACTTATATGTTTGTTGGATTTATTTAGTTAGTTTAATAAGAGGGCCATGTGATATTAGTTCCAAGAAAAGAGGCTGAAGTTTTTAAAACTTGCTTTTGGAACACATTTTCTTTTGTGTACATGTGGGAAGGCTGTATAAAACTGTCTGGGTTCATCTGTTAAATATTCTATTATATAGAAAAATGCAGATGAAGAATTAGCCATTTATTATTGAAAATAATTTTTGGGGAGCTGAGGGCTGTCCTGGGGCTTAAACTCAGAGCCTGGGTACTGTCTTTGAGTTTTTTGCCCAAGGCAAGTAATCTACAACTTGAGCCACAGCTCTACTTCTTGTTTTTTTTTTTTTTTTTTGCTGGTTAATTGAAGACAGAACTTTCACAGATTTACTGTCTGGGCTGGCTTTGGATTGCAATTCTCAGATCTCAATCTCTTGGCTTGAGCCATTGTTGTTTAATACTGAAAAGACTCTCTGTTAATGACTGTGGGATCAAAGACAAAGTGACATCACAAAAATAATTACATGTAGGGTTTCTGGATGTGTTCAACTTGTGAGCATACTTACTAATAGTTTTCAAGGGAATCTAACGTTCATAATTCTCATAATATTGGAGGAGAAAGCTTTCAAATTTGACTCTCTAAGCTGAGAAAAATAAAACAGGAGCAGAAAGCCTTTTATGGAAACATACATTATCTCCTTATAGATAATTGTGAAAGCATCTTTGTAAATGCAGTTCCATTGCAAGAAATTAAATTCATGTAATATCTTGTAGCTTATAAGGAAACAGGCATAACTTTAATTTACAGGATTTTCCCCCTTACCTGCTCTTTCACTACTATTCAGTAACTCAGAATAAGTGCAGTAGCATAATTTCTTCTGCTTTCCAGAAATAAGTCCAAGCAAGGACATAATGCAAGAGTAATTCACACAATCTCTAAAAGTAAAACCTACCTCACTTCAAAGAACTGTTTACAGTGGTGTCTTTATTTTAAGCACACACACACACTCTTTAGAAACAACTATGAAGCCTTTCTTTTTTGCTGCTTTCACATAATCTACATATGTCACTATAGCAAAAAGCTTCTTGTTCCAACATGCCTTGTCAGTTTTGTACATTATCTCTCTGAGTCTTCTGACTTGGAAAAGATAAGTAGAATTCATATTCAACTTATTTGTTCAGAATAATTCATAGTACCATCTTTGAACATTTGCACATATTGGTGATTAGCCATTGAATAAATAATAAAATTGAGTAGCCCACAGGTTTAATTAAAACAGGGTTCAAATGGCTACAACTTGAAAATCATTTCCAATACCACATATGTCTAGTGCTACTACATTCTGGCAATACAAACTACACAAAATACTTTTGAAGAAATGAAAATAAAATATTCAATTTAACTTAATATACCTTTATTTCGAAATAATCATTTTCCTATGACATCATTATAGGAACTTTAATGACATAAAGCCTCTTAGTCATAGATCATTGCTTAGCTAAGTCAGCATTGTGTCTTGCAGAGTTGCTACCAAAGGAAAAAGCTTCACTACTGAAAAACTTTTCATCCTATATATTCGGAAGTATTTCCAATAATCACTGGTTTCTTGCACAGTTTGTCAATTTGATCACCCATCCAGGAGGGAACATAAAATGCAATGCTTGTTCAGTGTTAATGTCTTACTACTTGAAAAGATGATTTTTTTTTTTTGGTCGTGGGGCTTGAACTCTGGACTTGGGCACTGTCAGCTCTTCAGTTTAAGGCTATTGTTCTACCACTTGAGCCACAGCACCACTTCTGGTTTTCTGAGTGGTTTATTGGAGATAAGAGTCTCACTGAGTTTCTAGCCTAGGCTGGCTTTGATCATCCTCCTGAGTAGCTAGGATTATAGCCGTGAGCCACTGGCACCTACTCTGAAAAGATGATTAAACTGTAGATAAAACTATAGACAGTAAGTAGGGTAAGACAGAACTCAGCATTGGTAATTATTCAATACCAAGTTTAGAGATATTCTCAGGGTATATTTTATGGTACACTTAATGATAATAACAACTTTAATGAATATGTCCTTCTAAGTAATAAGATTTTTTTGTGTTGAACTACTTTTCTCTATATTTCTTCATATATGTAATCCTTTTTTTTATTCTTTGTCACATTTGTCATCCTTTAGTACAGTTAATAAACTTGCTAAGGAGATGTTTTATACTCCCACAGAGTTTAAGTGCTTGTGTACAAAGGAAGCCAATGTTTGACAAATACTTGAATGAACAGATCTTATCAACAGTACATACAAATACAAAGATAGGGGCAGATATAATATGTGTATCAAATGAAGCAAAGGTGAGTATGAAAATAGGCTTTCTCTAATGTTCATGTAATACCTACCTCTCTCAGTAAAGTAAACTTGGTAAACATACCTGTTGAATAAAATGAGCTATAGTGATGATATATGTACATTCACCATATATGAGTATATTTATATATAGATATGTTTACTTATTTCTTTATTTATGTTGATACAAGGGATGGAACTCGGGGCCTCACACTTCTCCATTTGCTTGCTTCACTGGCACCACTTGAGCTATGCTTCCAGCCCAGCTTTTGCTTGTTATTTTGGGGATGGACTTTTCTGCCTGGCCTTTGAACTGTAATCCTCCAGATTTCAGCCTGCTAAATTAGCTGAGATTACAGGTGTGGGCCACTAAAGCCTGGATTTATGTTTGTTTTTATATAAACATTTGTTCTTATTTCCATTTCCATTGGGAGCCTATTTATTATATTTATATAGTTATGTTCTTTGTTTGGCCATATACCATGACTGTGCTTAATTCAGTAGGTTATTACCATTTTTTACTTCACACCTGCAAAGTGGTAAGAAATTTTAGAATTAGTCATCTAATGTGGATGTTACTGCTGTTTTCTTTTTATAATTTCATGATACCATTCTCTAATGCTCTTAAACTAATATTTTCAGGCAGAATCATTAATAGTATCCATACCTACCTAAAAATAATTTGGAAAATATTTGTGGGACATACTCAGCTTCAAAAAGATAAAAATGTAACACACTCAACACACTCCACATTTCAAAGTAGTTTTCAGTAAGAGAGAAAAAATTAAGCTCAAATAACACTTACTTCTCATATTAGACTTTGGCTCTGTTGTTAGTTTGTGATGATACATTATTAAATCCACCTACTTTTTCTGATCTGTTCTGCACTACTGGATCCCCACTGCAGATATTACATAAGGAACAAGATAGCATTGCAGTGATCAGATATAAATCCAATACTTTTCAAGGCCATATATAAATGTTAGACGATTGCATCCTGCCTCAGTGAGCTCTCACAGATTACAAGGTGCTCTACTCAGTGTGAGAACCACACACATGACCAAACCAAAGTGGCTATTCCAACACACAAAGCTCTTGCTCGTATGTATTTTGCATTTGACAAATTGGCAATCTTTCCCTGAGATGTTGAAAGAATAAAAATTGGCTAGGAAGAATAAATAAGACTCATTTAACAAGCACAAAATGCTCATCTATCATGTTCCAAGTAGAGTTTTTAGTGACTGAGGGTATCTGATAGGGATCCTTGACCTTGTGGAAATTTTGTATGTCCTTCACAAACAACAAACAATTGCATACACTAGGTAATGCATTTAGCTACAATGAAAAAAGAGGAATAATGGATGACAGAGATAGGAGAACTACAGGAGTGCACAGTGTGATACTCAGGACAACTTCATGTAATGAGTAGGAACAAAAGGGCATGGGTTACCCTCCTGCTAGCCTGGTATCTGGAATGGCAAAGATCTGAGTGTTGCTCCCTCATTTGTCCAATGGGAACTTACTGTAGATGGTCTACGCTAGCATTCTGTAATATTCATTTTTTTTTTTATGGTCCAGTCCTGGGGCCTGGGCGCTGTCCCTCAGCTCTTTATCTCAAGGCTAGTGCTCTACCACTTGAGTCACAGTGCCACTTCCGGCTTTTTTTCTTTTTGCTTATGTGGTGCTGAGGAATCGAACCCAGGGCCTCAGACATGCAAGGCAAGCGCTCTACCACTGAGCCACCTTCCCAGCCCCTGTAATATTCTTAAATTCTGTGAACTCTTAGTTTATACCAACAATATAAAATGGAAGCAATGATCTAGTCAATGTTCATTGAACCCACACAATGTATCATGTGACATTAATGGATGACATAGCATTTAAGAAATCCTCATTAACTTATGAGGATGGTAGTTGGGAAATGTGTCATAGCAGTCATTCACGTATTCACTCAGCTAACAAACATTTACTCAACACTTACTACATGCTAGGTACTACCATACAGTAGCTACAATTATCACAAACAGAGGAACAGTCTCATCAAGAAGGCAGTTGGGTTGACTGAAAGTAGCATGGGCTACTTTCATGAGTGTTAGAAGGGGTGTTGGAAGAGAAAGGAAAACTGCCATTGGTTGGTAACAAGTGGCCGCTTTGGTCAGAGATTCTAAATATTCAATATTTTTTTCTATTTATAAAAGTGAATTTCTAGTAGTTCTTTTTTTTAAACTGTTCTATATTTTGAGAAAGTTGACAGTTTTTACTTATATAATTTTCTTTACTTATTTGTAAATATTTTTACTTACTAAACTTATGGAGACAAGTTTGCGTTTCTGACATTTTTTCCATTACTTATTATAAAAATCTATAGTTTATCTCTGTTTACATTAAAAGAAAATATTTAAATAAAGGCCAATGGCTTTAGTTTCTACTAGGAAATTAAAAATGATCACATAATGTTCAATATTGGGAAGGGATTTTAAGTTATGAATTTAAAGAAGACAAAGAAGGTAAATTATTAGCACTGAAATAATGTCACGATTCAGTCAACAATAAAAAGAAAATAAAATACTTTTCCATAGTATTTATGACTCCTAAAATGTTAAAAAATTATCCATGATAGCAAGAAATTCATAGATATAGTGATAATAACTACCAATTATTAGAAGCTTATTCTGTGCAAGGCATATAGTGAAAGCTACATATAGCACTTAGGCTCAGTATTGTAAGTGATGTGACTGAGACTCAAAGGGAATAAGTAAATATTCCAAAGTCTAAGCTAAAAAGGACAGTCAAAGAAAGACTTGAACTTGTCATCTGAAGACCTGTGCTTGCCCACCAGGCACTGGAAGCACTTGGCAGGCACCGTGACCTTTGAAGGTCAAGAGTCAGGTATTCTGCTCAGTGTAACTCTTTTGCCTTGTGGCAGAAGTGAAAAAAAAAATCACTATCAGGGAATGCCTTCTTAAATGTTGCATTTTAAAAACACAGAGATCATTTCTGAAGTTCTACTGTTAATTCACAGTTTATGGAATCGTTTATGTCTTTCCTCCAAATATTTTAAATGTTGTACTTTTGTGTGATTTGGCACTCCATGTGTAATCTGCCCAATATTTCAGCCTCCAAAGCAATTAGAGCTTGACTGTATCATGCTATGAAAAATATACGGAAAATTACCCTTTTGAGAGCTCTCTAGACAGAATTTTCAGTAATCAGGCTTCAGCACATCATTGTCTTCTACATGGAGGATAGCACAAGATGTACTGACTAATATATCCATTGCACTGTTCTGTTTTTCTTTTTCCTTGATTGCAGAACTCAGGGCCTCTTGTTAGTCAAGCTGTCTTCTCACAGTTCTATGTGCTCTGTCTATTTTGAAATGGTAGCTTGCTTTTTGCCAAAGACATACTGGACTAGGATCACTCTATTTAATTTCCCCCAAAACTGCTTTGATAAAGGTTTTGATTTCTGGCTACTACTGGTATGATAGGCATATGCAAAGACATCCAACATTTTCTGTTGAGAGGAGATCTCATGAACTTTCAGTCATGGGGCTTGAACTCTGGGCCTCAGTGCTGTCCCTCAGCTCTTCAGCTCAAGACTAGCGCTCTACCACTTGAGCTACAGCCAGTTTCCTTGTGGTTTATTGGAGAAAAGAGTTTCATGGACTTTCCTGCCCAGGCTGGCTTTGAACCGTGGTCCTCAGATCTCAGCCTCCTGAGTAGCTAGGATTACAAGCGTGAGCCACCAGTGCCCGGCTGTCTCATGAACTTTTGATTCAACCAACTACAACTTTTTAATCTTAGCATCTGAGAAACTAAGATTGCAGATGCAAAGTACCTTAAATGGCTCTTGATTGCACTTATTTATTTATTTACTTTTTTACCAGCGACTGTTGTCAAGTGAAATTAGCTTTCTTGTATCAAAAAATTAATTCAACCAATATTTATTATTGGGAATAAATTAGTGGCATGGGCTGTTTTGTCTAAAGTTATACCTTTTCTTGATAAGAAGCTGGGAGAGTTTGTGTTTCTTTTCACTTCAGAAAAACATTTCCTTCTTGAAGTAATTGTAGAATAAATTTTGATTGATGGATCTAACTGTATAATCTCATTAATTGATTTTCATTTCAGTAGTAATTTCCACAAGCCAATAGAGGCTTGATAGCTCTGTCATTTCAAAACCCAAACACTTCTTCCAGGGAATCCTATACTTTCTAAGAATATGAATTTACAATTAAAATGAAGTGGACTATCAAGGCATTTGGAACAAAATCAGACAGGGTATGCAAATTATTTTCATGTTTCTAATACCTTGGGATAGAAATTTTTGTGCAGAGAACTTCACCAGAACACATGAGACTGGGAAGGCTGTACCAACAGAAGTTTTCTTTCTGAAAACTTCCAACTGACTTATAAGAGTAATGTATAAAATGTTAGTACATTTTTAAACACTGGTTGTGATGTACACTAGATGGTTTGAAACCATTCATACATACAGGTTTATCTGACAATAGCTATTATTAATGATTAGGTATTGCAATTTAAATTAAGCTGCATCCTGTGACCCAACCCACTAATCCCTATGTAGAATCTTTAGGAAACAGCTTTGACTCTCTTCTGTACACCAGGAAACCAGCTGAGTCAGCAGCTTGGAGAGTAAAATTTATAGTTATATAATTCCTTCTTATGATTGAATAGTAAGAAACTAGAGGTGTTGGGAACAAAAAAATGCCATGGGAAATGTGTCTAAAAATAGCAAGAAAGAGGCATATTCAAGTTTTTATTTCAGTTATGAAAATACATACAAGAAGTCACACTTCTTTATTTTTAGCAGTAAATGCAATTTTCTGAGGCTACACTTTTGACCTTGAAGGCATACCTTGCAATTTTATTTCTGTCTTTTAGCAAACAATGTCTGTGGCCCCTAAGTGGAGTTTTATCTAGAATTACTGCCATTATATGTTTACACTGTTAAAGTCTGTGATTCTTACTTTAATTCTGCAGCAGACCAGGGAAGAAGAGAAGCTACAGTTTTTAGAGCTGTCGTTGCTTATTAAGCATCTTAGCTTTCTTAATGCAGGATGTCTTTCTTCAGAAGCCTGGATAAGGAAAGAGCTGCATTGCACCGCAGCCTCAAATCTTGCCACAGCTCTGGAGCTTGAGATTCAGCTGAGCTCACCAGAAATATGCAGGATTAACTAAATATGCAATACTAACAGTGGAATATGCAGTGGAAACGATGGCTTCATTGAAGGAAATTATCATGCTTTATTCTGGAGTATAGTTTGTTTGATTTTTTTTTCACTCTCTTTACATCATTTCTCTTAATTATTATAACAGAATAACCAGATCATAAGTTTTCCTTTCTATTTCTTCCCTCTATCTTGCATTTAAATGAACTCTATGCCCTCCATTCTACTCAAAGGTACCAGCTGCACTAAAAAGCCACAAAGTTGATTGCACCAACTCTCTGTATTGGCAAATTCTGAACCAACTCAACTTTCATCCTTTCAAATTCTTAACTCTCCTGTAATGCAGTAACATTTAAAAAGCGAGGAAGCATAGTCACTAATTAGCAACAAGGGAAAGAAAGAGTCCATGTAGCAGAATTAAAATTAAGAAACACGAGTAGAGTATCAACTGTTAAGTAACTTGAAATTCATTTGACTGTCCTTGGAGAACTTGAGTTTTCTTACCTTGAATGTGAATAACTCTGTCATGATTCAGAGTGTAGTTGTCTGAATGATGATCAGCCCAGCAGATTGAGATCAGCACCAGAAGAAGTAGACTCTTCATCTTTGGAGCTCAAAGAATCTTCTTCACTGTGGGAACATCACATAGCAGGAGGCTCGTGAGATTTGGAACCCTTAGGAGTGTTGCACTGCACAACTTATTACCGCTTTATCATCCTAGAATGGGTCTGTAAAAATATTTAACCCAATCTGTCCAGAAAGTTACTGTAGCTGTCTGTGAGAACTGAAGAGAGCGGCTTTGAAGAATTTCAGTTCCCCTTCGGCATCCAGAGTCCAAATAGTGTTTAACTCTATCTTTGCAGAATTGCAAAGCTGGGAATTTAAAGCACTGTACTTTGGACTTAGTTATGACAAGTTACAAAGATACATGCTAGGGAAATACCTAGATGCTTTAAATAATTAACCCTCTTGAGTTTGGAATATAGATTAAAACAGAAATTTGACACATCTATATATGAATATTTATCACCTGGTCTAACGAGGAGCTGCATCTAAAATAAGAGCAAATACAGAATAGTGACATAAAAGTGAGTATCATCATGAAGCAGGTTAGATTTGCTTGTTCTAAACAGAAAGAGAGAACTAAAATGAAATAAACACCAGATTAAGCAAAAGCAGTATGGCTGGTTCAGATTCACTTACCATCTTAAACATTTTGTAAGTCTTTGGTAAATAAATGAAAATTATGACAAAACTAGGTGAGAGTTGTGCATGCTCTCATTGCAGTCACCCTATTGATTTTTCATTCATTCCAATCTAAATGCTGACGCACCAACTTTAAGTGCCAGGTAGGGTCTCTGCAGTCAGCACAGCCAGGGCTGCAGGAAGCATCCCTGCCAGCTTCACAAGGCAATTAGGCAAACGAGGAGCTGAAATAGAAAGGCAGGCAAAACTCTGGTCCTTAGTCAGAGAGGAAGAGTCATCACTTGCCTGTCCTTCACCCAAAGATGGACTTGATCAAAAGACACAAAACATTCCTCCCTCTTAAACTATGTGTTTAGAAGGACCAAAAAGTGATTTTGAGCACTACAAATCTTATAAGCTTTGCAGTATTTGCCAGACAAGAAATCTCATGTAGCCTCCCTGTGATAATATTGAAAGCCCAGGGGAAATGTATATATATAAATATAAATATATATATACACCGAGATTCATTTTATTCTCAGGCACACAGCGGCCTTCACAATACCGGCTATTTTTAAAGCTGAAATTGCACAGGCTGGCTTCTCACACTCATTGTTTTATTTATTTATTTCCAGGAAAGCTCGACTCCCTGGAATGTTTATTAATGAGTTTCTATCTGTTCCTGGAGGTGCTAGAGGATGAGCTGAATTCCAGAGCCTGAGCTCTCACTCACACATAGAGCTTCCCTGGAGGGACTGAAAACCACCTCTTTTGCATTTTCCCCTCTAAATCTCTATGTGACCCAATACTTAGGGCTTCGGGATTCATGCTTGTTGTAATTCCCTTTTTTTCCATTATGGTACAGAAGGAAAGTAGTGCATAAGCAAACTTTATAAATCAGTTGTTCTAGAAACTTTAGAGGTTTTAGCTTTGTTGCTGTTGTTTTTTAATGTACTTATAATGTACTATGTGATTTTTTTGGTTTCTTTTGTATGTTCTTCCCCCATGGTATAACCTCTGTTTTCACTGCATTTGATTCTGGTGTCCTGCATCTTAAATATACATTTTTCTAGTTTGGGGAGGAGGAGGGAAAGAAAAAAGTGCTGAAACAAGGATACAGGCTGATCCATTGTAACAAGGAGATGTATAAGATACTATGTTGAAAATGAACTTTACAACTTTAGTGGGGGGAGGGAAAGAGGAGTTGGGGAAGTGGGGAGGAAAGGGTTAGGGAAAAAAACAAAGGAAATGTACTCATTCCCTTACTCACGTAAATGTAAACCCACTGTACAGTATCTTTACAATAAAAAATATATACATTAAAAAAAGAAACTTTAGCATGTAATCTTCAAAATTCTACCTTGACTTATTAATCTTATTTTCAGAAGTTGTTTTCTTGCTTGTTCCTCTGAGAACTTTGCTAAAATGATTATTATTTTTGTGACCATTGACTGTTGTCCATAAGATTACGATAAACAAATATTGTCTACCTTTTGGGGTTTGTAATAAAAATGGGAGAACTATTTACACAAACATGAGACAATAAACAGAGATAAAGAAGGGATGTGCTCTGTGCTTATTCCGGTAGTCTGAGAAAGGGAGAAGGTACAATTGGGAATAGTACTGTATAACAAAACCATAGCACTTCAACAGTTAAACAGCAGATGTACTCTGTAAGGAGCCAATATGAGCAATGGTCGGGAATGTGCTAGACTAATTTTTATGTAAGTGTGATTACCATAAGACTAATTTTGAGGGAGCTATTCCCCCACATAATTCCTACTTAAAATAAATCATACATACGTCTCGCCTTTAATTTTCACCTCAGTGTTCAATCTTATGCCTCTAAAGGTGCATTCTACTTAGAGAAGGCATGGATGTCCAATAGCTAATTCTGAAATGCAAATTATCTTGAGAATATATGTGTGGAAGGGACAGATACTAGCAATAAAAGCACTCTTCCCCTACCCCATTGGATGTCTACTTGTTGCTAAGTCTATGCTGTCACTTTGAAGTGTATCACACCATCCTTGTAATCATACTGAGAGAAACATATTTCTATTTTCCTCATATAGACAGTTGTGCTGAAAGATACACATTTAGTGAGTGGCAACATTTGGATTTACCTTTAAGCAAGAACAATATTCATCTCAAAGTGTTCTTATTTTTCTAACAATTTGTTGTTTATGCTGCCTTTTTTATTCAGGCCTTTAAACTTTAAAATTTGATGCTCATTATTTGTGGATATAAACTTTTCTCAGGACTTATACATGAGAAGCTGATCAGATAGTACTTTTCTTATTATTGTGCCTGAATTCTTTTAGGATATCAGCCTCATGGCATGAACTCTGCCCTGGTGTCAAGTTTACATGTGTACATATCCATCCCTTCTTTGTAAAGGCCAAGGATATTGAACATCTGTTGTGATTTCTGGGTGATTTAGATGCTTATATAATTGAAAAAAATTCTACCTGCCACACACTGGGATTGATGCAATCCAGAAAGTGGAAATCACCTTTGCTATTCTGATAGCACCATACCCACCCAACAAACAGTCACAAAACCAGAACAACAACTTTAGAACACAGCCTTCAGATGTCTGAACAAACTGCAAAAATGGCTGCACTCCAGACCGTAGTCCCTTGAGAGCATGGATTCTATTGGAAGTCTGAAATCGGATCTCGGACAGACAAGGACAACTCAGACATGAGTGGATGTGTAAGTAAATCCAAGTTGTTTTTGTTTTATTTGCTGTTTGCAATGAATATCTTGGTGTGTTAAAGGAAAATTTTCAGGTTCCAATATGAGCACAATTTAGGGAAATTGGGGGACTTTTATATAATAAGTTACCCTGCATTCACGCTCACATTTTATCAGCACCTCACACATTGATGAGCTCCTTTGATAGCTTACAGGTGTGCTGCCATGGTGCTGCAGCCAGCTTCACCATGAGCCCAAAGCAAAAGGTCTCCATTTGTTGTGAAAGGTTGGCAACAAGGATATCATTTTGTAGTTTGACTTAGGCAATACTTCAGCTAGTCTTTGGAATCAAGATACCTATCAAAGGTAATGACTAAAATAGATGGATATCAAAGGTAATGACTAAAATAGTTGGATATACAGATATAGGCATAATAAAAGTTTTACATTAACCCAAATGATCACAAACAAGGCCATACTAAAGCTACCAGCACAACTACGTTTATCACAGCATTATCACCATAGCTAAGATATGAACCAACCCAGATGCCCCTCAGTAGATGAATGGATAAAGAAAAAGTGATATATATATATATGTATATATATATATATATATATATATATATATATATATATGAATTCTATGCCTCCATCCATTTGTTAGGAAAATGGAAAGACTTGAAAAAAATTATAATAAGTGAAGTAAACCAGTCCCAAGGAAACATAGGTCCCATGGTTTCCCTTTTCTGCAATAACTAGTGTATGTCTAGGACAAGCAGAAAAGGCAAAAAGCTATATACATATGACCATATAAAATAATGCTAAGTGAAATGAACTCCAAGATAAGGACACAAGATATTATCTTTGTTGCTGTTGTTTTTAATGTACTTACAATGTACTATGTGATTATTTTTGTTTCTTTTGTATATTCTTCCCAGACGGTATAACCCCTCTTTTCACTCTGATGTTGGTGCCCAGAAACTTGTATATACATTTTTCTAATTTTTGGTGGGGAAGGAAAATAACAAAATGTTGAAACAAGGATACAGGATGAACCATTGTAACATTGAGATGTACAAGACACTATGTTTAAAATGAACTTTACAACTTTGGGGGGAGGGAGGAGTTGTAGAGGGGGGAGGAAAGGGATGGTAGAGTGAAAACAAAGGAGGGGTAACAATGCTTGCTTGGAAATGGACTCATTACCTTGGTCATGGAACTGTAACCTCTCTCTATAGTCTCTTTACAATAAAAATATAAAAAAAGTTTTAAACTTTATCTATTTTATAATTATTACTCAGATAATTGGGGGAAAAAAACATGGAATAGAAGGCACACTTCTGAACCTTGTGAGCAATATGCCATTTTTCCAGAAGTGCTATCACATGCTGGTCACTGTCCTTGAAGCTTTATCTACTTAATTACTATTTGTCAGAACAATTAGGTTGAGGCATATTGTGTATTTACACTCTGAAAATGATATCTCAGAATGATGAGGTACTCAGCGTGCACAATGAGACCTGGGAGTCTGATAGTCTGACCAAAGAGAGTCCACTATAACCACCATTATCAGTGTCCTGTGTAAGCTGAAGAATAATGTAACTCTCTCCTTGCCATTTTCACAACTTTTTCAGGCTCTCACACATGCTCTATGCTTCTTTTCAGCCCTCTCTGACTAAGGCCAGCTGCGATCCATTAGTCTATGAGTTATTTCAGGTGAAGTCTGCAGGTTATGTGCTCAGGACTATGCCTATATACCAAGAGAAAGAATGAATGGGAAATCATGCTTGGGAAAAAACTAGTTAAAGTAAAAAAAGAGCCAAGTCTAACAGAGACATTTCACACAGTTTCAAAGTTTACATGTTATTCTATAAAGGAAATGGGAAATTATGCCTTTCCTCCACAGAGAACATAATAAAATTAAACAAAATTTAGATTTAGTATATGAAATGTGGTATAAAAATTGTGAGAAGCAATACGAAGAGTGCTCAAATTTGAGTGAGGAAAAAAATCATAGAGTTTTGTTTGACTCTTCTTAATATCATGTAAGTCTGATCTACAGAGAGACAGAAGAAGGATAATCAGTATTTTTAAGTGGTGGCCAGTGGTGCAGTGACATGGGTTAATCAATTAATTTAATTAATAAGGACTGTGAAAATACCTTTATTAGGTTAAATAATGTAATTTAGAATGTTATTCTGTTTTCCTTTATCTTGGTGCTGTTACAACAATAGCTGATTCATGGAATCCTAAATTTTAGGCTTTTCAAAAGGTAGATCTTTTTAAATTCTGACCTCCGTCAGTAAACAGATGAACAAAATCTGCTTCATTGTACAGTGATACTGGTTTATGACAACAAATGTGTGTTAACTCCACTGTGACCAACTTCTTGCCGTATTGCATAGCTCAGAGAGAGCACATGTACTCAAGCAGCTTTCCTGATCTCCTGAGTTACAGTCCACCAGAGCCCTTCTGACTGCAGTGACCTAATGTGGCCATGCTCAGTCTATTGCATCCTTGGCCCTGATGTGATCCTGGTCACCTGGTTGATTGAAAAAATTCAGAGCTCATAATGGGGAAAACTGTGAAGTTTATTCCAGGCCTTATAATAAATATGCTATCTCAATTTCTTCTACAAAATAACAATGATGGAAACTCTCTAGTGAAGTATTTTTAAGTGCTACACAGAATGCACTATTTAAAAAGAATCAAATTGGGATAGACTACCTCAAAAATTGATCATTTTCCACAGATAAATTGAAGAAAATCATTGAATAAAGACATCTAGCAGTTCTCTAATTCTACCATTTGAAATGCATTCAAGAGTTAAATCAATGTGGTGCCTGGAGCTTTGTGAGAAATGCTGGTTCTTGGGCCCCACCTAGGTACACTGAATCAGAAACTCAGAGGTGGGACTTGGCATCAGGGTTTTACAGCGCCCCCCTCAGGTGATTCTGATACTTGGCCAAAGTGGAAAACAACTAGGAGTCTAAGCAAAGATTATCAGCTGTGAATTTTTGTGTGGAGCTGGAGATTATGAATCCCCAATCATTTTCCTTTCTGTTGTCCTGATTTTTCTTTTTTTCTACAACGCATTTATATTTAAAAATATAAAACTTTAATACACTGGGAAGGAGCATATACTTAGTTTTTTAAAACAGTAGGCAGACAGATATTTTTCTCTATTTAAAAAATATTAATGGTACTATGACTTATAAAAATAGGGCAAAAACTAAATAATTTTCTCTTGTTGGTCATGGAGCCTGAACTCTGGGCCTGGGCGCTGTCCCTCAGCTCTTCAGCTTAAGGCTAGCACTCTACCACTTGAGCCACAGCATCACTTCCGCTTTTTCTGCTTATGTGGTGCTAAGGAATCAAACCCAGGGCCTCATGTATACTCTACCACTGAGCCACCTTCCCAGCCCCCAAACGAACTGATTTTGTTTAGAACTATTTCCATCCTAAATCAGTTATGAATTAAAACAATAATCTTATATTGAAAAGGACTATTTGCCTTGATTTATTTTCTGTACATTTGGGACATCTTCCATTTTCTAGAAATGATCTCTGAAATTTAGTAGCTTTGGCTTTTGACAAGCGCAATACACCTGACTTGGTTTCAGCAGGGTGACATGCTGGGCCCCTCTGGGTCCTCTCTGAAGACAGCATGATGGCCTTTAGTGGCTCATTGCCAATGCCAACGGGTAGAAGGTGAGAACGAAAGGAGTGAAAACCAGGAAGCAGATGCAGATTGATAACAGCAGAGAGGAAACACATGAAAGAAAAGAAAGGACGTCAAGAAAATAAGAGAAGGGCATTGAGGAGTAAGGAACAAATAATAAATGGTGAATATTTGGCATGCTACCTCTTAGTCTGAAGAGAGAAAATGCTAGAACTTAATAAATTCTGAACTATACTCCCAGACCCAAGAACTAACTAGTAAAAATGACATTTATAAGAACACAATTTGTTATGCAATGTAAAGCCAAGTTTTCCTTGTACACAGGTCTGCAGGATATGGCAGAAAAGGATGTAGTGGTAGAAATGGAAAGGAGAGAGTTATCTATGGATTTCCTATTTTTCATTTGAATGACAAATAACATTTGGGAGCAATATAATAACACCCATTTCAATCTGGTATTTATGGAGATTTTTATGCCTGTAATTTTTGTTAAAGAAGCTCAAAGTACAATATAGCCACTTATATACAAATGGTTTAGGGTACAACAAACAATTTTATTTTATTTTTTAATTTGGAAAGTATTTTAAGTTATAATGGTATTCTAGAATATTTTTATTTTTTATTTTTAATTGTAAAGGTGATGTACAGAGGAGTTACAGTTACATATGTAAGGTAATGAGTAATAGTGTTATCCATTCCCTCATTTTCTCCCACTTTCCCTCCCCTTCCAGCCAAGTTATAAAGTTCATTTCCGACATAGTGTCTAGTGGGTATCACTGTTGAATTGATTCACCCTTTGTCCCACCAAAGGAAGATATTCTTAGGAGAGAATCATAGAAATGGTGCAGCAAAGCATTTTAAAATGCTACTAAATGGATACTACTTAGTCTTGTTGTCTCCACAATTGTGGTTTCAATTTAAAATTTCAGAAATTTCAGTGAGCCAGACAAACTGAATTGAATATAGAGGGTTAACTCTCAGATCATCATGGCCTCTTGTTTGCCTTTTATGCTTCTATTTCTCCATTCATTATCTCCAAGTTTAGTCCATCTTCTTTTATTTGATTGCATTATGATACATTTTATGGTGTTCATTGAACTCTTTACTAGTTGATATAAGCGTAAAACTATATGGCATCCAAATCAAAGAACAAAGTAAAATGAGGATGTTTCCCACAAAGAAAATGATAGCATGTAATTTCAGGCTGTCTTGTAGAAAAACAAATCTATGTTATAGGAATAAAGAAACAGAAAAAATAGTTTTATTCTTTGGTCTGACACTTTCTGTTGTATGATCTTGGAAGAAGTCATCCAATTGCTCCACGGTCAAGTTTTCATTGGTGAATTGAAATAGTTCATGTCAAATGTCAAAGTCTTACATTAGATGTTATTATTATGTAATATTTGTCCTCAGTGCTGATATCAGGCCTTTCATTCATTCTATGTTGCACTTCAGGAATTTCCTCAGAATACAAAGTTGTAGATTGTCAAGGAATGTTATTAATAATTCTTACTTAAGAGGCAATGCAATTTACCTACTGTTTTTGGCTGGCTCTTTGCTAGCCCTAGCTTGGAAAATATTGACAGAGCTTTGTTAAACTTCACATAACCAAAGTGCCTTTGTTTAAGCTGCTTATTGGTTTGTCTCTGCCTACTTTATGCTTAAGCTAGGTGTTAAACTTTTTTTTTTTTTTAAAAAAAAAACTAGCTTTGAATGAGTTCTGACATGATTAATTGCTTTTTTTATTGAGTTTCTAAAACAAATACAAAAAGAATAACTTAGTAAAGCCATAAATTGTGTTTGTTGGTTATAAGCTCACATCCGTAGCTTTTTATTAAATATTTAGGTTATGTGGAGAAAATACTACATACATATTCTAATTCATTCATGGAGTATATTTCTTGTTTCCCATATACTGGAATACTGGAAATACTTGGTGGAAAATTTGAATGATGCACATACAGCATGATTATTTTTGACACCAATGTGATAAGCCACATCCAACTCCAAACATTTTCTAAAGCAAATCTTAAAAGTCTTGAACATGTCCTTCAAACTTTATTTGCACACAATATTTTAGTTGTAATTTTATTCTAGGGCTTTTCCTCTAATTTTGAGTCTGGAAAAATGCAATGAAGATAACATTGTCTATTTATTTCACATCTATTTGACTCATGTAGTGGCTGTGATAGGAATGGGGAAAGTAAATTATGTCTCGTTAATCTTATAGCTGGTTTCTTAAGCCAGGAATCTTTACAAATGGGTAGTACAAGTGGTCAGGTAGTTGCCCAATAATCTAATCATATGGCTGGAAGGAAAGAATAAAAGCCAGAACTAAAATAAAAATAGACTTTACTGTCATTACGTGTACATCACTTTTGCATGTTATCCTATTTACCTCACAGAGTGTGATGCATATGTATATGGAAATGCCAATGGACTCTAACAGTTGAGACTTAGCACATGTTCCTCTTTACATTTGCATGATCAGGTGGCAATAGAGACTAGTATTAGAGGTCAAATTCTAGTTGGATAATAGGAGAAAAAAGTAATATGCTTAATGGACAAGGAGATTTATGCCCACAAGGACATGGAGATTAAGTAAAACTTGCTACAGGTGCTTCAATCTGCTGCTTTGAACTCTTCACTGGTTCAATTTGCAGATGTGTTTATTACCTCCTTAAAAAGTTTCAGTTTTCTGAGATATCTAGGTTTTTCTTATGAATTCCATGAATGCTCTATTTTTTTTAAATCTTGAAAGCTGATGGTAGGAGAAGTAAAAAAAGCTTGTGCTAAGCAATACATTCTTATGATAATGTACAGCTACTTAAAGATAATCAAAAATTCAATATTAAAAAATAAAGTATAAAAAGAAATAAACACTTTTCCCTCTATTTGGGGGAACTTTCCTTTTGTTGCCTGAATAATCTTAATTTTATTTTTTATTTTTATTGTTATATTTTGGGTCCGGTCATGGGGCCTGAACTCTGGGCCTGGGCGCTGTCCCTCAACTCTTCAGCTCAAGGCTAATGCTCTACCACTTGAGCCACAGCGCCACTTCCGGCTTTTTTTTCCCTCTGCTTATGTGGTGCTGAGGAATCAAACCCAGGGTCTCATGCATGCAATGCAAGCGCTCTACCACTGAGCCACCTTTCCAGCCCCCTTAATTTTATTATATGACATTAAGACCTACATAAAAACTAATGTGATATTCCACTGTGATGGTATTAGAAATCTATCTTTCTCAGGATTCAGAAGAAAAATTCATATTCTCACATCACATATAAAGAAAATTAGCAAAACTTAAATCATCTCATGAACAATTCTGGAAAGATTATTAAGTCTGTCAGAATATAAAATCGTAATGCTGCCACTTCTCAGGCTAATACATAATTTCTTTAAAGTTTAAAATATTAAATATCATGCTACTAAAATGATGTACTAGCACTATAATAATGTCTAAATTAAAAGGAAGAAGGCCGTAGGATAGAGATAGTTTTGATTAAAATGAAAATTTTATTAAGAATTTTTTCTGAAACACTAGGCAATATTAAGAGTTTAGATTTCTTTTTCATCATCATTTCCTAACTTTCAAACATAAACCCAAAGGCAAATATACACCCAAAGCAAATACAATTAAACAACTTCCTCTTTAAATTACTTTTTTTCATCATTTTCAAAACATGGAAAGTTACTCTCCTCTTAACATTGTAGTGTACAAATATGAATAAAATTGAGAAGTTTTAGTGCTCTTTAAATGTTGGTTATAAAAATGAATGTAGAGTCTAGAACAAGTGTGCACAATTAAATGAATATAAACATTTTAATTACAGGTTTTATAACTTAGAAAAAGTTCAAGTAAAGTTTTTAGAAGTGGAATTTATCTGAATAGAAAATTGATCATAAACTCTGAGAACTAAATTACTTCTGAAAATGTTCCTAACTGAGCTGGCAAAACAATATTTTAAGACTCCATTTCATTTACAATTTTAACATTTCTTTCAAAGCTCCAACTTTCAACAGCTGTCACGTAAACTTTATATTAACACTGTTTCTACAAATACAGCTGCAAATCATCAGTATGCCAGGTCTGATGCCATTCCAGATGTGACAGTAAAAACACATTTTCTACCTAATAGAAAAGTCAGCACTAAAGTCACCATACATCCCTCATGCAGTTCAGAACTAGTTGACACACACATGCATCAAACAACTCCTGTGTATTTTAAACAGTGAGCACATTCTGTGAAGGAGTATAAAGCCTTAAAATATGTGTCAGCTGATGCACTGGAGCTGATACACAGCTCCTTTAACTGAGGTATCTGTTATCTAAAAGCAAATACACACTATTTAACCAAATATAGTCATTGAAGCATACTCAGGTAACACTGATACTACCTATTGTAGAAATTCATATCGTTGTAGTTTTTCTTTTTATAAACAAAAGTGATCTTTACAATTTTTATATACACTATCTGGTTCATAGTAAATTTGTTATCAACTCAGAACTAAATAATCATATGAACTTCATACAGAAAACTTTGGGGAGCATTTTTGCCAAGAAGTTGACAAATAAAGATATCCAAATCTCCAAGGTTTATAGTATTCTAAGTAGGACAAAATTACCAGCCATCATCCCTCTCACAACCCTTCCCTTTTAACTTTACACTGGATTTCCATCATTAGAGTGACCAAAACACCGTTTTCAAAAGTAACACAGACTTTCAACTTCCATGTTAGTGAAAGTCACTTAGAGGTAACAAGGTACCTGGGTGGGTACTAATGAAGTTAAATGAAAGAGATTGTCACAAAAAAACCTTGTTTTCCCATAATTTTCATAAAAAGTAATAGTCATTCTTATTGATCAAGATGCATTGGACTCATAAACTGCTTTACTGAATGGAAACCCTTGTGTACAACTACTTAAAGATAATAAGTATTTTAAAAGATAATAATCATTCTGATTTACAATTACATAAATGCCTCAAATTCTTAACAAGTATATATATATATATATATATATATATAAGTCATCACTCTCAGATGATGGTAATATGTACCCAATTCAAAATATTTTTGTACACACAATATTGGAAAGGCTAAGGGAACACTAAAAATACTAATGCCATGGAAGTAGGCAAAAGGCCAACTAGAAGACTGATTCCAAAAACCATGTCTTTAAGCCCCAGGACTGGTAAATAAATAAATAAACAAACAAACATGGCACAAGCCTGTAATTCCAGCGACTTGGGGAGCAGGGAGGGGAAGTATTATAGTTCAAGTGCAGCCTGGGCAAAAAGTTAATGAGAACCTATTTCAACAAACCTGAGAGGTGTGGTGTAGCATGCTTCTGATCTTAATTATGAAGGAGGGATAGGTAGTATCAGACCAGCCTAGGCAAAAAGTCTGATACTCCATTTGAAAAATAAACAGAAATCAAAATTGGATGGGGATATTGCTTAAGAGGTAGAATGTCTACCTAGTAAGGACAAGGATCTCAAACCTCAATTCTGCTTCAAGTTTAAACCTCAAGACTGTACCCCAAAAGAAAGCAATTTTCTTAAAGATGAAGATCATCTTTTATCAGTTTTCATCCTTTTATATAATTTTGGTGAGTATTCAATGAAGGGATAAAAGGGATTGTGATGGATCTAAGCACAGCTGGACATTGAGGTTAACTAGAACTAGCAGAAGTAAAACAATTACTAGAATAACTTAGTGCTTCAGTGTGTGTGCATGTGTGTGCATGTGTGTGTGTGTGTGTGTGTGTGTGTGTGTGTGTGTGTGTGTGTGTGTATTGCCTGGAATGACCCTTGCTGGTTTGTAGATGTCTTAAGCTGTCATGGCAAAATCTTCCAAGATCTTATTTGAAGAGAGTAATCTATCTTATGATAGGAAATGAGAAGCTTTTGCCCATACCTAGCTCTACTTTTTTCCAAATGTTTTTCCACACAATTGCTCAACATATAGTTGTAAAAGAATGTAAGGCTAAGTAAGTATATGAGACATTTGCATTGGTCACTCTGCTGGCTTTGCATTTCTCACCTCCTTTACCAATTTCCAGTCTGTGAGATGGACAGAATATTCTCATCCCATCCCAATGGAAATTGTACACATTCAAATCATCATAGACTTATTGTGAATGGGATTCATTCATCATAACATATTTAGTTCTTCATCCTGGTGCACCAGAGACTGACACTGTGTTACTACCCATGACTAAGTCAGAACAAATCAATCCAGAGATTGAAAATGTAGCCTAAAACAAGAAGAAGGAAAGTGGAGAACAAACTTGAGATTGCATTGCCTATTTCATGTCCTATTATCTGCTCATTGAAAATTTACTTAAAGGTTTCTCTCTTATTCTTTACTTAATTATCTGACCTCTGTCTTAGAAAGGAAAATTTATGAGAAGTAAAACAAAAGAAGCAGCTATTATTAGTGATGAAAAGACAGGAGAAGAGATAAAACTGGCTTGTCAAAGAATAAATTCTAGAAATAATTTGGAAGCAATCGCGACTCTTGTTCATTAAATGATTACTGGCTGACAATGTCATACACCAATGCAGTACAAAGTAGAGCATGTCCTTTGCCCTGTTCCACACTGATCCTTGCCCATCAGTTTGGGTCCAGTGAGCCAATGAGTTTAGAAAAGCTCTCTGAATCTACACCACTGGGCCAAGAAATGAGAGCAGATTGTGAAGCAGGTGGCCTGCAGAGTGACAGGAAACAAAAGGAGGTCACTGCAGTTTCCAGGAGTTCAAGAGCAGGATGAAGTTTAATTCCCTCACATCTGGAAGGGTGTGTTGTATTTTCATTCCTGAATTTCAAGGGAAGAATTTCAACCTTTAACAATGGTATTGTTAAAAGACACAATCATTCAAAAAGAAGGTAATAGATGAAGTTGGCTGTTTGAACATGAAGGTGTCAGGTATTTAGGAATGCAATACCAAAGGAAATGATGGGATATGAATAAGAACAAAAGAAACATCTGGTAGTTTAGAAGAAAATAACCCATAGGAAAAGAGCAAAAGAAAATGGTCTCATTTAAATCATTAATTTCGGTGCTGGTCTAGTCAAAATCAATTTTGAAAAAGTGCACAAAATGCTAAGTATTCTCTCTGTGTGGAGTGGATGGCCGAAGGGTGCATCTGCTGTTCGTCTCTGAGAGAAAGATAATATGGCCCTCAGTTGGAAACCTCTTGACTAGAATTTGCATTTTTTCTAGTGATATCATTGAGAGGTCTTTTCAAAATTACCCTCTCAGCAAGAGCAAAAATTTCTCTTCAGCCATATCTATAAACAGAATAAATAGCTGCTTACTGCTCTGATATTCAAAGCATTCATTCAACAGCATCCTGGGCAGACATATATCAAATTTAATGCTTGTCCCTGAATATCTCTTATGATGAGGAGATCAAAATACAGAATGACTCCTTTAGATCCCAGAGATTGCCTTTAGTGTCACAGCTACTCAAATAGATACTTGTCTTTGGCTACTAGGACGCAATTACTTCTATCAGAGTAAAGGTCACATTTCATTATTAATCCTGGCATCTCTAGCATTAAACGTGAAATACTGTAATTATTTTGAAAGTTATATCTATTTGTTTCAATGTTTTGCTGGTTATTATGGTCCTTAACCTATATCATGGGAAAAGGAAACAACAACAACATAAAAGGAAAACATGAAGAGGACTGGTTTGCTCTTTGGTGTTAGAATATGTGAGTTTTAGACATATGTTTCTACAGAACAGTCCCAGTCATTAGTATTTCACTGAAAGATCACTCACTGATTTTTTTGTTAAGATACAGAGTGTACAGGAGAATCTCCGTGCCATAGACTAAGCCAAATGGGGTGAAATTAATAATTTATGCACCCCCCTTTCTTTCTATCCAGTCACTTTCTACTTTCTTACTCTAGAACAGTGGTGTTTACCCAGGCCTCTGCAACTCCAGACTTCCCTCTCAGACCTACTGTCCCAACCCAAGGCTTAGCTCCTTTCTAGCCATCGTTCACCCAACCAAGCCTTCCTCTGCCTTTAGTCTTCCTACAATCCCTTGCTTTTCTAATAGCATCTTTAATTTAAAGGTTTTCTTCTGTATTGAACATGTTAATTATTTTGTCCTTGCGTCTTCTTTGAAATCGCAGACTTCACACCATCCCTGGCTGCCTTCTCTGAAGCACCAAGCTACCCCACTAACTGGGTAGCAGCATAGTGCCTACCCTTCTTTTTTGTTCTTTTCACAAGTTAAACCTTTCAATACCCACAGTGGAACTGGCATGAGCTTACTGGCATAGACCCCACTTTAAGAAGACCTTATTCTCAATTGTAGAATAAAGTTCCTTCAAAATACTAGCATAATTGCCCAATCAAATTCTCTCCAATCATTAAATGCACATGAAAAGCAAATGGATGTTGACCTCTTTTATTGGCACCCACAGATTTGGATAATTTCCTGGGGTAGTACTTGCCAAATGCCGCTTTGAGTCTGTTTTTCTTCTTTTTCTTTTTCCAGAATGGGTTTTTGAGGAAAGCTATTTAAATAGATGACATTAACTGTGATTATAACACTAGAAAATGACATATTCAGGCAAATGTTGGACAGTCACCTTCTGCTTATCTAGTGAAAGATAATTATCAATAATTCCTCTATAATAAAGCAACAAATAAAACTAAGCTTCAGGCTACACAGTATTCATTTGCCAACTAATGCTCACTTGGCCCATATCTTATAAAACTGAGCAGCACCATGGGGAACTTGAGCTCAATGTTCTGTGTTCAAGCTTAAGTACAGTTTTCAGCACAGGCATTGTATTTACACAGCCCCAAATGCTATTTAGAATGAACTTGTTTGGGAAATTTGCAAAGTCTATAATAGGTGCATAGTCTACCTTATTTAAATTTGCCCAATCCACTTGCCAAACAATCCCATTCATTTGGCTGTTTTTGTTTGTTTTTCAATGTGAGATTTTATTTTTAGTTTTAGAAAAAAATTACTGGGTATTATCATTTCTATGTGGAAGAGTGGAGAATTATTATCAGTAAATTTAGTGGTCACTCTTGACATTGTCCAACTGTTATGCACACATAGGAGAGAGCAGTAACAAAAATCCAGTTTGGAGCTTTTATATAGTAATAATTGCTAATATTGCCAGCCTGTCCTATGTTTCACTGAAGTGGATAGCTAAGTGGACATTTAATTTTATGTGCAATCATGGTTCTTACACTGTTAATAAGTTTATTAACTTATTAAAAGACAAAGGAATTTCTAGAACATAATGTGATATCCACCAAATTAGCCTTAACAACTTGGTTATTTTGCCTAGGGTCATTTGGAATAGAGGTAATATACCAGGAGCATATGCAGATATTTTACACTTGAACGTGAAATCAAATATGCAGATTAGGCTAAATAATGGCCAATGGTGAAGCTCTCTTTTTTTCAAGAAATATTATACAGACTCAAAACTTTAGATTTACACACATTTTATTCTAGAGAGTGAAGCCCAGTTCTCACAAAAGTTAAGGATGTGTTCAACTACTGAGCTAGGTTGCCAGACCAGTACTGATTTTAAATGGAAGATGGTATGTGTGTGCTCCTGCCTTCCCATAAAAATAAACGAATCAGGTAATTCACTTCTTTGGTTCCCGAGTGTCCACAAGGGATCCTGTATTCATGAGTGGTGGTTTGGGAGAAGGTCTGTGGACCTTTAATATATGGTGGGTGCTTAGTAGAATAGGCTTAGGTCATCCTATGATTCTGACTCATCCTCTGTCTCTGATTCCTGGATTGTGATAGGAATTGTTAGATTTGACACATACTGCAGGCTATGGCTGTCTATTGCTTCACCAAAGGTCTGTTGTAATGGTGTCACTCAATCTTGGAACTTAGGAATTCCATGAACTTTTCTTTTTATGAGTCAGTGAGTTAATTGGCTCAGGCATTTTCATATAGTGATATAAATCTAACTAATATATTTACATACATGAGGGTAGCAGGTAGACAGATTTTTCCATTTACTTGTCAGTTCTTGATAAAGACCAGTTATAAACCTAAACATATACAGTATAAGTCAGAGATAGGAAATACTATATGAAAAAGAAGACTCACTGAATTCCTATTCGTTCTTAGCTTCCTCAAGGCGGAAGAATCAATACAATTTTACATTTAGAATCTTAATAATTCACTGGCTTCTTCAAAGAATTATTTTATTTTCCAAGACCACCCAGAAGTTTCAACTAATTGAAGAAGCAATCTTCAGCTTATTTAAGTAGGAAAGCTGCATGTGACACATTCCTAACACAAGTATTGGGTCAGATCTGTTTATGCTAGGTATATGTAGAAAACAATCTTAAATTCTGAAAATACCTTTGTAGCATTTTTGCTCTTAAAGTTACCATAGCAAAAATTATTTAAGAATCTAGGATACTTATTTCAGAAAGATTTTTTTTTTTACATAAGCTAAGCTTTTGGAAACTCCAGGAAAAAAAAAACAAACCACCCAAGGAGATAATAAAATCCACAGTTACAGATGTAGAAAAACAGGCTATTAGTAATGTGATGAGTTTCTCAGTTTGGGGGAAGTAGATGATGTTATTCAAAGTGGAATATTTAAACCATGGAATTCTCATCAGTTGTCATGGGAGACACATCTGTATATGGAGTCTGAATGCTTTTATTAACAAAAATGCTCGAGAAACACCTTGGAATCTGGAATCAGTAAGGAATCAGGTGACTGGTATTTAGAGCTATGGTAATGCTATTTTCTTAGATTTTATTGTATGTGTAGGGTATGTTAATAATGAATCCTAAATATTGAAAAATTACAATTTTTTTCTTTTTACAAAATTTTTCACAATTTTTATCCCCTAAGGCATAACTGTGTATTTCTGATAGTATATAGATTGTTGAAATGAGCTTGAAAACTGGTTATATAACTATTTGTTGCATATTCATACAAACTAATATGGATAATTATCAAATACAATTCTTTTTTTTTTTTTTTTGTCGGTTGTGGAGCTTGAACTCTGGGCTTGGGTGCTGTCCCTGCATTCTTCAGCTTCAGGCGAGCACTCTATCGCTTAAGCCACTGCACCACTTCTGGTTTCCTAGTGGTTTATTGGAGATAAAAGTCTCATGGACTTTCCTGCCTGGGCTGGCTTTGAACCGCGATCCTCAGATCTCAGCCTCCTGAGTAGGGAGGATTATAGGTGTGAGCCACCGGCGCCTGGCTCAAATACAATTCTTTAATGGCATTCTGCCTATTTTGTTAAGATATAACAAGTTTTACATAATGACCACACATTTTACAGTATGTACATACTATTTAAACAATGCATTAAAGTAAACAATGCCAAAACTATGAATATAAGTCCATGGAGTCTGCTTCTGATCAAGATAGATAGAGTAATATAAAAGGAAGATTTCTCTGCAGTCTAAAACAACTAAAAAGAAAATCATGAATTAATAACAACAATAACAACAAACCCTTCAAGACTTTGGATGTGAGGTAAAGGACAATCACTCCTACTTTACGTACAACAACTTAAGTACTGTGGGATTGCCCTTTCTTATTACCGAAAGAGAATTTCCATCCAATAGAGGAAGAAGGAACCAACTCTGAGCCCAAATTTGAGTAGGCGAATCTAGAAACTGGAGATTGAAGGTTGCTAGAAATGATAAAACAAAAAGTAACAATATAGACTATTGGTGAAGAGAGTGGCACAGAGTGAGAATATGAGATTTTAAAGGAGACTATCTTTGACATATTTAGTTGGAGACTAAACAATGCATTTGTCTAAGGAAGTTTCATCCAAAGAACTAGCCTTCCTAGCACTGGGAATAAGATCTGTTTCCAAGACAAAGCCTCATAATCTTGGGGCATTGGTCTTAAGAATGTTAAGAAGTTGGAAGGAAGCAGTATTAAAACTAAATGCATACCTGGTACCACCATAGCTTTAAAAAATAACCCCCCCCCAATCAAGATGCTTGTTTAGTATCTTAACCATACTGTAAAACTATTGCATTATGCTGTTGATGAAAATAGGACTAGCATTAAATAATGTAAAACTCCGAATTTAAGACAACCAACAGAAAGCTATTAGGCATGAGAAGTAGAGAAATACAAAAGAAGAAGAGAATAATTAATCAATGACCAAATCAGAAATGATATAGATGACAGAAATTGTAGATAAGACCATTAAAATGCTATTATGTCGGTGTTACAAATGTTCAGAAATGTAGAAAGATTGAGTGGGTTAAATAGAACCATGGGAAAGACATGCACAAGAGACCCACATAAAATATTTAGAAATGAAAATTACAGTATCTGAGATGGAAATTTTACTAAATGATATTACTTGCAGATTGAAACATTTAGAATAAAGTTGAAGGTGTTGTAATAAAGTTGATGTAAATTTGAAAGTGTTGTTGAACTACACAAAAAGTAACAAGAAAAAGGATGAAAAAGGCAAAGAATATCATTCAAGTGTGAAAATTTAAGTGGCCAAATATATAATTAAAGTCTCCAATAACTTATTTAAGAGGAGAAGAAAGAAATAAAATTTGAATCTATAATGAGTTAAAATTCAAATTTGATAAAGACTATAAGCTCATAGATCCAAGAAACAGTAAATCCCAATAAATAAACTATGAGGAACATTAAACAAAGGCTCATAGAAACCAAATTACTCAAAACCATCATTTAAGAGAAAATCTGAAAAAGGAAAACATGTTATTTTTAAAGGAATAATGACAAAGATGAAGACAAATTTCTTATCTGAGACTAAGCAAGCAAGGGCAGAGTGGAATCTGTTTAAATCACTAAAATAAAGTCACTATCAGTCCACAAATCTTTACCCTGGAAGAAATACTTGTCAAAACCCAAGACAAGTTAAATATACTGTCAGATACACAATAAATTATACAACACACAATAACATACACTATAATACATGTTTTCAAATATCCTTTGTGCAATAAAAAAGACAGTATCAGATTATAATCTGGATCTATCCAGTAATGTGGAATAGCAACTGTACTAATTATAGAAATGAGAGCATTTATTATGATGTAAATCTTTTAAAAGATGATGACACTTTGGCAAAAATGATATTAAGATATATTGGGGCTTAGCATAGATTTAAAAGTAAAATGGATAACAATGTATAAGAGGCCAGTTTGGTGATCATAAACCTATTTCATTATAAGATTTCTATTTATATGGTATAATATGATATCACTGAAAAATGACTGTAATAAGATTTGTACTCTGAGTTGGAAAGGTACAAAGTACAAATACTGTAGATTAAAGAATCATAGCTGGTAAATAAATATAAGAGAGGAAATGGAACTTTGAAAAATGCTCAAAATCTTAGAAAGAAGATAAAAATGATGAGGAGGAAGGAATTAGGAAAAAAAGAGGAAAGTTGTTAAAAATGTAGCAAGATGGTAGATTTTGAACCAACCATTTCAATAGTTATATTTATTGTAAATTGTTCAGAATTCTAATTAAAAAACAAAAACTGTCAGGTTGAATTTAAAAGAAAGACCTAATTATAAGTTTTCTAAAAACCATTCAATTCAAATTTTTGAAACAAGTATGAAAAAGATATATGATAATAAACAATGGAAAATACATAACACATTAAAAACAACCAATAAAGAGCTAGAAATTATTTCAAAACCAAAGTAGACTTTCAAACAAAACAAAATGAGCAGAGTAGAGGTTGATTTTATAATGATAAAGGAATCAAAACAGGACAATCTGACAGTATTAAAAATGCGTGTTTCTAACAATAGAAGTTTAAAACACATACAATAAAAACTGATAAAATTCTAAAGAGAGATGAACTACATCTTTATTAATAACTGATAGAGTAAGGAGACAGAAAAATCAGTAGCTATAGAGAAGACATGAATTCTGTAAACAATAATATAGGCACATAATAATATATAGCATAACAATAATATATAGCCATATGCATTATTATAGATACACCAAAACCATACTACATATTTACCAAGATAAACTATACTCAATATCGTAAAACAATATTCAAGAAAAAATAGAAGGGGAGAAAAATTGAAAGAGTGATATTGACAAAAATGTCTGTACTCATAATCTGACTTCTGGAACCCCTTTATGGAGCTACATAATAATAAATAAATATTAAAATATGCAAATATGTTAAAAATATACTCATAACCTTAGTTATGTAACTCTAACCCCTCTGTACATTACCTTTACACTAAAATAAACAAATGAATAAAATAAAACACGTCATTACAATTACTTTTAACTAAAGGGTAATTAAAAACACAACATGGTCACCTGATGGTGGCTCACTCTTGTAATCGTAGCTACTCAGGATCCTGAGATCTGCGGATCGTGGTTCATAGCCAGCCCAGACAGGAAAGTCCGTGAGACGCTTCAATAAACTACTAAGAAAAAGCTGAACGTGGCACTGTGGCTTAAATGGAAGAATGCTAGCCCTGAACATAAAGAGGCTCAGGGACAGTGCTCAGTCGCTGAGTTCAAGCCCCAGGACTGGCAGAAAAACAGACAAAAACAACAAAGCATGTCAGAAATTCTGAGATGGAGAGTATTTATAGAAGGAAAAATACAGCCTTCAACACGTTCATTAGAAAGGAAGAAAAATTTCAAATTGCTGATGTCAAATTCTACCTGAAGGCATTACAAGAGGAAATACATAAAGCCATATATAAGAAGACTGAAGAAAACAGTAGATGAATCATATATGGTTTATATATACAATGGAATTCTATGCTTCCATCAGAAAGAATAACATTGTTCCATTCATAAGGAAATGGAAAGGCTTGGAAAAAATTATATTAAGTGAAGTAAGTCAGACTCAAAGAAAAGCAGGTTGTATGATTTCCCTCATTTGTAAGAACTAGAATATGTTATTCTTCACAGGGGATCTCAGCAACCCAAGTGCTTAGTGCCAATGACTACATATAATGAAACATTAACATGAACTACAACTTATGGAAACAAGAGGTTCTCATTAAACCCTGTATATAGTTCTTTCTTTTTTCCCTATTTTTTCTTTCTTCATTTCTTTTAGTTTGTTGTACCTCATGTTCTGCATAATAGACAATTCAATATGTGGAAGGGAAAGGAATCAGAAACAGCAGAACAATGGATGAACCACAGCAACATTGATATTCACTTGTCACTATGGCGGATATGAATATTACAACCGGGGGTAAGTGGGAGATAGAAGGATGGAGTAGCAATGAATAAAAGCCAATGTACTTATTGCCTTACCTATGTAACTGTAACCCCCGCCCCCCAGCTCATCACTTTCTCAATAAAAAAATAAAAAAAAAGAAATCTATTAAAGCAAATGATTGATCTGTGAAAATGTCAATAAAGTCAATAACATCTATCTAGATTCATACAATGAAGATAAAAGTGACTAAGTATTACTATTATGGAAGAAACTAGTAGTAGCTTTACTGGCTCTGTAAATATGAAAATATAACGAAAGAGAATATTACTAAATTATATTAAAATATATCAAATAAAATAATCACATCTTTTGAAAGATCCAAATCTCTAAGCTTCAAAGCACATTTTTCTGCCATCATTATTTAAAGATTCACCTACAGTCCTCTTTAGAATAACTTATCAAAATAACAGAAATGGTTTCATTAATTTCTATAGTATTTTAGGTGTATTATTCTTGGTAGATTCTCAGACCACAAATATTTCTATGAGCAAATGCTTATCAATAATTTTATTTCATAAAAGGTAATGGAGTTCAGGCTTTAAGTAACTTGCACATAGAAAACATGTTTATTGGGACTTAAATCTAGGTATACTTGTTTTCATAGTTCAGACTCTAAAACAACTGAAATAACAGTGAAGTTCAAGTATGGAAGTAAAAGACATGCCTAAGATTTTTGTAGCACAACACATTATTTATAATTCTCAGTTCTAAGCATTTATTGATTAGGTGGAAACACAAAATGATAGTTCAATTTTTTTTAAAAAGCACTTATTAAAAGTTTGCATTAACATAGTATGTATTAAACATGGAAAATAAAACCAAATATTGTGTATGCATTTTTGACCATTGGTGAAAATTACTAAGCCAATAAAAAGTAAAAGTAAACTTTGTCATTCAAAGAATATGTGAAATAAAAAATAGCTGGGAAAAAATAAAACATTCAATGCAATCTATCTGACCACTAATATACTAATAAAAACAAATATTACTTCTCCAATATGTCCAAAATTTGCACTAATCTAACTGGGCTATTATACTATCACTGTGCTATTATTAAATTCTCATTAAGTCTAAACTTGACTATTATACTATGACTGGACTATTTCTAAAGCAACTTAGATGGACACAGCACAATCTGAGTGACACTTCCCTGTGTACTTACTATGCAAACATGGCATTGATTTTTTTGTTTTACTTCTAGCAGAAATCCTTTCACAGAGTTGTTTTGCTTGTGAGTGGTATTCTTAGTCACAGGCTCGTAAGTATTACACAGAGAAAAGTGCAGTTATGTCCAGAAAGCCAGTAAGCTTTAAGGCATTTTCATTTGCTTTGGTATTTTTCAACTCTGTATCAGTGCACAAATGGTAGAAAATATTTTTTTACTGCTGTTCAAATATATTTCCTATCCTCTTCACCCATACTCCAAAAATTCAGATCTATGGTTTATGAGAATGTTCTGTTATGTAAATGAAATGTATAAATAAATCAAGGATGAAGTTAGGTGCTTCTGGCTCATACCTATACTTACTTAGTAGGCCAAGACATGGACAATTGTACTTTGAAACTAGCCTAGTTGGACATAACCAGCAAAAAAAAAACTGGGTTGAAAGCATGGTTCAAGTGGTAGAGTGCCTGCTAAGCAATTAGGCCTAGTGAACTCAAGGCCCTAAGTTCAAACATCTGTTCCTAAAAAATAAAATAAAATTGCTGATTTCTGAGATATTTGGCATTAACTCAATCTAGCTCCATGATTTTGGATAATAGGCTTTATTAATGGCTGATGAAAATGTTGCAGATAGTAATAAAGTAGTAAAATAATATGATTCAAATTACATTTCTACATGAACATTACAGGGTATCAGAATATCTCCAAGTAGATTGGGAACTTTTATTTAAAACCACATTTATTTGCTAGTCCAGGGCAGAGAAATCAAGATTCTGACAAACATGGAAAACCTGGCATTCCAAACTATTGTAAATGTCTCCCTCCTGAAATTCTACTGCATTCATACGTTTGAGGTAGTAATTTACGGGTCTACAGCAACATCCATTGCAAAGCTGTTGTCTTCCTGATAAAGACAAGAAGGAATGGAAGAGAAGGGAAACTGCCACAAATATACAGTAATATAAATTAAGATCACATTTTGATTTTATACCAATTACAATAAGTCGGTATTATCCTTCAATATAGGAATCATAAACTCTACAGACTACTTTTATGTGCCTTTGAGCACTAAAAGCACTACTATGAGAATTCTGGAAATAAGAAACTAGGTTTCATTTTTTTATTGTGAAAATACTGTACAGAGGGGTTACAATTACATGGGCAAGGTAATGAGTGCATTTCTTATCTTATCAAGCATTGTTGCCTCCTCCTTTGTTTCCCCTTCCCATCCCTTCCCATCTCCCCCCACCCCCACCTCGCGCCAAAGATGTGTAGTTCATTTTTGACATAACATCTTGTACATCTCATTGCTGCAATGGGTCCACCTGCATCCTTATTTATTTATTTATTTATTTATTTTTTTTGTAAATTTTATTTTATTTTATTTGAGAACATACTGTACAGAGGGGTTACAATTACATGGGCAGGATAATGCATACATTTCTTACCAAGCATTGCATCCTCCTCCTTTGTTTACCCTTCACCTCCCTTCCCAGCCTCCCCCCTCCCTCCCACCCAATCATATCCCCCCTCCCCCCCCCCCACCGACATTGTAAAGCTGGTTTTGACATGACATTTTGTACTTCTCATTGTTGCAACAGGTCCACCTGAATCCTTAAACGACTTGTTTGTCCCCGTCTCCTCCACATGTTATACTGACATCAAATATAGTGAAAGCAGGGGTTACACTGTGGGGGAGGGACACACAAAGCAACAAAGAAATAATCTTATAAATGCATTAGAAACACATGCATGAAAGAAACAAAAACATTAAAATACATATTTGAGGTTTTGTTTTCCTAACATCACATTATCTGACTTTTTCCGCTTGACTCATACCTATACTAGATATTGCAAATAAGGGAAACCATGGGACCTATGTTTCTTTGGGCCTGGCTTACTTCACTTAATATAATTTTTTCCAAGCCTTTCCATTTCCTAACAAATGGGGCAATGTCATTCTTTCTGATGGAGGCATAGAATTCCATTGTGTATATATACCACATCTTCTTGATCCATTCATCTACTGAGGGGCATCTGGGTTGGTTCCATGTCTTAGCTATGGTAAATAATGCTGCAATAAACATAGTTGTGCTGGTAGCTTTAGTGTGGCCTTGTTTGTGATCATTTGGGTAAATGCCCAAAAGTGGGATTGCTGGGTCGTTGGGGAGCTCTATGTGGAGTCTTTTGAGGAATCTCCATACTGCTTTCCAAAGTGGTTGAACAAGTTTACATTCCCACCAACAATGAAGTAAGGTTCCTTTCTGTCCACATCCCCTCCAGCATCTGTTGTTGTTAGAGTTCTTGATTTTTGCTGTTCTAACTGGAGTGAGGTGATATCTCAATGTTGTTTTGATTTGCATTTCTTTTATGGCTAGGGATGTTGAACATTTCTTCATGTGTCTATTGGCCATCCTTCTTTCTTCTTCAGAGAAGCTTCTCTTTAAGTCTTTCGCCCACTTACTTATTGGGCAGTTGTTTCTTTGAGGATTTGTTGTTGGGTGGTTTAATTTTTTGAGTTCCAAGTATATTTTAGATATGAGACCCTTGTCCGTTGTATGGCTAGTAAAGATCTTCTCCCAGTCCGTGGGCTTTCTATTGATCTTGCTAGCTATGTCATTTGCCCTGCAGAAGCTCTGCAACCTTATACAATCCCATTTGTCCAGCCTTTCTTTGATTTGTTGTGTTTCCGGGTCTCTATTCAGAAAATTTCGGCCTGAGCCAAGGAAACCCAGGGTTTCTCCTATTCCATCCTGTAATGTTTTCAGAGTGTCTGCTTTGAGTTCAAGGTCTTTGATCCATTTGGAGTTGATTCTGGTGCAGGGTGATATATAAGGATCTAGCTTTAGCTGCATCCTTATTTAAACAATTTGTTTTTTCCCTTCCCCTCCACAAATTATACCAACATCAAATACAATGAAAGCAGGGGTTATACCGTGTGGGAGGGACATACAAAGCAACAAAGACATATAAATATGTTAGACACAATAGCAAGAAAGAAAAAAAATTGCGTCCTTAACTTGGGGTTCATTTTGCTTAACATCAACTTATCTGACCTTTTCTGCTTGTCTCAGACATATACTAGTTATTGCAAATAAAGGGATACCATGGGAGCTATGTTTCTTTGGGCCTGGCTTTCTTCACTTAATATAATTTTTTCCAAGTCTTTCCATTTCCTAACAAATGGGGCAATGTCATTCTTTCTGATGGAGGCATAGAATTTTGCCTTCATTGTGTGTGTGTGTGTGTGTGTGTGTGTTAAATTCTTCTTGGGCTCTTGCATTTTATTTTTTTTCCCATCGCTACAACTACAAGCCCTACCCCCACCCCAAAGTTGTAAAGTTCATTTTCAACATAGTGTTTTGTACATCTCATTGTTACAATGGGCCAACCTGTATCTTTATTTAAGCATTTTGTTTTTTACCTTCCCCTCCCCGAATTAGAGAAATGTATATACAAGATGCAGGGCACTGACATCAAATACAGTGAAAATGGGGGTTATACCGTGGGGGAGTAAGATACAAAGAAACAAAAATATCACATGATACATTATAAATATGTTAGAAACAATAGCAAGAAAGAAAAAAAAATTGTGTCCGTATCTTAGGTTCATTTCACTTACCATCATCTTATACGGTCATATTTTTTTTTAACTAGGACCTATGTATGTATATATTGAGAGCACAGTGTTCTTCTCTTTCTGCTCACACTTGATTGCTTTGAAAAAGTTTATAAAATAAAGATATAATAAAAGTGCACAGAAGGCTAAATGCCCATTTTCAAAATCAAGGTTTTGAAGTCTGAATTGATATTTATTTTTCATTTCTTTGGGCTACTAGTTATTTGTGTCATGAAATGAGGCTTTTCCAGTGACAAGGGCATTATTATTTTTTCATTTCTGTAAGTCTTTGGTCAAGATCTCTGCTTTCAGTGGATATTAATAATTCTTATTTTAGTTTTAGGAATTCAAATTCTACTCATGAACATTAAAGTGAAGAATCAATTGACTTACGGCTTGAAAGACAGTAATAATACAATCAGAGTTTGGAATAAAGTGTCTGGAGAAAAAAAACACAAAATTTTACAGAACAGTATTGTCTGCATTTAGAAATACACTTTCCAAACATAGACAAGGTATGACACTAATTCATGTAGCTTTGAAGGGAAGAGCTAGAAAAATGCATGGGAGTTACCTATGCCAAGCTTTCACAACATCAGAACATTTTGGGAAGTCATCTAAAAACAAAGAGCCTTGCCCTGTGTCGTGGCAGGTGCTGAAGCAGATCAAGAAACATCTGTCTGTGGTATTACACAGGGGATTCCCGTGGTGGGTGGGAGGTTGGAACAAATGAAGTTCTTAGAGTTCTGATTCCATTGCCGCCCCTTCAGCTCAGAAGGCAGAGAAAAATTGTAAGGATAAATAAAATAACCTGCTAACCCAGCTACCATAAATTAGTGAAGCAAGACATTTCAATAATTAATGATAGTGTCATAGAAAGAATAGTGTGAGAAGTCATGACATGACAAATAAAATATGAAGAGAAACCTGAGCCAGGCACCAGGGGCTCACACTTGTAATCCTAACTACTCAGGAGGCTGAGATCTGAGGATCATAATTTGATGCCAGTCCAGGCAGGAAAGTCCATGAGACTCTTATCTCCAATTGCCCACCAGAAAACCAAAAGTGGAAGGGAGGTGAAGGGTAAACAAAGGAGGAGGCTGCAATGCTTGGTAAGAAATGTATGCATTATCCTGACCATGTAATTGTAACCCCTCTGTACAGTATGTTCTCAAATAAAATAAAATTAAATTAAAAAAAAAAAAGAAAACCAAAAGTGGTGCTGTGGCTCAAACTGGTAGAGAGCTAGCCTTGAGTGAAAAAGCTCAGGGACAGCCTCCAGGCACTGAGTTCAAGCCCCACAACTGACTAGAGAGAGAAGGAGAGAGAGAGAGAGACAGAGACAGAGACAGACAGAGAGACAAACACAGACAGACAGACAGATAGACTGTGGGGCAGAGAAAGACATGACTAACTCCAGTTAGGTCCAGATAGCCTAGGAGAAGTGTTCTTTGAATTGTCCCAGCATTATTAAGGATAAAGTCATAAGGAATTACAGCTGAAGAGAAGTCTAGGAATGTAGAATTAGGGAACTTCATGGATGTGTAATGGGGAGGAGGATTTACATCCTGGGAGAGTTTAATGATTGGAATCTCTGTGATAAATTTGTATTTGATTGGATTACCAAGACTGCTTTTTCAGTGACATTGTCACCTGCACCGTATGGCAACAAATTACACAGTTACTACATTTAATTTCTCCTTTGTAATTTAAAGGAGCATTCAAATGTGATAAAAGTGGCTGTGGATGTCTAAAGTTGTGCACAGATGTCCTCTTGCAAGCAATAGGACAATTGATGATCTGTAAACAGACCACAGGAAGGAAGGGTCTTTAAACTGTTTTTCTGAGGAATCTTCAGGGAGCAAGGCCCTCAGATGCCCCCCTATAGGATGAGAAACCCATATTTGTTTAGCTCCATTTGGATACTTAAAAGCCTAGTCTCCAGCCATACAAAATTATCAACACAGGCAGATGGCTGTGGGCAATCTCTTAAGAAGCACGTCTGGGCCTGTGTCTGTAGGGGTCACATACCAAGTGATTTTGTCACTCTGCGGGATGTTTCTCACACCTGCTTGAGGACTTGAAGACTGATATCAGAGAAAGCTGCTTAGCAGACAAAAAGCTATGAAGACATAAGCCAACCTGATGATTTTTAACATTTCCTCCAGAAAAGCCCATCTTCCAGCTACCAAATTTAACTAGATTTTGCTCTGCTAGAGATGCTTCCCCCCCCCCCGGACCCCCCTCCCGCCCCAGATGAAAGATTTTGGTATCCTCTTTTGGTTTGATGAGCACCTCTGGGATGCCATGCCAGCTTGAGTGCATTTTATTTAATTGTTGCTACATTTGTTGGTTTATTTGGGGTTTTTTTTTTTTTTTTTTTGGTGTTTATCTTACTCAAGCATTATGACATTTGCCTCTCTGATTTGCTTTGCATTCCTAAGCCATTAATTCTAAAAGACTGTTTGTACCCCATTTTCTATGTTTCTTTCTGAAGTGTCATCCTGCCATTTGTGTAGTTGTTGTTGTTGTGTGTGTGTTTCTCTTTCTTTGCTGCTGGGAGGCAAAGGGGAACACAAAAAGGGAGGGAGGATGACTGGACAAATGCAATCATGGTATTAGTATTGGTATACACTATGTGGAAAATGAAATATCCATCTTGGGGGGCAGGGACTGGAGGGGGAAATGGAAGGAAAGTGGAGAAGGGGTAACGCTGTCTAACAGAAAGGTATGTATTAGCTGAGCTGTGAAATGGTAATCCTTCTGTGCAATTCCTTCATAATAACAATGAAATTATACTTTAGAACAGACACAAGAAATATTCAAAGAAAACATATCAGAAGACAAAGGAGGGACAGCCTAGGAGCTAGTTTTGGAGTCAGGGTAGTGAGAGTGTTTCCTATTTATGGCTTCCATCTTCAGGGTGAATCAGGACGGTTTGGAAACAGTAAAATCTAAATTTTACAGCATAAGCGACCAGGATTATGAGATTTTAGAGTTCTTTATAAATGAACAGTTTTTGTTCAACTTTCATCGACTGGCTCCATCAGTAAGGCACTCCTTTCATTTTCAAAGATACTCTTCTCTTGACACAATGGTGACACAAACCAGATTTTCTCAAAGGAAAATATTCAGTTCAATCTAGGAAGCATGGATTTCACAAAGTTTTCAGTAAAGTCAGGCTGGAAGGCACAATACACTGAATGTCTATAAAGATGCTTCAAATTTATATAATTTAAATAAACATGTAATACTGAATAACACCATAAAGTGATGTTCTTAATAATGAGATATAAGCTTGCAGACAAACAAAAGTATTTTCATTATACCCTTGACAGTGTTTTCTTGGTACTAAACTAAGTGAAATGTGTTAATCATATAAGGAATAATTGTAATATTGGCCAAATGGACAATCTAGATGTTACTGAATTGCTACAGTGGGTAATACCTAAATATGTCACAAGGTGGCAGCAAAACAACAATATAACAACTATCAAGGGAAAAGGCTTTCCAAATAATCTGCAATGAGAATTTTAGTTTAAACAAAGGAGGAGGCTTCAATGCTTGATAAGAAATGTACTCATTATCTTGCCCATGTAATTGTAACCCCTCTGTACAGTATTTTCACAATAAAAAATAAATAAAAATTTAAAAAAGAATTTTAGTTTAAATTTGTTTTTCACACACACACAGAAACTTCTGTTCATGAAAAAATAAATAAATTATGCTCTTTAATTACTGTTGACATGAAGAAAAAAACATTAACACTTACGTTCAATTGTGGTATTCTTAGAATAATACCATAGTTATGAATATTCAGTTAGTTTGTGTCTTAATTAGTACATTGTTTAATTAACTCTATTTGATATCTTTCTTTTCTTTTTCTCCTTTTTTTTTTGCTTTTGTTTTGTACACAAAGATCTGACAAAATGTAGGGCAGGCTGGCCTCAAACTTACAATATTCTTGCCTCCAGTACTAGGATTAGAGACGTTTGCTACTAAACATGGGCACATTTTTAAAAATTTGCTTATTTTACTAGAAAAATAAATTTAGCAGAAATGGGGATAAAGCACTGTGGCAAAGAACTTACTTAGCATGGGCAAGATTGTGGGTCCCAACTCCAGCAGCATTAATAAAATACAAAGAAGGAACTAAATAATTGAATAGCTTCATTCACTGGTGTTTAGGAGAGTGCCCAAAGTCTCATGGAGAAGTCTCATGTTTCAGTAAGAGGTAGAGGTAGAGATACACCAATAAAATAAAAGCTGAACATCCAGTTAAAGCTGAACAAAAGCTGGCCATGGGGGGGGGGCACGAGGGACGTGGGGAGGCACACCTGTAATCCTAATCCTAATCCTAATAGGGAGGCTGAGACATGAGGATCACAGTTGGAAGCCAGCCCAGGCAGGAAAGCTCAAGAGACTCTTATCTCCAATTAAATGACAGAAAAAGCTGGAAGTGATGTTCTGGCTCAAGTGGTAGAGTGGTGTCCTTGAGCAAAAAGAGCGGAGGTACAGCATATACAACAACAACAACAACTGAACAAGAAAATGTTGCTTAATATACATATGGCTCATGCAATGGGGGATATACTTATATCAACATAACTAAATTACTTCTTATACATTACCTGACAATTAATTAGGGGTGAGAGAGTTAGGAGAGAAAGTACTAGTTGCTAAGAAGACTACTAAGCTTTATGGATTTCAAATGTGACCTTTTTTTTTTTAAATCAGACTTAGAAGTCCTGAAGATCAAGCAACCAGGGGAAGAGCTGCGGGGGAAGGGAACTAGGTTACATTCTGTGGCCACCTCCTTCATAGGCTAAGCTAAACAACATGGTCATGGTTTATCAAATACCTGAGTGAATTACCATCCATGCCACACATTGATGACTGATTTTTATACAACAACTTGGGCAACATATATTTAAAGTTAACTCAGTATTGGACAAAATTGAATAAATAACTACAATTCAGATGTTTGGGGGTCCTTACACAGGGTTATCATTATGGAAATCTGTCATTAGCGCATCAAGGCTCAGAAATGCCATTTTAATTTCATTTAATTCAACAAACATGTCTGGCATGTTTTCTATGCAGAGGACTGACTAGGATTGGGAGTTGTAAGGAACTGAAGAAACATGGCTATTGTCTAACTCAGTGAACATTTGTAACTTATGAAACAGAGGCTTAAACAATGCATATAGAATGGCAAAACTCATTCTTACCTATCGTTCCCTAGCTTTCAGGTTTTAGTCAACTGTTTCTCCCTTTTTTGTTCTCTGACATGATTTCTTCCCCACTTTCCAACAATTTTCAGTTAACCTTTCAGCATCAGATATTACAAGTCTGTTTCCAGCCCCAGCTTCTCTTTTGTGCTTGTGCTTAAGGTATATTCATTCAAAACACGAGTACTAAATTAGATGTACCATTTTCTCTGAGAAATTTTTATTTTTCCTTTATTCCCCATCTTAATGAATAGCATCCCAGTTCCTGTGATCATTGGCTCTTAAAGCATTTGGGCTATCCCAGACTTTCTCCTGACCAATCAGCAGACCCTCATTGCATACTGTCCATGCTTTGGCAAAGGTCACCGGACTGCTTTCCTGCCTCCAGTCTTGATTTCTTCTTCCACATTTGTCTCTTTCCTTTTTCCTTTTATTTTTTTCTTCTCTCCATCACTTCTCTCCTTCTTTCCTTCTCTCCTCTTCCTTTTCCTTCCTTTTCTTTCCCTTCCCTTCTCCTTCCTTCCTCCTCTCTACCTCCTATTCCTCTTCCCCTTTTCTCCCTCCTATTTCTCTCTTTCTTTCCCTCCCTCCCTCTGTCCCTCCATCCCTCTATTCCTTCCTTCCTTCCTTCCTTCCTCCCTCCCTCCCTCCCTCTTGCTTTCTTCTTTCTATGACTATGTGGTTTTAGGGTTAGGACCCAGGGCCTCAGGCATTCTACAAATATGCTCTGCCTCTGAGCTCCCTTGCCAAACTTTTACATTTGTTATTTAATAAAAACCTGTTTTCACTGTATTTGATGTTGGTATAATTTGGGGAGCGGAAGGGAGAAAACAAATTGTTTAAATAGGATACAGGTGGACCCATTGCAACAATGAAATGTACAAGATGCTATGTTGAAAAACGAACTTTACAATTGAGGCTGGGGGGGGGGGTGGGAGGAAGAGGAGGGGTGTAGTTGTGTAGGTGGGAGGGAAGGGATGGTAGGGGAAAAGCAAAAGAGGAGGCAACAATGCTTGATAAGAAATGTCCTCATTACCTTGCTCATGTGATTGTAACCCCTCTGTACAGTATTTTCACAATAAAAAACTTATTTAAAAAATTTAGAAGTGTGCTGAAAGTGTCAATGAATTTTATTTACATTTAAATATAATACTATATATGATTGTCATTCAGATCTAAGATGAATTTGTGAATTTGACAACATTGAGAGATAGCAGAAGTAGCCAGGACTTAGGAAAGAGTTGAGAAGTAATCTGAAACCCAAGCCACAGAGAGTGGGAAGGCAGGCCTGAAGAGCTCCATGCCCCCATGGTCAGCACTGGACTGGGGTAACAGAGAAAACAGCAAGCACTGTTTGATCACCTATGGAATGGCAAGTATTCCTAAGTGTCAGCTAGGTGATTAAAACTATGGGGAAGAAAATGGAAGAAACCATCTCCCCAACTGAGGATTACCAGTCCTAGGAACTAACAAAGCAGTGACCATCCTTTACATATGCACTTCAAATCCTGTGTTACCAAAACACCAAACTCATAGAATGCAATAGGACAAAAAATGCATAAATTATTTTGAAACACCAAACAAATCATGACTATTTTTTTTTTACCACATGTTAAACCTGCAACAAAAAGAAATTTAACCAAAGGATTCTAATTAGTCTTACTTTTAGAAAGGCAAAATAGGTTTGCAGTGTGGTTTTTTTTTTCTAGTAGTTTTCTAAAAATGTAAGAATAGCATCATTGTCAAACTTTCTCAAGAAGCAATTGTACTTAAGGACTGACAGTTTTAAATGATTTAACTTTGACCCACATTTTCAACAGGGTGGCATGTCACTGTGTTTCTCCTATGAAGAACCTTATCATCTTCTAGCTCTGTGCCTTCAAGGAGTTCTTGGACCAAATCCATGCCTTCTCTTTTCTCCTTCCCACAGAAGGAGTAGCATTAGATGCCAAAACAGTAGCTATGAATTCATCCCTACCCAGAGGCCACACTAGAAGCTTTGTGATCATGAACTGATAAGATAAGGGGTGTAGGTATGACAGAGTCAAGGAGAATGTTCAAATAGGAAGAAAAAAAAAAAAGGAAGTGCTTTGGATACCCCTGAGGATAAAAC
Source organism: Dipodomys spectabilis (assembly GCF_019054845.1). Taxonomy (NCBI): domain Eukaryota; kingdom Metazoa; phylum Chordata; class Mammalia; order Rodentia; family Heteromyidae; genus Dipodomys; species Dipodomys spectabilis. The sequence continues at coordinate 18,916,677 of NW_024870817.1, read as the reverse complement.
GAAGGAGAGAGATCTGATTCAACTTCTAAGGGAGGTTGAAAGAACAGGTTGATCAAGCTCGGCTAATGGAACCATGCTGGTTAAAAGCACCTCAAAGTTCTTTGAGGTCCTAGAAACAGGCCATGAAGAAATCTTTGGGTCCTCACATAAGGCCTTAGGACAACCAAGAGATTGAAGACCATGGAGAGCAAAATTGGGCTTAATTACACCCTTTGGTGTAGAGAGAGGAAGGTTTGGGATGTTTTAAATTCCTTTTACAGAAAACAAAACATTTACTTTAAGAGATAAAAGGCTCAAAATGTAAACACATGAGTAAAACTCTTTCACACTTAGGGGTAGTCAAAAAATAAAATCAATAAAGCCAGAGAAGTATCAGGTCCTCTGGGAGGGATGGGCAGGGTGGAGAGCAAGAGCCTCCGTTTATGAGTTAGAGGGGAATGGAAAGTTTGGATAAGTGCAACGGAAGGAGACTCAGGAGTCTAGGAAGGTTCGTGTCACCTACTTGGCAAATTTTACTAGTGATTCATGATGTGTGCCCATCTGTCTCCTCCACTAGCTTGTGACCTCCAAGAGCTAATTACTATGCAACACTCAGCATGGTGCATGCCTGGTGCAAATGGAAAGCACTAAGTCATTCTTGCTCAGTCTATATTTTAGTTTAAGTCAGTGGACGACCATTTTGGGCAAATGCCTTTTTACTTTTCTTGTTCATCCGAGTAGACACACTATTTGAACCCTAGCTCTGGAGCATCCAAACTGTTTTTTTTTTTTTTTTTTTTCATTTTTTTTAAATTGTGAAAATACTGTACAGAGGGGTTCCAATTACATGGGCAAGATAATGAGTACATTTCTTAGCAAGCAATGTTGCCTCCTCCTTTGTTTCCCCTTCCCATCCCTTCCCATCCTCCTCCCTAACCTCCGCACCCAATCCTCCTCCCCTCCTTCCCCCCTTCCCCACCAAAGTTGTAAAGTTCGTTTTCAACATAATGACTTGTACATCTCATTGTTGCAATGAGTCCACCTGTATCCCTATTTAAACGATTTGTTTTTTCCCTTCACCTCCACAAATTATACCAACCTCAAATACAGTGAAAGCAGGGGTTATACCATGGGGGAGGGACATACAAAGCAACAAACAAATCATCTTATAAATGTGTCAGAAACAATTGCATGAAAGGAAAAAAAAACATTTGCATACATATCTTAGGGTTCATTTCCCTAACATCAACTTATCTGACCTTTTCTGCTTGACTCAGTTTTATCTGTGTTTACATAACTAACAAAAGTCTCATCTACTTAGCTAAGAGATAGCAATCATTTTGTATGATATATGCACAAATTATCTTAACAATAAAACTATGAAGATGGAATGTTTGAGTTATTAGTCTGAGTTGTTCCTCAATAGGTACTCCAAGTCTTTACAATGTTTTAAGTTCAAATCACTTTTGATACACTGATTATTTTAACTTTTCTTTTTGTTTGGGGGAGGGGGTGCTGTGGGGCTTGAACTCTGGGCCTGGGCACTGTCCCTGAGCTCTTCAGCTCAAGGCTAGCGCTTTACCACTTGAGCCACAGTGCCACTTATTTTAGATTATTTTAGAATGAATCTTCTGAGTACTAAAGGAGGGACAAGTCCCAGCTAGCTTAGTGCCTTGGAAACAGCTATTGCTAAATAAATTTTTGTTAAGTGAATAAACTAATTCTCAAATAAGCTGATTCCTAAAGTTCAAAATAACAACCAGAATGAGAGACAATGGCATAGTATGCATGAAGACTGAAGTAAAAATATAGATTTTTGTAAAATTAATTTAATATGATTGAACCTTAGAGTAATTGGCATTAATCAGCCAGCTAAGGTGTGTTCACATTGCATTTTTAAAGGTGTGAGTGGCAGAAGAGAAATTTTGGTTATTCTGAAAAGACAGAATCAACTCTTGTGCTGTTATTTTTATGCTGTGTTTTTGTTTGGTTTTGTAATAGTCTTCTAGAGGTACCTCCATTTCAGAATAATCCTATGAAGTTATAACATATTAAGCTGTTAAATTCAAATTAATCGCACAGTATTCACTACTTTAAAAAATTCTCTGGCTTTCTTTGAGAAATAGAGGTAAGAATGTTGTTTCAAAAATCTCCTCCCATCTCTCCACCAGTGAAAAACCGTCATGTAGATTTCCAACAACATAAACAATAGCACAGTTGTGCCAGGCCATCAGAGAGTTTGGCTGTGAATTGTAAAGTTTGTCCTTGTCTAGGATCATGGAGCTATCTGGAAGCATCAAAACTTCGTACACAGTTTTCAATCCATGACTATACTTCTATTTTCAGGACTTCTGACTTTTAGGAAATCATTCACTTGCTGACTCACTGGAATGAGGATGTGACTTATTCTAAGCCACAAAGATGATCATACAAAATTATCAAGAGGAATTTTTTCTTGTAAATAATGACCTATTGGAAATAAGGTTAAAGGTAATATGGCCCGTCATACATGAATAATCACCTATGATTTCTATAGGGTCTAATTTGGTGGCATAAATGCAAAAGGACTTAGTGAGCAACACTCCTTTTACTGTGTAGATCCAAGTGCCAAAACAGAAAATGACAAACAAAATTTAAAAAGAAAACCCTTTTAAACAAAGATCTTCTTATTTCCACAAGAGTAGGGATAAGTCAATTTGTATATTTTAACTCAAGAACTCAATAAGTAACAAATTCATCATTTTTTTCTTACTGAGGCATTTTACCTTCTATTCTGAATCTCACAACTTGTCTTGATTAATGCTGATCTCCTAAACTTTGTTGCCATCAACTAATACATCTTTCAAGGAACCAACTGAGGTCATAATTCATATATCTCCTTAAGATATTCAAAAGTGCAATACTCAGATGAATTAATCTTCTATGGCTCCTGAAGGATTTTTTCAAACAGCAATTCCTTATATAATTATTCTCTATTACATCAACCAAATGGAATCTTTAAAATTGTATATGAACGAGTATAGATGCAATTTCCCAGCACCGTAATCATTACTGTTCAAGAGCAATATTTTATAAAATGTACGTCACTAAAAATGTCTTTTCTATTTAATAAAAACATAAAGAATATGGATTCAAATACTCTAGGATTCATGTGCTAGTCTTTACAGCTAGCAGTGATTGACCTAATTAAGCCTAGTAATGAGGTTTACATAAATTCATTTCCATTGGAGAAACAGTGATTCAAAAATTATGCTCTCCTCATATTTCCTTGGACTATGTTATGGCATCTCTATGAAATCTATGTTCTATATTAGAAGTGAGATCAGTTACTAAATTATATCCCCAAGGAGGCAGAAAGCTACTGGTAAATTAACCAATAAAGACAAAATTGCTTTGAAATGCAACCATTGAGAACTTAATAAACTGTTGAGTGAGGTCTTCATATGTTTTTGAATTAAATGACTGTCACTTATTTTATTTTCTATTGTGTTAGTACCTAAACCACTGTCTGGCTTTTAATTAACTTTCAAAAATGTTAACCAAGTGAGTCTCAGAATTTTGTCTAGAGACAAAGTTTTCTTTGAATTCTCCACTAGGTGGCGAACAGGGACTGTGCTTCTCACATTTAACTGGCACAGATCCTCCCATTCATAGTGTAAATAAAGAGTTGCATTATTAATTTATACCATTCCATCCTCTCTACACCTAATATTTGTTTAACCAGCTGTTTTCCCTAATCCTCCTTAAACACTATTGATTAAGTTCCTGAGAATATGGAGGTCCCCACTTCTCCCAACATTTTGTTACTTTAAACATCAGGCTAAGTACATTTAAATAACATAGACTAAGCAGTTTTGTTATAAATAATGAAGACCGGATGTCAGAAAATTAACTAAAAGCCTCAAAACACTATAATATTGAAATTATTTTCACAATTGTCCTTCATTTTGTTGAAATTTAATTGGCAGAATATCATTAATCTTACATTCACTTTATATATATTATACATATATCTATAATATACATTATATCTATATTATATAATCTGGAAAATAAAGTACATATATAGAGAGAGAGATGAATGGAAATGAAAACTAGTACTTTCTGAAAGGAGTAATTTTCTGAATATAACTCTTGTTCATCTTTACAAAGATGAAGTGCAGTGCTACCTATGATTCAAAAGACTTCTTCAACTGCTAGGAAAATATCACTATTCCACACCCAAATTGCTAAAAGGCAAGACTGTTCAACCGACCATCTACTCATAAAGTCGTTTTCTGCATACCCTGAATGTATTTATACTGGATGTGGTACTGGCTCCCAAAGGAAGGAAAACGAAGGGAAACCACTAGGGATATAATGAATTGATTCTTCTCTATGAAGGTTTCTTCAGTACTTCTAAATTACAGTGTCAGTCATTCCTCTGAGAGACAGGACCGTATTGGAAATAAATGGCTCACTTTGTAAGAACATGATGTTCCCTTAGTCCTTGTTTCTCAGAAAAGGCTCAGGCCCACTGGGCTGCTCCTGTGTGGCCGCTGGCTCCTGGACCATTGGTCTTTTGAGAATGTTGGTTTTCTCTTGCCACTTTAATTAGCCCAGGAAAATTACTTCTTATACAGTTTTTCTATCTGTAAGGTATTTCTAACATATTGGAAAAGTCATCACGAAGGATAAAAATAACCTGCAAATCTTTTACTTAGCCTGAACAATTAAGTTTTCAAGAATGGATATACAAGCATGATTATAAACTAAAGTTTAAGTGATATACATTCTAAGTTATTGACTAAAGGGGGAAAATCTCAGTCAAATAAAGAAATGGGCATGAGGCTGAAGTTAAATATGGATTAAGGAATGACACATTAGAAGTTATCTAGAGAGAAGTGTGATATATCTTTGCTAGAAAATATTGCTCATTTTATGATCTCATTAAGATATTGAAGTCACTGAAATGTGCATGAAGTGACCGAAATAATCAAATGGAAATGGTTACCAGAAACCATATTTGCATGGAATAAATATTATATTCATTAGAAATTAATTCACAGGCTTTATTTCTTGAGACCTCTTAGCTTCCAAGCAGCATGTTTGATTTTATGACATCACGCTGGAACACGCACAGGAACACTTTCCACCCCAAAACTCCCAAATGTGCTGGAGCTTTGTGTATTTTTCCAGTGATAAATGAAAATACAACAATTTGTTTTCCAAATAACAGGCCATCTTATTTTCAACACAACAGTCAAATTCAGTGGAAGAAAACAACATAAAATTAATCCCAGAGGAGTTCAGTTTTGCTCTCAGTGGTGAATAGTCATGTCCTAATAACTCTTCGAGCAACATTAAAAAGCCATTTTTAAAATTATGTCTCTAAAGTTCTTTTCAGCACGTTAAGATGATCCATCAGCATCATGCTATGTGTAAAATGCATTATTACACTCTGGCCTAAACTTTATAATTAGCTGGAGAAGTATAGTCTAAAAATTGGCAGTATCTCCAACCCTATTAATCGAAGATGTATTGGCTTATGACTGAAGTAACTTTCTTTTTCATGTATACCTGTACATTCATAAACACATATACCTATATAATCAGAAATTTAATATGGTCATTTCCATCTCCCAGGCTCTCTTCAGCTGGTTCTATGCCTTTTGCATCTTAGGTGCCATGAAAAAAATGCTTGTTGAAATTCAAATGGAAACTCCCCAATTGGAATTGTGAAGTCTACCAGATTTACAGTTGCACTAGCAAAAGCTAAGGAAAAAAAAAACTAGAGTTAATTATTTCCTCACTTCTAGATGAAACTGGTTTATTGCAGTAGTATTTTATCTGACAATATGGACCTGAAAAAAAAAGTCGAGGGGTTATGTTCAATGAAAAGTGAAGAAAAGCACAGGAATTTGTTTAATTCATACATACATTATATATGTATTTCGTCTCTGAAATCTTGGCTGGAAGAGGAAAAAATACATATTAAACAAGTTTTACCTTTTCCTGAAAGGCAGAAGTTTGGATGCTCTCAAGTTCCACTCAAGTTGGAAGCTGAAGGTGAAGTGAAGCTAATGCTCTTTCTCCTCACCTTAAGTTTGTCTCAGGGCGAATGTGGGGGTGGGAGGGTAGGGTGTGCGCTCGCGCAAGCGCGTGCCTCTGTGTGTGTGTGTGTGTGTGTGTGTGTGTGTGTGTGTGGTGAGTGTGTGCGTGCAGAATGTCTCTTTGTGGCTCTGGATGGCAGAGGTCCTGATCCCGAGAAGAAGGAGGCACTTTCTCACCAAGAGTAGAAGAAAAGCAAAGCGTCACCAGGAAAGGTCTCCTCCCAGATCCCCTAATTACAGCCTAACGCGCACTCCATGCAAACTTCAGGGAGAGAGGGAGGGGCCTCTCTACCCAGACCTTGTAAAACAGCAGCCTCTTAGATGACTTTCTCCTCGGCTCAGATCCCCTACAATCCTGCCCTGGGGTTCAGGAAAAGCAGCAGCCTCTACCACAACTCCCCACCCACACCACACCTCGGGGGCCCAGACTACCAGTGGTTTTGTCCAGAAGGGATGGGGTCATGATCTTTGAGGCAGTTTTCACTCTGTGTGTGTGTGTGTGTGTGTGTGTGTGTGTGTGTGTGTGTGTGTGTGTGTGTGTGTGCAAGTTTCTGCTTAAAAAGAAAATCCAGGCAGAGAAGAGATCCTCCCTTAACAATGATGATAACAGCATATAAAACTTGGGGACTGGAATCTTCTGAAACGTTCGCCCAGGAGCCTATGTTCTTATTCACTGGACTCCATATCAATACTGGGTTGAATCTCTGTGAACTAACCACTGCTATGGTATTCCTGCATGACAGCGCCCAAGAACCTGGATTTATTTATAGAGCAGGAATGCAAGGGGGAGTCTGGCAGGGTGGGGTTAGGTTATGGATCCACGCTCCGGATTAAAACCAGATGGGCATAAAACGTGTGCGCACGGCGCGGACACACACACACACACACACACACACACACACACACACACACACACACACACACACAATCATACCCTCTAAAACAACCACTGCGGAAGATGCTGGGACACGCGGGAAAACGCCTCCTGAACAAATAGACATTTATTTATAACCCGAGGGAGAGTATATGGATCCATTTATTCCCGCCTTGAGTAACCAAGGGTTTTGGAAAGGAAATGGCTTCATATTTCAATAACAGAGCCACCTTTGAGGGAGCCTACGAAAGGGAGAAAAAGAGAGAGGAAAAAAAAAAGAACCTTGCTGCAGGAAGCAACCGGCTGTAGAAGCAGCCAGAGGAGGGAGCGGTCTGGCTCTGGGACTAAGTCAAGCAAACAAGCCTGAGGGTACCGGTGTGGTGCGGGGTGCGCCCCGGGCGCGCGGCCCCGGAGGCATCGGCCCGGGGCGCTGCTCCCAACGCAAGCCCACAGACAGAGGCGGAGGGCGCAGGCGGGAATTCAGGCCCGGGGGGACCACGCCGCGGCTCTGGCGAGGCGCTGGCTGGGTGAGGGTACGGGTGGGCTCGCACGTATTGACAACACGAACCCGGGGGGCGGTGCTGAGACCGCCGGGGTGGGGACAGCAGTGGGACCGCTGACTCCGGGCAGAGGAGCTGGCGGTGGTTTGGCTTCCTTGAATCCTACAGGGGGGCAGAGAGAGGCGCTATTGTCTTAGAGATAAAGGCAACGCTGCTGTGGCCAATGCTGGACTCGACAGAGAGACGGGAGGGAAAAGATAGGGCAAGGGAGAGCCGTGCTCTGCCCGTCTTTCTCTGATGCATCTCCTGGGTTCTTAGCTCCAGGCTGGCCCTGGCCATCGGGTCTTTGGTAAGGTAGAACCTTGAAAATGCTCATTAAACGAAGCGTTATACAGGAAGTGAAATAAAAAGAAGCCTTAAACAGGCAACTCAACACCTCTTTTGGTATGCCCAAGCCTGGATAAAACACTTCTTGTTTTATTCTACTTCTCTACACGAGGAATGGGCTAAAGGTGTTGCGATTTTATGTGGATGATGTGGTGGCTAGTGAGACAGATGTTCCCTAGGCCTCCAACTAACTGTCATACAAATAGTGTACCTCTACCTCGCTGCTGCTTTCCAACCACCAATGGAGTTTTTAGTCTCTGTCTGGAAAACGTTCAGGGTGTGTGTATATAAGAATATAAATAATTTAGACAACAAATAGTGTGTTATAGTATATATTTTTATTGTATATTACGGTATCGGATAAAACACCACAGAGGGGAGGGGTTGGTGGGGTTTTGCTATGGGCTGCATTAAGACAGGTTACACGTCGATCTTGTTCCTCAGCTCAGAAATTTAAGTTTTGGCGCTTACACAGGAATAGATCTCACCAGAGGCACCTGGTGGTACTTCATCTGTATTTGTGTGGTCTGCTCAGTTATTGAAGCAGAGCAGTAAGAAAGTTTATTGAATCCTCTTCAGAAATTATAGGCCAGAGGAGACCATCTATTTTGCAAATTAGTTACACCATAGTGAGTTACACTAGATTTTTTTTTTTCCAATTTCAGGTGTAACCTTAACCATTGAGATAGGCTTCCAGAAATAATGACAGATCCTTACCTCTGCTGATGCTGATAAGTCTTCTTGTCAATCTAGTACTATTTTCAACCTCCTTCCCAGTTGCCTGGTTACTAGACTTTGTTAGAAGATCCCATATTTTTAATCACAAATATTTATCTTTTCTAGAGTCTGTTTTTAAGTGTTATTCAGGCTTAGTTGGATGAATGTGCATTTCCATTTATTTTAGGGGTTCAATGTTAACTGTAAGTAATTAGAGTTAATATTGAAATTAGATTTAAGGGTCCTTTAAAAAATCTCTGTGTTCAGGTTATTGATGTGCAGCTGAATGATTTTATAGAAATACACATTATTTTGATTGGACATTAGAATTTAACATTAGAGCATGAGCAGGATAGCTATGGTTAGAAAAGTAGAATTAAGTAAGTGAAGAAATAAATAAAGATCTAGTCGGTGATTTAGAGTAATAGGATTTAGGGTAATAGGTATATATTTGGATGCTGTAATTCCAGCTACTTAGCAGGCTGAGAACTGTAGTGACAGGAGATCTTGTTTTCATAAATGCATAAGATTTTGTTGTTATCTTTTTTCTTTTTAAAGAGTGTTTTAAAAATTATCTTTTAATGTTGTACAAAAGAGTTGTTATTTGACAAAGTAGTTTATGAATAAAAAGGTCTCTCTATAGAGCCTATGATGGTTTCAAACTCAAGACCTTTCTAGTCTTAGATTCCATGTTAATCTACATGGTTATCACCATGTTAAACTTCAAAAATATTATTCCCTTTTGTTGCTGTTTCTAATTTCTGTACCTTTTGTCTTGTAGATAAGTTTATCTGGTTTGGGGAGTGGAAGGGGAATCACAGAAATGGTGGAACAAAGGGCGAATCAATTCAGCAGTAATGCCCACTAAACACTATGTTGGAAATTAACTATACAACTCGGGAAGGAAGGGGTGTAGGGAAGGGAAAACTGGGAGAAAATGAGGGAGGGGATGATACTGTTAAAAAAATAAATGTATTCATTACCTGACATGCAAATGTAAATCCTTTGTACATGATCCTTACAATACATATTTTTAAAAAGTACAAATGACTAGGTCAAAAAGGTGCTATAAATGTAACTTCTCTCTCTTTTGCTCATTGTAAGGTAATTTAAGCAATTAAATTGAATCATATGAAGTATAATATTTAACCTTTTTTTTTTTTTTTTTGGTCATGGGTCCTGAACTCTGGGCCTGGACGTTGTCCCTCAGCTTCTCAGCTCAAGGCTAGGGCTCTACCACTAGAGCCACAGTGCCACTTCCGGTGTTTTTTTTTTTCTTCTGCTTTTGTGGTGCTCAGGAATCAAACCGAGGATCTCATGCATGCAAGGCAAGAACTCTACCACTGAGACACCTTCCCAACCCCAATATTTAACCTTTTAAAAAAATCTATTACAAAAAGCATTAAGCTTGTTTTCATCTCATCTGAATTTGAATATATAGCCAGTGTAAATACATTGAGAACAAATATCAATCTGAAATACCATGAATCTTTAGTACATAATATAATCCCAAGTGGAATGGTATTCCTTCTGGAATAGTATATTCCTAATGAAATATATGTCAAATTTTATGTTCAACCCCTCTTCAAACTCCTAAACAGGCTATTCTATTATTCACTGAATTCCAGAGAATTGTTTCCCTGTGAACTCTGGTTTCCTGGAATTTTTGCCTCAGGCAGATACTATACCTGGGTGAACATCTGTGAAGATAAAGGTGGTGCTAAGTGCTCTCTGGGGAAGGCAGGGGTGGGGAGTGGGGGATAACCATTTGACCTTTCCTGTTTGAGAGCTCAGAACTTCATTAAAACATCTCTTGGGATTGCAGGCATAACCCATAGAAAGACATCATCTGTAATTAAGTCCTTCCTACTGGCTATATTCCTGTTGAATTCAATGATTAAAACACAAATTCAATATTTGAAATGGTCACAAAGCATTTGATAAAAGGTTATTTTGCTTTTAATCCATTGGAGGAGATGACTTTCTAAGCCTCTACTTTCTGTGCTCTCTCTTGGAAAGTATCCTGCAGACAGACTCTTCAAAAGGGCAAACTAAATAATTAGGCAATACATTTGTTCAAATGTTAAATGCAGAGCTGTTTCTGAAGCTAGAGCATCCAAATGAATATGATATGGAGTGATAAAGGTCTCTGCTCCCAAGAGGTAAAGGCTCTATGTGTCATGTTTGTTCACTGGGTAGGTTTTGGGTTAGTTGGCTCATCCATCATGGAGAATTTAATCTGCTGTTCAGTGTGGTATGACTGTCTAAAGAACTCAAATTCTTCTTTTGTTGTTCTAATAAATTGACATGGATTCCATTATTCGCTACTTTCTACTCAATCTACAATAAAGTTCAGATTAAGTGTCATCTTTTTGTCATGCTTGCTCTCTTTGAGTGAACTAGTAAAAGGAAACTTCTCCCTCTCCCAACTCCACATTTTAGCCAAGGGTTCCAGCTACTTTGACACTCTTATATTTTGATTTGTATCTTCATGTATTTAATTAGACATACCATAAGTTCTCTGAGGGTAGGTATTATATGATTACATCTTCAGATTTCATCACAGGGTTTGGCTGTTAGATGCATATAAAATAGTTTATTGCTATTTGTGAAGGTGAGATTCTTTATACCTGGAAGAAAAAGTAAAAATAAATGAGGAAATCTAGTTATTGAATAAGCTGCTGCAGAGGATTATGCACCTAATAGCCAATAGCATAAACAATAAATCATCAAAAGTTGATTAATAATTTTATCATCATTATTGATCTCACATAATTAAAAGAAGCATAATGCATATTTTTCTTTCATGCTTGGCTGATGAGTAATTGTTTAAACTAAAATCAATGAAGATAAAATGTTTTGCTCTTTTAAGAAATGACTGAGTTTAATGACAAAATACCGTTATTATCCTAGAATTACAATATCAGCCACTTGAGCATTGATTTTTTTAACTTGCCTTTGTTTCTTTACATTTAAGCCAGTTATAAATATAAGTAAATGCAATCTTCATTGTATTTTTTCTATTTTTCCCCTTATGATCTTCAGAAGAAAGGTTGTTAAGTCCAATTGGGCTGGAATAATTTAGAGCTAGTTTTCTGTAAGGTAAAATGGGTGAATGCATCAAGGTTGGCATAGGACATGACTACTTAGAAAACCTCAAGTTTAGAACTTTGATTGTTTGCAAAGGAAATTAAATATTCTGGAGCTGACAGAGATAGAAAGAGTACACACTCTATGAGCAGGCCATGACAACATATTTTAAGAGGGCAAGATAAGCAAAGTGGCAAGCTCATAATAGTTCACAGGAAGGCTAGAGGAGAATACTGATAGAACTATGTAGAACAACATGCTTCATATTAAATCTTGACTGAAGTGATTTGAAATAAACATTTACTTGCTTTTGAAATGTTAAGTACGTCTATGCTAAACTTGATAGGTAAAATATTTTTTCCTAATATTTTTATTAATTCAGAAGTGTCTCTTTACACTCAAGTTTTATGCAGCATCTTATTAGGCCCTCAGGAACTTGTTTTGGTTTTTGCTTAAAAAAAAATTAAGGTACATGTATATATCTATGCATCTATGTGTCTATCAACTTACCATCTATGTTTATCTATTGATACAAATTATATATACAGTTTTTTAAAATTTTTACAGAAAGTTTATCAGACAGCTCACTTTAATTGATTTTAAGCACTGATGTAGTAAAAGCATCTTGGAATGTTTGAATAATGCATGTGGAAATTGCCTTATATGTATTTATCTTGAAAACTTCCTCTCATAGATTAACCCAGTCCATTGATTCTACCGTAAACAGGAAATTCCTGATTCTTTCCTAACTACAATCTAGTTGTTTCAACCTTTGGCTGAATTCAGGCACCAAAGGCTAAAACAGGAAGGAAGACTAACAGCAAACGTAGAAAGGAAAGTCTAATTACTGCCGGTCTCAACACATAAGACATATTTTCAGAGATACTGTCACTGTGTGTTTAAAGTAGAGAATGCTCTCTGGTGCATGTGCCTTCTATGGTGTCTCTTTTTCAAGGGGACAAATGAAGAGAGGAAAATGAAGAAGTGGCTCTGTAGCTCAAGTGGTAGAGTGCTCGCCTTGAGCTGAAGGGACAGTGCCAGGCCCAGAGTTCAAGCCCCACGACTGACTAAAAAAAAAAAAAAAGATCAGAGGACAATGAAGTCTTAATATCCAATGAAATCCTATGAAGCTAGGAAAATTGAAGGGAGAAGTTGATTTGGGAGGGATGGTGTATATGATAATGGAATGATATAAGTCGCCATATATTTTACTCATAAACTGATATACTGAATGGCAATCCCTTTGTATACCTACTTAATTATGATAACATATAGCTACAAACAATAAAGGCAAAGCAATTTGGGAATATACCAACATGAAGTAAATCAAGAGTGATTCCTCCTAGCTCAGACCTATGTGGACAAATGTTAGTAACTCCAGAATCTTGAGATTCTCTATGAAGTTTTCCTCTATTACTAACCCCCCACTCCAAGCTCTTTGCAACTGCCTTCCCATAATATTTAAGTAGATACATGCATTTTTTTAAATAAAAAATAAGGGGAAAGAATCTAAATGAATGCTTTATGTTTTGGATAATAAACTTAGTCTAGTGGGGTCAAAGGATTGTTCCAAACTCACACTAATATATTGATACCTCTGTGCATCTCCCCATTTCTGCGTATTGAAAATACTTAGAATGCAGTTGTAATTGCTGACTCTTTTCTAGAAGGTCACAGGTAATATTTTTTCTTATTCTGTATTTATCACATTGTATCACTATTATAGAACCTAAAATTGTTCGGTTCATTATTAGAGTTGTTCATGTGTAATTGATCATTCAAGCTTTCAATGTCCAATTGTTGCCTCCCAACCTGGCTCAAACAGAGTATCTTATACTTGTAAGAAAAGTTTGTTGAATGGAATCATCTGAAAACCGCAGTACGTTAACAAAAGTTAATGCAAAGTGATGTCCGGTTGGATCCTTGGGACTTATCTTCTGTAAACATACAGCAGCACATTTTGAATGGAGACTCAACTTGAGTCTTTTAATGTTCACATCTGTCTCTTTTTCATTTTAAATATTTTGTTCCTATTTGAATTCTACTCTTTTGAAATTTCATCTTGGTTCCTCTTCTGTGTGAAGTTCTTCCACCTGCCTGTAATACTATTCCATTTGGTTATACTTTTCTACAGAGAATTTCCTTTATCAAAAATTTTTTTTGACAACCCTTTCAGAGAGCTGAGCTAAAAAACTCTTAGCTGTGTATTTGATGTTGTGACCTAGATGCTAAAATCAATACCGCTCTACTCTTGACTTAAGAGTAGCATTCTTTGTTCTGAATTAATTAAATTTTTTGAAAGCAGATAAAACTACTTTTGGATTAAGTTGATATAGTTGTACAGTAGATTCTGACAACAGTTAAATAATTTTCAAGTACCTAATTGACTATGCATGAAATTTTCTAAAATAACTCTCTGCTGAATTGATGTATTTTACTCCTACCTTATAGTCACTATGTTTGTATACCTAGACTTATAATAGACAAACATTTTAGAGTAAAAAATAAACTTGAAGTGAGTATATTATGGTTGATTGCTTAGTGGACCTTCTGTGACTTCTAGGCTTAGTGAAATTTGATTAGATTTTCCTTCATACTGTTGAGTACGAAAATACTCTCTTTCAATTTATGAATCCTTTAAAAAAATCCAGACTGTACACATTACTTTATTGAGTTTCCATTTTTGATGCTGCTAGGTAATTTAGGAATCCAGCAATAATTTATATATATCAAAATAATCTCAATGAAAACCTTTTGTGCAATTAATACATGCTACTGAAATAATTTTTTTCAAAAAAGCTAACAATGAGTTATCATAAGATCCAATTTCAAATGAACGTCTATGTTTCTAGTATCCACTTAGAAAACAAGGAAACACTTATGAACTTTTATTCCATGTTACTTTAGAAATATTTTGTATGGATTTGCTTGATTTTTAAAAGCACAACAGAGACAGTGTATAAATCAGTTTGAGACCAGATAGTTCAGTATGTCAGGAGTGCAGTTTCTTCCCTACTACTCTTAATCAATAATTTTTAAATTCATGATGCTATTATTTTCTATTTTGAAATTTTGTCATTAAATCATAAATTATTTAAAGTGATTTAAGGCTCATAGCATTATTTTTATCTCATTGTGAAATATGTGTGCTATAATATGTGAACATGTTCTTAAAAGTTAACTATGAAAATGACTTCCCCCCCTTTTTTTTTAGTTTAACAATTGAGCTGGAAGCAAATTGTGCCACACTGATAAAAGTGCTGACTTCCCAAAAGTCATTTTCCCCCTTAGGTTTAAAGAATAAAAGACTCTTAAATAATAAAATAACATTAGTCCTATAATCTTTTTATGCTATGACAATATCAAAGAATAAGAATTAGAATAGATGCATAGCTATGCTTTTCCCTCTCTCTCTCAGTTTTATTTACTGGAGTTCTAGAAAATGAGAAATGAGATACGATCAATATTCTTTTACTTGAAAGGATGAATATTGAGATTTACCTCAAATATTTGATTTTTGCAGCCACAAGTGAGTGAATAATAAATTAATCTGCAATCTTTAATTAATTAATCAATATTTATTTATTTACATATTTATTTTTGCTAAACTGGGGTTTGAACATATTGCACCAAGCTATTGATTGAAATGGAGTCCATTGGCTGTAATTGAGTTTTAAAACACCTTATATCTATTTATCTATGTATCTGTCTGTCTATCTTTCTATCTTTTTCTTTTCTTTTTCTCTGTTCTTTCCTTTTTCCCTTTCTTCTTTATCCTTTTTTTCTTCTTCCTTTTCCACTTTCTCCTCCTCCTCCTTCTTTCTTCTCCTTATCTATCTCTGTCTCTGTCTGTCTGTCTCTCTGTTAGACCTGAGTTACTTTTCAACTAAAACTTCCTATCTCTGCCTCCCCACAATTTTAATCTCTTCTTAATACTATAAATCATTTAGATTATGCTTATACATCAAAATATTTATAATAACTTTGGAGTCATTTCCTGTATTACTTTGTTGTGCATTACAGAAAATATAATAATTAGAATGAATCTGGTGTGTATGTGTGTGTGTGTGTGTGTGTGTGTGTGTGTGTGTGTGTGTGGTTTACTTGTATACAATTCTTTGTAGTGGTCTTTGCATTTCACTATACTTTAGAATACACATTCTTTCATATACAATTTTATACCTGTGATGAATCTTTGGTGCTTGGATAAATTTAAAAGAGACAGCCATTTCACAATCACAATTACCTTTCCAGATAAATTTTTTCTGGTCTTCTCAGAAAAAAATTGCTTTCTCCGATTGATAAATACTTACTAGCATGTACAGAAAAGGACTTGTAAGCATTTCTGTTCTTGTGTTTAAGGAATAGCTTTTGTGAAAAAAAGAAATCTACCCACCAAATCCACCTCCACTATAAAATTAATTTTCCGTGAATGTAAATTTTGATGACATTATATCTTATGTTAAGTGATTATATTTATAATATATATTAGAATGACTACTTTTCGATTAGTCAAGTTACAGATACAGATAGCAAAGCTCCTTATTTAAACTTTTTCTTTTCCATGTATTTTCTTATAGTTTTTTCCCATATCGGATAAATGATAACTCTGGAAATTGTAATTGGTCTGGCAATGCATTATATTTAAAATTTTTTGCTTAAGAAATACAATTTCAGTCCCCTGTGATAGTACCCAGGCATCCTGTACTTCTTTATGGCATACTTTTATTTGTTTGATGTCTATTTTAGCTTGAGAAAATTAGCTACCCAGCAAAATAATTTATTTGTCTTTTGTGCCTGGCATTAGATAAACTCTCAACAGATAGTTAACAGTTTTGCTTTAAGATGTTGTTGTTGTTTTGTTTTAAAAGTAAAAATTAAAAATAGAACAAAAATTCCATTACTAAAATGGAGCTCCATGTCCAGGTCAGCCCTAATTGAGCCTTTGAATAACATTGAGGCGTGAAGGAAAAGGGTTTTTCTACTCCAATTTACACATTCCTCCTTGCAAATCTTTCCCCAGATCTATTAATAAGAAATGATATTATTAAATTAGAGCTGAGATGATCCCACTTATAAACAGAGTGGGAGGCAACATCAATGGTATAATTTGAGGAACTGCAAGAGATCTGTGTGTTCAAAAATAACTCACAGCAGGCTGCCACAGTGTTTGGAGTCTCCCTCTTGGAGTTGTTTTGTTGTTAAAAGTACCTCTGGAAGGCTCATTTTAACTTATTGATTCTAGTAGTTGTAAAAACAAAATGACATGCTATTCTTTTCTGAAACAGTACTTGTAATTAGAGGTTCCTATATGAAAGATAATCTTTGGTCAGTAAATGAGATAAAATTTGCTTTTTTTTTGTTGTTATTGTTGTTTTGAACAGGAAGACTTAGACGTAGCTGGGAAATTGGAGAAAAAGAAAATTCAAAGACTCCTACTTTGACCTGTGAGGCTTCAGAAAAGAATCAGAAGATTCAGTCTTAAGGAGGATAATAGTGTACAGTAATAAATAATGCCAGTTATTAGAATAAAGCTGTAAAGTTTAACCCAAAAGAAATACTCTTAAATCATTGAAAAAAAAATCCCTGCAACATGAACATTCAAGCATTGCTTTATGATTTTTATTATGTAATTAAGAGGACAGAGCCAGCGTTTGAAATGATACATGGGAGAGTCATGGGGGTGGGGAAGGGGAGTTGCTGAGGAACTTAAAGGCCCTCAAAGCTCTGATAGCATCTGCGGATTCACATAAGCCAGGGAGTAAAGGAGAGAGGAGTTACCTGGGAACAGCCCAGATCTCATTCATAGCGTAATTTTACTAAAGATTGACTTTGCTATTTTGAGTTCACAGTTTCTATTTTTCTGCTTCCTTATTAGCATCGGTAAATATTCAGTTCACCAGTGGCTAGAAGACAATGTTCAGAAGGAAGAAAGGAAGGTGACAGCTAGTTATCTCTCGATTAAGGTTTTAGGTGCCTAAATCATTAAGAATCAGATTCACCTTTTGGTGTTTTTGTTAGGACATCTCTTCTTAGCAATTTAAAGTTTCCAACACAGCATTCTGAGCTATAGGTACTGTGCTTCATTGTCTATTTCAGATTGTATTTATCTTAAATAGCTGATAGTGTAACATTTGATCATCACTATAAATTTGTTGTCCTTACCAAATACTTCCTCCAGTGAATGAATGACCGGTGTGTTTATGGAGGTGAATCTCAAATGAGACAAATCACAGCCTAGACATTGTGACGGTATCCAAATCTGGGTTCTTTCCCTGATCAGTTGTGTCCTAACGCAAGTTAAGTTAAGCAGAAATTTCACTTACCATAAGATAAAGACAATAGTGGTTTCATACTGTGGGGTTATGTGAACTGTGGAGTTTAAATGAACTAATGCAAGAAGACAGCATAGCCAATGTTTTCAGATATACCGTTCAATGTCAGTTGTTACTCCTCAGGGAATCAGCCTTCCAAGGGTGATCATGCTGGAATCCTCTTGGAGTTCAAGAAGATGTAGAAATTCCTGAGTTTTATCTGGAGATTAAAATCATAGATAGTTTATGTTTCATGTGATACTAAGCTGAACACTGTGTTACTAGAGAAATGCTTTGAACTCAAATACTGGTGAACATTAAGGACTACATGCTAGATAATTTGCCTAACAGGCAAGCTTACATTGGGCAGACAAATTAAATACTCACCTTCTGAACTTTCTTCTTGCACATGAGGACAGACTTTTTTCTTTTTCATTTGTTCTAAACTCTATCAACCACTGCAGCTTGGTCCTGTGTCCTTCATGTCCCTATTCTCATTGGGGATATTTAGAACGTCTTAGTGTTCAGTTCCTATGTGTAGCTTTTATATTGTTGCTCACATTATATGTTTCTAAAATTACTTATTTCTTTAGATTTTGTAATGACCTTCTTTCCTGTTTGTTATAAATCTTTATTTTTGTGTTGTAGTCTTCATGTTTTTTTAGGTTGCAGTCCCTTACGTTTTGCTCCTATTCTCTTTCTACATTTTGGTGATATGATCTCCTGTACTGGTTACCTAAAATGCAGTCAGTCCTAAATTCGCATCTCCGAATTTCAGACTCTTCTTTTCAGGCCTGTGTCTGAGTGTGTGTGCAAAGGGACAGAGTCTACCTAAATCAATGTTTGCCATTCCCCTCCATCCCCCAATACAGTTGTCATCTTTTGCCTCAATTTAGGAATTACCATCCTCTTGCTCACTTCAACCAAGAAGGCTAGGATCATTCTCCACTCCCTTAGCAAACACAAACCAGGCAAATTTACTTGTTAATATTTCTCAATTTATTCTAAGTGCCCTAGTTATTGCTGCCATTGATTTTATCCCATTCTTATAACTTCAGTAGTTTTTTTTAAATGGTCACTGTTAGTTTTCCAACAACAATAGTACTGGAAAATCGTTAAGTAGGGCTTATGTCCTGTTATTCTTTGTTCTGGGTGCTTTACCTATACCTCTTTGTTACCCAAGACAATTCCATAAAGTACACTTGTTGTCTGCATGTTACATTTGAAACAATTGAGGCACAGAGATATTAATGAACATCCCAAGATCATAGAATTAGTAATGCAAACTAAGGAAGCCAAGACTCCAGAGTCTATTTGCCTTATTCCCATCAGAGTCATCTATGTTTAAGTATATCTAATTATGCTGTTTCATTGCTGCTCATTGCCCATGGAATTAAACTTACTCACTGTTAACACATGGAATTAAATGTACTCACTGTTACAAGGCAGAAGCTCTGGTCTGTGCATTGGCACAGATCACACATCACCACATTTACCACACATCACCATATTCCAGCCACATCCTAGCAACACACATGATTGAGTGATCCCTTTTTCTTTTCATACTCATTGTAGAGTTATTCACTGTCTCTTCTCTGTCTAGTTATTCTAGTTTTGTCCTTATGTTTGGAACAGTCTTTCAATGTAACTGAGGCTGGAACTTACCAAGTATCCCAGGCTATCGGTGAACATACAATCCTCCCACCTCTGCCTCTGCTTCCTATGTGCTGAGATTACATGTGAGGGTTCCTTTGATTGGTTAGAATACATTTCTTAGACACTTTACAAATGCTCTAAGAGTTTAGTCAGTTCATTAAAAGTTTATGTATCAGGCAGAATTCAAAGATGTAGTCCCTTCCCTGATACTGGGACTTGGTGCACATATATCTTTGCCCAGTTAATCAAACAAACAACAGTCTAGATATTGCTATGAAGAAATTTACAGATGTCTCTAATCTGTGAATCTGCAAATGTAAATGAAGAAATTATCTCCATATGCTAGCCTGACTATATAAGTCCTTTTAAAAATCACATTTCCCCTCCTTAAATTCATGACAGAAAACCAAAGAGTTCCAAGTATGAGAGGATTTTGTCTGGTGTGACCAGCTTGAAGATACAAGAAGCTCTATAGCCATGAATGGAAAATAAGTTCTGGGCTGAACACACACTAACTTGTTTAATTTGTTGCGATATAATATTGTGTTCCTTCAAAATTCCTGTTATTTCTGTAAGTTTGCTAGTAATGTTCCCTTATCTTGATTTTGCAATTTAAATTTTCAAATATTCTTTTTTATGTTGCCACATGAACTAAAGAATTGTCTCTCTTGTTTGCTCTCTCTCCTTTTCTCTTTCTATATTTTCTACTCTCTAACATATCTATCATTTTAAAATATGTTCTGCCCACTGTAAGTTTAATTTGTACCTATTTTTGTCATTACAATTTTGTCATTCTTGTCATTACAATTTGTATAATGTCTTAAGATGAAATTTTGTTAGAGATCACTTTTTTATTTGCTATATTTTCCATTTGTTTTTATTATAAAGGTGATGTATAGAGGGATTACAGGCATAAGTCAGTATATATATCTTCCCTTGTTTTCTCCCAGTTTTTTCCTCTTGACCCCTGCCCTACCGGTTGCATGGTTCATTTTTAACATAGTGTCTAGAGAATATCATTGCTGCATTTGTTGATCCTTCGTCCCACCATTTCTGTGCTTCCCCTTGCCCTCTCCCAACAGATAAACCTTTTTTTTTTTTTGGTTGTGAGGCCTGAACTCTGGGCCTGGGCGCTGTTCCTCAACTCTTCAGCTCAAAGCGAGCGCTCTACCACTTGAGCCACAGCGCCACTTCTGGCTTTTTCTGATTATGTGGTGCTGAGGAATAGAACCCAGGCCCTCATGCATGCAAGGCAAGCACTCTACCACTGAGCCACCTTCCCAGCCCCCAGATAAACTTATGTACAAGAAAAAAAGGTTCAGAAATCAAAACCAGTTTCAAAGGAGAAAAGAGAAACAAAAACAAAACAAAACAAAACAAAAAAGCAAAATACGAAAAACACCTCTTGTTTCCATTTCTTGGAGTTCATGTCGATAAACATTATTTTATATGATCATATGCACATAGTTATTGAGTCTTTGTGATTCTCTTCTAAGAATATGCCCCTTTGGTCTCACTGTGTGAATGTTTAGAATTCTGTTTAATTTATCCTCTCCAATTGTAATTTTTTTGTCTTATAAATCCATTGTGTTTATCTGTAGATCTATAAGCACATTCTAATTACCACAAATGAGGAAAACCATGAAACCTATGTTTCTTTGGGTCTTATTTACTTCACTTAATATAACTTATTCAAAGTTTTTTCCGATGCAATATCATTCTTTCTGATGACTCATGAAGAAATGTTCCGCATATCTGGACATAAAAGAAAAGCAAATCAAAACAACACTGAAATTCCAGCTTACACCAGTTAGACAGCTGTTGGTGGGAATATAAACTTGTTCAGCTACTCTGGAAAGCAATATGGAGGTTCCTCAAAAGACTTAATGGTAGAGTTTCTGTATGATCT
The DNA here is from genome assembly GCF_019054845.1 of Dipodomys spectabilis. Lineage (NCBI taxonomy): Eukaryota > Metazoa > Chordata > Mammalia > Rodentia > Heteromyidae > Dipodomys > Dipodomys spectabilis. The sequence continues at coordinate 18,895,159 of NW_024870817.1, read as the reverse complement.
AGCAGTCCCACTCCTGGCATTTATCCAATTGGCCACAAACTAGACTACACTAAAGCAACCAGCACAACATGTTCATTGCAGCATTGTTTACCAAAGCTAAGATATAGAATCAACCCAGATGTCCCTCAGTAGATGAAGGAATCATTTCTTTTTTTTTTTTTAATGTAGGTTTTCATAGAATCAAATCCACCTCCATGGTCTGTGTGAGCTGCATCACACAGGTTTTAGTGTGGCATGACTTTATTTTCATTCATGTCTAGTGAAACTTTACATGTAATTTCAGCTTTAATCATTGGTCACATAATATTGTGCTGTATAATTTCCACATATTCATGCTTTTACAAAATGCCATTTGCTGCTGATTTCTAATTTAGTTTTATTTTGGTTAAGCTATTATTTTTAAATTTCAAGCATAGCAAACTTACTGAGTTTGGTTTTGTGTTTGAGTAAGTGGGAGTCTCTTTTGGAGAATATCTCATGTTCTCTTAAAAAGATGTGTTGCTTGGTGGGGAGATACAGTATAGATAGGTATAATATTCACTTACCTATGTGCTTAAAACCAACCCAGATGCCCCTCAGTAGATGAATGGATCAAGAAAATGTGGTATATATACACAATGGAATTCTATGCCTCCATCAGAAAGAATGATATTGCCCCATTTGTTAGGAAATGGAAAGGCTTGGAAAAAATTATATTAAGTGAAGTAAGCAAGGCCCAAAGAAACATAGGTCCCATGGTTTCCCTTATTTGCAATATCTAGTATATGTCTGATCAAGCAGAAAAGGTCAGATAAGGTGATGTTAGGGAAATGAACCCTAAGATATGTATTCAAATATTTTTTTTTCTTTCATGCGATTGTTTCTAACATATTTTTAAGATTATTTCTTTGTTGCTTTGTATGTCCCTCCCCCACAGTATAACCCCTGCTTTCACTGTATTTGATATCGGTATAATTTGTGGAGGGGAAGGGGAAAAACAAATCGTTTAAATAGGGATACAGGTGGACCCATTGCAACAATGAAATGTACAAGTCGTTATGTCGAAAATGAACTTTACAACTTTGGTGGGGGAGGGAGGGGGGGGAGGATTTGGGGGGGTTCGGAGGGAGGATGGGAAGGGGTGGGAAGGGGAAACAAAGGAGGAGGCTACAATGCTTGATAAGAAATGTACTCATTATTTTGCCCATGTAATTGTAACCCCTCTGTACAGTATTTTCACAATTAAAAAAAAAAGAAAAAAAAAGTTTTCTATTTTCTTGTTGCTCTTCTGCTCCTCTATTTTTCCTGCATTGAAAGTGGTTCATTAACATCTCCAAATGCTATTTTTGAATTGCCTATTTGCTCCTTTAATTCTGTCTGTCTTGTTTCAACTATTTTAAGATACTGTTTGCAGATGCCAATATATTTGTAGTTGTTGACATTCCCAGTGGGTTATAAAATGTACTTTTTTGTCTCTCATAAAAAAATTTCTTAGAATCTATTTATTTTTTCTTAATATAGTGACACTAACTCTCTTTTTGTTAGTATTTGTTCTGTGTGTTCCATTTTTCAGTTAAATTTGTTTCTGGGTGAAAATATAAAGTAAAATTTTTCTACATGGTTCATACAAATAGGAAATTTATCCATTTGTCTCTGACTTTTGATTGGGCTGTTTATTGTTCTTATGTAGAAAGTAGTGCCTGGTAAAGTTAGATTCATGCTGTTTATTTTCTTATTTATTTTAATGTGTCTTACTATTTCTCTATTCCTATATTAATTTATTTCTACTATTTTAAATATTTATGGTATGTTCTTTTTATTTCCTTCTGAATTCTAAGCTATATTATTTCTCTAATTTCTTAGTGATTACCCAGAGATTTACAAATTAATGTCTTAAAACAATGTACTTTAGATTGCTATCAGCTTAATTACAGTGGCAAGAAAAATGTTGATCCATTAAAGATCCATTCCCTACCTAAACATTTTATTCTATTCCTGATATACAAATTTCAAATTTAAGTTTTAAGCATATTACATTAGCTTTATAATTACTGTTGTATGTAGTTGAGTTCTAAACCTGATAGAGGGATGGTGTTGAACACAAAATCCATATCATACTATCTTTACATTTGTATATGTAGATACAATTACCAGTGAATTAAAAAAATATTTTAAAAGTGATATACAGAGGGATTACAGTTACGTAAGTAAGATAATGAGTACATTTCCTTTTGAGCAGTGTCACCTACTCCTTCATACCAGTGATTGTCTCAAATAATTGTCTCAATTAATTCAATTATTCTTTTGTCCTACAAACTATAGCAACAGCAGTGTGTCATTTATTCTCATGATTAGGACAAATCATGTCCACACTGAAAAGTCCCTGCTTAGCTCTGTAATGTAACTGCAAAAAGATTGGTGTCTTAAAATATATATTCACCACTGATTATTTTTAATACGTTTATCTGGATTCAAGCTATGCCATCCTATTTGTTTCTTATTACAGTTTTCGGATAAGTCAGTGGTTAACTTATTTTAATGGTTAACTTAATTCAGATGTTTAATAGCTGATATATAATTTTTTCTTGTTCTTTCAATTTTCTTTTATGCTTGCCTTTGATAATTTGATTGCAATGTGTAGGTGTAAATATTTTTAGATAATTCTCAAAGAGCTTGTTGGGTTCCCCAAATATTTGATTAATGTTTCTCATCCTCAATGTTTTGTTTGTTTGTTTTTGGCAGTACCAGAGTTGACCCCAGGGTTACATACTTGCTCAGCATGCTTGCTGGCTTGACATTATCACTTGAGTCACACACAGTTCTAGCTTTGCTTTCTTTTACTGACTATTTTAGAGATGAAGTCATGTAGACTTCATTTTTCAGGCTGACTTCAAACCTCCATCCTTTGGATCACAGCCTCCTAAGTAGCTACAGTTACAAGCTTGGCTTAAGGGTTTCAAGCTGAGAATTGCTTTATGGTCTAACAAATGGCATTAAGTTTTGGTCATTACCTTTTCTAGCATCATCTATACTTCTTTCCTTAATATTTAATTTTATTGTTATTATAAAGGTGATGTATGGTGGGTTACAGTTATATAAATTAGAGTAAGTTACATAAGTTAGAATGAGTACATTTATTTTTGAACAATGTTACCCCATCCCTCACGTTCTCTGTTTTTCCCTCCCATCTCTACCCACAAGTTGCATAATTAATTTTCAACATAGTATCTAGTGAGTAACACACATTTCTGATTTTTGTCTTCTTTTTCCTTGGACTCTCATTATGAATATATTGTTATATTGGATGTTTCATAGATTTCTGAGACTATGTTCATTTTTCTACAGCATTTTATTTTTTGTTCCTCAGACTAGATAATTTCGAAAGAGTTGTCTACAAGTTCCCTTATTCCAACTAAAATCTAACATTGAACCATTCTAGTGAACATTCTTTTCAGTGATTATATTTCTTTAACTTCAGAAATTCTCTTTGATTTTTTTCAGTATGTACTATTTCTTTAATGATATCATTTGATGAGGCATTGCCCTCAATATTTCATTCAATTATTTAAATACACTATCTTATATTTTATGCATATAAAGCCTATGTCCATTAAGATTGGCATTTATGATTCATATAGACAGTTTATGTTGACTATTCTTTCCTTTTGTTTGGACCATGCTTTTAGGGTTTTTTTTGCTTATATTGTTGCTTTTTTTCGCTTCTGTTGTTATTATTTCTTGTAACTTGGTTGGACAATTAATGTCCATAAGTAATACAATTTGGCATAATGGGAAATGAGATTCCCATGCCCTCTCCCAGGGACTGCTCATTGTTTTTACTTGTTGGTTTAATGTCTTTCTTCACTTTTGTCTTTCTTCTCTGTCATATATAACAACTGAAGTCACTGATAAATTAGCTTAAGAGTTGGCTAATGGTTATATACAGATTTTCTTAATTATTTTTACCCAAAAGTTTCTACTGTTGGTTGATGACCCCTTTGTGTCCTGGTGTCTGCCTTCAATGTTGGGCTGTGTATATCTCAGCCTTAGTCTTTTTCTCTTCCTTTTTGTTCAGAGTCTCAAGGCTTCAGGCAAGAGTCAAGAACATTTCTGCTTCTTTTCTTTGTACATACCCATTCCTTCACATGATTGTAAGCTTCTATATATCTAGGAATATGTTGGAAGACTCCTAAGTCCTTAATGGATATCTTTTCCCTCAGATATTCTTGAAGTTTCTTAGTATGCCTCCTCTTTTTGTATCCCCAGTGGCTACTTTTATTTCAGGAAGTCACATGGTTAGCAATTGAAGCCATATTCTTTTCTTTTTTCTTTTTACTGAGAGTTTTTTAAATTAAATTAAGTAAGGGCAAACCTTGGGGATGGAGATATTACCAGGGAGTTAGTAGGTATGAACGATAACTAGTTCTCTAGGCATGGGGACTTTTCCGGAGTACTGAATCCAGCTTGGTTCTCTCAGTTACAGCCTAGCTGCTGATTTTCATTCACCCTGGTTAAGTGCTTCTCATTTTCCTGGCTACTACAGAATTGGGAAAGAAAGAATGGGAATGGGGGGCTGGGAAGGTGGCTCAGTGGTAGAGCGCTTGCCTTGCATGCCTGAGGCCCTGGGTTCGATTCCTCAGCACCACATAAGAAAAAAAAACCCAGAAGTGGCACTGTGGCTCAAGTGGTAGAGCACTAGCCTTGAGCTGAAGAGCTGAGGGACAGCGCCCAGGCCCAGAGTTCAGGCCTCACAATCAGACACCCCCCCCCCCCAAAAAAAAAAAAAAAAAAAAGAAATCTAAAGAATGGGAATGGGTCAAGCCAGAACACCAAAATAGCATGCTATTCCCTTATACAAATTTAGACCATACTTCAAGTTCTGTCATACTTTAGTTAATTTCCAGAGTTTTGGAAAGGTTGATGTTGACCATTTTTGACAGTGTTTCCCTTACTTTGTAAAGGAGTGGATTCTTGGAATTCCTTACTCTACCCTTCCATAAGCCTGCCTCTTTAATTCTCCGTTAATATTCTCCATTTTCCCCTACCTTGAACAGCCACATTTAAAAAATATCTGAGGCCTAATTTTCTCATCTGTAAAATCAAAATGATAATATATGCTTCAAGGTTTTATTGTAAACATTAAGTGGGAATTACTGAACACTGTGCACAGAATGTGGTAGGTGGTTAAGGGGGCTGTTTTTCCCACTCCTTTTGTACTTTTAGCTCATTTTACACCATTTGAATCTTTTTAAAGTCTGCCTTAAAAAACCAGCAGTGATTATTCATACTTGTTAAAATCTGCTACTCTCCTTAGCTTTCAGTGCTTTCTATAAGTAACCTCAACTTACCTTTCTATTTATAGTCTTCACTACACATTGGCATTAATGCTTAGCTTCAGTCAACCTGTTTTCTTCTTTCATCCTGGAACTGAAAAAGGTACAGGGTTTTGTTTCCATATATTGATGTGTTTATTTTTTTGATTTGATTCCCTCTTTTTTTTCTGTGTATTCTTCATTGGTATTCTGCAAACCATTTTTTTTCTTGTCCTGTAGCCCAAACCAGAATCCATGAATCACAGCACTTTATACTGTAGTGAAAGGTAGAATCATTTAACCCCTGAAATAGCAGAACTATTTCTGGGTATTCACCTCTTAATTAAATAGCCTTCAAATTCTTCTATCTTTAGACTGCACACCTTTCAGGACTTCAATGCCTACTATTTTATTAAGCTTCACTCTTACCTGCTTCTGTGTATGGCAACAGTTAAATTTTAATTTTTGATATTTTAAAAAATTGCTCTTGCAAGGCTTGTATTTGACTACAGTGCAATGTAACCTTGGGTTGAATTACAACCATCAGAACAAACCACAGGTTTTAAACATTTGAGTACAGAGCAGACACAGTGAGATACCTTATTTGGCCAGTAAAAAGGGAGTATTCCTGTTCAAAGCCAGCCTAGGCAAAATTAGAATGAGATTTCTATTTGTAAACAAGCTAAAAAGTGGCAGAACTCTAGAACAAATCATGTTAAGTGAGGTAAGCCAAGTTCAGAGAGATAAATGATGCATGTGCTCTCTGATGTGTGGAAGTTAGATCTAAAATGCACTATGATTTGACAAATTACACAGGATTCTAGATACTCACATATAGTAAGACCAAAGAGGATATTCTTAGGAGAGAATCACAAAGGTGCAATGCCTACGTGCCTCTTCATATTTATTTAAAATAATATACATACTAAAATGAACTCTAAGATATGGAAACAAAAGTTTTATTTTTTGTTTTTAGTTTATGGTGTGTTTGCGCAAGTATCTTCTGGAGGGTGGAGAGAGGGCACAAAACTAGAGGGAAAAAGGGTGAAAATGTGCAGCAGTGGAGCTCTCTGGACTCTGATGAAAGTGAACTATACAATTTGTGGGTAGAGATGAGAGTGAGGGACTGGGAGAGAATGAGGGAACAAATGACACTTTCTGAAAGGAAATCTATTTCTTAACTGATTCATGTAAATGTAATCCCTCTGTATATCACCTCTATAATAACAATAAAGTACATTAAAAAATGTAGTTGGGCACTGGTGCTTTACCCTTATATTTCTAGCAACCTAGGAGGCTGAGATCTGAGGACAACAGTTTGAAGCCAAACCGGGCACGAAACTCCTTAAGACTGTTACCTCCATTAACTAGCAAAAAGCCAGAATTAGAGTTATGGTTCAAGTGATAGATAACCAGCCTTGAGCAAAACCCCAGTGGGATAGCACCCAAGCCCTGAGTTCAAGCCCCATACCAGAACAATTAAAAAAAAAAACACCAACCCTCTCCCTCCTCCAAAAAGACAAAAAAAAAAAAAAAAAAGTGGTTAAGGATTGATTCAAGAAAGAGTTTTTCTAACAAACATGAGTCTCTGAGTTCAATGCCCAAGACCAAAAAATAAAATGCTTTTATTAAATACAAAACTGGGCAGTATTTCAGACAGGTATTAACAAAATGAATTTTTTTTTGTTTTCTTTTTGGCAATCATGGGGCTTGAACTCTGAGCCTTAGCACTGTCTCTCAGCTCTTCAGCTCAAGGCTAGTGCTCTACCACTTGAGCTATAGCACCACTTCTAGTTTTCTGGTGGTTTATTGGAGGTAAGAGTTCCACAGACTTTCCTGCCAGGCTGGCTTTGAACTGCAATCCTCAGATCTCAGCCTCCTGAATAGCTAGGATTACAGGTGTGAGCCATTGGTGCCCTGCCAAAATGAGTTTTATACAGTTGTTCTTGGAAAATTTTAACCTTTGTTTCTAAAATCAAAATTCAGTAATTTTTAAACAAAAGCAATCAGAAAACTTGCTATAAAAGATTGCTGTTAAATATTGGGACGTCAATGCACATAGATTTCCTATTTGCTATCAATCAGACTTGTCCAATTTTTTAAAACATATTACTATATTTTTATCTTTCAAGATTTATAATATCTATACTTTAAAACTATTCTCTTAAACTGAGGGATAAAATATGTGTATAAATTGATAGATTTGTAGCTTTGCTCTGGAACTGGGTAGTCTCTTCAATTCTATGACTGTACCATCATTTACACAAACCCTATCCCAAAGTAGGGCATGTATGGTATTTAAAATACCCCCGGATTGAGCCATACTTTGATGACCACCCTTTTAGATAAAGTTTTGTTAACATACAAGCATTTTTCATCTGTAATTTTATAAATAATAAGTTGTAAAAAATCTAAATGTAGGTAAAATTAAAACATAATGTCTTTCTCCCCAGGGCTTTGAGAGTTGCATTTAGATACCATCTGAAACAGACATGCTATCAAACCATGCGTCATATTACTAGTTTCATTGTTGAGGCAGTTTTATTAAGCCAGGGCCATCATGGCACAGCTTTTATGCTTTATGACTTTTGACTTAAATGATTGATTATTTACCTCAGCCAGATGCAACATAAAAATGTCAGAATATTCTTAGGTTCTGCATTCACCTGGCTTTGTAGACTAGCATGATCTCAGAGCACATTATCATAAGGAATTCTTACCCTCTATCCTCTTGGAAGAGCAAATGAAAACAACTTTCAAATATGTAGTATCTTCTTCAATAGTATAAACACAACATATACAGAATATTGTTATCTTAATTGCAGTAATATCCCACCCAAGTTTATTTAAGAAGAGAAAAACATGATCATATTCTTCTTGTCCATTTTAAATATTGATATTAAAAAACCATTTTACCTAGTCAGTGACTACTTTTCATTATTTCCAAATAGTATTCTAAAACATACAAGTTTCTAAAATGGATTAAAGTTGAAGGGACTTCTTTTTAAGAATCTTACCTGAACATGTTCTTAAGCTAAAGGAGAGGCAGTATACATTAATAATTTAAAATGATACACTTATTCTTGACTAATTAAAAAGGGCTCTTCACTGAATCTGTCAGGTGGGGTGGAGTCTCTGAATGCCTTTAACATTTTTGCTCCATTAGCTTCCCTGTTCTCTTTAGAAATGTTTAACAGAGGTGGCCTTGGAAGAGACAGGCAGCTAAACAAATTGAAATCTTACTTTGTAGGATGCACTAAGCTAGGGGTTAGATACTTTAAGGTCAATGTAATATGATTTCCATCTTTGATGGACTTACGGGTTTGAGGGTGAAATAGACAAAGAGGTCATTTCAAGATAAAAATTCACATTAGTACTAGCACAGAAGAATTTAACTATATTTGAGGAAATGAAGCACTGTCCAGTCTGGGCAAGTAAGGTATTGCTTGAGCAGTATCTTTAAAGATAAAAGCCACACAGGGAACAGCCCATGAAATTATAAAGAAATAAACAATTTCAAGCTGGTTTGGATCCCACTGTTGCTATTCAGGCTCTAATCTCCAACCCAGCCTCTGCAACCTTCACTTGTAAGTTTGTATCTTTGTGTAATTTCTGTCTTGAGAATTGGTTCTATTTTTCATTTATTCAATGGAGGCCCTTTGCTGCAATTTTTACAAAGGTGCTACCATTAGCCTTGCACATTTGGTCAAATAGGCTAAGGATTTTTATTCATATTGGATTTAGCTCACAAATTATCTAAGCACCTCACAATTCTTGATTCTGTCTCCATCAAGTTTCAGAGTTATCTGATCATTCTGCCTCTGGGTTGTCAACAGATAACAACAGTATGGAGGTTCCTCAAAAGACTACACATGGAGCTCCCTTATGACGTAGCAATCCAACTTTTGGGCATTTACCCAAAAGATCACAAACAAGATCATACCAAAGCAGATTGAGAAATGGATGGAAAGAGTTAGGATTCACCATGGGCTGTCTACTGGCAGTGTACTATATAGCTAAGAGAAACCAAAGAGACAAGACAAATAATTGGTTACTCAAGGAGTTTCTCCTCACAGAGGAATGACTGCACACAGGATGCTTCCAGGGATTCGTGTCTTCTCTAGCTCCACAGGGTGGTTCTTTGTCTCTTTTACTCCTTTTTCCAACTGGTTGCTTTTACAAACTGTCATTGTATAAAGTTCCACTGTTAGGAAACACCAATCTCTCCCTTCCCGCCCCTTGTCTCTTGCTTTATCTTACTACATACATGATTTATAGCTACCTACCCCTATGTAATCTTAAGAAGGAGGCTCCAACGACACAAACTGATATATTTACTAAGTGCATAGAAGTATATGCACAGAGAAAAAACTGTATGAAAATTTAGAAATATTACAATATCACATGAACGTACGGTGTAATTTGCATTCTAAAAGAATATTCTAAAGAGACATGAATAATGGCTAGTAGATTCAATCACTCAATTTAACTGAATGAGGGATTTATGTCAAATAAACTTCTGAAAAATATTGGTCTAATACTGGTTATGAACCATGTCCCAGTTGTCTGTCAGAACTCAATAAGCAAAGAGATTAGCTTTGTATGATCACTATTTTAGGAATTGTTAGGCAAACATCACCCCCATAGAAAATAAAGAATTAAAGGAAAGGAGATTAAATCTTTTTTCTTCTATTCCTTGAGGAAAACTTGATGAAAATTGACGTGATAGAACCACCAGATAAATTAAATGCTGAGTTCATTTGATCTGAGATCCTGGTAAAAGTAGATATTGAGATAGAAACACTACTTGGGGTGAATGAGCAAATATTCTCTTTCTTTTCTTTCTTTCTTTCTTTCTTTCTTTCTTTCTTTCTTTCTTTCTTTCTTTCTTTCTTTCTTTCTTTCTTTCTTTCTTTCTTTCTTTCTTTCTTTCTTTCTTTCTTTCTTTCTTTTTTTTGTCAGTCATGGTGCTTTACCTCTGGGCCTGGACGCTGTCCCTCAGCTATTCAGCTCAAGGCTAGCACTCTACCACTTGAGTCACAATGCCACTTCTGGCTTTTTCTGCTTATGTGGTACTGAGGAATCGAACCCAGAGCCTCATGCATGCAAGGCAAGCACTCTACCACTGAGCCACCTTCCCAGCCACAAATATTCTTTCTTAAAGCAAGCAGGTTTAAAATAATTTTGGAATGGTGGTGTTCAAAAGTCTGCATAGACCCTGTCACCTGTATACCATCCTATGTTAACACTTCAATGGTTCAGGCTGAGAAACCCTTGTGCAAGTATCATCCAGGAAATCTAACATATCCAGTTCCTGGATGTTGTCCTTGGTTTACAAAATCTACATCTTAAGCATCACTGTGAGACTCAAGCATCACTACCAATTCTAGATTCATTCTAATAATTACTAGATTCATCATAATTTAAGGGTAACTGACTTATATATCACTAGGTACTAAAGCAAATATACAGAAGTTTGCTTATGCAGAGTTCTGGAAGTAGAAATTCTATATAATTTACATCTTCATGGGAAGACTATAGAGATTCATTGTTACTTCATACAAGAACTTTCTTACCAAACTAATAGACTTTTTCCTCAGTGTTTCTTCTCATCTAAACATGTCTAAATAGTTTTACAGAGATGAATTGGAATTAAGTGAGAAAGGATAGAAGAGAAGGAAGGGGAAATGTCTGGTGTTTATAGAGTAGCCTGTTTATACTTTAAACCATAAATGTTATTTGCTGATAATTAGTGAACAATTAATTCTTCAGAAACATGTCCTGATTTTAGAGAATTTGATCTTTCTCCTGTTTAAAATACAGAAGTATTTTGTACAAGAAGTATAAATTGGTTAAAATATAAGCTATATCCATGCCCATTTTCTCATCAAATTTGACTTTGTAACTTATTTTTCATATTGAACAGTAGGTAGTTGCCCCTGTAAGTTCCAATTAATTTCCATAAGTCCATGTATATCCCCTTTGGTTACTTTTTGTGAATCATAGTCATTTTGATATGTTAACCTAGTCAATACAATTTTCATTCAAATTGTTTTCCTGGAGTTAGGCAATCTTAGTGTGCTTTGAATATTAACAAAGACCTCAGATTAGAAATGGAAAACTCACAATGACCACAAGCTGACATAATGTTAAATGGTGTCAGATACCGTTTGATTCACACACACACACACACACACACACACACACACACACACACATATTTACAAAAATTTGTTCAGGGACTTGGAAAGTAAGGAAGTTTCTTGCTCAATTGCTAGAAAATTCTAAATAATTGTTTCTGATATTCACTGAGAATTGGAAGCTGATCGACTCTGGCAGCCAATAATTCTGGCAGGAAAATATTTTTTTGTGTGTAATTTCCTGAAAAGAGACAAAAAAGTATAGAAGACTTAAAAGAACTTTTACATAGTGCCCAGATATTCCAAAGCAATTTTCTAGAGCTGGAAGTAGTGTGAGAAAGGCATGGATATTTTGAGCAAGCTACTATGAAATTTCTGCTGTGTTTGCTCTGAGCCAATTTTACCTCAGCTTCTCTCTGTGTCTATTTTCTATCTATGGATTGTCCATCTTATCCTATGTTGAGAAGCAGAGTTAGGCAAACAAATGCTTCAGAGTTAGAATTAATTTCATTTTACCTGAAAATGTAATTTTTAGAGAAAGTTAGGGATTAGGAATTTAATTTTGCAAAATGTCCTATTGTTCTTTTAGTGAGTAATTCAGCAAAGCTAGTATAGGTTATCTGATAGGGATATATGCTGTAGTGATATTGACTTAAACCTTAAATATCATCATTATGTATTTATATAGATTGAATTGTGTTCAGCTCATATCCAAGTGTTGAAATCTTAATATGAATGCCTTATTTAGAAATAGAATCTTTATGGAGGTAATGAAGCTAATTTGGTAACAAGAGTCAGACCCTAATCTTCTAGGAGTAATGCTCATATAGGAAGGGGAAGACACCTCAGATTCTCTCTCCCTCCCCGCTTCTCTCTTTCTATATTCACACATACACACATGATAGAGTATTTGAAGATAATCATTATCTGTAATGTTTTAAAATAGTTGGCTAATAGAATTTTATTTTGTTGTTTAAAATGAATAGCCTAATGAAACTGGCTTAGAATTCTATCTAATTCTAATATGCCTTGGAGAACAGTTAGATTTTAAGGTAACTGTGTAGTTCAAGGTATTTCAAGGTTGAAATGGAAACTTGACAGGACTCCATTGTACAATTATTTAATATTAAATATAAAAGTTAGTCTTCCAAAAAGTTTAAGGTGGACTTAAAAATAACCATGTATGTCATTGTAATAGGTTCCATATGAGCATATGTGAAAGTATGTGTGCTAAAAATGAATATGGCCATGGCAAAGGGAAAGGACTGTTCTCACCAGAGAGAGCTGGACTGTAGAGGCTCACACTGCATTTGAACTGGAAGTTCTGACATTTCAAGGTAGGAGTGAACTAATAGGTTGCTTAGATCTTCGTACTGGTGATAGTCACTTAATTACTTTGAAATTTCATTGTTCATACTGATTATCATTTTGCCGTGGATCTGAGCTAGTTGATTTCTAGGAATGACTAATGATGAGTCTCTTGAATGTGTGTAGTTTTCTTTTAGGCCCCTCACTTTTCACAATAGTCCATGTGGTATTGCCCTCACACATATTGGCGTCATAAAAAGGAAGAAAGGATTGAACCCTGTCCTTTGTCTTTAAGAATATAAATCTACATAGATTCAATCTCTGTCTGTCTGTCTGTCTCTCTCTCTCTCTCTGGTTTGTCTCTCCAGCCCTCAATTCTTTTCTTCTCATATGTATATATTTAAATTTTCTTTATTGCTTTTCACATATTTTGAGTGACTTTTCCATTTAAATACATGTTCACATTGTATAATATTCATATCAAAGGAAGTATGTCTGTCTTTCCAAACATTTGCCATTTTTTTTGTGGTATAAACATTCAAAATCATTTCTTCTAACTTTTAAAATTATATAGTATATTATTATTTTCTGCAGTCACCTTACAGTAAAGTAGAACACCAAATCTACTTCTCTTACCTAGCTGCAATTTAGTATCAGTTGATCAACTTTCCCCTCTTCTTCTCTACCTGCTGCAAGTGACAGAGGCTAACCACTACTGTTTTCTTAATATGTATGACATTAATTTATTTTTTAAAAGATTCTACAGATGAGTAGATGTTGTTCTAAGCCTGGATTATTTTGCTTGATGAATTCTAGTTCTATCCATGGTATTGCAAATAACAGTATTTCTGTGTGTGTGTGTGTGTGTGTGTGTGTGTGTGTGTGTGTGTGTGTGTGTGTGTGTGTGTATGACTAGCATTGCATTGTGTACAGCTTCCACTACCACATTTTCTTGTGTTCATCTATCAGGTGATAAATACTTAAGGATGATTCTAGTTTTTGGCTACTGTGAATAGTGCTACAATAAATGAGAAGTACAAATGTGCCTTTCACAAACTGATTTTATTTCCCTTACACATATACCCAGTGGCTGGATTGGTAGATTTTACAATACTTTAATTTCTAATTTTCGGGGGGGTTCCAGTCATGGGCCCTGAACTCTGGGCCTGGGCACTGTCCCTCAGCTCTTCAGTTCAAGGTTAGTGCTCTACCACTTGAGCCACAGCGCCACTTCCAGCTTTTTTCTTTTTTCTTATGTGGTGCTGAGGAATTGAACCCAGGGCCTCATGCATGCAAGGCAAGTGCTCTACCACTGAGCCCCCTTCCCAACTCGAATTTTTTTTTTTTGTGGAATCTCTTCATAATTGTGTCTATGATTTACAGTCCTACTATAAATATGCTAATGTTCCTTTTCTCCATATCCTCACCAGTATTTGTTAGACCCATCATTTTAATAATATTCTAAACAGACCAATTTGTGAAGCAAATATGGTTTTGATTTATATTTATTTTATATACTGATGTTGAGCATTTATTCTAATGCTGTTTGGTTATTTATCTTCTTTTGAGAATTGTCTATTTAGGTCTATTGCCCAATTTTAAGTCAAATCATTTTCTTTATTTAGTCCATTATTTGTGCTTCAATTTTGGAGTCTGGAGATCAACCCCTTCTGAGACATATAGTTTACAAATATCTTCTCCCATTCTTTAAGTTATCTCTAAGTTTCCTGACTGAAACAAAGGGTGCCTTCAGTGGTCATCAGCATGCTTCCTGTGCTTGCTATATTTAGCTTCTTCCTACATTCTTCCCCCTGTCTTTCAGCTCTTCCTGAACTAACTCCCACTTGCCCATATGCTTGAACTATGAACTTTTAGTCTTGTTCTTTTTGTTCCCAAAAATGTAAGATCCTGATATGTTTAAAGGTTCTTCTTTTTCTACTCTTTTCTTTTCTTTCTCTTTTGTGGGAAGAAATGTATCCAGAATGAAGTGATGACTTCAAAACTTAGCTCTTTCTTACGAGTACTTCATTTGGGTTATTAATTCTATAATTGTAATTCTAGTCTACCAGCTTTTAAACATCATTTCCCAATGTTTTTAGAGTAATGTTTGATAGCATTTCTAATTTAGTTAAGTAGTAAACACCTTCACACATATTAAACTGAATGAGTAATTAAATACAGTTCATACTGGTAAGAATAGCCATTGTCATAAAGGAAAGTCATGTTTATAATAATAAATAAATTGATATAAATACAATTGATATGGTAAATGTATAAATACATTCTATCATCTTCATGTTCACATGAAATTGCATAACTGTGATTGAAATATGTATCCTGAGATTTCAACCCAAGACACTGCCTACAGCTTCCCTTTTGACTCTTGCTGGTTGTCCCTCTCAGGGGTATTTGTTGCTCTGCAGCTGGGCATTTCCACATGAACATGAATGTCACCCATGCAGTTCCCTTCTTCAGTTTCTGGCAGCTTTAGAGTTCTCTACTAATTTCAAATAGTTCCTTTTTACAATCTCTCCCAAACTTAACTGATCTTTTGTGGGAGGGTCAGGATGAAACCAGCTGCTTTTTACCTTAGTGAAGCCCTTGAGCCCAAAACTCTTGATTTGTTATTCTGCTCAGTGATTACAAGAGGAAGGCTGGGATAGTAAAGATAAGTTCCATAGCTAAGTGTCCAACAAGGAATTATATCTTCCTTCATAGAGAAAGCTAGAAATTATAGATATAAAATTCTTACCTGATATCATAGCTTATCTGATACTCATCTGATATCATTCCAATAAAGTAAAATGTTTGAAGTTCTCTTTGTTACTAACAAAGATATTGGTACACCAGTAAGACTATTTGGCATCAAAATAGTCTGTCTTCATTTGGGGAGCCAGCCATCCTCTTGAGTTGGCGGTGGGGACAATAGTTTCTTCAAAACTGCTGAAGAGTAAATACATTTTATTTCTCCTTAAGGGTCTTAGGTACCTGAGATTATTGGCCACTTTTGTTTCCAACAAGTAATGGATGTACCTGTACCATATGAAGATGCTTAAGGAGGCTTGGATGACTACACATTTTATTATATTAAACCTGTGATAATTTTTTCTTAATTCTATTTGCAACTAATATTCCATTAAAATTCTTTGTTAAATGGTATGGAGAAAAAGTAACAAGAAACAAGTAAAAGAGAAGAAAGCAAGAGGGGATCATTTACAAGAGAACACTATACATAAAGTGTAATTCAGAATAAGAAAAAAGGAGATGTAGGTAAATATTATTGTAACCACTTTTTCTTTTTTAGAAAGAATCTAAACTAAAGAATTTGGCCGACAGTGTTAGTCAACTTAGGTGAATAGAGATTAGAAGATGTAAAGGGTGGTAGTGAGTGTCAATTTGGATGGAGAAAAAGTAATAAAATTCACTTCTCTGCTGTCTGTGAACCACTTAAAAGATAACTAATTGTCATGGGAACTCTGACTTAACAGATTATTTAACCTTTGATTGGTACAAAACATGAATAGACAGATGCAAAACATGAATAGACAATTGAGAAATGGTAAAACTTCAAGAGACAAGTCTTAGTTGAGGAAGTAGGTATTTAGGGGGCTATATATTGTTCTGGCTCTTTGCTGTGACCACTTTCCTTTGTTTTCTGGCTGCTATGCTTTGAACAGCTCTGCCCAGTCCCTCTATTCACCACTTTCTCCTGCCATGATGAATGAAATCTCTGTAATCATGAGCAAAGTAAATCCCTCCTCCCTTAATTTCTTTATGTCAGGTAATTTGTCTCAGGAACCCACAAGTAATTAACACATGGTTCCTTCACTATTTTCATGTTCTTAACTGGTATTTCTGATGAAAGTGTATTTTTAGCCTACACTCAGATTTTAGCTAATGTAAATTTATTAGCACAGAGGCATAAACTTAGTCATTTACTTTGGTCATCTCGGGAATGTCCAATTTTGCTCTATATTTCTCTGGTAAGAATATCACATGGAAGACCTTCCCTAAGACTGAGAAAATTGTATTTTGATGACAAAATCAGCCAACACTTACTTGAATCAAGGGGCAGAGTTATCTTTGAGATGAAATGGTGAGCCCTGAACTTTGGGTTGGAACCCTGAGTGATTTTCAATTAGAGTTTATTGAGATTTTATGCCATCTTTACTTATGTTCAAATCCCCTTTCTTGACAACCATATATGTTTGGATTATTCATTTCACCAGTAAAAACATACTACTAAGATTTCTTATGTAATAGCAAAAGTTGTTGGAAAGAATTTAACAAACAAGTGGTTGATCATACTTCCTGAGTGGGTATGCATTTTTAATCTATTTCTAATTCTGTTGGAAGCCCTTGACATGAGGATTAAAGTCAAACTGTATTTGTTGTTTTTTTTTTTAGCATATTCTAATTGTTTGCACTATAGTATGTTGCACTTGCATGTATAGTATTTGAATCAGATTGTTTTGATCAGATTTATCTACTGTCACTTCCCTCATCCCCACTACCTTCTTTATTCAACAGCGTTCAGTTAGCTTTGTTTTAATGGCTATATTCACAGGTAAAATGTATTTTGGTATTGTTCAGTTTCTAATAGTCTCTTCCCTCTGCCCCTCTTATTTTCTCAAACAATCTCACAATTACATATATGTATATGTTATATATTTATATATATAATATAAATGTGTATGTAATGTATGTATTATAAATGAGTTTATGTAGATAGTTATCTTTATGTAGATAGTTATCTAAGATTCACATATAACAGAAAGCATGGGACTTTTGTCCTTCTTAATCTGGCTTATTTAAACATTCAAAATCCTCTTCAGCAAAAGCAGTCACTAACAATCAGAATGTAAAATATTGTGTCATCCTAGTTTTAATCTTTCCTGTGTAGTATTAAAAACATATTTTATTTAAGCACCTAAGTAATCATTAGCATTCTTCATTTTGAGTTTCATATAATACCAGCCTTTAGGAATGCACCTTTGACATTTGCAATCATCATGTTTTTGTGGTGCAGTTTTCCTGATGTAGATGAATACAGTAGAAGGAAGTTTATTGCTGAGTATTACAGCCTTAAGAAAAGTCAACATTACAAATGATTGCTTAGAAATGGTAGCAGTAGAGACTACCTATGAGGAAAATAGAGATAATTACAAACAACAATCACAGCTGTTAACTACAGTGCTCATAATGTATCCTCAGCATGAAGAGATTGTAACTAATGCATCTGATGTTCAGCTTAACTTAGTCACTGTGTTGGACTCAGACTTTCTAGAGACAAAGGCATGACTGAGAACATCCAGTCAGAATTGATATCCATGGCTTACCATGCATGACAAGCTTTTAATCATTTTAGATTTAAGGCCCAAAGGCTTAACTCAGAAAAATATATTATCTAAAGGTTATGTATTAATCAACACTGCAAATTTCCTTACCATACTTTAACATTCCTATAGATGGCACTTGAATCATTATGTTTATTTTCCCGAGTACATAAAGAACAACCTTTCACCACAGATAATGTGCTCTATATTCTGTAGTTCCAAAGTGATTTGGAAAACACTTCATAGCTCTTAGACCCGAATAGACACTTTTTGGGAGCCAGGGGCTAAATTATGTTGGATGATTTGACAGAAAAATAATTATGACTTATTTAAGAATAGTCAGTTTTGAAAACATTTGCTTATTTTCTGTGAAGCACATTTAATGTTGGGATCATTTTAGTAAATGTCTTTTTCCCTTTAACTTCTTTTGCTTTATACTATCTTACCAAGTAAATAGTATAATCAGCAACCATAACAAAGTAATATGAAGAATAAACCATGCATAAAAGTAATAATTGCATAATTCCAATAGATTAATTCTAATTCTGATAAAATCACATGTAATTTAAACAAACATGCATCATCCTACTTTGAAATAACAAGCATAATCAGAAGGTATTAAAATTTGGAAATAGTATAGAATAAGATAGTGCTATCATTTCCTCTTCTCTTTTCCCGTCAGATCTGTGCACTCTCCTAGCATGCATTCTATACCTTTGAAATGTTGATGGGTACACATAGGTAAGAGTTTACTTGTTTTCAAAGAGTTTACTTAGGGGATACTGAACTACAGAAAAGTATTGCACAGGTGGGCTACCTGGACTGTAGTGATTCACCTGGAGGTAACAACCTAAGAGGAGCCTGAGAGAGATTTGATGCAACCTTGACAATAGTGGACTTGAGAGCAGAATTTATAAAAGAACTTCTCAGACCCTTAGTAAAAGAGGAAGCAAAGAACAATGTGTTCAGATACAGATACTTAAGGAGAGTGGAAGGACATTAAGGAGATTCCTTATCACAACTTCCTTTTTCTATTAAAATAAGGATGAGGTAATTTTCCATATCTATAGTGGTTTTCTTCCTAGAAATGTAAAGTATAGCCCCATTTCTATTTTCAAATATTAAGTAGACACCTCTTCTCATAATTAGTTTTATATCTTGCTAATTGTGGTTTTGAGAGATTGGAGGGGAAATGCTTAGTTTTTCCAAAAGCTTGGATCCATGTCAATATCCAATGACATGAGTGAATTGGGAAAAATGGGAAAATGGCTGGGCACTGGTGGCTCATGTCTGTAATTCTAGCTACTCAGGAGGCTGAGATCTGAGGATCAGGGTTTGAATCCAGCCCAGGCAGGAAAGTCTGTGAGACTCTGATCTCCAATTCAACACAGAAAAAGCTGGAATGGCATTGTAGCTCAAGTGGTAGAGTGCTAGCCTTGAGCAAAAGGATCCCAGGGACAGTGTCCAGGCCCAGAGTTCAAGCTAAAAATAAAAATAAAGTTTTAAAAAAGGAGAAAATGGGTTTTAAAAGTTTTCATTTCTCCACATCACTGCAATTCATAAAACTTTTGATTATCTCTAAGATTAAGCATGCATTCTTTATATAAGGTATACAAATCTTTCAAAGCCCTGTCATGTATAATGTCTTACTTGTTCAGAATCCTAATCCTTAAAATAGAAAGAAGTAAACCTTCTTGTTATTCATAAAACAAAGAAATCTCATATTCATAGAACACTGTATACTATACAAAATGTTTTTGCATGATTTTCTTATTTCAGCTTCAAACAAATTATCAGAGTATCAAAACAATTTACAGGAGAATAAATATGAGTAGTAATATTCATAAAAAGTTATTCAAGGTCATTTAGGTCCAGAGAAGTACAAATTAAAATTACCAGCAAAATATTTTCACCTACCCAATATCTGAGAAAAAATAGCCCTGATTTTGTCAAGGGCATGTATTGGCAAAAATAATACTTCATGTACTGTAGGTAAATTATAATTGGTTACACCCTTTCTGCATGACATTTTGGCCCTAGGAATTTATTCTCAGGAAAACAGGGAGATATAAACAAAGGTATAAATATAAATGAATTTGTTACAAAGTTATTTATGATATGGAATATTGGAGACTGCACTTACATGCACAAATGCAATCCAAGGCAATCATATTGTAAATCAAGGGCACTCTGAAAATTGAAGACTCCCCAAAAAATTGAACTAACATAGGACATCTGGGATGAGAGCTACCACACTTATGGACTATATACCTTAAGTGTTTGATATGAGAAAACCTAAATGCTAGTAAACAACTGTTTTAGGATTGTTATTACAACCAAACTGAGTTCTTTTTTACAAATATTTACAAATATTTTTTACAAATATTTACTTTTTTACAAATATTTACTGTATAGAGGGTTTACAGTTACATGACTGAGATAATGTACATTTCCTATAGATCTTTGTTACCCACTCCTCTGTTTTCCCCCTACCATCCCTTCCCTCCCCACCTCCCCATCTCCTCCCTCCCTGTTGAAAAGGTCATTTTCAACATACTGTCTCACTGTCATATTTAGACTTGTTTGTTGTGTTTGCACGAATGAATTCATTGGTATTAAAATTCTAGTTTTGGAAGCCTTTTGGTGTCTAGGAATTAATATATATGTCTAATGTATGTCTAAGAAGATACATTGTTCCTAGAGATATAATAAGGATAAGCTGATATTGTAGTAATAATTGTATTGGTGGCTCTTTGCAAAGCCAACAGATACTGAAAGTTATTTTTAAAACTATTGAAATGTGTGCTTCTGATTAAACTGGCTTGGGTAATATCTTTTATTCTGATTTTAAGGCTTGATGATTTTGAGATTTCTTTTAGCTTTATGAGTCTATGGATGATTTAGCAGCCACATTTATTATTTGAAGAAAGTGAGATAGATGGTGTTAAATATTCCTCACAGAGAAATTGAAGTTTTAATTATTATAGGGCATATGGTGGGAAGAGACACTAGATGGTTCAATTTCAAGCCCAAAATCTTTCCAGTGAATATTTAAAAATACAATAGTGCCCCTACCCCATGAGGAAGCTTTGCTCTTTCTATCCACTGGACAAAAATGTGGTCATTGAAGTTATTAGAGTTCATCCAGCTTAGGAAAAAGGAAAAATTTCTTTAAATACTGTTTGATGTCCATCAGTGTCTAGTTAAAATTGATTTTACAAAACCATGTAACATTTCTTGCCAGCTGATTTTGGATGTACAGTTTGTCAAATAAATGCCAGTTGATAAAATCTGCAAAGTAGAATTAAGTGTATTGGTTTTTACTAAGACTTCTCTTTTTGAGTTGTGAATGGGATGGGATGGCTAAATTTTTTTTTTTTTTTTTGGGTCCGGTCATGGGGCCTGAACTCTGGGCCTGGGCGCTGTCCCTCAGCTCTTCAGCTCAAGGCTAGTGCTCTACCACTTGAGCCAGAGCACCACTTCCAGCTTTTTTCTTTTTTCGCTTATGTGGTGCTGAGGAATTGAACCCAGGGCCTCGAGCTTGCAAGGCAAGTGCTCTACCACTGAGCCACCTTCCCAGCCCAGGGATGGCTAATTTTTTACTGGTTAAACAATATAAAGAACTCAATGTGGGTTAAGTGCAATATCTCACTTCTTCTATTCTAGCTACTCAGAAGGAATATATCAAGAGGATTTTAGTCTGAGGTCAGTCAATCCTAGCCAAAATACAGAGACTCCTCAACAACCTGGGCATAGTGATATATACCTGAACTCCTAGGTATTTTGGTCATAGCTCAGGATGGTCAGGGTAAAAAATTAAGAGATTGCATCTGAAAAATAAAAGCAAAAAGGTTGGGGGTATTTCTCAAGTGGTAGAGTAATTGCCTAACAAGTACAAATTGCATGAGTATGAATTCCAATCATACAAAACAAGAATAAAAATTGTTTCTCCTCTTTCTTAGGTACCAGTTTAGTTTTCTCACAGTATGCTGTCTTATGTTTTATGATAATCATTTTGCTTCTTAACTATTCTATAGCATTTACTACTTAATACTTACTTTTTTCCTCCCCACTTTGTATGGGAAAAATTGAGTAACTGAGATCAAAATATTGTCATTGGTATATACTAGATAAGAGCAATGAGAGATTGTGGCTGTCTCTGATGAGCCACATGGATCCTAACATACTGCCTCGCTGGACACTTGCAGATATGTCATTTCTGTTTAACTTACCTCAGTGGCAAGCAGCAAGTGCCTTGTTCTCCAAAGATGTGGTGGCTCCAAAGAGAAAAATCTCTGCTCTACAGAAACACCCTCAGTCCTTAATTTCTTTTCTAATTATCTTTAAGTAGTTGCACAAATGAGTTGCCATTTAACAAAGAAGTTTATGATTACAATATATTGTGATCAATGTCACCCTTTCACCATTCTTACCATTCTTACCTATCTGTCCCTTATCCACAACCCTTCCCTCACTCTTCCTAATTTTGTAGGAGATACATTGGATTTTTTTTCTTCCTTCCTTCCTTCCTTCCTTCTTCCTTCCTTCCTTCCTTCTTTCTTTCCTTCCTTCCTTCCTTCCTTCCTTCCTTCCTTCCTTCCTTCCTTCCTTCCTTCCTTCCTTCCTTCCTTCCTTCCTTCTTTCCTTCCGTTCTCTCTCTCTCTCTCTCTCTCTCTCTGCCAATCCTGGGGCTTGAACTCAGGGCTTTGGCACTGTCCCTGAGCTTCTTTTGCTCAAAGCTAACACTCTACAGCTTGAACCATAGCACCCCTTCTGGCCTTTTCTGTTTATGTGGTACTGAGGAATCAAACCCAGGGCTTCATGCATGCTAGGCAAGCACTCTACCACTAAGCCACATTCCCACCCCTACATTGGATTCTTGACTGCATTCTTCCCCTATTCTCCTCTTCATTTGTTCTAACTCTATACCTCTGAACACCTAATTCTTCTTCTGCAGCTGCTACCTCTTCCTTCAGCTTGCTATCCTGGGCCATGGGCATTTCATTCACTTTTCTCCTTATATCCTTTATATCTCTTTATATACTTTGTCAGGAGGAATTCTGTTTTACACTTGAGGTTCACATTACCGCTGTGGAAATGTGTTGTCAAACACATTTTAGCAAAAGTTTGGGATGCTGGGTGCCGTACTGAACATCATTACAAACACTTATTTTTAAAGGTAACTTTTTTTCTCTCCCCTTATACAAGCCATTCTTTTGAAGTCCATATTTGTACTGCTGTATCAATACTCCTGGCCCCCCCTCCACCCAGAAGCAGAAAGTTGGATATCCTGTCTTTTAATCAGACACTCCTTTGTCACATCTCCTGAATCCATCCTTTCCTGTCTATTCTCACTGATACCATACTGGCTCCTTCCTCTGTGAGGTCTATCAATTGCCGGGGGATCTGAAAGAACCACACAAAGATTAGTTTATATGCACTGAGCTTTCAACCTTTTCCTTTTCTAGCTTACCCTGCCTCTATCAGGCTCTTTTAAGGTTTATCTCCCTTGCCTTTAGGATTTAATCCCTTTATACTGCATTAGAGGGCTCATGCAATTTACCCTTTCTATACCTTTCAAGCTAATCTACTTTTCTCACACAAACACTCCATCTCAACGCAACTTAACTGATTACTCTTCCTTTATATTGTGTTTCTCAGAGGATTTTCAGCACATTTCTCTATCAAAATCCTATCCATTCCTCAAGGGCCCAAATTAAATTTCATCCTTTTGCACATGAGCATTCCTCAAACTCGAATTACATACTCTGTCATACACAACAGTGAGTTTTTATAGTGATTTTTCTTAGTAATGATTTTCATGATGTCTTGTTTATTTTTATATTTAATGTAGTTTGTTTTTAGTTAGATTACAAACTACCTGAAATCAGGATGTTTGTCCCTGGGAGCACTCAACATATATTTAGTGATTAGTATCTAAAGATTGCCTTCTATTATATACTTTTCATTCTCCCTTTTCCCCTAATTGTGAAAGTTATTATTCAAGATAACTACCTAAATAATAGATTTGATGTTTTGAATGATGCATACACTAAAATTTTTCTTTTCTCAGACTTGAAAAGCCAGTGTGAGTTTCAGTTTATTAATTTTATTACACTCTTGAGGGATCATAGCATTTTAGAGTTGCAGGGCTTGATTTATCTTTGATAAATAATGTCATCATGCTCATAGAAGTTAGCCTCAAGAAGCAAGCAGAACAAATTCCTCCACTGTACAATCACATGTGAAACTGCAAGATTTAAAATATGTCTGAGGACAGAATTGGCTCCGCAAGGAGATTATTCTGTTACCATGCAGAAAGCTTTAAAGAAGCTCCTGAGATTAAATATAACACATAACTAAGAGAAGCTCTGGTAAAAACTAAAGTTAGAAAGTACTCAGAAAGATTGTGTGTTTCAGCCTGAGCCTGGTTAATGACCTTCATTGCCCTTTCTACCCCTACCCTTACTCCCTCTAAGGACTTTTAGTGGCCAGTTGATACCTGAGCTGCCTGCATAGTCCTTTTCAAATTTAAGAGCAGGGATTGGGAGCTGGCTGTAATAAAGCCAGTACTGTAAAAGCAATTGCTGAATTAAAAACAAATCTATATTGCTTAGTTTTCAGCACGAAGTCAAAACCTTCTAAATACATGAAATGCATGTTCTTAAAAGCTGTTCACAAAATTTGCAGTTCTTAGACGATTCCTTTGCAAAAGAGTATAGGAGAACAGATCAGCACTGGCTCACATAGAAGGCTCTGTGTTCTCAAATGTAAAGACATGTTGACACTGCATATTGAAACTACTGAGTTGTAGCCACCTCAGAATTTTCTAGGAAAAACATCTCTATTGCAAATGCTTTTTTCATAGACTTGTCAATAAGCAGAGTTATTAGAATCCAACTTGCTATAAACTACCTTTAGCAGACAGTGTATAGAATACATTCTAGAGAGTATTCCATACCTATTAACCATCTCCTTTAAATTCTCTTTCAGCCAAAACAAATTACTGAGTAGCTGTTGCTATAACTCTCTACCTCTGAATCTGGAGTCCCATTGTCTTCTTAGCATCTTACCAGTAGGGTTAGGCAATGCAATTTTTTTTTTGGCGGGGGAAAGGAGTAGAGTATGGCTGTTTGAACTCAGGGGATAGTGAGTGCTAGGCAAGTGCTGGACCAGGTGTGCCATGCCCTCAGGCCTTTCTGTTTGTTATTTTGGAGATAGAGGCTCATCACTTTTAATAGATTGGCAAAGACAGTAACAT
Source organism: Dipodomys spectabilis (assembly GCF_019054845.1). Taxonomy (NCBI): domain Eukaryota; kingdom Metazoa; phylum Chordata; class Mammalia; order Rodentia; family Heteromyidae; genus Dipodomys; species Dipodomys spectabilis. The sequence goes on along the minus strand of NW_024870817.1, from coordinate 18,869,823 downwards.
TCCTATTTATGCTTCAAGCTATAGTTCAGTTATATGACAGCAATGCCAACTATTGGTTCAGATGGAGATCTCATTTATTTTTGATCTGGTTATTTTCAAATTGCTGTCTCTCTGATCTCTGCCTCTTTTATAACTGGGATTATAATAGTAAGCCACTGTGCTTAGCTAGGCAATCCAACCCTGAATCAATTAATACATTTTCAACTGAACCCTTCTCTAAAGCATATAAATATAGATTCAAGTCTTCCTTTAAATTATATCAAAGTCTCACATAACATACTCAATTTTGGCTACTTGATAAACTTCTCATGATAAGAAAAATATGATTACCTCTAATGTTTAGATATCAAGACACTTGCTGAAAATGCAATTTTAATATCTAAATTTTATTTTCAGGGTTCTCTAAGGCATTTTTATAGCACAACTCTGAAATCATTTCTATGGCTAAGGTCTCATACAATCCAAGTGGAGGTTAAAGTTAATACTTGGATACAGATCGCAATTGTGAAGTGGGATAATTTTCTGTTCTCCTACAGTGTGTGACTTTGTAAGCATGCCAGGACATTGGTTACAATATCTGTTATGATTGCTAAGGTTTTCAGATTTTTGTTTCTGAAAAAAATTGATTATTACTTTAAAAGTTCTGGCTTTAACTAATCATGTTTATCATGCACTTTGAACGAAAGAAACAACATCTGATTAGCTGCTTGTATTATTGCTGAATAAAAATAAAAAATATAACGAGAAAAATACCTTGGTCTGAATAGCTCACCTGTGTAAGTAAGCTTGAAAAGTAATTACTGAGAGTCATTGTGCCAGATAGCTAGTGAAATTATATATCCTACTTGTCAGAGTTACTCTGTAAAATAATGTTATAAATATACAATGGACATCTGCTAAGCTTTGAATTGCATTCGTGTTTTACCTTCTGCACTTATTCCTCCAAGTAAATCCAGTGGGGCCATACACAATTGCACATTTTACTTCCGAGTCAAATAAATCAAGCACTGCAGTCTATACCTAATTACACCAACCAAAGATGTGGATCAAGAGGAGCAGTAAAGTCATTCAGAATCCACTTTGGAGATTTGTGTAACTCTTCTGGCACAGATATCTTGTGTTTTTTTTTTTTTAACTTCAATTTTCCAGCATTGAGGGTATGTATACTTATAAAGCAACCACAGCAAGCGAAGCTTCTGCAAATGGACTTAACTCAGACTTCTCTAAATATACTTAGCAAGTAGGTAATAGTCCCAGAATTGAAATACAGATTTTTGTGATTCTAAAACGATGGTCCTAATGCCGTGCAGCCTACCTTGGGAAATGTTGGAGGCTAATTGCCTAACGATGTTTCTGAACTATGATTCCAAATAGTTTTGTATTTTTTTTCCAAAGAGGATTTTTATGTTCCCCAAATGACAAAGAGTACAAATCCTAGCCCGTTTAATTTATTTTTGTTAAGACAATCTGAAAACAATTTGCTTATCTTAATCGTGGTGTGGGATTGTTTCACACTTTGATTTTTATTTATATTGTCTGGTCATGGTTACAGATCCTGATGTTTATGACTGAGAAGACTCTTGAACTCCATTCTGTCCTAAGGTGGATATTCCTGATATGTACTTTCACAGACTCCTTTTCCCCCACTCTCTAGCTACTCACTGTGTTTTGATGACCCAGCTAATAAGAGGTCCCTGCCTGGAAGGTACAGATAACAAAATCATCAGAAAGCTGCTTTTTCTGATGTCAGAGGCATTTCATGAAATCCTACAGTTTGGTAAATGTCCAAGAACCACTGGCTTTATCACCTTTGATTGAGATAAAAGCATCTATTGGAATTCTTTGTAAATGAGGATATTTTAAACCTTGTTTTAATATCCTATAATTTATACGTTTGTTGAAAAACAACCTGCAAATGAGGTATAGTTCTTAGATGTTCTAAGGTACAGTTCTTAGATGTAAAGTAAATCACATTCTTTTTTCCCTTTGAAATTTAAATTATTGAAATGTTCATAGGTTTAGCTGTGTAATATCTAATAATTTAATCACATAAAATTGACTGGATACAAGAAAAACTTGGGAGTGGTAGATGTTTGGCTTTGATCTCATAGAACTTCAATGTTTTGTTTTAGATTTTGAAGGCTTTTTGCTTATTTCATAGCAGAAATAAAACACTTTAACCTGCTGATTCTAACAATTAGGATTTAAGCGTTCAGCATTTCAGTTTAGAAATCCATTCATGAAAGCTCCAGGCCACAAGCTGAATTATGTAGATTTCATTTTATTAAAGTAGGGTTATATTGCTTGCTATTCAATTATATTTTCCTTCCTTCCTCCCTCCCTTCCTCCTTCCTTCCTTCCTTCCTTCCTTCCTTCCTTTCTTTCTTCCTTCCTTCCTTCTTTCCTTCCTTCCGTGTTTGGTAATTATAATTAAATAAGAAAATACCTCACAGTTATGATTAAATAAGAAAATCACACACTTAGTACCAATTTTTTAAAAGCTTTGAATATGAAAATGAAACTAAAAAGTTAAACATGAGAAAGATATTCTTAAGATTATAAATAAACAAGAACAAAGATGAGGACTGGAGACTTAAGCAAAGAAAAGAAAAAATGTTGGAAGTCTATTACCAGGCAGATGGGAGATAGATGAGAGCAGCTGACTTAGCAGATCTCAGAAAGCCACATCCTAATCAGATGGGAGAAAGCAAAGAAACCAACTGATCTGTATCAAATGACCTCTGAAAGTCTGCTGATACTGGACTTCACTGTCTGTGGAGGTGAACTTAAATCCACTTCTTGTTGAAAGTCTTTTGGGAAGTACAGTGCTTCAGTTCTTTTTGTTTTTGTTTGTTTGTTTTTTTTGGTTCAGTCATGGGGCCTGAACTCTGGGCCTGGGCGCTGTCCCTCAGCTCTTCAGCTCAAGGCTAGCGCTCTACCACTTGAGCCACAGCACCACTTCCGGCTTTTTTTTCTTTTTGCTTATGTGGTACTAGGGAATCGAACCCAGGGCCTCAGGCATGCAAGGCAAGCGCTCTACCACTGAGCTACCTTCCCAGCCCACAGTGCTTCAGTTCTATCCCTTTCTCTGCAGTGCAATGCTGCTCCAGTCCAAGGCTGGCAGGCTACTTCTGTACAGGTTTTCTGTCCTCTTTCTGCTCTAAAGCACATAAGGAACAAAAATGCCTCACTGTAACAACAACAACAACAACAACTACTACTACAAAACGGCAGAAGGAAGGATTTATGCATGCTCCATTGCAAGAACATTTCAGAACAAGCTTCAGAATATGCTTTTTTTTTTAACCTTTAGCATTCCTCACTTTTTAATTGTCATTGTAAAAGTGATGTACAGAGGGGGTTACATTTACATAGATCACGTAATGAGTATATTTCTTTTTGAACATTGTCACCTCTTCCCTCATTTCCTCTGAGTTTTCCTCAACCTCTTCCCCCCAAGTTGTATAGTTCATTTTCAACATAGTGCCTAGTGAGTATCATTGCTACATTTTTAAAAAATAAGTTCTTTTTATTGTGAAAATACTGTACATAGGGGTTACAATCACATGAGCAAGGTCATGAGTACATTTCCTATCAAGCATTGGTGCCTCCTCCTACATTTTTCCCCTACCATCCCTTTCCTCCCATCTCCACAACTACACTCCCTCCTTCCCTCCCCACTTAAATTGTAAAGTTCGTTTTTCAACATAGCATCTTGTACATCTCATTGTTGCAATGGGTCAACCTGTACCCCTATTTAAACAATTTGTTTTTTCCCTTCCGCTCCCCAAATTATACCAATGTCAAATACAGTGTAAACGGGTTATACCGTGGGGGAGGGACATACAAAGCAACAAAAAAAAATCACCTGGAACTTTATAAATACTTTAGAAACAATAGCAAGCAAGAAAAAACCACTTGTGTCCTTAAATTGGGGTTCATTTCACTTAACATCATTTTATCTGATCTTTTCTGCTTGTCTCAGATATATACTAGTTATTGCAAATACATTTGTTCACTCTTTGTCCCAACATTTCTTTGCTCCTCTCAACCTCCCCAAATAGATAAACAAGACAAAAGGTATAGAAATAAAAAATGATAAAGTAGGAAAAAAAAAGCAAGAAGCAAAATAACAAAAATTAATTGTTTCAATTTTTGGAGTTCACTTCTATAAACATGGTTTATATGATCATATGCCCATAGCTATTGAGCCTGTGTAATCCTTTGGTAGCACTGTGTGAATGTTTAGAGTCCTGCACAATTTATCATGTCTCAGTACATTTTTTTAAACATCCAGTGTGTTTACTTGTAGATTTATAGAAACAGTCTAGTTACCACAAATGGGGAAAACCATGAAAACTATGTTTCTTTGGGTCCGGCTTACTTCACTAAATATAACTTTTCCCAAGTCTTTACATTTTCTTATGATACAATGTCATTCTTTCTGGTGGAAGATCATAATTCCATTGTGTATACATACTACATTTTCTTGATCCATTTGTTCACTGAGGGACATCTGCATTGATTCCATACCTTAGCATCTTAGCTATAGTAAACAATGCTGCACTGAACATGATGTGCTGATAGTGTGACCTTGCTTGTTATCTATTGGTTAAATGCCCAGGAATGGGATTTCTGGGTTATAAGGAAGCTTTATGTTTAGTCTTCTGAGAAATCTCCATCCTGTTTTCTCCAGTGTTTGAGTAAGTTACACCAACAGTGTAGTAGTGTTCCCTTTTGGCTACATCCCTGCTAGCATCTGTTATTGTTAGTATTCTACATAATGGCAATTCTAACTGGAGTGAGGTAGAATGTCAAAATTATTTTGATTTGTGTTTCTTTTATGGCCAGAGATGTTGAACATTTCTTCATGAAAAAGACATATATGGTTTAGTAAAGGACTTTACTAGGAAAAGCTTAAAAATGAACCAGTCTTTATTGATTCATGTCTGTGGGATTTCCTCCCTCTTCACTCATTATTTTTTGTAATATTGGGGTTCAAACCCAGGATGCTTGGGAAGCATTTTATTACTCAGTTTATCCTCTAACCTTCTTCAATTTTTCTTTTTCTTTCTTCCTTTCTTTTTTTGAAGCCTAGGTTGGCTTCAAATGCAGTATTTCATCTGCCTCATCTTCCTGAGTAGATAGGATTATAGACATCATATTTAGGTTAGCAGGTTCTTGACAAAAATTTTGCTGAGAAATATGATTGTGTATATAATGTGTTCGAATTAATCTAGAGAAAATTTAAGCAATGAATGGGAGAATGGCTTGGGAAAAAGGCCTGGGTACAGTGAGTACTCATAATCATAGCTACTACAGAAATGAAGGCAGAAGAAGTAGGGTCACAAAGAAAATCCTATTGGAGGGACAAACTGAAAGCAGGAGGATTGGGCTATACCTGAAGTGATGGAATATTAATCTAGTGAGTGTAAGGCTCTGCGTTCAATCCCCAGAACTGTGAGACCAAACAAATGAAGAAAACAGAAAGTTTATTAGAGGAATGCATACAGAAATAACATATTTATTAACAGTAAGGGCAATCAAATGGAAAGGCATAGTATATAATATAGTATTTTAGAGGTAAAAAACACCAATTCAATAAAAATATGAATGGATGTCTAGAGGAAATAGGAAATGGGAAGCATGAGTAAATGATATCAGAGGCTTCTTTATATAGTTGAAAAATAGCAGTGTGCAAAATACAAAGAACAAAATGTCAATTGCCCAAATTTAGACATTAGAAAAAAGCATTTGAAAGTGATTGTTGCTGGTGACATCTAAAGTCAGTGGTATCTGTCTGTCTGTCTGTCTATCTATCTAAATATATATCTGTAAATTTATGTATGTGTCTATGTATCAGTGATACAGAGAGTCACATCTAGCTACATAGATCTATATGAATATCTATATAGATATAGATTTCTAAATACATGTATCCATATACATACATGCATATCTATCTATCCCAATAGAATATGCAGGCAGATGCTCTGACAAGTGATTTCTATACAGTAATTGACTGGTACTGATCTAAGAAAGAGGACGAGTAATTAGTAAAATAATTTTGAGTAAAAATTGCTGGAGGAGGAGAGGTTTTCTAAAAATTCATAAACTGTTCCCTTACAGAATCAATGCAGCTATCTTGATCAATTAACTTGTCTCCTTACTAGGTTTAATTAATGGTGCACAATATTTTAGACAATCTTTTTCTATTCTATCATACATAAATACAGTAATCAAAATGATAACTTCATGAACTATTATTTTTATTTATAAGATATAATCCAAGTACTGAAATTTCAGATGCCTTTTCTAAAGTATTTAATTCTTTTTAGCTTCTATAGACATTGTTGTGAAAATTTAAGTTGAATCACTCTGTAAAAATTAGATTTAAGCAGAATCCATTTAATACAGAAAGAAATTATACTAAAAGCACTATAAGTACACAATGCAGTAGGGGAAATGTACTGCTTATCAGCTTAATGTAGCAATAAAATTGTCCAACACAACTCATTGATTCAAGTATTGACATTGTGTACTTTGTAACTGAGCAGTGAAGTATGACAAGAGCTTTTCAAAAATCCATGTGAGTTTCAGCGTATAAATAGAAATATCGACTTACAAATATGAACTCATTTGAGAATGACTCACCATTTCTTTAAGAAGTGCTTCATCTGAATAATAATATTCTGATTTTTGCATTTTATGATTCAGTTTTTAGATAGAAAAATGCACATTTCTTTCTTGATGTCTGTTTCCCTATAGTTTGTCCTGAGTAAAAAAAAAATAATTGCATGGATAATATCATGCTTTAAACATCATAATATTCTTTAAAGTAAGTTTTGTTTGGAAAGAAAAAGTTATATTTTTATTCCTGATTCCTTAGCAATTAATAAAGTAGTCTTTAAATCTTACTTCTACCTGAATAGGTGTCTGATTGTTTATGCATTCAGAGTGGATATTTCTAATTTGAAATACACAACTTAATCATCTAATTTTTCTTGCTTTGGGAGCCTCATTCTCTAAGCTAACCATTCATCATTGGCCTTTAAATTGCTGTAGGCAAACACAAGAAAATCCTTTTTTAAGTTTTCTTTTTTTCCCTTTTTTCTTTTTTGTACATTTTTATTGTAAAAATGCTGTACAGAGTGGTTACAGTTACATGAGCAAGGTAATTAGTACTTTTTCTATTGAGCATTGTTGCCTCCTCCTTTGTTTTTCCCCTACCATCCCTTCCCACCCACCTTCACAACTAAACCGCCCCCCACCCCACTGAGGGGAATATTTTTTCAGAAAAGAAAATTAATAGGTGTGTGGAAAATTCCCTGAGAATTTTTGTAACTATTGCAAGTTTAGGGGTGTTATTGTTTTGTTTTGATGTAAGGCACAAAATTAAATAAAAAGTGATATGGGGCTGGGAAGGTGGCTCAGTGGTAGAGTGATTGCTTTGCATGCATGAGGCCCTGGGTTCAGTTCTTCAGGACCACATAAGCCGAAAAATCTGGAAGTGGCCCTGTGGCTCAAGTGGTAGAGCACTAGCCTTGAGCTGAAGAGCTGAGGAACAGCGCCCAGGCCCAGAGTTCAGGCCCATGACCAGCAAAAAAAAAAAAAAGAATGATATAACATCTGTACTTTGCTTTTTAAAATATTTCTGTGGTGAGCAAGGAAAAAGTAAGGTGTGAGCTGCCAACACAGTGATAGCATAGCTGAGCAGAGGTAAGATGTAAACATACACCCTCCCACTAACACAATTGTCAGGTAGTGCCATGGAGACATAGCCAGTCTAGGGTTTCATCATGATAATTCCATATACATTTTAGGTATTTTTAAAAATCAAAATCCCTTCCTCTATTACACTTGTTAGTCGGAAATGACTACTGAACTGTGTAAGTTATCACAAATAACCCTAAATATTGAAGGGGCAGGGTCTGGTACTAAAGGAAATATGAAAAAGGGTTTGTGTAGAACAAATTTTGTGACATGGTAGATATTAGGAATAGTACTACTTTACATTTTGTGGATAGTTGTAAAGTGCCCCAAGCGGTTCTTATCACTTTGCATTCATTAACCTACTTAATCCTCCTTACTGGCCTAGAAAATGTATTTTTGTCATCCTTCTTATTTTATAGACAAGTTGGACCTTGGAGCCAGAGAAGCTGAGGAACCTCTCCAACACTGCAAGGCTATCCACAATTTCAATGACTCTAAGCATTTCACTCACGAAAGCATATAGCTTCCTGTGGTTTCCCTTGTGTAATCCTGTTCTTTACCATTACCTGTACTTGAAGCCCAATAAAAAGTATTTTGTTCGTTTTTCCTATCTGCTCATTCTAAAAATAAAAGACCTGTTTGTCTCACTCTTTGCATTTTCACACTTTTGAGAGACCTTGTTAGGACTCTTTAAAACTTTTGCTTCCTCATAAAATTGAAGACTAAAAGGAAAAAAAAAGTCTGAAAAATAAACTAAGCAAACATCAAGTGAAAGATATTGTCAATCTTGGTATCAGAAAATATTAAGGCACAAATCATGATACAGAAGGGAGATTTTTAAAATAATATTGACAATATTAAATTTCCACAGCAAACATATCAGAACCAGGAGTGTTAAATCATCAAATACAATTTAAGAAACACACAAGTAAAGATACTTAAAACTCAGGAAGAAATATATGTAATTATAGTTATCTTGGAACACTTTTACAGATTCATCTGTGAATCAGGTTCACTGTGTCCTGGTTAACAACTCTCCAGTCTTGTGAGTCAGAACACCCCTACACCCAAATTGAATGAAACCATTTCTCCCTTAACAGATAGGCAGCAACTAGGGTTCATTAAGTTATCTTCCAACACTTAGGAAAGTTTCTCCAAGCAGATGAGTCTTTATCAGTGATAATGATTATGTTAACAATTATAAAAGAATAAAAAATGAGAATGAAAACAAAATAAATGTCTGGCTTACATGGACTTACAAATATATATCACAATAACATTGCAATATGAATTTGCAAAATTCATGATGCTGCAGTAAAGTAGGTAAGTGCAGATTTTTTTCCCCTTCCTCACTTCCCTAATGATAGAATAGGTCCATTTATAAGGTTAAAGAAGATTTAATCATGCCATAATGTAAGCAATAGTGGCATTCTGAATTTAATATAGTTTTGTGTGTGTGTGTGTGTGTGTGTGTGTGTGTGTGTGTGTGTGTGTGTGTATGTGAGATATGGAGGTCAGTGAATATTTTGGTGGGAATTCATCAAAACTCAGACTCTAGGACAAAAACAACTTGGGAGTGGATAGTTTGTGAAGTATCTTCAAGAAGCACATGAAGAGAAAGGGAAGGAAGAAGCGCCAGTAATAATATGAGTATATATGAGTATATACTGAAGAACAGAGAATCCCTGGTACACTGAAGAGAAAAGACCTCAGAATTGTCCTCCTGAGAAGTTCAGAAGATTCATATTTATAATTCCTCTACTCTATTTGTTTAGAGTATGAAATCCTAAGAGTATGAAATCACCAGCATTTTTTTTTTTACCCTGTCAGTAAGCAAATTTCTACAACTCTGCAGAAAACCCTAGAAGTGATAAGCAAAGGCATACAAGTTCTAAGATGGGCATTTGGCATGCATGCAAGGGAATACTGATCAGTGAAAGGTGTAAGGCATCAACAGCACTCACTACTAAGAGACCGGACTTTTATTTTGTGTTCAGAATTCCTTACTCCATACATGAGAACACGTCCCAGTGTTTTCTCAGAGCCAGTGTGTATGCTACTACACATTTACTGTCCTCAAACTTACTACCCTTCCCCCTCCTTGTCATCTGCAATATGCTTCTCTCTGTACCTCAGACTTCTAGGCATACCTGAATATATCTGGACCCCAGAAATGAATACAGTCCAGTTATTTCCCAGGAGTGCCATCCGACTTCAGTGCAGATAGATTTCCCAATAGTTCTCAATATATGGAAGTGATATTCTTGTGTTCTCACCAGTGGACATGTGTGCAGGCTGAGAATGACACTACAATAAAAATAAAATTTTTATCTTGTATGCCTTTTCTCCTTCTGACTTCTACCTGCTGGTATTTGACTTATTCTATATAAATATCAGATTTACTCATAGTTTTGCGAGGCTTCCTTAGAGATCCTTATCAACTGGCTTCTTTAAACTTAAGCTTTAAGTACAGACTTAAAGTGACAGCATATCTATCTATCTATCTATCTATCTATCTATCTATCTATCTATCTATCTATCATCTATCTGTCTTTATGTTGGTGTTGGTTCTGGTACTTGAATTTGGCCCTGGGCATGATCCCTTAGGTTCTTTATTCAAGTCTACCACTTGAGTCACAGTTCCACTTCTGGCTTTATGCTGGTTAATTGGACCTAAGAGTTCTTTGGATTTGTTTTCCTGACAATGCTTACAGACCTAGGGATCTAAAATCCTCAGATCTCAGCTCCCTGGGTAGCTAGGACTACGCGAGTAAGGCCTGAGCACCCAGTTGGTGTTTCAGTATTCACTTATAAAGGAAAGAAAATTAACTTGTTCTATCAAATAATTATTGTCTCCTTTTCTCTTATTATAAGTAGTTGCCTCCAATTATTTACTTGCAATAATTTTGGAAGAAATACTTCAAAGGCCTTTGACATTAGGACAATTGGCATTCTGTAGGAACCATTCCACAGTCAGAAGAAGAAGCACCAGATGATTGATGAAATTATTCCTCTTCCATGGAATTATCTTTTTTTTCCTTTTTTAATTGTGAAATTACTGTTCAGAGGGGTTAGAATTACATGGGCAAGATAATAAGTACATTTCTTATCAAGCATTGTAGCCTCCTCCTTTGTTTCCCTTTCTCATCCCATCTTCCTCCCACCCCCCTACCCAACCCTCCTCTCACCCCCCCCCCGCCACGAAGGAATTATCTTGAAGCTCCAGGCAACTAGGTCAGTTTCTCTATATTACTTTAATTGTAAATACGGGAATACTAGTGTGCTAAAGAACTCCAGGGAAGTAAACCTAGAGCAACAATATAAGCTGCTTATAGAAGAATAAGAACAGGAGACAGTTGACAGACTTGACAGAAATTGACAGTAGATGAGATTAGATTGAGTTGGGGTCTTTCTCCAGTTAGAAACATGGCTGTAGAATTTCTTGAAGGACTTCAGGGCTTGTTAATTGGGTTATATAGGTTGTTCCCCTTTGAATGCCCATTTCAGTCTAGTTGGTATTATTTGTAAGGTATTTAATTATAAATGAGTATTGCACAGCTTCCTGAACCTGAGAAGTTTGTTTTTTCCTATACTTTAGGAGACATAAGAAAAATGAATGAAGAATTTTTTATTCCCTGTAGTTGCAGAACTGAGGAAGCTTAGGGTTTCAATATCTGTCTTCATTTCTCTTCAACTTGCATCTCAGTCTCCCTCTCTATTTCCACCTTACACAACTCAAGCCTACAGACACACTTGCCTTTTCTCTTAAGGATATTCCCCCATACTTAGGATTAGTTTTGAGCTGTCTAAACTCTCCAATAACCATGAAAATAGTAGTGGTAGAGTATAAAAAGCCTAGGTTTAGACAATGCACAAACCATTTTGAATCTGTTTCTAACATTCAATAACATGTACTACAAGTTACAAGAACTTCTTTGAGTCTTTGTTTCCTGACAATCCATCTATTTGCCAGCCTTTTGAGGGACAGGATGGTTTCTTGTACTCCAAACTCATGGTATTTCTTGCTTACTTCTTCAATGGCATCTGCATGATCACAAGTATTTCAGTAGCGTAATAAGGAACCAGAGGATTTTAAGAGATGTGGTATGATTGAACTCCAGGCCTTTTCTTTTATTATAAAGTTGAGTTTCACAGAAGAGAGTTGTTTCCTGAACACTGACCTAGGAACACAGGAGACACAAAGTAACCTTTAGCATAAAGTAGTTCATGTATTTCCCAACCTATCAAATGGAAGCAATGTGATCCATTTTGCCAAGCTAATGTCAAGAGTTTAAGATGCCATGGAGCTCTGAAATATTGTAGTCAATTAAGTATGGAGACTATGTGGTTTAGTTGTGAGGTTTTTTTTTTTATTGTGAAAATACTGTACAGAGGGGTTACAATTACATGGGCAAGATAATGAGTACATTTCTTATCAAGCATTGTAGCTTTGTTTCTCCTTCCTATCCCATCCTCTCTCTATCCCTCCATCCAACCCTCCCCCCCCCCACCAAAGTTGTAAAGTTCATTTTTCGACATAACGACTTGTACATCTCATTGTTGCAATGGGTCTACCTGTATCCCTATTTAAACGATTTGTTTTTTCCCTTCCCCGTTGTGAGGGCTTTTTAAAAGATTGACCTCTGGAATTCCTACTTCATTATTGGTAAAGATGCTTCTGGTCTGGAGAAAACACTCTTTTTTCCTTTCTTGGAAAACAGCAATTTATAAACAAGAATGCAGTTCTAGTTATAGCTCTTCTCTAAGCTTTATCTCAATCATCATTGGTCCCTACAAAAAGCATTTGCATTTATGTACATACAACATTGTTAACTTTGCCAATGGTATCTGAGGGTTTTGGAGTAGAAGCTGATTTTCCTCAAACATCTGAAAAGCAAATGAATAGATACAAGGGACATGGTTATGTAACCTGAAGTTTTTGTGTCTTTTCTCATTTCTACTCCTGGGTCCCTCTCCTACTCCATCCACAGAATACTGCAAATCTACTTTTGTAGTGTAGGTTGGTTTGCATTTTCTATAAAGAGTTATATGTAGTGTATAGTCTTTTGTTTGCTTCTTTTATTCAGCATAGTTATTTTGAGAAGAACATTTGGGTTCATAGTTATGAGCTGTTATGAATAAATCTCCATTGAACATTTGTGCATGAGTCTTTGTGTGGGCATATATCTTAAAAACCTACTATTTTGAGCCAGGGCCTTACTGGTGGCCTAGACTGACCCTGCACTCACTACCCTCCTGCCTCAGTTTCCTGAGAGCTGGGGTCATGAGCATGTACCACCACATAGAACTAAAACCCATTACTTCAAATATGATGTTTGGTTGAGAGTTGTTTCTGGCAAGAGATTAAATTTGGTCTCACCAGAAGTCCTTCAAAATTTAATTTTGATTGTGTGATTATTTTCTTTATTAAATTAAGTCTATAGAAATTAATTACTGTGAGAATTTTTTTTAATGAATAAAGCCTAGTTAGGCCCAGGTAGAATTCAGAACCTATTAGTTATACTGTGAAGGAGTCAATCTCCAATATAACTTATAAAACGATTTTGCATTTAGGTATGTGTATATTTAGGTACACATGATCAAATATACCAGTATTGATGGTTGATGACTTAATTTGAAGTAAATAATGTATATGTAATTATATATAGTAAACGTAGGAAGGATAGGGGAGAATAATGAAGGAGGTGATATCGATCAAGGTGCATTATACTTATAAACTGATTTGTTGAATGGTAGCTCCTTTGTAAAACTAAAGATAAGAAAACTGCAATTAAAAATAGGACAACAGGCCACCGGAGGCTCACACCTGTAATTCTAGCTACTCTGAGGATCTGAAGATTGTGGTTCAAAGCTAGCCCAGGTAGGAAAGTCTGTGAGACTCTTATCTCCAATTAACCCCAGAAAACTGGAGTGGTGCTGTGGTTCAAATAGTAGAGCACTTACCTTGAGTTGAAGAGCACAACATCCAGGCCCAGAGTTCAAGCCCTATAACCAACAAAAACCAAAAATAGTCCATACAATTATATAGTTATTTTTGCAAAATTTGATTCTCATCTTAAGCCTCCTATTATGCTATCACAAATTTTCCATTGACAAATGTGGTTTTGAATTAGAAGATTTAATTTTACAGTTTTTGAATATTAATCATAATAAGTTGCAGCTGTCCTGTCAGCTATATATTAATCTGCATTTAGTATGCCCTAAAAGGTAAAAAATTATTTCCATATACTATGCTTTTAAATAGAGATAATTTTTAAATTAACTCAGAGAAAGATTTAATTCATTTACATATTTTAACATTATAGGAAATTATATCTGGCAATTTCATTGGTTAAAGCTTACATTATAGACAGGCTTTCTAAAATTGGAGTGGCTTATTTTTGCTCATGTTTGACAAATACAGAGTGATTGCTTCCTTCTGGGAAAACATCTTAGCACCAAATGAAATGTGATAAGTTTTATATATGATATGTATTTATATATATTCAAAAACATTTATGGAATGAACAAAGGAATGAATGAATTCTTGGGTGCTTTGTAATACCCCGGACTATAGATTTTGCTCTTTAATTTTTATTTATTTATTTATTAAAATTTTTTGAACTCTGGGCCTAGGCACTGAGTTTTTTCACTCAAGGCTAGTGCTCTACCACTTTGAACCACAGAATCATTTCCAGTCTTCTAGTGATTAATTGGAGCTAAGAGAGTCTTAAGACTTTCCTGCCCGGGCTAGCTTCAAACTGCCATTCTCAGATTTCAGCCTCCGGAGTAGCTAAGACTATAGGCATGGAACCCTGGCACTCAGTTTTTAATTTTTTAATTTACAAATATTCATAAACTACCTGTTCAATCCCAAGCACTAAATGACAGAAAATGGGTGGGTGCACCTTGAGCTGATACACTTAGAGTTCGTTGTATGGCATATGACAGTAATCAATAGGCACACGTTTTAGTACAGAGAAGTATGCAGTTCAATGTCAAAAAATAATATAAAGAAATTCTGCATGCTCCCCCATGCTATAACCCCTGTTTTCAGTGTATTTGATGTTGGTATAATTTGTGGAGGGGAAGGGAAAAAACAAATTGTTTAAATAGAGATACAGGTGGACCCATTGCAACAATAAGATGTACAAAACATTATGTCGAAAAATGAACTTTACAAGGTTGATGTAGGGAAGGGGGTGGGGGGAGAGGGGAGGAGGTGATGGGAAGGAATGGGAAGGGGAAATAAAGGAGGAGGCTACAATGCTTGATAAGAAATGTACTCATTACCTTGCTCATGTAGTTGTAACCCCTCTGTACGGTATTTTCACCAAAAAAAAAGTGTGAAAAAAATAAAATTTTCTTCCTTAACATCTAAAAAAAGAAAAAAAGAAATTCTGCATGAAGTAGAGTCAAAACTCAGAGAGCAGGCATCTGTACTTGGGAGGAATGGGAAGGTAATCTGCTAGTCACTCAGAACTTAAAACGGAATTAGGTAATAGAGTTAGAGTAACTGCAGAGATGATAATGTTTTAGAAACCACAAAAATGAGGAACATGAGTTTGTTGTCAATGTCACCATGCAGTTGAAAGAAATGTGTGTATTTTAGCAGGAATGCAAGTGTATGCATGAAGGACTAACCACTGAACATAGGAAAGACATGGGCAATGAAATGTGCAAAAACTGAAGCAAAAATATTTCTGGCAGTCCACAGCTGAAGTGGAAAATGCTAGACATATTAGCGGTAAAAACAGAATTTGATAGTTGATTGAATGGGAGGGGTAATAAGTTCAACAAGAAATGTACTCACTACCTTGCTTATATAACTGTAACATCTCTGTACATCATCTTGAAAATAAAATTAAAATTAAAAAAGGAAGGAACTGGGAATTGGTGGCTTATGCCTGTCATTCTAGTTCCTCAGGAGCCTGAGATTTGTGGATCATGGAAACAAGCCTGAAAATTCTTATGTCAAATTAACCACCAAAAAAAAAAAAAAAAAAAAAAAAAAAGCCAAAGGGAAGTTGTGGCTCAAGCAGCAGTTTTGAGATTAAAAAAGCTAAATGAGAGGTTCTGAGTCCAGTCTCCAATTAAGTAAATAAATCTGTAAGAGGAAGAATTTTGCAGCTGAGAAGAGAAAGAAATTTACAAATATAATTTAGTTTTTTTTCTCACATTTCCAAACAAGAGATCACAGAATACTGAACCTGTCGATGAAGTGAAAGCACACGGACATGTGAAAGCAAATTGTATCCTGAGGGCCTGGATACAGTAGCTGAGGCCAGACAAGTTAAAAAAGCACAAGAGAGTAAATGAAGTCTCCAACGTACTTCCTTTAATAGCTACTGTTCTTAAATATTAATTTGGAAATTCTGAACTTGCATTGCTAAGAGAGTAAGCATAGTACTAATAAAACATGGAGATGCAGGGAGCCAGTTGATATGGGTCACTATCAAACCCTGAACACACAACTCACATATAGAGCATGTTCTCTATCCCTCTCTCTCTCTCTCTGTTTTTTTTCTTTATTCTTTTAATTTTATTTACTTGGTATCTGATGTTTTCGCCCATTGGCTGCCACTCTATTACCTGAGTCACCTCGTCAAATTAATTACACAGCATCTTCTTTTGCTTTTCCCCAAATTACTTTGTATTCAAGCTGTCAGGCCAATTTTTTTTTAACAGCAGAACTTTGGAAGTATTTACAGAACAATTGAATGAGTATTTTAAGAATTTCAAAAGGCCATGTTTAAATTTATCCACTGGTAGGTCCTTAATAAAACATGTAAATTACTAGTTGTTTCCTCAGTTAAAATTAAAATAATAATCTATTTCCAATATTGATCATCAAATGTTTTAGTATATTAACTCAAGTAATTATTTTTGTCTCTTACCCATTTTATGGATTATATGGACACAGTTTTTCTCTTTTGTGTTATATTAAAAAAAATTATCCCTAATTTCAAGTAACTTTTCCTATATCCAAATACCTTCATTTTCACAACATTTAATATGTTGACTTGACTTTTATATTCAATAAAACATATATCTCTTCTTGTTAGAAGTCACAGTATTCCTGGAAATGGCGCTGTGGCTCCAGTGATAGAGCTAGAGCTCTAGCCTTGAGCTGAAATGCTGAGGGACAGCGCACAAGCCCAGAGTTCAAGCCCCATGACTGACCAAAAAAAAAAAAAAGTCACAGTATTCCAACCAAATTTTCATATACCAAAGATGATAGGACTTGTGTTCATAACTATTGACAACTGTAAACACACTGAGGGTGAGCGAGAGCCATCAAAGATATCAAAATGACTAAAGACAGCGTCAAAGCCCCATTATTTGAACACAGAAAAGAAAAAAAAATAGTTCTTCTTTCCAAAAATATCTGTAAGTTGGGAAGTTCAGACCTTCTGCTTCTAGTAGATTAAAGGTCTTTCTATTTCTGCTGATCATCCAAAAAGGTGTAAATTTTGGAAAATTGAGGCCTTTTCTTTCTGCACTAAGAGAAGCTGCATGATCTGATGATCACTTCCTTAGAGGTTAGGCAGTACCTGGAGTGCCCTGGTCTGAAACACTTTCAGTAAATGTATCAGTAAAAAAACACCAGTAATTCACCAACCTTTCTTCTGGTATTTTATTCTAGGAAATCTTAAAGGCTTGGGACTTTTGCCAGGCTTGTGAAGGTTAGAGTAGGGAATTTCTTCCCCTCTCCCCAAATCTGTATAGAGACAATCCCTGCAATTATATATTTTTCTTATCCCGGAAAAGAAGTAGGTAACCTAATAGTCTCCATTACATTCCTCCTTGCAAATTAGTTTTAGATTTTTCCCTTCAACAATTATGCTTTCCTTTTCTTTAAATGGCACTGACTCCTAAAGTACAAAGGGAAGGAGAGTTTAGAGGGCACTTCTGGGACTTAAGAGACATTAATTAGTTGCCCGGAACTAACACACACACACACACACACACACACACACACACACACACACACTCTCACACACACTCACTCACACACACAGCCAAATTATGAGGCTGGAAAGTCAACCCAAATGTATTAGGAGCATAACTTGTAGGCAATATAGTGTGCTGAATATATTTTCTTTGTTCTGAAAAATAAAATTTAACTCAATGTTGTATGAAATCATTGTAATTGCATTTTCAAAACCTGTATTATTGAGTTTCAGAGAATTTGGGGTACTCAAAATTTAGTAAGATTTCATTTTCCTTATAAGTGAGAAGTTGAGAAAACATCTCTAAGTACTGAAATTGTTTTAATACAGAAAAAAGAACAATAGTGAGAGCTATGTGAAAATGGTAAATATGACTGCAGGTAAATATGACTGCATTTACTCTATCACATCTATTGAGTAGAAAGTAGGTTACAGATTGGTTATTGATCAGGTTTAACACGCCAAGCCAGAGTTGTATACAATTGAAATATTGCTTTGTGTTAGTGCTTGCATTGCTTTTTAAAAGTGAAGTTACAACATATTCTGATTTAAAGTAGGTTTTTTTTTTAATTTTTGGCTTGAGCTCTGGGCCTGGGAGCTGTCCCAGAGCTCTTCAGCTCAAGGCGAGCTCTCTACCACCAGAGCCATAGCACCACTTCTGGTTTTTTGGTTTTCTGACTTTGATCTTCCCAATGCAGGACACAATGTCTAGGGTATAAGAACTACAATTTCAGGGTATAAGAATGCCAGTGGCTAAACAAAGGAGGAGGCTGCAATGCTTGGTAAGAAATGTATGCATTATCCTGCCCATGTAATTGTAACCCCTCTGTACAGTATGTTCTCAAATAAAATTAAATTAAATTAAAAAAAAAAAAAAAGAATGCCAGTGGCATCTTGTGGATAAAGTCTAGATGCTGTGAAACATACTGAAATGTACAGAACAGCCATCAAAACGAACAAATTATGCATCCTCAATTGACAGTAATGCTGTGGTTAAGAAATCCCAGTTTAACAAAGTCTATGCTATTGTCCATCATCATACTTGCCAACTAATTCATTCTACTACTCATAATTAGTAGTCAAAAAATACTATCCTGTAATTTTATCCCACAGTGAATTTCATTTATGTTGAATTTTACAATCAAAGTATATTTTACGGTTTTTATTCCTCTGATACAAGATATCTAATATAACACACAGAAGCAAATAAATTTTGTTTCATTTTAACTCTTGATCAACCTTTCTGTAATTTTTTTGGTGGAAGCTTACTACACCAGTTTTCTGCTGAAAACACTTTCTAAATTGACCATAGGATGCTTTTGCAAACATAGGTTGAAAAATCAAGATGATACTTCCTACAAAAGTTTAAGAATTGGAACTTTATACTATTTTATGGACATGTGCAGGAAAGTCAGCATATAATAAAGTTATCTACATATGCAGGTTTATTACAGCAATATTCACAATAGCAAAGACACAGAATCAGCTTAAGTGCCTATCCATGGATGAATGAATAAAGAGAAATATATATATATATATATATATAATATACATATAAATATAGACATGTGAAATCTTGTTGTTTGCAGAAAAATAGCTAGAGCTGGAGATCATGGGGGTAAATGAAATAAGGCAGACTCAGCAAGACAAATACTGCTTGTTTTCTCTCATATATGGAATCTAGCTTTTTAGCAGACACAAAAGTTTAAAGGCTATTTAGAGTCAAGGGCACCGAGAAGAATTTGGAGGAGAGACAAGAAAGGGCATTGGGGTGATGAATATGACCCAAGTAAATTATATGCACGTATGAAAATGTTATAAGGAAACCCATTATTTTGTACAATTAATACATACTAATAAAAATTCTAACGTCTAAAACATGTCTTTTCTTTCAACAACCTTTCCTTTATTTTAGTTTTCACAACCCTATAGAAAGGCACTAACATTCTTAAACTTGGACTGAAGGTGAACTTTGTACCCAGTGGTTGCAGAATGACTGAACATACTGTTCCTCTTTCCCTGGCTCTCCTACTTCACAAAGGAGCCATTTGCGGCCCATGCGTACCTGGTGCTGGAGTGCAGCTGGGACCTATGAGTGTTGTGAATAATCTTTCTGTGGGCTGAGTTGCACCCAAGAACAAAGTAAGGCCTGAGTCTCAGAATGCAGCCTCTGTACTCTCTTTTAAAGAGTTTTATTTATCTTTAAGTTAAATAACATTCTAGAATATGTAAGCAAAGTCCCTCAGGTTCACGGTGTAGTGATCTGAGCAGACTGCACAAAAGCAAAGCTTGTATTAGACACATCGTATGCCTAACGTTTGACCAACGTTCTAGAAGCATACTTTCTTAAAAATTAGATGTTCTATCAGTAAGTTATTTTTTGGATGGACCATAATATTACCCATCTGGAAGTGTTTCTAGCAAGCACAACTGCTCAACTAAAAGGTCAATAGAATTACCCCTACCTGCTTCTCCTTGGCCTTACAATCTAAGTTCACTACAGACTGATATTTTTTTAAATGAATGCAATAAAAATGTTTTTACTGTCTTCCTAACTTCCTATGAAGTTAGGAAAACCAGTTGGCTGTGATTGAGTTAATTTGATACACATATAGTTCATTGATTACATATATATTGCATTCAAACTGCAACTGTATACTAATTCACCTCCTTCTTTCACTTTATTCAGTCCATAAGAGTTAAAATATATAATCTCAGAAATATTAGATTCACTAAAATTAATCAATTAAGAATAAACCATTTCATTCTTTTTTTTTTTTTTTTGCCAGTCATGGTGCCTGAACTCTGGGCCTGGGCACTGTCCCTCAGCTCTTCAGCTCAAGGCTAGCACTCTACCACTTGAGCCACAGCACGACTTCCAGCTTTTTCTGCTTATGTGATGCTGAGGAATCGAACCCAGGGTCTCATGCATGCAAGGCAAGCACTCTACCACTGAGCCACCTTCCCAGCCTAAACCATTTCATTCTTATATGTAATAAACATAAAACATGCATTGTTAAATTTCAAAATCAGTGTACCAAATTGAATATATAATGCTGGTATTTACTTTTCATCCTAGGACATAGTTTTTTTTTTTTCAAGAAATTAAGTTATTTTAAGAAATTTAACAAAATATTTTCATATCGTAGGTGTTTTCTTACTGGCTTTCTTGAAAGCCATGGCTTTAAAATGAAGCTCATAATAATGAGACAAGAGTAAGAACTAAAGGAGAGGAGGTACTGGGGGATGGGAGTAGGATAGAGATAGGATTTGCATGTCTCTACATATCACAGTATGGAAAATTCTTATTGTCAACACTTTCGTAGAATCCTCTCCCATTATCTTTGTTCCTCTTGGGTTTAGAATTTTCTGGTTTAACAAATCACCTGCCTGAAATAAAATTTTCTATGTCTGTTCATCCTCTACTTTTTTGAAAACATTTAAATATTCAGTGCAAAAATGCTCTACAAGATCTTGGGTAGAAGATAGGGACTGATGGTAATTGTTTGAGAAACTGTTAGGCACAACTGCAAAATGTACAGACTAGCTAATGTGACATCTTACCTGAGTTTCCCTTTGTTCAGGGACTTCCCATTTTTACTCATTGTCAAATTTTGACGTGAAGTTGATAGAATTTTTCTTAAGCTCATTTTAAACTTTTTGCAAATTTCAGAGATTATTAGTTTGATAAATACCCACGGAGTGGGCACTCATTTTGTGTCACCATTTCTATAAGCAAACTACTAGATGGTCTTTCACAATGAAAGCTAATATGACACCGAACTATGTCAAAGGGAACATTTGCTTGTGACTTGTCCCAAAACAGACACTTCTTGTAGCTTGAGTGAAACATTTTTATTTAGTTTATTTAAATTAATTCTTTTTTTATCATGGGGCTTGAGCTTGGAGCCTGGGTGCTGTCCCTGAGCAATTTTACTTAAGTCTAGCACTCTACCACTTGAGCCATAGTGTCATTTCCATTTTTTTTTTCTGGTGCTTAATTGGAGGTAAGGGTTTTATGGATTTTCCTGCCTGGGCTGGCTTTGGTTCACAATCCTCAGATCTCAGCCTCCTTCATAGCTAAGATTACAGTTGAGAGCCACTAGTGCCAGCTTTTATATTTACTTAAAAAATTTTTTTATTGTGAAAAAGTTGTAAATGGTGCTGTGGCTTAAATGTCAGAGTGCCAACCTTGAGCACAAAGAGGGTCAGGGACATCACCCAGGTCCTAAGTTCAAGCTCCAGGACTGGCAAAAAAAAATGAAAAAATAAAATCAAGTGACTTTGTTGAACTGCAGTTGGTCTTTATACTGAGGAATTCACTGTTTTTTTTTTTTTTAATTTTATTTTATTGTAAAGCTACTATACAGAGGGTTACAGTTACATGAGTGAGGTAATGAGTACACTTCCTCTTGAACATTGTTACCCCCTCCATTGTTTTCCCCCTACCATCCCCTCCCTCCGGAATTCACTGTTTTATAGAAAATAACCTGGTATTCCTTTCTAATAAGCTTCTTTCCCATAAATGTGTAGTTTTCATCTCTGTACATTCTCACTTGTCTGTTGTATTTATATTATAATATATATATATAATGCTATTCTAAAGCAAGCTTTTAGTTGCATGTAGAGATAGAATCTTTGGCAGTAGAAGGGTGTAGTATTGGACTGGGCATACACTCATCCTTTCATCGCACTAAGGCAATGGTTCACTAACTGTGCTCACTAAGTCTGTGCTCACTAAGGGGCTCTCTATGGGATAGCTGTGTGTCTTGAACTCTACTCATTTCACAAAGGGCAAACCACTTCTTGCACTTACTATGCTAATTAACAAGCCCTTTGCTATAAATTCCAACAACTTCTGTGAATAGAATATATTAAAGAATTTGTACAAACATCACAGATTCAGTTGAGTGCTGAATAAAGGAAATTGTACTGAAGATCTTGCTCTGGCTTTTTCTCATTTTCCTCCTAAATAAATTCCATTCACCTTTATTTCTACAGTTCAATAGCCCCCTGCCCACCACCACAGTGGTATTTTCTGTCTCTCATTGTTTTTCTTCTCTTTTTTTTTTTTGGTAGCAACCTTTATAAAAAATAGTAGATTTACCACAGAATGTACTCTTGCTTGACTTGCAGATATTTTCTTCAAAGAATAGATCCAAGAACCCTCTGTATTTCCCATGTACATTTCGGTATCCTTCTGCACAGAATGCTCAATAAATGTAATTGTTATGATGGTAAAAGAATGAATGAATATATGGAGTCAGCAATCTCACTTTTGAGCATTTACCCAAACGATCACAAACAAGGTCATACCAAAGCTACCATCACAACCATGTTTATTGCAGCATTATTTACCATAGCTAAGATATGGAACCAACCCAGATGCCCCTCAGTAGATGAAAAAGAAAATTATATATATAATATATATATGAATTATGTTAATATATATTAATTCTATGTCTCCATCAGAAAGAATGATTTTGCCTCATTTGTTAGGAAATAGAAAGACTTGGAACAAATTATATTGTGAAGTAAGCCAGACCCAAAGAAACATAGGTGCCATAGTTTCCCTTGTTTGCAATGACTAGTACATGTCTAGGACAAGCAGAGAAGATCAAAGACTATGCACATATGACCACATGAGATAATATTAAACAAAATGTACCCCAAGACAGGGACACAAGTGTTTTTTTTTGTTTCTTGTTAGTGTTTTTAATGTACTCATAATGGGCTATGTGATTCTTTTGTTTTCTTTTGTATGTTCCTCCCCCATGGTATAACCCTGTTGTCACTGGATTTGATGCCGGTGTTCTGCATCTTGTATATAAATTTTTATAATTTGGGTAGGGGAAAGGTTTGACTCATTGTGATGACAAGATGTACAGGACACTATGTTGAAAACAAACTTTACAATGTTGAGGTGGAGGTGGGCGGGAGGAGTTGGGGAGGTAGGGTGGGAAGTGATGGTAGGGGGACAACAAAGGAGGAGGTAACAATGCTCACTATGAAATGTACTCATTACCCTGCTCATGTAACTGTAACCCCTCTCTAAAACATTTTTGCAATAAATATATATGATAAAAAGAATGAATGGAGAAATTTAAAATATTTATATTTTTGAAAGCTTTTTCAGAGTTTTATCATGAATTCATGATATTGTCTACTTCTTGAGAATGGAATATTTTCCATTGGAGAAATTTCAACCATGAATATTCTCTGAAAAACTGTGTCAGATTGATGTTACCACACTAAGAATATATCTCTCTAGTTTATATGATTATGAAATCTGTACAAATAGATTGTTCTTTTACCCTCTAATTTTAACTAGGTTTTATATTGTTCTTTTCCCCTCTAATTTAAATTAGGTTTTACTTTGTTTAATTACTATAAGCACCCTACTTTCTCAAATTGACTTATTTATTATTGGTTTATTATATAATAAATACCATTTGGGTCTGGGTGTCAGCTTAATGACTATGCCCCTATAATCACATGACTCTTATGAGCCTGGCAATGTCCTAGAGAGATAGAAGTGTTAGGCAAACATCTTTATTTGAAGTACATGCCTATTCTACACTGTTACCATGGAATAGAAAATGGCCTGCCAATTAGCTTTATTCATGACCTTGACAAAGAAATCATTATTTGTTAACTTGGTTTATTATAAGAAGGTATATGGGTTAATCAGGTCAGCAAGTCAGTTATAAGTCATTGTGCAAGGTTTGTAAAAATATTCATCCTTGAAAAGTTGATTTGACTAGGTTAAAAGCAAAAAATTCCTACACATCTTACGTCTAAAGCTATGAATTTTACCTTATTACATGATTTAAAGCCTTTCTCTGAAGAGAAGAGCTTATGTAAAGATATAAATTACTAGAAATACAAAAACTTCATGGTAAATGCTATTTGCTTTGATGCATTAGAAAACATTAAAGTTTCAGTACTTGCAGGTTGTCAATTAATTGATTTTCATATGGCATAATCAAAATTTTTTTTCATAATTTTATATGTAGGACATGCAGAACTTGGGAGAGGAAATTTCTCTCAGCTTCAAGGATTCTTAGTACTTATAAGGATGATAAGTATAGTTCATTGAATTAAAGAAGAACGTTCCTGCCAGGTGCTGGTGGCTCACGTCTGTAATCCTAGCTACTCAGGAGGCCGAGATCTGAGAATCACGGTTCAAAGCCAGCCCAGGCAGGAAAGTCCGTGAGACTCTTATCTCCAATAAACCACTAGAAGTGGTGCTGTGACTCAAACGGTAGAGCACTTGCCTTGAGCTGAATTGCAGAGGGACAGCCCCCAATCCCAGAGTTCAAGCCCCACGACTGACCAAAAAGAATGTTCCTGTGAAAATTAGCATACTAGACAGGGTTTTAAATATGAGAAGGAAGAATGTCTTCACAATACAATACAGCTCCTCATCTATCTTTCTCATTCCCTCAGGATAACTCCACTTCTAGCTACATACTTTTTTCTGCCCATCTTTGAATCTCATGACTCCTTCAGTTAGCCTTGGTCTACTGCCACATCATTTTCAACTCAGAACCCAATGATTTCATAAGAGCTGCAAATCAAATTATGCCAGTCCTCCTAGTGACTTCCCATTTCATTCAGTCCTAAAGCCAAGCTGAGTAAGATACATAATGATACCACGGTATTTAGCCATATGTTATAGCCTTTCACTATCTTTTTCTTCCAATGCTTTAAGTCATCCTTACCTTGCTCTGGAATAAGACATTCTCTCTTCCAAAGCTCTTCATTCTCTCTTCCAAAGCTCTTCATATTTTCTTTGACAAAATAGTTCAAGACAAAGACAGCCAATGCTTCTCATCATAAGATATGCAAAAATGTGGTAGATCTATGGAGAATAGTCTCCTAATAGCTACATATCTTTTCGGTATATTTTTACTGTAAAAATACTATACAGAAAGGGTTACAGTTACATAAGTAAGGCAATCAGTACATTTCCTATCCAGCCTTGTTACCTCCTCCTTTGTTTTTTCCCTTCCCTCCCTCCCTCCCTCCCTAACTCGTCCCTCACCAACCCCAAAGTTGTAAAGCTCTTTTTCAACATAGTGTCTTGTACGTCTCATTGTTACAATGAGTCAACCTGTATCCTTATTTGACCATTTTGTTATTTCCTTTCCCCTCCCCAAATTAGAAAAATGTATATACAAGATGCAGGGTATTGGAATCAAATAAAGTGAAAACAGGGGTTATACCATGGGGAAAGAAAATACAAAAGAAACAAAAAAATCATACGATACGTTATAAATACATTAAAAACAATAGCAAGAAAGATAAAACCACTTGTGTCCCTATCTTGGGGTTCATTTCACTTAGCATCATCTTGTATGATCATATGTATATAGCTTTTGACCCTTTCTGCTTGCCCTTAGATAGATATCTTGTTTTTCTTATTTGCTAGCTATCTCCTTCACTGTACTTAAAACTCTAGGAGAGGACTATCTCCTTCTTGATCTGTCACTGGTATTAACTTTTAGAATTAAACCTCATAACAGATACTTAGCATATATTGAATGACCACATTAACAAATGTTGATTTCTTTTTCAAGGTCATAAAGGAAGCTAGTCGCCACTTTCCATTCAATGGTAAGAGTGTAGAACAAGCATGTACTTCAAATAAAGATGTTTGCCTAATACTCCTACCTCTCTTGGACACTGCCAAGCTCATGAGAGTCATGTGAGAAGCCCAAAAGATCTATAGCCATCAAGCTGACATCCAGATCCAAATGGTATAGATTCAAATTTGAGCTAAAAATTCAGAGAACCAGGTAGAAAATGGCGTAAATTCCAGTCTGGGTTTGAAAGCAGAAGAAGACTTGCTGTTTTAGATTGACAGAAGATGGAAAGGGGATTTCTCTTTGTCATGTTTGACTCAGATCTTCTGTGAATTGGTTGAGGCCCACCCCCCTCTTCCAGGAGGGCAAATTACTTTACCTAGTCTGTTCATTCAAATGTTAACTTCATACAGAAATGCTTCTCAAGTAATAGAGAAATAATGTTCAATTCAATGCCTAGCCACCCTATGGTCCATTCAAGTGAACACCAAAATTTAGCATCATGCTCCATACAGTCCTGCAAATTCTTATTGAAAACCAATAATCTATGTAGTTCCATCAGTTCTTAATGCAACTGAATACTATATAATACCGTTTTAAAGACTCATGTCATTCAGTATCATCTTTACCACACACAAAAACTAGATAATTAAAGGTGGCAGAGAATCATTTCATCTTTAGCATTTCATGCTGGTTGATTTTGATGCTAACAAGTTCATGCTAAACTAAAAATTAAAGGCTATAAGATACTTTTTTATTATAACGATACATTTATTGTAATGAGTACATTTCCTACACAGCATTGTTACCTCCTCCTTTGTTTTTCCCCTACCATCCCTTCCCTCCCCACTTCCACAAATCCTCCCTCCCTGCCCTCCCACAGTTGTAAAGTTTGTTTTCAACATAGTGTCTTGTACATCTCATTGTTACAATGGTTCAACCTGTATCCTTGTTTCAGCATTTTGTTATTTCCCTTACCCTCCCCAAATTAGAAAGAATGTATATACAATATTCAAAGATACTTTTTTTTTTTTTTTGCTGGTCATAGGGCCTGAACTCTGGGCCTGGGCACTGTCCCTCAGCTCTTCAGCTCAAGGCTAGCGCTCTACCACTGGAGCCACAGCACCACTTCCGGTTTTATTTTTTTTTCTGCTTATGTGGTGCTTAGGAATTGAACCCAGGGCCTCATGCATGCAAGGCAAACAGTCTACCACTGAGCCACCTTCTCAGCCCTCAAAGATACTTTTTAAATGTAGGGATCTTGATATAAATTTCCTCTTTGTGTTTGTTCATGGAATTGAAATAGTGACAAAAATAGAAACATTATGTACTGGAAAAAAGCTTAATTTTTTAAACCAAATATCTAAAAATTAGAAGCTATCTTAAATAATGGGAACTAAAATGGTAAGTCTGGTAAACTAGGAAGACTGGAGGCTCATGTCTCTAATCCTAGCTACTTCGGAGAATGAGATCTGAGTATTGCAGTTCGAAGCCAACATAGTCTGGAAAGTCTTTAAAACTTTTTTATTTATTTATTGCTAGTCCTGGGGCTTGAACTCAGAGCCTGGGCACTGTCCCTGAGCTTCTTTGGCTCAAGGCTAGCATTCTACTGCTTGAGCCACAGTGCCACTTCTGGCTTTTTCTGTTTATGTGGTACTGAGGAATCGAACCCAGGGCTTCAGCATGCTGAGCAAGCACTCTACCACTAGGCCACATTCTCAGCCCTCTTTGAAACTATTATCTCACAGCTCTCTTTGAAATATCAAAGAGCTGGAAGTGACACTGAGGCTTAAGTGGTTGAGTGCTAGCCTTGAATAAAAAAGCTAAGGAAAAGATCTGAGGCCTTGAGTTCAAATCCCATTATCATCAAAACAAAAGAAAGTCACAAAATCTGTTCTTTTTCCAACACCTGTTCTTTTTGTTGTAAATATATGAAACTTTCGAATTATCTAGATCACAGAGCTGAATCTTTTATTTTCTTTAGACTTACACATAATTTATTACATTTAAGCTCATTTATAAGTAGTTTTGCAGAAGTTGTTTTGAAAATGTGATTCCATTTTCCATATCTAACAAAGTAGTATAAAAAGTAAGTTAGAATAAACAAACTATTTTATCTTCCTAAGTTTTCTTAAATTAAAGTGTTTGACAGTTAAATTTACAAAAATTTTAAAACAACTTCATAAATTACAATCATCCAGGTTTCTTCTGAAAAGGAAATTTAGAAACAGTCTTTTTTTCCTGTTGCTTTTTAGTTCTATAAGAGTTAGAATTTCATACATTAAAAATCACCCATGGTTATTTTCCTTTCTGAAACATGATTTTAACTCATTGGAACCTCACAAGACTTCAATTTATTTATGCTTCACCCACTCTCTTAGTAACCAATTCATGACTTCCTGAGACAGACCAATCAATCTCCTAGGTAGAAATGACTAGATTTCTAGAAATGGAACCTCAGTGACTCATCGTTTGGCCTGAAAATCCCATTTCCAGAGGTTAATATAAAAAACATCATCAATAGTGGCACACCCATTATGAGGCATATGTCATCAGCATCATTGAGGTTATGTGTTAGTTTTGAGATGAGAAGTCTTGGATACAAAACAGAGAGACTGAGCTAAGTAAGGAGTCACTTGGTGAATACAGTCAAGTGCTGGTGTATAGAGTAGGGTTATGCTGCCTATATTAAATGATTGTTTGCAGAGCAGCTGTAGAATTACGTAGACTGGGAGGTAAGAACAGAGTCCAATGGAAGCAACTCCAATTATTAGGGATCAGAATCCCAAATCCCAAGGATCAGGTGACTTGGATAACAGAATTGGCATTAGAAATGGAAAGCCACAATTGGAAATCTATAGGAACAAACAGATTTGGTATGGGTTTAGAAAATAAATGTAAGATTTCTAATGAAATTGGTAGAAAGAGATTCATATGATCTCCACATGTATATTTAAAATTAAATAAATCAAGAAAATGAATTAGTATCTTTGAAATTTTAAGGATTTCCAACTATGAATATATACCCATATGTTTAGAGCTGCTTGTGTTTACTGTAGTAAAACTATTACACCTCCTATAGCTTCTCAAAGTTTCTAAGCTTTATTCCTGGCTTTGTGGTGATTTTAATGTTGCTGTTGTTTACTGGGCAGGAATTTTTAATTATGTTTTCTCTTTGATTATTATTGGTATGATCAAAACTATATAATTCCTATTCTTACCTTGTATCTTATATATTTTGTGAAATCTATTAATGAAAATTTCAAATGATCTCAATACATTGAATTTTATTTCCAATATATTGAACTATATTGGTTATAATTCAATTACCATCTATATTTATTTTCTAAATGTATTTTTAAAATTAAGTTTTATAAGATATTTTATATTATATCTTTTTTATCATGTGACTTCTTTAATTCTTTTAGTTATGTTTAGTTTTTTTTTAATGTGACATCTGTGTTCCTGAAATAAGTATACATAATTTACAGTATCTTATTTTATGAGCATAGTTGATAATTTTGGTATATTATTTAAAAGTTTATCAAATATATTTAGAAAAATAAAAAAACTTTGGATTTTATTATAAAATTACATCTAAATTTTGTTTCTTTTTTTTAAATTTGTGTCAGTTGTGGGGCTTTAACTCAGGGTCTGGGTGGTGTCCCTGAGCTCTTGTGCTCAAGACTAACACTCTACCACTTTGAGTTGCAGTTCCACTTTCAAAAGAAAAAGGTTTTTGTGTTTGTTTGTTTGTTTGTTTTAACTGTAGTTCTTTGTCTTTTCATTTTTGGTACTGGGGATTGAACCAGCAAGTTGCACTTGCTAGGCAACTGCTTTGTCACTGAGCTACATCCAACCTTGATTTTTCTCATTCTTCATGATATAATTTAGTTGTCTTTCATTGAGATTTTCACTACAAATGGAAGCTTCAACTATCCGGAGGTTTCTTTTCTTGTTCTATGTCTTATTAATTTCCAGCCCATTTACCTTTTCCTTTCTTTTCTTTCCTTTCCTTTTCTTTCTTTCTTCTTCTTTTTTTTTGGTACCAAATTCATTTAGTTTCAAAGTATTTTCTTTTTCAAATAAATTAAGTATGTTTCCACTTAGAAGACCAATGGCAAGAGCCCTACGTTTTACTGTGAAATATGTCCATGGAAATTTACTTCTAATGGTTTCGGCATTCCATATGTCTATCCTCTCCTATCTAACTTGCTCTGTTCACCTTATGAGCAAAGTATAAAACACAGTATGTATGATAATTATTTTAAATGTTCAGAGACAACTCTATTCTCTAGTTTCTGTCAGGTTTTCAATTGTAAGCTTGCTTCCACCCACATGTACATTTTAGAAGTAGGTCTTACAAGTATAATTTAAGTTTATTTTCCCATAGTGATATTGAATGACATGGAAAATTCCAGTGATGATTTCTTCAGGTCTCTTGATCTCACACTGTTATGTTCACTGGCTTCTGAAGGCTACTCTTCCAAAGCAATGGTAACCATAGGAAATGCTTGGGAGTAGTTTGTTGTTGTTTTTGTTGTCAAGTGTCTTTCCATGACAGGGTGTGGGCCATAGAAACCTTCTTTCCTGTCTGTACCTCAGCCAGTGATCCTTGACTCACCTGGAAGAATTTTGGTTTCCTCTCAGAGGTTGAACTTTTGGCCACTGTAGTCTGCTTTTGGATGCTCAGATGATCCAGTGGCTTTAGGAGTCACTGAGTATCTTGAATATATTTTCTATTTGTGAATTTTGTTTGATAAATAATTTTTCTTTTTTGTGTAGTTTAGCATTAAATATTTTATATGATGTATCTGGATAAATATATCATAACATACATTTCCTGCATTCTATTGACAGGCATTTCAATCTTGTAGACATTTGGAGTTATTTTTTGTGGCTGATATGTGATGGATATCAAACACTTTTCTCTTCAAAATATATTAATCACATCAAATTGATAAGATAATTCAGTTCAACCAGATGGTTTTACAGCGGAATTTTACAAGGCCTTCAAAGCAGAGCTCACACCAATACTCCTCCAACTCTTCAATGAAATTGAAAGAGAAAGCTCACTACCGAACACATTCTATGAAGCCATCATAACCCTCATCCCAAAACCAGGCAGGGACTCATCAAAGAAAGAGAACTATAGACCCATTTCTTTGATGAACATTGATGCAAAACTTCTCAACAAAATTTTGGCCAATCGACTTCAACAATTCATCCAAAAAATCATACACCATGATCAAACAGGATTCATTCCAGGGATGCAAAGCTGGTTCAATATACGCAAATCAATTAATATTATTCATCACATCAACAGGAGCAAGAATAAGAACCACATGGTTATCTCAATAGACGCAGAAAAAGCATTCGACAAGATCCAACACCCCTTCATGATGACGGTTTTGGAAAAATTAGGAATCCATGGAACATTCCTCAATACAATAAAGGCTGTATATGACAAACCTACAGCCAGCATTATACTCAATGGTGAAAAACTAAAGCCATTTCCTCTTAACTCAGGAACAAGACAAGGA
The DNA here is from genome assembly GCF_019054845.1 of Dipodomys spectabilis. NCBI lineage: Eukaryota > Metazoa > Chordata > Mammalia > Rodentia > Heteromyidae > Dipodomys > Dipodomys spectabilis. The sequence continues at coordinate 18,838,026 of NW_024870817.1, read as the reverse complement.
TGCCCACTCTCTCCACTTCTCTTCAATCTAGTATTAGAATGCCTAGCTACAGCAATAAGACAAGATGCAGACATAAAGGGGATCCAAATAGGGAAAGAAGAAATAAAACTCTCCCTCTTTGCAGATGACATGATCTTGTATTTAAAGAATCCCATAGACTCCACTCCCAAATTACTCAAGCTGATTCAAAACTTTGGCAAAGTAGCAGGTTATAAAATTAACCCCCCAAAATCAATGGCTTTTCTGTATGCCAACAATGAGAAAAGTGTGGCTGAAATTAGGAAAGCAACTCCATTTGTAATAGCCCCACAAAAAATAAAATACCTAGGAATTAACTTAACTAAAGAAGTGAAGGACCTTTATGATGAAAACTTTAAAATCTTGAAAAAGGAAATCAACACAGAACTTAAAAAATGGCAAAACCTCCCATGCTCCTGGATTGGAAAGATTAACATCGTGAAAATGGCAATACTTCCCAAGGCTATCTACAAATTCAACGCAATACCTATCAAAATTCCACCCTCATTCTTCAAGGAAATAGAAGAGGCAATCCAAAAATTCATATGGAACAATAAAAGACCCTGAATAGCAAAAACAATCCTCAACAGAAAGAACACTGCTGGAGGAATATCAATACCAAACTTCAAACTCTACCATAAAGCCATAGTAATCAAAACAGCTTGGTATTGGCATAAGAACAGACCTCAGGACCAATGGAATAGAATTGAAAACCCAGAAATGAACCTACAGACCTATAGCCATCTAATCTTCGATAAGGGAGCTAAAACAATAGAATGGAAGAAAGACAGCCTCTTCAGTAAATGGTGCTGGCAAAATTGGTTAACTACATGTAGAAAACTAAAGCTAGATCCTTATATTTCACCCTGCACCAGAATCAACTCCAAATGGATCAAAGACCTTGAAGTCAAAGCAGACACTCTGAAAACATTACAGGATGGAATAGGAGAAACCCTAGGTCTCCTTGGCTCAGGCCGAAAATTTCTGAATAGAGACCCAGAAACACAACAAATCAAAGAAAGGTTGGACAAATGGGATTGCATAAAGTTGCAGAGCTTCTGCAGGGCAAATGACATAGCTAGCAAGATCAATAGAAAGCCCACGGATTGGGAGAAGATCTTTACTAGCCATACAACGGACAAGGGTCTCATATCTAAAATATACTTGGAACTCAAAAAATTAAATCCCCCAACAACAAATCCTCAAAGAAACAACTGCCCAATAAATAAGTGGGCGAAAGACTTAAAGAGAAACTTCTCTGAAGAAGAAAGAAGGATGGCCAATAGACACATGAAGAAATGTTCAACATCCCTAGCCATAAAAGAAATGCAAATCAAAACAACATTGAGATATCACCTCACTCCAGTTAGAACGGCAAAAATCAAGAGCTCTAACAACAACAGATGCTGGAGGGGATGTGGACAGAAAGGAACCTTACTTCATTGTTGGTGGGAATGTAAACTTGTTCAACCACTTTGGAAAGCAGTATGGAGGTTCCTCAAAAGACTCCACATAGAACTCCCCTATGACCCAGCAATCCCACTTTTGGGCATTTACCCAAATGTTTACAAACAAGACCACACTAAAGCTACCAGCACAACTATGTTTATTGCAGCATTATTTACCATAGCTAAGATATGGAACCAACCCAGATGCCCCTCAGTAGATGAATGGATCAAGAAGATGTGGTATATATACACAATGGAATTCTATGCCTCCATCAGAAAGAATGACATTGCCCCATTTGTTAGGAAATGGAAAGGCTTGTAAAAAATTATATTAAGTGAAGTAAGCCAGGCCCAAAGAAACATAGGTCCCATGGTTTCCCTTATTTGCAATATCTAGTATATGTATGAGTCAAGCGGAAAAGGTCAGATAATGTGATGTTAGGAAAACGAACCCTTAAATATGTATTTTAATGTTTTTTTTTCTTTCATGCATGTGTTTCTAACTCATTTATAAGATTATTTCTTTGTGGCTTTGTATGTCCCTCCCCCACAGTGTAACCCCCGCTTTCACTATATTTGATGTCAGTATAACTTGTGGAGGAGATGGGGACAAACAAGTCGTTTAAGGATTCAGGTGGACCTGTTGCAACAATGAGAAGTACAAAATGTCATGTCAAAAAGGAGCTTTACAATGTCGGTGTGGGGGGGGGGGAAGGATTGGGTGGGGGAAGGCGGGAGGCTGGGAAGGGAGGTGAAGGGTTAACAAAGGAGGAGGCTGCAATGCTTGGTAAGAAATGTATGCATTTTCCTGCCCAAGTAATTGTAACCCCTCTGTACAGTATGTTCTCAAATAAAATAAAATTAAATTAAAAAAAAATAATTCAGTTCATGCTGCTGTGAGATTTAAAATGTCACAAATGGTGACCTCTGGTTGAAATTGGTTTGGAATGGAGCTTTAGGAACATCTTTTTCCATCCTCCTCCTTCCTGTCTTCTTCCTCCCCTCCTCCTCTTCTTCCTCTTCTCCCTCCTCCTACTTTTCCTCATTTTTCTTCTTTTGATATATATATATATATGTATACACACATACATATATATATATATATATAACATTTACATACATTACATTTTGGAAATAAAATAATTATGAAAGTCAGCTAGGCAAGTTATGGCCATAAATGCACACTATATGTATATTCTTTGTTCAGGCACAAGTCCTTTGAATTTTAAGTTCATGGTTGCAATTTTTTTTTTTTATTCATTGGTAAGAAAGTTTTTGAAAATTTTATTCCACGAAGTATTTCTCCTCAAAAATGTTTATACATAACATTAATGCCCTCAGTTTGCCAATGGAGTGTCTACAGAGGATATGGTTAATGGTAAGACTAAATATTCAGATCAGTATATAAATAAAAGCTTGTAAATATTACTGAACATCACTTGGCTTTAGCCAAGTGTTCAAATAAGGGACATAGATTTTCTTTTCTTTCTTTTTTCATTTCATATAACACTAAACAGGGGACATAGATTTTCTAACTTTGAGGCACAGGTGTGCCTATATCCAGGATCCAAATAACTGAAATAATAATAATACCTGTCCTTGGGGAAACATATTTATGGTATGTAACTGGGGGTGATGTGATGTCTAGTTTTGTTAGTTAAACATTCTTTATAAAATATTAACAATTTGGAAGTCAAGGTGAAGAACATATTAATTGTTTGGGTAATAATCCTATGTAAGGGGATATTTCAAATAGGAGGAAAAATGTGTTCATGGTCAGTAAAAGATTGCTACCTTTTTTACACTTATTTTTGCTATTCTAACAAGAATTGTTCTTGGAAGCTACAGTATCACATTTTAAAATTATTCCCTTAATTCTTCTAGGTAGCTAGTGTCTTAAGCCATGGAGTACCAAAATTTCATTTACTATTACTCTGCTGTCTCAAACTTAATATTTTACAAAGTGTAGTTTAAACAATTGAGAAGGTTTGACTTAATTTAATGTTCAATTTTAGGTACAAGGGGCTATTGCACGATATCTAGTTCTCTGCCTGGAGGGTAATAGTAATTGCAACAGGAACACTGAACTAGTATCATACTTAGCATTATTTATCCCTGCATTAGGCACACAAAGGACCTATTTAGCTGGTGAGCGCATCCAACCCATCATTTTCGATTTCTAAAGAAATTAAGTTTTATTCTAAATCCTTTCTATTTCTTACTAAGACTCTCTGTAGCCATAATGAGCTATTCACATTCTCAAAGGAACACTAAGTATTAATAACAAATATTCATATTGCCCAAAGGGATTATCATTTTGTCTACTTCTAGACTTCCTAATTTTTTAGATTTGCTGACTGTAGTACAATTTTGTTGTATTTTTCTCCTATTATCTTTGTTGTCATTACTGTTAAACATCAAGACAGTTTTACAATATGGTTTTAACACAATTTTATGAAGCCCTAGAATTTTTAATTCAGTATATATATTCACAGTTGCTATTGCCCAAGTTTAAGAACAATTCTATTATAGCTGCCTCAAGGTTAAAGTGTGTGCCTTTCAGTGTCCTTTCTTTTTTCTAAATGTTATTGTTTCTGTTTTGTTTTTAAGTTTGCCATCAATAGAAGCTCTTTGTGTGTGTATGTGTGTGTGTGTGTGGGGGGGGGGGGGGGGAACTCTGGTTACTCTTTCATTGCTCATTACTTTTGAAGATAAAACCATTTTTTTTCCTGTAGGTTGATGATCATGAAGCTTGAACTTAACATTTTGCTCAAGTCTAGCATTCTACCACTTGAGCTACAGCTCAACCTCAAGCTTTTTGGTAGTTAATTGGAAATAAGAGTCCCATAGACTTTCATATTTGGGCTGGCTTCAAACCATTATCCTCAGTTCTTAACCTCCAGAATAGCTAGGATTTCAGGTATAAACTACTGCCACCTAGGTTTACAAAACAGTTTTTTCAAAAAGGATTTTATAGTTACTTGCAATATAAAATAATTGTGAGGAAGTATCAATTATGAAAAAAGTGTTTAAATAGAATCACACATATTTTTATCTACTCTTCTTTCAAGGGTAAAAAAAGAGTAGACTGTATTTCTTTTCTTACTTTTATCATTGAGAATAGTTATTATCAAATGCCGATTGCTTTATTTTCAGGCACTAACCTAGTATTTATTTTACAAATCATTTCTTTTTCTATTTTATTTTTCACAATATATATTCAGGTTGCATTCTACACATTCCAGGTTGTATGCCTTACTAAAAATATAACAAGATACAAACAACACAATGAAACAACATTACATGCTTATTTTCATTTTTAGAAGCAAGTACTAAGCTATTTTTTATATTTATATACACTTCTATAAATATTTTTGCTTTTGTACAATATTCACTATGCATTTTTTTTTGGGGGGGGTCCGGTCATGGGGCCTGAACTCTGGACCTGGGCTCTGTCCCTCAGCTCTTCAGCTCAAGGCTAGCACTCTACCACTTGAGCCACAGCGCCACTTCTGGCTTTTTTTTTCCTGCTTATGTGGTGCTGAGGAATCGAACCCAGGGCCTCATGCATGCAAGGCAAGCGTTCTACCACTGAGCCACCTTCCCAGCCCTTCACTATGCTTTTTATCAGCTGAGCTATTTTGGGGAATGGAAATTAATGAATCCTAGATATGTCTGAATGTTTGAGATTCATTTATAAAGAAAAATGACATATTGCATCATTGTTTTCTGGAACTGATGAATTAATAACAGGATCACTTCAAGGTTAGGCTTCCAGGAACTTAAACTTACTTACTACTGTCTACATGTGAGAAGTTAGGGACAATATGAACACATGCATTCCTACAGTGGTTAAACATACTCCAGCAAAGGAAAATACCCATTAAATAATGAAAGATAATAAAATGCTATTTTTTAATTTGAAAGAGTATATTTAATGGACTATTACGAATACACCTACAATTTGCAATTCTAAAAATGCAGACTATAAATAGTCTCCCTGAGAGAAACATTCTTAATTTGATTAATCTTGTTATATCATTGCCTAAATTTTCCAGTTATAGTCACTGGCACTCTATTAGAACCACAATACATTTCACTAACACACATTTGAGTGAGGTACAGGGTTTTACAAATGTAATCTTTTTGTATATATATTCTACCTCAAGCCACATGGGCTATAACTGTCATTTTCAGTCTGTGTGTGCTATAGTTTGAGTATTGCTTCCCTTCAAATCTATGTTGAAACTTACTCTGCAATGCAACAATGTTTGAGGTAGAGCTTTTGGAGATGATTAAGCCAGGAAGTGTCCACCCTAAAGGGGTAAGATTAGTGCTGGCCTTTTAGCATGGGAGGATACAGTATCTGCGCCTTCTACCATGTGAAGACACAGCAACAAGCTGCCACATGAGAAGTAGAAAGGCTGATCCATACCAGACATTGACTTCATTGGCATCTGAAAAATGATGAAGAATGAAGTCTACTACTTAGAAATAACCATGCCCAAGGTATTTTGTTAAATGTACAACACTGGATGAGATCAAAGAGCATATAGTGGAAAACCCTGAACCAGATGAGACTTATAGGGGTCTTTAGATTTGAATTACCCCTTCCTCCCCCCCCCCCCCCCCCCTTAAAATAGCAGCCAAAATTTAAAATTGAGATGACATACATAAAACTGTAGGTTCCCTGTTTTTCTTAATAAATTAGCAGGAAATCTTGGAATTACATTCAATTTTAACAACAACTGGATTAGACTTCGTAATACCCTACCTGTAAATATGGGGTGTACCTCTCTTGCTCTTATCCTATCTAAACAATGAATCAATGCAATGTTTTTCTGACATTATCTTTCTACCAGCTTACTTAGGGTTTTCTTCCTTTATTTTCAATGATAATTTGGATGAAATTCTATCAAAATATTCATTTCATTTGTGACTAGATAGTGTGTTTGTTCATTTGATTGTTGTCAGGCATCGTTTTTTCTATCTCCATGCTTGCTTCTTAACAGCAAGGGTCATGGTTCACACAGATTCAAGGTGTCCATGCCCTACAAAACACTTGGTCAAAGTATCAACATTCGTTGAATAAATAAATTATAGTTAAAACAATCTATTGAAAACAAGCCTTTTTACACTCTACTATTACATTCATCCATGCTTTATTTGACAATCTTCATTAAATTACCACTTCTAATCTTTGATAGTATCTCTCTTCTCCAAAATTATTTCCTCCTTTCTCTTTCTTCCCTCAATTTGGTTTATTTATTTATTTATTTATTTATTTATTTTTGCCAGTCCTGGGGCTTGAACTCAGGGCCTGGGCACTGTCCCTGAGCCTCTTGTGTTCAAGTCTAGTGCTCTACCATTTGAGCCACAGTGCTACTCCCCTTCCTTCAATTCTGTAGGGACACATACACACACACTTCTACCACCACGATGATCACATAGATCACAGAAGAGGTTAGTAATACTTAATAAATACCTGCTAATTTGGAAAATTCTAGTAATGTAGCAATACCGATTTGAATTTTTAATCCTAAAAATAGAACACTGTGTGTTATATTTTAATAAATTTATTTTTGTTTTCTTTAACAGCAAGTAATGCCAATAAATTTTATTTAGAGATAGAATTTGAAGAAGGGAAATTCAAAGGGCTCAAAAGCTGTTATGAAGCGTGGATCCTAGAACAGGGTTGCATTTATAAAAGAACACAGGCAATTTTAGTCAGGATTTTAGTTTAGCTACTAAGGAAGTGACTACTTATAAGCTTCTTCATAATTATAGTAGTACATTTACTTATAAAAGTGGACCCCAAGTGCCTCATCTATGTGCCTACTGGAATGTTTGTTATGATGGGATTTTTTGCACAGCTGACAGCTAATGTAGGTAATTAAATGCAACATCTGACACTGATGGTTTCTCCAAATGATATTTCGATTCATAAATTATATGAGTATGGGTAGGACCATTCATTTATGAAATAACACAGCTAACACTTAGTAATGCGATTCAAAACACTCTTTGCTTTTTTTAGTCACTTTTAACTCCATTACATATGATTGTGAAAAGAATAAAAATTGATTAGACAAGGCATGAAAAGAGGGCAAAAGCATTTTCCGGCATGATGCTTGACTTGTGGCAAAATGACAGAGCCACAATTTTATATCCTAATGAGGACATGTTTCTTGCTTAGTGTGCCTGTTTCTGATTAAAAGCATCTTTATAACATAACATTTACTGCTATATAAAGAAAAACACACTCTGTACCAACATAGACTCTAGTACTAACTGGAAAAAAAGATGTGGCTACAGCCAGACAGGATATGCTTGGTGGTAAAGCTTGAAGATGGCAGGTCTTGAGAGGGTATCAAATTATGTCCCTAAGCTTCCTTTTTCTATGTTCAGTAATGATAGATGTATAAATGATATATCCATTACTCATAAATAAAATCACAAGATGAGGTAGATTTTTTCAGGGCTTTCTAAGCATTAGTCCCATTAAATTTATTGATGAGTCAAAATAGCCTCAAGATATGGACTCATCATCCTGTTTCACAGAGGAGTACTCTGAGGCTCACCCAGCGTGACTTACTCAAGGTAGATAATGAGTGCTCTGCTCCATTTGGCTGGTTCACACTTAGTACTTTTTAGCTCCCCAGTAGGTAGCAACAACTCCTTTTCTCTCATTCTTGTATATACTTCCTCATTTGTGGAGAGATAGGAAATTTCCCTTGATTGTCTACTTCCATGTGGTCTATAGATCTTGGTGTTGGAGAATTCTACTTATTTTCACCAGCTTTTCAGATTTACAATGAAAGTATTTTTTTTATTATTATTGTGAAAATACCATACAGAGGGGTTACAATTACATGGGCAAGATAGTGAGTACATTTCTTATCAAGCATTGTTGCCTCCTCCTTTGTTTCCCTATACCCTCCCCCCCTCCCCCCCCTTACCCCCCACCCCCCACCCCCTACCCCGCCAAAGTTGTGAAGTTTGTTTTTCGATATACATCTTGTACATCTCATTGTTGTAATGGGTCCACCTGTAACCCTATTTAAACAGTTTGGTTTTCCCTTCCCCTCCACAAATTATATCAACATCAAATACAGTGAAAGCAGGGCTTATACCCTGGGGGAGGTACGCATAAAGCAACAAAGAAATCATCTTATAAATATGTTGGAAACAATCACAAGAGAGAAAAAAAACATTTTAATCCTTATCTTGGGGTTCATTTCGCCTAACATCAACTTGTCTGACAGTTTCTGTTGGTCTCAGACATATACTAGTTATTGCAAAAAAGGGAAAACATGGGACTTATATTTCTTTGGGCCTGGCTGGATTCTTAATTTTAAATGAAAGTATTTTTTTAGGAACTTATTTTATGTCTGGGTGGATTATTCCAGTTGCGACTCTGTTCTTGTTTCTCAGGAGGGGCAGGGAGAGCACATGTTGGTCTCTTCCATGGTACTGGAGGAGTCATCCGGAAGACCATCCATCATCTGTTGGCTTGGATGCATCCTTTAGTACATTTGCTGCACAGGTGCTACTCCAGAAGCAGCTCAGATTAGAACCATATGAGGAATAGCTTGTCAAAGGGCTAGACATATACTTTACATTTGCTTTTCTGATATGTGGTATTAGGCATTAGAGCCTTGCATTTTGAGCAAAAGGCTATGACTTTTCCACATTGAGAACTGCAAAACTAGTGAACAGTATACAGTTTAGAATAATATGTCTCAGGTAGATTGTGAGTTATACAGTTGGATGGCTTTCAGTTCCCCAATGACTACTTCAAAACCTTATGCATTCTTCATTCATTTATTTTACTTCTTGGCACACTTGTTAATATAGGCATAAGTTTTTTACTTCAAGGGAAAATATCAATTTCAATGACAAGTAAAGGAATAAATACAATAAAAACATTTTGCAAGAAAATGCAATCCTACAAATACAAAAGAGATGAGTTGGCACCATTAGTTCATACCTGCAATCCTAGATACTTCGTAGTTTTAGACTGAGAGGATCATGGTTCTTGGTCAGTCTGGGCAGAAATGTTCATAGGAGCCCTTCTCAAATCATATCTGGGTACAGTGGCATACACCTACCATTCCAAGATACATGCGAGACTGATTTTAGAAGCGTGGTATTGCTAAGTTAGCCTCAGCTGAGAAGTCCATGAGATTCTATCTCAATGAAGGGAAACTGGGCGCTGTAGTGTATGTCTGCCATTTTTAGCAATTATAGGAAACCTATTTCTAAAAATAAGCGAAAACGCAGGCCTAGAAGCATGATTTAAGGGGTAGAATGCCAGTCTAGCATGGGTTCCGAGTTTAAACCCCAGTACTGTCAAAACAAAAGAGAAAATTGAAATACTAGGATAACATCTGTGTTCAAATCTTTTCACCATCTCACTTCCTTTTTAAAGTCAAATGTCTTGTTAATAGCAGATCGGTGCATAAATTCTATTTTAAAGATATGAAGCTCACTGAGCACAGAACTGTCTTTGGCTTTTACTTTTATTTTGCTTCTTTTCCTGAATCCTAGTGATTCTGCTAGTACAATTTAGTCAGTTGGACTCAATAATTGGAAGAAAAGGGAAAGATTTAAGTAGCCATGATCACCATGACACAGGTATTCTAGTTATGTTAAGGAACAAGGAGAACCCTAAACAATAGATGTAATTACAAAGTGTTTCTTTCAAATCCCTCCTCTGAGCTTGATGCTTGTAACCTGAGCATAATTTCTGAAGCAAGTGTCACAGATAGATTATAGAAAGCCAAAGGAAAATAAATCCTATCTTTTTGGTATTTATATATTCATTAGATTCTTCACCCTGTTTTGCATAACTTGAAAGTGGTATTGAAATTATTAATACAGCACAGATGGCCTTCTCAAGTCAGTCTGGCCTCTTCATACTCCTTAGGCAGACTATGTTTGTTTCATCCCAGATGGGTCATTCTGTTCCTGTCTTCACCTGTCTCTGTTCATGCCCTCTAGGGTCCACACATGACCCTTTTCCCTTACAAAGTCATTTCTGCTGAGTCCAGCGTTCCCTTGGCTCAGATGAATGGTAGCATCTAATTACAGATTGCTTAGTATTCTTCACTATACTGAGCTTTGATATTAATTTACCTTCACAAGTAGATAGTGAGCTCCCTGAAGACAGAGAACCTGTCATATATATCCCTTGGCACAAAGCAGAGCTTCCATTCTCAGGAGAAACTCTATGACAGAGAACCTGCTCTGTGCTATTTCATTTTTATTGTTTAATTGACAAGATTCTGCAGAGCATAAACAATGCCCTTGAAACCCAGGCACCCTTGGGAGCTATATTAATTTACGGCACATGGACCCTATTTATTTACTGTTTTAATATACTGAGTTGGTCGTGCTATCAATCACACAATCTGACAGCATTTTAAAAATGCAACACTTCTTCTATATGTTTTAGCTTTGTTTCTCTTGTGACCTTGGGGAAGAAGTGGAGGGGGAAGCAGGGAGAAGAGCAGTTGTCATTCTCTGCTTAGAGAACCTGAAGAAGAAAATGCAAAACAAGAATTCTTTTTGTCATTTTTTTTTCTAAGAATGAAGAAGTATCCCTCCTCTCAGTGTAGACAGGCTCAGTTTTTTTTTTATTTTCCTGCCAGAATTACATGTAATGGAAAGGTGAGCACTTTGCTTACTGCAGCAAGTGTTGGGCTGAACCTGAATTATATCTGATTCTTTATATTTCCTGTGGGATGTGTGTGTGTGTGTGTGTGTGACATGACATAGATGAGTGGGAAGCTTGAGTACCAGTACCCTGGGACATTTTGAAGAAGTAGTCAAGATCTTATGTCCTGAAATGTCATGTTTTCTGACCACTGTAGTAAGGATGAAAGAATTAGTGGCAATAGCCTCAGAGTAACTGAAGAGAAGATAGATTAATCCAAGAGAATAACTATAATCTATATTAACAACTCTATTTGGTATAAAGAAATTCACATTAGTATGAATATACTAAAAATTTTAATGTGCGTAGTATCCATCATTTGAGACATATAAACAGAAACATAATAACAAAAATTTAAAGCTGGGTTCAGTCTAACATTAAAGAGATGCCAGAAACTCTAGCAAAAGGTTTACTCTATAGAGGAAATCTTTAGGCCTGACAAGACCTTGCTTTTGGCAGGGGTCTGAGTAAAAACCTGTGAGTTAGGTAAAAGGTTCATTAGGCAAGTAAGATCTCCATGTGAATAAAGGTAGAAAGATCTAAAGTCTAATATCCTTGCTAGTATTCTGAGAGTTAAATGCATCTGAACAAATGGGGATATTTGACAGATCTAGCGCTGACCTTTCTTACTTGGATGTGATATGCTTTGAAATAACTATCAAATCTAACTTTCACTTCTAGAGGCTCCTACACCTCAGCATATTATTGACCTCAGAAACTAGGTCACTTGGCTTTAATGGGAAGATCACGGGAATAGCCTCTTTTCTGTCGTGATAACAAAATACTTGAGGCAATTAATTATAAAGAGAAAATACTTGATTTGTGGGCCTTCTATTCCATCATCAAGTGGCCTGATTGCTTATAGCCTCTTGATTTTTATGCTGGTACCGTGGCTTGAACTCAGGGCCTTCCCCTCTCACTTAGCTTGCTTGCTCATTGCTGGTGCTCTATCACACGATTCACACTTTCAGAATGATGTTTTGTTGGATAACTGGAAATAGAATTTCACAATTTTTTCTGCTTGGCTGGCTTCAAACTGTGATCCTCCAGATATCAGCCTCCTCAGTAATTAAGCTAGGTATGCAGTGATATTTTCAGCCTCTTTTAAGGGTAGCATATCATATTACAAGTATGTGGTATAATAAACAACTCCCTATTTAATCCAGGAAGAAAAGAGGAAGAAGGAAGAAACGGGGGTCTCCATAATTGCTTTTGAGAGTACACCTCTAATGACCTGAGGGAGAAGCCCTCAACCTTCCCTTTCCGTTATCTCCCAATAGTCATCTTTGAGACCAAACCTTTAACACATGGATTCCCCAGAGGATTCTTTCTAAATTCAAACCATAGAAATGCTACACTGGTGTCCAACATCTATTTAGCCATGTAAGTCCTGTGTCTGGCCTAGAGTGAACTCTCAGTCTCCAGATTCCTCTGATAAGTCTATGGGCTTTCTTGACCATAATATACCTTCTTGTCTGAGAAAGAGCTGGCTTCAAACTCAGTGTATTTCTTTGGAATCCATCTAGAATGTAAATAACCTTCCCTTGGTAGGCAGCTTGTGTGGGGCACGGTGTTTGCCAGCACAGCTCATTTTCCTTGTACAGGACTGCAGAGGGAAGACAGGGCTGAGGTATGAGGTTCCTCAGAAATGTCTGTGTAACAAAGAAGCAGCTCTGTTTCTCAGGTGAATGACTTTGAGCTGATTGCTTTTATTTGTTCTCAAATATCTATCAGTACTTTGTAACTTATGAGCAAACAAACTGAACCAGAAAGTCATTTTTAAGTTAATTTTATATTTTGGCCCAGGATTAGAAAATAGCCTGTGTTCACACACCAGCTATATAGCCTGTAGCATAGAAACCGTGGTTGCTCTTCCACTACAGAGCAGGGGTATTCACTTAGAAGGAGATTAAGGAGAAAAAAGAAATAAAGAAAGGTCAGTTTCTGTTTGTAGTTAATTCTCAATGTCCCCTCTCAGAATCTCAATTGCTTCTTCTTCCTTATTTTTTTTTCCATGTGTACCATGGCCTGGAGACACATTGGAAACACTAACGTCCTACATTCTCATCAAGAACCGTGGATCACAGCACCATTTACTAACACTTTATTACAGTGTCCTGAGCTGCCCAGTCACCTCATTCTAAATTTAGGTTTAAATAAATAGAGCATTTGAGTCACAGTGCCACTAGAAAGTAGCTGAAATAAGGACAGATTGGTGTACTACTACTGTAGCGTGGTAATGTGAGGGGTAGCTTTGAGAGTTATTTTGTCTTTTCTTTCTTTAACTATACAAATATTCAATATAAAGACACTGATCTTTTCTTCCTGGGAGATGTTGAATAATTAAATATGTATCCAGATTTACTTTTATTCGAAAAGTCCCAAGAAGAAACAAGACTGTTGACCTCTTAGCCCCTTTAAGACCCTTGAGTAGTCCTGTTATATGTCTGGATTCATGATCCTATCAACAATTGTCCCAGGAACATGATGTCTGTCTTTCCCACACTCACTTACCACCTACTGTGAACCAGGACACACAGTGAAGTTACCATGAAATATTTACTGAAATGCCATGCACTTAGTTTTTCAAAACATTGTTCTTGAAGCTAAGTGTATAAAACTTAGTTTGAAACACTTAGTTTCACAACATTGCTTTTTGGATACATATATAGTACCAAGACAAAAGCCACTATAAAATAGAAACTTTAAAAAGATTGTCTTTCTTACCTCTATCTCCTGGTCACTCAGTTTTCCTTTTCAATATTCCATTGGAATATACAAATATACTGCATTCATTTATAAACACAGAATATATATATATATATATATATATATATATGCATACATGTTAGCAAAAATACTTAGGCTAGCAAAATATATACACTAGCAAAATACATATACTGTTTTCCACTTGAGTTCTGCACTTAATACTATATTCTGGAGAATTTTCCATCAACAACTAAGGAGCTAATATACTCTATAAAAGCTTCCTAGGATACATTCTGTAGATGTACATTTCCCCAAACATTTTACTATGATAAATTATATAGTAAGAATTTCTTTGTATATATGTCACCTTATAAAGGAATAAGTATAGCTAAAGGATAAATACCTAGAAATAGAATTGCTGTGTAAAAGCATTGACAAATTGCTCTCTACCAATTTTCTCTACAACCAACTTATAATGCATGTGGTGACTATTTCCTTGACATGCCCTGTGACAGCCAAGTGAAGAATGTGACATTATTAATGGCAAGCACTTACATGGTACTTAGTTTGTGCCAGGCACTGGTCTATGTGCTTTACATATATTATCTCAGATAAGCCTCACAGGAACCCAGTGAAGGAGGTGCTTTTATCATCTCTCTTTTACAGATGCAATAAAACAATTTGCCCTAGGTCATCCAGCTGATAAATAGCAGATGAATTGGAGTTCAAGCCATCCAGCTCCAAGAGTCAGTTCTTGTAACCATGATCCTAAACTGCTCTTCACGACACTATTCCTAAAATATTCTACATGACACATAATAAGAATTTCAAGGCATAAATGTCCATCTGCTGAATGAGGAGGTTCACATTAGTCTCCACCACAGGTATTTCCTTTACAGCAACCCAAATTCTTCTCCATCATTCACTGCAGAGTTTAAGCTCCAGGACCACAAGTATATCATCTAACCTCATACCAATCTTTTTTTTTTTTTTTTTTTTTTTTTTTTTTAATTTAATTTTATTTTATTTGAGAACATACTGTACAGAGGGGTTACAATTACATGGGCAGGATAATGCATACATTTCTTACCAAGCATTGCAGCCTCCTCCTTTGTTTACCCTTCACCTCCCTTCCCAGCCTCCCCCCTCCCTCCCACCCAATCATACCACCCCCCCCCCCCCCCCCCCCCGACATTGTAAAGCTGGTTTTGACATGACATTTTGTACTTCTCATTGTTGCAACAGGTCCACCTGAATCCTTAAACGACTTGTTTGTCCCCATCTCCTCCACATGTTATACTGACATCAAATATAGTGAAAGCGGGGGTTACACTGTGGGGGAGGGACATACAAAGCAACAAAGAGATAATATTATAAATGCGTTAGAAACACATGCGTGAAAGAAACAAAAACATTAAAATACATATTTGAGGTTTCGTTTTCCTAACATCACATTATTTGACTTTTTCCGCTTGACTCATACCTATACTAGATATTGCAAATAAGGGAAACCATGGGACCTATGTTTCTTTGGGCCTGGCTTACTTCACTTAATATAATTTTTTCCAAGCCTTTCCATTTCCTAACAAATGGGGAAATGTCATTCTTTCTGATGGAGGCATAGAATTCCATTGTGTATATATACCACATCTTCTTGATCCATTCATCTACTGAGGGGCATCTGGGTTGGTTCCATGTCTTAGCTATGGTAAATAATGCTGCAATAAACATAGTTGTGCTGGTAGCTTTAGTGTGGCCTTGTTTGTGATCATTTGGGTAAATGCCCAAAAGTGGGATTGCTGGGTCATTGGGGAGCTCTATGTGGAGTCTTTTGAGGAACCTCCATACTGCTTTCCAAAGTGGTTGAACAAGTTTACATTCCCACCAACAATGAAGTAAGGTTCCTTTCTGTCCACATCCCCTCCAGCATCTGTTGTTGTTAGAGTTCTTGATTTTTGCTGTTCTAACTGGAGTGAGGTGATATCTCAATGTTGTTTTGATTTGCATTTCTTTTATGGCTAGGGATGTTGAACATTTCTTCATGTGTCTATTGGCCATCCTTCTTTCTTCTTCAGAGAAGCTTCTCTTTAAGTCTTTCGCCCACTTACTTATTGGGCAGTTGTTTCTTTGAGGATTTGTTGTTGGGTGGTTTAATTTTTTGAGTTCCAAGTATATTTTAGATATGAGACCCTTGTCCGTTGTATGGCTAGTAAAGATCTTCTCCCAGTCCGTGGGCTTTCTATTGATCTTGCTAGCTATGTCATTTGCCCTGCAGAAGCTCTGCAACCTTATACAATCCCATTTGTCCAGCCTTTCTTTGATTTGTTGTGTTTCCGGGTCTTTATTCAGAAAATTTCGGCCTGTGCCAAGGAGACCCAGGGTTTCTCCTATTCCATCCTGTAATGTTTTCAGAGTGTCTGCTTTGAGTTCAAGGTCTTTGATCCAATTGGAGTTGATTCTGGTGCAGGGTGATATATAAGGATCTAGCTTTAGTTTTCTACATGTAGTTAACCAGTTTTGCCAGCACCATTTCCTGAAGAGGCTGTCTGTCTTCCATTCTATTGTTTTAGCTCCCTTATCGAAGATTAGATGGCTATAGGTCTGTAGGTTCATTTCTGGGTTTTCAATTCTATTCCATTGGTCCTGAGGTCTGTTCTTATGCCAATACCAAGCTGTTTTGATTACTATGGCTTTATAGTAGAGTTTGAAATTTGGTACTGATATTCCTCCAGCAGTGTTCTTTCCGTTGAGGAGCGTTTTTGCTATTCGGGGTCTTTTATTGTTCCATATGAATTTTTGGATTGCCTCTTCTATTTCCTTGAAGAATGAGGGTGGAATTTTGATAGGTATTGCGTTGAATTTGTAGATAGCCTTGGGGAGTATTGCCATTTTCACGATGTTAATCTTTCCAATCCAGGAGCATGGGAGGTTTTGCCATTTTTTAAGTTCTGTGTTGATTTCCTTTTTCAAGATTTTAAAGTTTTCATCATAGAGGTCCTTCACTTCTTTAGTTAAGTTAATTCCTAGGTATTTTATTTTTTGTGGGGCTATTACAAATGGAGTTGCTTTCCTAATTTCAGCCACACTTTTCTCATTGTTGGCATACAGAAAAGCCATTGATTTTTGGGGGTTAATTTTATAACCTGCTACTTTGCCAAAGTTTTGAATCAGCTTGAGTAATTTGGGAGTGGAGTCTATGGGATTCTTTAAATACAAGATCATGTCATCTGCAAAGAGGGAGAGTTTTATTTCTTCTTTCCCTATTTGGATCCCCTTTATGTCTGCATCTTGTCTTATTGCTGTAGCTAGGCATTCTAATACTAGATTGAAGAGAAGTGGAGAGAGTGGGCATCCTTGTCTTGTTCCTGAGTTAAGAGGAAATGGCTTTAGTTTTTCACCATTGAGTATAATGCTGGCTGTAGGTTTGTCATATACAGCCTTTATTGTATTGAGGAATGTTCCATGGATTCCTAATTTTTCCAAAACCTTCATCATAAAGGGGTGTTGGATCTTGTCGAATGCTTTTTCTGCGTCTATTGAGATAACCATGTGGTTCTTATTCTTGCTCCTGTTGATGTGATGAATAATATTAATTGATTTGCGTATATTGAACCAGCTTTGCATCCCTGAAATGAATCCTGTTTGATCGTGGTGTATGATTTTTTGGATGAATTGTTGAAGTCGGTTGGCCAAAATTTTGTTGAGAAGTTTTGCATCAATGTTCATCAAAGAAATGGGTCTATAGTTCTCTTTCTTTGATGAGTCCCTGCCAGGTTTTGGGATGAGGGTTATGATGGCTTCATAGAATGTGTTCGGTAGTGAGCTTTCTCTTTCAATTTCATTGAAGAGTTGGAGGAGAATTGGTGTGAGCTCTGCTTTGAAGGCCTTGTAAAATTCCGCTGTAAAACCATCTGGTCCTGGACTTTTCTTAGCTGGGAGGTCTCTTATTGCTGTTTCTATTTCAATGCTTGATATGGGCCTGTTAAGATAGTTTACCTCATCTTGGTTTAGTTTTGGCATGTCAATATTTGCTAGGAAGAGGTCCATTTCTGTCAAGTTCTCAAACTTATTAGCATAAAGTTTTGAGAAGTATTCCCTTATAATGTTCTGAATCTTGCTTGTTTCCGTGGTGATGTTTCCATTCTCATCTCTGAGTTTATTAATTTGGGTGTGTTCTCTTCTTTTTCTGATAAGATTTGCTAAGGGTCTGTCAATTTTGTTGAGTTTTTCGAAGAACCAACTCTTTGTTTTGTTGATTCTTTCTATAGTTTTTTTGGATTCTAATTCATTTAATTCTGATTTAATTTTGATTATTTCTTTCCGTCTACTGGATTGGGGTTTATCTTGCTGCTCTTTTTCAAGGAGGTTTAGATGTGTCATTAAATTGTTAGTTTCAGATCTTTCCAATTTGTTGATGTAGGAGCTCAGAGCTATAAACTTGCCTCTGAGTACTGCCTTTGCTGTGTCCCAGAGGAGCTGGTATTTTGTGTGTTCATTTTTGTTGAATAGCATGAACATTTGAATTTCCTTTCTAATCTCTTCCATGACCCACTCATGATTCAGCAGTGTGTTGTTCAGCCTCCATGTGATACCGGACTTTCTTTGGTGGCTTTTGGTGTTGAGTTCTAACTTTATTCCCTTGTGGTCAGAGAGAATGCAAGGTATAACTTCAATGTTTCTGAATTTAGACAAGTTTGCTTTGTGGCCTAAAATGTGGTCTATTTTAGAAAACGTTCCATGTGCTGCTGAGAAAAACGTGTATTCTGATGCTGCTGGGTGAAATGTTCGGTAAATGTCTGTTAAGTCTAGTTGATCTATGCAGCTGTTTAGATCTGCGGTTTCTCTGTTGAGTTTTTGCCGAGTTGATCTATCTAGTGGGGAGAGTGGTGTGTTAAAATCCCCAACGATTAATGTCTTTGGATCTATATGGGATTTGAGGGAAAGTAGTGTTTCTTTGATAAATTTGGGTGCTCCATTGTTTGGCGAATAGATATTTAGAATTGTAATATCCTCCTGAAGGAGAGATCCTTTAATTAGTATGTAGCGACCTTCTTTATCTCTTTTCACGAATTTTAATTTGAAGTCTATTTTATCTGATATTAGGATTGCAACTCCCGCCTGTTTATGCGGTCCGTTTGCTTGGTAGATTTTGTTCCAGCCTTTAACATTGAAAATGTGTTTGTTTTTACGGGCAAGATGTGACTCCTGCAGGCAGCAGATAGAAGGGTCTTGTTTTTTAATCCAACTAGACAGTCTATGTCGCTTAATTGGAGAGTTCAGTCCGTTAACATTAAGAGATAGGACTGAGAGGTATTTGGGAGTTCCTGCCATGTTATCTACCTTCTTGGGGGCTCCGAAAACTGGGTTCTTCCTATGGTTCTTGGATTCTCAGTTTGGGTGCAGTTTCTTGGCCTTTATTGCGGTCTTGTTGGTTTTCTATGTGTAGGACATCTTTAAGAATCTTTTGTAGGGCTGGTTTGGTGGAGATGTATTGTTTCAATTTTTCTTTGCTATGGAAGGTTTTTATTTGGCCTTCAGTTATGAAGGAGAGTTTAGCTGGGTACAGTATTCTTGGTTGATAGTTGTTTGTTTTTAGGGCATGGCATACATCATTCCAGGCTCTTCTTGCTTTGATTGTCTCTGCTGAGAAATCTGAGGTGATTCTAATTGGTTTCCCTTTATAAGTGATTACCCTTTTCTCTCTGACAGCTTTAAGGATCTTTTCCTTGTTCTGAGTTGATCCTGTGTGGATTATAATGTGACGGTGGGATGTCCTATTCTGGTCTGGTCTATTTGGGGTTCTAAAGGCTTCTTGTATCTGGACAGGCCTATCTTTTTGCATGTTTGGGAAGTTCTCTGCTAGGATCCTGTTAAACAGATTTCCTAGACCATTAACTTCTGTTTCTAGGTGCTCCTCTACACCCATTATCCTTAGATTAGGCCTTCTGATGGTGTCTTCCAGGTGTTGGATAGATCTATCATATTTCTTGGACTTGTCTTGGATGGTTGTATGTTCTTTCTCTATAATATCTAGGCTGTCTTCAATCCCTGAGATTCGATCTTCTGCATGTTCTAACCTGCTGTCAAGACTCTCTACTTTGTTTTTTATCTCTTTTCCTTCTAGTTGGTCAGCTTTGATGGCTTCAAGTTCTTTGTTGAAGCTCTGTTTTAGGTCTTGTATGAATTTCTTTACTTCCTTAATTTGGTGTTCAGTGTTTGTCCTCAAATCACTTAGTTGATTGGTTATGGTTTCTTTGGGCTCCCATTCCTTCTGTTGGGTTCCATTCAGCATTCCCTTTGTGGTCTCCCTGACTTCCTTCATCTCTTTGTTAATGGATTCCATGAATGCCTTTAGTGATCTTTGTGTGTTCTCTACCTGGTCTCTCAATTCCTGTATTACTCTTTGATTAGCTTCCTCCCGTTCGCGGGATTCCTGCAGATCTCTTTGAGTGTTCTCAGCCTGCTCACGCCATTCCTCCCTTTCTCTTTGAGTATTCTCAAGTTGTTCACGCAAATCCTGTATCAGTTTTTGAGTAGCTTCCTCACGCTTATGATATTCCTGTATAAACTTCTGGGATGCCTCCTCTCTCTCCCTATCACGCTCATACAGAGTCCTTTGTACGTTGTCAAACTTTTCATTTATCATGTTTGCCAGCAGTGTTTGTAGAGCTGTTTGGGAACTCTCCTCTGGATTATTCATTATCTGTTCTAACCCCTGATTATCAGGATTGGGAATTGAGATACCCGAATTTGCCATTTTTCTTGTGTTTTTCCGGCTTACTCTGCCCATTTGAGATGAAGATAGCACCAGTTTTGTGCTAGAACACTATCTTAAGGCAACCATCAACCAAAGTTTGCATTTGTACAGTCAATAGTCTACAGATACAATCTAGTTCAACAGATACATCTATTCGACATCAAACAACTATATGTTAAAGGACTTGGAACCGCAGAGAAGAATTTGGAAAACCAGAAATTATTAGGGTTAGGGAGAGATGTGGGTAAAAAATAGGAATAGATTGGTGTTGGAAGGCACAGGGAGAGTTAACTATGTCCTAATCACAATGCAGGAAATAGGTTGGGTAGGATGTAAGTAGAGAGAGAGAGAAAAGGGAAGAAAGGGAAAGGGGAATGAAAAGAGACCAGAAAAAAAATAGAGACGTAAAAATTAATGTTATTTTAGAGATTAAAAGACCATCTATTTATAGAGGGATATGAATATGTTGAGAGAAAGGGAGGGACATAGAGGAGATGAGAAAAACTTTTAAAAAATGCTTAAAATATTATATAGGTATAAAGAGGTAGTACTGTTATTAATGAATTTAAGTCTCAGAGGTTTTGAATTGAGTAATAAGTTTGTGGATTAAGTGTGTACACAATGGGGGATAGGGTCTACTGGTTAACTACGGGTTTATCTGAGGATGTGCAGGACAAGAGTTAAGTCACATAAAGGTGAACAAAGAGGAAAAGTTGGAAAGGATAGGAAAGTGAGAAGAAAAGATCAGAAGTTCAGTAGAGCTAGAAAAAAAACAAAAACAAAAAGATAATTAAGAATGAATGAAAAAGAGAAAGAAGACAAGAAAAGAAAAGAAAACACACATTCACGTATTCCTAAAATAAAAATTATAAGAGGAGAAAAAAAAATTAATGGAAAACAATTATTTTTTCAGAAGAGGCAAAAATTAAAGATTAATAAAAGTTTTAGAAAAGCAAAAAAAAAATTTTTTATATATATATAAGGTAACAAAAAACGAAAAAAAAAACAAAACAAGAAAAAGAAAAAAAGAAAAGAAGAAGAAGAAGAAAAAAAAAGTTCTTTGATTTTTTTTTTTTTTTTTGGGAGGGGTGGGAAGAGTCCTGTATCTCCCTTTTGTCTGTAACCAGAGTCTGGTTGGAGTCTCTGGTCAGCTTGAGGTCCTGTGGCTTGATTGGTTTCTTAAGTCAGTTTGTTGGAACAGGCAGAAAAATGCTCTGCTTTACCCAAGATTTTGAGATCCCCCTCCCAGGTTAGTTTACTGGGAGGGTGATCTGCTTTGAGAATCACAAAAGAGGGGGATGCAGTGATGAGGCTAGGTTCTGGGTAGAGTTGAGGTCTTTCAAGGAACAGTAGCTTTTCCCTGGGGCTATTTTGTGAAAAAAAAAACTCACAGCACCCAGCCTGGAGCCATTCTCAGGGTTTCTGTTTTTCAATTGATTGTGGTGGCTGCTAGAGGGAGGGGCAGCCTCTGGCTCTGGCCACCCAGCGAGGAGAGCCACTCCAATGGCTGGTGCCTGAGCTGGGCGACCCCTCCCTGGATGGAACTGAGTCTGTGAGGTCACCTCGCCGCCAAGTTCCCGTGAACTGCCAAATGACTAGCTCTATTCCAAGGCCTGAGCTGGAGCTAGCCGCTCCTCCGAGCTTTGTCGGTATCCAAGATGGAGATCACCGGTGCTGGGGGGGGGAGGGGTGGCCTTCCCTCCTCTGCTCCCAGAGAAGGAGTGAGGAAGCGGGGCTTCTACTCACGGGGAGTCTTGGATCCCGGGTCGTCTCTGGTCTGCAAAGTGCAGGATGAAGTTGTCCGCTCCTTGTCGGTTCTTGCTGGTGTTGAGTAGAATCCGCTCGTCCGCTGCGTCTGGCTCCTTTGTCCGGGACTGCGTCTCAGGTATGCCTCCGCGGCGGTGGTCGCCGCTGCGACCCTGCCGCCGCAGCGGCAGCTGCTCAGATGTGTCTGCTTGGCTTCCCCTCTCTTGACTAACTCTCTGTCCTGTGATGGCACACTTGGTGTGATTCTCTGGCTTGGGACTGTTCACTGGAACTCTGAAACTGTTTTCTATGCAAGAGCTTGTTCAGATTCCAGCTTCTCCTCCGCCATCTTCCCGGAACTCCCCCTCATACCAATCTTATCAATGTTCATGTAGGAGAATATCAATGTTCATGTAGATCAACTTGTCCTTGCTTTGTCCACTCAGTTACTCAACCACTTCTTTCACTGATGGCCCTAAATTCCACCCTACTTCAGTGTTCTTTCCCTGATATCTTAACTGAGGTTGAGGTCTTGTCATCATGAATAATTGCATCCATCTCCTTGATAATGACCTCTTTGGATTTCCTAGCCTCAGTGCAATAGTTCCCATTTTACAGACTCGCTCTCTTTCATACTTCAACTCTGTGTTAGGCCTCACTGATCAATATTCTATTGATCTCAGTATTTTCCCATGGCCCCTCCCAACCCCATGCTGGTTTTGTCACTTGATGCTTGCACAGATATGCTTCACATTTCATTCTTGTAATTATTTTCGCTATATAAGAGTACTTCTTGCTAGTTTGACCCTTTTCAATGTACTGGTAAAAATACAAGTTACTATTAAAATGTAAGTGAAAATTAGTTGTTTAAACTGCCTCAAGATCTTCTCCTTTCATTTGGGAAAACAAAAAGCATTTTAAATGGTTAATGTGGCACTACAAAGACTTTTTTACTTCATTTAAACTATGTTTCTGCTTTCTCACCATAATTAAGATATGCTTGTCTTGTCTTTGGTTCCTTCAATATTTCAGATACACTTCTAACCTGAAGTCGTCATTTTTTATGGTATTGCAGGTAGAAACCAGAGCATACCAGGCAAGTTCTCTACAACTAACCAATATCTACTAATCTGCTTTGATTTCCTTGTATTTATCTTATGCATTTTTGAGAATATTCTTTTTTCAGATATCATAGAGTATGGACTTTCACTACATTCTGAATTCAGTGTCGCAAGTAGAATTTCAGTCCTCAAAGTCAATTGTACAAGTACTTTCTCTGTTGCTTTTGGGGTATGATGACTCAGTGTCAATTGGTGATAAAAGTTGAATTATTTATGGTTACAGCTTGATGTCAGATTAGGAGTCTTACACTCTCTTTTTCATGATCTCCTTATAAGTCATACAAATAGATGGGTTTTAGAGATGGAAGGCATAGTGCATGGGAATATAAATGTCTTTGTCTACGTGGAGTAGGCTCTATAGACAGTCTATAGAATCTACTGTCTTTGAAAATGTATTTCCTATTTCATTGTTTGCAGCTTTGTTTGTAATAACAGACAACTGGAAATAGCTTCAATATTTTCAAATAAAAGAGTGTGATGGGCATATTTTTATGGCAAAAAGCTATACAGCTTAAAAAATAAACATAAGAAATACCTAGAAATTGATCCCTAGCATGAAAAAAAGAACAAAAAAGTCAACAATTGAACAAAAATGTCTGAAAATGCTGTGCAAAGATTGTTCAACTAAGGTAAATATATAAATTATAAATGAGAAACTGCATAGAACTTTATATACAGTAGTCTACAAATTGGTGAAAACTTGAGCTCTAGTTAATGTTAAATAAATAGATAAAAGCCATTTTGTTGTTCGGCGTGTAACTGCCAGAGCTCTGGGGAAAAGGAGGCTTAAGAAGACACTGAGTCTTTATTGTATTGTTTCTAGAGTTTTATTATAAATCTATACACACTATTTTTTGTTCAAACTTTGTTATGCTGAAATATTGAACTAATTCACCTAGCAGAAACCAAGACATTGTTCTTCAGTAGACAGTTCATTGCTGTTCAACTTATATTAGGTTCTGGGAAGGCATGAAAGTAGAAATCATCCCTAAACTAAGAATTAGTAAATTATGAGATGGGAAATTAGCCTTACAGAGACAAGAGTCCAAACTTTGTGTAGTTTAGGCAATAACCATAAGGTTGATGGTAGATATTATGTGATATGAGATGGGGACATGAGTTATCAGGAGATATCAAGTGAAGACATAACCCAAATTTGGTGTTGGAAGATATGTAAGAATTAGAGGAAAGAAATGGAGCACACAATCCAAGTGTGGGTGACATGTAAGAAGAAGATTTAATGACACAAGTTAGAAAGGAGTAAGGCAAAAATGTTTCAGGGAGATGAACTGGCACCATGAAGATTGATAGAAATGGGTGAGTCTGGGGAGGAGGATGAAAAGTGTGAAAATCAACACAGAAAGCTAAGGCACTATATTTCTACCTGAAATAAAAGGATAAAACTTTTATAGACAGAAAAAGTTACTGTAGAAACCAAAGCACAAATATAGATCCAGATAAAATACTTTTGAAAAAAAGCTTTGATTTTTCTTACTTTGGGTACACATTGATATAACATATATTGAAATTAGATCATGCCTTTGAAATTAAGAGCTGAAGTATAAGAAGCAATCTTATATAGGTCTGTCAGTATGATTATTGACCAATAAAGACACAAATGACAGTAAATATATTAATACAGTTGAATGTAGACATAACTCATTATAAAAAGTGCATACAAGCAAAATAAAAGCTAAACATGTTAATAATTTAGGTGGAAAAATCTAGATATAAAAGGAAATGTTGAGAAACTTGGCAGGCAGAATAAGGAAAACATAAACAGAAAGATACTGATTGTCTTTGAGAAGAGGAGAATAGAGTAGGATCCAAAGTCTGAGCTCAAAAGGGCAGAACAGAAGCATAAAATGTAGACTGAGTAGGTTGCCCCAAACTCATACGGAATATATGGATATCTGCTGTTACCCAAACAGTATATCTTAATAAAGTAGGAAGCATATAAATAGCAATCTCATGGTAAATACATGAGACAAACTTGAATGTGAAATGACTTGTCTTATCACTTAGCACCTAGCCCTATCAGAGCCAGTAAAAGTAGCAATACCTAAAAGCAATACCTATTCTTTTTCTCTTTTTGTTCTGCCTTATCACTGATACCATTCTGAGTCCCAATCAAAAGTCTTTTCTATAGTCCTCTGGGATTTTGCTTCAACATAAAACTCCACACTACACATGGCTCCTCCCTAATCATCTTCTACCTCACTTTTGTTTGGGTTTTTCTTATAATTCATTTTTATAAAGAAGAACCTTTTGTTACATCACATATAGCTTTCATCGTTAAGCTGTTAAGTTTTAAGCTACCCGATCTGATTTCTGATAGTTTCTGCTATATTCTTCTATAGCAGAATAAATAACGACTATCAAAATGTCCACTCCTTAATTCCTTGAATCTGTAAACTTATTATGTTAAATAGCAAAAGTACCGTACAAATGTGATTAGGGTTATGGCCCTTTTAGTTATCCTATTTTATCCATTTGAATTGAATCTAATTACAGGAGCCTTTGGAAGAGGAAACCTTTCCTAGCTGGAGTCCCTTAGAGAAATGTAGTGGGAGGCCTCTACCTGCCATTACTGATTTGAAGATGATTTGGTAACTAGACTGTAAAAGAAAGAGAGTAGTCATAAGGTACTACAAACCCTCAGCTGACCATCATCGAGAAAACAGCATTTTCAGTCCATCAACTTGTAATGAATTCTGCCACCAACCTGATTGAACAAGGAAGCAAATTTCTCTGGGAGCCTAACAAGGGATCAAAATATACCAGTTTGGCATGTGGGTTATTTTGAGTTGTGGGAAAGTTTTGAAAGGAGGCTTCTGGGAACATTATCTGACTAAAAGTGAGAGATTCTGAGAAATGAGAATTGCCATCAATCCTCTCTTGTGGCTAAGTTTTATTCTCTTGGAGAGCGTGGAAAGGTCGTGCCAAGATGGGCCATCACAACAAATCTTCCTCCAAGTGTTTGCTCCATATATTTACCTTTCCACAGTTTGCTGCCTTAGATGTCTAAAACCTTACCTTTGTCTTGTCACTCCTCTGAGAATGTATTGTTCTGGGAGGTGCTGTACACCAGGCCCAAGTCTAACTTTCCCTTTCTGGTGATCATCACCAAGTTCCTCCTATATGTATGTAGCATATCTATTGTGTTCTGCATGTATTGATTAGCTTGTTTTTCTCCTACTAATCTATCTTTCATCAATCAAATTCCCAGGATTTCTGACCTACAGAAACTGTGCATTTACAATTTTATGTGGGATGAAACTATTGAGATTTTTCTTCTGGAGTAGTACTAAGTTTAGATTCAGGACTTTGTGTTGGATAGATGGGCCCTTACCACTTCAGCCATACCTCCAACCCTTTTTTGCTTCAGTTATTTTTCTAATAGGGTCTCATTTTTTGCATAGCCTATCCTATACCACAGTCCTCCTATTTATACTTCCTAAATAGCTGTGTTGGAAGGTATGTACTAACATATTCAGATTTTATTAGTTGAGATGGTTTTATTAGTTGAGGTGGAGATGGGAATCTCAGCAACTTTTTCTCAGACTATTCTTGACATGTGATCTCAGTTTCTAGCTAGGCTCATAAGCCTAAGACAGTGCTTGACTTAAGCTACTAATGATGTGGTAACAAAAGAAAATGAATATATCTTCTTTGTGTTGTTAAGAAAATACAAACTATTCTCTGGGATTAACTTTGCTCTTGTTATTTTCATTTCTACTCAGAATGTAGCTGATAGGCACAGTTCTTTATTTCATAAAGTAACTCCTTCAGTTGCTTCTGGGTAACTCTGATGCTTACCCATGTGTACTATACAGCAATAAATTCATCTTAAAATCTAATACTTAGAATATTGAAGTGCCTAGTATTTATTGCCTCAAAACAGAAATAAACACTATAATATTGAATACTTAGAAATCAAAAGCCATAAAGAAGCTGCATGGAATATCACCAAGAGATTACTTGGAGAAAAATTCATTAATTAATAAATCTGTAAGATTAAACAAAAGAGCAACATAGTAAAGAACTAAAGGTCTTCAGATAAGTAAATGAAAAATACAGGAACAAAAAACAGGTAAAATGTAAATTATGAAATTAATTTCAAGAAAATATTACTAAGTAAAACAATGAAAGAAGGTCACATCTTATCAAACATTAGTCATATTTATTCCAATATTATCATGAGTCATAGGGCAGGAGAAATTTATATGTATATAGTTTTCATCAATGTTTAGTCCTCAAAATTAAGCAGACTGTTCTGATAGAAATGTATGGTAATGTCCAGTAACTCACCTTTAAGAACATGTATTTGTTTTAAAGTTCAGCTACCCCAAAAGATATGAGCTATAAAAGTCAATGCCTAGTGAATTAGTCAGGTCACTTTGGTGTACAATGATGAGAAAAATGGGGCACAATAGTTCAATCATGTGGTTTTGGGAGTTCTTCTTATGCAAATACTTCAGCTCATCTTGTCCTTTACTCTTTGTTTAGTGCTACAACCATAAACAACTCTTCTCAAGCCTTGAAAAAATGTGCACAGGTATAATTTCACCATAACATAATTTAGCAGGCTATACAAACTTGTAGCATATGCCTGTTTTTTTTTTTTTTTGTCGGTCATGGGGCTTGAACTCTGGGCCTAGGCGCTGTCCCTCAGCTCTTCAGCTCAAGGCGAGCGCTCTACCACTTGAGCTACAGCGCCACTTCCGGTTTTCTGGTGGTTTATTGGAGATAGGAGTCTCACGGTCTCTCCTGCCCGGGCTGGCTTTGAACCGCGATCCTCAGATCTCAGCCTCCTGAGTAGCTAGGACTACAGGCGTGAGCCACCAGCGCCCGGCTTTGCTTGGGTTTTTTAAAATGTTTCTTATATTATGTAAAACTTAATGTCCACAGAAACTCACTTTGCATTTGTGCCTTTGAACCACCAGAAGTGAGTGTGTGTCTGTGTGTGTGTGTGTATGGAGGGGAGAGTATCTTTCACCTAAGAGGAAGAAGATCTAAAGACATTTTCTTCTCCTCTCAGTCCAGGTTTCTGTACCATTTATGTACAGTGAATCCATGTCATATTAAGCTCCTGAATCATCTTTTATTCCTTCTATATGTAAGTAACATGCTCTTCACTTCTATCTGGAGTACTTTCCAAGAATGCATGCTACCTCATGAGACAAAAAGAAAAGACGTTCTGAAAGGCAAAGAAGAGATTTGCATTTTGCTATTGATTTTTCTATGTTTATTAAAAAGTTACAGAAGTATAAAGATCTAGGGAGCAAAAATTATACCATGTAGAGTTTCATGCTCTTTGGCAGTTGGAAGAGGAGGTTATAGGGCAGGAAATAAAAATATTCTTCACTTTCCCCCCCTATTTTTCTTTTCCCTCCTTTGTGATTAAGTAATGGCACTAATTTGAAAACGTCTTTTCACACCTAGGGACCTTTTCCCTTGAGAAAATTCACCCCTGTATTTTTTAATAATGACTATGTGCAATGCTGCCAAGGTATATGTGTTAGACTGATGTTTTAATGGCTACATATTTTTAATGAATGATTTTGAATGAAAGGTTAAAAAGCTCATTTTAGAAAAGTCAGAGATGCAATGACAGAATTTTTGCATGAAGACCCTTTGGCATTCTTTCAAAAAATTTAAAACTTATTCAGCAAGAGAAAAGACTGTGTTAATACTCTCTGTGCTCTCAGAAAAATTAACACTTTGGCAGATGTCAGTGATGCAGTTTTTATTAAGTGATGACCTTGCTTCAGATTTAAGGTTTGGAGTAATTTTTCTAAATGAACAGCCATAAAACGTTTATGAACTGAAATGATTTATTATAGGAAGTTTCTAAATTACCTCATTTGAGGAAATAGAGACAAAAGTAGAAATCAAAAGCAAGGGATGCAATAGATGAACACCTGTAGATGGTACTGATATTTGTTGTGTTTCTTTCAACCTTCAGATTGTAATCTGTATAGCATGACATAAACTGATATTTTTTTAAAAAAAGTTTTAGCAGGATTTATCTTAATGTTACAGATGTAGAGAGAAATAGAAGGAAAAGAGGGACATTCTCTGCTCCTGAAGCAGAAAATGGGAGTTGATGACTCAAAATTTTAGCTCCAATCTGTGTAGTGTTAATACTTTCTGAGTTGGGAGAATATAACTCAGATGATAGTTTTGGGTGGATAAGATAGGTAAGGCCTACCCAAGACACAGACAACAGGTAACCATCAGGACATCTCTTTACCAGATATGTCTTTCATTCTTTCTGTGTGTCTAATTCACTTGAGAAGCTTTGCAGCTTCTTAACATCTCAAAGTTGATTTTATGCTGTGTGGTGACCATAACACTGGTGATCTAAACCAATTTTTCCTAAAAAACTCTTCATTGTCTGTCTTGGAAACATCACTAGGAATGAACAGAGATGCAGACCTGAAATGACTTTATTCAGCCTGGAAAAAGTAATTTGCTCAGAAACAGAAGCCTTCCATGAGCTGAAGTTGGTTTGGATTTGTACAAATTTATAATGTCAGTATTAAGATAGGAGACTCAGAATATGGGGAAAGAAAAGTAAGGACATTCTGGAAAAAAATTCAGAGAGTCAGAGTCAGCAAACCGCCAGTCAGTGTTTTACTCAGTCTTGAATACTTTTTAGCTAACTGCTCACTGCTTCATTCTTCCTGTTCTTGAATGTGAAGAGACAGTATAATCATTTGGTCTAAAATTTCAAGTCTGCTTTGGAAAAGTGAATAGTGTAAGAGTGAGAATTAGATTTTATGCTCATCTTTACCCTTTTTATTTCTTCCTGTGAGTCAAGGGAATTATATATGAGCACTACTTAATTGTCTTGAGGTTAGA
Source organism: Dipodomys spectabilis (assembly GCF_019054845.1). Lineage (NCBI taxonomy): Eukaryota > Metazoa > Chordata > Mammalia > Rodentia > Heteromyidae > Dipodomys > Dipodomys spectabilis. Next base: position 18,807,642 of record NW_024870817.1, on the reverse strand, counting down.
AATATCTATTATTGAGCACCAAAAGGTACAGAAGTGCAGCCTATTTCAGAATTCACGCTCTGCTAATTTCCTCTGGGTCAGGGGAGAGAAAAGGCAATGTCATGAATTTAAATTCTCAAACCACAAGAGAAAATAATGTCCAAGAAGTAAATTGTTCTAGAAAAGTAATCGGATCGCCATCTAGCCAGGCCCCATTAGAGATTTTTTTCCTCTATTGCAAAAGATTCAGAAAAGAAACACGTGGCACATATCTTTGAATAGAGGTGAGATATTTTCTGGAGTGCATTATATGCAAGTATTTGGATACAAGTATGACATATTCTTCAGAAAAGAAGGTTCTAGTCAGACTTTCTAAATTCTCTTCTATCTGTAATGTCTACTTTCTTTTCTTGGTGTTTTATATTTGCAAATTAAAATTATAAACAGATTAGCAGTTAGTCTGATTATTTGGGGTAGCTAGATGAAAAAGCTTAGATCTTAGTAAAATATGATTTACTCCAATGACCTTATCCAGTGGTTTGCAATCAACCAGTTGACTAAGATGTTGGCAAATCTCTATTCACAGCATTACTACAACACTTGGAACCAATGCTTTAAGTATGAGTCCCAGGAGACTTTATCTGTTCAAGGTTCTAATGAGTTTAGTTTCACACATGTTACATGCTTACAAGTCCTTTACTGACTCAAATCTTCTCATAGAAATAAATAGAAGACTACAAGATTGTTAGGAAATTAGGTGACGTTTGGGAAGCTGCTTTAAGTACTGCCTTTATAATATAGTAACAGGAATGTTTCAGTAGTTAGGGAGAATTAATAGTTACATTTCTTCTTCACTGTCACTGGGATTGGAGTTAAAATAGCCACCAGATTAATGTGGTCTCTATAATTATAAAGAACAAGTTCTTGGTAACATCTATTTGGTGACTTTGTCTAATATTTCTCAGAAAAATCCTTGAGTCTTCACTTGCGGAACTGTGGTGAGACAGCAAGTCTGTCTGAGAGACCCCCATCCCAGGCAGGTTCTGGTTTGTAATGCTGCCAACCAGAATGGCCCTGAGCCCAGGCTGAGTGGCCAAACTGCCCAACTTGGCTATGGAGACCTGTACAATGCACAATGCAGCAAAGCCTGGCTTGCTAGGCATTTGGGGTCATGGAAATTTAATTTCTGCTTTCAAGAATATCCTTGAAGCAAACAGTGAGCAGCAGTGCATAAGAGATCTTTGTATTCCTCTCCCCATTCTATGTTACTCATATTTAAGTAAGAATTTACAAGTTTACAGTCAAGTAGAACGTTCTGTAGGGAGGAAAAGTCATTATGGAAAAATATAGTTCAAATTGAGATCAAGGAATCAAGTGATAGGATGAGTTGTTATATGAGAAATTTTCTCATTGCCAATGCTGGGTGTGTAATTCGCTCATTCATACCTCCTCAAGAGGAATTCTTCTAAAGATCAAGTTTGGCACTATGTACACATCAGAAATGAAGATGTAGTAATAATTTTAGCCTCATTATAAGACAAAACACATCTAATGTCTTTGTCTGAAATATCACAGAAAATAAACCTATGCATCTCTATAAGTGCAAGAATAAAAACAATATAAAAATACTAAAATAGGACAGAAAAATGCCATCTTAAAAAATACTGTCTTACTACAATCAGACAAACTTCTGTTATGTATTAGGTGCTTTCTATTTTGAGCTCTGGAATTTTTTTTAAGAAAGCAGTGCTTTATGGTTGTTAAAATATAGTTTTAGGTGAGATTTAATTAATTAAATATTTTAGGTGGCATTTTGTGTGTTTGCTTTGATAGTAGTGAAGTTTAAACTCAGGAACTCATATTTATGACTCTAGCCATTTTGGCTCTGATTATTTGGGGGATAGGGTCTTGAGAATTTGCCCAGGCCAACCTGGATCATGGTCCTTCTATTCATGCTTGGGGCTCTAGGTCGGGCGACATGACTCTAGGTCATGACTCTCAGAATTTTCTGTTGAGATGGGGTCGTGTGATTTATTTCCCCCCAGATTGGAGTTCAATGGAAACAATTATGTTAAGTGAAGTAAGTCAGGATCATTGAGAAAAAGGGTACATGTTTTCTCTTTTATGCGGAAGCTAGATTTAGCATATAAACTTGCAAGGTGGTATCCAAATATATACAAATCTATTAACTGAATTATAGTAGATTCAAAGGAGAATTCTAACAGTGTAATTCCTTAGAAAGGTAAAGCTTTGACTAGTTTAACATAATAAACATCAGGAAGCTAGTACTTGAAAGGGGTGGGATGGGGTCAAGGGGAAAAGGGTAATCAAATGAAAAGGAGAAGAGTGGGGAGGATGCGGGCAAGAATTCAATGTGTACCTTACAAAATTAAAAATAAACGAAGAAAGGGGTAGATGAGGGAGGGATGAATGAGAATGTTGAAAGGGGTGACACTGATCAAGATGCATTGTATTCATAAACTGCTTTGTTAAGTGGGAACTCCTTTATACAACTACTTAAAGGTAATTAAAAACGATTTTTAAAAAATTCTCATAATCTTAAAAAAGATTGCCATTGTCTTAGCCACTGGAGTACCTAGGATTATAGGTGTGAGCCTCCTCATTAGACTTGGACACTAAAATTATGTTCAATCTTGAATTTTATTATTTACTGTCTTGATAACCAATATTTTCTTTGTCACTGGGAGCTACAAATAACAAAAAGTATACTAGCCTCTTTATATTCTGTATAGAAATGCCTTTCTTAGAGCCATATAACAGGCCCATACAAGAAAAACATACTTAAATTCATAGAGAAACCAAAAATCAACAGCTGTGTCCCTAGTAGAAACTCATTTTTATGGATTATTACTTTATTAAGCTCAGACTAAATAAATGTGTTGGCTACACCACATCCTTGTATTAACTAAACTGACCATCAGCACCACTGTAATCCTCAACAATAGCTTCTTATTCAGTATAAGATGATAAGAATTGGCCTGAATATTCATACACTTTTCTGATATATATATATATACATATATATATATATATATATATTTTTTTTTTTTTTTTTTTGGTCAGTTGTGGGGCTTGAACTCTGGGCATGGATGGGGCTGTTCCTCAGCTCTTCAGCTCAAAGTCAGGAAAACTTGACTTGAGCCACAGTGCCACTTCTGGTTTGCTGAGTGGTTTATTGGCAATAAGAGTCTCATGGGCTTTCCTGCCCAGGCTGGCTTTGAACAGTGATCCTCAGATCTCAGCCTCCTTAGTAGCTAGGATTATAGGCATAAGCCATCAGCGCCTGGTCCTTTTTTGATATTTTAAAAATGATATACTGTTTTTAGCCTGATTGCTGGATAAATGAACATAATTATGACAAAAAACATGGGCAAATCAACACAAATTGTTACACTAACTTTCTTGAAAGTTACTGCTTGCTGTTCTAAGGACCAGCCTTCCTTTATGTCCATTTGGTATTTTATTATCCCACGGTCCCTCTTAGATACAGTTTTTAGAGACAAGCACCATTCATCATATATATGTTTTCCTGACCATGAACTGCCCAAAGTAGGAAGTGTATACATTTGTGGCTCCCCTAGGGAGGAAAGTGGAGTGTTTTCTTCCAACACTGGAAGTGTGTTACTGCTCTCTACAAGTTGCTCCCCAGGGCCAGTTCCCAGCAAAGATTCAAAGCAGTGAAATGTGCTTCCAGAGCTCTAAGCCTGCCCATTTTTATTCCTCCCCATTCTTCAAGAGCACACTACTACCCTGTGAACATTTACTCTTAACCCTGTCAAAATTTACTCTCAGAAAAAGATCTCATTGAAATCTTTTGAAGCCTTAGGTTAAAAATGTGTGTGTCACTTCTCTTGAGGTGATTTGTAAATGTTAATCATAATTCTCACTGTAGCATTAAATGATCTGTTTCTTTTAAGGAATTCCATTGGATAGGGAATGAAGAGATTTGGAAGGGATAGCAGAGAAAGCTTCTAGAATACTGGAATGCTACCTAGAATACTTGAAATCTCTCCTCTTTGGCCCTTTTGTCTGTCTGTCATTTCTTTCTCTCTCTCCCTCTCTCTCCCCCTCCCCACAAACACACACACTAAAAGAAAGGATTATGTATTATCTCTCCAACATGAATTAGGTAGAACAGTAATTATTATTTGTATATTTTTCACTATCATTTTTTTTATAATAAGCATCCATGAGAGATTAAGTTATTTCTTAAAGGTCACAAAACAGAACTAGCATTCACTAGCAAGTACAAAATCAAAATGTCAGCTCATATTTAGTCTTTTTCTTTGTTTACCCTACTCATATTTGTTGATTTTGTTGTGTACTAAAAGTATTAATCAAGCATTTTTCCTGGCTCAAATCCATGTAAACGTATGGGAGATACCAAGCAAGAAAACTTAATTGCAAAGTTTTTCTTGGAAAGTTGCAGGAACAACCACAACTATTTTGCACTGTGAGGTGTTCATTCCATTGCTTTTTCCCATTTCTGAACTGAAACTTCCTTTATTATCTTTGTTTCATCTTTTGTGTTAGTTAATGTATGGTAATGCTCTTGAATTACTAACCTATCTGTTACAACTTAAGTGTTGTGAGGAATGAAGATATTACATCTCCAACTGGGAATTTTCTCTACAGAATAAATATTTTATTAGAAATGTTTGTCAACATCTTCATGCCTTATTTTACAGTTCCTCATAGTTTCCTTTCATTAATATTATTACCATTGTCCATATTATATCATAATTTTTTCTTATTTAAAGAGTGTAGACCCTTTAGTAAATGCTACTGTAGGCTCTACTTCCTATGCAAACAAATGTCTATACATGAGGGCTTTCTGACTCTCAAAATAAGTAAAAAGCATAATATTGATACTTGAAATGTTGACTTTCTCATGCTGTAGTTATGACTCTTTAATCAACTCTGCATTCAATAAAAATTAAAGACCATTAATTAGTAATTTCATATTTTAATGTTTGCTGCATTAAGCAAAGGGTATCATAAAAAAGTGTTGACTTCCATTACTAGTTAAGCACCTTGAAATTCATCTACTTTCATTAACTTAGCAAGTATTTAATATTCCAGGCACTTGTCTTGAGCTGGAGAAAAAAAAATGGGCAAAAGAAGCACCCTGCCTCTGCTATGGACTAACTGGGGAGACAAACAATAGTCAAATAGAAATGTTAGTGAATTGATGGCTACCAATGAAAATGAGTACTCTGAGACAAGCAGGGGAGAAATTCTAACTTTCTAAATTTCTAACTTTGCTATAACAAACAATTCTACCCTAAAGTGGAAAGCCAGGTAACAAGGGATTCCAGAGTAAAGGATTTACTTATAAGCTGGGACCTGAAGGATGAGGAGTACTATTTAGAAGCTGGACGACAAAGAAACAAAATAGAATGCTCAAACCCTGGCATTTGAAGGAAAAGGAGAGCTAAAAATGGAAGCAGAATAGTTTTCCTTCAATCCCTAGTCAGAGTGAGAGACTGATGATGAATGAGGCCAGGGAGATGAGCTAAGTAAGGGCCAGACTAGGTGGATGTCTTAGGTAATGGTAGGGATATTGTTCTTTGCATAAAGAGCAATGGAAACTTGCTTCACAATTTTAAGCTTAAAAGCATTGTGAAAAGATTTCTTTTTCCTCCTGATAAGAATTGCATGATGAAAACAAGTAACTCAATTATCATTTTTTTTCTAAATTTCAATTATTATAAGGCTTGAAGGGAAGGGAATTAGTAACATAACCTATAATATGTAATTGTGTCTCTGCTCTCTCTCTGAAAAATCTGGCTTATCCAAATTAATGAAAATATATTTACAAAAATATTTCCTAATATTCACTTTGGAAGATATTATAGAAAATTTTGAGTTCTCATGAATGGTGTAAAGAAAATATAATAGGTAATAACCAGTGCCTAAAACAGATTTATAAGTTAGATATAAATGTCCTCAATGAATATAATTCTGTATAGGGAAGACATTATACACTTCATTATTTATAAAGATATTCTAATCATCTGTGTAATTTCCCCCCCAAGAAACATGAATGTTTTAGAGAAACATGAGATCAAAAGGAGATTCTGTTTGGGCAGAAATACACCAAATATTTTGGACAATATTTATATTTTTCTTAATGCTAAAAAGCACCACATATTTTATAGATTGATATATTCTTTTATTTATTTATTTATTTATTTAGTCTGTCCTGGGGCTTGAACTCTGGGCTTGGGTGCTGTCCCTGTGCTCTTCAGCTAAAGGCGAGTGCTCTACTGCTTGAGCCAAAGTGCCACTTATGGTTTACTAGTAGTTTATTCCAGTTAATAGTCTCATGGACTTTCCTGCCCAGGCTGGCTTTGAACCTGGATCCTCAGATCTCAGCCTCCTGTGTAGCTAGGATTACAGGCGTGAGCCACCGACACCTGGCTGATATATTCTTTTATTAGACACATTTTAAGGAATGTAGACTCTATGACAGACACTGGTTCTATGCACGTAGTAGAAAGCTAAAAGAAAATAGTTCTTTATTATTTATTAGTTCCAATAGTTCTTTATTATCTATTTACTCCACTAAAAGTGTGTATGAGTATATAAGCAGGGTAATACAGTGTATAGCCTGTTGGATGCTACAAAAGAAAATGTGACTACTAGAGTGTTATGAAGACTTAACATATATGTACACATTAATATAGTATATATTTACATATACAAATCAATACCAATGGTGGTGTTATTTGAGTGGGTCATAATGCTGGCACCTGCAATCAGTGACTATCTTTTTTTGGGGAAGGGGTCTGGCTGTGGGGCTTGAACTCTGGGCCTGGGCGCTGTCCCTCAGCATTTCAGCTCTAGGTTAGCGCTCTACCACTTGAGCCACAGCGCCACTTCTGGCTTTTTTCTTTTTGCTTATGTGGTGCTGAGGAATTGAACCCAGGGCCTCATGCACGCAAGGCAAGCGCTCTACCACTGAGCCACCTTCCCAGCCCCATCAGTGACTATCTTTAAAAATGTACTTATAACCGTACTTATGAAACTGTACCCCTTCTGTACATCACCTTGACAATAAAAAAGAAAAAAAGCTCAAATTTAATGATAAAAATTCATTCTTACTTATATAATAATACATAGTCATCTTATTAGTTACTTAAAAAAAACATCAAGCTTAATATTAGAACATCATGTTGCCATGCATTAACAAGCTAGTGCTACCTCGCCTCCACTTTGGTATATTTTGTCTGCTTTATTCTTAATTGCTGAAAGCTGATCAACTTCTGGCTCAGCCTGACATGCTGCTCTTTGATGACTGTGGATGCTATGAATAGCATGTTTGGGAAAAGAATCCCTTCATTTGCAGCACAATTTAATTATAAAAGAACTTTTTCAACTAATGTTTCCTTGCTAATTTCTTTCTTAAATTTGGTCTTTCTCTTTTGCTTAGCAGATGTGTTTTCATTACACACCCATTTGGTAATTATAAAACAAGTTCACAATGGAGCCCATTTACTGAACAAATCTGTACAAACATACAAGCGATGTATTTCACTTTCAGCATTATAGCCGTAACAATGAAGGGATGGGTAGATTTTTTTAATTACCATTTTTGAGATTAAAAGTTAAATTATTTAAAATAGTGAAATGCATTTTCAGGTAAGAATCTGCAAACGCAAAACAGGGCAGTATCATCAAATTCTACTTACTGTATTAATAGACAGAAACAAAAAATTATAGATATATTTGTACCATCAGTAATTTCCAAATATTAATCTAATAATCTACTTCTTTAATTCAATAATATACAAATATTTGAAGACAAATTTTAATTTATTAAAAATTACTTTCAGGATAAGGGGCCCCAATACTAACTCTGCTTTTATGAAAATCCTGTACAGTTATAAGTCTGTCCTTGACCATAATATATACAGAAATCTCTCATAGTTGGTCAAATCATTCCAAGTTCAAATTCAGATTGTATTACAAGCTGTTATGAAGGAAAGGTTTGTACCTTCTACAGCATTATATTGGGAAGCTCTAAACCCATTGTCATTCTTGTAGATAAGGCTTTGGAGCAGTAATTACCTCAACTCATGCACAAATGGCTCATGTGAACACAAAGTGAAATGCTGCCTGCCAGAAAACCAAGAGAAGTCGACTCAGAATAAAACTTGCCTTGCTGTCATCCTGATTTTGGACTTCCCATTTTCCTAAACTGTATTATAACAAAATTCTATTGATTAGTTCACTCAATCCTGTGTGGCAGGCAATTTGGTATATTTCTTTCTTGCTATTGTTTCTAACATATTTATAAAAAATAGGGATACAGGTTGACCCATTGCAACAATGAAATATACAAGGTGTTATGTTGGAAAAATGAACATTACAACTTTGGCGTAGGGGGGGATGGAGGGGGGTAAATAGGAAGGGATGGGAAGGGGAAACAAAGGAGAAGGCAATTTGTGGAGGGGAAGGGAAAAAACAAATCGTTTAAATAGGGATACAGGTGGACCCATTGCAGCAATGAGACGTACAAGTCATTATGTGGAAAAACAAACTTTACAACTTTGGTGGTGGGGGGGAGGAGGGTTGGGTGGAGGGGCGGGGGAAGGGGCGGGAAGGGGAAACAAAGGAGGAGGCTACAATGCTTGATAAGAAATGTACTCATTATCTTGCCCATGTAATTGTAACGCCTCTGTACAGTATTTTCACAATAAAAAAATGATAGAACTGTACTTCTTACCTTGCTCATGTAATTGTAACCCCTCTGTATGGTATTTTCACAATAAAAAACTTATTAATAAAAAAATTATGAAAAAAATCATATGTATATAAAACTGACCAAATGAATGTGATTCAAAAGATTTAAAACACAAAGGAATTGAATAAGACATTCTTAAATGTTTAACTGTCATGGACATTTAAATAATTTTTGTGAATAATAATGTCACCTAGCCAAATGCTCTCCTATAGATAGCCCTTATCCAACATTTGTTAGCCAGCAGGCATGTTTAATATCTTCTTGAAGTTCTCTGTTCTTCAAGATATTCTAATTATTAATTCATATATATGTAATATCTTGTAACAGACCCTAGTCTAAATGAAAAATTCTTTTATTCACTGGTCATATCATTTGAATTCAAATGATTCAAGTGGAAATAAAAGAATGAAAATCAGAAATATTTAAGTCAATTTACTTATTTTGAATAGATTTTGTTTAAATAATTAAAAGCCATTTATAATACTTGTTATGGTAATTAAAAAGTACCCACTGTCACCTATTAAAGTTCATTTCTCAACTCCAAATATATTACTTAGTAAATACTTGACTTTTGATGGAGAAATGCAATGAAAACATTTTGAGCTGTTTTGAGTACATATTTCAGGAGCAGAGTGTCAGGGAATAACTAGCACACAGCATAATCCTAGTTGCCAGAGGAGGACTTAGTGTCTGAAGCCAGCATTAGTGTGTCATAGTGATTTCTAGGACAGCTTGCGCTATATAGAAATACACTACTGCAAACATTTAAGCAATCTGATTATAGTAGTTTAGACTTGTTGTCCTAGCTATTTAGGAGGTTGCATTCAGGAAGATCATGTTTGAGGCCAATCTGGGCAAAAAACTTGTGAGATTTAATCGGGGCTGGGAGAGGAGGGGGTGGAAGAGTGGGTGGGAGATGGGAAGGGATGGGAAGGGGAAACAAAGGAGGAGGCAACAATGCTTGATAGGAAATGTACTTATTATCTTGCTCATGTAATTGTAATCCCTCTGCATGGTATTTTCACAATTAAAAGAAAAGAAAAATAATAATTTTCTATGGAAAAAAAAAAGCTGAGTGTAAGGGTCCATTTCTCTCATCCCATCTATGCAAATGGTGTCAATAGAAGGATCTCAGTGTAGGATTTCCAGGATAAAAAGCAAAACTATAACAACAATGAAAAAGGATGGAGGCATCTTTAATAAGTGATAGAATGCCTGCCTAAAAAGTACAAGGCTCGTTACTGCCCCAAATAAAGCAAAACAAAACAGATTATTGCCAGTTATATAACACTATGCTTTACAAAAAAAATTAAATCACAATGAGCTAGCTTTCATCCTACTTATTATTGATTGTCAATTAGAATATATCAGATACCAACCACATATCCTGAGGGCACCTGCAATACATGAAGAGTAGTAACAATCACAATACCTTTATTTTAGTTGAGCATTATTCTAGTTGTTTTTGTCCTGACTTTTTCCATTTCTTCAGTGCCACATTGAAAGTATGCCATACATTGTATAAATACACTCATATTGCTGAACTTAGGCTTGGCCACACTACTTCATTTGGCTAATGGACTGTAAGTGGAATACTTCTATGAAATTTGAAGAAGCTTCATTGTGTTACATTTTCTTACACATTATTGACAATGCTCCAAATTGACAATTCCTAAAATTTGGGTGTTGAATTAAAGAAAATATGGAAAAAAGCCATGGTTTCTATCTTGACAACATTTATTCCAACTTTGTGATTTATTTATTCCTTCTTTAACATCTTATTAAAACAGACAATTATAATATAATAATTATTATATTCCAGAAATTAATGTATGGAATAGTTGAGATAATGCATTTAAAATACTTGAGACTATAGAACTTATTAATCATTATTAACCACCTTATAGTAATTTCATTGACATCTTGAAGAATAGTCTCTGTATATGATTCCTTTTTGAGGACTGATATAATAGTTAAAGCAATATTTTTCATAAATGCAGGCCACTTTTTATTCTTATATTTATTAATACTAACAATTCATTATTTTCAGAATAATGCTTATTTTCATTGTGAATTCATGTATAGCTTGAGAAATTTCTGTGTGTTTATATATATATGCATACACAAATACCATATCTGTTTGTCTATCATTCAATCTACCTACCTACCTATCATCTATCTACCTAATTTTACTAGAAAAACCTTATGACATTGGAAAACTGGAGGATTCAAATGAGTTTCTTCTTTGTAGGCAATCTATTTGTTTTGTTAAATTAGTAGGAAAAACTGGAGTTTCAATGCATTATCCACCAAGAATAAAATACTACTATTGTATTTTAAATTTTTAACTAAAATAATCATATGAATCAAAAGCAAAAGAAAAGTGTCAATTTAAATTTGCTCATTTCTTTTTAAGGCCTGACTTAATTAAAAAAATCTGGATGTTCACAATGCTCTGCATTACACTTGTTATCATATATTGCTTTGCTAGAAGGAAATATGGCTTCATGCAGATTAACGGCACTAAAAGGAAGGAGTACTGTAGTGTTATTTTCAGATGATATGAGCATCTTCCTTTGATATCACATCAAAATTTTTCATGTGGCATTTTCTTACAGTTCAGTAGCTATATAAACTCTAATGTTCTATAACTAAGTACTGTGTACTCTTCAATTAAAATCCATACAGCAGCTTGCACTTTGAAGACATCTGTTTTGTAACAGCACATGTTGGTTACTTGTAAAAATCAGTTTACTGAATCCTGTTCATTTTTCAAATTCTGATATATATCACTTCACATTTTTCTCCACAATCACATTTATTAACAGCCCTATCCAATATTTAATCCTTATAGGTTATAGATGTTCTCAGATTCTCAGTAGATTCCCAGTTTTAGTTTTTACTTGGAAATTATATTTTGTCTCTTGTAACAAATATGGCAAGTTGTTTTCTTGAACTGATAAGTTCATTTCATTGATTTTTGATTAAACATATGCCAAATACTTGAATCAGTAAACTGTAATTTGTCTTCAGTCTTTCAAATAAAAAGTATATCCCACAAATACATGTCATAAAGTCCTTAAAATCATTTTCATGTATGGCAGCAGGTTTTACATTTACTTTTTGTATAATTATGCTGACAATTTTAAAGATATGTCCTTGGGCTACAGTGTAGCTCAGTGGTAAGGCAGTGATTTGGCACATGCAAAGCCCTGGGTTCTTCAGTTCCCAGAACCATATAAAAAAAGGGCAAACAAAAGCTGTTTTCAATGTTAGAGATTTAGTAAGTAAATTCATTATATACAGCAAAGATTCTAGGTCAAATGGGGTAATCAGCTCTTCCTCCAAACTGATAGATGATATAAAAGAACACGATTAAGAATAATACAGAAATGTGACAATGCCCTGAATTTGCTAAGATACAAATGGGTTTATCTAACAATGCCTTTGCAACATCAGGGCAATTGTCAACTATAAAATAACAGAACCAACTAACATCCTAGTATTATTGTCAAAAGAGCTTTTACCTTTAAGACATGCTAAAATATCTTAGGAATTAGAGGTATCTTTAAAGATACCTAAAGAATTGTTTTAGATCAAGAGCTTTCCACTTTTGTTTTAGCTTTTAAAAATAATGGATATCTTTAAGAATTTGACAACAAAAGAATGAGAATAATAATTAGCAGAACACCTAACATGCCAAGTATAAACTAAGCATCTTACACACACTATGCTATAAGCCATGAATGCTGTATTATTGTATCACTTTTATTGGGAGGAAATTGATAGGCTTGAAAGCTTAAGTAATATTACAGTTAATTTATTTGTAATTTGTTAAGCTGAGGATAGAATCCTGGAATTCTAATACAAAATTCTTGCTATTTTTTTATTTTATTTTTATTGTTATTGTAGAAATGATATACAGAGGGGTTACAGTTACACAAATCAGGTAATTAGTACAGTTCTTTTTTTTTTTCTTTGTCAGTCATTGGTCTTGAACTCTGGGCCTGAGCACTGTCCCTGAGCTCTTCAGCTCAAGGCTAGCACTCTGCGTGTCACTTCTGGTTTTCTGATAGTTAATTGGAGATAAAATCTTGCAGTATTTCCTTCCCAGGTGGACTTTGAACTGTAAGTGTGGTCCTCAGATCTCAGCTTCCTGAGTAGCTAGGATTACAGTGTGAGCCTCCAGCCCACAGTACAATTCTTTTTGAACCGTGCCTCTCTTCTCTCACTCTTAAGGTTTTTCCCTCCAGATCCCACCCACAAGATGTACAGTTCATTTGTCACATAGTCTTTAGTCCATATGTCCAGTATATATAATTCAGTGTGCTTACTTGTAGATTTATAGGCATATTCTAGTTACCACAAATGAGGGAAAACATGCAACCTGTGTTTCTTTGGGTCTGGCTTATTTCGCTTAATATAATTTCTTACAAGTCTTCCATTTTCTTATGAATGGTACAACATCTTTCTTTACTGTAAATAAGTAGAATTTTATTATGGATATATGGCAGATTTTCTTGATCCTCCCATCCACTGAGGGAGATCTAGGTCGATTTCATATATTGATTATGGTAAACTATGCTTCAATAGTATTTTTGTGTTCTATTGGATAAATGCTCAAGAGTGGGATTGCTGGGTCATAGGGTAGCTCTATGTTTAGTCTTTTGAGGAACTTCCATATTGCTCTCCAGTGTGGTTGAACAAAATTACATTCCCACCAACAGTGTAGTAGCATTCCCTTTTGGCTGCATCCCCGCCAGCAGTCTGTATTGTTAGTTTTCTTGATAACGCCCATTCTAACTGGGGTGAGGTGGAATCTCAATGTTGTTTTGATTTGTATTTCTTTAATGGTCAGAGATGTTGAACATTTCTTAATTTGCCTACTGACCAATTTTATTTCTTCCTTTGAGCAGTGTCTCTTTAAGTCTTTTGCCCATTTGTTCATTGGGTTGTTGAGTTTTTAAGGTTTTGGGGTGCTTAATTTTTTTTTATTTTATTTTACTTTTTTTATTTTTTTTTAATTTTATTTTATTTTATTTGAGAACATACTGTACAGAGGGGTTACAATTACATGGGCAGGATAATGCATACATTTCTTACCAAGCATTGCAGCCTCCTCCTTTGTTTACCCTTCACCTCCCTTCCCAGCCTCCCCCCTCCCTCCCACCCAATCATACCCCCCCTTCCCCCCCCACCGACATTGTAAAGCTGGTTTTGACATGACATTTTGTACTTCTCATTGTTGCAACAGGTCCACCTGAATCCTTAAACGACTTGTTTGTCCCCATCTCCTCCACATGTTATACTGACATCAAATATAGTGAAAGCGGGGGTTACACTGTGGGGGAGGGACATACAAAGCAACAAAGAAATAATCTTATAAATGCGTTAGAAACACATGCATGAAAGAAACAAAAACATTAAAATACATATTTGAGGTTTCGTTTTCCTAACATCACATTATCTGACCTTTTCCGCTTGACTCATACCTATACTAGATATTGCAAATAAGGGAAACCATGGGACCTATCTTTCTTTGGGCCTGGCTTACTTCACTTAATATAATTTTTTCCAAGCCTTTCCATTTCCTAACAAATGGGGAAATGTCATTCTTTCTGATGGAGGCATAGAATTCCACTGTGTATATATACCACATCTTCTTGATCCATTCATCTACTGAGGGGCATCTGGGTTGGTTCCATGTCTTAGCTATGGTAAATAAAGCTGCAATAAACATAGTTGTGCTGGTAGCTTTAGTGTGGCCTTGTTTGTGATCATTTGGGTAAATGCCCAAAAGTGGGATTGCTGGGTCGTTGGGGAGCTCTATGTGGAGTCTTTTGAGGAACCTCCATACTGCTTTCCAAAGTGGTTGAACAAGTTTACATTCCCACCAACAATGAAGTAAGGTTCCTTTCTGTCCACATCCCCTCCAGCATCTGTTGTTGTTAGAGTTCTTGATTTTTGCTGTTCTAACTGGAGTGAGGTGATATCTCAATGTTGTTTTGATTTGCATTTCTTTTATGGCTAGGGATGTTGAACATTTCTTCATGTGTCTATTGGCCATCCTTCTTTCTTCTTCAGAGAAGCTTCTCTTTAAGTCTTTCGCCCACTTACTTATTGGGCTGTTGTTTCTTTGAGGATTTGTTGTTGGGTGGTTTAATTTTTTGAGTTCCAAGTATATTTTAGATATGAGACCCTTGTCCGTTGTATGGCTAGTAAAGATCTTCTCCCAGTCCATGGGCTTTCTATTGATCTTGCTAGCTATGTCATTTGCCCTGCAGAAGCTCTGCAACCTTATACAATCCCATTTGTCCAGCCTTTCTTTGATTTGTTGTGTTTCCGGGTCTCTATTCAGAAAATTTCGGCCTGAGCCAAGGAGACCCAGGGTTTCTCCTATTCCATGCTGTAATGTTTTCAGAGTGTCTGCTTTGAGTTCAAGGTCTTTGATCCATTTGGAGTTGATTCTGGTGCAGGGTGATATATAAGGATCTAGCTTTAGTTTTCTACATGTAGTTAACCAGTTTTGCCAGCGCCATTTACTGAAGAGGCTGTCTGTCTTCCATTCTATTGTTTTAGCTCCCTTATCGAAGATTAGATGGCTATAGGTCTGTAGGTTCATTTCTGGGTTTTCAATTCTATTCCATTGGTCCTGAGGTCTGTTCTTATGCCAATACCAAGCTGTTTTGATTACTATGGCTTTATAGTAGAGTTTGAAATTTGGTATTGATATTCCTCCAGCAGTGTTCTTTCCGTTGAGGAGCGTTTTTGCTATTCGGGGTCTTTTATTGTTCCATATGAATTTTTGGATTGCCTCTTCTATTTCCTTGAAGAATGAGGGTGGAATTTTGATAGGTATTGCGTTGAATTTGTAGATAGCCTTGGGAAGTATTGCCATTTTCACGATGTTAATCTTTCCAATCCAGGAGCATGGGAGGTTTTGCCATTTTTTAAGTTCTGTGTTGATTTCCTTTTTCAAGATTTTAAAGTTTTCATCATAGAGGTCCTTCACTTCTTTAGTTAAGTTAATTCCTAGGTATTTTATTTTTTGTGGGGCTATTACAAATGGAGTTGCTTTCCTAATTTCAGCCACACTTTTCTCATTGTTGGCATACAGAAAAGCCATTGATTTTTGGGGGTTAATTTTATAACCTGCTACTTTGCCAAAGTTTTGAATCAGCTTGAGTAATTTGGGAGTGGAGTCTATGGGATTCTTTAAATACAAGATCATGTCATCTGCAAAGAGGGAGAGTTTTATTTCTTCTTTCCCTATTTGGATCCCCTTTATGTCTGCATCTTGTCTTATTGCTGTAGCTAGGCATTCTAATACTAGATTGAAGAGAAGTGGAGAGAGTGGGCATCCTTGTCTTGTTCCTGAGTTAAGAGGAAATGGCTTTAGTTTTTCACCATTGAGTATAATGCTGGCTGTAGGTTTGTCATATACAGCCTTTATTGTATTGAGGAATGTTCCATGGATTCCTAATTTTTCCAAAACCTTCATCATAAAGGGGTGTTGGATCTTGTCGAATGCTTTTTCTGCGTCTATTGAGATAACCATGTGGTTCCTATTCTTGCTCCTGTTGATGTGATGAATAATATTAATTGATTTGCGTATATTGAACCAGCTTTGCATCCCTGAAATGAATCCTGTTTGATCGTGGTGTATGATTTTTTGGATGAATTGTTGAAGTCGGTTGGCCAAAATTTTGTTGAGAAGTTTTGCATCAATGTTCATCAAAGAAATGGGTCTATAGTTCTCTTTCTTTGATGAGTCCCTGCCTGGTTTTGGGATGAGGGTTATGATGGCTTCATAGAATGTGTTCGGTAGTGAGCTTTCTCTTTCAATTTCATTGAAGAGTTGGAGGAGAATTGGTGTGAGCTCTGCTTTGAAGGCCTTGTAAAATTCCGCTGTAAAACCATCTGGTCCTGGACTTTTCTTAGCTGGGAGGTCTCTTATTGCTGTTTCTATTTCAATGCTTGATATGGGCCTGTTAAGATAGTTTACCTCATCTTGGTTTAGTTTTGGCATGTCAATATTTGCTAGGAAGAGGTCCATTTCTGTCAAGTTCTCAAACTTATTAGCATAAAGTTTTGAGAAGTATTCCCTTATAATGTTCTGAATCTTGCTTGTTTCCGTGGTGATGTTTCCATTCTCATCTCTGAGTTTATTAATTTGGGTGTGTTCTCTTCTTTTTCTGATAAGATTTGCTAAGGGTCTGTCAATTTTGTTAAGTTTTTCGAAGAACCAACTCTTTGTTTTGTTGATTCTTTCTATAGTTTTTTTGGATTCTAATTCATTTAATTCTGATTTAATTTTGATTATTTCTTTCCGTCTACTGGATTGGGGTTTATCTTGCTGCTCTTTTTCAAGGAGGTTTAGATGTGTCATTAAATTGTTAGTTTCAGATCTCTCCAATTTGTTGATGTAGGAGCTCAGAGCTATAAACTTGCCTCTGAGTACTGCCTTTGCTGTGTCCCAGAGGAGCTGGTATTTTGTGTGTTCATTTTTGTTGAATAGCATGAACATTTGAATTTCCTTTCTAATCTCTTCCATGACCCACTCATGATTCAGCAGTGTGTTGTTCAGCCTCCATGTGATACCGGACTTTCTTTGGTGGCTTTTGGTGTTGAGTTCTAACTTTATTCCCTTGTGGTCAGAGAGAATGCAAGGTATAACTTCAATGTTTCTGAATTTAGACAAGTTTGCTTTGTGGCCTAAAATGTGGTCTATTTTAGAAAACGTTCCATGTGCTGCTGAGAAAAACGTGTATTCTGATGCTGCTGGGTGAAATGTTCGGTAAATGTCTGTTAAGTCTAGTTGATCTATGCAGCTGTTTAGATCTGCGGTTTCTCTGTTGAGTTTTTGCCAAGTTGATCTATCTAGTGGGGAGAGTGGAGTGTTAAAATCCCCAACGATTAATGTCTTTGGATCTATATGGGATTTGAGGGAAAGTAGTGTTTCTTTGATAAATTTGGGTGCTCCATTGTTTGGCGAATAGATATTTAGAATTGTAATGTCCTCCTGAAGGAGAGATCCTTTAATTAGTATGTAGCGACCTTCTTTATCTCTTTTCATGAATTTTAATTTGAAGTCTATTTTATCTGATATTAGGATTGCAACTCCCGCCTGTTTATGCGGTCCGTTTGCTTGGTAGATTTTGTTCCAGCCTTTAACCTTGAAAATGTGTTTGTTTTTATGGGCAAGATGTGACTCCTGCAGGCAGCAGATAGAAGGGTCTTGTTTTTTAATCCAACTAGACAGTCTATGTCGCTTAATTGGAGAGTTCAGTCCGTTAACATTAAGAGATAGGACTGAGAGGTATTTGGGAGTTCCTGCCATGTTATCTACCTCTTGGGGGCTGCGAAAACTGGGTTCTTCCTATGGTTCTTGGATTCTCAGTTTGGGTGCAGTTTCTTGGCCTTTATTGCGGTCTTGTTGGTTTTCTATGTGTAGGACATCTTTAAGAATCTTTTGTAGGGCTGGTTTGGTGGAGATGTATTGTTTCAATTTTTCTTTGCTATGGAAGGTTTTTATTTGGCCTTCAGTTATGAAGGAGAGTTTAGCTGGGTACAGTATTCTTGGTTGATAGTTGTTTGTTTTTAGGGCATGGCATACATCATTCCAGGCTTTTCTTGCTTTGATTGTCTCTGCTGAGAAATCTGAGGTGATTCTAATTGGTTTCCCTTTATAAGTGATTACCCTTTTCTCCCTGACAGCTTTAAGGATCTTTTCCTTGTTCTGAGTTGATCCTGTGTGGATTATAATGTGGCGGTGGGATGTCCTATTCTGGTCTGGTCTATTTGGGGTTCTAAAGGCTTCTTGTATCTGGACAGGCCTATCTTTTTGCATGTTTGGGAAGTTCTCTGCTAGGATCCTGTTAAACAGATTTCCTAGACCATTAACTTCTGTTTCTAGGTGCTCCTCTACACCCATTATCCTTAGATTAGGCCTTCTGATGGTGTCTTCCAGGTGTTGGATAGATCTATCATATTTCTTGGACTTGTCTTGGATGGTTGTATGTTCTTTCTCTATAATATCTAGGCTGTCTTCAATCCCTGAGATTCGATCTTCTGCATGGTCTAACCTGCTGTCAAGACTCTCTACTTTGTTTTTTATCTCTTTTCCTTCTAGTTGGTCAGCTTTGATGGCTTCAAGTTCTTTGTTGAAGCTCTGTTTTAGGTCTTGTATGAATTTCTTTACTTCCTTAATTTGGTGTTCAGTGTTTGTCCTCAAATCACTTAGTTGATTGGTTATGGTTTCTTTGGGCTCCCATTCCTTCTGTTGGGTTCCATTCAGCATTCCCTTTGTGGTCTCCCTGACTTCCTTCAGCTCTTTGTTAATGGATTCCATGAATGCCTTTAGTGATCTTTGTGTGTTCTCTACCTGGTCTCTCAATTCCTGTATTACTCTTTGATTATCTTCCTCCCGTTCGTGGGATTCCTGCAGATCTCTTTGAGTGTTCTCAGCCTGCTCACGCCATTCCTCCCTTTCTCTTTGAGTATTCTCAAGTTGTTCACGCAAATCCTGTATCAGTTTTTGAGTAACTTCCTCACGCTTATGATATTCCTGTATAAACTTCTGGGATGCCTCCTCTCTCTCCCTATCACGCTCGTACAGAGTCCTTTGTACGTTGTCAAACTTTTCATTTATCATGTTTGCCAACAGTGTTTGTAGAGCTGTTTGGGAACTCTCCTCTGGATTATTCATTATCTGTTCTAACCCCTGATTATCAGGATTGGGAATTGAGATACCCGAATTTGCCATTTTTCTTGTGTTTTTCCGGCTTACTCTGCCCATTTGAGATGAAGATAGCACCAGTTTTGTGCTAGAGCACTATCTTAAGGCAACCATCAATCAAAGTTTGCATTTGTACAGTCAATAGTCTACAGATACAATCTAGTTCAACAGATACATCTATTCGACATCAAACAACTATATGTTAAAGGACTTCGAACCGCAGAGAAGAATTTGGAAAGCCAGAAATTATTAGGGTTAGGAAGAGATGTGGGTAAAAAATAGGAATAGATTGGTGTGGGGAGCCACAGGGAGAGTTAACTATGTCCTAATCACAATGCAGGAAATAGGTTGGGTAGGATGTAAGTAGAGAGAGAGAGAAAAAGAAGAAAGGGAAAGGGGAATGAAAAGAGACCAGAAAAAAAAATAGAAACGTAAAAATTAATGTTATTTTAGAGATTAAAAGACCATCTATTTATAGAGGAATATGAATATGTTGAGAGAAAGGGAGGGACATAGAGGAGATGAGAAAAACTTTAAAAAAATGCTTAAAATATTGTATAGGTATAAAGAGGTAGTACTGCTATTAATGAATTTAAGTCTCAGAGGTTTTGAATTGAGTAATAAGTTTGTGGATTAAGTGTGTACACAATGGGGGATAGGGTCTACTGGTTAACTACGGGTTTATCTGAGGATGTGCAGGACAAGAGTTAAGTCACATAAAGATGAACAAAGAGGAAAAGATGGAAAGGATAGGAAAGTGAGAAGAAAAGATCAGAAGTTCAGTAGAGCTAGAAAAAAAAACAAAAAGATAATTAAGAATGAAAGAAAAAGAGAAAGAAGACAAGAAAAGAAAAGAAAACACACATTCACGTATTCCTAAAATAAAAATTATAAGAGGAGAAAAAAAAAAGTTAATGGAAAACAATTATTTTTTCAGAAGAGGCAAAAATTAAAGATTAATAAAAGTTTTAGAAAAGCAAAAAAAAATTTTTATATATATATAAGGTAACAAAAAACGAAAAAAAAAAAACAAGAAAAAGAAAAAAAGAAAAGAAGAAGAAAAAAAAATTCTTTGATTTTTTTTTTTTTTTTTTTTTGGGAGGGGTGGGAAGAGTCCTGTATCTCCCTTTTGTCTGTAACCAGAGTCTGGTTGGAGTCTCTGGTCAGCTTGAGGTCCTGTGGCTTGATTGGTTTCTTAAGTCAGTTTGTTGGAACAGGCAGAAGAATGCTCTGCTTTACCCAAGATTTTGAGATCCCCCTCCCAGGTTAGTTTACCGGGAGGGTGATCTGCTTTGAGAATCACAAAAGAGGGGGATGCAGTGATGAGGCTAGATTCTGGGTAGAGTTGAGGCTTTTCATGAACAGTAGCTTTTCCCTGGGGCTATTTTGTGAAAAAAAACTCACAGCACCCAGCCTGGAGCCATTCTCAGGGTTTCTGTTTTTCAATTGATTGTGGTGGCTGGTAGATGGAGGGGCAGCCTCTGGCTCTGGCCACCCAGCGAGGAGAGCCACTCCAATGGCTGGTGCCTGAGCTGGGCGACCCCTCCCTGGATGGAACTGAGTCTGTGAGGTCACCTCGCCGCCAAGTTCCTGTGACCTGCCAAATGACTAGCTCTATTCCAAGGCCTGAGCTGGAGCTAGCCGCTCCTCCGAGCTTTGTCGGTATCCAAGATGGAGATCACCGGTGCTGGGGGGGGAGGGGTGGCCTTCCCTCCTCTGCTCCCAGAGAAGGAGTGAGGAAGTGGGGCTTCTACTCACGCGGAGTCTTGGATCTCGGGTCGTCTCTGGTCTGCAAAGTGCAGGATGAAGTTGTCCGCTCCTTGTCGGTTCTTGCTGGTGTTGAGTAGAATCCGCTCGTCCGCTGCGTCTGGCTCCTTCGTCCCGGACTGTGTCTCAGGTATGCCTCCGCGGCGGTGGTCGCCGCTGCGACCCTGCCACCGCAGCGGCAGCTGCTTAGATGTGTCTGCTTGGCTTCCCCTCTCTTGACTAACTCTCTGTCCTGTGATGGCACACTTGGTGTGATTCTCTGGCTTGGGACTGTTCACTGGAACTCTGAAACTGTTTTCTATGCAAGAGCTTGTTCAGATTCCAGCTTCTCCTCCGCCATCTTCCCGGAACTCTCTGGGGTGCTTAATTTTTTGAGCTTTAAGTATATTTTAAGTATAAGGCCCTTGTTTTATGCATAGCTAGTAAAGATCATCTTCCATTCTGTGGGCTTTCTGTTTATCTTGCTAGCTATGTCCTTTGCCATGAAGAAAGTTCAGTTGGATGCAACCCATTTATCCAGACATTCTTTGATTTGTTGTGGTTCTGGATCTCTGTGCCTAGAAGGCCTTGTATTTCCCTTACAACCCTGTAATTTGTTATTGGTTGCTGGCCTTACATTGAAGTCTTTGATCCATTCAGAATGAATTCTGGTACAGGATGATACAAGAGTATCTAGCTTCAGTTTTCTACGTGTTTATAGACAATTTTGCCAGAACCATTTGTTGAACAGGATGCCCTTGCTTTTTAAAACCATTTATTTATTTATTTATTTTTCTATAAAATATATGTCTGTACAAGAATTTGAGGTGATTTAGAGATGATGAAAAGTGAATTTTATATAATCAATTATTTTTCTGGAATTTAGAATGCATAAATATTCTAGAGGTTTTCCCTGGATACTTGGCCATACAGCAACACTTTATACTTTATTCCTAAATAAAATGAAGATAAATAAAATGAAAATAAATAAGCAAAAATCATCAGTTTTATTCTCAACTTTGATGTATAGTTTTAGTAATAATAACCTATATCCCTTTTTATTCTGAAAATTTAGACTCTTCTCTTCAATATCTTTTTCCCTTCTGATTTTTATTCTGAAAATTTAGACTATCAATATCATTTTCCAGTCTCAAATTTTAGATTCTCATCCAAGTAAGCTCAATATTTTCTTTTGAATTGGTTAAACTTAACAAGCTCCTTTTAAAAATCCTGTTTCTTTTGTGAAACTGATTGAATTTCAGTGGCTCCACATAAACATTTAAGAGTTGTATATCATGCTGTAATAATCGGGAAAAAACTTCCTTTTCCCGAGCGTGTTATTTTCTTTTAGCTGTTTGACCTATGGGAACAGGAAACTTGTTTCATCCCTACAATGGCTCCTGTGTGACATCATTGGTGGTACTCTCGATAAGCAAGTCATGGTGATAGAGGCTGTCTCTGTCACTTTACCCTGTCAAGGATTGATAGTCTCACAGTCTGTTCATTTTCTACTTTACTTGGTTTCTACTTTACTAGGTCTCTGTTCTGGGCTACTAAACTGTAGTCTAAAAAAAAACAGCTTCCTAACTTGTTACCCTCTCCTCATTTTTCTCCCTGTTTTCCTCACTCTTAATCTCCCCAAGTTGTAAAGATAATTT
Source organism: Dipodomys spectabilis (assembly GCF_019054845.1). Classification (NCBI taxonomy): domain Eukaryota; kingdom Metazoa; phylum Chordata; class Mammalia; order Rodentia; family Heteromyidae; genus Dipodomys; species Dipodomys spectabilis. The sequence continues at coordinate 18,784,751 of NW_024870817.1, read as the reverse complement.
CCAACAAGAAATGTACTCACTACCTTACTTATATAACTGTAATCCCTCTGTGCATCACCTTGACAATAAAATTAAAATTATAAAAAACCAGCTCCCTGTTATTTCTCCTTGCTTAACACAAATGGTCTCATTATTTTTCCAGGAAGTTACTCATTCTTCCAAAATAAGTCACTTATTTATGTTGCCCTGGAACTTTGAGGAAGTGAGAAAAGTTCATGCCTGCCTTCTTAATAGTTGGGATTCAGACTACTATTAAGGATTTGAAGGTCAAGTTTGCTCTAACTTGCTCTGTAGTATGAGACTAGTTCCTTAAATTCTCCCAGCTTTAATTTCCTCAACTAGTTTATGAATAAGATAATACATAATATGTATAAGATAGCATATTATAAAATGTTATAAAATACCATTTATTTTATAAATGACGCATACTACTCAATTTATTAGATAATAATAAACTTGTGAGTGCATTTGATCTTTTGTGGTATAATTGTGTTTCTGTTTACAGCATGAATCTAAGTGAACATTTAAAACACGTATTAGAACATTTAACAAACTCTGTTCTAAGCCCTACAATGATTCTATACTCAGCCCTAAAGCAAAGTGCATACTCTACCTCTTTCTGCCTCTATTCCCTTTTTATTTTTATTTTTTTTGTTTGTTGTGGGGCTTGAACTCTTGGCATGGGCGCTGTCCCTCAGCATTTCAGCTCAAGGCTAGAGCTCTACCACTTGAGCCACAGTGCCACTTCCAGTTTTCTGAATGGTTTATTGGACACAAGATTCTCACAAATTTTCCTGCCCAGTCTGGCTTTGAACTGTGATCCTCAGCTCTCAGTCTCCTGAATAGCTAGGATTAAAGGCATGAGCCACCAGTGCCCAGCTTCTGCCTCTATTCTTGCCTTCTATTTTCTCCACTTTCTTGTGACAGGCTTCCATTCTGATTTTACAGTTCAGCCATCTCCTATTGTTGAGCTTTAGCCCTTATTGTTGCCTTTGTTTTTCTGGAATGATCTTTCCTCCCTTGGCTTTCTAGAACCTAATTCTACCTCTGTCACCATCACTTCCTACACTGTTTATCAGGATTTCTTTGTTACTAGTAGCTTTTATCATTGCTATATACTTTGCTATTTTCCTTACTAACCCATATATTCTATAATGTGAAAATTTACCTCTTATTTATTTACCACCAAATACCTAGGCACAATGTTAAGTAATTATTTAGCATTGTTGAAAAACAAAGAAATAATCTTTCCCATTCTTGAATTCCCTTCATAGTTTGTTTATGGTGGGGGTACACAGTAAATGTTGATTTAACCAAGTAAAATGTTGATTTAACCAAGTAAAATACATAACACACACTCTGTGTGTGTGTGTGTGTGTGTGTGTGTGTGTGTGTGTGTGTGTGTGTGTGCAGGTACTGGGACTTGAGATCAAAGTCTGGGTGCTATTCCTAAACTCCTTTTGTTCAGGGTTAGTGCTCTACCACTTGAGTCATAGCTCCACTTCCACATTTTTCTTTTTTAAAATCTTTGTAATCAACAATGAAAGGTAATTTTCTGTGTGAACAAGCATTTTTATTCCATGGTACTGTGGATATTCACTGACCATTCCAGGGTCATTTTCAGAAAACCCTTATGAAGTGTTTATTTTTTTAATGTTCCTTCTAACACTCACTTCACAGCTAGAAAGTGTAGAAAATGCTAGGTGTTTGGCATTCAGGTATGGGTTTTCTCTCCTGTGTCTGGAAGCATGAAAGAAGGTAGAACTTACCTTTGTACTTGTGAGATTTTTTTTATGGGCTTTTGAATCATAAGAATTTTCATCAAGAGGTTTAGATCATCCATGACCAGTTTTTACTCCAACAAGCAGTGTTGTATTTATAAAGGCTTAGAACAAATAATTCTGGTGCAGTGTTGGATTACAGCCAGCGTTTATAGAAACTGGCTTTCCCATCTTTCCATTCATGAATTAAATCCCAGCCAAGTTGCAGTTCCATTCTTTCTTATCTGCTCATTATTCTACGCTATAGGCTTTGGGAAAATACTTAAAAATCACTTTCTCAAGTTTGTTCTTTTGGAACTTGTCTTTAAGCTTTTACTAGTTTTTAATCTTAAATATGTTACAAAAAGCCTTTTGTTTGAAATAAGAGTGATGTGTTTTTCATGCACTGCTAGGAAATATGAACAGACATGGGTGTTTTTAAGCCTTCTCCAAGTGTAAGGGAAGTGGTTAAGTAGAGTGTTAGGTATTCTTAGATGACAATTGCTCAGAAAAATAGGTGCTATAGATACCGATAATTATCAAACTGACCACAGAGACTAATACAGAAAATTGTGAAGAAGCCAGGTTAATTTTTATATTATGGTTTATTACATTATAATTTTTGCTTAATAAAGTCATTAGTGCCACATCAAATATAAAACAAGATACTGCACACAAAGCGTGAGGCTATGGATGGGAATTTGACAAATATAAATTATTTTATCTTCAAAGAAAATGCAAGAATTGTGTACCTGAGCCACCTTTTGATTTGGAGAATTTGTAGATGAAAATATTTTAGGCGCATTCATGGGTCTTTCTGTGAGAAATTATTTCCCCTCCAATTGCTCTCTTATTGGAAAGCAGTCACTGTGCACCTGAGGCTTCATGGCAAGACCCTGGGCAACAGCAGCCAGAGTCAGGATACTAGCAGCATCAGGTCCAAAGTCCAATGACACAGAACTGTGAGTAGATGTCCATCTTTCCACAGTAGATTCTTCAGTCTTTCCAGGAATATCATTGGCCTTGGCCTGACAGTTGCTCCTTATGTCACCTATCTACAATTTCAGGAAGCTGACTTGTACCATTGCAAGACAGCCTGCAAGAATGTACTGGCCGGGGCTGGTAGGGCGCTTGCCTTGAATGCATGAGGCCCTGGGTTCAATTCCTCAGCACCACATAAGCAAAAAAGAAAAAAGCCGGAAGTGGCGCTGTGGCCCAAGTGGTAGAGTGCTAGCCTTGAGCTGAAGAGCTGAGGGACAGCGCCCAGGCTCAGAGTTCAGGCCCCATGACCGGACACCCCACCCCCCCAAAAATAATAATGTACTGGCCCACCACAGTCATTATCACAGCATCCATACATCAGCAGTGCCTTTTGCTAGAAGACATGCTGAGGCTCAGGCTCTGTCTAGTCTATCAGCATGAGTAATGTTCAGGTGACAGGCAAAGTATATGGCTTTTCTGGTACCATTATCAAAGAAGAGCATATCCATTGCATATCTATCTATCTATCTATCTATCTATCTATCTATCTATCTATCTATCTATCTATCTTGATCCCCATCTATCATCACTTTTGTGAAACTTACCTGTATATTCTAATCATCTAATTTTATCATCACTTAGACACAAAAAATATTTTGAAAGAACAATGTCCATCTATTTTACTAGGAGCAGAACTATGTACTAACATTCCTCATTATGACTTGGTTTACTCATTTGTAAAATAACAAACATTAAATTGGTTGTAGATATTAAATGGTTTTATGAATATAAAACACAATTTTGCCTTGTTTGTAGAATGTGATTGGTAAGCATTGGATACCTTATTGACAGAGTGACTATTTTATGTTCAATGCTATTATCTAATGACATTGAGACTGGCTAAATATCATATATGAAATGTAATGTGGGGTTATAAAATAACACCTACATTACTGAATACAAATCCTGTTGAACAAAGATTATGACTGACATCAATATATAGCCATTTAGTAAACATATTTAGTATGTAGGGAATCCTTCATTATTCACTGAAAAGACTTCAGATTTTAAATTTTGTGTGCAATAGGATCACCTGGAGAACTTGTTAAAACCCCAGTTGTTTGTTTCTGTCACTAAAAAAGATGATTCACTGGTCTAGGCTAGCAACTTACAGGTTTCTTTTCTATGAATTCACATGGGATTTGATACTGTTAGTGCAGGGACCTTACATTAAATAATGTGATCCAATATCCCTGGAGCTTATCAATCTGCTTATATTTCCCTTGTATTTAACTCATGTCTTTATCTTTACTAGTTTACTTTTAGAACTTTTGGTTTGGAGTATCAGATTTGAAAATAAGGAGAGCTGAATCCTTGGATGTTTGGACAGGAAACCATAAGAAATAGAAAATCATCAAGGACAAATATTTTGATAAAATGGCATTCTTTACCTTTTCCCTGGTAGTGTTTTTCAAACTAAAATATGCGTTAAGTATTTAATGGAAATTTACTCTCTATTTTATAGTAGTTTTGAGAAGATCCTAGAGGTTTCCTCTTATAACCATCTTATAAGTTACATGGCTATCATTTGTGACTGTGTGGAACAGTAGAAAGTATTAGTCATGAGTGATTCACTCTGAATATTTCCTTCTACAAAGGTTAAAGGATGTTTCCTTGATGAATTCCCTTTCTCCTGCTTTCGTGGAATATCAGATTCATGCACTGAGTAACAGGTCAAATTTAGAATGTGATGTGTTACAGGGTAGATGAGACCAGAACGTGAATGGAAATGCTTTTCATGGCTAGTTTTAAAGCTGCCTCGGTATTTTCACAATAAAAAAATTAAAAAAAGAACATTATTAAGAGGAACAACAAAATCTCACTTCTAAAACTACATTTTTCTTTTTGAAATTTGTAATTCGGAATTTTAAATGAATACTACTCAGGCTGAATATTCCGATCTCAAGATGAGTTATAAAATTCTTATTTTTTTTCTTTCAAATTAGAGGAAAAAGTAAAAAAGCATCCCGTCAATTGTAGACATTCAGTAAACTTTGGGGCATATAAAATGAGCAATTGATGGGTATGAAAAAAATTCCAGCAATCATAGGCAATATATACAAGCTGCTGCTACTTATATGTACATTTTTTTTTTTAAAGAGACTGGGCAGTAATACCAACTATAAATGGAGCCCTTTCAAGTCCAAAAATGAATTTACTCATTTAATAGTGAAGACTTACCCAATATGGGTGTGAACAGTTTCCATCACACCTGTATCTAAATTTGACCTTGTCTTGGAAACACTTCACCTTGTTGGGTGTATGCATGTAAAAACACTCATTTTACTTTAAAATATCTAATTTAGTATATTTAACCTAACTTTACCATGTAGTGTGACTCAGAAGATACTCTCCTAAATACCTAAATCAACATGTCCAAAAACAGGTGACCACAGGCATGAGGCCTGGGGAGACAGTTTTGAAATAAAAGCCAAAGAAAACTGTCTCTTGTTAAATAGGCATGCTATTTAGAAACAAAGTCGCCCTTTTCAGAAGTGTGCTTTGGGAATGTTTCCAGCTTTGGGATGACATTAAGCAAAATAGAGTCCTTCAACCGTGTTCTCTGCTGATCTTGGAAATCAGGCATGGCCTCAGGCTTCCCACCGGAAGTACCATTTTGGAGTTGGGACAGAGAAACAGCTGAAGACAGAAAAGCTTGTTGCTAAGACAAGATGTACTTGAGCCTTTCTCCACACAGCTGCATCCTCAAAGAGGATAAATGAGGGCATATTCACTTATTAATCAACCAAAAGGATCATCGTCACAGAAAAAAAAACAAAAAACTCCAATCAAGTTCTCAGATGTTTTGGTTCTTACATACAATTACTAATTGCCTGGAAGTCTGCCTTTAATTGTTGGCCCTGGGCCTCTTTTCTCTAGCTATCCAGTCAAGTAGCTGAGCCAGCTCCTTCAATCATGTCTATGGTGAGAGAATTGGATTTTGACACATTCATCTGTCTCTTACTGAATTTGCTAGAAAGGCAATGGCAACCCAAGTTTGAGTGGTGGAGAAGCCTGGTGATTGGAGAGATACATCCCATAATGAATTTTCCAGCTGGAATATTGCATATCTTTTGGTAAAGTCCACTTACATTTGGTTCATATGTTTTGTTTTTCTTTTCTCCTCATATGCAGCTTTCACTTCTACAAAAATGTCTATTGAAAACTTCATGTTTAATGATGTCAGTAAGATTGTGCCTGTCTGCTTCAGGTTGAGCTTCCTGTGAGCCAGAGAGAAGAGATGTTTCCCGGATGGAGCCAGTTATAAGGCCATGCTGTGCTGTGAGATGGAGACAGCAACTCTTCCCAGCAAGTGTTCACTATTTAAAGACAGATTCAGAGACGCTTTGATTTGTTATGCTCTAAGGAGTCCTCCATTCAGGCTTTGATCTCATCCTTTGTATTCCCTGAGAGGAAACAGAGGCTGCAGAGGGACAATAACTTGCATGGCTTGCTCAGATGTGAATCCATGACTAGTTCCCATGTGTTTTGATTCTCAAAACAAGAGTATGAGTTTGAAGAGAGGTTCCAGAATTGACAAGCTGTCTCTAAGACCTTAGATTAAGAACCAAAAGGCATTCTGAAGTATAAGATTATGTTACTTTTCTTATAGAATATTTTGCTTTCTTTGTCTTTATTAGGAATAAGCCAGCTGTTAACGATTTGCAATGTATATCGAAAAAGATGAAGAGATTAAGAAGATATAGGGATCTCTTCCTTGAAGTGACAATGTCTCAGGAAGACTTTGGAGGTAGGCTTAAGAACTGAGAGGAGATAAAATTTTATTAGTAAGGGCTCCTGTTTCCTTTGGGTGTTGCTGTTGTTGTTTCCTTATATAATCTTCCCTTCAAGTCGCAAATATTAGAAAATTTCTGTATCTTGTAAACCATATAGACACTTGTGAATTTCTACCTTTGAACCAACTGAATAAGCTACTGCCAAGGTACAGGCAAGTCTTGTGGAGCTGAATCTAGGGAGAAGATTAAACCCAAAATACTAAAATATAAGATAATGAACAAACTTTTAAACAAAAGACTTTGTTTGTAATACAGGAAAATACAGGAGAAAATCATCCTTTATGAGTTTGAATACAACAGGCAGATTTTCCTCATTTTGACACCATTAATCAGAAATCTAATCTTTATGAATCTTGTCTGCTTTGGAAATACAACTTTTACATTCTTCACAGTCATGCTTTTTCTTCAATAGAAAAAACTTTTGAATTTCAGTTGAGAAATTAAAATACATTGAACCAAACTTCCTCCCTTCCTCTTCCTTCCCCCCTCCCTCTGCTCCTCCCTCCCTCCCTCGTTCCCTCTCTCTCCCTTCCTTCCTTTCTTCCTTCCTTTCTTCTTTCCTTCCTTCCTTCCTTCCTTCCTTCCTTCCTTCCTCCCTCCCTTCCTTCTCTTCCTCCTACCCTCCCTCCTTGTCTGCTTCCTTCCTTCCTCCATGTCTTTCCTTCTCTTACTTTCTCTTCTCTCGTGTGTGTGTGTGTGTGTGTGTGTGTGTGTGTGTGTGTGTATGTGTGTGTTTATTGCTAGTATTGGGGCTTGAACTCAGAGCCTGAGGTTGTCCCAACATTTTTAGTTAAGGCTGTTTCTCTGCCACTTGAGTCACATCACCACTTCCAAGCTTTGTGCTGGTTAATTGGAGGTAAGAGGATCATATCCTGGGCTTTTTGGCTTGGGCTGGCTTCCAAAGGTGATCTGCAGATCTCAGCCACTTGAATACCTAGGTTACACTAGGTTACAGTCTTTGGCCACCAACAGAAATTTACTCTTGCCTTAAAAAATATAGCAAGACCCTAAAATATATTAAAAACAAATAAACAAAAAAAATCACACAAAAAACCCCTGAGGATACTCTCAATAACAGAAGGTTAAATGGGAGAAGAAGGTACTCAATGACTGTCATTGGCACGTTAGCCACATTTCACCTCATCTCTCCTTTAGACTCAGTCTCCTTTCCTGTTAGTGATAATAGTTACAAAAGTCTGTTTTTAAGGATGGTAATTTTAGGATGGTAATGTGTTAGTAAAGGTTAGAATCAACAAATAAGGGTATCAATAAGTTTTGGAAGGGAGTGCTTATGTTCTGAGATAAAGTGGGGGAGCATACTATTAGGAAGGGGCAAGAATGAGCAGGCTGAGCCGAGGTACTAACTCCAAGAAATTCAAACTGAGAGGATATAGGTGATCAGCATGTTTGTTTATTCATTTTTATGATCAGAACACAGCCACAGCATTTTATGACTCTTAAAAATTATTTATGTTAAAAAAATACATGTTCACTGCTTAACGATGTTGAAAATACAAACAACTGTAGAAAAGACAACCTCCCAGAATCCTACTGTTCACATTTCAAGGTCTTTCTTTCTACATATTAGTCACAGGAATCTATTTTCAGAGCCATAGCTGGTTGGGGCTGTTATGAGTGGATATTCCACCATTGAAATGATAAAGGCTCCATTGCCTATGAGAATTCAGGGCATTAATATGGCTAGTAGAGGATCTGTGGTTTATTAACACTGTGAGTTCAGCAATGATATATCCCTCCATTTCCCTTAAGACTCATTCTAATATCTTGCCCTCAGCAAACCATTCTTCCTTTCATTTTGACAAATTACAATGAACATATTGTTTTCTCTTTGGTCCCTAATTAATATCTTTATGTTTATATTTGTCTATCATGCTGCAATTTAAACAATATTAAGTTTTATTATTCAATGTTTTATTTTTATTTTTTATTTTTGTGAGTCTTGGGGCTTGAACTCAGGGCCTGGGCACTGTCCCTGATCTTCTTTTGCTCAAAGCTAGTGGTCTACCACTTGAGCCACAGCATCACTTCCAACTTTTTCTGTGTATGTGGTACTGAGGAATCGAACCCAGGACTTCATGTATACTAGGCAAGCACTCTACCATGAGCCACCTTCCCAGCCCTATGCAGTGTTTTTTAAAAATTATTTTTAATTATCTTGAAGTAGTTATATAAAGGAATTTCAATTCGGCAAGTAAGTTTGTAGGTACATCTTGATAAATGTCACACCTCAAGATTAATTTTTTTTTAATTAGGAAACAAGGAAAACCTTTTTATAGTAAGTTACTTGTACTAAAAAAATGGAACTATTAGTGAAATGATTATGGCTCAACCCTGGAATCCTAGCAACTCAAAAGACTGTGATCTGGAGATCTGAAGCATCTTGATTTAAAGACAGCTAAGACAGAAAAATTAGTATGACTCCATCTTCAAAATCACCAGCAAAATGTTGAACTAGAGGCATTGATTAAGTAGTAGAGTTATAACCATGAACATGAAACCTAAGTAAGAATGAGAGTACTGAAGTCCAAGCCAAGGTATTGGCACACTAAACAAGATTACAACAAAAACCAAAATAAAACAAAAGAGAATGCAACTATTACCCTAAAACTACATGGAAAAAATGTAAGGATTTGTGTGTGTGTGTGTGTGTGTGTGTGTGTGTGTGTGTGTGTGTGTGTGTGTGTCTGTAGTGGGTCTGGGTGCTGTCCCTGAGCTCAAAGCTAGTGCTTTACCACTTTGAGCCACAGTACCACTTCCGTTTTTTTCTGGTGGTTAATTGGAGATAAGAGTCTCATGGACTTTCCTTCCTTGGCTGGCTTTGAACCACAATTCTCTAATCTCAGCCTCCTGAGTAGCTAGAATTACAGGAGTGACCCACTGGCTTCCTGATAATGTAAGGATTTTAAAACATTGAAAATTCCACTGTAGACTGTTGTTACTAGTTCACTTAATATAATGATGTGATGTCATTCTTTCTGATAGAGGCATAGAATTCCATTGTGTATATATACCACATTTTCTTGATCCATTCATCTACTGAGGGGCACCTGGGTTGGTTCCATATTTTAGCTATGGTAAATGATGCTGCAATAAACATAGTTGTGCTGGTAGCTTTAGTAAGGTTTTGTTTGTGATCATTTGGGTAAATGCACAAAAGTAGGATTGCTGGGTCATAGGGGAGTTCTATGTGGAGTCTTTTTTTTTTTTTTTAATTGTGAGAATACCATACAGAGGAGTTACAATTACATGGGCAAGATAACGAGTACATTTCTTATCAAGCATTGTTGCCTCCTTGTTTTTTGAGGAAACTCCATACTGCTTTCCAAAGTGGTTGAACAAGTTTACATTCCCACCAACAATGCAGTAGAGTTCCCTTCTGTCTACATTGCCTCCAGCATCTGTTGTTATTAGAGTTCTTGATTATAGCCATTTTAACTGGGGTGAGGTGGAATCTCAATGTTGTTTTGATTTGCATTTCTTTTATGGCTAGAAAGGTTGAGCATTTCTTTATGTGTCTGTTGGCCATTCCTTGCGAAAGAAACATAGGTCCCATGGTTTCCCTTATTTGCAATAACTAGTATATATCTGAGACAAGCAGAAAAGGCCAGGTAAGATGAGGTTAAGTGAAATGAACTCCAAGATAAGGAAACAAGTGTTTTTTTTTCTTTTTTGCTATTGTTTCTAACGTATTTGTAAGGTACCACGTGATTCTTTTGTTGCTTTATATGTCCCTCTACCATGGTATAACCCCTGTTTTCACTGTATTTGATATTGGTATAATTTGGGGAGCAGAAGGGAAAAAATTGTTTCAATAGGGATACTGGTTGACCCATTGTAACCATGAGATGTACAAGATGCTATGTTGAAAAATGAACTTTACAATTTAGGCAGGGTGGGGAGGAGGGGAGAAGTGGGGAATGGACTTCTAGAGATGGAAGGAAAGGGATGGTAGGGGAAAAACAAAGGAGGAGGCATAATGTTTGATAAGAAATGCACTCATTGGGGCTGGGAAGGTGGCTCAGTAGTAGAGCGCTTGCCTTGCATGCATGAGGCCCTCGGTTCAATTCCTCAGCACCACATAAGCAAAAAGAAAAAAAGAAAGAAAGAAATGCACTCATTATCTTGCTCATGTGATTGTAACCCCTCTGTACAGTATTTTCAAAATAAAAAAACTTATTTAAAAAATAAATAAAACTACAAAAGGGAAAAAAATGTTGTTACTAGTGACAATTACACCAGAATGTACGAAAGGAGACGTTTGTCAATGGCTATGTCAACACTAGAATTTGACTTGAAGCAAAGCAACAAAAAATTACAAGTACAATCATGACCAATTTCATAGATGACTTATTTTGCCAGATTGTTGTTATAATTCACATTGTTTTGTTTTGGTGCATAGCAGTATTTTAATTGCTACTAGATACAGTGAAGATTACTTTTATTTTCATTTCAGTTTTAGGTCAGTCCTTAATGTCCTTTAATGATCTATGTCATCTCTCTAACGGAATTGACTATATGTGATATAAGGTGTAGTTACAGTTTATTTGTTATGTTAGAGATGTTTTTATGGAATTTATGTTTTGTGTACTGACTCATTGGTTAAATTCATGAAGCTATGTGCTAGCAGAGAGATTTACATTTAGAGATTTACATTTAGAATGTCAATGAATGTTACCTTTAATATTTTCTGAAAGCATCTACCTTTTCATACTATTCTAGAACTTATCATTTCTTCTTATTTAAATTTAACATAGTGTACCAGTTAAGATACAGTATTGGATAATCAGTTCGTCTGTGCATGCTGATATAAAATCATATGTATGTGTACATGTATGTGTGTGCTTGCACATTATATATGTGGCTGGGTTTGGGATTTTTTTTTTTTGTCGGTCAGGAGACTTGAACTCTGGGCCTGAGCGCTGATCCTCAGCTCTTCAGCTCAAGGATAGGGCTCTACCACTTGAGCCACAGCAACACTTCTGGTTTTCCATTGGTTAAGTGGAGTTAAGAGTCTCAGGTCTTTCCTGCCCAGGCTGGCTATGAACTGTGATCCTCAGATCTCAGCCTCCTGAGTAACTAGGAATACAAGTATAAGCCACTGGTGCCCTGGTGGAAGTTTTGATTTATCTTTCATATGTTCTATATGAAAGCATTACTGTTTTAATTTTTACTCTGCTCTTCCACAATGTATTTATATATAAAGAGCAGTATGATGTACTCATTAACATTTTAAATAAATATTTTCTCGAATTTTCCTAATCATGTATCTATATACTGTATTTATAAAATGATCTATATGTAATATATAATAATCTACACATATATGATATATGCAGAATACTTCTTATTAAAATTTGAATTGAATTCTACTAGTTCACTAATTTTTTGTTCTATAATATTAGAACATTGAAAAGTTTCTAGCTTTAAATTTTAATTGTAGTTTGTACCTATAACTTTTACCATTTCTTAAGGAATGGTTTAAAATATGGTTTTGTTTTATAAAATATTAGACCTTAACTTTTTGAGTTTAAAAAAATTTACTAAAAAAATTACTGTCAAGATGATGTACAGTTGGTTACAGTTACATAAGTAAGGTAGTGAGTACATTTCTTAACTTTAAGTTTGAGAAATATATTGTTCTTTCATATAACCAGACAGTTTAACTCGATGCATGTTGGCACTTTATGGTGTGACATGTTGAGAGTAATGGTTATTTGCAATTACATCTAAGCTGGGCACAGGTGGCTCACACCTGTAGTCTTGCTACTCAGAAGGCTGAGATCTGAGGATCACCCTTCAAAGCCAGCCTGGGCAGGAAAGACTCTTATGTCCAATTAACCACCAGAAAACCAGAAGTGGCACTGTGGCTCAAGTGGTAGAGCACTAGCCTTGAACTGAAGAGCTGATGGACAGTGCACAGTTCCAGAGTTCAAGCCTTATGACTGACCAAAAAAAAAAAAAGAAAAAAGAAAATAGTGATGTCACAGTCATGATCTATTAAAAAGTTTTAAAAAGAACTACATCTAATGGCAATTAAAATAATCTATTTCTGATCTAATTTTTTACCTTGATGTTTTTTAGGTTATCACAATTTACTTTGTGTTTGCATTTCCTTAGTGAATATTGGTTCATTCTTTTAGTGAAACTCTTTTACTTTATTTTATTTTAGATAATTCTCATGCAAAGAAAATTTTTATAACAGGGTAAATTACATAATTTAACATCAAATTGACTGCTACAGCATCTGTCTTCAGGAACTTGGGAAGAGTATAGAAACAGGTGGCGGCATAATTTAAAACTATGTGAAAAGAAAATCTCTAACTCCTTTGAATTTACATAAGCTCGTAGAAGAGGGCAATGGATATTGAAATTGCAGAGCCTATATATACTGTGAAAGGTGAGAGTAGAGGAGAAGGGTTTTGAGCAGTATAATAAGGCCGGAAAACAAAAGTAGAATAGTGGTCTATTTTCGGCTCAAATAGACTTTGATAAACTATTCTGCTTAACAAAGCAAAGCTTATTGCACTTTCTGCAAAATGATGAGAGCTTCTTGGAAATCTAAGAGATCTAGAAATGTGTGCAGAGTTTCAGAATGAAAATAGGACACACAACAAATTGATACCATACTGCCATGCTACCAAAGCATCACTGATAACTGCCTAAGACCATCGCCTGTCTAATGAGATTGGGTGAGGAAATCTAGGACGAGGACAGTATCTAGAGTTGGAGAGTTAAGCCGGGTGTCAGTGGTTGTAATTCTAGCTACTCAGGAAGCTGATATATGAGTTTCATGGTTCAAAGCCAGCACAGACAGGAAAGTCTGTAAGATTTTTACCTCCAATTAACCACCAGAAAAAATGGAAGTGGTGCCATGGCTCAAGTGGTAGAGCACTTGCCTTGAGGTGAAGAGCTGAAGGACAGCGCCCAGGCCCAAAGTTCAAGCCCCACGACCGACAAAAAGCCAAAACCAAACCAAAACAAAACAAAAAACCTCTCCCCAATCAGGATTCCTAATACATTAGCTTTCTGAGTTCTCGCTGATTCTTCCTCTCAGATCTAACATAGTTCACTGTATTATCTTTCTAGGATTTGTTTTTTTTTGAGAGCTGGATTGTTTTCTAGAATAACACAATTTACAAATCTTAGAAGCCAGGTGTTGATTGCTCATGCTTGTAATCCTAGCTACTCAGGAGGCTGAGATCTGAGGATCATGGTTTGAAGACAAGAAAGTCAGCTCCAGTAAACAACTCAGAAAAAGCCTCATGTGGCGCTGTGGCTCAAGTGTTAGAGCGCTAGCTTAGAGCACAAAGAGGTTCAGAGGCAGAGCCCAGAAGAAAAAAAAAAAGAGAGAAAAAGGAAAAAGAAATTAGAATCTGATCTATTGCTCACTCTATCAAGGATCAGAATGCAGGTGAGAATGGGTAGTTTTCTATAGAGTCTTCAGAACAATGATAAACCTACCTAAAAGCGGGCTGGGAAGGTGGCTCAGTGGTAGAGTGCTTGCCTCGCATGCAGAAGGCCCTAGGTTCGATTCCTCAGCACCACATAAGCAGAAAAAGCCAGAGTGGCACTGTGGCTCAAGTGGATGGTAGCCCTGAGCTGAGCGACAGTGACCAGACCCTGAGTTCAAGTCCCATAACCAACAACAAAAACAAAGACCAAACAAAACATACAACTCCCCCCCACCCCCAAAAAAAACTATCTAAAAGTTTGCCCGTTATTATCGCTATGTTCTAATAATAATAATAATAATAATGTTGGGTGAATGATTTAATCTGTATCTCTAATCTTGGTGGCAATAAATACACTACGTTTAAAGAAAGATTGTAAAAATCATGAATAATAATGCTAATAGTTGTTTCAAGTCTGTCTATGGGAACACCTGCAATTTTTTATTTGCACTTTAAATTTAAAGTAGTGAAACAGTGCAAAGGTCAATTTATGTAATGATGTTTTAAGTATTATTTTTATAATAAAATATATTCCTTTAAATGTTTAAAAAGAAGTTTAATCAATCAGGATCTTTCTCTATGGGATAATCATTTCTTCTTCAAGGAAGCCCCTATTTACTAATATTACATTCTTGCTCGTGACTCAAGAATTTAAAAACTTATAAAAACAAAATTCTACTTGATGTGGCCATCTGGTTTACTCTGACATCGTTTTTCCTCTCTGCACCCAGCCTTCTGTGAATAGCACTATGTGTGATACTTAAAAATTTTCCCACACTTCCTTCCTTCTTAGACAAGATGAAATTATGCCTCTTTTGGTCCACTAGTGTCTGAACTTGGTCTTGAAGAAACTCAGTAAAGCTTTTGATTTTTTTTTTTATGACACCCCTCTAACATTCCAGATGGTTAGAGGTTTTCTCCTGTTTCATATTTTTATTTCCTTAGTTATTTGTGAGGGTGATGGGAGGACATCTTTGTTCATGGCATTCATTACTTTACCTAGTGCCCTCTGCTTCTTATTGATGTAAGTTCCTCAAATTTTCACTCCCCTTATTAAAGGGATTTCTGTAAGAGGTGCTATTAAACCAAGAATATGTGTGAGTGTATACACACGTGTGTATGCCATGGCGTGCATAACTGTGTGTGTATTACTTTGAAAGACTTGCAGCTGTTCAGAGGAAGCTGTTAAGTAATCCTATAATTACAATGTACTGAATAGCTTTAATGAATCCATGAAGTTTTATTTTTCTTTCTTTTAAAGGAATTCAACTAAGAGTCTGCATAAGGGTACTGTTATGACAAATTATTGACTTAGAATTTTTAAAGTATATATATATACCTGCTTGCATTCATAAAAGAGAATACACAGAAAATTCCTTACCCTTATTCAGGAAATAGAGCTTTTATGATCCCAAAGGGATCATCTACTGTAGCTTATAAAGGGGTAGAACAGATTAAAAATTATTGTTTTGGACTGAAAGTTCACAATTGGTTTAGGGACTTGTAGTATACCAGGGTTTTAAAACTCTATATATTTCAGAGATTGCTTGCCCTTAGATTTATTCCAAGAAATGTGCTTTTGAAAAAACTGATTCTACACAATGTGATGGAATCCCTGGCCTCTGAGGAAGTATCATTAAGCCCAAAATATTGGCTGTAAGTATGACAAGAATATCCAGTTCTGGAGAAGTATGACAAAAGGCTTAGGTTATTCAGTACTGAGCTGAAGATGTCAAAATAATAGGAAGAATCTTATTACTGAGATATGGTTATAGGAGTAATTATTCGTATGCTTGAGAAATTAATAGTTATGGTATTGAGGAGGTAAGTCCCTAATGAAAAGAGAAAGAAAGAGATTTGATAATCACAAAACTCTTAGATAAGAATAATATCTAGGCTTGGCACTGATGACTCATTTCTCAGGATGCTGAGATCTGAGGATTACTGTTTAAATGAGCAAGCACAGTAGAAAAAGCCATGAGTTTTCTTAAATCTTCAATTAACCAAAAAAACCCTGGAAATGGAGGCATGGCTCAAGTGTGAACATTTCAACCTTGAATGAAAATGTTTTAGAACCTAAGTTCCTACCTCAGTACTGTCTCTCTCTCTTTTTCTTTTTCTCTCCCTCTCTCTCACACAGACACAGACACAGACACAGACACAGACACATACACACACACACAAACACACAAATAAAAACATAAAAAATAATAGCTCATGGGAAAAAACACCCACAGATTTTGTGTATGTGGGAAGAGATGTTTCAATTTCTCATTTCCTCTGGTCTCTAGCTCAACTTCTCAGAGTACGCCTCTATATAGACTCTGTTACTTCAAATACAGATTATGCTTTATGTCCAATAAACTAATTTTTTTCTGTACATACTTTTATTTTCAAGCATTATTTTGTTGTATATGCTAATCCACATAGTGGAAATCACTTTTCCATTCCTACTTGGTGGAACATTTCTTACTCTTACATCAAGAGCTGAGTTCAGGCATCCTTTCTTTTCCAAAATGCCCTTGGCCAGGATAAAAGTAAATAGCAGAAAGTTACTATATTCCACTGCCCCCTCCTCCAACAGGACCACATGGCCTTCATTATATGTAGCATTTTGCTCCTACGGCAATACAAACCATTTCTAATGTATGTCTTCTTTTCTTGTTTCTCTCCTCTGTACTACAAATTCCTTGAAAAACTGGTAATGTCCTATTTTACTTTGTATTTCGATTTTTATGAAATCTCAAACATGATTAATGCATGCTGAAGTAAATTTAAAAATCTCATGTTAGCCATATTTTCATAGCAGATTTAAATTAACTTATTAAGCAAGATGGATATAATTGTATTTTTTACTTAAGTAAAAAATACAGAAACTTTACTACTGGGATAACTTTGGAGAAGAAAATTAGAGACTATTAAAGATTGACAATATTGTTCAAGTGGACTAGAGCACTTGACAGATGAGAAAGTCCTCTCACTTATGTTAATGTTTGTTGGGGAATGGACTATTTGTAAATATCCTCTTAAAATGGATATATGTGTGTTTATAAATATTATTGGATTGAGTTTTCCTCTAAATTCTTAAAGAAATGCAGTGTAAAAAGTCACCAGTATAACAATACTGAGCTTCTTTCTTAACATTTGTATGACTCAAAAGGAAAAGAGTATTCTTGGAAGGTCAGTAGAGGAGATAGAAAAATGGCTCCATGGTGTGCTAGAGCAGCACATTCTATAATGTCACTTACAATTGCTTCATCTGGTATCTTTGACTAAGTAAATTAAGAATTTATAGCAGGTGTATACATATGATGTTTCTCTGCCATCTGTGATGCACCTGCAATGCTGTGAATCATTCATACTGGGTTGTGATGATTGTTATTATTGGCTCTACATTTACCAAAGATTGTCTGTATAACATAAATATCTCTTCTTTACTGAAAATTCCTTCAGATTTCCAGCTAAGTATTAGCAAAAATGAGCTTGTATTTTTGATAAAGTGTCCACCTTTAGTGCATTAACAAATGTGTGTGAATTGCTGAAGATAAACTGATAACTAAAACATAACTTATTTGATCATATCTACATGCAAATCCATTCCTTTTTTACAGGCAAGCTACTATTTCTAAAATTGATAGCAATTTAAATGACATATTTCAGAGGTTGTCTTTGTCTTGGAAAACTATGTTTCTAGTAGCTTGTTACAGAGAATTGCATTAGAACTTCTCAACTGTGTGTTCCTGGAATAGCATAGTATATGTCAAGATATTGATTCCCTTCAATCTCAAGGGTAGGCAGAAGAAAGCTCTAGGGTGATACCTCTGGCCACAGCAACTTCAGAACATACCTCTGTTACTCAACTCTTTTGCACCTGTCCATTTTCCCATATCAATTGACTTCCTCTTTTAGAATTTATATTTAATAGGTTATTACAAGGTGGAAGTCCTGAACAGATATACAATTATGATGGAATTGATTCAAACTATAAAGCTTTATATCTAAAAATGGCAAGCATGTGATTATAAGACTCCTTTGAATTGAAAGTGGAAACAGATGTTATCTTTTGATCTGTAGTTAATATTGACAAAGATTTCATACTTTAGAGTTTTTTTGTTAGTGGGACCCAAAGAATTGCTACATGAGCTGACAGAGTTCAGAGGTTTTTCTACATATTATGTTTGAAGGACTCTAAGAAAGGTTTATAGTTTTTATTCTGTAGTGTAAATGCAATGTTTCAGTTCATTTCAATGGAACATACATTTGATAACTACTCTCTCCCTGCAAATTAAGTCTACCCGTTAACCAACACTGTGATCAAGCCATAAATTAATCATGCAGTTAATTCACCCCACTGCAGTAATCATATAGCAGTAGCAAAATGAGAATGTGAGAGAGAGTAGGTTGACTAGGGGAGTGTACAAAATGGCACCTAATGACCTCAAAGAGCTAATACATTTACGCGAATGCCTAGCTAAATATCACAGAGTGACTTGGATGCTAGGAAAAAGTTGGCTCATTATTCCACACTGCTGAGCTAAATCATTTGGGCTCCCTTTATTTGCTGTTGGCCTTTTTCTTTTCCTTTCTCCGCTCATGCATAAGGGATATTGATTTAAATAAAATATATTGTCAACATGCACTTTGTGAGGGAAATCTGACTATGCAAGTATAATTTCAAAGGTCAGAGTTCTTGTAATGCATGGTTTACATTAATTTGTGCTTGAAGAAAATGCCCTACTTGACTACATAACTTTTAAAAAATGGATTCACATATTGCTCTCTACTCTTCTATCATGTTCTCCAAGAGCTTATCAAAGGGAAAATTGTATATCCTGGAAAACTTCTTTCCTGAGATCAGACCAACATAGTATAATAGATTAAGCCCTTGAAAACAAACAAGCATTTAAATCTAAAGAAAATTGGACTGGCATTCACAGATGTTTGATATGATGAAATAAACAGATTTTATTTTTACAGATTATTTTGCAATTCTTTCAAAGATAGCAAACTTTATAACTCCACAAAGAAATTTTAGAGGTATTTATTGATGGGGAAATCCTGATATATTAAAAAAATATTTCTATTATCAAACCAACAAATTATTAGACCGATTTATTCATTGCAATAGAAAAATTTATCTTTAAGTGCCTTTATTGTTAGAAATTATTTTAGTGTCCATTTATTTATATTAAAATATTATATTAATAAATATTTTCTTAAATTGATGTTCCTCATAAACAAATTAAAATAGTTTACCACTTACCTTAATTCTTTTGTAGAGACAAAATATTAATTATTTAAAATTATGTCAGTTAATGACCAAATATAGTTTGTAGTAATATCCTTTTTTCTTTAAGGGTAATGGACCACAAACAAGATCCCACTATCTTGCCTTTAACTTTATTTCACTTTATTTTATTTTATTATTGTCAAGGTGATGCATAAGTAAGGTAATAAGTACATTTCTTTTTTTGGGGGGGGGGGTCCGGTCGTGGGGCCTGAACTCTGGGCCTGGGTGCTGTCCTTCAGCTCAAGGCTAGCGCTCTACCACTTGAGCCACAGTGCCACTTCTGGCTTTTTTCTTTTTGCTTATGTGGTGCTGAGGAACCAAACCCAGGACCTCATGCATGCAAGGCAAGCGCTCTACCACTGAGCCACCTTCTCAGCCCCAATAAGTACATTTCTTGTCAAATTTGTTACCCCTTCCCTCCATTTTTCTCCCACTTTCCCTCCCCTCAAATCTCTCCCTACCCAAGTTGTACAGATCCTTTCCAACATATTGTCCTGTGTATGTCGCTGTTGCATTGGTTCCCCCCTTGTCCTTTGTCTCACCATCCTGTTGTTCCCCTTCCCTTCCTTAATTCAGATAAATGTACTTACAACACCAGGGTACCAAAATCAAATACAGTGACAACAGGGGATCTACCATAGGGGAAAGAATATACAAAAGAAAAAAGAAATCACATAGAACATTAAAAACAGCAACAAGAGGGACTGTTTTTGCCAGACAGATTTAGTTCTAAGTTTTAGCTTTATGAATTACTAGATAAATTATAAAATGAGTTAATAATTCCCACTTTATAAATGGAGGGAAATTTATAGTAATAGTGATCATTTGGTAAGCATTTTATTGTGTTCACTCTTGGTGCAATATGTTAAGGGTTGCAATGCTCTGTATCATTTTTATGACAAATTTCCTAAGTAGGTGGCCAGACTGGCATATTTATAGCTAAAAATGTAAAGAGTTGATATGTGATCATAATTACTTCTCTATAAAAACTTTAAGACGAAGATGGGAATGTTGGCATTATGACTCTTAAAAGTAAAGAATAGTTTTATCATTAAATTGAGTTGTTTCTGGCTCTTGGTAAAGGTTTTAAAAGACATAGATTATTACTTAGAATCTGATGGAATCTGACAAATTGGTAGCTATGTGTAAAATTTGCTATTGCTTTGATTTCCAATGGAACCTATCTGAATAACCTAGAAGTGAAGATTAATAAGAAAGTTAAGTTTTTGCATATCTTGGTAGGTGAAATTTCAGGGTCACTATTGGCAGGGTTTTCATAGTTCATATTTTTAATGATATGTAATTTTTTGTGTTTTAATCCAGATTTTTGAGTTTGATATTGCCTGCTAACAAGTTCTGCAGAACTCTAAAGAATGTTGACAGGTTTAAAATCTTTTTTTTTTTCAGCAGTCAGATGCTAATACAATATCCATCAATGCTATTTCTGTTATCAGTTTACATGGGTTATTTGTTTGCCATTTCATTCAGCACCTGCCATTTCATTCAGTACCTGCTGGATGAACACTACTTTCCTTCAATGAATTATTCCCCAAACTCCAATTTACCTTTTTTCATCAAGCTTCTTTATTATTGACTCCATGTTTATTTTTTTGCCAATATAATTTACAATAAGGAATATACATAATGTAATTTTATGTTAGTATATTACTTTCCTGGCTGACTCTGTCTCCACATAGCCAAAATTCTTAGCAACATTTCCTGAGAGGAAAATTGCAATGCCCAGGTGGTTCATATACCATATTTCCTGTGTACTGTTTATCATTTGTAATAATTTTGTTTGAAGGGGAACACAGGGCTTTGTTGTTTCATGATAGGGGACATTTTTTAAAATAAATTTCCAGAGTATAGTATACCAATAGAGAATTATAATGAGGTTTTGGAAAACTTGTTTTCATGTGGCAGCACGTCTGTCCTAAAGATAAGTACAGGTCATTTTTTGAAGACAATGCAACATTATTTTTAGAGCTGCTTAGTTTTATATGATTGTATTTTAATTGTTTAGATGATGACATTAGTTGTTTAGATGAATGACTGATAAAACTTTGTGATGGTATGATTCTGTTAGTATTTGCTACATACCATTAACTGTTCATTTGCAAAAACACACATTTATGCCTAAGAGACACAATTGGCCAAAAATAATGTAGATATATTATATGTGTATTTATTTTTATATTTATATGTGTATATGTTTTCTTTTTTTATTTATTGTATTTTATTTGTGAACATACTGTACAGAGGGGTTACAATTACATGGACAGGATAATGCGTACATTTCTTACCAAGCATTGCAGCCTCCTCCTTTGTTTACCCTTCACATCCCTTCCCAGCCTCCCCACTGCCCCCACCCTCCCCCGTCCAAACCCTTCTCCCCCCCCCCCCCCCCCACCCCCGGCCCTGCACCGACGTTGTAAAGCTCGTTTTGGACATGACAACTTGTACTTCTCATTGTTGCAACAGGTCCACCTGTATCCTTAAACGACTTGTTTTTCCCCATCTCCTCCACAAGTTATACTGACATCAAATATAGTGAAAGCAGGGGTTATACTGTGGGGGAGGGACATACAAAGCAACAAAGAAATAATCTTATAAATGAGTTAGAAACACATGCATGAAAGAAAAAAAGATTAAAATACATATCTAAGGGTTCATTTTCCTAACATCACATTATCTGACCTTTTCCGCTTGACTCATACATATACTAGATATTGCAAATAAGGGAAACCATGGGGCCTATGTTTCTTTGGGCCTGGCTTACTTCGCTTAATATAATTTTTTCCAAGTCTTTCCATTTCCTAGGCTTCTGCATGGCAAACGACATAGCTAGCAAGATCAATAGAAAACCCACGGATTGGGAGAAGATCTTTACTAGCCATACAACGGACAAGGGTCTCATATCTACAATATACTTGGAACTCAAAATATTAAATCCCCCAACAACAAATCCTCAAAGAAACAACTGCCCAATAAATAAGTGGGCGAAAGACTTAAAGAGAAACTTCTCTGAAGAAGAAAGAAGGATGGCCAATAGACACATGAAGAAATGCTCAACATCCCTAGCCATAAAAGAAATGCAAATCAAAACAACATTGAGATACCACCTCACTCCATTTAGAATGGCAAAAATCAAGAACTCTAATAACAACAGATGCTGGAGGGGATGTGGACAGAAGGGAACCTTACTTCATTGTTGGTGGGAATGTAAACTTGTTCAACCACTTTGGAAAGCAGTATGGAGGTTCCTCAAAAGACTCCACATAGAACTCCCCTATGACCCAGCAATCCCACTTTTGGGCATTTACCCAAATGTTTACAAACAAGACCACACTAAAGCTACCAGCACAACTATGTTTATTGCAGCATTATTTACCATAGCTAAGATATGGAACCAGCCCAGATGCCCCTCAGTAGATGAATGATTGATCAAGAAAATATGGTATATATACACAATGGAATTCTATGCCTCCATCAGAAAGAATGACATTGCCCCATTTGTTAGGAAATGGAAAGACTTGGAAAAAATGATATGTGTATATGTTTTCTACATTTGTACATATATACAATCTTATAATTATAGATGAACATATTACTATATGTTATATGAGGGAATATGTTTTATATATCATTCAGCCCAGTAATTCTTTTCACATATTACTTACATTTACACTGGATAATTACTAGTATTTTAATATGACTCTCATTTTATGGCTAAAACTCTTGTTTTCCATTTCTCTCTGTGTGTATGTAAGCTTGAATGTGTTGAATCAATGTATGAATCAATGACATAAGGCCTAATTTGGAGGAGTTTTTTAATTATATTGACAAAATATATTTTGAATGTTCATTATGCTACTTAGTTATCTCTAACTTTAAAAGACAGAAGCTGATTAAAAAAATCTGAACTATTTTCCCATCAACTATTTTTAAAACTAGTCTGCTACAATTGATAGCTATCAATGTATTTCTTTTTAAAAATGTTGTATTGTAAAGGAGATGTACAGAGGACTTACAGTTACATGATGTAGGTAATGAGTACACTTCCTTTTGAACAGTGTCATCCTCTCCCTCATTCTCTCCCAGTTTTTCTTAACTGCTTCTTTTTATGTAGTTCTGGGGATTGAACCCAAGGTCTTGAGCATGCTAGACAAGTGCTCTATGACTGAACAGTTTGCCAGCCTCCTTTAATTATACTAAGAATTTGGAGTTAACTTCATCACTATCACTGTAGTTTGAACGGAACAAAATTCTAGTCAAAAAGAATCTTAGGACTTTAAGAATCTTAAGACTATAGTTCCTTAAGTGAGATTCTTTCTGTTTTGAAAATGAGAGTTGTGGACTTGTTTTTCATAAATAAGTAATTAAAACAAATGCTTGAAAATAAGTGCTGCAAGTTTTTGTTTTTATTTTCCCCCTTTCTGGATTTTTATAAGACATTAATGAGGGAGGAAAAATTATCCATTACTTGTTTTTCAAGTTCTCTTTACAATTCTATAGCAGCATCTTTTTATGGGAAAGCATGTCCTAAAATGGCTGGAGGTAATCTCTGTGGGATAATGGTTTATAAATACATTTGAGTTAGTTCAGTGATAATTAGTGATACATGAGTGAAGAACCATATTTTAAGTCCATGGATATTGAGCTTAGTGAATGATGTTTTGCCTTAGAAGAGTCTGTCGGGGGCTGCTATGAATAATAATGAGGAAATAATGTATATTTGCATCTATAGCGAATGCCCTCCAGCAGCAAGGACTGGAGAATCCTGGCAGTCTGGGTTCCACTGCCTGAGTGACATTCCAGACTCACCTCCCCAGAGGATCTAAGATGCAATCAGCCTGTTGCTGCAAGGATCATTACCTTTTTGACACCACTTTCATTCCTTCTTTCATCCTGAGAAATAGTTTTATTCACTCTGTTATAATAATAAATAGAGTTTTGACATCTTTTATCAGTAATTACAAAAGAACCAGTAGCCTGGAATTTGGAGCAATTTTGATATTATTTAACTGAACTATAATTCTTAATTTTAGAAAGCTTTAGATATAAATACAATGAGCCAAGTTGCCTGCCTTGCATTCTGAAGAGCAGGGACGAACATCTGTGAAAATTTCCCTCATTAGAGGCGAGCTTTGCATGCTCTTCCTAAACCAACAGTACCCCATTTTTCTCTATTTCCTTTTCTTGCTTTTTCTTTTCTATCATTCCCAATTGCCTGTCATTAGAATATTTAATTGTTCACTTGCTCAGTCATTCCCTAGTGGAATGTAAGCTCTGTGACAGTAAGATTTTGTCAATGTTATCTTCCATTTTTTTTTAGTGTTGGAATGTTCTCTCATACATTTTTTTACTGGATAAATGAATTGTGTGATTCTGAATTACAAGACATTTGAAATGGTGTAGTATATCTATATAGTATATACATTGATTACACACACAGACACACACATATAATATTCATTCTATATAGACTGACAATTCATTCATTGTAAGCTATAGTGTTTATTCCACAATAGTTAAATACTGTGTTCTAAGCAATAGATATGTGAAGGTAAGTAAAATAGAATCTCTTCCAAATAGAGCCATCAACTCTTAGGATGTTATATCAACCTAATTTTCTGAGGATAAGTCATTGGAGATGGGAGGGCAAAGGAAGGTAGGGGAAAAACAAAGGAAGAGGCAACAATGCTTGATAAGAAATGTACTCATTACCTTGCTCATGTAATTGT
Source organism: Dipodomys spectabilis (assembly GCF_019054845.1). Lineage (NCBI taxonomy): Eukaryota > Metazoa > Chordata > Mammalia > Rodentia > Heteromyidae > Dipodomys > Dipodomys spectabilis. Next base: position 18,759,647 of record NW_024870817.1, on the reverse strand, counting down.
AACCCCTCTGTATGGTATTTTCACAATACAAAACTTATTTTAAAAAGTTAAGCTGCTGTGTGAAACATAGCTACATATTTTATTAAACATATGGATTGAGCCTACTGTGTACCATGTATATTGATATATATTCACAAATTACTGACAAGTGTCAGAGCAGATGTTTAAATTTGTATAAGATGTGTGTAAGGCCTTGGCAGAGTCTAAATGGAACATGAGGTTCCATCAGACATTTCAGAGTTATTTATCAAGGATAAGGACCTGGGATAAGCAGTGAGAGGAGAGGTCAAAGGACACTGCAGACAGGTATTAAGGGGATCAGGACGTCAGATACATGAGGAAAAATTTGTAGGGAATATGATTTAGGACTTGCATTATGATATTGAGCTATGTGGCAAAACAGAAATTATCTGAACAAATCCTTCTTAGAGATCCAGAATGAGGGTTGGAGAAAAGATTGGTGACTTGAGCATGATCAGCACTAGATAAATTTTTTCTGATCATTTACCATTGTTGTCTTTCTTTTGGTTGTAATACCTATATATATATATATATATATATATATATATATATATATATACATACATATGCACATGTACAAATATATATATATGTGTATATATATATATATATATATATATATATATATATATGTTTGGTGATCTTCACTTCCTGTCTCCCCTTATTTTAGTCCCTGGCTTTTTCACTGACTCTATGAGAGTCTAGTGCAAACAGAACAAGTTATCCTCTGGAAATTCTTATGACTTCAATACATCTCAAGTTGAATGACTCCAGGGACACTTTGCTACTTACTCCCTGACTTTTGCTGAGAGATCAAGAATAAATGTTATCTACTGTTAGCTTGACTGTAATGGAAAAATAGATGGAAGTTGCATCAATCATTGTGCTGTAACATACCAGGTAAGGACTGTGTATAACAAGCCAAGGAAGAGAACCTGGAGCAGAAGGGTGGAAGAGGACTTTGGAACCTGGTGTAACTGTTGGAAATTTGGCAATGGAAGAAATATCACAATCATTCCCTGGCTTCTCAATTATATGAGTCATTAAGATGATTTTACTTATATATGCTTAAAATGAAGATGGACCTATTTTTTCTTTTGTGATGTCAATATTCTACCAGATACATCTGTGTTCAGTTTTCACTTTTACCCTTCTATGGACACTCACATAGGTGAATTCATCTGTGTGTTATGATTTCACTTTAGTTCTAATAATAATGCCATATGAATAATATACAGGTTGAGAGTACCAAGTTTGTATAGAATCTCTAGGCTTTAAGTCTCCTTTTCTTTTCTAAAAGCTTCAGAAATTTCCTTAAGCATGCTTTTCAACTCTTTCAGATGAAAGACAGAAATTATATGCTTCAGGTTACCAGCTCTTTAGCATAGAACTTGGTGTGGCATTATAGCTATCTAAATGGCTAATGGAAGTTAGATTGTTCCATGTTATGCTAATTAGCCTAACTTTATTATGTTGCAATGTGTATCTTATCCCCCAAATATATATGTACATGTACATACATGTATGCTCTTGTATATATATATATATACACACATGTATAGTCATATAATGATTACTTGTCAATTGAATGTGAAATTATTTTAAGCTTTAAAATTTTAAAAATGGATTTTTAGTAAGTTTTTTTTTTATTGTGAAAATACTGTTCAGAGGGATTACAGTTACATGAGCAAGGTAATGAGTACATTTCTTATCAAGCATTGTTGCCTCTTCCTTTGTTTTTCCCCTACCATCCCTTCCCCCCTTCTCCACCTAAATTGTAAAGTTTGTTTTTCGACATAGCGTCTTGTACATCTCATTGTTGCAGTGGGTCTACCTGTATCCCTATTTAAACAATTCATTTGTTCCCTTCCCCTCCCCAAATTATACCAACATCAAATCCAGTGAAAACAGGGGTTACTCCATATGGGAAGAACATACAATAGAAACAAACGAATCACATAGCGTATTGTAAGTACCTTAAAAACACTAGCAACAACAACAACAACAAAACCTCCTGTGTCCTTGTACATTTTGTTTAACATTATCTAATGTGGTCGTATAGCCTTTGACCTACTCTGCTTGTTCTAGACATGTACTAGTCACTGCAAACAAGGGAAACCATGGGACCTGTGTTTCTTGGGTCTGGCTTACTTCACTTAATATGATTTTTTCCAAGTCTTTTCATTTCCTAACGAAAGAGGCAATGTCATTCTTTGTGATGGAAGCATAAGATTCCATTGTATATATATATATATATACCACAAATATGGATTGTTTTAATATGGGAACAGTGGACTCTTTATTCTTTCATTCAGTGTTTCTACTCTTAAATTTATTTTACATCTTTACCAATTTTGTAATCTTTATTTAGTAAATTTTTAGGAATTTTATTTCTTTCTATTGTACTCAGAAAATTGTGTTGGGATTTATTTCCACTATGATTTTCTTCAATATGCATAAGATATTTAATGAAAAATATGTCAGCTAATAAAACATCCTCAGAGAAATGACCTGATCCATATAAGTTTATTTTGAATTTTTTCCCATATAATTTCTAAAGATACTTCTAAAGGTTTCAATGTTAAGCTGGATGCCAGTGGCTCATGTCTGTAATCATAGTTACTCAGGAGGTTAAGATTTGGGGATCAAAGTTTGAAGCCAGTTTGGGTAGGAAAATCTGTGAGACTATTACTAATTAAATCACAGAAAAAGCCAGAAGTGGCATTGTGGTATAAGTAGGAAAGAACTGGCTCTGAGTGAAAAGAACTCAAGTATATTGTCCAGGCCCAGAGTTCAAGCCTAAGGATGGGCAAAACATAACAAAATAAAACAAGTTTCAGTTTAGAGATCCTAATCATTTTTTGCCTATGATATCATTCCATGCTTCTAAAATATATAGTAAAGCAGATAGAAACATTCATCTTTTTAATGCATTTGTAATGATGTTATTTTCCTCCCAAGAGTGAAAAATACATTCTTTTCTTTTTGCACTGATATTATATAGTTCCCTCTCTTCTCTCTCTTCTCTCTTTGTCTCTGTCTGTTCTGTCTCTTCATCTCTGTCTCTTGTCTCTGTCTCTTTCTTTTCTCTCATTGATATTTTAAATTTCTTATCAGTTTTGGAAATTACTTTCTTGAAGGGTTTTGGTATTCTTTGATTATTTGTAAAAAGTTTTCTCATCATTGTGATAGCTTGGATCTGAAGCACATTTTTAAGTTAAAATGGACCACATGTTGAGAAGAATAGAATACCCTTGGCAATAAGAATTTAATAAGTACAACGATCTCAGACTCCAAAAGTCTCTTTATTGGCAATTAATGAGACTCTGTGAACACTGGGTAAATCTATAGCTAGATTTTCCAGTTGCTTTTCATTTCTTTTGTATCATAAATTTTTTTATGACTGGTGCTTTTTTTTTATTCCAACTAAGCTACAGAACCATGTTTGAAATCATAGAATCATTTTTGAAAAAAATATTCTTATTTGTAGTTCTTTAAGCAGAACGGATTCTATTCTATTTTAGGGTATATGTTCTGAGGACCTTAAAGGTATTGTGAGTGGCATAGAATACAACCTTTTTTTTTATTTTTGAGCACATAGTAATACCAATATTTTTGGAACACTTCTGACTTTGAGCATCACAAGAAGAAACACTTAGGTACAGTTCCATCTTCTTGACAATGCTACAAAAAAAAACAAACCATACAAAAACCTGCCATTATTAAAACTGGCTCAACTCTGCTTTTATCAGAACTCGCTCAGCCTGGTAAGGAAAAACCTACTATTGCCAGAATCAACTTGACCAAAATTTGCTTTGCCTTTACTCTTCAAATGATTTTCAAGAAATGGTGACAATGGTGGTAAAATGAAACTCAACACACCTGTATTCACCCAGAACTAAAACCCAGAACCTAAGTACTTTCAAAGGATGGCACTTCTGTCTGTCAGGGCTCAGAAAGAACTAATTGCTTGCTGGCGTAATAAACATGAGTTCTCCAACTCTCTGAATGCCACTTTTTTCTTGCTAACTTGGAGAGATGGAGTATTTCTTTAAATTAATTAATTAATTATCACTATTTATGAATTTAGAATTAAATTGAGAATGCAGGTTTTTGGCTCCCGTGGGGGAATGTCACATGGGGAGAAGATGGAAGATGTGACATTGATCAAGATGCATTGTAGTCATTATACAACTGGTGAAATTGAAAATTATTATTTTTTTAAACCATTAGCACACCAGTTTATTTAAGATTGTATACTTTAAGGTACCTTTCCGCTGGTTATAATAAATGGATGAAACTCTGGATAATTGTTGGCCTGTTGCTTGCTGTACTTTTAGAGAGCTATACAGCACACAATTCAATGGACAGTCATTTTATCTTAAAAAAAAAACAAAAAAAAACCTATGCTGGTGGCTTATGCTATTCAGGAGTCTGCCATACAAAGATGGAGGCTAGACAGAAAGTATGGTAATCTCCAGTTAACCAGCAAAAAGCCAGAAGTGGAGATATGGCTTAAGTGGTACAATGCCAGCTTTGAGTCAAAAAGCTAAAAAAGTACCAGGCCCCAAGTTCAAGTACCAATACAGGCAGAACTGTAAGAAAAAATGAAAAAAAAAAAAAAAAGCTACAGTTAAGTCTTGGAAAAAATGGTGAAGTCCTTTGCTTTTTTATACTTGAGAATGGTTTCCTACAGTTTCATAACAAGAGCTTAACACAGAGATAGCTGCTTGCAATAAGTTTATTGTCTTTCTTTAAAAAATTCTTCATAGAAAATTGGTTTAGCAATAACTAGTATATGTCTGAGTCAAGCAGAAGAGGTCAGATAAATTGATGTTAGGGAAATGAACTCTAAGATATGTATTCAAATGTTTTTTTTTCCTTCATGCGATTGTTTCTAACACATTTATAAGATTATTTCTTTGTTGCTTTGTATGTCCCTCCTCCACAGTATAACCCCTGCTTTCACTGTATTTGATATTGTTATAATTTGTGGAGGGGAAGGGAAAAAATAAATCGTTTAAAGAGGGATACAAGTGGATCCATTACAACAATGAGACGTACAGGTTGTTATGTTGAAAACGAACTTTACAACTTTGGGGGTGGGGAGGGGGAGGAGGGTTGAATGGGGGGGCAGGGGGAGGATGGGATGCATGCGAAGGGGAAACAAAGGAGGAGGCTACAATGCTTGATAAGAAATGTACTCATTATCTTGCCCATGTAATTGTAACCCCTCTGTACAGTATTTTCACAATAAATAAAAAAAGAGAAAAATTGGTTTAGCTCTCAGCAGAGCTACCTGATCTTTCTTCTAAGCAAAGGAAATTTTTAGGACGATTCCACCTCTTCTTCTTCACTTCTCTCTTGGGCTTCTTCACATAGACTGGATTCTCTCATATAGCAGCGTGCACCTCCTTGTACATCTCCTCCATGTCTGGGGTTACTTTGTTCTTTATGTATTGAGAGAGCTGCTTCTTGTAAAAATCTTCATCTTCTTTCATTAGGTAACGCATATAATCTGAGACATTCTGACCCATGGTGTGCTTCCGATGTACTTCTGCATTGAACTCCTTGCTTTCAGAATCATAACCAGGGAATCATTTGGTACTGTGAAGGATAGACAAGCCTCCATCCACAGCTCCCTTCAGGGCACCAAAGACTTTATTGCCAGTGGTAGTTTTGGCAAGGCCTGCATTTAAATAGCAGGTGAAGGCACCAGGTTTACCATCAATGCTTTCTACATTGTGTTTATCTCCAGTCACTTCCACTTGGCCTTCATAGAGCTTGTCCATGCCAAACCTATTGAGAAGCCTGCAGGCCAGCCGCAGGCCAGTACAATAAACAGCCACATAATTGGTTAGGCCAACTTTCACACCATACTTGGGTAGTTCATGTGCATATGCCGCACAGACGATCATGTCTCCTTCTACGCGCGCATAAGCAATCTGACAAGTAATGTATCTGTTGGTTACACGAACTATCATCCTGTATTTGGCTGTGTTGTACTTATTTTTGTCTTGGATCATCAAGCGTTTCTTAGCATAATAGTCAGTTTTACCCTCTCGTCGTGATCTTCTAAATTTCATTTGGTGTCTCTTAAAGTAGGCCTTATTCTTGACAACTTTAACAAACCTTATCCTGCAGATTAGAGACCTGAGAGCACAGCTCTACATGTAGGCCCCGCATTGCTAGAGGGGGGAAATGCGAAAATTATTTTTTGAGACAAAAAAATTTAATTTTGTTTTATAGAACGTAATTAGAAATTATTAAACGAAGTCAGAATTCAGTAGTGGTTTCTCAAAATACACAAACCTTCAGTATCATCTGGATGTGTTTGGAATTGGGTTTGTCTAATTGAAAATATTTTTAATGATCTATAATCAAGGAAAACAGGCTATGTTTCCTCAGATCGTTCATGGGAGTATCTCATTCTCTTATTTTGTCCTACTTCCCTTCTGGGAGCTCAATGCACTATGGTAACATAAATATCTGCCTTTTATTGCACAGTCATACATGTATACACACATACATGTATACACACACACATATAAACTATATTTTATGATGTTTCAAGGAAATTAAAGATATTGTGAGTGGCATAGAATACAACCTTTTTACTTGACTGCACAGTAAAACCAATGTTTACACACACACACACACACACACACACACACACACACACACACACAACACACACACACACATTCTTTTTGAACAGTGTCACCTCTTCCCTGGTTCTCTTCCAGGTTTTCCCTCCTGGCCCTATCCACAAGTTGTTCATTTTCAACACAGTCTCTGGTGAGTATCACTGCTGCATTTGTTCACCCTTTCTATGCCCCCTTACCTTCCTCAAAACAGATGAATTCACAAGCAAGACAAAAGGTAAAAAACATGATCATATGCATATAGCTATTGAACTTTTGTGATCCTTTCCTAAGAATATCCTCCTTTGGTCTCACTATGTGAATATCTAGAGACGTGTATATTTTATCACATTGTGGTCTACTTTTTGTCTTATAGCATCCAGTGTGTTTACTTGTAGATTTATAGGCACATTCTAGTTACCACAAATGAAGGAAACCATGCAATCTATGTTTCTTTGGGTTTGACTTACTTAATAAATTTTTTCCCATGTCTTTTCATTTCCTTACAAATGGTACAATATCATTATTTCTTATGAAGGTGTAGAATTCCATTGTGTATTTATACCACACGTTCTTGAGTCTTTTGTACAACAACTGAAAATTTTTAAAAAATTCAAAAAAACCATGACTCCATAACTGTCTATCTCCCTTACAAGCGTGAATGGAGTGTGTGGGGAAACAAAGTCCAGAGCATGACTTACATCTCTCCTTCTGTCTAAGAACTAGTAAACATGGAACATATGTATATTAGTCAGTTTCTTCATTGCAGAATATTAATTTCATTGTAATGGTTTTAAATTTATGCTGTTATTAATGTCTCACACAATCAGAGGCATGCGTGATAAGATAGACACTGGAAGCTACAAATTCCCAAACTATCCAGGTGAGCTTATTTGCAAATGGAAAAGAGCACATGTCCAACAACCCTGTGGCACCAAGAAGCTACTGCCACTGCTCTCAACCTTCATATAATGCATGGCCCTAACTCTACTGGAAACTTGTATATTATACCCTCTGTCCCTATTCTTCCATGAAAGTCACTTTAGTCTCATGGAGGCAGAATCTAGGTTGGGACTGGAATGCAAGCTGCAAAGTCTGGGGAACCTAGTCTTCAGCCTTGAAAGCACTGGAGACAGATGGGTTTGGGAGGGTGCATATATTTTCCTTACTTAAGAATCTGGGATGCGATCTTTTTAGGAGTAGACAATTCTGATGACATTTTTGAAGTCTTTGGATGGTAAATATTTGCATGATCTGCCTGATAATAAAGGTGGCAAAGGAAAAGATGGGAAAGGATAGAAAGTGACCAACAGAAGCCAGGAGCCTAAGTTTAAACTGATCTAGATGATCTATTTATTTGTAGATCACTTCTGCCTTGTTTTCTTCATGAGAAGTCACTTGCATAAAACTCTCCCTTGGCTTACCTCTTCATCTTGTTTGCTTGAACTCTTAGTAGAAGATAGAAGCTATTTATTCCTGGATAAGAGTGATTTTGTTTGTGAGAAGTAAAACTTATCCTATTATACTTCCATTTTCTTTGTGACTAATATCAAATTCAACATTAACAGAAATGCATAGTCTACCAATGCTATCTAGAAGAGGATTAAACTTGTCCTGTACTAGAGATTCCCACTTCATACATTTGGATCTCCCTTTGCAGAGCTTGGTGACATTCACAGCAATATGAATTTAGAGAATGCTTGTCCTGGTAAGAATCGACATTAGTGCAATTGCAAGGATGGGAATCTGAGACATTGCATTATCTTATGGTCCCACATTAAATTCTCTATCCCTGAACTCTGCTGAGTTAGCAGCTTCTTTTTATCTAATGAAGTAGCAACATCTGGGCAGAGACTTCAAGATGAAGAACATCTGTTCACACCCTTGAAATTTTAGTTTCTCTCCAGGGCTCAGACCTGAAAGCCGTTGCGTTGCTGAACGAGTAAGTAAACTGAGTTTGTGTGATGGGTACTTCCTCTCTGAGTTCTGCAGTCTTGCTCAGGGCCCTAAGACTGTCTCTGTGCCGGCAGGTTTGCATTGTGAACGTTTTTCTAGAAATATCTTGTGATACACTTCAATTCTAATTGTCTTTAAGGAATTGAGAAATTATGAGCAATATTGGAAATGGCATTTTTCTTGCCCTAGTCATGTGTACAATTACTGTGAATTATAGATACTTAGACTTCATCAGAGTATTTGGGATAAGTATTCTCAAACCTTAGCTTGTTACCTTCAACAGACAATTTCCTTGCATATTTTTTGTTTCTCTTTATAATAAGAGAATGTAAAAACTTGGAAAACTAATGTCAGTGGTGATTCTGAAAATTCTAAACTGGTCTGTGAATATTTTATAAGCTGCCAGGCATTATCAAAGGTCTTCGAAACAGGCTGTTCCTTTGCTGACACAGATGCCCTGTTCTTTGAAACAACTCAGCACAGTTGGCTGGGTGAGTCAATCCCATTAATGTCTGCTGTTCTGAAGAAAGTTAAGTGGTCATTTCAGTCCAGTAAAGGATAGTAGCTATCATCTAAGCACATCAGAGAATATTAAATGTTGGATTTAATTTTGAAGTGCTAATTCTCTGTCAATTGAATAGATGTTTTTCTAAGAGAATGGATAATTCAGATGGTAGCTACATTTTGCTCTTCAAACTTTTAGTCTTCAAGTTAGCAAAATTTAAATTAAATAGAAATATTTCCACATGAATACATTGCTAATCTAACACTTGGAGTATGATGCTACTATCATTTGGCCTCGCATGCATAACAATAATGCATTAATTTAAATGTTTTGCAACACTAAGTTTTTAGTATATTAGTATTAGCTATATTCCATTAGAGATAGCCTATGCAAAGCAGGGTTGAGCTAATTGACTATAGTAAGAAATTAATAATATAAAGGGAAAACTTACGTACATTAAAATATTGTACACTGTGCACTTATATGGCAAATCTGGACATTCTGTATCTGATTTAACAATAATTAGATTGAAATTTTGTTGAAGGATTACATATAGTCATTGAATTACTCTAAAACAATTTATTGGGCAATTGAAACATGGATGCTAGAAAACAAATATTTGTAATCACTGTTTTAAAAGGGAAGGTATTATATTGTTATATGAAGTGTTCAATATTTCATTAGTGGTCTTAGACACAATTCAAATAGCAGCTTATCAATATTAGATTATTTTTTATTTCCAAAGGAAATCACTACCTTATAGAGACTATGCTGAAATAATTCTGTCATATGACACAAAACCTTTCTTATCTCATCAATAACTCCTTTCCAGAAATGTAGCTAATTAGGACATGTTAGAGCTTGATTTAGGTGAGAATGCCTAAAGCATACAAATTGTAGTGTCTCCTTTAAAGGAATGAATCAAATGAACAAAATAACATGTAAGTTTCAAGTGGAATAGAAATTTAAAATAAAAATCTACTACAAATATTAAAACTCATCAGATAATAGAAATAATACAATATTTAAAAATACTTGGTTCCTCTATGTCTAAGAGATTATTTTCTCTATTAGTTTTAATATGACTTCTTTGATCTCCTATGTACATTACAATAATGTTCAGTCCCTTTCTATGGAGACAATATAGTGTAATCTCTTATCAAGCATGGTTAATTGAAAATTGCTTTGGCTCAGGGTTATTTAGAAATGTTTCAGCTTGGCCATCTATGCTTCAGTTTGACTTTTTAAAAATAATATCACATATTTTAGCACTTCTACCAAATCTTGGAAAATATATATTAAATATTTTTGATTTGTGACATATACAATTTGGAAGAAATTTCTTTGGTTCAATTCATGTCATACCTCATTTGTCTTCTATTGTAACTACTATATAGCAGGTAATAGAATACAAGTTCATATCCTGACTGGGTTCCTGCATATTTTTTGAAATTGGGTGAATTGACAAAATTATGGGGTAAAATTGTTCCTGAAAGCAATACAATGAAATAGCCATTGGTAGTTTAATCATACATAGAAATGACTGGAACTGCCGGGCGCTGGTGGCTCACGCCTGTAATCCTAGCTACTCAGGAGGCTGAGATCTGAGGATCATGGTTCAAAGCCAGCCCGGGCAGGAGAGACCTTGAGACTCCTATCTCCAATAAACCACCAGAAAACCGGAAGTGACGCTGTAGCTCAAGTGGTAGAGCGCTCGCCTTGAGCTGAAGAGCTGAGGGACAGCGCTCAGGCCCAGAGTTCAAGCCCCACGACCGACAAAAAAAAATAAATTAAAAAAAAAATGACTGGAACTATGTAATGTATTTCATTAAACCTAAACTGACCATATGTGTAACTTACTCTGCCCTAATTAGATCCCCCCTAAGCCCAGGACTTCTTCAATACCTTCCTTTAGGCAGAAGCAAGACAGTAAGGAAACAAGAGTAGAAAGAACATACGAAAAACTTCTTTTTCCATAGATACAAAAAATACACCTAGTGATGTGAACACACAGCTATAAACCCCCATCACTATCATCACTTATAAGGGCTGTGGAAGACATCTGTCCATGCCAAAGAGAAAAAGGGCAAAGATGATGCTTTCTTATTTCATAGTAAGATTGTATTTAGTTTGGTTTTTACTCATAGATCAGAATGCTTACTGAACATTATCCAAAGTATTGGGTGTTATTTTTGTAATAGTATTAAAAATATGGTATTTTTTTCCTGGAGTTAGGCTTTGAATTCAGGGTATAGCACTTGCTGGGTTTACTTGTTCTGCTGGAACTCTCCATTGAGCCATGCCTTCAGCCTGGTATTTTTGTTGGTTATTGTAGAAATTTAGTCATGCAGATCTGTTCTTCTTGAGTTCTCTTTGAATCCTCTAAATCTTACCTTTCTGTTTCCTCATTACATCATTACAGATGTGAGCTACTGGTATCTGGCTCATTAGGAGGTAGCATTTCAGTGTGGCAAACTCATTCAGTTCCATTTCTGACAAAGCTTCTTATTTCAGGTATCATATCTATCAACGGCTAATTTGTTTTTAACCATTGATTTTAATTAATTTTTTCTTTTTTCCTTTATTTTCTTTTATTATAAATGGGTTGCTGTTTTTTTTTTTTTTTTTTTTTTGGGTCCGGTCGTGGGGCCTGAACTCTGGGCCTGGGCACTGTCCCTCAGCTCTTCAGCTCAAGGCTAGCGCTCTACCACTTGAGCCACAGCGCCACTTCCGGCTTTTTTCTTTTTGCTTATGTGGTGCTGAGGGATCGAACCCAGGGCCTCATGCATGCAAGGCAAGCGCTCTACCACTGAGCCACCTTCCCAGCCCCGGGTTGCTGTTTCTTAAGTAAGGTAATAAGTACATTTTCTTAAAATTTTAATTTATTTATTCAACTAACCAGCAAATCCCACCTATGTGAGATGCCCGTGCTAAGCTCCCTAGATGATCAAAGAAGTTGAAGACTTACTCCTTGACCTCAAGGGATTATGAACAGGTTTGAACAGATAATACCAAATTACTAAATATTGTAAAATCTGTGCCTTTTATCTGACAATTTTTGCACAGTGATTACAGAAAGAAAAAAGTCTGCTTTCTTAAATATCTCAGAATATGTCTTTCTCAAAACCACAGTGCTACATTTGTAAATTCCTTACCTCTATTTTGAAGTGGCCATGCCACATTCTAATAACAGTCTGCAGGTTCCAGAGGCTGTCTTTCTTTCTGCTCCATGTAGCTTTATAATTAAATGCTTATAGCTATATTTCCCCGGCAGAGACTAATGAAGGACGGAAAACATTTGAACATAGTCAATGGTCTTGAAATGTTGTCTCATTACAAGATACATGGGACTACCAAGGCAGCTCATTGTTTTTTTATTAGCTTTCTCCAAGTCCTAAAGACACTTTACTTTAATATTTGCTTATACATACGTTAATCATTATGTGCCTTCTTGCATAGGAGGTGGTAAAATGGTGGCTCTGACTGATAAAGCACTAATTCCCACCTAATGTCATTGACGTATATATCATCAATGATTTTATCAGTCACTAGTGAAACACCATTCCTGAGATGTATGTTAATTTTGTTAAGTAGTATGTATGGGATTATATCATGTTCTATGTATGGCAGTTATATTATTTCTTCCAAGAAGAGTATTTTAGTAAAAGATTAGAAAAAAAAAAGAATTGGATTGTTCACCTCATTTACAAATAGTGTAATAATGGAAAGAATTCCTCAGTGCTCAGAGAATAAGAAGCCTTGTAAATCTCTGGCAGGAACACACTGCATTAGGCACTGTCCTGTAATTAATAAGCAGCAAATAATGCCTGAGAAAAAATTTTCTACTCAGTTATTCCACTTTTTACCAATTCCCATTCTTAATCAATTGTTTTATTTAGAATGAAATGACCTAAACTTCATTTTTGGAAAGGTGACTCATTATAACTTTATATATTATACATATTATGATTTTAATTATATGCTTATATAATTTATAGTATATATAATGATTTAATATAATATAGGATATATAATATATACTTATTATAATATAAAGGGAACCATGAATAAAGTCATTGCATCCAAAGTTGGAGTTTTAAAGACTTCCAATAGCTAACAGGATATTGGATAAATGACCCATTTCACCAAAATATTCCTATTAAAACTCAGGAAGCTTAAGAATTTGTAAGTATTAGTCAAGTACTTTTAAAATCATGGAGAAGGACAGCTCGGTTTCTTAGATGTGCCTTCTTCTTCATTCAGATTTCTCTTCTATCTTTGGTAAAATATTTTATTTTACAGGCATTCTTTCAAAACATTTCTCAAATTTTTTCTTGATTATGTCACAATGATTTAGTAAGAATCCAGAAAATAGCAAAGATCCACTGTGTGTGACTTTAAAGCACTCAGTCTAGAAAAGGCAAAACATAAAACATATGTATTAGTAAATCTAGCAAGATTATATTAAAAGGGAGCAGAACATACTAGTTTTTCACTAATTAATAGATAAAATGCAATTTTACCCATCCTCCTCATACTGACATTTAAAAATAGTACTTCAAAACAGGAGATATTGTATAGGGTATACAACTCTCTTGGGGAAGTGTGTCATAATAGATTACTTCTCCAAAGAATAGAAAAATCCATCATCAGGAAATGAATGTTAGGAAGAGTGTTCATAAAACTTATTCTTTATGGACACAGTCGTGATTTTCAGAATCAGATGATCAGTTTTCCTCATTGATTTGCTATACACAAACACACACATGTGCATATACTTTTTTTTTACTTCAATACTTAGGTCCTGTTGCATTCTAAATGATCTTTAAGTATAGTAAAAACAATTTTTCATTTTTTTCAGGTAAAAACAATTTTTCAGAGTTCATTAAAAATTTCAGGCCAGATACTGGGGTTATAAATGGCAGTGAAAATTTCAGGCTGATTTGTGGCATTTTGAATGAAGCTATACCAGTGTTAAGAACAGCTCTTGTCTGAAATAGTTATTCTCATTCTTTTTATATCATAGATCCCTAAAGAATCTGAAGGCATGTAGGTCCTCAAAAATGCACATACATGCACTTTTTTTTGGGGGGGGGGGTACATGGAGGATTGTTTCAGCAACCCCAAACTGATTATATTATATTATTTATTTATTTTTATTGTGAAAATACCGTACAGAGGGCTTACAATTACATGGGCAAGATAATGAATACATTTCTTATCAAGTATTGTTGCCTCCTCCTTTGTTTCCTCTTCCCATCCCTTCCCACACCCTCCCCCCAAGTTGTAAAGTTAGTTTTTCGACATAACATCTTGTATATCTCATTGTTGCCATGGGTCATGTTAGGCGAAATGAGCCCCAAGATAAGGATTCAAGTGTTTTTTCTTTCTTGCGATCGTTTCTAACATATTTATAAGATGATTTATTTGCTGCTTTATATGTCCCTCCCCCACGGTATAACCCCGGTTTTCACTGTATTTGATGTTATTATAATTTACGTAGGTGAAGGGAAAAAACAAATTGTTTAAATAGGGATCTAGGTGGATCCATACATGCAGTTTTAAAGGTTTTTTTGAACCTTTAATGGAGTCTCTATCTGTTGTTCTGGATCTTTTCTATGTCTTGGCCTTGCTCTTTAGTACTTCCTTCACTTAAGAGGTAAATGTCACATAATGAACTTTTTTTTTCTTGAGTCTTATTAGATTTGTGAAGTGTGAACATAGGGTTTATAATTATATTGGGGAGTGGCAATAGCTTTTAACACTGTTGTATGTTCATTACTTTAAGTATTTGTGGAATCTTCCATACTAGAGTATGATTTGAGCTTACTGTTCATGGATATAATGTGGCAGAAATAAGGAATAAGATTTCAAGAGAGTGCCATTGTTCTCAGTTTTATTCATTCTTTAACTTTACCTGCTTTCTGTTCGAATTAAGTCAAGAGTTAAATTGTTAGCTGCCTGGTGGAAATCCATAAGGAAAATAGCTGGGTAGCTTACAGTCAATCGCCAGGGACAAGGGACATTTGTCAGCAGCCATGTGAGCCAGATTGAGAGTAGATCCTTCCCCACTCCAATATTGATGCCATCCAGACCACAACCAGGACTGGAAGACTTGAGGCAAGAAGACATAGGTAAACCCACTCCTTAATTGCTGGAAGTGGTGAATATATAATAGGTTACTTGGCAAGGAAGAATTCAGATTGTATATACACTTAAGATTGCTAATTAGCTGATGTTACAATATGAAGATTAACTTGGATATCTGGGTAGCTCAATACAGTAACAGGAGGAGAGAGAGAAAGAGACAGAGAGAGAGAGAGAGAGAAGAGAGAAAGACAGAGAGAGAGAGAGAGAGAGAGAGAAGACAGAGAGATAGAGAGAAAGAGAGAGAGAGGAGAGACAGAGAGACGGAGAGAGGGAGAGAGAGGGTTGGACTTAAGGAATGAGTATGTGACGGAAGTGTCTGAGCTCCCTATGGTACAGTTGTCAGCTTTGAAAATGTATAAAGCCATGAACAACGCAATCATGATCAGCCTTTAGGAACAGGATAAGACAAAGAAACTTTTTTGGTGTTTAACTGGAGATAAGAGTCTCACAACTGGAAAGTTGTTTAAGCTGACTTTGGACCAAAATCATCAGAGCTCAGTCTCCTAAGTAGCTGGGTTTACTGGCGTGACCAACTGGTACCTGAGAGATATGCTGCACTTTAAGACAGAAAATTTTGGTGTTATTTCTTGTTTATATTAAGATGATCATGACTAAACATCATTTTATTTCTTTTTTCAACACTTCTCTAAATTATCAATTTTACAGAGGACTTCTGAGTAGATTATTTCTCTAAAGAGCCCAGGCTCATCACAATAGAGCAAGTATGTAGGTTGCAAGTTGGTTGATTTGAGAAGAGCACTACTCATGCTTTCAAAAGCATGCATTTTGTTTAATAACAACAATTAATGCACAAACTATGATTAGTGGCATTTTAATTAGTTATCTATTTGGGCATTAAAATAATAATAGAGCAGTATGTTTTATTTACTTGTTTACAAATTATCCCAAACTGCGTGTTGTAAATGAGCACAGATTCAGTAATGTGGACAGAAAGAAGAATAAAGGAGAACTTGTGCCAGACGCTGGTGGCTCACGCCTGTAATCCTAGCTACTCAGGAGGCTGAGATCTGAGGATCATGGTTCAAAGCCAGCCCAGGCAGGAAAGTCCGTGAGACTCTTATCTCCAATAAACCACTAGAAAACCAGAAGTGGCGCTGTGGCTCAAGTGATAGAGCGCTCACCTTGAGGTGAAGAGCTGAGGGACAGCGCCCAGGCCCAGAGTTCAAGCCCCATGACCAACTGAAAAAAAAAAAAAGTAGAACACGTGAGAGAGAAAGGACAAGGAAATAAATATAATTCTAAATAACATCTTTTCAAAATAAATTCTTTATTTCTAAACATCACCTTCAGGTGAGGCTCAGACTCCAAACACCAATTTGATGGGCAGAAAGTTTGTAAATGAGCATGGTGATTTTTATCTCAGAGAATGGTCAGCTTGACCTACTGGAGCTTACAGATATCATTTCAAAAGAACCTTTGAGGCATTGTGTAATTCTAACTATCTAGCTACAGAATTAGATCAACACTATAATACTAATCTAAAAGACTGTCATTTATATTCTACATATTTCTTGTGTTTGTGTGTGTGTATGTGTGTATTTATTTATTTATTTCAGACCGTTACTTGTAAAGGTAGTTGTTGTGGTTGTTTCCTGAAGCATAACAGTTAGTTTAGAAATGACTGATTAGGATATGGTTGCCTACACTTTCCACTGAAGAAAGGTCATCTTGATATTGTTAAGTAAATATCCTTCTTAATGCTATAATTATAGGAGAGATGCCATTATATTTTGTAGGTAATTAGACCTTTCCTTTGACCTTTTCATGTTTTCTTGGAGGTATTTTCCTTCAGCATTGCTATTTTAAGGATAACAATATACTACTTGATTAAAATAATTTAGTACAAATTACCAAAAATAGGATGAGTAGAAAAAGAAAGGTCATACTGACACACAAGGCACTTATTTCTGTTCTTATATTTTCTTGTTATTAATTATTTGATTCAACAAAATCATAAATGAATCACTAAATACAGAAGTAAAATTTGATACTCTAAACTTTGAGTTTAAAATATCTGCTGTTTTAAAATAGGATAAGCAACAACAAGTAAAATGGAATTAATCGCACAAATTGGGGGAGTAGAAGAACACAGCTTGAGATTCTATTCACCAGGAGAACCTCTAGAATGGGCCATCAAAATAAGTAGCTGAATTTTCTTCAAGAATATGATTGCCTAAATGATTTCTGCATGCTTGTATTCATATTTTTGTATATAGCAATCTGCAAATGTATGCACACATGAGTAGAAATATATCTTATTCACATATAGACAACATTAATACTTATTACATATAAAAATTTCATATGATATACAGCTGAACATTGGTGGTTCATGCCTGCAATCCCAGCTACTCTGGAGATTGAGATCTAAGGGTTATGGTTTGGAGCCAGTCTGGGCAGGTGAGTTTGTGAGACTCATCTCCAATTAACTAGCCAGAAGTGGAACTGCGGCTCATTGGTAGAATGATGACCTTGAGCATTAAAGCTAAAGGACATTGCTCAGTCTCTGAGTTCAAGCCCCAGGAGCAGGACATACACACAAAAAAGACTTCACATAACAAGCAATGATAAAATAATTATTTTAAGTTATATATAACATACATTGATATTATCAATATATTACATCTGTGTGTATTTTCAAGAAGATAAATTCCCGGGGCTGGGAAGGTGGCTCAGTGGTAGAGTGCTTGCCTTGCATGCCAAAGGCCCTGGGTTCGATTCCTCAGCACCACATAAGCAAAATGAAAAAAAAGCCGGAAGTGGCACTGTGGCTCAAGTGGTAGAGCGCTAGCCTTGAGCTGAAGATCTGAGAGACAGCGCCCAGACCCAGAGTTCAGGCTCCACGACCGGACCCAAAAAAAAAAAAAAAATTCCCCTGGAATAATTATATTATGTGTGTTGAAGCTGCCTTTATTAAATTTCAGAAGTCAAAGCCTACAACTATGACTTTGTATAATGCATTTCAATTGTATTTACTTGACTAATTAGCTTAAAATATTCTTACCGATTTTATTGTATAAAATGTCCACAAATTTGAGCTTTTCAACTCTCTTTCCCCTAATCCATCTCCCGTTACTTTCATTTATTTTTCTAATTCCAAAATTTATACTGTTAGGTTTTAGTTTACCATTATAAACAATAGCTGAAATTTAAAGAAAAAAAAACTTTTACTTCATAGTAGTGTTTCCCCTATGCTATAAAATACTTTCTAGATAGGGAGAAAATAATCTTCTGCTTAATATGTGAAAACAAAGAAAATCATGGGAAAATGCAGAAAAAAATCACTTGATAGTAAGAGAACCTTAAACAGGGCAATAGCTTTGTAAATATCTAGGTTCATTCAGGCCTCTGGAAACGTCAGTGTTACTGACCTGGAAAGTTTTTATTTACTCTTTGACTGGCAGAGGTTCATTCTCCTCTGAGGGTAGGTTGTCAGCTAATACATCTTTGAATTGATACCATTTTGAAAGAGTCACCAAGTTAATATACCCTTTCATTGTTTTCTGTGTATAGACTGACAGCTAGGCAGACAATATGAATGTAAAACCATGATGAAATCATTGAGGAGAGTTCTGTGTCACTCTAATTGCCTTCAGCGTAGCCTAAATGTAATGGGAGGTTGCCTTTTGAGTCACAGTATATAAAGGGATTTGAAAAAACGAAACCAGCTTTCCATCCACTGCTCACAGAGTGTCAAATGAACAGGCAATTGGACAGAAACTGGGGG
This sequence comes from Dipodomys spectabilis, assembly GCF_019054845.1. Taxonomy (NCBI): domain Eukaryota; kingdom Metazoa; phylum Chordata; class Mammalia; order Rodentia; family Heteromyidae; genus Dipodomys; species Dipodomys spectabilis. Next base: position 18,740,623 of record NW_024870817.1, on the reverse strand, counting down.
TGAGCTCTGAGTACAAGCAATGAGAATAAAAATCTACATTCCCATCTATCTGCAATTATGATTGTCATGTTGATTAATCACAAGACATGTCTTAAGCATCTTGAAACTGAGGGGCAGGTGAAATTAGAATAAGAGCTTTGATTTAAAATCCTGTGTTAATTGTTCCAAATGTAGTCTCTCCTTGTGGACACTTACTACATGGGAAGTGGAGGAAGGAAGGAGAGTCCTATTTGATCCCTTGATCCCTGACTGGTAAGAACATCTGCTTCCATTGGTTCTGACAGGAGTGCTTTCCTAAGGGAGCCCATACTTCCCTCTTCCATTCTAATTATTCCAAATGTTCCCTCCTTCCCTCAGCTTCTTACATCAGAGCAAAGCTGTGCTCAGTGATTTCTCCGGAGATAAAACTCCTCTGTCAGGCAACTCACCATGGACAACACAGATGTGACAAGAAGTCCTCTAACAATTTGAAACTATAAACAAGGGGAAAAATACCTAAGCAGCTTAAGCAAAGAGGAAATTCACATACATCTCCTTGTTGTTGTTTCAAAGAGCGTGCAGAAAGGAGGTCTTTATTATCTTCCACACAGTGGGCACTTAAAATATGCTTTCTGATACCAATAATGATTTTCATAGCTGTGTCTCTTTGCAAGGACATACAGTGTAATAATTAGGACTCTCTAGCTCTGGAATTAGGCAGTCTTAAAAATTTGTTAGCTGATTATTCAGTACTTCTTCATACAGGGAATAATCCATGGAGGTTTAAAATATTGATGTCTGGATCTTATCATCAGCAATTCTAATTTATTTTGGCTTGACTGTTGGCTAGGCCTTGAGATATTTTTAAATCTCCTAGGTGATTTGTACGTACAGCAAGGCCAAAAAATCATCACCTAAATTATATTAGTTGCATATACAGCACCAAGTGTTTATTTTGTGCCAGCCCTATACTGAGGGACTTATATGTGGTATCGTTGCTTTGCTCATCAGCAAAGCAACTATATGGAGTTGAAGGTATTATGGATGAAGACACACTGTACAGACATGCTCAGTAAGTTTTTCGGTTGCATGGCTGGATGTTAATAAAGGAAAGTATTTGAGCCCAGGTCTGTCCACCGTCTTGTGCTGCTGGCTGTTGAATATCTTCGCGGGCAGAAATTTCAAGGTCAAATGTTGAGAACAAACGCCTGATTGTAAGAGAAATACGATGTGGGAAAAACTCCTCTCTGGGCTTGACATTGGCTGGCCTGATTTTGTTTTGTTTCCACCAAACTTTCATGGCAAAGAGAATATTTTGAGTTTTCCAAACCTCTTCCCTGAAAGCAATTCCAGAAATTCTAGGTTGAGGGCCTGGGAATTTTGTTCCTGTTACTGTGCTATAGCTAGTATGTGCTTGGTTGATTTTTTTCTTTTCCAATAGCTCTGAGGAAATACTGGAATAATGGCTGTTGTGAAGTGGGATTTTGTGATCATTCTTTCTGAGTCCTTAAAAGGAATAGACTGAGGAATTATGATTTTGAATCCTGATGGCAGCAAGTAGCATCCTTTTCACCAGGCATTTCCAAAGTGCAGGCTAATTTTTGTATTATTTGTCCCCAGTGTTTGGAACCTCTCATTGCATCTATTGTGGAGGTCTCGGGACTAATGCCATTCTCATGCTGCTGGTCCCGTTCTTTCATCTGACCTCCTTCATCTCAAGGGCTGATTTTGCTCATCTGTACACAATTCCTGTCATTCAGTAGCACATCACTGTTAACTATCTAATACTGCATATGAAGGATATTTTCTTTATTTGATACAAAAGGGAAAGTCTCACTTAAAAAATGTTCTGATATTTGGAGACTTTTGCTTTTGCTCAGATTGGCTCTAGGAGATAAATACGGAGAGGTTGGGTGGTATAATGAAATGTTCTTTATTTCTTGATAAATTAACGGTACTAGTGAACGCACTAGAAAAAAAATGAGGTCTATATTTTGTATCTCACATAATGAAATAGAAGCGCTCCTAAATTTGACTTGGAAAATTCTCTATGAAGTCAATTGTCTCAATTTACGTCTCTAGGTATGATGTGTTTATTTTTTATGAAGCATTTATATGACTAGAACTTTCATTCCAACCCATGGAAGAAATTTGTTTCAGATTTATTTCATTACAGGTTAATATGTCTAAATTTCCACCTTGGAGACTTTATGACTAATCAAGTATTCTAAAGGTTTTTGAAAAACGTTTCTGTTTAGGAAAGAAAAACCCTTGCCAATTATAAAAGCCATGTTATACGTCAAATGAATGTGAACTTAACTAAATATAACTCTTTGGTCAAAAGCAAAACCAGGTTTTTCTCCAATAAGTATTTCCTGCTCTTGCCAGCCCCAAGTGATCCTTGTGATATATTGCTTCTTCCCCATTAAACTAGACTCAGATTCAGAGGACCTGATCTTACAAGGTTGATTTTCAGAGATCTTAAGTGAACTCCTGTTCAGTGAGGAATCTTTTGATCTAATATTCACCACAGTCTTAAATTTGCTCATGTCTTGTACTTGGGAAAGATTTGAAAGCTCTTTTTTCTTACATTTGGAATTAGAAATCTCTGTTAGTCACTGAAGCAGAGTCAGTACCAAGGACACGTGACTTCGGCAGTTGCTTCAGAATTTGTGATCAAAAGGACACTGCATCTAGGGGTCTGTTGCTCTATTCTGAAAGGCCAATATATTTGTTTTATTTATTTGTGTTATCTTTAAGTAGTTGTACAGAGTAGATACTATGTAACAAAGGAGTTTTTGAATACACTGTGTCTTGTTTGTTGCTGGCATAGCCAGTTCTGCCTCTGGCTGTTGATTTGATTTGTTTAGGGTGTTGACTACAGGTTGTTTTTTTTTTCTGGACAGTAACCTCATTGCTTAGCATGTAATTACTTCTCCTTTAATATTTTCTAATTATGTGAAAAAGACTCCCTGCCAATCTCTGCTGACCCCAGCAAGGAGGATAAATAGTCTAGGGCTGTAGATGCAAAGCATTTCACAGTGGTAATGGGTTTTATGATGTCATTAAACAGTTGATAGTAGCCATAGAAAAGGCAACTTTTTAGGTAACAGACACATTAGACTATTTTACAAGGTCATCAACATTAAGGAAAAATTTTATGATGTGAAAATTTAGTGTTTTAACTTTGTGCATAATATTGTTCACAATGTATATTAAAAACATAATGCATTAAAAGATACAGTTAACATGAAGGTATAAAAACCCAGTTGGTGAACATAAGGTTTGAATACTCAGTTAACAAAGCATTCCTTTCCTGTTTTATAAAAAGAAAAAGAAAAAAGAAAAATGGTTTTGTTGTTGTTTTGTGTTTTGATTTTTGTTTTAAACCATGGATTCAAACTGAGCTTTCATTACTCAGTGGGAAACCTTAATCAGGTCATTATGTAAATGGATTGCAATGAAAAATAAAAAAAATGAGAAAGTCTTAGATCTGTACTTTGAAATATCGGCAAAATATCCACCAGCCACTTAACAGCCAACAAGACACATAAAACTGGAGAATTTAATCACCGTGGTTAATATTTGTTTGCAGGGATGAGAACATTTTGACATGACAGAAATGGCTCAATATTGAAGTCTCATCCAACCACTTCATTGGTACCCTGTACCTAGTCACAAAACTCTTATAATCAAGCTTTTCACTGTTGACTGGGTTTGTGTGGGTAGAAGTTCTCAACATATAGTACAATTTTTTTAAAGTATATTTTCTTTTTTTTTTGGAGTGTCAGGGGGAGGTGGTCAGTTCTGGACCTGGGATTTTGCATTTTCAGAAACTCTCCAGCTTGGGCCACACCCCCAGTTCCTTTACACTGTGGTTATTTTTGAGATGGCATCTCACTTTTTACCCAGATAAGCCTAAATGGCATCATCTCTCCTATTTCACTTTTCCTATTATAACTGGGATAAGTGTATCCCATGGTGCCCAGAACTGCTGTACAACCAGTCTTACTCTTCTGAGTAGCTATGAGGACAGGTGCAAAACACCATCCCTAGCTATTTGTTGATATAAGGGTTCATGAACTTTGTGTCAATGTTGACCAAAAACTGTAATCTCCCAATATCTACATTCAGGGTAGCTAAATTTTGTATGCTTGCCACATATTGTATTATGCTTTTCTGTTTAGACAATGACTAAAGTCTTTGGTATGTAGTAATTTAATTTAGTTTCCAATGAAATTGTGTAATTGGAGAAAATAACATCGTATTCTTTTTTTATTGTGAAAATACCATACAGAGTGGTTATAATTACATGGGTAAAATAATGAGTACATTTCTTATCAAGCATTGTTGCTTCCTCTTTGTTTCCACTTCCCATTCCTTCCCATCTCACCCCCCCCCCCCGCCAAAGTTGTAAAGTTCATTTTTCGACAACAATTTGTACATCTTGTTGTTGCAATTGGTTCACCTGTATCCTTATTTAAACGATTTATTTTTTCCCTTTCCCTCCACAAAGTATACCAACATCAAATACAATGAAAGCATGGGTTATACTATAGGGAAGAGACATACAAAGCAACAAAGAAATATCTTATAAATATGTTAGAAACAATAGTGAGCAAGAAAAAAAATTTTGAATACTTATCTTGGGGTTCATTTCACCTAACATCAACTTATCTGACCTTTTCTGCTTGTCTCAGACATATACTAGTTATAGCAAATAAGGGAAACCATGGGACCTATGTTTCTTTGGGCCTGGCTTACGTCACTTAGAATAATTTTTTTCCAAGTCTTTCCATTTCCTAACAAATGGAGCAATGTCATTCTTTCTGATGGAGGCATAGAATTCCATTGTGTATATATACCACATTTTCTTGATCCATTCATCTACTGAGGGGCATCTGGGTTGGTTCCATATCTTAGCTATGGTAAATAATGTTGCAATAAACATAGTTGTGCTGGTAGCTTTAGTATGGTCTTGTTTGTGATTATTTGGGTAAATGCCCAAAAGTGGGATTGCTGGGTCATAGGGGAGCTCTATATGGATATGTTTTTTTTTTTTATCTCTACTGACCTTTTGGTCCATTTTTTTTCTTTCTCATTCTTCTCACGTTTTCTTCTCTTTCGTTCTTTTTTGTGTGACTTAATCGCTGTTCTGCTCATCCTCAGAACATTGCATTCTAATTTGAAGACTGAGGCTACCTACATATAACAGCAGGAACAAATAGACCATAATTTTAGCAACATTTGCTCAATATTGAAAACTTGCCCTTTCTGGCCCAGATGGTCATTTCTATTCACAGATGCAGATTAGCAAATATTGGGTCTACCTTTGTTATTTTTATGTAGCCAAGTTCCATGTTGGGCACAGTAAGTGTCCAACAATAAATAATATAATAATTTACATCTAGTTATAGAAAATGAAACATTTTAATAGGATTGCAAAAGATTTGAGATTTTCTGGAGTTAGTATGGACCTAGTATTCCTGTTGATAATGACTGGAAAAGACAGCATTCTGATTTTTTAAAACAAAGTGAATTATAAAGTTTTTATAATTTAAATATAAAACCTTTATATGAGGTCATATAAGATGGGTTGGACAACAGAAACTATAGAAATAACATAAAAATTCCCCTCAAAATAATCATAATTTTTAAAATAATTTGTTTATAATTCACATACAGACCTAGATCCATGTCTAAATCTATCAATCTATCTTCTCTCTCTCTCTCTCTCTCTATATATATATATCTATCTTGTGTTTGTATATATGTGTGAGTGTAACTATTTACTACTGTACATTTTTAAAATTTTTTTATTGTGAAAATACACTATAGAGGGGTTACAATTACATGGGCAAGGTAATGAGTATATTTCTTATCAAGCATTGTTGCCTCCTCCTTTGTTTCCCCTTCCCATCCATTCCCATCTCCCCCTCTCCCCTCCCCCCCAAAGTTGTAAAGTTTGTTTTTCCACATAACGTCTGGTACATCTCATTGTTGCAATGGGTCCACCTGTACTACTATACATTTTTTACCTGTGATTTATCTGCTAAAATCTGTTTAGAAGAGGAATTGTTCAAATGTTAGAAATGTGATGAAAATATTGATAACATGATGAAATTCCAGCACAAATTAGCAAAGAGAAAAACCAAAACCACTGATTACTTTAGAAAAAATGGCAAGAGAATTATTATTTGGGGCCCTCTTGTACACATATTATTATTATTATTATATGAAATATATTAAATCAGAACTTTGTGCATTCTACTGAAGAGTGTATTTTTAAGACTCTTCACAACAATTTTCCACTATTAGAAACACAGGAGTCTAGGACTAAATTATAGACCTAGGTCATTTTTCCATTGTCTGATTGTGCAATTTATATTTATTTAAATACACACATATATGTATATATGTGAGGACGTAGATTGATTAATTTCAGGTTGGGTCTATAATACTTAGATCTAATTTCTAGAAAGAAGATATAAAGTGGGTTAAAAAATGCTAGGTTGGGGCTGGGAAGGTAGTTCAGTGGTGGAACACTTGCCTTGTATGCATGAGGCCCTGGGTTCGATTCCTCAGCAACACATAAGCGGAAAAAAAGCTGAACGTGGTGCTGTGGCTCAAGTGGTAGAGCGCTAGCCTTGAGCTGAATAGCTGAGGGATAGCACCCAGGCCCAGAGTTCAGGCCCACGACCAAACCCCTCCCCCCCCAAAAAATGCTAGGTTGGTTGCTTCTAAATGAGTGTAAAAAACAAATCTGGCAAATTGTCCGTGGAAGCTGACCTATCTGAAACCAAAGCAAAGTGTAGAACCCTGGGTCCAGCTAGGCATGAGGGGGCACTGCTGGTTTTCTGGCAGGCTTAGAACACAGCTTTCACCCTGTGGAGCAGGGACTACAAAGCCTGAAGGCCAGAATTCTGGGAATGTTATATGAAATTTGAAAACAGACTTGCTATGAAATGTAACGTTTTCTCATTAAACTAATGACCAGAGAACAGCTGTTGACTTTAGTTCAGTAAGCTTTGGACTTTCTCTTATTGCACCTTTTATAGTGTGCAAGTGTTGGTGTGAGGATAGAATCTTGGGTTTGCAGTTCAGTGACCTGAGTTTAATTCCCTTTCCAGTCTCAACAGGCTGTGTGGGCATCGTCAGTACTTTCCTTTACTGTGTTTCATTGCCATGTATGAAATAGGAACACTATAACTCTCTTTAGACACTTGATTATTTTTTTCCAACACCGTAAACATTTATTATTTCTTCAGCTAGTTTTGTTTTAGATATTCTACTTACTCCAAGAGAAATAGAACTGCTGCTTTGAGAGATGAATTCTTTTTTCCTTTTGAGAGATGATTTCTTTTCCACTAACTGATGTTTTCTCTCAGTCTGACACACAGACACACACGCGCGCGCACACACACACACTTTTGTGTCTAACTGGAAAATATTTGTGGCTAACCCTCCAGGCAAAGGTACCTCAGTGTTTAAGAACATCTGAAATGTCCTTGTGTAGTGTTCATTGAGTGTTCGTGATACTTTCCCCCCACTCAATTACAGTGAGCTTATTTAATTTTGGCATTCACATTTCCTACTCTGAGTTTATAGATATACACTATACACACCCTTTGGTCACATCTCAGTTTACAGATTATTTTTCTCACATCAGAAGGTCTATTAGTTTGCTTTGGTTCAAAAATGTTCGCATTTACTTTGTAGAAAAATTTGAAGAATGTGACCTTTTGATTTAAATTTGCTCAGACAGAAAGGTAGAATCTCAATAGGTCATTTTTGTGGTTTCACAATGATTTAAATAGACTATTTTATTCAAATGGCATAATGATTTAAAAATCACACATTAATAATTTCAAAATGCACTCATTCTATTGCCAAACTGGATTTTCTACAGTTTTTATTTTGCTTTATGTTTTAAAACAAGGTGTACTCATTACCTTACTCATGTATCTGTAACCCATCTGTACAGTATCCTTACAATACAATAAAATTTTTTAATAAAGCTAATTTGAATTCAAAATTCTATAGGAAATTAAAATAACTTTTTGCAATCTAAATTTTACAGAAGATTCAAATGGAGGGCTTTTCAACAGCCAGTTTATTAGATTTGAAGTCAAGTGACTTGACTAGATGATGTATTTAACAGTACTCAGTAGATTCTGTTGTTGCACATACTTTTTCTTTCTACCTTTATGGATTAACTGGCTTTATTCTATTCTTATCTAAGCTACCAAAAATAAAGCAGAGCCTATAATCAAAGGGTGTGATGGAGCAGCAGGCCAATCATCTTACAATTTGTTGACCTTCCTATGTTATTCATCATCCTGAAACAGCCAGCTGATGGTCAGATGGGTATTATACTGCTATACAATATGTACACATATGTGCGTGTTATTGTGCATTATTGTAAACTATTTTCTAAACTGAATATGTACAGTGGCTGTCTATATACCATAAAGCCAGAGAACCCAGTAGGAGAAGCCAGTTGCTACTCCATCCAATAAGCTAGAAGCCTCAGAACAGCTGGATCTTTAAGCCACAACCCAAGGTTGAAGATCTGGAATTCTGTAGAGAGCTCTGTGGTATGAGTTGAATGGAAAGACTGAAGAGGCAGGAGCCTGATATTTCTGGATGATGATAGCTGTAGTAAATGCTCTGGTTGAGAAAGAGTAGAGCTTGCCTCACTGGCTGGCTGTCCCCTTCTACCTTTCGCTCCATCTGGGCTCACAGCCTAGATGAGTCTTTCTCCCTCAGTTGCTATGCTAAGCCTCTCAGGAAATGCTCACAGATACACCCAGAAGTTCACTTTATTCATCTCCTAGGCATGTCTCAAAACAATAAAGTTAACAAACAAGATTAATGATTATAATAGTCTATCAAAAGAAAATAGAGAATAAAAATAGACAACAAATACTCACAGAATTATTTGATGAGAAGTCTGTAAAAAAGTAATCACTTGATAAATGAAACATTATATAAAAATTTGTGAAGTACATAATCAAAACTGCTAAATAATTAAAAGCATATTTGAAAATCCTTTTATTAGTGCTAATTTTAGGGTATAGTAAAGGTAGGACCAGTTAATGGAGACTCAAAATAGAATAAACTAGTAAATTTGACACACAGAGTTATAAGTCAATTCACCATTAAAGAGTGATAATAAAAGTTCTCAACTGATGCACTTCATTCAAATTACTCAACTACAACATAGGTGTTTGAAGTTTACCATTTTACAACATCAAGTCTAGGGTAGTTTGTTACCCTGCAATGATATCTGGAAAACAGTATTGTAGGTGTTTGTCAGTGTATCCAGAGGGGGAATAATCACTATTACAGCAGCTAGTGCTCATGTAAAAACCTGTGGTGAATGTTTTCTTTCTTATTCTAACTTATGCAGGGTGATCAAAGCATGGACACATTAAAGTTTCTATTTTAGATATCAAGAATATATAAATACATCCTTAACTGTGAAACTCATATCTTTTTACTTTTCAATACTGAGAACTTTAAGGTAAGGGCAGAGAATAGAGAAAAAGAATGAGAGCAATCAGGAAGAATGTGGGTCAAGTTCACTCTACAGGATTTTGAACAAGGCAAGGGGGCAAATTCAGCCAAGAGGAATAATTCCTCTTGATATCAGACCAGTGGAGCTCAGAGAAAGGAGAGTGAAGAGTTCAGAGGGTCTCTATGACCTTAGTTTCCTCCGCTCCCAGTAAGGGTCTCTTGATAGGGCTGAGGGACTGAATCAAGTGACAATAGCTTAGGTTCAACCTGGCTAGGGGGCTCATGGGAGGTGAGATTGGTCAAGGAGTTATTCATTCATGTTAATGAAGAGCAAAGTTTGAGGGAGTCTATAGGAGTAAGAGATGAAGTTGTCATCGTCGCCATCTTTATAGCACTATGACTTTTCTTTAGGTGACACTGGCCACCAAATGCAGTCCTTGAAGAGATCCTTCTGAGACTGGTTTAAGGGAATAGACTTTCGGGATCTGTATGCTGGAAGCGGAAAGTGACACAGGAGGAGAGGGTCATTTACTCCATTGTAACATAAACATCATTCCTATTTGCGGTGTGCTAGTCTCTCAGTGAAGACTTTTTCGAGCAGTCCAAAAATACTAGTGAAGTTGGTCTTATGGTTATATGAATCCCTTCTGCCTAGGAAATGATGATCAGCCTGAGAACAAAGAGCAATTAAATGAAAGTAAGGAAGTGAAATCCTGACAAATAGATGACTGTGGTTACAGAGAAGGATATTAAAGTTTAAACTATCAAAGGAGACATGAATCTTGATGGTGACAAAGTCTTGGAAATGAAATTGCTTCCAGTGGCATGAAAGATATGGTAGAAAGGCAGAAATCAAGGATCTGGGAAGCAACACATTATGGTCATTCAAATTGCCTGACACAAAGATAAGATGACTTTTAGGGATGAAGAGGCTGCTTCCACAGGACACCGTTAAGAAAGGTTATTATGATCATAGGAAAGAGCTTCCATGGAGGATTAGAAATGTAGAAATTAAACAGACCAGTTGGTGTATAAAAATAATGGCAATAGACTTCATCAGAAAGAATGGCATTGCCCCATTTGTTAGGAAATGGAAAGGCTTGGAAAAAATTATATTAAGTGAAGTAAGCCAAGCCCAAAGAAACATAGGTCCCATGGTTTCCCTTATTTGAAATATCTAGTATATGTATGAGTCAAGCAGAAAAGGTCAGATAATGTGATGTTAGGAAAATGAACCCTTAGAGAGAATTCTCCCTTAGGGGAGAATTAGGTGGGGGGTGGGGTGGGGGTGGGCGGGGCTAGGCTGGGAAGGGATGTGAAGGGTAAACAAAGGGGGAGGCTGCAATGCTTGATAAGAAATGTACTCATTATCTTGCCCTTGTAATTGTAACCCCTCTGAACAGTATGTTCACAAAAAATAAAAATTAAAATAAAAATTAAAAAAAAAATAATGACAATAGAAACCCTAAGGGGAAAGTGAGGTTAACCTTTGTCCTAAGAATCTTCCTGAATGGCAGCTTCTTAATGTGTTTAGTAGTTGAATGAGATCAGTCTTTGCACTCACAAATTCATTCCCTTAATTAGGAGTGCAAGCACTGTGTCTAAAAAAATATCAAAGCTTTAAAAAGTTATGTGAAAATATCTAACACTTTTTAACATATCTGTGTTCTGTATCTTTAGTTTCATGTATACATAGAGAAAGAAAAAATTCTTGATGTGGAGCCAAATACTATTAGCCATGAAACATGAATGTATCTGCTTAATTTAGATCTTGGGAATCATCAGACATCTGGACGAAGGTTCTGCTTTTCCTTCTGTACACAAAAGAACATGAACAAATGGCTTTATGAGTTCATAATTCACAGTGTATTGTATCAGTTTGTCTGAAAAATTTTTAAAAAATAATGTTGGTAACGGTTCAGAGGGAATGATTCTGTAGAGTGAAGTCCCCCCCTCCCCCCCCAGGCAGCAAGCAGTGCATGAAGATCCTGTCACTAATTACTAGCTCTGCGAGCATGCCTGAGCCCTATGTGCTGTCTTGGGCTCAGGGGGGCAGTGTGATGCTGGGCAAAGGGGATGGGAACCGGGTTCACAGTGAACGGAAAAGAGCAGGAATTAATGTTGGATTACAAAAGAGGATTGCCTGAAGTGGCTCTTCTCAGCTGCTGCTGCTCAGTGGAGCAATTTAATAATGCAGGCAGAAAGCCATGCTTCTGGCGATACTTGCCTCAATCCTGTATGTGCCAGTTCCTGGGTCTTTTGGATGTATGGTTTACAACATACAGACTTCCTCATCACTATTTCTACTGTCAGTGCTTCTCATTTGTTTTATCTACCCATAACAAGGCTGCTTAATATTCTTCTAATTAAGCTCTTCCTTCTCTCCAGTCACTTTCTTATCCCTTTTTTTTCTTTTCTTCTTTTCTTTTGGGTGATACTGGGGATTTAAATTCAAGGTCCTCTACTTGCTAGGCAAGTACTCTGCCACTCAGCTGATGGTTTAATTCTCTCTCTTCACATCTTGAAAATTAAACACTATTTTTACGAATGAAGATTTCTTTGTAAAGTGAAGATTGTTAGCTATTTTTCTGCGTCTATTCTCCCTTTCTGTGATGCACCAGACATTATAAGTGAGGAATGCATTTTTCTGATTCTTTTGTGGCTAGGCATGAACATGTGACTAGATTTTGTCTGAGGGATATGCAAGTTCTGGTTCATTGATTACATTTCTCCCTGGATCCTCCTTTTCTTTTGACTTTTTTTGAGAGCAAAAGTGGGAGGAATGTATCAGTCATCTGAGACTGTTTACAATGGGCAAGTATCTGGTACACACAACAATATGGGACTCAAACAATGTGATGAAGCCCTATCAGCAAGGGTTTTCTATTCTTGATTTATTGGGTAAGAATGGAATATACTCTTGTGTTGGCCATTATTGTGGCAGTGAAATGTACATTAAAAATGCTTTGTTGAAAAATCTTCATTGGCTCCCCATTTGATTGAAGGCATGTCCTCACACCTGGGGAAAATTTTGAGTATTCCTTCAAATGTTGGCTTAGTCCACATTTTTAGCCTAATATTCTGTCACTTGTGTACAGGTGGACCTCAAATCTTTTGAATCTTCCCACATCCCATTATTTGGTGCTGATACATAGGCTATGTTTTTAAAATAAATACATTACTCCCTCTAGAAAAATATTCATAAAACCTCACTAATCCTTTTTTTAAGGCTTAGTACTAACGTTATCATCTTGGTGCTGCTATTCTGGACTTCTTGCAAGAAGTTTTCTTATCAAACAGGAAGGGGCTTCCCAGAATATTTATATACATGAGTACAGATCACATATCTTTGTATTTCTTTTTCCTTTCCTTTGTGTTTTAATTGGTCATCACGTCCCTCAGTTAGGACTATTATTATTTTTCTGAAGTAAACAGCATATTAGTCTTCTACTCTTTCCATTGTCACAGGTAATTAGTCAATAATTAAGATGGATATGCAACCCAGGAGTCTTTCCTTCTTGAGGTGGAAAAACATTTGAAGGTAATTTATGTTCTTTTCAATTTAACTGTGTTGACAAATAAGGCAGAGTTCAGGGGACAGTGAGACCTGGAAATCAAACAGTGTGAGACAATGTCTTTGGTTACTGGATTCAAGCTGGAAAAACAGCCCTGACAGGCTATAGTCATCATTTGTCTATTTCTAAAACTTTGAAAGATAAGAAGGAAACCTGCAGGCTCCCTGGTAGGGCCAGGAAGGAACTAGACCAATGTAGTCTCTGAGAACCGACATATCTTGTTCCGTTAGAGAAAGAGATGAGCTTCAGTGTATCAGACATTGACAGCTGCCCTTTGACACACCACTTCCTGACTTACTTGGTTACCAAGCACCACTTGGTACTCAGTGCATGAAATCACAGCCAATGCATTATGTTTAATAAGCTTTATTCCATAAACAACAACAACAACAACAACAAAACAACAGCTTAATAACCTCAGTAGTCAGGATCAAGAAATAAAATATCTATGTATCTTAGTAAATTATTATTTGCAGTGCTGAGTTTCCAACTCAGGGCCTTACATTTGCTAGGAAAACACTCTCCCAAGTAAGCTAAATATTTCAATCCTATTTTTTAGTATTTTTTAAAACATTAACAATTTAACTGTCAACTTACGAGTAATTCTATGATTTAAATATACAATCCCCATGGATAGGTGCTATGTAATTGAATATAATTAAAGTGAAGGCAGGAGACAATTGGAAAAATAGCACATCTAAATTTACAAACTGATTTGAAAAAGAAACTTCAGGATAAGAACGAACAATGCACTTTATTTTGTCATTCCCCCCCAATTTCTGGATAAAGAACAGGATATAGTTAGCAAATTGCTTAATGAATGATCAGAAGCTTGCCACATAAACACACAGCAATAAAGAACAGGAGCTCCAAACTCAGACTATATGAGTTCATGACCTGAGCCCATTCTACACTAGCAGGACACTTAAACGTAGGTACTTTAGTTTCCTCATGTGTAACATGGAGATAATATTACCATCAAAGTCAGAGGCCTCCTACAAGAATTAAATGAGACAAATAAATGAGGTCTTCCTTCAGTGATGGCACATAATAAGTCTCATAAATATTAGAGCCATCCATTCGTGTTTTATGTAATATTTGTCAATTAATATTCTTTCCCTTGACCTCTTACACAGTTTGAGACAATGGGCTGTTACAAGCACATCCTCTCGCAGAGATCGGTGACCTTATAAAAAGAGAGAATGTCAAGAATCCAATATCTTCTTGTGGCATAACATGTGATTTGGTAGAATATAAGCTCCCATCTAAGTAATGATTTCAGTTTGCTATTACAGAAAGAATTTTTATTATATTTGCTCTTATGAGGGTGTGGATAGGGCTGACACAGGGTAGAATTTTGTAGGTAGGATTTTGTAGGTGGTAGTGAATTAAAATCATAAATGAGGTAGGAGAAAGAAATCTTAAAATTACCCCGTGTGACATTTTTTGGCACATATCTTTCTTTTGGCCACCCCTGAGACAGCATAGGGGTTTGAAATGGATTTGTGCCCAAATTCTTCATGGCTCAATTTGCAAGATTTTTTTTTTTTTTTTTTTTTTTGCTTTTTTAAATATGTTTTTACTGTAAAGATTCTGTACAAAGGGTTACAGTTACATGAGTAAGGTAATGAGTCCATTTCCTATCGAGCATTGTTACCCCTCTGTTGTTTTTCCCCTACCATTCCTTCCCTCCCCACTTCTCCAACTCCTCCCTCCCCCCACCAAAGTTGTAAAGCTCATTTCCAACATAGTGTCTTCTACATCTCATTGTTACAATGGATCATCCTGTATCCTTATTTCATCATTTTGTTATTTCTCTTCCCCTCCTCAAATTAGAAAAATGTATATACAAGATGCAGGACATTGGAATCAAATACAGTGAAAATAGGAGTTATACTAGGGAGATAAAACATACAAAAGGAACCAAATAATTACATAATATAGTATAGGCGCATTAAAACAACAGCAACAAAGATAAAACCTCTTGTGTCCCTATCTTGGGGTTCATTTCATTTAGCATCTTCTTACATGGTCATATGTACATAGCTTTTGACCTTGTCCTAGACATATAATCAATTTGCAAGATTTTAAGCAAAATGTGTGGCCACAAAGAACACTCATTCTATTCTTTATGAATGACCTGTTCAGTGCTGTGGTCCTGCACAACTAGAAAAGTTGAAAAGAGACAAATTCATGCAGAGTCATGTAGAGGTACTTTAAATCTAATCCTCACTTCTAAATCTACTTTCAGCTACGTTTATGTGTAGATGTTGCAGCGGAGTACACTGAGTCGTGCACCTTTTGAATGACTCCATACACTTCCCCGTTTAATGTAGAACATAAAGGGATGTGATTACCATGCTCCAGTGTGCTTTCTAGACAGTGTGGGTCTGGCTGCAGGAAATAGCAGCTCAATCTTTGAAGCAAGGGCTTTTCCTCTGCCTCTAAGAGTAAATAGCCAGGGAAAGCTATCTCACTCCAAGGAAGTCTGGATAAATGTGAAATAGCAGGAAGAGGTGTCTGTTGTGTCTGTCAGAATGTCACCTGAAGGAGGCAGCTGGCTCCTGCTGAGTGATAAGGGGAAGGTTACTGAGGCAGAGATAAAAGCTCTTTCAGTCAAAATTCATTACAAACTGAAAGATCCCAACAGAAGTTTTTAGTATTGCACCCGGAGCCTTTTCGCTGAACAAAATGACAGTCTGTCCTGACTTTTTTTTTATTTTATTTTTGAGGGCACGTGCAAAGCATGTTACAGAAAGGGGACAAGGGCATAGCTTTCACATATACACATACATACACATACACATACACATTCCATTCTCTCTCTCTCTCTCTCTCTCTCTCTTTCTCTCTCTCTCTCTCTCTCCCCCAGCTTTGGCAGACTTGCTTTTCACTAACAATTTCAGAAATAAATCTCTTCAAGAGCATGGACAAGAAAGTGGAATTCTTGCCTGGAGGAGAAGCTTTCATTGCTGCAGATACAGGTTTTGTAGTTGCTTGTAGTATTTGTTGGGAGTGTTGTTAAAAGACATCCAATAGGAATAAAATACTAGGGGAATAAGCCATGGAAAATCTGTGTTTCAAAGAAAACTTTATTTTAGGGCCAGTAATGGGGCTTCTTCTACTCAAGGTCTGGATGCTGTCCCTTTTTATTTTTAAGGTTTGCACCCTACCATTTGAGCCACAGCTCCACTCCTGGCTTTTTGCTGGTTAATTGGAGATGAAAGTATCACAGACTTTCTTGCCCAAGCAGGCTTTGAACAGATATCCTTGAAGCCTATGGGAGAGAGGGGGAGGGGAGGAAGGGAAGAGGCTAAGATTCTAGATATTAGCCACCAGCACCTGGCTCTGACAGTCTTAAACTCTTACCTGCATTTGAAGATTAAGTGATTCTTACTTTGAAGTATCTCTTTCCTTATCTCCACAGTTACCCACCCACCCCAAACAGTAAAGCTTTTGTGGGGCCTTATCTTTAAGAAGACTTACTTTTTTTTTGAAAAATCATGCTCACTTATTTGCAAAGTACAAAGTTATACTCTGCTACGATGGAGTTCCTTCCACACTTTGGAATACTCCATAGACCCACAGTCATGGAATTCCCATTCGCACCCCTCTCAACTTTCATGCTTTTCACACCCCTGTTTTCAGATTGACATGATTTAAGACATTAGCATACATTAATTGTACAGAGTGGTTACATTGTAATATTTACAGCTTACATACAATGTACTTTGATTGAATTTGCCCCATGTCTATTACTCTTTCCCTTATCCTCCCTTTTCTTTTAACAGCTTTGGTGGGGTTTATTTTGTTGCTTTCATACCTATACATGATATACTTCTACAGTATCCATTTCCTGTCACTCTGTCCTTTCTCCCTCCTCTTGCCCACTGGATCCACCCATAAACAGATAGAATCAAGATTTACATGCTTTTTTATATTCAAGATTCATCTTAATCAAGATTTACATGCTTCTTGACACTTGGTACTTCCCTTGACTAAATAAGTGCTCTAATAAGGAGAACTAAACGGGAGGAAATTATTTCTTCCAAATTTCCATACACAAAACTTCTATTTAGCTAGTTCTATTGAAAGGCCTTCCCAATCTTCATACCTTTTCCATTCATCCTAACAATTATACATAGTATTCTTACATTTACTGCCCAAGAGCTTCTGCCTCTTTATCAGCTGCTAATTCACATATGCTTTTAATGAGCAAGACCAACAGGGGGAGCCCTTTGAACAAATTTTTGTGGGTCTCAGGAGAACAGACCCATATTTACTGAGTGCAGAGGCATCAAAGGCCACCATCTTCCATCCTGTGCAGCTTGCTGCCAAAAAAAAAAAAAAAAAAAGACTAGTGGAAATAAAGAAATACTCAAAGTTTAAGAGAGAAGCCTGGCATGATGGTGCATGCCAATAATCCTGTCACTCTAGAGATGGAGGCTGGAAGATTGAAAATTCAGTGCCAGTATGGACTATGTAGTGATACACTGGGCATTGGAAGAAGAGAGATGGGGGAAGGGGGGTAATGTCTGATGTTTGGATGAGGAGATGGTTTTGAAGACAGTATAGTGGCCATTCCAGGTAAGTCCAGTAATAGGTTTAGGATTATAGAACTGGGAATATGAATTAAACAACTCTAGCATGTGACTATAATTTCATGAGGCCAGAAACAGGGATTGCTGTAGTGATGTATTAACAGAGGTGAACAAGTACACAAGATGCTTTTCTTGGCACCAATACAGGATTTATTTGGGCAGAGTCTAGGAATAGCCACAATAATAATCTTTCAGAATGATGGAGGAAATGACATAGGCCATAATGGAAAAAAAGATATCTGAACTTCTCCACAAATATCTTTGAGCCAGAAAAGAGACTTTTAAAGTGGCCATAGTTTCCACAGATTCTGTTTATAGTGGGAGAGTCATTTACTGCTTTGATGTCATATGACAATCCTATCATCTAATATGATTTGGGAGTATTAAGTGTTTTATTTGAACACAGACACCACAAAATATCTATACCACCATTCAGAAGACATTTCAATGTATGTAAACCTTGAAAAAACAACCTTTGTATTGCCAGTATACCCAAATCTTGGTTCTCACTTCTTCCCATCCCCATAAACCACTTTTATTTTTATAAAACAAGGGTGAAAAAGAACAAGAACAAAATACAATGTCTAGTGTTTTTCCTACTCAGATTGCTTCCATGACAAATTTCTTATTTATCTCCAACTCTACTATAGTAACACTGGGCTACAATTTCTCACAGACAGTTTCTAGAGATCTGTTTGGATAGGCATAGTAATCGACTTCTATGTGGCTGAGTGAATGACAGGCTGGTCAGTGATATCTCTAGCAGAAAAGTTATGGTTGGCACAGCGCTTGTGCTGCGAACGTTAGAAAGATGCCACCACATGAACAGTCTGCAGGGTTATGAATGACTCCTTGAAAGCTGTGGTTGTCTGCTCTGTAACCAGTGGGATTGGCAAAGTTCTGTGGGCAGTAAGATTTTCCAGACCCATGGCCTAAAATAAAGAGGAGCATGCAACTTCCTTTCAGAAGCTGCCGAATCTTGTAGGGTGTCTGGGACATAGAAATAGATTAAAAAGGTAGGTTTCTAAATCAAACCTGCAACTTAAAGCACCACAGCTAAAATATGTTCAAAATAGTAAAATGCATGTATCTTTGGCCTTGGAATAACATCAGGATGTTTGATCTCTTGAAGAATGAGTTCTTTCTTTGATCATAAGATAGGTAGCACAAGAAAGAAGACAATGGATTACCACATTTGCTTAAAAATTAACTTACAATACTGAAGCCAATTCATTAGAATAGATCTTTTCTAATAAATGTTCTTGACAGTAAAGTAAATTTTAGTTTAGTCAAAGTCACTATTGTACAACTAAAATTTGTGATAGAGAGCAATTTAGATTTTAATATAGTATTCCATACATTCTGAAAACCAGAGGATAGTCTCATAGAAAGAAATATGAGAAAATATTATTCTTACTTTCATGTGAACAGAGTAGTGGCTATTCCTGAAATGTAAGCTAACTTAAAAGATGTATGTATTTTTAGCAACATATATTTTATATTTATGATTAGAATGTATAAGTCAATGTCCCACAAATTTATTGAATTGTCTCAGTAGAACTTGTAGTAGAATCACCGATCAAGTTTTGAAAATCACAGCATTGTGATTCATTTTCTTCTGGTATGATGCAGTTTCATTCAGACACTAGAACACCACCAATGTACAAATTATTAGTTCTTTTTGCATTCCTAAATAAATTCTTGGTTCAAATAACCAATTAGCATGCACATGAGGATAAAGCAAGTAAAAACATTTTGCAAATGTCATTAAAAAGTCAATCTAAGGAGGAGGTAACAATGCTTAATAGGAAATGTACTCCTTACCCTACTCATGTAACTGTAACCCCTCTGTGAAGTATTTTTACAATAAAAATAAATATGGGAAAAAAGTCAATTTAGTGCTGGGAAGTTGGCTCAGTGCTAGAGTACTGGCCTTGCATGCATGAGGCCCTGGGTTCAATTCCTCAGTACCACATAAGCAGAAAAGGCTGGAAGTGGCACTGTGACTCAAGTGGTAGAGCGCTAGCCTTGAGCTAAATAGCTGAGGGACAGCGCCCAGGACCAGATTTCAGGCTCCCCACTTGACAAAAAAAAAGTCAATCTAGAGTAAACAAACATCTTAAAAGTTATAAACATTACCTTAAAGAAATTTCAGAAGCAAAGGTCTTAGGCCCATCTAAAAGTGTTAATGCAATTGGGGTCACCCCTCACTGTATTTCTTCACAAAATTCTACCCTCATTTTCAGCAAGTTCTCTGAATCTAGACAGATAGGAAACATGGTTATCTGGATTACAAATCCTTGAAAATTGAGTATACTTAATCTGTTACAATCATACAATGTTGGCTTAGTGATTTTTAAAGGCAAGACTATGACAAAGAAAGAGAGGGAGAGGAAGAACTACCTTACTCATTTTAGGTTCCATATGCAGGCCATGGTCAGTGGAGGGAAGGTGGAACAAAGGATGGGATATTTTTGTGTGTGTTGTACTGTACTAGGGAGAGAATAATTGCAGTCCAAGATAAATGCACTGAAAAAGTTACATAAATAGTTATAGCCTTTCATTCTAGACAATTGACTTTAATAAAAATAGTACCCAGGCATTATAACCAACCAAACCCCGGTCCTAGTTCAGAAAATATCAATTAGATAAAAGGTCATTTCCTGTGAATATGATAGATACAAAGGCACTGCCTGTGGTCAGACTTCTTCCTAATTCAGATTATCAGTGTGAAATGAAGCTAGATTTCACTTGAACTCGTGTTCTCTGGTGTGGCCATTTTGTGCTGCCTCAGGCAGCTGCTCTGATATGCATTTTGTTCTTGATAGTTTCACTAGTCTTTTCACCATTACTAGACACTCAGTAAATTTCTTAAATGATAGAGATCCTGGTGCCAATTGCATGGCTCTCTATGCTATGAAAATGGCTTTAGGGGAACAAAATAGGAATACATGTGTGAAAATTTGTTGGAGAAGGAAAAGAATATTTGTTCCAAACAAGGTTTAGAACTGGTGACATTAAATGCAGATAGGGAAATGCTAAAGACAGAGTTTGAGTCCTGGAATAAAGTTATACAAGAATTTGGATTATGAATATTTAAGTGAAAGACAACTGTTAAAGGGTCAGCTTAAAAAGCACTGAAGACCATTAGAACAAATGAAGAGGAGAAAAATTAAAACAAACAAGCAAACAAACAAACACCAAAACAAAAGAAAGAAACTCACAAAAAAAAACCCAACCATGAACTTGCATTCTGTTTTCCTCCAAGTGGAGGTCCCCCATGGTTAGACTTGATTCATGCTTCAGGCCAACTTTCAAGAGATATTTCATATTCTGACATACATTCCTCTGAAAAATCAACAATAAAGTTTAGTGAGGGAGAAACTAGGATTTCCTCACAATATTTTCTGGGAATAACACATAGCTCTGCTCATCATATAGAAAGAAATCTACACACGTTTTTCAATAGCTTTATTATTTTTCTCTTAAAACCCCTCTTAGGCTTCCGTCTTCAAATTTCTCTCTCCTTACCAAACCACTCACAACTCCTATTGACAAGATGCAAACAATTCTCTCAACTCACATTGGCCACCTAGCATGCCAAGCCATACAGCCAGCAAACACTACCTGTATAGAAAGCAGGTCTGAGCCCCAGTAGTAATTGTTTTCACCTTTCATAATAATGTCTCAGAGTTATAGAAGAGTGAGTTACACTGTAGAAAAAAAAGAATATATCTACTTTCAAAAAGATAATTGAATTAAAACATTTTATAAAATGATATTCCGAATGGACACATATTACTCTCCCCTCATTTACTTCCTTTCTTGCTATTCTCATTTTTTTTCTGATGTGCAAGGGTATTATAGTAAAGTTCATTCATTTCTTTCCATTGAAAAACACTATGTTAATCTTACTGTTCTTTGTAGGTAGCTCTTAGTGCCTTGGTTGTTATATTTGTCAAGCATCTAATCAAAGTATTAACACTATTAAAGGAGGCTTCTTTTTGTGTTGATTCTATTGCCAGAACCTGTATTTATTTATTAGCATATGGTTGCCAAGGATATTTGGGTACCAGGGAAATAAAACTTCTGATGTTGGTGATTTAGCATTTCCTTTGTGGTCTGTCATTTTTAGTCACTCTGGTCAGGTCTTCCTCCCTGGTTGTATGCAGGAAATGTCATTATATTTCATTATCCTCTAGGAGAACTGAGTGACTCCCAGAAATGCAAAGCTTTTATTATTGTTATTATTATTATCATCATCATCATCATCATCATCATCATTATTATTATTATTTTCTTTTTATGTTTTGCTATGCTCCTCAAAAGTGGAGAAGTCATTAGGTAAATATGTTTAATATATCCCTTGGCCACAGTCACACTTAATACATTTGTGCTTTATTTATCATGTGCACACAGTCAATCCCTGTCTTTCCATTAATTCTCAACTGTGCTTTGTTTTGATGTTTATATACATGACCAAAAATCTGTTTTCATTGGCCCTTGGGGTTAAATGTACCTTCAATAACTTTGCAGCCGCATCCTTAAACCAAAAAGCAGTGGGTTGATTTTATATTGTAATCCCTTGCCCGTATTAACATATGTATATGTGAAGGGCACCACAGGCATTTTATGTAAGTATAAAGAGTGTGGTTCATGCTTTTGAGAACTTTAAAACTAAATTAAATCAGAGGCATTCACCACATGAAAATCTTAAATATGGGTAGGGTGATCATTTCCTGGGGCTACTGTGTCATTTTTTCACGGCATTAGTGTTTTCCAATAACTCCATAAGTTTCGGCCAATTTATGCAGAAACAACCAAATAAGGTACCTTTTCCAAAAAATGTTTTTTTCCCTTACTTCTACTGAATTCATCTAATAAAAGTAACTCTTTGAATAAGTGCCACTTGTCTACTGTGGAAAACTCTTATTTGGCAGTAATGGTGAAGCACCCAATATAAATTACAGATATTTACTACAGGAGAATCATGGAATTCCATTTCCACTTTCAAAACCAATAAAAAAATTGCTACTTATACTAGGCATTCTCTGACTTTGTAAAGACAAATGACAATGTATTTTGTTTTGGGGCAATTGTAACATTTCTGTACTGACAAAGTGGTTTAATACTCCACTTTATCTGTTGGAGTAAAGGGTCCTTTTGTACATCAAAGGTGAAAAATGGTAATTTTCACGAATAAGCAATATACTACTTTGTTAATTTCATAAAAACATTTTGTAAAAAGAAATCAGTGTATCTCAAGAACAACACATTTTGTTGACCTTCCAAAATCAAGTCATCCATTTAAAGCTGAAATAGTAGATAGTTGTATTTAAAAGTTACAAATAACAAATGTTTTTTATTTTCTAATTTTTCATTATATGGTAGAAACACATTTCAAATTGGCCAAGCAGTTATTAACAGAATGATTTTTTTTACCTTGTATAGATGTTATCATAATTTATTATTGACCTATTGAAAGCATGCATGTTGTATAGTTGCTTTGAATTAAGAATCATATTTGGGTATGTGTGTGTACAAAAATTAGGCTAACAATAGAACCCTGTCAAATAATTCTCATTCCAATGCAAAAGTAGAAACATTTGAGAATATGTCAGTACATGTAAGAAGTCAATAATGAGACTTGTCAGAGATTCATTGAAATGCAAAGTTGCCAACATTAATATCTTAATTTTTTCCCAATATTTGAAGCTAAAGAAAATAGGAGAAAATGGGAAGTAAATATATTTAATATTTTCCTAGTGACTTTCATAGAGCCAGTAGCAACTTGCGAAGATGACAAGTTTTATGCTTTTCATTAAGTAATAGCTGAAGTGTGATGGAAAATAGATTGTTCGTGTCATGTCATTGTTTACTTCTGACTGTCCCATTTCATGATACTCCTGAACATCATGGAATGAGTAAATAACAAAACAATAGTAAAGTCATCTGAATATTATGGAGAGAGAAGTCTTAGTAAAGACAACTTTATATATATATATATGGAGCAAAAAAATAAGTGGAAAATTTCTACAAGTTTAATGATCATGAGGTCTGGGCACAGGTAATCCTAGCTACTTAGGAGACTCAGGGTTCCAAACCACTCCAGGTAGAAGTTTCCAAAAATCCTTCACCAGTCACCACCAAAAAGCAAGGCTAGAAGTGTGGCTACACCAGCCAGAACATGAGGTCTTGATATCAGAAAAGGAGGGAGAGAGGGAAGGAGGGAGGAAGAGAGACAAGAACAGAGAAAGAGAGAGAGAAAGGGAGAGGGAGAGAGAGAGAGAGAGAGAGAGAGAGAGAGAGAGAGGAAAAAATCCCATAAGGCATGTATACATTTTAGTAATCTTCAGAAAACACATTTTACTCAGTGTATATTAGGCTATTATAATTTCTATTTTAATCACATTAATAGTTTTGTACAAATAAAAATAAACCAAGTATGTGTAATAAGTAGTGGGAATTCACAGACAAGTTGTGTATTCTTAACAAATATGTTTAATTATAACTGCTTCAAAGGTACCACCGATTTTCAAAAGTTTATTTTAAGTTTGAAGACTAGACATGGTCATACTGATTTTACAACATTCTATGTGATTTAAGTATATATACAAAGAAAAAAACAACAACATTGAAATATTACACAGCTTGAAAGTTTGCAAAAGTAATGTGTCTTGGTTATTTTTTGTACTTACTGACACATCAGACGCCAGCATTGAGCATTCTATTTCATCATTTGTTGACTTCCAGAGTTACAATCATTAGTACTCCAAGTCTTCAAAATCCATTATCTATCATTATGAAGTGATTCAGAAAGAGAAAGTCAACCCTAATATTGGAGTTTGTATGGGATGATTGCTGTCATTAAGACACGGATCAAGTGGAGATGCTTTTAATTTCATGTTACAAAATTAGTTTTGACAGTTACTTAATATATGTAGGACTGGATAATTTTTTGGTGTTTTCTGCTTTCTTGGCAGTTAAAATAAAAAAAACATTTGCTTTCACTTTGATATCATTGATACAAATGACATACAAGCTACTTCATAATTATCAGTATTTCCATATGGGGAATCTCTGCCGAGAAATCCATGTGCCACAGGAAAAAAAAGAAAAAAGCAAAGAAAAGCATATTAAGGTGTAAGAAAAAGCCTAAGCCAGAGGAGGCCATTCCAGTGACTTCTGAAATGTAACCAACATTATCTTAACCAACTCCTTTGGAAAATGTATTTTTTAAACAGCAATCAACAGAAAGAAATTGAAAAATATCACATTAAACCTTTGAAAACATTTACCAATCACAAAGTATTATTCATAATCTTTAGAATATGGTCTACAGAATGAAGAATCAACAAAGAAAAACATTTAAAATTTGGTAGGACCATAAATCCTAAAAGAAAATAATGGAACAAAGGCTATAAAGTAAGCATGTGTAAGTTTTTCTTTTCTTGGTAGCACTAGTGTTTTGAACTCAGAACTACAGACTTGCTAGCAGGCACTTTTACCTCTGAGCCATGCATCTAGATATAATTTACGCTCATAATTTTGGGGATAAGTGAATCTGGGTACAATTCACCAGGCTTGCTGCTATCTAAGACAACTGGTATTCAACACTGTCTCTCTAATTTTTGAAAACTAGGCTCCCAGACTTTTTTTTCTGGCCTGTCTTACCCTGAACAATAATCCCCTCAATCTCAATCTCTCAAACTGGTACTATTATAGGTGTGAGCTACTGGTTCCTGGCCAAGTGTAGGTGTTTTATAGACCTGCATAACTTTTTATAAAATGATTTTTAAACTCAGCCATTTGTAATATGTGCAAAGTCTAATAAAATAAAATTAAAATCAGCTAAAAGACATAGAAATTTTGTTTTGAAACGATATTGAAAGCTGATCCATTTTTAGGCATTTTAAATCAACCATTACATAATAAGAAGCTGAAGAATAAAGCATGAACATAGAACCAACATATGACCAATCAGTCCACTTAGATGGATAGATTTGCTCTTATTAATAATGTTATTGTGATTGACTTTCTCTTTAAATTCATTACTATGGTTGAAGAACACTCCATATATACATTATGAAGAAATGCTGATAACACATGGGCAGACAGGACAGTAACAGTCTAGTGGCTTCTGTTATGCAGTACAGATATTAAAGAAAAGAAAACAAACAACTCAGCAGTGTTGTGCAGGGCCTTAACATTTCATACACATTCCATCCTTTCTTTTCCCAGGACCCTTAATTTTAAACTCCAATAATTCTGTGTCTAAGCCTTATGAAAGAAATACTTGTAGACTTTATAAATTAGGTACTGAGGACATTTATGGAGGGCAGCATGTGCTTTGATAGGAGAAACATGTCAATGAAGCCTCCATTATCAGTAACAAAGTGTGATGATAATTGCTGATTTTTTTCAGAACCTTTGAAGCAAAATTCACAGAAATCAATTTTCCTCTTGAAAACGGTTTATGATTTTGTCATTAGTAAACACTTGGCTTCTTCTAAATAACTGCATATGTGTTTTCTTGAGAAATGACTACTATCTTCAAATACAAATAAAATTTTCACTTCACAGGAAATGTGGGGATTGATCAAGCACTACAACAACTTTTGTTTGCTCATTTTTAAATTCACAAAGGATGAGTCTACTCTTTTGAAGTAAATGTAAGGCTATGTAAATAAGATCAAAATGAAGATTTACACTGAAAGGGACATGATAGCTATGTTTCTTTCTAACAAAATGATAATATAGAATTTTTCCATAAGGAAAATTTTCCATTTATGGAAAAATATATGTAATTTGGAAATTACATGTTTATAGCTTCCTTTCTAGTTAAAATTTCAGACTCATTTTAATGACATTAAATACCAATCAATATACTAATATCCAATGATGTTCCATGTATATAAATAAAGATGACACTGCATTGTAAGTAAATAATAGGAAAAAATAATTTGGAAAATTTTGACCTGTTTTGGCAATGAACACAAAGGATTTACACAATCTCCAATTAAAATTAATGAAAATGAAAATGGGTATTAACAATAATTAATACTGCTAATTACAGAGTCTTTTTCAAAATTGTTATAAACCCTGACAGTATTAGGTAGGCACAGGGAAACAACATAATGTGGATTACAGGAAAAAACCTTATTGCTCACATTGTAATATTTCGTTTATGAAAATTAGTTGAGCTTTGAGTGTAAATGCTCCATCAACATTTATTTTTATTGTATTTTATTTTATTGTCTGTGATCTGACAACTGTTAAGTTTCTACCTTTGCTATGGAAAGAAGCCTACTTGTTTTCCTTAATATATGGCAGCCAATATAAGTAATTAAGGAAATAATGAAAAAGCTAATTGATAATAAATGCAATGTTACTTAGGAGAGCTGAACAATAAAAATATAACAAAACAATAGATAAGGCAGGCTTAGACCTACTTAAAGGACAAAATCTGAACAACCTTGCCACACACATACAACAACGCATTCAGTTTCCTACAGATTTTGCACAGTCCATTCCATGGAGATACTTTTGGGGAAACAGAAGAGTGCTATGTGAGTTGGGATCTTCTTATTCCTCCTCTGTGCAGCCCAGCAGCTCTGACCGCAGAGTGATCCTCCCATACCAGGACCAAGGAAGGATTCGTATGTGCCTTGCATAGATGGGAGGATCGATGACATTTTTTCTGTGGGTGTCATTATCAAAATTGCCCTGGAACACCTAAAAACGATAAGAGAAAATATCAACTGTGCGGCTTTCTTTTTCTCTGGAATTTATTTCAATTTAAAAAATTATACACTATTTCCCAAATGCAAGATTTGATCGTTATTTAATACATTAAAGCTTCTTTTAAATCGTTATTTTAAATGCCATTTTCATGTTTAACCATTAAATGAGGCAAGAAATGTTTTTTAATTTTAAATATATATTTTTTATTATAAAGATACTGGACAGAGGGTTACAGTTATGTGAGCAAAGAAATGAGTCCATTTCCTATTGAGCATTGTTACCCCCTCCTTGGTTTTTCCTCCCCGCCTTCCCTACTCCTTCCTCTCCTCCCTTCCCCCATGCAAAGTTTTTTTTTTTTTTGTCTTCAGCATAGGGTCTTGTACATCTTGTTGTTACAATGGGTCAACCTGAATCGTTATTTCAGCATTTTGTTATTTCCCTTCCCCTCCCCAAATTAGAAAAAATGTATATACAAGATTCAGGACACCGGAATCAAATATACTGACAATAGGGGTTGTACCAAGGGGGAAGAATATGCAAAGAAACAAAAAAAAAATCACATAGTACATTATAAATACATTAAAAAGAACAACAGCAAAGATAACATCTCTTTTGTTCCTATCTTGGGGTTCATTTTGCTTAGCATCAGGTTATAAGGTCATATATACATAGCTTTTGGGCTCTTCTGCTTGTCTTAGACATATACTAGTTATTGTAGATAAGCAAAACCATCAGACCTATGTTTCTTTGGGTTTTTAATGCAGACAATTTTAGATCTAGCTCTGTGTGTGTGTGTGTGTGTGTGTGTGTGTGTGTGTGTGTGTGTGTGTGTGTGTGAGTGTGTGTATGTGTGTGTGTGTGTGTGTTAATAGTGTGGCATGCTCCCTTAAGTTATTTTTTCCTCAAAGTTGACTTTCTATCACTTGAATCACAACTCCACTTCTGGCTTTTTAGTGATTAATTGGAGCTAAGAGCCTCACAGACTTTCTTGCCCAGGTTTGAACTGGATTCCTCAGATCTTGGCTTCCTAAGTAGCTAGGATTATGGGTACGCAATGCTGGCACCCAACTCATAGATTTATCAATTTATCTGCTTGGTTTTCTTAATTGAAAGCAAAGTTTATCAATTTAGCTAGTTAATTGGCCTGATGCTGGTCAAGCAGCTACCTCAATTTACTCTGTTCTAGGACAATGACTCAGATCCAAGTCATGCACAAGTAACAGCCATCATGTTGGGAATATGGCTCTCTCATTCAACAGAGGTATGGGGAAAAAGAGTAAATTGTAGAAAATATTTTCAGAAAAGAAGTGTATCACACCACTCAATATGTATGCATATGTATATGCCTATCTATGTATCTCTCTTTCTCTCTCTCTCTCTCTCTCTACCTACCTACCTATCTTTCTATCTGTCTATTTATCTACCTATCTTTCTATCTATCATCTTTGCCTGAATGTCAGACCTTTAACTGCAAAGGAAGAGGAGAAATAAGACTGTATAGTGGCTTTGGTAAAAAGGGGGGTCTTTATCAGAATTCTTTGCTCAGTTCTCACATAGAGGAAAAAAAAATAACCCATCCCCAGAAAAATGAACCAATCAATGCTGGTTTTAAATTAAATTGTTTTGGCTTTTCCATCATTCTGCAAAGAAAACATAATCTGTAGTCTGTAAATTCTCCTTTCCCTGTGAAAGTCTGTAGAATATCTTTAATAAGTACCTGTTTCAGAAAGAAAAATAGGCAAAACACTAAGACCTTAATAAGAATGATTGTAAATTATAAATTACTGGGATGGAAAGTAAAGTATGTATAATGTATTTTGTCTTTATATGAAGATTTTACTGTTTTTGCCTATTGATTTTGTACATTCTTGTTAATTTCTATGTTCATATTTTTATTTCATGTTAGATAATGAAAATCTCTTCATCTTTTAATTTTATTAGGCATCTTATGGTTGAAAGGTAATTTTCTTTCTTATTTGTGATCTAAACAGGACCATAGAAGCAAAGGGGGGAAGTGAAAATAAAATTCTCAAAAGAATAAAAGATAAACAGAGAAAGAAATAGAACAAAGAAAGGAAGGGAGGCAGAAAGAGAAGAAGATCTCTGTATGAGGGAACATGTAACCTATATTTTGAAATTAATATTTTGATATTCCTTTGAGAAAAAGTTGGTTCAATCCTTTACAGTCACAAAATATCCCTTAGAGAGAAAAATAAATTAATTTCTAAATCATTAGGCAGTTTAGAACTAGTAAATACAAGTAACAGGAATGATTTGGTAGTCTTTTTGTGGATTCTATGGGAAGATTATTTGCTTTTGAGGGTAAATGCAAAGTACTGTCCCCACGTGGTGGGAGAGTAATTCTTTAACTTGACAGATGTCATATTTCAAAGGCTATTTTTGAAAAGAATGCTGGTTTGTACTAAGTCTGTAATCCATCATCCTGACACATGAAAATATTCATTTAATTGAGATTTTATCTCCAGCAATGCTCTGCACTGACCAAGAAGGACATCCTTCTAGATTCGATGTTTTACTAAGTGATTATATCTCTGTTAGCCAAAGCTCACACTTTCAATCCATACCATGGAATCACTCACCAAAATCATGGGAGGTTGTCATTGTACAACAGGAAACAAGGGCACACACTGTGGTTTTCTGATATTTTCTCTAATTTATGGTCTTGGTTTCAAATTCATCACTGAGATTGTACAGTTAAAATTGAATATTCAAACTAAGATCCAGTTTTCAATTCCTGTTAGAGAAGTATATGTATTTGGAATAATCTAAATTAGCAGTACAGTTCAAATTCACTAAGCTGTATGGCACTATCTATAATATTCCAAAGCACAGTGTTAGATCACTTCTTAGAAAGAACATTTTGGAAGAAACAATTTTAAATCTCCACTTTTCAGCAAGATTTCCAAAAGAAACTGTCCAAGGCACAAATCATTATATGATGGATTTTATTTATTTATTTAACAAGAGTACAGGTGGAGAATCTCCATTGCTCTAAAATTGAATAAAACCAAGAAATTTTTCATGTAAAATATGAAAATAATAGTTATACTGATGTTTGTTCCAAAAGAAGTGCTATTGTATAAGGCAAGATGATTTATAAAATCCAAGTGCCAACAGAAAAATAGTCAAAATGCACACTGGATTTGCTCAAATTATGCTCTAAAATATTTAAAAAGACAATTTTATTTTTAGAGGTCTATCAGTAATAATAGCATAAAAGCATGCACTTGCTAATTCTGAGGATACCTTGAATTTGCTATGTAGAAAGATGACATATGTGGCAATTTGCTGTTGCCAGCACTCACAATCCCCTACTTAAGGGCACCATTTCAACATTTTACCTAGCAAAACAAGACAGTATTTTTTGTTCAATTTATAAAATCTGTAAGATGTTTGGAGAAATGATATGCTTCACACACTCACTTTGGAGGTATGTAGCTATACTGGCATCAGATTCTAGAAAGGCAGTGGAAATTATTAAATATGTCTATAGGAGGGAAATAAAGCTGTAATTTGGGGCTGAGGCTAATTAGCAGATGATACATTTTCTCATATATTCAAATGTGATCGTGCTTGAATGCTCTCTCCTGCATTTTCTAACCTGTGTATCCTTTTTTTCACCTTATTGCACTCCTCAGTTTTCTTTTATTAAATTTGATTTTATTTTATTGTACTGGTGATGTACAGAGGGGTTATAATTATATAAGTAAGGTGATGAGTACATTTCTTGTAGAACATTATTACCCCCTCCCTCATTTTCCCCCACTTTCCCTCCTCCTTGACTCCCCACCCCCCAGCCAAGTTGCAAAGTTCATTTCCAACATATTGTCTTGTGAGTATCACTGTTGCATTGGTTCCCCTTTGTCCTTTGTCTCACCATTTTGTTATACCCCTTTCCTTTCCCAAATCAGATAAATACATATACATGACACAGGGTTCCAAAATCGAAAACAGTGACAACAGGGGGTAAACCAAATGAAAAAAAAAAGAAAGAAAAAGGAAATAACTTTACACAGTACATTCAAAATAAAAACAAAAACAAAAACCAAATAAAAAATCCTCTTGTTCCATATCTTGGAGTTCATTTCGATTAATGTCATTTTATATGATTATATGTACATAGCTTTTGAGCTTTTGTTATCATCTGCTAGGACTATCTGCTAGGACTATCCTTCTAATTATTAAAAAGGAAGGAAAGCATAGAGCCTATGTTTCTTTGTGTCTGGCTTACTTCGCTTAATATGATTTTTTCCAAGTCTTTCCATTTCACATCATCCCAGTTAGAATGGCCACTATCAAGAAAACAAGAAACAAATAACAGATGCTGGCAGGGATGTGTCCAAAAGGGAACACTACTACACTGTTGGTGGAAATGTAAACTTGTTCAACCATTGTGGAAAGCAGTTTGGAGGTTCCTCATAAAACCATATATAGAACTCTCATTTGATCCAGCAATCTCACTCCTGGGATTTATCCAAAGAATTACAAACAAGGCCATACTAAAGCTGCCAGCACAACTATATTCTTTGCAACATTATTTACCATAAATAAGATGGAACCAACCCAGATGCCCCTCAGAATATGAATGGATCAAGCAAATGTGATATATATGTGTGTATATATATATATATATATATATATGTATGTATATATCACATTGAATTCTATGCTTTCAGCAGAGAGAATGACATTGCCCTATTCATAAGGAAAATGAAAGATTTGGAAATAACATATGTATCCTTAGAACACAGGCATTTAAGGTAGGTTAGAGATGCTTCCCTAATTATAACCAGAGAAAATATGAGAGAAAAGCACAACACTCTCAAGATGAATGAGATTTTGTATTTTTGTTTTCTGTTGTTAACTCTCCTGCAATATTAGTGAAAATCAAATCAGCTTCTATTGGGTGCTTCAGATCTCAACACAGACAGGCTAGCAGATGAAATGTAAATGAAATGTTGCTTCCAGCAACATGTATTTATTTATGAAATCTGTCATTGTTTCTCAGGACTAGTATCTCTTCAGATCAGTGTATTTGTCATCAACACAGGAAACTGCCGAGGAGGAAAGTGATGCTCCTCTTCCCTCTGCCTCTGGAAAGCTGGGATTATAGACCTGCATTATCATGTTTGGTTTTACAGCTGGGTTCATTTACTAATCACAAAATCACACTCTAAATATGGAGAGATATGGGGGATTATTTTGTGTGTGTAAGCACACTACTTTTTTTTTTTTTTAGAAAATTAGATGGCTCAAGAAAACGTACATCTTTCTGTTTGTTGTAAACTTATTAAAATTTTTAATTGGATTTCCATAGTTCAAACTTTCAGAATTGATGTTCACATTATCAAAATAGTGAATGGTTCAGAGAGGTTTTGTTTGTTTGGTTGGTGGGTCCTGGGGTTGGAACTCAAGGCTTGGGCACTGTCCTTTGAGCTTCTTTAGGTCAAAGCTTTAGCCACAGCCTCACTTCTGGCTTTTGCTGAGTAGTATATTGGTGATAAGAGAACTCTTAAAAACAACAGATGCTGAGGGGATGGGGACAGAAGGGAACCCTACTGCATTGTTGGTGGGAGTATAAACTTGTTCAACCACTTTGGAACGTAGTATGGAGGTTCCTCAAAGACTCCACATAGGGCTTCCCTATGACCCAGCAATCCCACTTTTGGGCATTTACCCTAATGATCACAAACAAGACCATACTAAAGCTACCAGCACAACTATGTTTATTGCAGCATTATTTACCATAGCTAAGATATGGAACAAACCCAGATGTCCCTCAGTAGATGAATGGATCAAGAAAATGTGGTATATATATACACAATGGAATTATATGCCTCCATCAGAAAGAATGACATTGCTCCATTTGTTAGGAAATGGAAAGACTTGAAAAACATTATAATGAGTGAAGTAAGCCAGACCCAAAGAAACGTAGGTCCCATGGTTTCCCTTATTTGCAATAACTAGTATATGTCTGAGACAAACAGAAACTGTCAACAAGTTGATATTAGGCGAAAGGAACCCTACGATGAGGACTCAAATGGTTTTTCTTTCTTGCTGTTGTTTGTAACATATTTATAAGATGATTTCTTTTTAGCTTTGTATGTTTCTCCCCCATGGCAAAACTCCTGTTTTCACTGTATTTGATGTTGGTATAATTTGGGGAGGGGAAGGGAAAAAAACAAATTGTTTAAATAGGGATACAGGTGTACCCATTGCAACAATGAGATTTACAAATCTTAAGTAGAAAAACAAACTTTATAACTTTGGCAGGGGGGAGGGGGAAATGAGAGGCGGGAGTAGGGGGAGATGGGAAGGTATGGGAAGGGGAAAAATTAGGTCGAAAAACGAATTTTACAATTTTGGCAGGGGGTGAGGAAGGGTGGGAGGGATGGGAAGGGGAAACAAAGGAGGAGGCAACAATGCTTCAGAAGAAACGTACTTATGACCTTGCCTATGTAATTGTAACCCCTCTGTATGGTATTTTCACAATTTTTTTAAAAAAAGGGTGGAAAAATAAAAAAAGAAGTTAAAAGAAAAAAAAATAGTCTCCTATGTGGCCTTAACTTCATCTCTCTGGACACTAGTTGATCCTTTTCTAGATTTTACTATTTCTCTTCTGCTATGTATACATGAAAACCAACCCGGGATTTCATAAATTGTAAAATACAAGGATTTTAATATTTTTCTTATTTTCTGTATTGTTCTCATTTGTCTTGTTATTGGTGCCTACTTGTACACTGACTTGATGTTTTTAAGGGATAGAGGACAACACTGTAAAAAGAAATCAATCTTTCTAGAGAGCAGGGGACAAGAAGGGCTAATATATATGTGTATCGTACATATTGCATATATATATATATATATTTAACATAATATACAGAATATATTTAAAGAACTTGAATGTCTATATTTTTGTTAAAACTATCCTTTTCTTTAACTCTAACCTATTTTCCAAAGTGGTTGAACAAGTTTACACTCCCACCAACAATGCAGTAGGTTTTCCTTCTGGCCACATCCCCTCAAGCATCTGTTGTTAATAGATTTCTTGAATATAGCCATTTTAACTGGGGTGAGGTGGAATCTCAATGTTATTTTGATTTGCATTTCTTTTATGGCTACAGAAGTTGAGCATTTCTTCATGTGTCTAATGGCCATTTTTATTTCTTCTTCAGAAGAGGTTTCTCTTTAAGTCTTTAGCCACTTATTAATTTGGCAGTTGTTTCTTTGAGGATTTGTTGCTGGAACCCCAAGATAAGTGTTTAAATGTTTTTTCTTTCATGGGATTGTTTCTAACATTTATAAGATGATTTCTTTGTTGCTTGTATGTCCCTCCCCCACGGTATAACCCCTGCTCTCACTGTATTTGATGCTGGTATAATTTGTGGAGGGGAAGGGCAAAAACAAATTGTTTAAATAGTGATTCAGGTGGACCCATCGCAACAATGAGATGTACAAGTCCTTATGTCGAAAAACGAATTTTACAACTCTGGCGGGGAGGGGGTAGGTGGTGGGAGGAGGGGGAGTGGGGAGAGGGTGGGTGGGAGCTGGGAAGGGATGGGAAGGGGAAACAAAGGAGGAGGCAACAATGCTTGATAAGAAATGTACTCATTATCTTGCCCATGTAATTGTAACCCCTCTGCACAGTATTTTCACAGTTAAAAAAAAAGATACTCAATTTTCTAAACATATTATCCAGCACCCTAAAAAAATTGTGATAAAATGGCTAGTTTAGTATTTTTGATGGTTTGCTTTGTAATTGAGTCAACTAAACCCGGGAAACTCTGTAACAAGATTAGTTGATATATGAGTACATCCTTTCAAAAATAATAAGAAAATAAGAAATTACTTTCCAGGCAAAACCAATACTTTAGGAAGAATTACTTGTTAAATAGGGTATATTGAGCATCACAGACTAAGAGGAAGAGAAGAAGAAGATGGAAAGGAAGGAGGAAATAGGAAAGAAGGAAAGAAGGAAGGAAGAAAGAAAGGAAGGTAGAAAACAAAAAAAAAAAAAACAGAAAAGGAAGAATCAGCATATTTTGCAGTAGACTTTGCTAATAGGAGTGTATACAGATCATCAGTCTTTCCTAGAATGAGTTGAGAGATCAGCTACACTGTAAAATATCCCAATAATGCTGAAGCAGAATTCTTCATTGACAGAATTATTGCAAGGCATTCTGGGTAGAACTATTGCCCTCCAAAGATACAGGCAAATGAATACAATTGCTATCATAAGCAATGTATAATGGGTGCATATATCTGTGTTTATTTTTCTTGGAATATTCAGAGGGGAAGAAATTTAATCAAAACATACATATGACATATTCTTTAAAGCCATAGGCAATGATAAAGTTTACATGAACTAATTTGTGAAAATATCATAAAAATGGCTTGATTTACTTTTTTATCCACTACTAGCTGTAACATCTTGAACAATCATCTTAGTTTCCACCTTCAAGAATAGTTATTTTCTTGTTCTCTTTTCAAGTCGTACATACCAACATACCTTTTTCTATGGATCTGTATGTACTATTTTTCAAATTGGTAACAAACCTTTCCTTCAGTGAATGTCTCTTATGAAGAGTTTAAGGAAACTATTACAGACATGGTATTTACAGGCACACATCATTCCAGTGATCAGTCTGTTGAATTATGTGAAATCTGAGTATTTGCAAAAGATTAATTAGACCCCAAGAGAGGTCTGTCTGCTTCCTGAGCTTCCTTGTGAAGTTCCATCTGAAAAGTTCTCTTGTTGAACAGGCTACTGTGGATCACACCAGATAATCTATGCTACCATTGCAATATTCAGTAGAAGCTTCAGGTCAGCTTGAGCTATATTTAACTAGCAAGTAGGTGATCATTATGTCTAACTGACAGAGCTCAAGTAAAAATTTTAAATACCAAGGCTGAGGTGATCTTAATGGTTTGCAAGTACTTTGGACTATGTCATATCTTTATGAGAAAGTTGAATTTTGTCCACTGAGAGAGAACAATGGAAGGCTCATGCCTACAACCCTTCTATATGCTTTGCCATACATAGCCTCTTCATTTGGCAGCTACTCTCTGCATGTGTGTAGTCATAAACTGTTAACTGAGTGTACTTTTTCAAATATGTTCTGCATGTGTTTCTACTGAACCATCAAACCTGAGAGTGGTCTTGGGTACCGATAAACATGTAATTAATGCCAGAAGTGAGGGTAGATTCAAAAGTCTACACTTTGCAGTGAGTGGTAGGAAAGGGCTACAGGTTTCACAGATGGATTTTTTATGATTGTAACATTAAAAGTTGAAAAGCATTGTGGCTAAAAGTTCTCCAGTATCATGATCCTGTCTAAGATGGTGTATTCACACTTCAAAGTTTATTGTGAATTTGCTTTCTCTTTGATTTTTTTATTGTGAAAATACCGTACATTTTGATATAGCTACCCGATGAAATTTGTTACATTTTTTTGCTTCTGGATCTACACTCTAAACATTATTCTTAGATGGACTCCATAGATCATATTTTTAGTTTTCATTCCTTTATGTCTTTTATTTTCATAGAAATGATCATAATTAAAATTTCAAACTGTTTCTTGTCTTTTCTTAAAATGTATTTTAATAGCAAAATATTTCAACACTTTATTCTTCTGTGTTTCTTTAATATCATTTCTGATATGCCTTATAAGTTATTGTAAGACAATTACTTTGTTTATCTAGTTAGGATTATTTTCAAATCCTTTACCAGACTGTAGCCTGATTTTCTGATGGCTACAGGACATCCATTTTTTTTCACACTTTTCAAGGGGCGGGTTCCTGGTATTCATTTTATTGGACTATGAATTCATTGTATACCATTTGGATCCCCTCTTGCAACTATTATACTTCAGTGTTTACATTTGTGAACACTTGCATTTGTGAACACAAAGACGTTTGACACTATAAATATCTGCACCATCATTCATATTGGGTAACAGGTTTATCTGTGTCCCTTTCAAAATGATGGTTTGTTCCATAAACGCTTTAAAAAATTCAGATCTCAGTTGCTTCAAAGATTTGTTTGCCTATTAATGAAATTATATGAGATCTTCAAACTGTGCAAAGATTTAAGGTCAGTGGTCCAATTCTAGAAAACATTTTATTTTTGAAGGAGAAAGTAAAAAATCATAAGGACAGGTTTGATGGTCTTGCATCAGAACATGCATTATTTTAAATCATTAAATTAAGTATGTAATTTCCCTGAGAAAATTATTTTCACTCATATTATTGCTCTCAAGAAATATCTTTTGCCTCTAAATTTTGCTCTCTGTTGTAATTATGTGGAAATTAGGTCTTTAACGTCAGGCAATTCCATATTTTAACAATCTGATTTGACTTTGCTTAATATCCTAATACATAAGTCTTATTATATTGTGATTTTTTGTTTCTAAGCTACATATTTAATGTTATCTTAGTATTCTTGTAACAATATTTTAAAACTTTTGATCTTACTGAATTTCTTTTTCTTTTTCTTTCTTTCTGTTTTTTTTTTTTTTGCAAAGTAAAATCAGCAAGAAACTCCAATAATTGGTCAAAAATCTACAAATATATTATAGTGTTTTTCTGCATGTCTGATTCTTTATTGCTTCTCAGATTGCCATTCAGTCTTCATAATTTCCATAAAGTTGACTCAAATCCTGGTTGGCTATTATTTAATTCTTAATTGGGACTGAAAGTTATGTAACAGTTTTCTAAATTTTTTTCTTTTTCAGATACTTTGGGGTTTGAAATTTGGGGAGAGGAAATAGTATATACATACAAGCATTTTTTAAAATAATTTTTTTTGGTTTTTGTTTTGTTGGTAGTGGGGCTTGAACTCTGGGCTGGGCACTGTCCCTAAGCTCCAGCTCAAGGCGAGCACTCTACCACTTGAGCCACAGTTGCACTTCAGGTTGTCTAGTGATTTATTGGAGATAAGAGTCTTAAAGTCTTTCTTGCCCGGACTGGTTTTGAACCATGATCCTCAGATCTCAGTCTCCTGAGTAGCTAGGATTACAGGTGTGAGCCAATAGCACCGGCTTTAAATAAGTTTTTTATTGTGAAAATACTGTACAGAGGGGTTATCATCACATGAGCAAGGTAATGAGTGCATTTCTTATCAAGCATTGTTGCCTTCTCCTTTGTTTTTCCCCTACCATCTCTTCCCTCCCATCTCCAGAACTACACTCCGCCCACCCCCCTGCCTAAATTGTAAAGTTTGTTTCTCAACATAGCATCTTGGACATCTCATTTTTGCAATGGGTCATTTTTGAGAAAGCCTTTAACCTTCATAGGACTCAGTTTACCCCAAACTATACAGTATTAAGGAATACAACTTTTCACTATAATATTAAGGTCACTAGTACTAGCAAACTGAAATAGATGGCCTTTATGATTCTTAGTGCACTGTGAGGATGACAAGTTCATCTAGAAATTGTTAAAATCCAGTCCACTCAAATGAGAGGTAATAGGGCCTGGGGCCACCTCTATTCTTTCTGTGAAATGGTAAACTGATATCTGAGATTATATATATATATATATATATATATATATATATGTATGTATATAGCAGCTATCTGATATATATAAATTGATATATATATATATAACTTGATAGCTTATATGTAGTTATAGTTGATATATTGCTGATATATATCAGCTATTCATTTATTATATATATATTCCTTTTAATTTCCCTGTAGAGACTTACATAATTATGCGCCCTTGTTGACCTCAAACTCATGGTCCTCTTTCATCAACCTCCTTAAAGCAATGTCCAGCAACCATTTTTTAAAAGAACGTTATTAAGAAATTTTATATTACCTTTTGATTTTAAGACTAGGCTAGGGAAAAGGACCCAAAAAAAAAATCAAAGCAAAAATTGCTCATTCTGTTGACTGCTGTCTTTCCTCTCACAAACTCACTTGCATTAAGAATGCTCAGTCTAAAAGTCAGCAGGTAGGACACATCACCATATTTAACTTCTTTTATAATGAAAGTCTTCTTAAGTAACAAGAGTATCCAGGAAATATATCACATTGGATGATTGCCTATAAAGATTTATGAAACATAAAATATGCCATTCTCAACTGTGGCTATATATTTAACTATGTGCCTTCTAGCACTAAGAATTTGACTGTGATAAGAAATATTCCTACAGAAAAAAAAATAGAATTGGAAAATCATCTGCTTTTCAAAGATATATTCAGGAGATATTACCAGAAATAGTCAGAAAGGAAGAATGTCTAATGTTTTTTTCTCTTTTCTGCCTTACATCAGGAATGTTAACATATCTTTCTTCTTTAAAAGTACAAAGCCACCTGTCTCTCCACTGAAGCTCAAAGCTCATCTCTTCGAATCTCCTCTTAAATCACACCAGGTATTTTCTATTTCATCAGAACAATTTGTAGCCTGACTCTACCCCTTCGAAGCAGATACATAAATGATGTGGCAGAGAGAAATTGATGTGTCTAGTAATTCACATCTAACATCAGGGACCTTCCTGGATCTAAATCTCTTTGAAGAGTCACTTTACCTAGGTCATAAGTGACTTAATACAGAGCTGTATGTACACACATGGAGGTGACTTATACAGTCAGTCATGACAGACTGATGGTAAGAGAAAAAGAATGTGAAGGAGGAAGGGAGAGATGATGATCCTACAAATGGAGGCCAAATGGAACTTTGGTGCTATAGTAGCAGCAGCATCTGCCTGGGGGATGCATGCATTGGCCTAGACACAGAAAGAAGATGTACTAGTTTTCTCCCTCTTTCTGCACTTTCTCCATAAAGGACACAATGCAGCAGGGAGATGAGGGAAATCCTCAACAGAAACAAGTTTGAAATATGAAATATTTAAGTCAAAGTTATGCTAACAAAAATATATCTTTCTTTGTCTCAGAGATTCAGAATAGATGGAACAGTATGAAAATCACTAGGAAATAGGTCAAATAATAGGGTGTGGCAGATTTAGGAATCTTTTATGGCTTCTCATAAACATGGACATATAACAACAAACTTTTATTCTTTTTCAAGTTTGAACTATGGAGAAAGTGGGAAGTTATTGAAGTCACAACGAAAACAATAAGAAAAGACTTAATTGCCTGAATATTGCAACTGAGGGTTTTTTATGTTCTAGTCAATTCTTTATGTGTGTGTATGTTTTGTTTTGTTTTTGCCAGTACTGAGATTAAATGCAGAGCCTTGAGCTTGCTAGGCAGATGCTCTGCCACTTGAGCTATGCCTATAAGCTTTTGGCTTTAGTTATTTTAGGAAGTAAATCTTGTATTTTTATTCAGTTCAGCAGACTGTGATCCACATATTTATACTTCCCATGTAGCTGAGCTGACAGGTACACTTTGTTTTTATTGATTGAGATGGAGGTCTCACATTCCTGAGCTAGCAATGAACTAGAACTCTCCTATCTTTTCTTCCTGCATAGCTGGGATTACACATGTTTGCCAGTATTTGTAACAAGTATCCATCATTCTAATAACTAAAACAAAGATGTGGTTTAAATTCAGAGTGAGCAATTATTCCTTTCCTAGTAACAAAGCTACAAGACTAGATTCACATAAAACAAGACTCTGAAATTATTCAAATAAAATACTAATGATTTTCTTTCGGTTAATTCCTCCTGCTTTCATCAGATTCATTATTACCTTTTAGCAAATAATAAAATATAAACCTTAAACAACGTATTAAAGTTTGATAAACATAATCATTCTATTGGTGACCAATGACTGATTAATTGTTTTAATATGTTAGGTTTTAAGTAAATGTGTAGTCATTTTGGCCTAGGAAATGATGATTCCTACCAGATCTGGCACATGTGTAACGTAAATAAAAATATCAATGACATTTTAAAATTTTGAAATGTTGTCATTATGAAATTGCATTTAGAATTATATAAATCAAACACAAAATCAGTATTTCAATGTGAATGTTATCATGTTGATAAGATAGAATGAAAAATCTTAAAATTGAGAAATTAATAGGATATGTAATATTAAAACCTGTTTTTATTTGATAGCCATTTTTTATTTTGGCAGTACTCTATGTGAATAAAAAGTTCCTTACAGCCAGGTGCCAGTGGCTCACGCCTGTAATCCTAGCACTCAGGAGGCTGAGCTCTGAGGATCATGGTTCAAAGCCAGCCCTGGCAGGAAAGTCCCTGAAACTCATCTCCAATAAACCACTCAGAAAACTGAAAGTAGGGCTGTAGCTCAAGTGTTAGAGCAGTCGTCTTGAGCTGAAGACTGAGGCCCAGAGTTTAAGCCCCACGATTGACAAAAAAAAGTTCCTCGTGCTATTTATACATATCTAAAAATTTTTCTTAAAAAAATCTTTTAACTAGAGAAATTTTAAAGAGAAAGGATATGGTTTCAAAGTTTTATATTGGGGCATAAATAATTAACAACAAAATAAACACTGTTCAATCCTTCTTTGCTTTCCCTACACACTTACTGAAAATCACTTTTCACAGCATTTCATTAAATTTAGCTGTGGAACCAGGGACACTCCCACAGTGCTTTGTCCAACCTACTCATTACAAAACTTCACCACGTTTATATATTTTATGTCTGACTTTATTTCTACCACCTGATGGAATTTTGATAGTACTCTTTATTTTCTTTGTGCTTTTTAATGTATTCATTTTAAAGAGTCCAAGTGCTATTACAAAAAATCAGTGCTTCTTAGGTCAAAACTAATCATATATTTTGCATTGCTACTCTTTAATATTAAACAATGTGAAATAGTATTCAAAGACTTTTCTTAAAATTCAAGATTACTCCTGAAGGACAATCTGGCTCTCCATTGGTGTCTCCAAAATATCTGAATAACTGCTTAAAGTTAATGAGTTCCTTGTCATCACGTGCTTTCTTGAGGGTCCTGTGGACATTCAGTAGTCCACACTTGACATATTCCCTGCTTCACTCTATAATTGTAACTGCATAAGACACTATTAACCCTCACTTTTCTCAACTCCCTTACTCTCCTGCTCTTAGAACTTACTTACTCTAGATTCAAGAGCAAACATCACCAGGTAGATAGATCCACTGAAGCTCCAATTCAGCATAGAAATGGAAACGTAACTTTCTATTTCCAGCCCTGTCTTTTTGGTTTTGGCTGGCCAGTTATGGCCTTATTTCTGACCCCAAATCCAAGCTTCAGAGCAGATTATGTAAGTCAGTCCTGATCATACTTTTTTTTAAAAATTTTCTGTAAGTAGTTGTACAAAGGAATTGTCATTTAACAGAGCGTTTTATGAATACAATGGATCTTGATCCATGTCATCCCTTTCAACATTCTGCACCTGAAAAATTTCAAAATAAGTTGCTCTCCTATTGCAGACTTGGACAATTATTTCCATATCCATTAAGTAATTAAGTTTGAGAAAAATGTTCATGGTTAGCTATATCTCATATTATATTGTCTTTTTAGTTATAAGCTTTATCAAATATATAAATATTCTATTTGTTCTAAGAACATGAAATCTAAAACTGCATATTCAATGACACAATTGTATCTATAGTCAGCGCTGAATGTATTTAATACTCCTTTCATATGAATATGCTGAAATTCCAACTCCCAAGACAATGAATGTTATTATGGGATAGAGCCTTTTGGGAGGTGATTTGATCATGGGGATGCATTTGTAACAGCACTTACATAAAGAGATTGTTTGTTCCTTTTTTTCCACATGAGGATAGTAATGGGACACT
The DNA here is from genome assembly GCF_019054845.1 of Dipodomys spectabilis. Classification (NCBI taxonomy): domain Eukaryota; kingdom Metazoa; phylum Chordata; class Mammalia; order Rodentia; family Heteromyidae; genus Dipodomys; species Dipodomys spectabilis. The sequence goes on along the minus strand of NW_024870817.1, from coordinate 18,697,459 downwards.
ATGAACTCAAAAGTGCACCCTCACTGGATGCTGCATCTTAGTTCTGAACTTCCCAAAACTGTGAAAAAGAAATTTCTTTCTTTTTTTCTTTTCTTTTCTTTTTTTTTTTTTTTGGAGGGGAGGGTCGAGTCCTGGGCCTGACCTCTGGGCCTGGGCGCTGTCCCTCAGCTCTTTAGCTCAAGGCTAGTGCTCTACCACTTGAGCCACAGCACCGCTTCCAGCTTTTTTTCTGCTTATGTGGTGCTGAGGAATCGAACCCAGGGCCTCAGGCATGCAAGGCAAGCTCTATACCACTGAACCACCTTCCCAGCCCTGAAAAAGAAATTTCTGCATATTATAAACTACTCCTATATTTCTTATAGCTTCCCTAATAGATAGCAGACTATGCACAAATATCTTGGCAATAATAGATTTTTCTTTACCTTTTCACTAAAACAATATTTTCTCTATGCCTCATATCAGACTTCATTCAGTCATGAATATCACATTTATCCCTTAGGTTATATTTTTTATTATTGTAAATTAATTGTTCAATGAGGTTTGTACTGTTATATTAATAACCTGTATATAATGTGCCATGTTCAAATTCTCCCTGGTTTACATTAAACTTACTTTATCAGCCTCTTTCCCATTCCCTTTAAAACAGACATTGGAGGGCCTCATTCACTGTGCTATTTTTATTCTGATGTATAATATATTCTTAAAATACTCTGTCACTTTGTCCTTTCTTCCTTCTCTCATTATCTAACAAACAGCATGTTTTCAGGTTTAGATTCTTTACATGAGTGAAAACCTGAAATTTGTTTTTCTGAGCTCGGCTTCTCTTGCTTAATATGATGATACCCAGTTCACCCACTTTCATGCAAACAACATAATTTCATCTTTCTTTATAGCTAAAAAAAATTACATTGTGTATATGAATGACATTCTCTTTACTCAATTATCATTTTTTGAATATCTACAATGGTTCCACATCTTCACTATTGTATATTGGCATTTTACTCTTTTAAATCCCTAATCCATGTCTTCTTTATTTCCTCAGACATGTGAGCAGTGACATCAGATATGATTCCTAAACAGGACTATTTGACATGTAAAATTAAGAAACATGAACTCATCACTAAACTTAAAACCTACCAAAGTAGAAACATTCCATCTGTAAAATACAGTAGCACCTACATTTATATAAATATAGAAAATCCGGCATCAGTGTGTTTACTAATCCAGTCTCATAATGTTAAATTACAATGAATAAAGCAGATAAACTTCTAAGCTGTTGGTACTAGATAGTTTTTTGTTTAAATAACAATGCTCTTCTTTTTACACAAATCTAAAACTATATCATTGTCTTTTTAACTTTAATGAAGTCACTCACCAAACACTAATTAAGGTCAAGGAGACAATATTGTTTACCAAATATTTTCATTTAAAATATTATTTTAACGAGTAAAACAGGGTAAGGACATGGTTATATATATATATCACTTATGAAAATAAATTATAGCTATACTTTACAAATTTATTATTTAATTATTGGTATAACTTGTATATAATATATAACTTATAACTTATTTTAATGACTATATATTAAAATAAAACATATAAAATCATTTAATTCTTGGAAATTGCTTTCTTTATTTTTTTTAAGCTGCTACAGAATGTTTCCCATTCTGCCCTATTTGCAAAGTGTAACAGGATTCTGAGTAGATTTGACCAATTGTCTCCATGTATTATTAGGAAATTGCCCATGATCTTGATGCTTAGCAGTGTGTAGCTACTTCTTCAAAGAATAATTCACTCATTACCACCGCCCCCCACCAGAAACCAGTAACTTCCTCCTTTACTACTACTGTGGAATCAGTTTTATTTACTTCTCAAGAGTTTCTTTAAGTTTAACAGCCTTACCCCAATCAAATTGCAAAAGAGTAACATGGCAATTGATTATTCAGCTGACCTCTATCTTCCCAGGACCTTGGCCTTGGTTACCTTAAATACTTAAATTTAATCTCAGCTCCTTGAAAGTATTTGTTTCAGTAGAAGTGCTTGGATGTTCATAGCCTCTGTAATTACTGTCCTATTTAAATATACCTTTTAGTACAGATTATGGTTGCTTTATTAACGATGTCAACAGTTCTATTTTTTTACACATATTGAGAAAGGGAAGGACCAGGGACCCTTTTTTCTATTGGACAGCTATGGTCTTTTATGAAAACTGACAATCAACTGGCTACTTCCTTCTTGGACTTATTTTCTCAGATGATATACTTGGTAGATTTATTTTGATTCCTTAAAATATGCTTATGGAATCAAAGTTTCTTGTAACTTTCCTGAATTCTTCCTTAGACAGAGACTTGTTCATTCCACTATGACAGAGTCAGGTGCTTTTCCCCATGCAGCACTTGGCACAAAAAACCCATGACAATCTTTTGAAGACTGATTTATGTGACTGGATGACTATAAATGCCACTTCTTTCTAGGGGCTTTCCTACCTAATTGTTACTACAAATTATTTTAATCATCTTTCATTTTCAAACTTGTTAAACTCTAGTAAATCTTTAATTTCAGATTTTCATGAGAAAACTGGCAAACTTATTAAAATCTAAATTAATTTTGGAGAAACCAACTTTTATTGACTTTTCCATAATTAGGTACAGGCCAAGCAAAGTCCTAAGGAGTTATAATACATTCCATTTTAACAAGAATAAGACACAACTGGCCCTAATTCAAAACTTCAAGCTTGGTTTTTGGAATCATCTTTCCCTCAGTTACTTATTCATGTTTTCTGGGGTCTGTGTAAACATCTAGACCCCTTGCTCGAATTCAAACAGACTATGGCAGACAGAGATCAGTCATTTTCAATAGGGAATCTCTATCTGGGTGTGATGAATTGGAGAATTCACTGGAGATGAGGTCATCAAGATACTGTAGAATATGTTTTAATGAATGTGTTTGATTCACCTTTAAGAACCTACAAAGTCTTATTGGAAATAGAAGTTTTTTGTTCTTTCATAAAATCCTGAGTAAAGTTTCATTTCTTTTCCAAATTAGGTTATTGTAGCCCTGGATAATTTCAGTGAGGAAAACTGATAAAATATTACCAGCTTCCTTATTTCCTTAAAAAGAAAGCTTCCACAGTATGAATTCAGGTTTATTTAAGCACCATGTCCTTATGACTAATATATTGGATGAGAAAATGCATTTTTCATCTCTAATTTTCCATATATGTACTCTCCTTAAATTTATTATTGTTTTTCTTTGGTTTATAACTCAAAAATTAAATATTGAAAATGTCTGGGAAGTTTTGCAGTTTTCCTGTGAAATGTAGTAAAACACATTCAAAAGAAAACAAACAACAAAAAATGCAGCTCTGAGAGTATAAAACAGATGTTACTTTCATAAGTGCAAAGGAACATTTGAATTTCAAATAAAAATGTAGCTTAATCCATGATATGAAGCTATGTAAAAGTCAGCTTAATGTTTGAAAATATTGTACATTAGAAAAGAAATATAAAAACATATAGATGTTTGGAGGTGTCTTCAAAACCTTGGTTACCCAAGATTTAATGTGGAATTTTGTTTTAAGACAGAAGGCTAAAGTAATTTCAGTTCTGTGAATGCTGTGGAAGGTAATCAGAAACTGGAAACTGTTATCTTACAGAAGAGAATAAGGCATCCTGTATTCTTCAGTTGACTTGTGTGTGTATACATATATATCTATATATATATCTATATAGATATATATATATGCATAGTTGCATTCATATGCACATTGTCACTCTTATGTACATATATAATTTTCTTTAACTCAGTTCTGACTAATGAAAAGACAGAAATACTTTGATAATTTGATCTATACCATTTTTTTTAAACCTAGAATTGCTATTATTTGAAGACTTTTCTGTAGTAACTTACATATAGATCAAGATTAGACTTCCAAAGTTTCGGAAAGCAAGCATCCAGTAGATCAGTCACAATAAGAGAATTAGAAACTTTAGTTTGTAATTATTTCCACTGCAATTTCCATCTATAAAACATCTTTTACATTTATGTAATACCCTGAAGCACTTAATTCACTTATAACATCTATTTGATTGAAAGCTTATAGTTGAATATTGACCTGTAATTATTAGGGAGTAGTTTCTTTAAGGAATGAAAACATGATTAATAAGAAACCAAAATTTTGTTAAATGGCAAAAAATTCAATGCATAACTTAAAAGTTAAGAAAAATGAGGGAAGGCGGTGGGAAGGGTAGGTGAGAATGGAAAAGGAGTGGCATTCATCAAGAGGCACTGCATTCATAAACTGCTCTGTTGAATGGCAACTCCTTTATACATCTACCTAAAGAAAATAAAAACAGGGGCTGGGAAGTTGGCTCAGTGGTATAGCGTTTGCTTTGCATGCATGAGGCTCTGGGTTCAATTTCTCAGGACCACATAAACAGAAAAAAACAGAAGTGGTGCTGTGGCTCAAGTGGTAGAGCACTAGCCTTGAGCTGAAGAGCTGAGGGACAGCACTTAGGCCCAGAGTTCAAGTCTCATAACTGACAAAAAATAAATAAATGAATAAAAGTATATTTAAGAAAAGAATGTATTAGGGATATTATATTTGAACTCAGAAAAATGAATTTCTAATTAATAGTTATCCCTTGTGAGAAGTATACATTGGGGAAGGACAATATGTAAATATTTATCTTTATATAATATATATAAGGATAATATATAGAATAATATATAATGTAATATAATATATAGAATAGAATAGAATAATATATAATCCCAGAAAATATAACAATGACAACACTAAGAAAAGCATAATAATTATTTAATTTCAAAAAATATGTATCTTGACTGATATGTATATATATTTTATAAATATATAAAATAACAAATGTCCTTCTCCAAATGTTAGTGAGCTTATGTGATCAGTTTCACATTCATTTTTACTAATTTTCTTTCTATGTAGGATTGGAGAGGTCCAAAGCTTTATAGCTTCTTTTCATACATAAAGTAATTTTTTTTTTTTGTCGGTCATGGGGCTTGAACTCTGGGCCTGGGCGCTGTCCTTCAGCTCTTCAGCTCAAGGTGAGCGCTCTACCACTTGAGCTACAGCGCCACTTCCGGTTTTCTGGTGGTTTATTGGAGATAGGAGTCTCACGGTCTCTCCTGCCCGGGCTGGCTTTGAATGGCGATCCTCAGCTCTCAGCCTCCTGAGTAGCTAGGATTGCAGGCGTGAGCCACCAGCGCCCGGCTTAATTTATTTTGTGGAAATATCTAGTGCTGCCTTTTTAATCTATGCTTCCTTGATGTTAATTGTATCTTTCTATAATAAATAATAAACATGGGTTCTTCTTTAGTGTGCCTATATGGCTAGATGAAATTTTAAAACAATTAGGTAAATGATACTATTCAAGGTACATGTTTATAGTATTGAAGTGGTTTATTTTTTATTTTATTTTTTTGTCCATTGTGGGGATTGAACTCTGGGCCTGGGTGCTATCCCTCAACTCTTCAGCTAAAGGTTAGCACTCTACCACTTGAACCACAACACCACTTCTGGTTTTCTGAGTGGTTTATTAGAGATAAGAGTCTCCTGAACGTTCCTGTCCAGTCTGGTTATGAACTGGGATCCTCAGATCTCAATCTCCTGAGTAGCTAGGATTACAGGAGTGAGCCACTAGCATCCAGATAAAAATGGTTTAATTTTTCCAAAATTTTACCTTGCCTATTGTCTCACATGAGAATTCGAGCTTATATTGTTTTCAGTAAAAGCATGTATTAACCTATACTATGTTTTACATTGCCTAAGTAGGAGTTTATTTCCTGACCACAGACTCAATTTGGTAGTACCCAAATATTCTACTTCAGTTCTTAGCTAGGCCTGGTCACACATACTTATTATCTCAGAGCTTGGGAGTCTGAAGCAGGAAGATGATGTACTTAAGGCCAATCTGTGCTTCATAGCAAGGCCTTATTTAAAATGACAATTATTCTTTAGTACATGAATGCATACCATCTATTTTGTTTGTGATTGTGGAGACAAATTCCTGGGACTGTATATGCACTATATCTTGAGGTATAAAAAGATAGATAGATAGATAGATAGATATAGACATAGATATTTTATACCTATAAATGTAGTATGTATTTTAAAATATATTCTGCAATCTTAAAACCATCATTAAAACAAAATCTGATAAAACTATAGAAGCCTAGGTGAACTGTGGTAATATCTATCTTGAATGAATGGTAAATTCCTATTTCTTCTTTTCAGATTTATTGATGCAAGATTTTGATCCAAATGTCACTACTCTTTCTTTCTTAAAAGATTGTATGTATAAGTTCTTGATATGCTTTTGGGGATATTTTGGAGATGATACTTTTTGGAGCTGATACTTGTACATAGCAACACTTAGTTCTAGACATTTCCTTCCCAAGAAGGTTGTATACTACTTCTTAAGACAAAATATTTAAACTTTTTCCAAGGATTCATTAAGCATTAGCAGTTGTATCACATGCAGAATTTGAGGCAGCAATCAGAGATAGACTTTCCGATATTCAAATGTCAACTTTGCTCATTATTGCATATATGAACTTGGGTAAGTTTAATCTCTGAGTCTCCATATCTTTTTACAGAGCTCCTATCTCATGGGACTCTTTTAAGATCATGTCAATCATGAAGAACAATAGCACCATGAAACCATTATTGCCACTATTAAGGCATGTTGGGCATGGTCGTATACACCAATATTAATAGCTACCTGGGCGATGAAGGAAAAAGTATTTCAAATTCAGGGCCTGCCAGGAAAAGTTAGGGAGACTTTGTGATTGGACCACAAAGACAATTCACAGCAAATGTTCTTACAGAGTCATGCATAAATGAACAAGCAAATTAAAAATTCAAGGAGCCTATGTAATCTCAAATATCTGGAAAGCCAGGTAGGATAGGATAACCTTTTGTTTTGTAATCACAAATAGCAGAAGTAGAAGTAAAAAGGATTTGGGGTGGAAGATACTTCTAAGATACACTGCTTTGGCTGGGTGCTGTTGCTTCCTGTGTAGAGTCCTAGCTGCTCAGAAAGCTGAGATCTAAGGAACAAAATTTAAAGCCAATCAGGGTAGAAAAATCCCCAGGACTATCCAGCAAAAATTATAATGAGACAAATAAAATTTTAAAAATTGGATATGAAAATACTTTATAAAATATACTATAGTTGCACTTATAATCATATATAACAATTATAATCTATAATAATTATATCTTTTAATTGTATTATATTACATTGCATTTTGATATGTAATATTTAAATTACTTCACCAGTAACTTAATAATGAAACTTAAATAAATTACATTTGTAATTACATAATTAAACAAATTACAAATGTAATTTATTTAAGTGAATTACTTTAAAAATATTATCAATATTGAATTCCTTAGTTCAAATCCTAGCGCTAACAAGAAAGGCTGAAATGGAAATCTATGTCAAAACTATGCATGAAAGAAAATCATATATTCTACCAAATACATGGTATGGTAAAATATGGTATGATATTTTTCACAGTATAACAAAATAGAAAATAACTGAGGATAGTTAAAATAAATTCATTTCTAGCATACATACTTCTGTATCCTTTGATTATTTAATACTATGTAATACTTTTATAACAGAAAAAATAAAAAATTATATTTTGACAGGAAAACAATCACATTAAAGAATAGAAAAAGTGAAAAAAATTATATTTTGAAAATAAGGATTTGGCAACTGCTGTAGATTGTGTGTGTGTGTGTGTGTGTGTGTGTGTGTTTGTGAATCGGAAATAAGGAAATCAATGTTTCCCTAGTTGAAAAGTACTACAATAGATATTCATCCCCGAAAAAATGGATAAAGTGGCTAGAGAGGCATGTAGAAGGACTTTTGACCATATGTGGTAAAAAAAAAAAAACTAATCACTAGTGTCAGGTGCTTCATACATAAAAAATGTGAGCCAGAATCCATAATGTGTACTGCAGATTGCCTTTGGGGATTAGCAGATCACAAGACAGAGAAACAATAGACAATGATGCTCCCAAATAATTCATTTCAAAACCTTCAGAAAGCACCTGCTCATTAGAGACAGGCTGTCACTTCCTTTATTTGTATAACATATAAATCAATAGGGTCAAGACTGTGGATTTTCACAGCACCATTTCAGAATATTGCAACTGGAGCCTTGATTACCTCAAACCTGCTTTGGCTATTCAAACTTTTCTAACCTCCATCTTGTGTTTGTTTGTTTGAGAAAATGCATTTTAACTAGCCATCTTAGGGAGCTGATGAAGTAATTAGACAGGTGGTTTATATTTTCAGTATTTTCCATGTAAATGCAGTTTCTTCAGTGAAACTAGGACTGCGTTGGCTTTTCTCCTCATGGACTCCAGAAATCACTTGGATGACTTACCTTATCTTTTCTTTGCTTTTCATCTTGGTATACAGTCCAGTGTTCTCCGTCATTGCTGTAGGCTAGCTTGTATGAACCAACAAACTGTACATGACCAAAATCTTTAGCTCCTTGTGTGATGATGCCAGTTACTTTGGTAGGGACAAGGAGATCCACCTGAAAAGAAGATAATTCATACATTCAATGTTGCAATTAAATCCGTGGTAAATTTATAGGTATCTTGTGTTGAAGAAGCTAAAAACCACATTTACTAAATGAAACAACAGTCTGGTTACTTCTATTTTGAAATACATGGCCAATGTTGCCATTAGCTTATTTTTTTTTATTTTTCCAAGAAAAAAATGTAATTCAAGATTCCTTGCAAAACTATTTCAATTTTTTTTTTAAATTAATAAACCCAAACCCAGTGGCTCAAGCCTATACTGTTGCCTATACCAGAATATTGGCCAAGGAAATCTGTGAGACTCTTATCTGCAATTAATCACCACAAAACTATAAGTGGAACTGTGGCTGATGTGATAGAACACCAGCCTTGAGTGAAGAAGGTAAGGGACAGTGCTGTGATCCTAAAATCATGCCCCAGAACCAGCACAAAACAAATGAATAAAGAAATGAAATCATGGACATTTCAATCTACTGATTCATTTTACTTTGAACAGATTCCTCGATCTTTTCTAGTTGGATAACTTTGAGACTATTATCTCCTAGAGTCTATGTTTATAGTTCAATTTATTAGTCAATTAGATAAGAATACAAATAAAATTGTACTGTACAAGAAAAAGCATTAAATGTTTCACAATTAAACAGTCAATAAACATCCAGACCTTTCCACATATTTAATTAGTTCAAAATTACATATTAAAAATTAATTTATTTATTGTAAAGATGATATTCATAAGAGTTACAGTAACATAAATAAGTTAATGAGTACATTTCTTGTCCGACATTGAAACCCCTCTCACTCATTTTTCCCTCCTCCCCTTGGGCTTCCCCCCTCTCCCAACGAATTGTAAAGTTCATTTCCAACACAGTGTCTTGTGAGTATCTTTGTTGCAGTGATTCACTCTTTGTCTTTTGTATCACCATTTTGTCATTCCCCATTCCTTCCCAAAATCAGAGAAATGTATATACAAGACACAGAGCACCAAAATAAAAAATACTGTTAACAGGGGATAAACCAAAGGGGGAAAAAATCAAATGAAAGAAAAAAGAAATAACTTCACAGTTATTTCTTCCAACAAAATCCTCATATCCATATCTTCGAGTTCTTTTTAAGAAAATGTGAATGTACAAAAAGAAATTCTATGCTTCTGTCAAAAAGAATGGCATTGCCTCATTTGTAAGGAAATGGAAAGACTTGGGAAAAATTACATATATATTGAGTAAGAATAATCACTATCAAATGAATATACTCTTTCAGAAAAATACAGTACTTAAAAGATAAGAATTACTTGAAGGTAAGAATTTATATTAAAATTTCTTTACAACATAAAACTAGTACATAATGATGACTATAATAAAAAAGGAAATAAATGAGGGAGGATTAAAAACATGCATGCCAGGCTTGTGGACTCTGTTTTAAAACATATACCTAATGAAGAACAGAATATTCACGGTAACTTAAGTAAGCTTTAAAGCAATCAAAATATAAGAGATACAGGAGATAAGGATGACTTTCTTTAAAGAAGTATACAGTAGTTCCAAACATTCCTTTTGCATTGTCCAATTCATCCTTATGTCTCTTGCTTACATCACATAATTCTAATTAAAAAGAAATGGGATATAGTTTTTATCTGTATCTGTGGACCAATCTTCTAAGCAATTTGCCTTTTTTGGTGATCCTTGATCAATAGCATCAGTTTTCCTATCATAGCTTCCTGCTTGCAACTATTTCCTATGGCTGGGTGCTGTGCTACATCCGTGATCTTATCATCTGAAACTTTCAGGATCCCAGGCATGACGTTGGAGCTTTCAACTACCATATCCTTTTGTTTCTATTTCAGGTCCTCAGTTCTGTATGATGTAAGATAGTCACAAATAGTCTTCTATGGGTCAAATATAGGCCATGAATGAAAACATCTATAAAGGGAGTTAATGCATAGATTAAGAGAATATTTATGTGGCATAGACATCCATTGAAATAGAAACACTTGGGCAAAGCAACTATTCTTTTAAAATATTACTGACAGTAAATAAAGGGAGAAAGATAAGGAAAAGAAAACTATCTTACAGAACTCACGGTGGTGTTATGAACACAGAGATATTTCCCCAAAGACACAAATGGCTCCAGGGCTGAATACTTAAATAAGCCCTAAAAGTTTACAAGTCCTTACTTAGCTATTCCAACGAGAGTCTTCTAGCATCTTCTTTTCTGTGGTAGTTCTTATAGTCAGCTGGGTATCCTGCTGCATGGGGATGTTTTCTCCTTGGTTATGTGTCTTGGGTATTCGTATCAGGTATGTTTTTCTCCTACTAACTGATCTCCTTCTCCATAATTTTCCCTTTCTTTTACTGATTTTTTTAAAATATGGAAATGTTTTTTTCCCTCTTTTTGTGTGTGTGTTCCAATTAAGCCAACTTTTCTACTTAAGTAGGAAGCAATCTGTTTCAAGCTGGATTTTGTCTTAAAATTGGTTACATTAAACTTAGAATACCAGGTCTAAGAAAGCAATTTCAGAATAAAAATAATCAGCAAATTCCATGTTACTTAAACAAGGCTTGCACAGAATTTATCCTGAGATAGTCTCTAACCAAGATAACCAAATGTTCAGCAGGCAGGATGATTCCAGAAAGAAAGAAAGATTAAAAAAAAAAAAAACCTTTTTCCTTAGGACCTATACTTGTTCCTGGTATGTGATGCCTTTGCTTTCTTGTTGATCTGTTTAAACTACCTTCTGCTCAACTTGGCCCTTATCTCCAAGGGTTTGCCTCAAATAGAACAAGTTACTTAGGAGATTGAGATGATTTATATGTAGACATTTGGATTGGTGCACTGAACTATCTGGAAGTTTATACATTTTTTGCCGGATTCAGTTGGAGCTACTTTCTAGGAAGATTCTAAGAACAAGAATCTACTTATGGACAAGAATGCTATTACTGTATATGTTACAGTTGATGATATTAGTTGCTGCTTCTTGGATTCTTTATGTGAAATGAAATTTCTGATCAAAGAAACATTTGCCATTGCATCAATTATTTTTACTGACAAATGCAGCTAGCTAAAAGCTCTTTCCAATGTTGAGGAATTCGATGGTGATAGTCAGCTTATTGGATAGTGTGGATTCTTGAAAAGAACTATCATATTCCTTATAGGATTTTTATAAAGATAAAATAATTTAGTAGTTATTAAATGTGGATAAGAATAGATAGAATACAATAAGCAGCAAGGTGAGAGACTCAGATACCAAGATAAAATAAAGCTTAAGGAAGAATCTAATATAAATCTGAGAGAACCTTACTGTAAAGAAACAGAAATCAGGGAGAGAAGGTTGAAGTATTTCAGAAGTAGCTTCTGTATTACAGTATTTTTTGATCATATTCTTAGGTTGTATATTATGCAGCTCAGATTGGCCTTGAACTTTTGATTTTCTTGACTAAAACATTTCCAGAAACACCCAATTCTGAGTGAAATGGTTAATAAATATCGTACATGCCATTTTATGATATATTTTGTATCTCTTTAAATGTTGATTTGATCAGTCTAACAATTAATGTGTGAATAACGCTCTTTAATGCCCTTTGACTATTTTTGGTGTAGATTTTCTTGTTGATAAGTTCGTGTGTGTGTGTGTGTGTGTGTGTGTGTGTGTGTGTGTGTATGTAGTTTGAAACAGATACTCACTATTAACTGCTCTCTGTCCTCCATCCCTACTGTTGGCTTAGTCTTTTGAGTAGGGAACTATAAGCATATGCCACAAAGTTTGGTGCTTCCTATTTCCTTTAAAGAATGTGTGATACCAAAATATTATTTCTGCTCTGTTTACTAATTTCCTTTTGTTTGCTATGCCTTTTTATCTGCTGGTACTGAATTTGAACTCAGAGCCTTCTGAGGGGTAAGTGTTTTACCACTTGAGCCATGCTTCTAGTCTATGCTATATACTTACATTTTATACATGGAAAAAAACTAACATGATTCAGATATGAGAAAGAATGAATGTAAAGGTATTTTTTAAAAAGCTTAGAACTGACAGAAAACATAAATAATTTTTACTGGCTTCAATCAAGTTAATTTTCATATAAAGAAAATCAAGAAGAAATGAGGTTGGGGAAAGACAGAGAAGTATAGTATTGTGTGAAGAAAAACATAATCATGTAAAAATTTGCAATATTTTATACCACATTATTTATAAAATTAAGATGATTTAGATGTTAAGAAAAATGCGTATATCTAGTATAGGTATGAGTCAAGCGGAAAAAGTCAGAGAATGTGATGTTAGGAAAACGAACCCTCAAATATGTATTTTAATGTTTTTGTTTCTTTCATGCATGTGTTTCTAACGCATTTATAATATTATTTCTTTGTTGCTTTGTATGTCCCTCCCCCACAGTGTAACCCCCGCTTTCACTATATTTGATGTCAGTATAACATGTGGAGGAGACGGGGACAAACAAGTCGTTTAAGGATTCAGGTGGACCTGTTGCAACAATGAGAAGTACAAAATGTCATGTCAAAACCAGCTTTACAATGTCGGTGGGGGGGGGGGAGGGGGGGTATGATTGGGTGGGGGGGGAGGGGGGAGGCTGGGAAGGGAGGTGAAGGGTAAACAAAGGAGGAGGCTGCAATGCTTGGTAAGAAAAGTATGCATTTTCCTGCCCATGTAATTGTAACCCCTCTGTACAGTATGTTCTCAAATAAAATAAAATAAAATTAAAAAAAAAAAAAAGAACAAAAAGGAAAAAAAAAAAAAAAAGAAAAATGCGTACAAGGAAACTCAAAAGGCAAACTGGAAGTAAGAAAATATTATTAATTTTTCACTGACCTAAATCAAGTAAAAGATCCTTTGGGCCACATAAAAATATGCAGTCATGAAAGGAGTGGCATGACACATTTTAGAAAGAAAAATTAAAAACCTATGTGTTTATATAAATACTATTTATAAAATAAGAGCATATAGCATATAGTGTATATGGAATATGCAAATATACTTAATTCTACTTGCCCTTGAATATTCTTAGATCAGGTTGTCACTCAGAAGTCAGTTGATTTAACCCTATTTTTGAATTTTACTTTTTATGTATTTCATTACAAATTTAGTTTCATTGAAGCAGCAGAATTAATTGTACATGATTACAGTCCTCCTTCACTTACTGAGGCTGGAGAACCCTCCACGGTCATTTTCATCTTTTTCTGGTTTAGTTGCACATGTGAATCCATTTTGTTATTTAGATGTGGGGTTTTTTTGCACTGATTTCAAGATTTTTACTTTGTTGTGGCTTCTCCACATTTTCTAATAATTTAGTCAAATCTGTGTTTTATGTTAATTCTCCTTGGAGTTGGAGGAGGCTCTTCATGTACATGCTAATGTTTTTCATCATTTTTGGAAAGGTTTTCTGATATGAATGCTTTAAATAATTTTCTGTTCTTATCTTTCCTTCTAATACCATTACTGTGGTCACGTTGTATATAACAGTGGGCCACAAGAGGAAGAAAAGAAAAAAAGCTCTTGTAATTTCTTCAATTTCTGCTCTTATTCTTCATTTTTATATTCTGTGAATTTTCAGGCTTATTTTGCTTCTAACAACTACTGGAAAGTCTTTGTAGTCAAAATCAAATGTCAGTTATCTCATTTTCTCCAACACCAGAATTTATATATATTTCTCACTGTAATCTCTTTTTGCCTATCTATTCTGCTGAGCCCTCCCCCCCCCTCCCTGCCTCCTCTTCCCCTCTTCCTCCTCCTCCTTGTCCTCTTCTTCCTCCTCCTCTGACTCTCTGGCAGTACTGGGGTTCGACCTCCGTCTCATTTGCTTTATCATTTTTCAGGTAGAGTCTTGTGTTTTTACTCAGTCTGGCCTGGTACTTAGGCCTCCTGAGTAGCTGGAATGATAGGCAGGAGTTTCCATGTTTATTGGGGAAAAATACTTTTTTCTTTCTTCATGAAATAAATACTAATAATCCAAAGTATTCACCAGAATATACTGTGGTGAGGGTCTTTTTCATTCTTTGGGGATAGAATGATGAGAATAGTACTGAAGTCTGCCTCAAATTCGTCTTTTGGGCTCCCTCCACCTTCTGTCAAGCAACTGCAGTCGTTTTCTTTCAGACTCTGAATACTGACACTGTTTTTGGCTTCCTTCCCTTGGCCTGGCAGTGAAACTGAAGCAAGGCTGAGGACACATCTCTCCTGTTCTCTCTGTCTCTCTATGAATATAAGAAGAATAACTCATTTCCTTGAAACTATAATATTTGAAGGATGCTATTGCTTTTCATTCAATGGAAAGGTTACTTTAATAGTGGAATGCCTCTTGTTTACATTTCTGTTATATAATGTACTTTTAGTCATATTAATATTGGGCTTGTTTTTCACAATGTGAAAATTACAGGATCAGCCAACATAATTTATGTTGCTTACCATGCACCTGGAATGAACAGAGGATTTTGTGTGTGTGTGTGTGTGTGTGTGTGTGTGTGTGTGTGTGTGTGTGTGCGTGTGTGTGTGTGTGCGTTTGTGCTCACGTGTGCATGTGCTTACTCTTACTGAGGCTTGGACTCAAGGCCTAGGCACTGACTCTAAGCATTTTTGCTTGAGGCAGATCTCAGCTTCTTGAAATCTGCTATAATTACAGGCATGAGCCACCAGCATCTAGCAACAAGGTGTTTTAATAAATATATTAAATGAGTAATTTTGTATTCTGAGCTTAATGTATCCAATACATGGTTCACATATCCCTTTGTAGTTCGTGTGACTGAGGGGGGGGGGTTGCTTTCATATCAATCACTTTGTTAAGAGGCATTCAAAGATGGAACCCTGTCCCAGAGTGGAGTTTCTGATTAGGGTAGAGAAGCTATTGGGTCACCTCTAGCACTCTGAGCTCTGGGTCTTTGCCATTACAATTACAATTAAGATGTCAGAATCCACAGTGGGTTTAAGTGAAATTCTCAGAGCATTGAAAGTGGCCAGTAGGAAGCATAACTCATATTTACATTTTTACCTACTTAAGGATTTGTGGGGGAGTCAAAGATTCCAGCAATCATGACCCAGAAGTTGAGTGAGTTAAAATGATGGAAGTGATTTACTCAGCTTAATACAGGAACACTTAAAACCAGCTCTGCTTTACAAGCTCGAAAGAAAGGTTTCAAGTGTTGTCCTTGTGGGAGAAGGTTAGAAAAAATTTATTCAGCTTCATCCTTGTATAACGGTAATTTGAAGTGAAAGTCTGTTAACCCACATCTCATAATATTTTATAGATATTTAAATGATGAAGCAGCTAAATGTATAAACCTTATTGCTAAATATATTTGGGGGTTGATAAAATAATATTATAAAGATCAAATTTAATGTCATTGTTCTAGCTTAATTAAATGATGCTGTATTTTCTGTCCTTTCATAATGAGAAAGTTTTGAAATATTCAATAATATTTTTTTAGATTTTTGAATGTTTTTGAAAAACAAGCCTCAAATGGTTATAAGGTAATAAAGTTGTTGCCAAGAAAACAGTTTACCTATTACCCAATTTCCTCAACTCCTATATAAGAAACAGTAAAAAATTTTTGAAGAAATTATAAAGCTTTTAACACTTTTACAGGAAAGAAACATGCTTTTCTTCCTGGCTTTATTGCAAGGGACTTTCTGCTGAACTCATTAAAAATAAGATTATCTTGAAATAACAGAATTAACATATACCTTTTTTGTTTTTTGCGGGACATGGGGCTTGAACTCTGGGCCTCAGTACTGTCCCTGAGCTCTTCAGCTCAAGGCAAGTGGTCTACCACTTGAGCCATAGTGCCACTTCTGGTTTTGTGGTGGTTAATTGGAGATAAGAGTCTCACGGACTTTTTTACCCAGGCTGGATTTGAACCATGATTCTCAGATCTCAGCCTCCTGTAGCTAAGATTACAGGCATAAGCCACTGGTGCCAGGCCAACACACCTTCTTTATTTGCATTTTGACTAGGATGGGGGTCTTGACCTGTTTCATGAATTAAAATTGAGGGTAGCAACCAAGGGCATTAGTCTATATTGTTAGAAATATTCACTGACTAATGGTTACATAACACTAGTTTCTTGTTATGTCCAATCACCATGATATGCATGATTTACTAAAGTATAACAAAACTCAAGTAAAAACAAAGAACATTGCCATTAAGTGATTTTATAAGACTGATAAGTCACATGAAATCAAGTTGGAATTGAAATTGTTTGTTATTTAGTGCTTTTTTTTGGTAGTAATAAATGAATTTTTTCCCAGGTCAATGTTACATTAATATCTTTCCTAAAGTTAAAATTTCTGTGAACTGAGATTTAGTTCATCTTGGTGCACTGAACTTCAAAACTGCGTCATTTCAGTAGCCAAAATTTGACCTTTTTTTGCCATGAAGTAGTTGCTTTGACAAATACTTTATTGGAATGTTATTTTTATCACATGTATTGTGGCTTTTGAGATGGTGATATATTTTAGAGACCAACAGGTATAAATACACACTATAAACATCCAAGTTTGTGTAACTGTGTATATGTGAATATTCTTGCTCTGTGACAAAGTGATAAAACAGAACAGGGAAAAGAAAAGCTTTTGTAGTAAATGCAAGTCACACTGTCTGTTTTAAATAGTAACAAACTATGGAAATGATCACTGAGAATACAGTCTTTATTATCCTACATGCTATGAGGCCCACATAGATTAACAAAATTGACATAATTTCAGTGAGTGTATGTGTGTGTGTGTGTGTGTGTGTGTGTGTGTGTGTGTGTGTATGTGATATTTATTTGGAGCTATGTGCTTATGTCGATACAGAATTTAGTTATTTCCCAAAATCGTAAATCATTCAGAGTCCCATAAATCACTCATTTTATTAGATCATGAAACATCAAATACCAGGCTTTTGGCCTGAACTAGGTGGGTACATGTCTTATGTTGGTGGGATTATGGGCTAAATCAACAATGACAATGCTGGTGCAACTTTTCACCCCTTTGGTTTCACAAAAAGAAGTGGAAATTTCATGTGTTGGACCTAAGGTAAAAGCTTTATGTGGCTTTAGAAAAAGGCATCATCAATGCCGATAGTCAAAAAAACAGACAGTGATAGCACAAAACTCTAAAGAGTGAGACTGTAGAGAATGATTTAGCAAGTGAGTTCTACCTGTGGATTATATCATTAAAATCTACTGACATGGAAAGATATTCTCTTATTCACAAAATGTTGAGAAGGTAGACTGTATAGACAGTATGGATAAAAGGTATTTTAGCCAGCCATCATGTCAGTAACACTGTCAACATTATATTTGTGTATAATATCAGAAAGACAAGTAGGCTTCAGTGGATATTGAACAGTTAGTTGTCTAGTTCTTTCACCAGAAATAAAACTTGTAGTCTTAACCTCATAGAAAGACATGGTTATAGCTTTTCTCGTTTTATATCCATAAAAACATTTTTTAGCTATTTAATTCATGTTCCTTTCTTTTCAATATGAGTATCTATATTCTTCTGCAGTTATTGGGGCTAATTTACATTTTAACTTCTTGGTAGAAATAGGAAGTAGTCATTGTATGTTAGAAACTCTGACCTAAAACTTCTTTAAATCCCAATTTCTATTTCTATTTGTTTTCCATAATACTGTGTTCAATGTCTTTTGTGCTTCTTCAATGATAGGAAAAAAGAAAAAAAAACAGGCTCTGAGAGAAGATAAAATCTAAATACAATAAGTCATTTAATTAAGCCCCACAGTATACTGTGGTGTGATATATTCATAATGAAGTTCAAAAGTGGTATATAGCTAACAATTATAATATCCTGGTTGGAATATAAGGTGTCTAACTTTCATAAATCATGTTACTCTTCCTTGCATGCAAACAATATGGTGTTTATGTTTCCTTCTCATGAGAAATGGCTCCACACTTGCAGGATGTTCTTGTATCTTCTTATCTCAGTACTTGCATGGGGCTAATTTCTTTGTGCAATCAGCTTCAAACATACTCATACTGTTGAAATCACATTCTTTAACTCTAAAACTATTCATGCACTATGTTTTCTATTACTATAAAATAGCTCATAAACTGCAGTTTTAAATTAGATATGGAATTAATAAATCACTTGAAAGAAGCACATTATATTAAATTTTATGCGTGTGTAGCCCCGATTTGAAAAGCCTTCAAACTTATAGCTCACTTCATTGAGGACTTACTTAAAGATTTAAATAAAAAAATCTGCTGGAAAACCTTCACCAGTTGCATATCCTTGGCATAAACTTTCTTTAATATCACTTTGGAAGATTCAGGCTCAAAAATTGCTGACATTTTAAATACATCTTGAAAAAAGTTAGAGATGACATGCATAGAAAATAGAAATATAATTTCTTTTGATTACTTATTTTAATGTATTTAAGAATCCCCAAAACAAAGAATTTTTAATGAATTTCAAACACTGATTCAGCAAAAGGAAAATTATGTTAAATGATTAGATAGAATGACACAGAAAGTATAATATCAGAAAATAGACCCAATCAGCCAGAAAGTACAAACACAAAAACAGAAATGAAAATCATTCACACTCAGAAATAACTGAGATTAGTCTCTGCTTGTTGAACCTAAGGGGTTATTTTGCATATCGTTCTAATTATGGCGAAAGCAGGTACATTTAAAGAACTGCTAAAATACCTATTAGTTTAGAAAATCTGACCATAATGTCTGATACATCTATTTTTGTTCAAGAGATTCACAAAATGTCTCTAGTTTTCCCTAAGGGAAAAGGACACTCAGAATAGAGGCCACATGTAGGATTTTCTGCCATTTTAATATTCCACATTCTGAACAATATGGCTGTGTTGGGAAGCAGTGCATACATTTTGCATCTCAAGTAACTTATTTTAAAAAGGCAACAGAAAATTAAAGAAATAACTATATGAACCATATGCATCAGGAACAAGAAGTATCTTGGTTGCTGGGAAACTTGAAAGGTAAATTGCAAAGAATAGTTCTGAAATAATGCATTCTTTAAAAAACTGTACTGTCAAGACAACAAGTGTTTTCATTTTTCAAGTTAGAAGCAATAATTTAAAATAATCCAATATAATAAACCAGAAATATATCTAACATGTTTCAATTGAGAATGTTTTTGCTCATTGTGTAGATACATTTTATGAAGTTAATATATTCCTTCTATTATTTATGTCCTGTGAAATTTTTAAGTGCTGAATTATATAAAATATATGTTCATTCAGTATGTATATTATTTTATATAAATATGAAGAGGCACTTGGACATTGCATCTTTGTGATTCTCTCTTAAGAATATCCTCTTTTGATCTCACTGTATGTGAGTATCTAGAATTCTGTGTAATTTGTCATATCCCAGGGGTTTAGATCTAACTCCCATATATAAGAGAGAACATGTGCTGTTTGTCTATCTGATCTTGGCTTACTTCATTTAAAATAATTTTTAGTTTCACCCATTGCCCTGCAAATGACATTATTTTATTCTTTCTAATACCTGAGTAAAGTTCCATTGTATATAAGTACCACATTTATTGGCTCCAGTGATCTATTGTGGGTCATCTTGGTTGTTTTCATATCTTGGCTATTGTGAATAGTGTGGCAATTAATATGGATGTTGCAGGTATTCCTATCATATCCTGGTTTATGATGCTCATGGTAGATGCCTAAGGGTGATATGGCTGGGTCATAAGAAAAGTCTATGTTTGGTTTTGGGGGAAAACTTCAGACTGCTTTCCAGAATGGTTCCTACCATTAGGGCAGTAGGGTTCTTCCCCTCCATATTCCCACCATCATTTTTGTTGTTCAAATTCAAATTGAAAAAAAATTCAGTCTAACTCTGGTGAGATGGAATCTCAGAGTTGTTTTGATTTGCATTTCCTTTATGGCCAGGAACGATGAGCATTTCCTCATTTGTTTCTTTCCCATTCTTACCTCTTCTTCTGAGAAGTCTCTCCTTAGCTCCCTTGTCTATTTAGTAATTGGTTTATTAAATTTGGGAGAGGTCAAGAGAGGGCAGAGAATTCAAGGAAAAAGGGATGAAAGTGAAGCAGGGAAGTACATTGTCCATTGATGAAAGTGAACCTTACAGCTCATGTTTGGAGCTAGGAGGGAGGGAATGGGAGAGAATGAGGGAACACATGCCACTGTGTGACAAGAAATGTACTTATTACCTGACTCATGTAAATGTAACCCCTCTGTATATCACCTCTAAAATAACAATAAAATAAATTTTTACAATATATCCATTCATGTTCAATAAATCATTCAACTTTCTCCTTTATGTAACAAAAAACTGAAGCTACAAAACCCAACTAAGGAACCCAAGGAATCCAAAATTGACAATACCTAAGTGTATATCTACTATTTTGTCCTTGTATTTTCCCAACTGAAGTTGCCAATCATGCATAACCAGGATTTGTTTTTTTCTGTGTATTTTTATTTTACTTTATCTTTAATTTATTTCATTTATTGTTATTATAGAGGCAATGTACAGAAAGGTTGGAATTACATGAATCAGGTAATGAGTGCATTACCTTTTGTACACTGCCTTCTGTTTCTTCCTCCTCTCTCAGTCCTTCCCTCCCGTCTCCACCCAGAAGTGTATAGTGCACTTTCATCAATGTACAGTGAGTTCCACTGCTGTACTTTTCACCTCAAGTTCTGTACCCTTCCCTACCCTTCCCAAAGATATACATATGAACACACCATACATAGTTAGGATTTGTAAAAATATGTATTTGTCAGATATACACTTTCAGAATAACACTTCCAATATGCTATAAAATTTATAAAAATAACTTCATTTAGGATTTTTCAGAACCTATTTCAGTCTCAGTATGTTACTATTACATTCATATGTTCATTTATACCTTTAAAGTTAGCTTATATCCACTGACCAATGATTAATATTCATGACAAATATCTAAACCCCTTTCATGTCACGAATATTTGGTTGTTTACAGTTTTTTAATTAGTGTGATGAATGTCATTGTTGTTACCTCTTGGTACAGATGTTTTTATTATTGTCTAAAATTGTGCTGGTTTTTGGAAGGAACAAATACAAAAATTTAATCTCATAAGATAAGAACAAATAATGATCTAAAATGGCTAAGACAACTTATGTTATTTCTGTAAACTACATTTGTACCTTCAAGGTTTAATAACCTAACTTAGTGATTATAGCATTATGATTTTGTTTAATTAAAATTTCCTGAAATAAATTATTATTTACTATTAAACATATTTAAACTTTGGTGAACTTCATTACCAATGTTCTACTGAACACTTGCATCATTATACACAAGTGAAATTTCTGATAATTTTCTTGGCTCCCTTCACCTATTTTGGCACCAGGGCATAATGGTGTCACAAAAGAATTTAGGAAGCTTTTATTACTTTTTCTTTGTTGCAATACTTTGTATAAAACATGGAATATATGCTTTTTTGAAAGATGTGAGGCTGAATCATTGTCTTTAAGATAATATTCAGTTTCTTTTTAAAATTTTCCCTTATTTCAGTTTCTCTGAACATACAGGTTTTTATATTTTCTTTTTAGTATATTCTGATAAAGTGTCTTTAACTATAAAAATCAAGTTTCATTGTACTTTCATTTTCTGAACAATTTATTTATTAAAATGAATTCTGGGAAACAGAAAAATGGGTTATTTTTTGTTGGTGGTGGTGCTGGTGGTGTTTGTGTATACATGGATTGTTTGATAGTTATTAGTTTGTTTCCTATTTCCTTCTTAGGAGGGCCAAAGACATGCAGAAAAAAAAAGGAAAGAAGAGTGAACAAATGCAATCATGGTATTCAGTATACACTATGTGGAAATGCAACTTGTGAGCAGGGACAGGAGAGGATAACTTGGAGAAAGAGAATGAAGGGATGCCCCAAAGAGAAATATATGCATTACTGAATTGTGAAATGGTAACCCCTCTGTACAGCATCTTAATAATAACAACACAATTAAATTTAAATCGTTTTCTTTTTATTAGCTTCTGGTAATGTATCTTTTCTTGCGTTTTCTAATTTAAGTTTTATTGTAAAGGTGATGTACAGAAGTGTTGTGGTTATGTAAGTGAGATAATGAGTACATTTCTTTTTGAACAGTATTATTCCATTCCTCATTTTCTCATCCATCCACCCCAAAGTTGTAAAGTTCATTTCCAACGTAGGATCCAATGAATATCATTGCTGAATTGGTTTACCCTTTGTCCCACCATTTCTGTGATTACCCTTTCCTTCTCCTAACCAGATAAACTTATACACAAGACAGAGGGTACAGAAATACAAAAATAGTGACAACAGGGAATAAACCAAAGGAGGAAAAAAGAAAGAAAAAAAAAATAACTGTAAGCAGTACAATAAAAAAGCTCTTGTTTCAATTTCTTGGAGTTCATTTTGATAAACATCATTTTATATTATCATGTACACCTAGTGATTGAGACTTTGTGATCCTCTCCTAAGAATATCCTCTTTTTTGTTCTCAGTGTGTGAATGCTTAGAGTATTTAATTTTATTATACTTTAAATTACTGGCATAAAGTATTTAGATTTTTTCCTATTTAATCTAAATTTTCATTTGCTTTTTAATTTTTTATGTTTATCTCTAACTAGTTGTACAAAGGAGTTGCTATCTAACAAAGCAGTTTATGAATACCATATATCTTGACTAATATCACCTCTATCAACATTCTCCCTGATCCTCCCCAACCCAACTTTTCCCTCACCATTCTTTTTTTTTTTTTTTTTTTTTAAATTTTATTTTATTTTATTTGAGAACATACTGTACAGAGGGGTTACAATTACATGGTCAGGATAATGCATACATTTCTTACCAAGCATTGCAGCCTCCTCCTTTGTTTACCCTTCACCTCCTTTCCCAGCCTCCCCCCTCCCCCCCACCCAATCATACCCCCCCTCCCCCCCCCTCCGACATTGTAAAGCTGGTTTTGACATGACATTTTGTACTTCTCATTGTTGCAATAGGTCCACCTGAATCCTTAAACGACTTGTTTGTCCCCATCTCCTCCACATGTTATACTGACATCAAATATAGTGAAAGCAGGGGTTACACTGTGGGGGAGGGACATACAAAGCAACCAAGAAATAATCTTATAAATGCGTTAGAAACACATGCATGAAAGAAACAAAAACATTAAAATACATATTTGAGGGTTCGTTTTCCTAACATCACATTCTCTGACTTTTTCCGCTTGACTCATACCTATACTAGATATTGCAAATAAGGGAAACCATGGGACCTATGTTTCTTTGGGCCTGGATTACTTCACTTAATATAATTTTTTCCAAGCCTTTCCACTTCCTAACAAATGGGGCAATGTCATTCTTTCTGATGGAGGCATAGAATTCCATTGTCCCTCACCATTCTTAATTTTGTAAGATATTCATTGGATTCTTTTCTGTGTTTCACTTGTCAAGCCCTCTTCTCTTCATCCTAACTCATCCTTTTTTATTCATTTTTTTCATTTCAATAAGTATTATTTTATTTTTATTTATTATATTGTGAAAATGCTGTACAGAGGGTTTACAATTACATGGGCAAGATAATGAGTACATTTCTTATCAAGCATTGTAGACTCCTCCTTTGTTTCCCCTTCCCATCCCTTCCCTTTTTGAATACCCATTACCTAGTGTTTTGTTTTGATGCACTTTGCTTTTGGCATTCAATTTGAGATTTCTCTTGAATCCACTATATTCATTGAATACATTTGTATACATGATCATTCCATCTTATATATTTGCTTATGATTTTGCAAAACAAATTTAGCTTCTACCTATGAACAAAAGTGTCTTCAAAAGTTTAGTTTTTTATTGTAAAAAATTTCATTCTTAGTTCTTCTGGATAATTTTTCTAGAAATGATTGTTTCCCTTAAGTTTCTCAAAGACTTAGCTTCTAAAATGAGAAATACAATGTAGTTTTCTTTAATGAATAATAAACTCCCATCACCTACATTTACCATGAGCAATAAATGTAGGCTGAGGTTGTAAAGCCACATAAAAGTCTCACAGTGTATGTCATACCCCTTTCATCACTTGTCTTAAACATTCCATGGAAGTTTTTATTGAAAAAACAGCAAAAATAATTAGCATTTATCTTAGGGTTCATTTCCCTAACATCAACTTATCTGACCTTCTCTGCTTGACTCAGACATATACTAGTTATTGCAAATAAGAGAAACCATGGGACCTATGTTTCTTTGGGCCTGGCTTACTTCACTTAGTATAATTTTTTCCAGGTCTTTCCATTTCCTAACAAATGGGGCAATGTCATTCTTTCTGATGGAGGCATAGAATTCCATTGTGTATATATATATATATATATATATATATCACATTTTCTTTATCCATTTTGAAAGAAGAAAAGAAAAATTGCTGTTATGAATACACTGTTTGATAGAAAAGGGAAAGATTACAAAATCTGTATCAGATAACATTTTAGCAAGGCTCCTCAGCAAGATCACTATGAAGAACTCATTGACATTTCATCCTATTACTCTTATCCAACTAGAAAGTCTAAATTTTAAAGACCTATTAGCTACAATAACTAATCTTACAGAGTAAATATTTAAACAGAATTTCATGTTCTTATAAAAATGATTTGAACAGTCAAATTATGAGTCACATTTCATAGTAGCTACACAGATGAAAAGAAAGAACATATTTCATTATGTGAATAAAATACATTATAAAATCTTGTATTATAAAGAGGTATTCAGTTATTACTGTCTCTCTAAAATTTGAAGCATGTTCAACTAAAATTTCCTTGGTAATCTAGAGAAATGTGCTAAACTGATCTAAAAATGTATGAGGAAAATGGGAGGGCCAAGAAAGTCCAAGTAGAAGAATGGTGGGTGGTTTGGGTAGGATGTGAACCCTTGGGATTAAGATTGAAACCTAGCAAGACACTATATAAATAGTTGTGTGATGATAAAGATACAGATGATCACAAACAAACAGCAAATTTCCATAGTTTTTGCAAGTTTGGCATGTGATAGCGATGGTGATGACTATGATAGAACTAAGAAAAGCTCCAGTACTTCAACATGACCCTGATTCTTAGATTCTTAAATTACTTCTGGTGCTAAGGAAGTCAGGAGCTGAAGGTTGTGGTGATAGGCATATAACCTTTAACCTAGATGGAAAAAAATAGCATTACCCAGAAGGGTAAGACATTCATATTCTATTGTGTGGATTTTTGTCATCAACATTGAAAATGGGGAAAGTTCAGATAATAATATTCTGTTCCTTTTCTACCTCTTACCCCAAACACAGTACAATACCACTTCATAGTGGGACCCTTCAACTTCTCTCTACACCCTCTGGGCACATCAACAGCTGATTATGTTCTTAATATTGCAGAATCAACTTCTTTTCACAGATAAGTGAGGAAGATGTGAAAATATCTAAAAAAATGTTTGAATGAATATGCAGGTCTCCTGACAGAAGTACTCTCATGTAGAACATTAAGAATTTCATGTTTATCTCTCTATCACTGTGAATTCAGCAGTATTTTTCAGTACAAACCTTGAAAATAACAGATTAAATTAGCCAGAATGACATGCAAGCTTTTTAAGTAGCACGGCATGGAAAAAAGATGCCTAGATTCAAAGCCTAACAATAAAAATCAAGGGATAAAATGTAAGTGAAAAGACAGGACCTTTCTGCTTTCCTTTCTTTCTTTTCTTTTGATTTCTTTGTTCCTTTCTCTTTCTTTCTCTGTCTCTTACTCATTGCTCTGTTCATATAATTGAATCAGAGTTTAAATAATGGCAGAGAGTACCAAACTGAATTCAACAACAGCCCTCAGGAATAATAGGGCTTATAACACATCCAGGTTAGAGAGGAACCCACAAAAATGATTTGAGACATGAGTAGCTTCAGAATTAGTAAATCAAATGCCATTTTGCCAAGAAGTTTTAAGATCAGAACACAAAGTGAAGAAAGACAGTTTGGCCCTTTTTTCTAACTAGATAAGCCAATCTCAATTCAATATTGACTAAACAGAACAGACAAGAGAAGTATAGACTTAGGAGAATAGGTCAGAGTAGGCTGTCCAACAAACTTTGGGACCCAAGAGGAGCAGAGTAGATGAGCTGCTGTAGAAAGAAGCTGGAATTAGAGAAACCCACCAAGGCCTATTGATAGGAAGCAAAGTACATAAGAAAGACAGGGCATGAAATGGTGACTACAAGGAGGTTTGGCAATGCCTGGCCAAAAAAAAATATAGCAACTGAAGTTGCAAGGACACACACACACACACACACACACACACACACACACACACACACACACACACACACACACACACACACACACACACACATTATGGAGCAGAGATGAGGGGAAAGCTCTGTCTCTTTCAGCGGATGAATTCTCCTCTCACAGAAAATGTTATGATTAAATTTATGAATGTATGAATAAGGCAAGGTAGGATTTGGGCCAGAGGAATAATTCAATAATCCACAACATAGCAGTTTAAAGTGCTGTGTGGGCTGAGTACTGGCCTGTGAACCTGGTTCACATCTGTAATCCTAGATACAGAGGAGGTTGAGATCTGAGGATCACAGGTTGAAGGCTGCCCAAGCAGAAAAGTTAATCATAGATTTTTATCTCCAATTAACCATCAGAAAAGCTGAAACTTGTAGCTGTGAGTTTCTATGTTCAGGGCTTCAATACCCACCATGATGATAAAAAAGTATGTCTCAGAATCTAAGGCTGTGAAGTATAAACTTGCAAGTGCACATGAAGACAGGTATCTGGATGTTTATGTAGTTGCAACTTGTGGGTGCTATAAATTTACACAGGCCAGAAACCAGAGAAATCATTATCCTGGACTCATATGAATTAATGAAGATCTGAGGGCATGGGCTGCACCAGAATTCATCAGCTCCTCAACTGTCCCTGGACCTAAAACATAGCCCATTCACACCCAGAGGGAATCTGCTTATGACAAAGTATGTCCATTGTTGAAGGACAGAGACAGTTGGTTACCACATCACTAAGTGAGGATAGTATTCATGCGCTGAATATTTCTTTGGTTCTCTCCTTAAAGACTAACTTGATTCTTTCTTCTTCCGTTCCAGCTCAAGGTAAAGGTACATGCAGCACAATAAGGAATACTCTTTCTGTTTGATGATTGTAGATTCTCTTTTGTGGTAAATCTGTGTGATGTCCTTCTGCACAGGCAAATTTTTGAAGAGGAATAAATATAAATGAAGTCTTTCAAGAGTTACATAAGACTTGCAATATTCTGTTATGGTACAATGATTCCTCTACATTAGCAATTCTCACTATGAACACCCCTAGGAAAATGTACATTTTTGTTTAAAATATTGTTATTGGACAAAATATTCCCTAAAGATCTTTATTCATATATTCATTTGTGGTTGTGAATAAGATGTGTGGCTTGTGAGTTTTTTAGTGACAAGTTAATTTAATTATAATATCTATTGTGGGTTCAGTGTCCAGAAAGCTCTAAGAAATAGTTGGGTTTCATATACTAAATGATACTAAATAATACTAAATGATAAATAATGTTGTCTTGATTTGCATTTCTTTTATGGCTAGAGAAGTTGAACATTCCTTCATGTGTCTTATTTCTTTTTCAGAAGAGTTTCTCTTTATGTCTTTAGTCCACTTATTAATTAGGTGGTTGTGTCTTTGAGGATTTGTTGTTGGGGGATTTAATTTTTTGACTTCTAAGTATATTTTAGATATAAGACCTTTGTCTATTGTATGGCTAGTAATGATCTTCTCCCAATCCATGGGCTTTCTATTGATCTTGCTAGCTATGTCCTTTGCTATGCAGAAGCTCTGAAATTTCAGCAATCCCATTTGTCCAACCTTTCTTGATTTGTTGTTTCTGGGTCAAGAAAATTCCGGCCTGTACTAAGGAGTCCTAGAGTTTCTCATATTCCTTCCTGTAATGTTTTCAGGGTGTCTGCTTTTGCTTGAGTGTCTCTGATCCATTTGGAGTTGATTCTGGTGTAGGATGACATATAAGTTTCTAGCTTTAGTTTTCTATAGGTGTTTAGCCAATTTTGCCAGCACCATTTACTGAAGAGGCTGTTTTTCTTCCATTCAATTTTTTTTAGCTCCCTTATCGAAGATTAGGTGCCTATCGTTCTGTGGGCTCATTTCTGGGTCTTCGGTTCTATTCCATTGGTTCTCCGGTCTGTTCTTGTGGAAGTACCAAGCTGTTTTTGTTTCTATGGCTTTGTAGTAGTGTTTAAAATTTGGTATTGATATTCATATTCCTCCAGCACGTTTCTTTCTGCTAAGTTTTTTTTTTTTTTTTTGCTGTTCGGCGTCTTTTATTGTTACATATGAATTTTTGGGTTGTTTCTTCTATTTCATTGAAGAATGAGGTTGGAATATTGATAGTTATCACATTAAATATGTAGATAGCCTTTGGCAGTATTGTCATTTTCACAATGCTAACCCTTCCAATCCAGGAGCATGGAGGTTTCTCCACTTCCTGAGTTCTGCTTTAATTTCCTTTTGCAGGATTTTAAAAATTTTCATCGTAGAAGTCCTTCATTTCTTTAGTTAACTCCTAAGTATTTTATTTTTTGTGGGGCTATTACAAAAGAAGTTGCTTCCCTGATTTCAGCCATGCTCTTTTCATTGTTGGCATAGAGAAAAACCATTGATTTTGAAGGTTAATTTTATATTCTGTTAATTTCCCAAAGTTTCGGATCAGCTCAAGTAATTTGGGAGTGGAGTCCATGGGATTCTTTAAATACAAGATCCTGGGAATATTCGGAGGAAGATGGCAGAACAGACCTGAGGACCAATGGAATAGAACTGAAAACCCAGAAATGAACCTGCAGACCTATAGCCATCTAATCTTCAATAAGGGAGCTAAAAAAATAGAATGGAAGAAAGACAGCCTCTTCTGTAAATGGTGCTGGCAAAATCGGTTAATCACTTGCAGAAAACTAAAGCTAGATCCTTATATATCACCTTGCACCAGAATCAACTCCAAATGGATCAAAGACCTTGAAATAAAAGCAGACTCCATGAAAAAAATACAGGACGGAATAGGAGAAACTGTAAGTCTCCTTGGCACAGGCCAAAATTTTCTTAATAGAGATCCAGAAACACAATAAATCAAAGAAAGGTTGGACAAATGGGATTGCATGTAATTTCAGAGCTTCTGCCTGGCAAAGGACATAGCTAGAAAGATCAATAGAAAGCCCACAGATTGGGAGAAGATCTTCACTAGCCATACAATGGACAAGGGTCTCATATCTAAAATATAGTTAGAACTCAAAAAATCAAATCCCCCAATAACAATCCTCAAAGAAACAACTGCCCAATAAATAAGTGGGCTGAAGACTTACAGAGACACTTCTCTGAAGAGGAAAGAAGGATGGCCAATAGATATATGAAGAAATGCTCAACCAATATAGCCATAAAAGAAATGCAAATCAAAACAACGTTGAGATTCCACCTCACCCCAGTTAGAATGACTATAATCAAGAACTCTAATAACAACAGATGCTGGCTAGGATGTGGACAGAAGGGAACCCTATTGCCTTGCTGGTGGGAGTGTAAACTTGTTCAACCACTTTGGAAATTAGTATGGAGGTTCCTCAAAAGACTGCACATAGAGCTCCCCCATGACCCAGCAATCCCACTTTTGGGTACTTACCCAAATGATCACAAACAAGACCATACTAAAGCTACAAGTCCAACTATGTTTATTGCAGCATTATTTGCCATAGCTAAGATATGGAACCAACCCAAATGCCCCTCAGTAGGTGAATGGATCAAGAAAATGTGGTATATATACACAATGGAATTCTATGCCTTCATCAGAAAGAATGACATTGCCTCATTTGTTAGGAAATGGAAAGACTTGGAAAACATTATATTAAGTGAAGTACGCCATGTCTAAAGAAACAAAGGTTCCATGGTTTTCTTAATTTGCAATAACTAGTATATGTCTAGGACAAGCAGGAAGATCAAAAGCTATGTATATATGACCATATAAGAAGATCCTAAGAGAAATGAACCCCAAGAAAGGGACACAAGTGGTTTTATCTTTCTTGCTGTTTTTTATAATTTATTAATAATGTACTATGTGATTTTTTTTCTTTTATGTGTTCTTCCCCCATGGTATAACCCCTATTTTCACTGTATTTGACTCTGGTGCCCTACATCTTTTTTTTTTTTTTTTTTTTTTTTGGGTCCGGTCGTGGGGCCTGAACTCTGGGTCTGGGCACTGTCCCTCAGCTCTTCAGCTCAAGGCTAGCGCTCTACCACTTGAACCACAGCGCCACTTCCGGCTTTTTTCTTTTTGCTTATGTGGTGCTGAGGAATCGAACCCAGGGCCTCATGCATGCAAGGCAAGCATTCTACCACTGAGGCACCTTCCCAGCCCTTGGTGCCCTACATCTTGTATACACATTTTTCTAATGTGTTGGAGGGGAAGAGAAATAACAAAATTCTTAAATAAGGATACAGGTTGACCCACTGTAAAGTGAGATATACAAGACACTATGTTGAAAAGGAACTTTACAACTTGGGGTGAGGCGTGGGTGGTAGTGGAGGGAGCAATGGGGGAGGTAGGGAAGGAAGGGAGGGTAGAGGAAAACAAAGGAGGCGGTAACAATGCTTGATAGGAAATACGCTTCTTATTTTAATCACATAACTGTAACCCCTCCATATAGTAACTTTACAATAAAAATATATAGAAATAAAACAAAAAAGATAAATAATGGCCTTTATTATAAAATTCCTTGCTTGTCTTTGTTCCTGAAATCAATTGTTTGTTGTTTGTTTGTTTGTTGTTTGTTTGTTTGTTGTCATGGGGGCTGGGTGCTATCCCTCACTTCTTCAGCTCAAGGCTAGCACTCTACTGTTTGAGCCACAGTGCCACTTTTGGCTTTTTTTTTTTCCTGCTTATGTAGTGCCAAGCCTCATGCATGCAAGGCAAGCACTCTACCACTGAGCCACCTTCCCAGCCCACATCTTATCTTTTCTAAGGAAGTGAATTAGCCTGAATTCTATTCCTGTACTCTCTTTCTGATTGCTTTGTTTTTAACACCAGATGTTGCTAGGTTTTACACACACACACACACAGTATTACATGTAAATTCACTCTCTTAATTCACACAATTAAAAATCTTCCTGCTGTGACTATATGAAAAAACATATATGATATGTTTATGTATATATACATAAAATTTTTAAGGTTTATATTTGGCTATGTCACCCTAATGTTGCCATTAATGTGCCTTTAGCTTCTAAACTCAAATATGGTTTTTGAAAAAATAAAAATAAAGTCTCACTAAAAGTTCAGTGTTGCAATTCAGAACATGAAAATCAAATCTTGAAAACAAGATTAGTAGTAATTGAGAAAAACAAGGGACAGTTTTTGTGCTTTGGAATATAAATACTCAGGTATTTCAAATGTGTAGTATCATTTCATCTTACTTAAGATGCTATATATATATATATATATATATATATATATCAAACCATAAAATCAAACAAAAACAATAGCTTACATAAGAGTTCATTTATTTAGTATTTCCCTATACTTGCATATTTTTTATGTTTTCATGCAATGATAATGTTCTAAATATCCAAGTTGTGTAGCTTCTGTACAAAATTCCCATTAGATTTTTTATGATGTCTCACTAAAACTAGAATTAGATTTAAATCTT
Source organism: Dipodomys spectabilis (assembly GCF_019054845.1). NCBI lineage: Eukaryota > Metazoa > Chordata > Mammalia > Rodentia > Heteromyidae > Dipodomys > Dipodomys spectabilis. Next base: position 18,665,173 of record NW_024870817.1, on the reverse strand, counting down.
GAATATATTATGCATTAGCTTGGTAACTTTAAGGACGAAGTTAACTACTCTAAATCTCATTTGCAAAATATAAACACAATTTTAGAAGTTTTCTTTCCATGTACAAATCCCTTTGCTTCTCTGTTCCACAACTGAATTGATAAAAGATATCTCTATTTGATTTGACTTTACTGTATACAAATATTAATTGTGCAGTTTACTGCATGTCTACTATGTGCTATACCCTCAGTTTACCATAACCACATTGTGAATCTCTGTGAACTGTGGGAGAAGCAGACTTGTATACACAGGTGACAGCACAGAAGTGTAGATTCTTACAGGAGTCCAAGTACTTGAAGTACCTGGACTCAAATTTTTGGTGAGTAAAGAGCTAGCAGAATCCAGGAAATTCTGAGTATGGAGGATTAAGGACATCTCAGACAAGAAGTACAATTGCCAGTGTAAAGTATCTTTCAAAGGATTATCTTTGGAGAAGAGGAAGAATGGACATGGTTGAAGCAGAGTTGGGAGGGAAATCATAAGAAAAAGAGACTGGAATGGAATGTTTGACCTAGTTTCTGATGTGATTGTCTCTCTATGTAAGCATATTGAGTAAGTTAACAAATTGACTGCCTAAGGAATCAAGATATTAACTTAAAGGAGCAATATTAAACCTGAAGAAAATTTTGTTCTCACCATACACTTGACATAAATAAATATCTTAATCTGTCTGGATTTTAGGGTCTTTGTAAACTGAGATTATTAAACTTTTCCAGACCTATCCCTTTTTCTTATTTTTTTGGATTGGTTGTGGGATTTGAACTCAGGTCTTGAGCACTGACATTGAGATTTTTCACTCAAGGCTAGTGCTTGAGTACCACTTTGAGCCATAGTGCCACTTCTGGTTTTCTAGTGGTTAATTGGAGATGAGTTTCAGGGACTTTTATGCCTAGGCTGGCCTTGAACTGTCATCCTCAAGTTTCAGCCTCTTGAGTAGCTAGGATTACAGACATGAGGCACCAGCACCTGGCAAGACCTACCTTTTATTCAGTGTTACATTTCTATTTTTCAATCTTATGTTTATCTCTAAAACTGTGCAATCTCCATTTGTGAAGTTTTATAGCAATCACTTCTTGTTTCATTCACAACTAACATAAAAGTCCATTACTAATCCATAATCTGTGAGTACCGAAAGCATTCCAGTGCATTTTTATGCCTGTTTGAAATGGAGTATACCTTCATAAGGTCTGATGTAAATGTAAATCTTTTGACGGAGTCAGCCTACCAAATAGAATTCTATCTGTAACTTCTGGTGACATTAGCATGCTGACATTTTAATGTTTACTATTTTTCAAAATATGTAGCACATTTTTTACCAGAATTTCTGGAGAAATGCTGCAGAGAAAGCTCCTAGATCACTTTTAGGTGTACTGGAAAAATACAGTTGCTAAAAATATCATTTTTTTTCATTTCTAAAAAGTGCAGAAGTTGTGTAGCTGAGGTTTATCTTTCAACGAATATTTGCTTCTTATAACTTAAACTTTTAAATGGTCACTAAAACTGTGCCTCATTGTCCATGTGTCTGTGCAATACATGAAGACTCATCAGTTGTATCCAAAGTTTATGTCATTAATCCCTGAGGAAATAATTATACATTATTTGAACCTAAGAAAGTTAATGCAAAATGTTTTGTTTTGTTTTTTTTTTGTCGGTCGTGGTGCAAAATGTTTTGTTCAAATTATTTTTGTCCAAAAATCATTTAGGGAATGTAGATAGATAGATAGATAAATAGATAGATAGACAGATAGATAGATAGATAGATAGATGCATACATATATGAGTAATAAAATCTCAAATAGCATTGGTTATGCTATAAATAAATGTCTACTGAAAAGCAAAGAGGAGCTTGGGCTCTGGCTCCCAAGTGGAACACAGTGAAAATATACAGAATTCTCTTTCATAGGGTATGACTGCCTGACCACACAGCATGTACTTATTTGAATCCCTTTCTAGTTGAAATTGAACATTCTTGTTTGGGTACCAACATTTACATCTACATTAAAAGTGATAACAAAGGCGTCTTTATAAGTTGTTGTTCATAGCATATGGAGAAAAGTAACTCAACAGCATTTAGGCAGCCAAAATCAACACATTTCTTTACTGAAATTTTCCAGTGATTTGTTTTCTTATCCAATTGCTCAGTGAAATAATGCATAATTACAAAACCTACTGATGCAAAAAACGAGTAATAATCTTATTTTTCTGACTCATGTGATTTCTTTTCTAAATAAACATGCAAAGTGTCAGGTTTTTTTATTATATGTCAATAAATTTTTAGACAGAATAAAGAAGTGATCGATTACAACTTTGCTTCTACCAGGAATGGCAGCTCCTGCCTGTAATTCTAGTTACTTTCAAGACAGAGATTTGAGGATCAAGTTGTGAGACCAGCTCATGCAAAAATAATTTCTGGAGACTACATCTCAACAATGCATAGGGGTAGCAGTCTGCACCTTCTATTTCCACTACAAAGAAAATACAATGACTGGGCACAGTGGTGTGTACCTGTTATACTCAGCAACATAAGGATGCACTCTGAGGAAACTTCAGTTCAGATCCGCCTTGATGTAAAACAACACCCTCTCTCAAAAAACAATCAATGCAAGAAGAGACTGCAGGCTTAGTTCATGTGACTAAGTATCTTCTTCTTTTTTGGGGAGGGGGGGTCCGGTCATGGGACCTGAACTTTGGGCCTGGGCGCTGTCCCTCAGCTCTTCAGCTCAAGGCTAGCGCTCTACCACTTGAGCCACAGCACCACTTGCGGCTTTTTTTTTCCAGCTTATGTGGTGCTTAGGAATCGAACCCAGGGCCTCATGCATGCAAGGCAAGCACTCTACCACTGAGCCAACTTCCCAGCCCTAAGTATCTTCTCTGTAAGTGTGAGGCACATAGTTGAAAAGAAATGAAAATAAATCAAAACAAAGTATTTTTTAAAACCCACTTTACCCTCAAAGAAACTGCTCTATCTTTAATGTTTGTCTCTAGAATGAATGTCTGGTTTTACTGATAGTTCAGATGATATAGCTGGACATTAGGTAGAAGAGCTCTCTCTCTCTCTCTCTCTCTCTCTCTCTGTAAAGTAGGCAGAGTAGATTCAATAGGATTCCTGTCATTTATTGGCTGGTATCCCTGGACAGCCATGTTTCCTCTCTGAGCTCTTCAATCTCTTGTAAAGGAGTTCACAGCTACCATTCCTAATTTCTTATATAACTGTTCGTGTACTATTTCCATATAGAGCTGAGTCAACTGAAAGGGCTAGGGATTTCTATTTTCCCTCAGAGATGAAATTCTATAGTAAAGTGTATTTTAAAGCAGTTTCTCTTTATATTTAATCAAAGCAGGAATGATCTTGAGAAGCAGCATAGGCCAAAATAACAGCAAAATAAATCCAATAAGTGAAAAAGGCCCAGGTATAAAAAAGAATAACAGATACACAATGGCCATCAAAGACCACATTTCTAAATCCCAGACCAAGGGAAAGGATCACCATTTGTAGAATTATTCAGTTTGTCAGTTTGAGAACCATCTGACATAGTGTATATTTAAGTCATTGAAGAATTATTTTAAGAGAAAAAACAATATGAAATATTAAGTCTTTGCATATTTGACAGGGTTACAAAGTAAATTTTATATTGCTTACTTTAACTTTCATGTAGCTCAGGATAATTGAATAGGTCTCTAGAAGTGGCATTACTGTTCTTCATAAGATACTTAAACACTAGGAACTAAGCTCCTGTTTAATTTTAACAAATGCTCAAAGAAAAGCAATAGCTTCTCTCCATCTGTTCTTTTACACACAAGAAAAGATCAGCTCACTTGGATAAAGATCAAGATACTCACTGATTTTTTTTTAATGCTTCTCCATCCCTATGTGTTAAGGTTATCTCTTTTTACTATCACAATATCCCAAGCAAAGGACACAATTTGACCAAAAGAATTTTCTGATATTTCTAATTGTAATCACTAGTACATGAGTACGCCAAGTAGAAAAGTTCAAAAGCTATGCACATATGACCATATAAGATGATGTTAAGTGAAATGAACCCCAAGATAGTGAAACAAATATTTTTTCTTTCTTGCTATTGTTTCTAATATATTTATAATGTACCATGTAATTTTTTTTCTTTGTATGTTCCTACCTTATGGTATAACCCCTGTTTTCACTGTATTTTATGTTGGTGCCCTGCATCTTGTAGGGAAAAAAAAAATGCTTAAATAGGGATACAAGCTGACAATAACTTTGGCGGGGTGAGGGAGGGGTCAGGGGTGAGGGGAGTTGGGGGGTTAGTTGTGGAGGTGGGAGGGAAAGGATGGTAGAGGTAAAACAAAGGAGGCAACAATGCTCAATAGGAAATGTACTCATTACTTTGCCCATGATACTAAGTGTAAATCCTTATCTTTGGGAAGGCAGTGTGAACCATTTCTGCAGAACATACATGTAGAGTTCAAAGTAATTTCATTTAGCCAAATTTCTCAGACTCTGATGCTTTGCTTCTGATTAAACATTCATGTTTCTTGCCTCTTAAATGTTATCTCTCTGTTGCATATTTCAGTTACAGAGTGTGAGAATCCCAAAATCAACTAGTTTATGCCTACTTTCTTTTCATATCTAGTTGAGCTGTAAGAAATTGGTTTTCATTATAACACAATCAAGAGATACTTGACATCAAAAAAGTCCTTCTTTATTGGGGAGGAAGAGTTCAATGAAGTAGTTAAATCTTTTTTTAATTGGAAAAAGCTAAATGTACTTTCTGGTAACTAATCACACTAAGTGATTCTGCTTCATCAATTCACCATCTGTTTCCAAATTTCATCCAACAACATGTTTTTCTTCTTTGATCACACCTCTTAGATTCTCACTTTTATTTAACATCACATAAACCCCATGAAAGTTAATGAATACAGGTCCAACTCTGTGCACACAGTTGTGGTGTGTAAACCATTTGCTGTCAATTAGGCTTGGCCTCAAATACAACAGGAGACCTTGTATCTGAACAACTTGATACTGATATTTAGGAAACAGAACTAACAAAAATTCAGCAAAGAACTATTGCATGATGTCTTTCATCCTGTTCAACTTTTCTACTCTTCTAGGATGTTTTTTGTGTAAAGGTGTAGTTAGGAAAGAAGAAAAGAAAGATGGAAGGAAAGAAAAGAAAGAAAGAAAGAAAGAAAGAAAGAAAGAAAGAAAGAAAGAAAGAAAGAAAGAAAGAAAGAAAGAAAGAAAGAAAGGAAGGAAGGAAGGAAGAAAGAAAGAAAGGAAGATCAATGTCTCTATTTTTTTCCTTTTATATTCAGGCCACAAATGTTGGTTATATTGAAAGGCCTCATTTTATTTTGTTTCTTTTTTTTCTTATACTGGCTGAAGAAAAGAATGATCTGAATAAAATTCTTAAAATCTGGAGTTTGGAAATTGTTGCATATTCCCTTTCTGAATGTCATTTTATCAGAAAAAAAACACTATTTACCAACACCATATTGCTAAGTTCTTTACAAATTACTTCTTGCCTGGAGAGAAAACCTGGATCTACTACATGTATTTCCAGCGAAACTATATACAAAAGAAAGAATGCTTCATTTTTGCTTTTCAAGAAAACTTTTTTTCCATTGGGATATATTCATTAAAAATTAGATTACCATACTTTCACTGTATTTGATGTTGGTATAATTTGTGGAGGGGAAGGGAAAAAACAAATCGTTTAACTAGGGATACAGGTGGACCCATTGCAACAATGAGATGTACAAGTCATTATGCTGAAAAACAAACTTAACTTTGGTGGAGGGGTAGGGGGGAGGACCGGGTGGGGGGAGGGGAGGAGTATGGGAAGAGATGGGAAGGGGAAACAACGAGGAGGCAACAATGCTTGATAAGAAATGTACTTGTTATCTTGCCCATGTAATTGTAACTCTTCTGTACGGTATTCTCACAATTAAAAAAATAGATTAATTTAGAAAACCTCATCACACATAAAATATTTCAGTTCATAATTCTTATCTCTTTGTCATGTGTATGTATTTCCCTAGACCAATGACATGTAAAAGATACTCTCCTTTTCATGGAGAAAGTGTGTGTGAGTGTGTGTGTGTGTGTGTGTGTGTGTGTGTGTGTGTGTGAAAGAGAGAGAGAGAAAGAAAGAAAGAAAGAAAGAAAGAAAGACAGAGACAGAGACAGAGGCAGAGACAGAGAGAGACAGAGACAGAGAGACAGAGAGAGAAAGAGACAGAAAGAGATAGAGACAGAGACAAAGACAGACAGAGAGGCAGAGAGGCAGAGAAACAGAGATAGAGAGACAGAGACAGAGACAGAGAGAGAGAGACAGAGACTAAGACCAAAATCCTGCTTTGCCTTTTTACTTAAGAGCAGTAGCTTTACTTAGAATATTGCTTTTTGATTGTGTAAACACATAGAAAATAAGCTCTTAAAACTCAGTAACATTTCACATGTATTTTTATTTAGTTTCCAGCAGCAACACACACACACACACACACACACACACACACACACACACTTTCTCCCTAGAAAACCTTCCAACTTTCTTTTTTCCCATCTTTCACATTATCAGAGTTTGCAAGATCCTGATGGAACATCATTTGCATTTGTACTTAAATACATGTTTCAGGTGAAAGTCTTGAGAAGGGTAGAAAGGCATTGAGTCCAAGAATATCATTTGTACAGTGTAACCACATCAATATCTAGCATTCAATTGAGGAGCCATTTGTGATGCTATTTCTACATCATTCTAAAATGTAGAATTACCTGGCAATAATCATTAAAGCTGCTGACCTGTAATATATTAAAAGGAATGTTAAATCTAGGAAACTGAAGCCATAATCCATTTTCATATACTCTTAAAATTTTTCATAAAATCCAAACTCAGTAAGTCTTATCACATAATTACTTCCGAGATTAAAAATATCATAATCTTTCCTGATGAGACATTTTAATGGCCAGTGAAATTTGTATGCTATCTTTGATCTTACTTAGTGGATATGTCTCAATTTCTGCCTTATTACATTCTATTACCATGTTTTATTCATTTGCCTATTTCTCCCCTGCTCAAAATTTCCAGCTGAGAACAAAAAATGCTTTAATGTTCATGAAAGCTTATTCTTCCTCCTGCCTAGGCTTTGAGTTTGATTATGCTCTTGACAGCCCGTTTTTTATTCATAATGAGTAAAGACAATGTGTATACTAAGTTTACCTTGGCTTATGTAATTGATCTATTAGGAAGCATAAAGAATAACCACATGCTCATAATTTTCTGTGACCTGTTTATGAGTAAGCTTAAGCTTCTTTCATTTCAGTAGTCAAATTTAATGACCTCTGGTAAATCTGAAAATATTTTGGGATGAATATTCCAGACAAAAAGAGAGCAAGTTGTTTTTGATTAACTTTAATTGTTCCTACAAGCTTGTCAGCTATTATATTACATGATTGCCATTGAATAAGTAATAATTTCTGTACTACTGGACACAAATCAATTAAATAGTAAAATCTTTCACTATAGAATTGCCTATAATTTTTTCATGGGGCCTATATTTCTGGACAATTATAGTTATGCTTCTCACTTTGAAATGAAATCAGAATAAATCTACTCTTGGTAAATGTTAACTAAAACATCATTCGTCCGATGCTATGTGTGTAAGAATACACAAAATAAGAGAGGAAATGTTGCTTCTAAAACAGCATAAACAGCTTGTGATTTCAAACTCAGATGATCATTGCAAGTAGTTACAAATTCATTGTCCCTTGAACAAGAAGCATACATAGAAGCAGTAACAGCAGAAGTAACCTTGGTAGAAGATACTACTGGAGGATCAGAATATGTTACTGGGCTTTTGCTGGGCATCTGACATCTATGATACCAGTATAATGATGTCACTCACTAAATATTGCAATACACAAGCAATAGCAATCAAAGGTTTTAAGTGTTCTGATATTTGGAAGTTTTCATAGGATGTCTGACAAGCTAGTCAGTCTTTCCAGAATGTATGTTATAGGAAATGAGTTCTAGAACCTTCTAGTTAGAATGCATTCCACAGACTAAAAGCATTGGCATCCTTTAGATGTGATTATTAGAAATTTAATACATTATGCATTAGCCTGAACCCACTGAAATCTCTGTTTAAACCAGATCCTCAGGTAATTCATATGCACAGTAAAGTTTGAGAAATACTGTTGTAGAAGATAAGCCCTAAATGGTCAAGTGAAAAGGCAAAGAGTCTTCTGGGCAGAGGCGGGAGGGAACCAACTTGGTGATAGTGATGGGTTGGGAGTAGGAAGATGGGAGCTGCATGTAGGGCAGGATGGTTGGGTTTAATTGCAAAAGGAGCTGTAAGTGGGGCAGAAGAAATGTCTAAAGGTTGAATACTTATACTTTATTTATAGATAATGATGCATTGTTTATGTACACATAGACATATAGATAATGCTAGATTAGGAATACATACTTCCTATATGGCAATGAGTAATGAGATCAATTAAACAATTTGGTAAAATTGTTTTGGCCACAATATGGATAAATGATCCAGGGAAACTAGATATTGACAAAAGCCTGACCACACAGAAATTTATTTTAATAGTAAAGGAGGATAAAGAGTAGAGAAGTGCAGAGATTTCAGGAACTGCAAACTGAAACCATTGTGAATTGTTGGTGATTAAATGAATAGAGAGACTGAGAGCACATTTCTGGCTCGGGTATTTCAGTAGTTGTGTAACAAATCACTTAAAGATTGAATCTATTTAAAATGATGAGCATGCTGTTGAATTCATTAAGTTTAGAATATCTTAGAACACCCAAATAGTGATATCTAATAACAATTGGATATCTATTTCTAGAGCTATAAATTTGGAAGTCATCAACTAAGATTACTAAGAGTGGATTACATCACCCTGAGCCAGAAACATGCAATTTGAATGGAAAACATGCTATACTAAGCATCCTTTAATGGACAGAGATAAAACCATTTCAGAAAAGATTGGCCAGGGGGTTAAAAGCAAAGTAATACATTATTAAGGAAGGAACTTTTCAACAATACTAAATATAAGTCATTATTGCTGATGTGACCTTGTTGGAAGCAGTCCTAAAGAAGTAAAGGAGCAAAAGAATAAGTAGGAAGTGAGAGGAGGCGGAAAAAATGAGGCTGATAAATCATTAGCTGAGTACTAATGGAAGCATAGAGAGGGAATAGTTTAATGCACTCCCACAATAAGAAATCTAGTTTAAGAATTGTTATATGTAGATAGCCAAATGTGCTGAGCCAATCTAGGTTGTTTGTTTTGTTTCATTTCAACCCCCATTCCCAGAATGGGAAAAGTTAAGATCGTTTCTTTGTAAAATTCTTTTTAATGAGGCTCATTTCTGTTTGAGTTTGTTTCATGTTACATAAATATCAAAACTGGGAAATTATGAAAGTGATAATCATTAACCTAAAGATCATTTTGCTACAAGGCCCCAAAATGATGGAGCCAATGGAAACTTCTGATATTTTTTCCAAACTTAGAAGATGCAGAAGCAAAATTATGAGATGAATTTTTCACTTCCTGGACCTCAGTAAGCCTTTATCTTAAATAATGAATATTTTAATATGTTGAAGTCACCATCGATCTGTGATATGATCAACTATAGAAACAGCCTAGCCATGCTGTCATTGTTGTCAAACAATGAAGCAAATTCCAGGTAGATTAATGCCTAACTTAATGAGGATAACATTTAAATTAAAATCTTGTAAGATTAATGACATTGAGAAATGCCAAGAGTAAAGAACAGTGTCATACATCAACTGTTACACAAACTTCAAATCTCTCCTATCTACAGGGGAATTAAATGACTAGAGACTGGTGGGTTTCTAGGAATAGCTGGAAATCATGACTGTAGTCAGCTCTTTGAGGCATTGCAGAGACAATACTGAAGCTAACTTAAGTAAAGCAATTCATGCAAGTCATGGCTAGCAAGAAAGTGTAGAAGTAGCCCTAATTTATACTTAGACAGCATGGCATGCTCATTAAGAAACTCATTGAGTACTTCTCAGGATTGCCATAATGATTACTACACAAGCTTATCATTTTTCCTTTCTTTTTTAATATATATATTTATTGTAAAGATACTGTACAGAGGGGTTACAGTTACACAAGTAAGGTAATGAGTACATTTCCTCTCGAGCATTGTTACCAGCTCCTTTGTTTTCCCCCGACCATTCCTTCCCTCCCCACCTCCGCAACTCCTTCCTCTCCCCCACCATGGAAGTTGTAAAGTTCATTTTCAACATAGTGTCTTGTACATCTGATTGTTACAATGGGTCAACCTGTATCCTTGTTTCAGTATTTTGTTATTTCCCTTCCCCTCTCCAAGTTAGAAAAATGTATATACAAGATGCAGGACACTGAAATCAAATACAGTGACAACAGGGGAAGAACATACAAAAGAAACAAAAAAAATCATATAGTACATTATAAGTACATTAAAACAACAGCAACAATCCCTATCTTGGGGTTCAGATCACATAAATCTTTGGCTTTTCCTCTCTGTATGAAATTTTCTCAGTATTGTTTATATTGAGGTAGCTTTTTCGCTATAAGTTGGACACTTTATAAGTGATCATTTCTGATTACATTATCTGAGTCTCTATCTCATGAACATGCACTTGTCAGTCTTCTGCAAAGCTTCTGACCCTCTTGCTTCATTCTATTTGACACAGTATCTTCTACAAAGTTAAAATCTCTTCAGTATTCACAGTTCTACTTACATTCATGAATGTAATATATGATTTCTCTATTTCCATCTAGTTCTGGAAGTGTAATACAACCTTAAGAATACTATATACTACTTTGTGCCTGATTCCTATTTTAGAAAGCAGATATCTAATTTAACAGAATATATGTTTATTACATATAGATGTGTATTGCATGTATGAAATATAGCATCATATTTAAATATACTTATATAACAATACAAAGTATGTATGATGAATAAAATTTAATTTAAAAATAAGCTGAAACGTTTAAATTTAGAAAGAAAATGAAAGAAGAACATACAAGATATTACATAATATCATATGATATAAACATCAATGTATTGCAAATTCTTGTTATTTTTAGTTTGTATTTTTATTTTTAAAGTTGTATTGTAAAGGTGCTGTGTAGAGGGATTACAGTCATATTCCTCAGGTAATGAATGAATTTCTTTTTGAATAGTGTCACCCTCTCCCTCCTTTTCTCCCTGGTTTTTCCCTCCCTCCTACCCCAAGTTGAATAGTTCATTTCCAACATTGTGTATAGTGTCTAGTGAGTATCACCGCTGAAATACTTTACTCTTTGTCCCGCCATTTCTGTGTTTCCTTTTCCTCTCCCCAACTCAGATAAACTTACAAGACAAAGGATAAAGAAATAAAAAAAAAAACAGCGATAAAAAGGAGAAAAAAGAAAAGAACCACAAATAGTACAATAAAAAAACCTCTTGTTTCCATTTCTTGGGGCTCATTTTGATAAACTTCATTTTACAATGATTGTATGCACATAGCTATTGAGTCCTTGTGATCCTCTCAAGAATATCCTCCTTTGGAATCAGTGCATGAATGTTTAGGGTCTATGTCTAAGTGGTCATGTGATTTTTAAGCTAAATGAATTTGAAGTCTGTAACATTCCACTGCTGTGGTTTGGTATGAGGCTATATTTTAGGATCTTCACACTCATGGTTCATTGCTTCTAACAGAAAATGCTTTGAATGAAGCCTAAGAAAGTGTGAGTGTTTCATCCAGAATAAATCCTCCCAGTGATCTGGTTAGCATAGTGCAAGATGAGTAAAGTGTTGCTTTTTCTGTAGATGTAATGAGATTCAAAACAAAACAAAAAACAAATATGTCACATCTCAACTTGGAGGCTTCAGCTGTATTGGCTACTGTTTTATATAGCTTTCTTTTTAGTTTTCAAGACCCTCAGCATTAATAACATTTCATATCATCTGTATTTTACAGTTTTTGAGTATTTCCTCGCATCTTCCTCGAATCTTATTAATTAGCCCCAAATGTGAAATCATACTTGAATTCTCCTTGACCTCAAAGGCTAAATTCATTACATGAATCATGTAACTCCACCTCAGAAGTTAATAGTATTTACTTGCTCTTTCTCCTTATTTCAATTCGTATTGTCATTTTCAAAATTCATTTTTTTCTTACCTCATTATTTTCATATTATTTGGCAACTTGCCCCATTCAAGTTGTCAATATCATCTTTTAAAACACGTAATTTCGAGTTTATTTCATTTTGCTCAACATCTCTAATGATGATCTCTCTTCACAAAGCAAAACCAGAGCTTTATGATTTGGGTCTTTTTTTAATTAAATTTTTTTTTGTGAAAATACCATACAGAGGGGTTACAATTACATAAGCAAGGTAATGAGTACATTTCGTATCAAGCATTGTTGCCTCCTCCTTTGTTTCCCCTTCCCATCCCTTCCCATCTCCCACCTCCCCACCCCAGTCCAGCCTCTGGACACTGTCCTTGAGCTTATGTTCTAGAGACAAGCACCCTACCACTTGAATCACAGCTCCAGTTGTGATTTTTTTTTTGTGATTACCTGAAGATAAGAGCCTCAAGTAGTGCTTCACTGCCTATCTTCAAACTATGATTCTTAAAGCTCAGCTAGGATTACAGGTGAGAACCACTGACCTAGAAAATATAGGCTTTTCATATCTCTTCAAGTTCATCAAATCTGACTACGTTGACTGCATCTCACTATTGCTCATCCCACAGTGATCTTCTCCAGGATATCAAGTTTTTCTAGCATGGACCTCGGGGTTTGCTTTTCTTCCCAGACTTAACCTTGCATGGTGTGTCCACACCCCTCATATTTTAACCAGAAGTGTTCAGTAATGTGATCTTCTGACTACACAGTCTTAAATAGAAACCACACACAAAACACAAACAGATACACACATACTCATACATAAATACTTTATCACTGTTACCCTGTTTGGGGTTTATTTATTTATTTTTAACTTATTTTTTTTTATTTGATAGCATCATCACTTCAAATTGTTTGGAGAGTAGAAACTCCATCATTGAAATATACGCTCCTATTGAAAAGGTCAGTCTTCTCTAATCCCAGGCCCAGTACATTTCTTGGCAAATATAATGTGCTCAGTCAATATTTTTTGAATAATCCAAAAGAAGAATACTTTACTGGTCCTCTAAGAGAAATAAGGTTAGACAGTGGAAATATGAGATTTGATGATCAACAGATTTGGACTTCCTGATTAACCAGTAGAGTAAATTCACATTTACTTATCCAACCATTTTGAACATACTCAAGTTATTTAACTCTAAAATGGATTTTAAATTTGACTTGCAAATAAGGCTGATAATACCATTTCTTATAATTTGGAAAGTATGCATGCCTCTGGAATTGTTTCATTCCTTTAGGAATACCAGATGATTGAAGCATAGTCTTTGGCGTAGAAAAATGGACATTTTTCAGATCAAAAGGTAAATGTCACTGGGCACAGGTAGTTCATGCCTGTAATCCTATCTAGTCAGGAGGCTGAGATTTGAGGATTGTGGTACAAAGCCAACCCAGACAGAAAAATCCGTAAGACTCTTACATCCAATAAACTATTTGGAAAAAGCTGGCAGTGTTCCTGTGGGTTAAGTGGTATGCTAGCTTTGAACACAAAGAGGCTTAGGGACAGTGCCCAGACTTTGAGTTCAAGCTCCAGGATGTAGGAAAAAAAGATAAATGTCAATCATCCTTTATAACTGCATTGTAGCCCATGAATATGAACAGTCCCCACATCAACTGTTTTTTATTTTTATTTTTATTTTATTTTATTTTGTTTTTGTTTTTGCCAGTCATGAGGCCTGGGCACTGTCCCTCAGTTCTTCAGCTCAAGTCTTGCATTCTACCTCTTGAGCCACAGCACCAGTTACAGCTTTTTCTGCTTATGTGGTGCTGAGGAATCGAACCACAGGGCCTCATGAATGCAAGGCAAACACTCTACCACTAAGCCACCTTCCCAGTCCTCAACTGTTTTTTTATTATTAAAAAATGCAATACAGCAACGTTTGAAAAAAGTCCTACTTGCTATTATAACAAGGCTTTGCTAAACCTCAGATTTTAGTAAATTACATAGCAGACGTTGAGCATATAGAGTAGATTGTTTTCTCAATAAGTTGAAAACATCCCATTTGTAACTGTAAACAAATGTTCTCAATTTGCTACATCCCATGGTTTAAGGCATCTTTATTAATTACAGTGATTTTATCCTGAACTATTAAAAAGGAAGATAAAGTAATCAAAGAAATTTCAAATCCTTCCAGATCTGATTTAATCTTTCTTTCTAACTGAAAAAGCCAACTTATTACCCTACAAATAGCATTCATTTTACATGACTCCAACTGAATATATAAAATGCATTAGGTACATTATCATTTATATGCAGATTTTATTGTGTTCAGATAAAATGTGCACTTCCAATCTTACAACTATTTCCTTCTAATTAAAGGAACATATGGCTAGTGGGTTTAAAGAATTAAAAAAGCTTTAAATTGTTTTACAAAAATATAATTTTTAAATAATAAGAAAACCTCCAACCTTTCAAGAAAAGATTTTCAACTTGCTGTGCTTATTTTATTTCTAAAAACAGAAGATAAAAGAATGTTTCCCTCATTTTAAAAGTGACCTCATATATACATGTAAACTAAATTAAGGTTGCTCAGAAATTAATTTTCAAGCCTTCAATCTAAAACACTAGGATGTATTGTTCATTATAAAAGTGACATTTCAGACCAAGTAATAACTGTCATTTGTGATTCAGAACAAGGATAATTTAGAATTGAAATGGCATATAGCTTAGTATTTTCAAGAATTCTTTAATCATGGAAGCTGAAACTATGAAATTATTTGAAGTTGATCAAATATCTTCACAGACATGTCTGGTACCAGACATGGAAATCCATCCCTTGGGTGATGACTATTCATATATGAGATGAAGAAATGTTGAGGAACATGAGGCATGTACATCATTCATTATTCATATATTCACTGCATTTTCACTGAATATTAATCATTGTTCAAAACAACTTTGGTGGGGGAGAGGGGGAAGAGGATTTGGAGGGGAGGGAGAATGGGAAGGGATGGGAAGGGGAAACAAAGGAGGAAGCTACAATGCTTGATAAGAAATGTACTCATTATCTTGCCCATATAATTGTAACCCCTCTGTACAGTATTTTCACAATAAAAAAAAAGGTTCTGAAGCACTGCAGAAAGAAAGCACTATATGTAAGTAGATGTTCTTTTGAAATCTAAATAATTTGATTAATC
Organism: Dipodomys spectabilis; assembly: GCF_019054845.1. NCBI lineage: Eukaryota > Metazoa > Chordata > Mammalia > Rodentia > Heteromyidae > Dipodomys > Dipodomys spectabilis. The sequence continues at coordinate 18,649,816 of NW_024870817.1, read as the reverse complement.
CAATTGATTGGTGTATGTCACAAATATAATCTTCTGGAATACAAATCATTTTGCATAACAAACATGTTTTCCAAGGAAAATTCCTAAGCTTAATAAACAAAATGCTAAAATAGTACATCATTTATATTAATTTAGTTGAAAAATTGACCATTATATCATTTGTATTGAATTCTTGATAGACTGAAAGCTCATTTTTATTTCTTTGTGTTTTACATGAGATGCAGTCCACCTTAGAATTATCCATGAGTACACACACTGTGTGTGACATTCCATCTTCCAACATGGGGTCACAATAATTGGTCAAGTACTATGACCTTAATACGTAGAATGGTATAAATATTTTATTCTGTTCAAATAAATCTTGACTTTCCTATGTCTAACAGAGTTTTCACTACGCATTTTTCAACTGACATTACATAAACATCAACTCTTGTGTCATTGACTCCAGTTGTTTGGTTAGCTTGAGCAATAAACTGGAAGTAAAGTAAACCTATATCTTCATCATTACCTACACACACTTTTGATTTCTGAGAGCCAGGGCTTGACATTGAAGCTGGCTCACACTATTTTCTTTCAACAAGTCTTTGATCACATGTATAGCTAAAATCTTAAAGATTCTAATAAGACTAAATGTGAAAAATATAATATTACAATTTTAACTAACAATTAGGAATTCTAACTAAAAATCCACTATGATAAGGATTGAACAGAAAAATAATACGAGGCAAACTAATTAAGTGAGGAAAGTACTTTTGTGTCTCTTAAAGGTCAGTCAGGTATGTGTTCTAGATTACTGAAAAGCAGAGAAATATCTCTGAAAAATCTTATTCACTCTAATAATTGATATGATTTGCATTTTGTTTATAAGACTAATCCCTGAAAATAGAAGATTGGACAGGACACAATGATCTCTCTATCACAGATCAGTTTTGTAGGCTTATATCTCTTGATGACTACCAAATAAACTCACAAATACTTTGGGGCAAAGGATGAATGAAGGAGTGAGTTAGTATGTGGTTCTCTTGGGGCGGGGCAAGCAGGGCTTTAACAGTGTGTATTATGTTAATTATTGGGGAAGTGGAAACTCTAGTTTGAGTGGGCACTGAGAGACAACACTGAGGTTGAAGAAAAATGCAGGGCTATGTCAACACAATGGCAAATTAGAGCTGTGTAGGTGATACAAATCATTTAACCTAAAGGAGCAGGAAAACACATACTGCCTAGTAAGTGGAAGATCTTGAGCTAAAATGCTATTCTGGTCCTCAGGCCATTACTTTAGGGATAAACTTTTATTTGCCTTTTAGAAATTACTCAAAATTTTCTTTTCTAGGGCTAGCGCTATCAATTTCCAAAGACTGCAAACATCAATTTGATATCAAATATAGAGATTTGACTTCTAAACATTGGGAATTAAAAAAGAAATAAAACAGATTTTTGTTTGTTCTTTTTTATTACTCTGAAGTGCATATTTCTGTTAAAACTTTTAAACTGTACTGGGATGAAGTAGATGAAGCAGATATGAACATATGCCATCAATTCATATTGGGAAATATCACTGAAGTAGATGGATGGGGTTTCAAGAATCTGCTATTAAAATTGCAAACAATAATGCTTGTCATCCGCACTAAACTTTGTGGAACTCCTTTTGAAAAAAGGAACTATGTTGAGACGTCTTTAAGATTAAAAGTTGGTATACTCATAGCAGAAGCCCTGTTGAGATTTAAATGTTAAAATGATGTTAGTAGTTCTGCGAGACTTCATTTAGAATTACAACTTTTCTAGAGAACTGAGTTTCTTCTACACCTTCATTGTTTCACAAATCTGTTTATCACCAAGTGTGCTGTGGTTCTTGGAGGAAATATGATTCAGCTGATGTGTTTTCAGGTATCTAGTCAAGACACAGTGGTAAGTTAAAGTTCAGAGTAAGTCTAGATTATTTTCATGCATACCAAAACACTGAGTGGCTAATAATCTCATATCATTCCCTTCTTTTCTTTATCAAAAGCCTCATTATCATGCCTATATTATGGAAATTAATGCTCTGAATTTTTAGTCGCTATTGCATTTCATATATGATAGATGCTGTAATTCATCTAGCTCAACAAATACTAATTGACTGTAAAAGCTTTTTAGTAAGAGATATAAGAGATCTTAGATCATTGGCAAGATGTAGAGGACAATGAAGAGCACTGCATGTGTGGAGGTTGACAGACTGAAACTTGAGACCTGAATTTCTCCTGGACCATTTAGTAAGTAGCTTTTGGAAACTTGGACCTGGTCTTTAGCCCTCGTGAGTCCTACTTCCTTCATGAACAAAAATAAAATGATGAGGAAAAAATCTGGTCTCCACTTTTCTCAAAATTCTACAGGGTCAGTGGGGAAACCTGCAATCAATCCTCTCTGTGAATGGTATTGTTTTCACACTTGCCCTCACTTATTACCTAGAAATTCTCTTCAAGTTTACAATTCTTTTGTAAAATGTTAAGTTACAAACATGAGGTATTATTATTCTATCTGGCAACATCTCAGGCCACTATAGAGAAACTTGCTACAATTCAGATTATCTTTTTAGTTGTAATTCAGTATGGTTCTAGTAAGGTTCAGTGAGAATCATTATTATTAATATAGTTCATTTAAAAGATAATTTCCCTTTTTAAATATGTAGCTGATATTCTGCTTTAGAATCAATATAACCTTACTTTCTTTAATGGATTTGGATACTTCATTCATAGGCAGCTGAATTTATTCTTGTGAAGCTCAGTGAGACCAAATCATTTTTAAATTCAATGTTTATAACTCCAGGAAAAGAAATATATTGTGTCATACCAGTGCAAATTTTCATCTTAAAAACACTTGTTTCTAACATCAATGTGTAATACTTATATGAACTGCATTCAATAGATAGGAAATATATAATGAAGCATACTTTGAAAAAAATGACAAGTATATGTACTCATTGAGAAACATGACAAATTTCAAAACTTTAAAAATCCTTTTGGTATTTATTTTTCAGTGGTTTCATATTCTGTCATCTATTAATATTGATCATAAATGTTGTCATTTCTAAGAAAATTTCTTTATATACCCAGAGGAACAAAGGAACACTTTCCTAAAGAACACTTGTTTCATTCCTTAGTGAGTCATTGTGGATGTCACCTTTCTTTAACCATCAGATGAAAATCTGAGTAGTGGACTGTACTCTCCTTCAACATTCCCTGAACCCTTCCTTCTCTATGACTCTGAGTAACCAAGTAGAAAGACTTCTCTTCACTTTAGGAATGTTTGTGGCATGGTATCTGAAGTGTATGGTTAGTCACGAGTGTGTACTAGCTTGCATTGTTGTGGCTCTTTCTATATATAAATCTTGTGATTTTCTTAATCTGGTGCTTTTTGGAAACTGTTGTCTCACTAGAATGTTGAAGAAATAATATTGCGAAACCTTCCCCATGAGTTAATCTCTGATTCTTTAATTAAACAAATAATTTCCACAATAGGGAAAGTGTTTAGGTTCCTCTAATCTTTCATTCTTAACACATTGATAGGCTAAAGGGGTATGAATGACATTTTCAATGACTTCATCTATTACTATCTTCCCTTGCATTCACTTTCCCACTCATCTTATTCCACAAAAGCCACAATATGCTATCTGTACATAGTTCTCTCACGCCCCAGTGTGATCTCTGTCTTTACAGTAATTGAGACAATCATAAATTGCCTTCTTTATAAAACTGAACGGGTGAAGAAAATGTATACACACAATGGAATTTTACTCATTCATCAAAAAGAAAGACATTGTACCATTATTAAGGAAATGGACAAACATGGAAAAATTTATATTAAGCTAAGTATGCCAGACCTAGAGAGTGTGATTTTCCTCATTTGTGTCAGCTAGAATGTGTCTATAAATCTACAAGTACACACACTGCGTATGAAACAAAGGGTTATAAATGAATTAATGGAAATACAATAGACTTGATGGAGAGCACAAATTGTATAATTCTTTAAAAAGAGCAAGCCAAAGTCCAATAAATACCCATTTCCTAATGGGTAGTTGCAAGAGGGAAGTGTGGGACGAAGACCATCCAGGTAGAAGAATGAAGGATCGAAGGAATACACACAAGAATTAATTGTATATATCACAGAATTGAGAAATATAAAGGAGGAAATGAGTCAAAGGGGTGTGGAAATATTGAAGGGCTGAGACGGATCAAAATGCATTGTATACATAAACTGATTTGTTAAATGAAAAAAATTAAATACATAACCTGAAATTAGTAAGGGGAGGGGCAGGGTGGGAGGTGTGGGTGAGAATGTTGAACTGGGTGACAGTGATCAAGCTGCTTTGATGAATGGCAATTCCTTTGTATGACTATTTAAAGATAATTAAAAAATACTAAAAAATAAAAATGAGATCTTGTGAAGCTTTCCTTTGACTTCTAGTCTTAGTGACACATTATGCTGGAATTCCAAACCTCCAGTCTGCAAAAGGAAAACAAAAACTGGACACTTGATGCTGGCTTTAGTACCTTGCAAAAAATTTTATTCCTATGTTGTCATATCAAAAAGGGAAAGGATTTTGGGTACCCTAAACTACTGTTCTTGGTCTATCAATCCATTTACATGTATGAAGGGTTCATAGGCAAGATCTGTTTTTATTCATTTTGTAGTAAGATAACTTGAATGGGAAGCCCAATGTAAGCTGATATTATGGTTGGTGGTAGCTGAATATTAGGTTTAGCTATTCAGTTGTTGGAATTTGTGTTCAAATTTTATACTAGCTTCTGCATATGACTTTTTCTGATAGTTTCAGGAGCTGCTTGCAGTCATTGCTTATACTGGTCATAGGAAAATCCATTGGTTCCAAACAGCCTTTAGCCTAGTTAGAAAGAGGAAAACCATAGGAATAAATATACTTGAAGATTCAAAGTGAAAATCAGTGCTTTAAAGATTCATAGTTAAAATCAATTCTTTATATTGTATATATGTATATATATGATATATATGTATCGTATGTATATATGTATATATATGATATATACATATATATGCAATATATACAATGTATATATACAATATATGGTGTATATATACATATAAATACTGCAGTATATATATATATATATATAAAAGTATATATATATATATATATATATATACAGCAATGCCTCCCTCCAAAACTCCACCCAAAGAAAAACAAAGACTAAACCCTTTGTTTTTAAATTTTTAATTTCTTCATTGTTCTAAAGACATACTGTAAAACACTGGAAATTATAAAAAATGGAAATTTCATAATATATATTGAAGGGGACTTAGAAACAGAATCAAACTTGTATTTACTTAAAGGAAATATGGTTTATTTTATGTGCCATTTCTCCAAAGATGGCTGCTACAATTAAGGACAAAATGTCATGGCAAACTCATTTCTTTCTACAATCTAGTGATCTAAATGGCAGCTGTTGAGATAAATGTAGTTTTAAATTTAGATTTCTTATCATTAGACAGGTTTATTGACTACTTAGTAATCAATTCTCTGCTACTGAAGTTTCTGGAGAAAAACTGATAATAGCTTAAGGACGCAGCACCCCGCCCCATAAATACACATACACACACAAACACACCTAAACATAAACATATTAAGATACATTTTCATAATTCTACCTATCCTAATGACTTATCTTGTTGAATCTACTTGATTCAGCAATAATAATTAATAGCAAAGTCTAAACATATATACATAAATTATTGCTTACTTTAGCATATATCTCTCTCTTTAAATTCCTTAACATACCATTTCATGGAGAATATCATACATATGCAAATAATATCCACTCAAAGGTAAAATAATGAAAAAAATTGCAAGCTTCTTCTTTCTGCATGTGTGATGCTCAAAATTGAACCCAGAGACCTTGTCCATGCTAAGATTCTACCATAGAGCTACATCACCAGCCTGCATGAATACTAAAAGTAAGCCAGAACTATCAAATAAGACAGTTAAGAAGAGAAAATGGGAGAAAATGAGGAGGAATAACACTGTTTGACAAAGAAATGTACTCATTACCCCTCTGTACATTATAGTTAAAAATTAAAAACGAATTAGTAAATTGAGCCAAGTTAAGGTGGCTTACATATGTAATCCTAGCTACTCAAGAGGCTGAGATCTGAGGATACAATTTAAAGCTAGCCTGTGCAGGACAGTGTATGAAACTCTTTCCCCAGCTACAAAAGAAAAAAAAAAAAAACAACTAGAAGTGGCGCTGTGGTAAAGTGGTAGAGAACTAGCTTAAAATCTCAAGAATGTGTCTCAAGCTTCATACTAGCATTCTCTCTCCTCCCCCGCCTCTCCCTGTCTCTCTGTCTTTGTCTCTGTCTCTCTCTCTCTCTTGCTCTCTGTCACACACACACACACACACAAAACACACACACACCCCATTAGGAAATTTAGTAACCACTCTGTAGAAATAATCTACATAAAAAAATAACAAAGTTTGTGGTGTAAATGGATAGTAGTGGATCTGCTAATAAATTTTAAAGTGATAATACTGCATTATGGAACATCAATCAGGTAACATACCTTCAATATAAACAATATTTGTCAATTATTTCAGAATAAAAACTAAATGAAATAAAACAGAAGAAATTGAGGAGTACATTCTTTATATAGGAATACTCAGCTGTGAGATTAATTCTATTATGTCACACAATAACATAGAAGGAATATTTACAGTATCATTGCAAATCTTTATTTTAACCTTATATGACTTTAAGAACAAATAAGTATTAGATGGCACACACATATTGAAAGCACTGGTGACATAATATTTTGCTTCCTGAAATAGCATGACTTTTAAGCACTATTTTGGCCTATATCTTTTTACTCTTAAATTTAACAATCTACTACAAATTTCACAAATATTTTAAATACAGATTATTTACCTGGCACTGTAATAGCATACTTAACATAAATGCAATAGATGGATTTGTCTACTTAGATGATATTCAAATTTGAAGCTGAAGAGATTTGTTCTTTTCAAGAAACAGTTGGGTGTTAAGCTTCTCATTAAATTGTCTCTTTAGACATGCCATTTTTATTGTGCATCCTGAACCCAATTACTAATTAACATAAGGCAAAGTAACTAACCATCCCATTATCAGGGAGAAAATTATTTCAACATTTAAATCACTTGCAAGACCACAGTTAAAATAATACAATAGCACAGCTCAATTTAAACCTCCATCTTTACATATAGCAGAAAAGCAGATTAAATTTCAATAATTAATTTTAATGTTTTCATTTATATATAGTCCATTAAAGTTTTACTTGCTCTGAAGCATTGGTGATGGACTATAGCCCAAATGCCAAGATTTAGATATTACTTAGTACAAATGGGCTTTTTTGTTTATATGAAGCAAAGCTTCTGAGAGTCAGTGCAGAATTTGTAACTGTACTTCACTCTTAATTAGCATGACCCACAGATGCTACTGCCATGCCGGCATTTCACACAAAACTGCTCTGAAAGCTATTGTATTTATTTTTTTAAATATAACCTTTTTTAAAACATTTTCATTGGCTTTTTAAATACAAAAATAATCTTTTCACATCACTCTTAATAGCCTACCTTTAATTCATACTCTGTTAAACCTACTAAACCCCCCCCACAACCCCCCCCCCCCAGCATCAGTGCTTCATTTATTTCTTGTTTGTGCCTAGTAGTACACAAAGTTGTCAATCATTTATTCATTCATTTAACAATTAATTGCTGGACATCCACTATGTTCAAACTCTAGGACCAGGAATTTCAAGATATAAAAGTGTAGTCCAGAATCTGATCCTCTTGTGTGATTTTCTTTCCCTCTACTGTAACCCTGACATGATATAAGGCAGTATAATAAAATGTAAAGCAGGAAAATATTAAGACTTATGAAAAGATATGGAATTCCTGTTTAATAATAAATCTACTATTTTTGAGCTGTAGGTGTTTTAGACTTTAATTAGCAGAGAAAATCAATCCATAATTGCTTAAATACTTAGAGAAATTGATTATTTTTTAACTCTAGTTATCTAATAAATAAGATAATAATCCAGAAGCCCATTACTGTCCTCAAAGACAAAAGCTCTTTCCAGTTTCTTCTGCTTTTCCATCACATTCCAAATAATCTTTCCTTTCTAATTGTTTACTTTGGTATTTTATCATGGCTGTCAAAGTTGAGCCTTTTAGGGTAACACAACAACAAAGTTCATGGAGTCAGAAAAATCATTATTTAACTAACAAGAACTAAGGATTCCTTTTTGACTCCTAGTATTAGCAAACATTATTATCAGCTAGCCAGGAGCAATGGATAAGTGCAAAGGGAACCTAAAACCGAGGTGGAGATAACACAGTATCTAGGAGAAAATACTGTAATGATAGCTTTCCAACTCACAGGTGACCCCAGCTCTATAAACAGGACCTAAGGACAGGAATTTCTTCTCGGCAATCTTAGTAAATACTCAAAATCTAGAGACAAATGCTTACTGAAGGTATTACCATAGAGACAAGTCACTTTTTACTTATTGAAAATGTATAGGTAACAAGTATTTGAACTCTTTAGGCTGCCATAAATTAACTAAAAACAGGAGAAAAGCCCGCCACCTAAGCTTTCATTTTACCTAGGTTGTTATTCTGAGCAGTTTTCCTGACAGAGAGAATTTTGTAATCACCTTGGGCTCCAGGAAAGATAAGACTGGTTGATTTTAGCAGCAAAGAATTGAAACTATCCCTGAAGAAGAATGAAAGAGTCTTGTAGGACAGATCACCCTCTAATTAGGATAATTACCTATAAGGATCAGGCTGCATCCCGGAGCCAGAAACATTATCTATGGCAACCGGATTGTTCCTTTCAAGTAATGACAGTGACAAGGACTCTTCCAGAACAGTAACCAAGGGAAGCAGAACTGAGATAATGAATGACCAGCCAGAACTCACCTGTAAAAAAACTCTTAAACTCTACATGCATATGCCATGTCATTTTCTCTGCCAGATTTCTTTCCTAATAAACTTTCCTATCACTGTTATCACTGTTTCATCTTTTCTAAATTCTCATGTGGGACACAGGACTTGTGGTTGATTAGTTGTGCTGAATTTGTGGAAACACAAGAAAATCTTTCCCAAAACCCCTTCAGTAGAATTTCTCATTGTCTGGAAGAAAGAGAAGCGTAGGTTAGGATAGAATTCATTTATATTAACTACTCATGATCCTGGTTAAGCAACTTACTCTCTCTGAACCTCTACTCTTTTTAGTATTTTCCCTCTAGTCCATTATTCTACAGTGCTCACCTTATTGAATTTGTATGTGAAAGTAATTATACTAGCATACCACATTAGATAAATATATAGCACTACTAACATATGTAATATCATAATATGTAACAAAGTATCGTTGGAGATACTCCAAAACTGTGCATGTAGTGGACCTTTGCCATAATAAGTTTACAATGGGTCCTGGGTAGCACTTGCTATTTAACTTAAGGTAGGTAAGTCAGATATTTTCAAAGAAATGGACTGAGCAAAGGCTTACTGGTTTATGTTCATCAGAAATATGCTTTTATTGATGTCATCCTAGTAATGCATTTTGAAACATACAGTGCTGAGCCAATTCAATTATTTCCTTTTCAGAAAAAAGTTTCTTTTTATTTTCATAGTTATTTATAATTTCACTTTATTTGTTTTGATTTGTGTTAGTCCTGGGTCTGGACCTCAGAGCCAGGGCATGTCTCTGAGCTTTTTTGCCTTAGGCTAGTGGTTTATCAGCTGATTTCCAGGTTTTGTGGGTTAATGACTGACTTGCTTACTCATGTTGACTGTGAACCAAGATTTTCAGATTGTAACCTGCTGGGTTGCTAAGATTAAAAACTTGAGCCAAAAATACCAGGCTCAATTCTAATTTAATTTTACAACAAAGGTTCATTTTAATCATCATCTCCTTTTATACAAAATTTACTGTTTGAACAAGTTTACACTCTCAACAACAATGCAGTAGGGTTCCTTTCTGTCCACATCCTTTCCAGCATCTGCTGTTATTAGAGTTCTTGATTATAGTCATTCTAAATAGGGTGAGGTGGTATCTCAATGTTGTTTTGATTTGCATTTCTTTTATGGCTAGGGAGGTTGAGCATTTCTTCATGTGTCTATTGGCCATCCTTCTTTCCTCTTCAGAAAAGTTTCTCTTTAAGTCTTTAGCCCACTTATTTATTGGGCAGTTGTTTCTTTAAGGATTTGTTGTTGGGGGATTTGATTTTTTGAGTTCCTGGTATATTTTAGATATGAGACCCTTGTCCCTTGTATGGCTAGTGAAGATCTTCTCCCAGTCCATGGGCTTTCTATTCATCTTGCTGGAGGTTCCTCAAAACACTCCACATAGAACTCCCTATGACCCAGCAATCGCACTTTTGGACATTTGCTCAAATGATCACAAACAAGACCATACTAAAGCTACCAGCACAACTATGTTTATTGCAGCATTATTTACCATAGGTAAGATACAGAACCAACTCAGATGCCACTCAACAGATGAATGGATCAAGAAAATGTGGTATATATAAGCAATGGAATTCTATGCCTCCATCAGAAAGAATGACATTGCCCCATTTGTTAGGAAATAGAAAGACTAAGAAAAAAATTACATTACGTGAAGTAAGCGAGGGCCAAAGAAACATAGGTCCCATGGTTTGCCTTATTTGCAATAACTAGTATATGTCTGAGACAAGCAGAAAAGGTCAGATAAGTTGATGTTATGCGAAATGAACCCCAAGATAAGGATTCAAATGTTTTTTCTTTCTTGTGATCATTTCTAACATATTTATAAGATGATTTCTTTGTTGCTTTGTATGTCCTTCCTCTACGGTATAACCCCTGTTTTCACTGTATTTATGTTGGTACAATTTGGGGAAGGGAAGGGAAAAAACAAATTGTTTAAATAGGGTTACAGGTGGACCCATTGCAACAATGAGATGTACAAGTCATTATGTCGAAAACGAACTTTACAACTTTGGCTGGGGGGCGGTGCTTGGGGGGGACAGTAAGGGATGGAAAGGGGAAACAAAGGAGGAGGCAACAATGCTTGATAAGTAATGTACTCATTACCTTGCTCATGTAATTGTAACCTCTGTACAGTACTTTCATAATAAAAAAAGAAAGAAAGATTCTGAGCATAAGCATCTGGGGCAAAAAAAATTATACTGTTTACTCTCCAGACTAGACATTTTTGTGTTATGGACTTCTATTGAAACTATATTGTTTCTGGCTTAAATATATAATTTAAGTTTTGTCAAACATTTGTTATTTCATTAGTATTTTCTATTACAAAATTTTACTATCTTACAAAGAAAAATTCTATACAAATCTGGAGTTAGAAATTCCTTGGATTGACCCCTCCTATTTGTATTATGCGTGAAACATTTATGAGACAGAATTAGAATGTGTATTGGTAAAGTAATGATACTGTGATAGGGTATCTAAGCACTCTGAGCAATGAGACAATGTAGTAGTCAAGTGTTGAGTATAGTGGGACAAACTGGGAGCAGGAGAAGAGACAAATGATGAACAGGTGGCCAAAGTCAACCAACTATAGGGGCAATTAAGTGCCTCAGCTTAGAAATGATGAACTGAGACAGAAGAAAACAATGGATGCTAAAGACACTATTCCATGGAGTCCCCAGTACTTCTCCTTGTATATTGTATGTCCTTCTTGAGTAGTTTATCTCTGTCTGAAATTATGCCATGATAACGTATAAAAAAACAACAACTCCTGTTTGCTCTCTTCTGAACTGTAGATAGCATTCCATTCATGCTGAACTGACTCCTGTTTTTTGTTTGTTTGTTTTTTTCTGTTTCAAAATCTCATAGAAACCTCAGTGTACCTAAAATAATTCTCCATCTCCTTTCCCAAATTAAAATTTCCTTTCCTGGGTTGGGAAGGTGGCTCAGTGGTAGAGTGCTTGCCTTGCATGCTTACGGCCCTGGGTTTGATTCCTCAGCACCCTCTAAGCAGAAAGAACCGGAAGTGGCGCTGTGGCTCAAGTGGTAGAGCGCTATCCTTGAGGTGAAGAGCTCAGGGACAGTGTCCAGGTCCAGAATTCAGCCCCAGGACCGACAAAAAAACAAAAAAGCAAAAAAAAAAAAAAATTCCTTTCTTGATGAGTGAATCAAAAAATATGAAAGTAAGCTAATCTATTATTGGCTGCACAGGATACCAATTTTATCTCCAGTTCACTTCTCCCAATTTTCCTTTGTCTATTCCTACTGCTCAGCTATATTTTGGGGCTTATTATTTCCCACCTGACTGTAGGAAGTTTCCTAAGTGCTTTTCCCTTCAAATGCCTCCATCCTTCAAATCTGTCCATCACACACCACACAGTGGACAGGGAAATCATTCTGCTGTGTAAAACTCATCCTGTCACCCTTGCCCTTAGAAATCTTTTGATGGTTCTTAAATCTTGCCTTCTGGAAATATAGTAAGTTGTGATGCAAAGAGCAACATAATTTGGAATCAGGCATGTAAACTTGAATTTTAATGCTACCATATATTATTTATATATCTTTAAGAAAGTTATTTAGTCCTTATTTTCACAAATATATTTTAATAATGATCTAAAATTTAAATAAATTATATATATGTATGATAAAGTAAAATCCAGTTTATTAGAAATAAATAAAATTTCAAAAATATCTATGCCTCATATATATAATTGTCACACATATATTCATAGACATTTAATATCTCCATATATATGTATATTTATATTTCTTATATGTAATTTGTACTGCATGTTTTCATTAACTTATTTTTAGTTTTTGGTAATGTTTTGATTTGAATTCAGGACCATATCCTTGATAGCAAGGCATTCTTCCATTTGAGCCATATTCCCATAATTTTTTGTTATTTATTTTTTAGATAAGGGTTGAACCAACCTTCTATATATAATTTAAAATTTGAATAAGATCCAGTAATACTGGTCAGAAATATTTTATGTATAAAATATATGAATACATTAGAATCAAAAGTATAAAAGCTAAAACTTACCTTAATGCTTTTATCAAACAGAATATTAAAACTACTTAAGATTGCACTGATCTTTGTCATAAGGTAGGTGAGTATTGTTTTAAATACTAAAGTTTGAATAGGAAAATAAAATGTGTGTGTGTGTGTGTGTGTGTGTGTGTGTGTGTGTGTGTGTTTCTAAGGATATAACCCAGGGCTTCACTATTCAAACAGTTTTGCCCAGTTCAGAAAAAAAATCTTAAAATTTTATGTTGTGAACCTTTTATGATGAAAGCTCTGGAGAAACCTGGAATCCATGGAACATTCTCAATATAATAAAGGCTGGGTATGACAAACCTACAGCCATTAATGTCAAAAAAATTAAAGTCATTTCCTCTAAATTCAGGAATAAGACAAGGATGTCTCTTCTCTCCACTCCTCTTCAATTTAGTATTAGAATGTGTACTTAGAGCAATTAAGACAAGATTCAAATATAAAGGGGATCCAAATAAGAAAAGATAAAATAAAACTCTCCCTCTTTGCAGATGATATGATCTTGTATTCAAAGAACCCCATGGACTCCACTCTCAAGTTACTTGAGCTGATCTGAAACTGGTAAAGTAGCAGGGTATAAAATTAACCCTCAAATATCAATGGCTTTTCTGTATGCCAATAATGAGGAGAGTGCAGCTGAAATCAGTACAGCAACTCCTTTTGTAATAGTCCCCCCCCAAAAAAAAAAATACCTAGGAGTTAACTAAAGAAGTAAAGGACCTCTATGATGAAAAATTTAAAAACATGAAAATGGAAATTAAAGCAGAACTAAGAAAGTGGAAAAACTTAACATACTCATGGATAGGGAGGATTAACATGAAGATGGCAATACTGCCAAAGGCTGTCTACAAATTCAATGCAATACCCATCAATATCCAACCTCATTATTCAATGAAATAGAAGAAGCAACCCAAAAATTCATATGTAACAATAAAAGACCTTGAATTGCATAAGTAATAATTAGCAGAAAGAACAGTGCTGGAGGAATAGCAATACTAATCTTCAAAGTCTACTACAAAACCATAATAATCGAAACAGCATAGTACTGGCACAAGAGCAGACCTGAGGACCAATGAAATAGAACTGAACGCCCAGAGATGAACCTGCAGACCTATAGCCACTTAATTTTCAATAAGGGAGCAAAAAAATAGAATGGAAGAAAGATAGCCTTTCCAGTAAATGCTCCTGGCAAAACTGGTCAAACATCTGTAGAAAACTGAAGCTAGACCCTTATATATCACCTTTCACCAGAATCAACTCCAAATGGATCAAAGACTTTGAAGTCAAAGCAGACACCCTGAAAACATTACAGAAAGGAATATGAGAAACTCTAAGGCTCCCTGTCACAGGCCAAAATTTTCTTAATAAAGACCCAGAAACACAACAAATCAAAGAAAAGTTGGACAAATGGAATTGCATTAAATTTCAGAGCTTTTGCACAGTAAAGTACATAGCTAGCAAGATCAATAGAAAGCCCATGGATTGGGAGAAGATCTTCACTAGCCATACAGCACACAAGGGCCTCATATCTAAAATATGCTTAGAATGAAAAAAATTAAATCCCCCCAAAACAAATCCTCAAAGAAACAAACTGCCCATTAATAAGTGGGCTAAAGACTTAAAGAGAGAATTCTCTGAAGAGGAAATAAGAATGGCCAATAGACACATGAAGAAATGCTCAACTTCTCTGGCCATAACAAAATTGAGATTCTACCTCACCCCAGTTAGAATGGCTATAATCAAGAAATCTAATAACACATCCTGGAGGGGATGTGGCCAAAAGGAAACCCTACTGCATTGTTGATGAGAGTGTAAACTTGTTCAACCACTTTGGAAAGCAATATGGAGGTTCCTCAAAAGACTCCACATAGAGCTCCCCTGTGACTCAGCAATCCCACTTTTGGAAATTTACCCAAATGATCACAAACAAGACCATACTAAAGATACCAGCACAACTATGTTTACTGCAGCATTTTTCACCATAGCTAAGATATGGAACCAACCAATTCAGTATATGAATGGATCAAGAAAATGTAGTGTGTGTATGTGTGTGTGTGTGTGTGTGTGTGTGTGTGTATGTGTGCATACATATACATATGTTATATATATTATATATATAATGAAATTCTATACTTCCATCAGAAAGAATGACACTGCCCCATTGTAAGGAAATGGAAAGATTGGGAAAAAAAATCACATTAATTGAATTAAGCCAGACCCAAAGAAACATAGGTCTCATGGTTTTCCTTATTTGCAATAACTAGTATATGTCTAGGATAATCTTAACCGATTCCTAACAGCAGGATAGATCAATAACTATGCACATATGACCATGTAAGATGATGGTAAATGAAATTAACTCCAAAACATATACATAAGAGAAGGGATAGGTAGGAGTAAAACAATGGATGGAGTAACAATGCTTGACAAGAAATGTACTCATTACCTTATTCATGTAACTGTAAACTTGTACAGCATCTTTACAATAAAATAAAAATTTAAAAATCATGTTGTGCTGTTCAAATAACACAGAAGAACTTCTTTCTTGTCTTTCCTTTATGAAATGTTAATAAACTCCAAAAAAGTGATAATCATGAATCAGCAATCAAATGCTTTGCATTTTGGTAAGCAGAGCTAGTCACACAGTCTGGGTATACAAAGTAAGAGGTAGGGTCACACAGACAGGACATATACCTATCTCACTCACAGTGACTGAAACATTGATGGAACACTGTGTTAAACTCTGGAGACATCATTTTAAAATGGCTATTAAAAATATCTATCAGAGAAAGCCAAGTGAATTTCCAAAGATACTGTACTCTTTTTAGAATGGGAAGGTAAGAAAGGTTAGAGAGCCAGTGAGACTTCATTAAAAAAGTAGCCTTATAATTAGAATAATTTAGTCTTGGATAGAGCTCCCTGCCAGTGGAATTAACTATGCTCCAGTTCAATGATCATATGTCTACAAAGACTGTGGTGTAAGTACTGCAAACTTGGTTCTGATTTGGATCTAGATGACCTTAACGTCCCCTTGTAAATCTATAATGCAACTATGAGAAGCAGCATACCTGCAGCAGATAGCATTAATTGTTCTTTGTTATTTTTTCTTAAATCAGAGTAGTTTTTAAATCTTACATTGGCATGCATTATGATTGCAAGTTATTTGCATATTTAAATATTAATAACCATAGTCTTTAAAAATTATATGTGTCAGAAAGTTAAAACCCTTTATTTGTAGGATCATTTTCTCATTTTCACTATTGTAACTTTTACTTCGTAAATGTTAGAAGTGGGGCTAAATTGCTCTCTTTAAGGAATAAATGCATCAGGAGTCATCCTGAAAATATCTCTAAGCTAAGCAATTTTCCAGCATACACTTAGATAAGATAAATTGTATACAAATATCTACATTGGATTTTGCATTATTTTGAGGGCTGAATTTATATACTCAGAACAAAAAATGGCTTAAAAATATTAACTTAAATGTGTATCTTAAAGTACTGGATACTTAATGCTGCCATACTGTGAACTCTCATTATTCAGTTTTTGGTTCTGCTTTATATAGTAGCAGAATCATTGATATAAGGTCAGGGTGGAGGAGAGCAAGTCCCAGTGAGCATAGCAGCTTGTAAATTCTGAGTTTTACATTCATCGCTTCACACAACTCTATTGCTGTTCTGATTCTCCCTCCTCCTCTCCAGTCTATAAACTCCTGACATGGATCGACAAAGTTTGTTATATCTATTAATGTGCTAGGATATCATTAAAAAATAAAAATAGAGTCTGTCACTTTAAATGTCAATTTAATTATGTTGTTTTGAAAGCTAACAATCCAAGATCAGCATATCAATAGTGTTTTCTTAACAGGCCTATCCTTGACTTGTAGACAGTTGTCTGTTCTTTGTGTCTATGTTACCTATTTTCTATGTGAGTTTGTGTCCCAATCTCTTCTATAAGAACACAAGTCCCATTGGATTAGGGTGTAATTGTCTTTTTTTTATAGTAACTTAAAAAATATTGTAAAGGTGAGGGATGTACAGAAGGGTTCTGGTTACATAGCACATAATTTTTGTTGTTGTTGCTGTTGTTGGTTATGGGGCTTGAACTCTGGGCCTGAGTGCTGTTCCTCAGTTCTTCAGCTCAAGGCTAGTTCTCTACTATTTGAGCCACAACACCACTTCAGGTTTTCTGGTGGCTTATTGGAGATAAGAGTCTCACAGACTTTTCTGCTTGGGCTGGCTTTGAACTGAGATCTTCAGATCTCAGCCTCCTGAGTAGCTAGGATTACAGGAGTGAGCCACCGGTGCCAGCAATGAGTACATTTCTTTTTGAACACTGTCACCCCTCACCCTCTCCAAGTTGCATAGTTCATTTCCAACATAGTGTCTAGTGAGTATTATTCCTGATTGGTTCACCTTTTGTCCCACTGGTTCTGTGCTTCCCCTTCCCCTCCCCAACTCAGATAAACTTATATACAAAACAAGGGGACAGAAATAAAAAACAGTGACAAAAGAGAAAAAAAAACAGAAGAAAGAACATACTGTAAACAGTGCAAAAAAAAACCTTTGTCTTGTATACAAGTTAATCTGATTTGGGGAAGGGCAGAGGAAGCACAGAAATTGTGGGAAAAAGGGTGAACCAATGCAACAATGATACTCACAAGACAGTATGTTGGAAACTAACTATGCAACTTGGGGAGGATTGGGGGAGAGGGAAAGTGGTAGAAAAATGAGGGAGAGGATAACAAGTTGGACAAGAAATGTACTCATTACCTTACCAATGTAAATATAACCCCCGTGTTCATCCCCTGGCAATAAAGTTTCTCCAAAAGAGGTAATTATATAATGTGACTAGATTCCTATGAATGAAAATAATGTCCTGAAAATAGGGGGAAGAGAAATTCCTTCCTGCCCTGGATGGTGTGAAGATACATCAAGAGGATAGCCATCTGTGAACCTGCTAGGGAACCTTCCCCAGAACCCTATAAAGATGGGAACTTGATCTAAGACTTCCCAGAGTTTAGATGGTAAGAAATACGTTTTTGTTGTGTAAGTAACCTATTCTGTTACTTTTATTATAGCTGCCCAGAGTAAGGCACCAGACAAACTCTAACTAAAGATGACAGAAAAGCTTTTCAAAGACTTAAAATACTGCAGATGAACTTCAGTTACTGTTTCAGGTGCACTGAATTTATTAGCATAAAACCTCATTGAAGTTAGTTAAAATGTCTTGTGGAACCATAATAAAAAGAAATGCAAAGCTGTAGTCGGAAAGCACATTTATTCTTGAGAAAGAGAATAAAACTATATTTTCTGTTCCTAATGAAAGGGCTTCTCAGAGAATTCATGTGAGATTGCTAAATGCCTTATCCTATTTAATTAAAAATAAAGTTTTATCTGAAATGGATTAAACACAACTACTGTTTAATTAAACCAAAAACCTTTAAGAGGATCATTCCTATAAGATCAATTAACATTCTGTTCCATATTGAGCATAATTAGAAAGGCAGTTCATGTAATCCACTGGAATAACCTTTAAAATTTGCTTGGTCTTTACAATCTATCTATATGGCATTTCCTTAAAAGCGTAACATCAAGATAAAAAATCCTTTGATGGGGGATGGAGGGAGGATCAGGTGGGGGGAGGGTGGGAGTTTGAAAAGGGATTGGAAGGGGAAAATAGATAAGGCAACAATGCTTGATAAGAAATGTACTCGTTATCTTGACAATGTAACTGTAACTCCTCTGTACGGTATTCTCACAATAAAATTTTTAAAGAAAAGAAAAGAAAAAAAGATAAAATATTATGTACCAAGATTAGTACTAGTGCTCATTTTAAAATTAAACTTATTTACAAAATAGAATTAATAACTCCTTTTTGGTGACTGGTAATTTTAGGAAACTTGAGAGGTTTCCTGTAGGTAAGACAAGAGGAAATTAAACCTTGGATTATGAAAGTGCAATGCTGAGCAAATATTGGAGGATTTTTCATTTATACATTAACTTGAAAGTTGAATTTCCAGTCAGAATTTTGCTTAAAACTTTTGAGATGTCCAGCTTAGATATACAATCAAAAAATTGTGTTCATACTAATTACAGTTTTGAAAAAAGTTTATTACCATGCACTCTTCTTCAATATGAAGAATAATGTCAAAAAGAAAAAAATAGCTCAGCTTTGATCTTTGACCACTGCTGCTATAAAATTTCTAATAAGGATTTTAAAGTATGTGTTACAATTTTATAAATATATGTGGTGCTGTTGCTTCTAAATATAGGTTGTTATGTTTCTATCAAAAAATAAAAAAATGAAATGTGCTCTAAGATGAATATTTGGAAATGTGCTGTATGAGTACATGAGAATATGATGAATGCACGTCTAAGAAACTGTCCAGAGTCATCTAATCTTGGCATATTCATTAAAACATTGTAAAGCCTATGTATCCTCAAGTTCAAGTTGCTCCTCTGTTGGTCTCAAATCTCAGGTTTCAAGTCTTTTGTGCAGTTGTCAGCCTGAGCTGGTGTACCCAGCATGGTGTTGTTGGAATTTACCCTAAGACTCATTACAGAATGTGCTGCTCCAATCCACTATACCACCACTGTACATATTTCTTCTGTTCATTCTACCTGCATGTTACATTGCTTTCCTCTTTCTATTTTGGTGATTAATTCTAATTTAATTATTTCCTGATTTAAAAAATTGTATTTAAAAAATAGTATCACTTGACTAATAAGAATTAGTGATTCTTTTTCTTCAAATTTCTTTTTCCATCTGATTTCAAAATGGATTTTCAGATAGCCACAGTATATGCATCATTCAGAAATCACAAATTATTGATGAGTTATTATGTTATGATACCTAGGGAAATAAATTAATAGAAATGCAAAGAATCTATTGTTTTGTGGTACCTGCTGACAATGGTGCTCCCTGGAATATGAAACTTAGTAACCATGAATCAGTTGTGAAATTGCATGTCAATATGGTAGGTTGTGTCCAATGGGGTTGCTAATTAACCCTACACAGTTTTTGTTTTGTTTTACACAGAACTAAGGCTTTCTCCCTACTTTTCTGAGGATCCTGTGGGGAATGAATTCAATAGAGCCAGTAACCTGAAGCTGTTGCCAATAAATAAGAAAGTAGGATGTTATTCAGAACACACAGAAAAGACTACAGGGTATAGACAACATGGTAGACACACTATCTGTGTGCAGCTTCTACATGTAATCAGACCAAGATTTTGATAAACAAAAAGATTCAGCATTCAAATTTGCACATTTAGAAGAGTAATTTGTCATTTATTTTTAAAATGGTTTTATCCATTTTACTAAAATTAGAAGAGCCACATACTGCAGGTGCATAATTACACTTGCCATTAAACACAAACACAGATGCACATAACAAAATTAGATGCAATTGTTTCATTGAGGAAAGAATGGTACTTTTTATCTCATTTTACAGTTTTTATTAAAAAACTTAAATGACATTTTGTATTTTATCAAAGAATAAGGTCTATGGTTGCCTGTGTGTGTTTGTGTTTTCTAGGTTTTAGTGAGGAATCAGGAATTCTTAAAATCATGGGAAGAAACTTCAATAGAGCACCAATTCACATTCCTCAGTCCTAATAATATTCACAACACCAAGAGCATTTCTACATGGAAGACACTGTAGAAATCAAATTTGCCTTCTTCCATCTAGAAAGGCTTTCACAGTGATTTTATCATTTGTACCTGTGCAGGATAAAAGGCACAGGAGGGAGTCTAGTCATTGCTGGGTGGAACAGTGACCCCTTTCACAGATGTCGTCTCATTTCAGTTCCACAGTAATCCCTTCAGGTAAGGTTGGCATGATTTTTGAAGATGGATCTGGGGGTGGTAAATACACCCACTCACACACACACACACATACACACATGTAAGAAAAAGTAAAGCAAGAAGTTGAAACACAGTAACTGCAGTATAATTGTGAATCTCACTTACTCACACTAACAAAAGCTTGGGAGACAAGTCTACAGCACTTATAATAGGTTCCATAGTATAAGCCCTAAATGAGTGGCCTTTGTTCAGTATTTAGACTTGGAAGATAGAGTTCATGATTAAGAAAAGAACTTTAATGTTAGTTTTTTATCATAGACTATAAGATTACCCTGATGTTTTTTTAAGTTTAGCCTAAGGAACTAGAATATATTCTCAAACCCATGTGTCCTTAGAATCATGTACCAGAATTCTCCTTAATATTAGTACCAGAATAACACAATTCATTTGAGTATTTATGATAATAAAGCTTTGATTGCAGACATGGATCCAACTGTAAAATGTTTTATCCTGGTGATGTGGACATGACTAAATCTCAGGGAAGATCTTGCTGACTAATTTATCCTTCTTATGGTAAAACCATAATTACATTTCATTTATTCTCAAATCTTATTACAGTGACTCTTCACCTTTAATAGTAAATGACATATTTCTAATTTTTCCTGGCTAGAGGATTAAGAAATAAAACCAGTTACATTTTTAAATGATGACAATTCTTTAAATTCAGATTCATTTAATGTATTATAAATATTTCTGTGACTATCTGGTCAAACAAAATATTTCATTTGTGTAATTATCTATTTAAACATAGTAAGTTTCATTTGCTGTTATTATCATGCTATTTAAAATGAAATGCAGTGTATAAACAGCTGTGTATCAAACATCACTATGAGATTTTTTAAGGCACAGATCTTCCAGCCTTTCAAATACATCATGTTTTGTATTACTTCCAATTTCTTTTACAGAAATTTTAGTTTGGAAATTCACCTTCCTACTTCTACTTACATAGGATATGCCTGAATATTTTAATTCTCTACTCTAAAATCTCAATATGTCATCTTTAATTCTAGTACCAGATTTCTACTAAATACTCCTATATGGTCTTATAATTTACTAGAATACTCATTTTTTTTTATCTGTTTTTCAATTCTGGTTTGTAGCTGTATCTCTTGTTTGTAAAGTTCTTCAGGGCAGAAGTTCTCAATTTTTCCTTAACCTTTGGTCCTTAATATCTGGGTCTACAATTAATTTGACTTATGCCATTTGAAGGGGTAGGCGTGATAGAGTTATATGGTACACATGGACAAAATAACATAGGTTAACATTATAAAGTCATTGAGGTCATCACCAATGATTGGTATATATGCCATTTTCTCCTGAACATCTTGAATAAAGTGTATGATGACAATAAACATCCATGAAACTGACTTTCCTATGGACGTAAACAGGGAAGACATAGTTTCTGGGGTAGAAACGGGTTAGCTCAGTGCTTTTCATTAAGCAGAATCATTCTGGATTCCACTTGAGTCATCTGTGATCTTGAAGCACAAACATAGACATCACACTTTTTTCCTCTGGATATCATCATGTGTCAATAAGACATACAAATAGAAAGGTAAATTAAAAAAATTCTTTTGCAATCCAGTGAAAATGAGGACACTGGACTCCAGAATGAAAATATTTGTCTAATGGCCTACAATAAGTAGTGCCATTCTTTGCAGTTTTTAAGCTGATTCTCTCTAAGCATTACATTCTAAAACATTTCTGTAAAGTTTCATATCTTAATGCCATACATAACAATTTCACTAAGGAAGCAACTTTAAAAAGTTGTACATTCAGCATTGACATAAGGGTTACTTAAACAGCAACCCTTAAAAAGTGAGTGACCATATATCCTATAACTGCAGATCCTAAGAGGGGGTGGTTTGGGAGGGATAAGGAGAATGAAGAAAGGGGTGACAGTGATCAAGATGCACTACATTCATAAAGTGCTTCACTGAATCAAAAGTCCTATGTACAACTAAAGATAGTAAGACAATACACTTAAAAGTGTTAAGAACTTGTAGGATTTGAGTAGACTACAATAGCAAACTCGCTATTTTTTATTTTTGTCAGGAAACTGATCTCATGTAGAACTACTAAGTAGCCTCTTCATCTATATCATATAACGCATTTTTCTTTACCGGGTTTGGACAAACATAAGCAGATGTATATTTCTTGTTCTCCTGAATAGACACTAGTTCATTAAAAAACAGATCAATATAAACTTAAAGTAGGAGGTTATGATACTTTTCTTTCCCATTTTTTTTTTTTTTTTTAGTCTTACTTCACGTCAACTCACAGCTTCTGTTCACAGTATGTGAGTTGTGTTTTGATTACCCAGTTGATAGTTCAAGAAGTGGTGAAAACTATCTGGGCTTTTATTACCAAGTCATGTTTTGGTACCACTGTTCCAGAGAAAGAAGCACTTTTAGACAACTGTGTTCTATGGGCAGTGGGCCATACTCATTCCTGTTTAAGGATGTGATTTTCCTCTCTCTCAGATAGGCTACTGAGATTGTAACTTGAAGATCTTAGATAGATCTATCTCTGAGTTAGCACTAACTGGGCAGTTTAATGCCACTGTTTCCTGTTCCATTTTCTCTTTGGTTCTATTTATATTTGGTTAAGTAGTGGGGCATTCATTTTTCTCACCAGAGATAAGCTGATCTGTTTCTTTTGAAGATATCAAAAAGTAGGCAAACTTTATAAGTTACAAAACAAATAGTAAGAATTAAGATAAATGTCTGTAACATGTTTTGTATTTATTTGATACACTAAAAAAAACCTTGGAAATAAGTATACTTACACTATATAAACATATTTTAATATATTTTTTAAAAAGCCTTTAAAATAGAACTTCTGAAAGAGATTCTATGCTTTTTAAATTTAATCCTTATTAGCATTTTAATGCCTGTTATTATTTATAAACATAATTTGTTAGGTGCTGTGATTTTAGTTGCATTTTTATCACTAAGGGTGAAATAAAAGGCAAAGCTCTTCCATGGCTGCACAGAGAGACAAAACAACCCCCAGAGTATCAGTGATAGAACTGTCTCAAATACAAAATTTTTACCAAGATGCATTGTATTTATACAGTTGATTTGTTGAATGGTATCCCCTTTGTATAGCTTCTTAAAGATAATAAAAGATATAAAATAAAATAAAAGATATAAAATAAAGATAATAAAAATATAATTCAAAAATATATTCTTATGTGCATGCTTTACCTCTTGTTGGTTAGTATGGCTTGCCTTTTATTATGGATAGTGAGCTCTGAGAAGCTAGTTTTGCTGACATTCTTCTCGACTTCTTCCTCTAGAGTAACTGTCCTCATGCTGTAGATGAAGGCACACCTGAATTCAGCCTGTACCTCCATTTCTCATTAGATGGTTCCAAAACTCCGAAATTAGAAGGATTTGACTCCTTCTTGAATTTCCCGCAAGGCCTCATTAAATAAGCTGTTTTGTTTTACGTTATGATGTGTTTGCTTTAGATACGTGGCTTAAACAATGTGTCCTTTCTCTTACTCCATCTTCCTCACGCCTAGTTTCCTCCAAGACTTTTAAATGTCACCTAGTCACAACTTCTGCAAATTATAGACACAAGATCCAAAATGTCATTCAGTCACTTAGAAACATTCCTGAGGTGGAAAGCATTACAATAAGATCTCCTATTTTGAGAGGGACTGATTAGGTGAGTTTACCACCCAGATTTGTATATGGATCTAGACATCTGAGCATTTCGCTAAGAGCAGAAGACCGAAAATAAAAAAGCAGTTTCATTTCCCCCAGAGTAATATGAAGATTAGCAATTTGAAGTGGAGGCTCACTTAAGAATTTTTGCTTGGAAATTAGTAAACTCTCAGACATACTGATATTTAACCAGATGCAGTGCAAAGCAGTTACAAATAATCTACTAAAATCATTTTCTTTGGCTTAAAAATAATCACTATGTCATAACTTCATTTAATTAGATATACCAAGCGGGGGGTGGGGGGGGGGGAGGGAGGAAGCAAATGTGGTAGAATGAAAATAGAGCTCTGGATATACTGAAATAAAATATGGAATGCGTAATTAAATTTAAATTTCAGATAAACTACGTTTTTTAATATGCATATGTGTTCTGAAATATTTTATATAACTTCAAACTAAAAATACTCATCATTTACTTGAAATTAAAATTTAACTAATTTCCTGTATTTTTATTTGAGAATGATAAAGATGATTAATGATAAAAATATCATGTAAAGTTGTAAAGTTTGTTTTCAACATAGTGTTTTCTACATCTCATTATTATAATGGGTCAACCTGTATCCTTACTTAAGCATATTGTTTTTTTCCCTTTGCCTCCCTGAATTAGAGACGCATATACACAAGATGCAGGGCACCAACATCAAATACAGCAAAAACAGGGGTTATACTGTGGGAGAGGAACATACAAAAGAAACAAAAAAATCACATGGTACATTACAAATACATTAGAAACAATAGCAAGAAAGAAAAAAGATATTTGTGTCCCTATGTTGGGGTTCATTTTGCTTCACATCATCTTATACGGCTATATGTACGCAGCTTTTGGCCTTTTCTGCTTGTCCTACATAGGTACTAGTTATTGCAAATAAGGGAAACCATGGGACCTATGTTTCTTAGGGCCTGGCTTACTTCACTTAATATAATTTTTTAGTTGTGGAGGTGGGAGGGAAGGGACGGTAGGGGGAAAACAAAGGAGGAGGCAAGAATGCTCAATAGGAAATGTACTCATCACCATGCTCATGTTAACTGTAACTCCTTTGTAGCATTTTTACAATAAAAAAGTCCCAAAAATGTCATGTAGCCAAGTATAGTGACTGAAGTCCATAATTCCTGACCTCCAAGGTCAGATTACGCAAAAAGCCTAACATGCTATCCATAAAACAACTAAAATGAAAAAGCCAAAAACATAGTTCAAATGGTAGAGCATTGCCTAGCAAACTTATAGCTATGAGTTCAAAACTCAATACAAAAGAAAAGAAACTCAAAGATCTTATATATTTTCACTGAGTCATTCTGATCAATACAATTATAGCTAACATTTTCATATCCAGTACTTTTAAACACTTTTAAATATTAATCCATCAAATCCAAACACAATTATATAATGCAATGCTATTCCTACTTATAAATAAGAATATTATGATAGCTATAGATGGAATAACTTGCCCACATTCACACAATTGTATGGAAGGCATTTGATTCCAAATGGTCCAGCAGGAGACTTTAACAATCACCATTATATACTTTAACACAGAAACATTATGCCGCTTATGAAGTGTATTAGTATATATATACACACATATATATAAATAGATATTCCAAAGTAACATAAATAAATTATATAATTAAAATATAACATAAAATATAATACTATAATGCTCAAAATTATATGATATATGATATACATATATTTGGCTACTCCAAATTAATATTAATTATATATTATATTTCAACTTATATATACACTCCAAATTATATATATGTATATAAATGTTATATGTAATCTCAAATAAAGTGTTGGGATATATATTTATGTATATATGTTTATATAAACCAATATATAGAAATAACAGAAGTATGTATATACATGAAATTTGGAGAATCCTCATACATTATTACATTCAATACTATTCTGCAATTAGATTCATATTCAAATAACTTCAAATTCTACATATGTATGTATTTGAAGCTCCAGTAAAACTGTGACCTCTAAATAATTCCATTTTTCCCCCAATCTAATAATATTTTGTATAGAAGTGCACATATAGCATGAGAACTTCTGGAATGGCAATTTAGGTCCTAAATTCTGGCTTGTTTATGCCTCTCCTAATGTAGGAGGTCTTCAAGCCACACTCGGAGAAAATGACTTTGATACCCAAGATGCAGGAAGATACAAGCAGCTGGTTGTGCACATTTTTTTTTTTGTTCAATCTGAGCTTTGATGCTGTTTCATTTTTAGAATAGTCCCTTTTTCCCATTAAGGAGTTTGGGACAGCTGTAGGAAACATACACACACATATATATTTAGCATTACATCCTAAAGAACTTTAGATCCATTATCTTGCATTACAGCTCCTCCTACAACATCAGACATATGTCTAACAGAACAGATGGGTCCTGTGATACTCAGGAAGGGACATCAAACTCTATGGCTTTGGGGATTAAAATTCTGCATTGCTTCTCATGAAAGAAACAGAGGCTTGGTAGCTAATAGGTAGTAGGATATTGGGAGAGGGAGACAAAGCTAACATTCAAATACTCTTGCTTTTATTCTTTTAGTTTAAACCTTATGAATCACATTTAATCTTGTTAATTATGTTGCTCATATCATAGCGATAATAATCACATATCATTCCCTAATAATACAATCTTGAATATCATTATTGTGGATTTTCATCTTTTGTGTGTGTGTGTGTGTGTGTGTGTGAGTGTGCGCGTGTGTGTGTGTGCACTAGGCTTGAACTCGGGGCCTGGGTGCTGTCCCTGATTTTATTTCTTTTTCTCAGTACTAGCACTGTATCCGTTGAGCCACTGTGCCACTTCTGGCTTTTTCTGAGTAATTTATTGGAGATGAAGTGCGAGACAACAGCTCATCTGTTTTTTATTTTAAAAGTATAAAACAAGGCATTCTAAGAGGTAAGGATTAATCATGGTTCTAGGTAAATATCGGTTGCTCTTTCTCATGTTGTATCATCTTTTCACCAGCATCAAAAAGATAGTCAAACGAGCACATGAATATGTTCCACTAAATGAAAGTAGAAACATGTATTAATGCTTCATTAATTTTTTTCTGATTCAGAAAACACTGAGCAAGCAGACAGAAAAAAAAAATGGAACACCATAAATCTGTTATTCAAAGAAACTCCAATGTGCCTTGTTAAGTGAAGAAAACCTAGAAGGTAGAATCATATTTCCATAGTTTAGGGTTCTTGTTTATCAACAAGATAAGCAAACAAAAATGTTTGCTTAAGTTTTGTATACTATTCTAATGTACAATGGAGACTACTATAATATGAATTCTGCATTAATGTAGAATTGCCATCAATCATACAATATCTTTCACTGGAATGAAGATAAGGCAAAGCTGAAGCATCTGAACATTTTTCAGGACAAATTGGAGTTTGGGGTTATGTCCTGTCATTTATAGAATAAAGTCATGTAATTCCTGCAAGTTTATTTTTGGGACTTGAAAACCATGTCTATGTAGGCTTGAAAATGAGATTCTAAACTGTCTTACCTAATTATATTTATATGTGTATTTCTTCTGAGCTATACATTAATGACAGAAAATGAGTCATTTGTTGCTGTCATTTCATGGATAGGATATAGCCACATCTTAAAGGAACTCAAAGAAGAATCTGATCAGTGGTTAACACAGAAAAGCACATGGCCTGGTTTCTTTCACTTTTCAGGAGATATATTGCTATTAAATTTAACATATTCTACTATTAGCGCAAAACAAACAAGTTACAAAATATTTAGATGTTGCTTCTCTGAGACACATTTTCCCAATATAAATGGTAGTTAATTGATGAAAAAAATTAATGAATGTATATTTCCTATAAAATGTATTTTTCTTAGCATTTATTACCTAACATATAAATACTTTGTAAATAAAAGATATATACAACCATAAATGTAAAGAAAACTGAAATACCTACTCATTAGAGCATCATTAGCTTTGAAAAAAAGTGACTGAGAAATCCAAGGCAAAGTAGAGTACTGATGCTGGGTATAGCAGCACTCTCAAAAACACTACTGAGTGTGGGAAGAAATTATTATAACAACTCATATTATTTCCTTTGCTTTATTTTGATATGTGTAAATTTGCTGGTGACTAGTGCAGTAAGGATACATAAAAATTTTAAAGTGGAGGAACAAAAATTATTATTATTATTATTATTATCATTATCATTATTTCTTCAACTCAATATTGTCAGTTTATGAGTACAAAGTATCTTGATCCATATCACCACTTTCATTATTCACATTCATCTCTCTCAACATCACAGAGAACCACTAAAAAGATCCACAGAAAGATCAGAAACACTTGCTAATGTCAAGGTAAATAGCAGGAGCTGAGCTGGTCAGGAATGTAAAAACAAAGCACATCTTATTTCAATAAATATCTCCTAACAAATGTAGTCACTCCACTTTACCAAGTTGGCAAATAAATATTGTGGTAAATATCGAATCTAATCTAATATCCTATCTCTGTTGTCGACTGACTTGCAATATTAGCAAGCTCCTCTGACTCCACAAATTTGCTATTATAAAACAGGCAAGTTTATCTCACTGAGATAAAACATATTTATTTCAATTGTCTTTAAGAATCCTTAAAAATACCTTGGAAACAGTATTCTAAAATTCTAATTTTTGCCCACTGGCATATTTTTTAACTCATAGTCTTAGAGCAGACAAGTGATCATTTTAATGGCCACTTTTGTTATTATTATAGTAACTACTAGATCATTAATTAAAGTAATTTACACTTAAAGGAATAAAAACTCATTCAATGGCTATTATGGTAAAAAAAAAAATGAGGAGACATATTGTGTAATCTCCTTCTTAAAATCCCTGCTTTTAAGGTTTCCAATAGTTCCGAATACAGCTTCTAAACAGAGGCATATTACATCTCTTATTTTGGTTTATTTGTGAATGTTGGAATTATAATAATTAAAGCAGTTATATTAACCTATATAAGAAGACACTGTACTGACTGTATCATTGAAGTACTTGCATCTGGTATTGTGTTTTCTTGTGACAGGTGACTCAAAAACAGTTTTGAATATTCCTTCACAAACATTCCAGAAGGCTTAGTGGACACTTGAACCTTGAAAGTCTTTGCTTCAAATACTCTGTAAATAAGCAGTCCAGAGGGCAAGAGAAGCCAATAGCTTTTAAAGAGTTATGAATTTAATGGCCAGAGCATTCCTTTTATATAAATCTGAAATGGCCTAAATTAAATAAGGCTTATTTAATTTCAAAGCTTAAATTCAATTGCTGTCTTACACTATTCCACAAAATTAGTATTGAAGTGAAGCTCTGTTGGGTTAGATGCAGTTCTGACAAAGGTCAACATTTAAAATTTGCAGTCTAACAGCTCTATTAATTCTACTAATTTGGTTGAAATGGTATGCCAGCTACCGCAAATTAACAAATGTCTCATGTAATAGAGATAAAGGCCATCTCCAAGGTACAGCATAACATTATTACATTATATTTTATTAATTTTTAACATATTTCTTTATTGGGTGCCAATTATCCATTTTCTATATAATCATCAATAAGGCAATAAGAACAAAGGCAATGTGTTCATGATAGGAGAATTTCTTATGTCATTTCATAATAAGTTTACAATCAATTCAAGTCCATTCTCAGATTATTTCCTGTTTTGCTCCATGAAACACACCAAAAATAAGTCAGAGCAACTTATAATTTTTAATATTATCTTAAGTAATGTCAGTGTTCCTTAATTTCATGATGAATTTTGATCAGTTTTTCTAATTTGATCATAAATAAAAAGCCAATTTTCTCAAACTGTCAAAAATTGGTGATAATGGATATAACATCAATGATCATACTACTAAAAATTTCAGACTGCAAATGTCATGATTCTTATTTTTAAGTAATTAATATTCATTCATTTTTAAATAAATAATATTCATTCTTACTATATCTAGAAAAAGTCTGATATTACCCAATAAGCCTTTCAAAATTTTAGTTTACCATTAACAATCTATGTAACTTAGCAACACTATTTGCCATTTTCAACTACTGTATATCATATATATTATATATAATATATATTTTTATTTTTAATTTATATTTTATTTTCTATTTAATTTATTTATTATTTATTTTTAATTTAATTTTATTTTGAAGGTAATATATAGAGGGGTTACAGTTACATATGTAAAGAAGTGAGCACATTTCTTTTTTTTTAATTTAATTTAATTTTTTTGTGTGTGAACATACTGTACAGAGGGGTTACAATTACATGGGCAGGATAATGCGTATATTTCTTATCAAGCATTGTAGCCTCCTCCTTTGTTTACTCTTCACATCCCTTCCCAGCCTCCCCCCACCCCCACCCAATTCTCCGCCCCCCCCCCCCCCCCCCCCCGCCCCGTGAGCACATTTCTTATTGAACTTGTTATCCCTTCCCTCATTTTTCTCCCACTTTCCCTCCTCCAAGAGCCATCCCCTAAACTGTAAAGTTCATTTCCAACAAATTATCTTGTGGGTATCCCTGTTGCATTGGTTCACCCTTTGTCCTTTGTCTCACCATTTTGTTGCTTTCTTTCTCTTCCCCAACCCAAAGAAACATGGATCACATGATTTCCCTCATGTGTAATAATTAGCATATGACTAGGATAATCCTAGCAGGTGAACAGAATAGCTCAATAGCTATGTACATATCACCATATAAGATGATGCTAAGTGAAATGAACTACAAGATATGAAAGCAAGAAGGTTTTCTTCGCTATTTTTATTTTTAATGTACTATGTGATTTCTTTTTTTCTTTTGTGATTTTCCCCTATGGTTTGTCCCCTGTTGTCACTGTATTTGACTTTGGTACCCTGGGTATTGTATATACACTTTCAACTTATCTAACAATACCTTATCCCATATTTTATTATCTTATTGGAAATTCCATTTTGTATATCAAAGTATATCTTAATTTTTATTATAATTAATGATATCAAATCATTTTATGCTGAGGCTATATTTGGCACTGATGAAAGAGAAAAAGTCTCATGTAGCCTGAAGTACCTACTGTGTACTTCCTCTATACTCTTTCTCTTATTTAAGCTGTCTTATAATCAACGCATATTTTGGCCTGGTTACTTATACATCAGTCATAGAAGCTAACAGTCTGTTATTTAAAAATTACTACCTTAATATTAACATGTGTTATATAACATTTTATTTTTATAAAAAGTATTACAACTTAATGTAGTCATACCTTAGGACTGTTCAGTGATAAATAAGGAATAATTAGTGTAAAAACACTTACTTAAGGTATTGGCTCAAAAGGAAATGGACTCATTACCTTGCTCATGTAACTGTAACCCCTCTGTACAGCATGTTTACAATTAAAAATATACAAACAAAGGAATTGGTAAGGTATTTTTTAAAGGCAATAAATATAGTTATACTTTCACAGGATTTTGCAAAATACATTTCCAGGTTCTTTTGTTTAAACTTTTGGTTACATTCTACATTTCTGGAGAACATTATTTATATCAAAGTGATAGATTATTCTTCTGGAAGTCTGAAGAAGAGCCCATACAGAACTATGTATGGACCTTTTTCTTTTCTTTTTTCTCCCCCCCCCCCCCTTTTATTTTCTTCATTCAAATAGAAACAGCTCGAGGATTTCATGATTATCAATAACCCAAGGAAGTTGGATGCCAGTACCTCATGCCTAGAATCCGCAATAACTCAGAGGATTAAGATCTAATGATGGGGTTTAGCCAGCCATGGCAGAAAAGTCCATGGGACTCTTATCTCCAATTAATCAACAAAAAGCCAGAAGTAGAACTGTGGCTTAAGTGGTAGAGCCTTAACCTTGAGCAAAATAGCTGAGGAAGTGAACCCAGGCCCGGAGTTCAAATCCCATTACTGACTCAAAACAAAACAAAGCAACTGTAAAAATAAATAGCCAGCAAAGAAGAAACACCTCAGTAGCCCAAGAAAATGAATAAGTTACATATGATTATGTCTTAATAGCAACACAGAATAATTTACCTGATATTTCCAGCTATTCTGATCTTATATAAAATTTGGGGGAAACATTTGCATAATGATAAGAATAAAACAGTATTTAAACATATAGAACATTTTTTGAAGAATTTATTGCGATGTCTCCAAAGTCAAGAAAATCCATGGAGGCACAGTTTAAATTGACAAGGAATTTTATTTGTTTGGCCAATGACTGCCTCATCCTGGGAGGAGCATAAACAGCACCAACCTCCATATATAGGTCAGAACCATATGCAGGTGACAGTATACAGAAGCTCAAAGATGAGTAGGAATGGGGATATTCTTCAGCTGTGGTCAGGACCAGGCTGACAGCATTCTGGAGGCCAGTGATTCAGGATTAGAAGTGGGGGTTACCACAATATGAAACTCATCCAAATATCTTACAATTAAGTGTAAGAATGTTGGGAGCAGGTGTTATTTAGTACTATTACAATTGCAAATATGACCCGATTTGATTTTGGCATATTAAATTGACATAAAACTCCATTAGAAATGACACGTCATTAGTATCTGAAAGAAACGCCTTAAAAACTCAATTAGCCAGCCATCAATAACGCAGGACAGATACGCTTCTTTTCTGAAATTATTGATCAAAATTGATGCATTTTATTTAAAAAGACAATTAAATTCACAGTTTTGGGTCTCGATTAAGGATAATAATATCAGCAGCTCAAAAAATCACTCTAGGCAATGTCATTTATGAAAATGTTAATTTTCAGCAAAAAAAATAACCAGCACTACTGCTAACAATGTACAGTTGAACAGGTGACATTCTCTTGAGGGGGGGAAAAAAACCCTCTAAAAATAGTCACAGTTTTGGAGCTGCTTGTGCATAATGTCAGAAATAATAAATAAATAAGAGGGAATATGTCAATTTGGTTTGCCTTGGTAAGTTTGGATATGTTCTGACATAAGAAAAGTTAGACATTTACTGTAAGAACTGGTCCTTGGATTGACAGAAAATGTGTCATCAAGAAGATCAATTGATTCCAGCATACAAGTGACTTAAAAGAGATAGTTGAAAAGTCATCTCAAAGAAAGTGATGGATAGAGGCTTGCTTACACTGAAAATCATATCCTGATTCATGTAAAAATATTTGTTTTATTCTTATCTTTCTTAAAAAATGCCATTGGCAATCCCTTTATATGAGTATTTCTAGAGTCTACCAGGCTGCCTGAGGTATTTTGGGGCTGTAAAGTATTTTATTTTATTCTACAAGGCCTTACATCTCAGGAATAATAAATCTACCCAGTTAAATGGAGATATGAGTTGAATATTTACAATTTAAAAATATAGCAACAAAAAGGACTTCATGTTTATTATTGTCAAGTGTAAAAAAAGTTCTTATTTTTCCCAAATAAGAACTGAAAGCTGTATATTATTAACATTTAGATCTAGTGTCTTAAAAAAAACCCTGCTCTTTGATAAAAAAGAAAATGTGAGGTTTCTTTTTAAAACACTTTTCATAAGCCTGAAAATGTTGCAACTCATAGTAGAATGCCTGCGTAGCATGTGTGAAACCCTAGGTTTGTGTCTTTTTTTAAATTTTATTTTGTTGTAAAGATGTTGTACAGAAGGGTTACAGTAACATGACTAGGGTGATGAATACATTTCTTGTCAAGCACTGTTACCCCTTCCCTCGTTTTTGTCCCATTGTCCTTTCCCTCCTCTACCTTCCTTACTCCTCTTCCCCAAAGTTGTAAAGTTCATTTCCAGTATACTGTCTTGCATCATATAGGTTTGAGTCTTAATACTCCCCCCTCCAAAAAATTGAAAATATCATAGTTGTCCTTTTACTTTGAAGATCAAATGTATCTGAGGTATAGACCAAAATACACAATTGGAATCATTCTGTGACAGAATCCTTCATTTAACAAATCTGTATAGACTGCCTACCACTTGTCAGACATGGTTACTGATAGATGGCTATATACTAAAATACAAAACAAACAAACAAAAAACACAAGAAAGTTATCAAAGACAGGAATGCCTAACACTTCATGAAGCATACAACCTAGCATGAAAACACAGTTCCAATAAATTATGATAGTATGGCCATGAAAGAATTATAGAGAACATAATCACATAATAACAAATTATTGTTTTACTTCACAAAATTATAACTATGCATAGTCAGAATCACTGGGAAAACCTAAAGCAGAAAGTTCAAAAGTAAATATTCAGTAAGTTTCCCATGGCATTTCTGTTTTGCTCTGTCATACCAGGACTTGCCTTCTCTCCTTGATTAGGGTCTCTATCCTGCATGAGCTATCTATCCATTAGTAAATAAGGAGCCATCTCAACTGATATTCAGATTGATTGGTAATATATCCAAATGTCTCTGTTGAAAAAGATCTTTATTTTAATTAATAATAGAGCCAAAGCACAAGACTTACCAAGGCCTAAAGAACAATCAGACAAATTTAACTCTGCCACTAAGTGGCAATGCTTCAAGGTATATAGGAGAAAAAAATAGCATTTATAGGGTTCTGTACTGTCTGTGGTTAGAGGCATCCACTGGGGTTCTTGGAACATTTCCCTTAGAGATAAATTGAGACTACAGTAGAGAGGAGCAAACATACATGAGATAAGTTTAGGATGCACCTGGCACCCAAGCCTTCCCAGAGAAAGGTACGTCCAATGTGTAGCTAAAGGTTTTAATCATAAGAAAGCTGGCAATGCTGAGCTCTTCTCATTTGCTTTCCCTAGGAAGAGGATGATTATGATGGAATTGGAAGAGACAGAGAGTGTTTGGGCTGAGAAATGGAAGCAAATTTTAGAGTATGGGAAGATATGAAATAGGGCCAAACATGCAAAGGTTTACTGGCTATATTAGGGAATCTAGGATTTTCCCCCCCTCGGGCTGAGAGAAACCAATTCAAAGATTTTAAAGAAGGGAAAAAGAAAATACTGTTTTTTTTTTTTAGAATCGCTATCATGAACACATGCACATTTACACACATATACACACCATCATATGTTCCAACCTGAGAAACAAATTTTGTACATTAGAAACTGGAAAGCCGATTAACTTTCTGCAGACACCCACATGAAAGAGGTGGGCAGCAGAGCCTATCAAATGGCAGTGAGGGATAATTTGAGGGCACTTGATTCTCATTTGAGTAGCTGAAATCACCAGCGTTTGCTAAATCATGTAATCTGAGCCTGTGGAGTTGATGAAAAAGCCATTAAGAGCAGAATAACAGTTAGAGGAGGGACTAGGAAGGACAGTAGGAAATACAGACTAGGAGGAAAATAAAGCTTGGGGTTATGTAAGCTCAAGAAGAGATACATTGTAAGAAACAAGTATTATCCTATGGGCAACAACAGTGCTACTTCTTACTGGTACCTCACATGTTAGGTAGTTCACAAGTAAACATGCTAAGTAAATGTCCTTAACATTGTGAGCACTGATACAAGGACAGGGCACTATACTGGAATCTGGATAGATTCTGTCTATCTATCTATCTATCTATCTATCTAGATACATATTATATATGCATATATATGTATAATCTCTCTCTATATATGCATAATATGTGTGTATGTGTATATGTACTCCCTAGCTACAAAGTTACTCATAGATAAAGGTCATACATTATTTTATATCATGTTTGGTAGCTACTGAAATTGTTCAGCAGAGCTCCAGCTGAGCATCAATAAAACAAGAAATATGACAAAGTTATATGATATATACATACATATGTGTATAAGTCCTTATACTGATATAATTATATCTCTCTACATATCTATACCTTATTTGCTTATAACTGTCTATACAAAAGCACAATATAATAAAAACCAAAACCTTTCAAATACTGGTGGAAAAGTAGAAGGCAGGAAAGAGGTGTAGAAATATAATAGAAAGGTAAAGGTCTCGAAGTGTTGCGTTCATATTTATATAATTGTTACAATTAAATCCTGTGGTATTAAGATGCATGCTAATTACAATATTAAAAAGTACCCCTTGTGAAAGTATATTTCAAAACATTGCTTTACAAAGCACTTTTTGTAACTTTATTTCATTTGCAAATGGTAGATTCTGCTGAATGTATGTTTTGCTTATATAAGCAAACTGTATGATGAGACTGTAATCAGATTGCTCCATTGCTTAGCAACCAGAGTTAAAGAGCTAATGTGCAACAGTTAGGATAGTAGGAGATTACCTGCAGGTCAGTGCTGTAATTCCAGTGTCTTGAATTCCTGCTGTCACACTTTCAAAACCAATATTAATACAACACATTGGAATAAATGAAATTTAAAATATAAATACACTCAAGTATGACTCAATTGACCTATAGATAGTATAATCTAGTACAAACTTCTGTGTCAACCTGATAGTACCAACTGTAAACCAATACTAGAATAAAAGTAACCCAGCAACTTTGGATCAGAAGTAAACTCTATGTTACAAAGTTAAGTAAGTTCAAGACACAGGCGTATTTACGATAAAGATAATGACTCTGATATTCACCTACCTAATAGACACTCTTCTTAAGCAGAAGAGTAGGTGATAAAATAGTGTCAGAAAAACCTACCTGTAACCATTGTGACTGGTCATTGTGGCCAGAGGTCCAGGCATTCACCTTGCCTTGCTTATCCAGCCGCGCTTTCCTTGGTTCCCAAGTGAACATATCCATATTGAGTGTTCTAAAGATGCTGGAAGCAGTGATCTGATAGTCTTGTATGTGTCCCGATTTCATCCCCAAAGGCTCAGAACAGCCTGAAAGAAAATGAGATGGGCTCCATGAGAAAAATAATGTATCATCTTGGAACCCTTTCACATTCATTTCAGATAGGCAAGAGAAGATTAAACATAATGTTATTCAGTCCCCCAAAGAGAGAGCATCGATATTCAAAAAGAAAGGGGGGGGGGCTTAGGACTACAATCAGAAATAAATCTGAAACAAAATAGAAAAACAAGATAGCCAATTGAAGTCATTTTGTCTGAATATATTTTGGGAAAATTGAAAACAAGAAAGACAATTCAAAGTACTTTTCTGTGATAGATGATTTTTGCAAAATGAAAACAATACTGAAACACTCTCTGCTGTCTCATTACTGGAAGGCTCATGACTACTCTCTCGTTTTCAACAATTTCATTGTGGCTTTAAAAATGGGACATTTTCTCATAAAGTATATTTGGCTTTCTTTTATTTGCTTTCATATTACTGCAAATGAAAACTCCCACAGTACCAAGTATTTCACAGACTGATCCATTGTTATATCCAAAACTGGACAGAATTTTGTTGTCTAAGAAATATGTACAATCTATTTCACTGAATCTTAGTGTATCAATGTCTTTCCTTTGGAATGGAGAAACATAGTACCTGCTCAGTGTGAACTATTGGCAGGGCACTGTGAAAATACAGAGTTTAGACTTTGAGATGAGCTAGCACAGGAAAATAGCAAATTCTAGCAAAAACATTACTGTAACACTATCTTTATGAATTCTTATATTTTAATCATTTTTGATAGCCTATAGTGCTTGAATATTCTTAGAAGATTCTCAGATCTGAGCTATAGTTTCAAAATTTGGAGTTTCTAGCTGGGAACCAGTGATTCATGCCTGTAATCCTAACTATTCAGGAGGCTGAGATATGAAGATCGCAGTTTGATGCCCGCAAAGGCAGAAAAGTTCAGGAGACTCATTTCTCACTAACCACACACACACACACACACACACACACACACACACACACACACACACACACACAGAGTACCTTAAATGGATATGGAACTGTGGCTCTAGTGATAGAGTACTAGCCTTGATCTCATATGCTTAGGGACTGCTTCAGATCCTGAGTTCAAGCCCCAGGACATGCACCAAAGCAAATAAAACCAAAAATGAAACCAAGAAGAAGCATCATTCTATCATCTAATTAACCAGTGGCTGAGACTTCCTTAGGTAAACCATCACATTTTAGCCAAGTGACACTCAAGTTCAGTTTGATCCTTAAGCAAAGATAAAGGAAAGGATTTCTCCAGCCAGATACATTTCCTCCACTACCAGCCTTATTTTGTTTCTGTTACTTAAATACATTTCCCACCAAAGTGTTCTTAGCTTTCCACCTGGAAGATGGTGACAACAGGAGAAACAACGTAAAAGAATGCTCAAAGAAATTGGCTACAAAATACATAGAAACATTGCTAAGATAATTTTCATTCCGTAGGATACTTTATTATTTATTTATTTATTATTATTTATTGTTTACCTATTATTATTTATCATTTTACTTATTATTTCATTATTATTTCTATTTTATTTTATTTTATTATTAATTTCAGCTCAAGGTGAGCACTCTACCGCTTGAGCCACAGCACCACTTCCAGTTTTCTAGTGGTTTATTGGAGATAAGAGTCTCACACACTTTCCTGCCCAGGCTGGCTTTGAACCCTGATCCTCAGATCTCAGCTTCCTGAGTAGCTAGGATTACAGGCGTGAGCCACCAGTGTCCAGCTCTATTTTGTTATTCTTAAGTGACTACCAAAAATTAGATCCTATCATTGGGTTTAATTGCTAAAATTAGGCAATATTAAGTATGGGCTCTTTGAGAATGGTTTAGAAATCATTGATAATTCTTCACTACAATTATCTTCTTTTTGTCCTGATTAATACAGATTACTTCTTTCCTCTTGAGGCTCCTTCTTGCTGTTCTTCAAATCTACCTTCTAGGAAAAGCCTATCCTCTGCTGACAGGATAACAAGTGAAACATGCAGTAGTTGTCTTAGCAGGAGTATTGTTGACAACACCTACATGCTAAATCCCATGATAAAACCTAAGTGTAAATTCGGTGGGAGAAAAGATGCCATCAAGGATTCCAGAATGTTCCACTCACCATTTGCACTCAGCAGCTTCAACCTGAGTTGACTACAGTATAGACATAAGCCTTTCTATGGCCCATTCTTCCCTTCCCTGCTGCTATTTCAAAGTCTGGGAAATGTTGCATAGTTTGCAGATGATGTTCAAGAGGAACAGTGTGTAATATATAATACGTGAAGGAATGAACAGAAAAAAATGCTTTCTAGAATTTCTGCTTAGTCATAAAATTCATTTCACATTTGACTCTGTTTTCAAGAACGTAGCCATAAATGAATTCTGAATAATGACTTGATCATTATAGCCAGGATTTATTTCATTCTCAACATAATATGTCATCTCTCTCTTTCAGCCAATGTAAAATATGTCCTTTCAAGTATTTGGGAAGAGATTAAGTGCTGATATTCCACGCAGGTTTTAAATAAGATATGATAGTTTACTGTAAACAATAAGGCAGAATTGCAGCACTGCACTCAATTAATAGTGTACTATTATATCAATGCTTACTCGTAAATAGTATACTAAATTCTCTGCCTTTGTGTTTCACAGCACCAATTCCCCCTTTCAGCTGTATGATTTCACACATATAACCTAATTAACTTTATCATCAGTGTAGACAGAGCCTGAACAAAATGGAGCATTAAGTGAATCTCTCCAGCCTCTAAAAACAACCACTGAGAGGCAATATTATCCTCCGCCTAAAAGTTCAATATCAATTTGTAGGGTTGGGAGACTGAGCACAGCTTCCTTCTTGATTTTTTGTTTGTTGTTGTTTTGTTTTTCATAAAAAGTCTGTTAAGTATCTGTTGTTACCTCTTGTAAAACTTGACAGTGAAATATATTTTCAGCTTGGGGGTATAACTGTGTCATGATTGAGAGACTGATTCTCATGAATCACAAGACTGACAAATTGGGGAAAGTGACGTTAAACAACTAAAAACCACAGGGCTTACAGCAGACCTAATCGTACTGTGTTTCTCCGTGATTGCTTTATGATGAATGGCTTTGGAATGACAGTGGCTTGTGGTGATATAGAGACATGCAGTACAAACACTCTACCACAATAATTCTGCTAAGATTTACTGTCAGTCCACAAGCTACTTCAAACTGCTAAAATTAAAAGAAAGAAAGAAAGAAGGAAAGAAAGAAGGAAAGAAAGAAAGAAAGAATGAAAGAAAGAAAGAAAGGAAGGAAGGAAGGAAGAAAGAAAGAGATCTCAGTACAATTAATGGCAATACAACTGTTGGTTTGCTGCTTCATAAAAGACACACTATAGAAGATGGAAATGTAACTCGTTAAACAAATTCACTCATGTAGCCAAATAATTCTAATTTCTTTAAATTTAATAGGCCCATTAAATATTGATTATTTGGTCTATTAAAATGGATCATTTATTTTCATAATAAAAATTGGTTTGAGTTCAGAGCATATAGCTATAATATCTGTATTTTTGATTTTAGGTTATTTTTTAGATAGGATCTTGTTCTCTCCCAAGAGTAGCCTGGGACCACAATCTTCCTATGTATGCCTCCCAAGTGACTAGACTTGTTCAGCTTAGTGGTTGAGATGTAGTTTTGCTGACTTTTTGTCCAGGCTGACTGCAAATCATCATCCTCTTGATGTCTGCCTCCCAAGTAGCTGAGGTTATAGCTATGAGGTACCACGTTCAACCCAAATATAGATTATTTTTAATAAAAATTTTTATTTTCTTTAAAAACTCACTTTCTAGATATCAAAAACTAAATACAAGGAGGGAAATAGATATAAATTATGCATTTTAGTCTGTTA
The DNA here is from genome assembly GCF_019054845.1 of Dipodomys spectabilis. Lineage (NCBI taxonomy): Eukaryota > Metazoa > Chordata > Mammalia > Rodentia > Heteromyidae > Dipodomys > Dipodomys spectabilis. Next base: position 18,608,483 of record NW_024870817.1, on the reverse strand, counting down.
ATAAAATCTTCATTGATATTTTCCCTATGGGGAAACTATAACTGTTTTATAAATCTAAAAGAAGCACACACACATGAAGATAAAACTTAATTTTCTGTACTAGACTGTCTAAATTTATGAAATGTATGAGGTTAGGCACACTACAGGATTAGTTTTGCTGGATTTGGTCTCCTTTTAAATTTTTGTTTTAATGTTTTTGATTTATGTTTGGTGGAAGTTTTTCCATACACCAACTTTTAGCCTTCTTCACAGTAGCTGAGTAAAATATGAACACTATATTTCTGTGGGAAATGTAAATTTCGATGCCAGAAAAATTTCAGCTACCACAAACATAATACAGTTAGATACTAGAGATTTTTCTAGTAAGTCCAGAATGTAGCTATAATAAAGTGGCATATATGCAGTATTGATGTTCTTGGAGGACAAGAATTATTTAACTCTGAGCTTTTGAAAAATTACCCTTGAGCTAGATAGTGACCCTTTATACAATAAGCAGGTTGCTATCTAAGAATGATCTAAAAGTGAATTTATACTGCCAGTCTCTCTGCTGAGATGTTTATTCCCTAGGGAAAAATAATAAATTTACATGTTTTGTAAAATTCAGCACCAGGTTTGAAGATAAAGCTTAGTTTCTGTACCATGTAGCCTATACTTACAAAATTTATAGGGTCAGGAACATTCCAGTTTCACTGAAATTTCAGTGCAAAGCATGTTATTACAAATGCGTAAAGTACAGACAAATTAATATAAGACTCACCTGAGAGTTCACAGCCAAGGAGTTCCATTCGCAAAGTGCAGTGTCTTCGACAGACTTGAGGGTAGAGTCTCACGTACTGAGCTTTGATGGGGGGTGTGAATGAGTTAGCATAGGGTGTGTTGTTATCAACATTTCCACGGAACACCTGGGTAAAGACATAGGCAGCATTTAAAGTAATTTTTACAATAATTCCATTACTCATTTTTATACTTTAACCCTATGCCTTTCATAACAAAATTCTTAAAAGATTATAATTAATTTGAGGATCTGTATTTAGGAAGCACCATATCATTGCACTGAATATAAATCACATTGATAAAGTTGTAAATTAAACCACAAACCACTGTGGCTTGTGGCAAGATCTAGATTCTTTTCTGATAATAGTTTCAATCTGAAGGCCAATCTTTTAGAGGCAATAAGTATTGATGAATTTTATTTATTTACCTTTTATAGAAAATGATGTATATGGTCATCTTAAATCCTTTGCATCTGGAAATTTTGACCCTTTGTGATAGAGCATTCTTATCACTCAGTCTTTTCTAATAGTATGTTAGAATTTTGAGGCTTCAGCCTGACAGTTGAGGATTATACCTTCATCAATCAGGCCCAGACCACTGGATTAGAGGCATACAATTCCTGATATGCAATTTTCAGGATGATGAGAAAACTTTTAGCTTCTAAATTTAAAGTATTAAAATATATCATCTTTAATCCCAATAATCTCATTATTTTATTTCTCTTTTTATGTAACCTAAGTAAATGGAACATCTTATTTAAATCCATTCAGGAAGATAATTTCCAAAATTATTTCTACAATTTCTTTTAATGGGCTGTTTTGCTGTTCTGATATTTTCATCATTAAAATTTTGGATGAAGCCCTGCACCCACCGGTGCTCACGCCTGTAATCCTGGCTACTCAGGAGGCTGAGATCTGAGGATCATGGTTCAAAGCCAGCCCGAGCAGGAAAGTCTGTGAAACTCTTATCTCCAATAAACCACCAGAAAACTGGAAGTGCCTGTGTAGGTCAAGTGGTAGAGCGCTAGTGTTGAGCTGAAGAGCTGAGGGACAGCGCTCAGGCCCAGAGTTCAAGCCCCATGACCAAAAAAATAAAAAAATGGAGGAATGATTAATAGCATACACATTTCTTCTGTTATGTCCTGCTAAAGAACAAATATATTTTTCAATATGGAGTATATAAGATGTATATTTGTTTCCATTTTTTACTTTTCTTGTTTTACAAATGATAGTTGAGGCAAGCTGTAGTGTCTCATACTTGAAATCCAAGCAGCTCAGTAGATTGAGGCTTGGAGGACTGAGGTTCAAAGCCAGCCTAGGCAGCAGTCTGTGAGAATCTGTCGCCTAGTAAGCAGCAAAATGCCAGGCTGGACGTACTGTTCAAGTGGTAGAATGCCAGACTTGAAAGCAAACTGAGCAGGCAAGAAGCTCTGAATTCAAGCCTCATACCATCAATTTTTTTTAAGGTTGACTATCAGTTGTTTTAATAAGGAGCACGATCCTTTATAAAAACAATAAAAATGAAAATGTATGGCTGTCTGCAATTAAAATAAAGCCAAGTTTTCAAGTACAGTACTATCTTTGGGACAAAGTATTTGTTGGACTATCAATTAAAATCTGAAAAAAAAAAAACTTATGTGGCAGCTGCTGCAAATATATAACTTAGAGAAACACCTACTCACTTAAATTCACTACCCAATTAAGCCTCCAATTCTTGAGAAATGTATTTTCAACATAAGGCTTCTTCGGAAAGCTCAGTTGTCATGTAATAATTAATGATCATCAACAGAATGTTAAGCTAAGTTATATTTACCATGTCTTCACTGGTGCCTTTCACTTTGTACATTGCCCAAGTCTTCCCATCATTGCTGTAGGCAATTTTGTAGGATTTTATATACTCTGGGCTCCCAATTCTCTTAGCTCCTTGGGTAATCACACCAGTTACTCGCATTTTTCTTTGCAAGTTGATCTGAAAAGACAAAATATAGTTGATGTTAATCTCATTATTTCAAGATATCATTATGGATGATAATGATTTTGGTAATGAAACTTTTATTTATCATATAAAAAGGCATTATGTTCCATGTTTTCACATAAATAAGTGAAATAGGCACATTTTAAGTCCAACTCAAATATCTTTCTGTAGTCAAAGACATTTTTTTACATAAAGCAATACTTATGAGTAGGCTTTGAGAAGTTCAGTGGGCACACTGGGCATCAGTGGATCATATTAAAACTTCCTAGCGGGCTGGGTAGGTGGCTCAGTGGTAGAGTGCTTGCCTTCCATGCCTGAGACTCTGAGTTTGATTCCTCAGCACCACATACGCAAAAAGAAAAAAGCTGGATGTAGTGCTGTGGCTCAAGTGGTAGAGCGCTAGCCTTGAGCTGAAGAGCTGAGGGACAGTGCCCAGGCCCAGAGTTCAGGCCCACGCCCGGACCCCCCCCCCTCAAAAAAAATAATAAAAAATAAATAAATAAAACTTCCTAGCAACTTGGTGGTAGAGATCAGGATTGTGATATGAGCCTAGACCAGGAAGAAAACTTTTAAAGATCCCTCTGGACATATCTAGGCACATGGTAAGCAGCGATCATTCTAGCTATTTAGATGAAGAAGATTCTGGACCAGGCCAGCCTGGACAGAAAAGTATATGCTACTTTACTTCAACAGAAGAAACTCAATGTGGTAGCTCATATCTATCATTCTATCTATTGAAGGAAGCAGAAAATAATAGGAGGACTATGGTCCAGACATAATCTGCTGCCAATTCAGGAAATGAGGTTTTTTTAATCTAAAAATATAATTAACACCAAATAGGGCCAGAGGTGTGGTTCATATGTAAATGTGTAAGCAAACCTAAGACCCTGTGTTCAAAATTCAACATCACAAAAGAAAAAATTTGCTGTGTTCCTCTCAAAATATAAGCAAAAGAGGTATCTTTTGATTGGTTGCAAGGGATGGTGTGTCTACGTGACACCAATGTTAACTGTTCATATGTCTAAATTAATATACATTAAAATAAAGCACAATGTTTCACTAAAATCTTTATGTGTTGGAATAACAAAAGATAACAACAACAGCAGCAGTAGCAGCATAACTACACAGCAGTGTATTAGCTTCTGAAATCACACACCATGATATGTGCTACAGGTCATTTTTTTCACCAAATAATTACCTTTCTCTTTATTTTATCATATGGAAACTTTGTAACAGGCATTTTTTTTTCTCCATTCCAAACCAGTTTCAAGCAGTTTTGTGTGTGTGAGAGAGTAGTAGACATCTAATAAAAATTTTAATATTCTTCTTATATTTAAATTGGGTTCTCCCTTGACACTTGACACCCAGTAATCAAATTAAGTGTTGCAATGCAAAAATGCTCATGGAGGAAATGAAAAGTTTGTTTTGTTCACTTTGCAATGCTCTTATGGTGTCACAAATTTGTGAACTTACTTGAAAGTTACTATTCTTGACAACTTTTTATAAAGCACTCCTCTCTCTACAACACAAACTTAAAGGAATTAAATGTGGCATCATGGAATAATAAGTTACCAATCTAGAATTAGTTTGCTAGAGAAAACATCAAAACTCTCACACATTTTCCATTTAATCTACCAGTAGGCCTTTGACTGTAGAGATGTATATGAGGAAACCATCACTGCTTCTGAATTTCCCATAGTCTCATCTCTCTCTGAGCTTAAGAGGTCCCTCCCTTACTGCTGTTCATGAAGCTATTCTTAGGGTCACTCCTGTATAATAAACACTGGGATTTTTTTCACAATTAATATTTGTTTTTGACTCAAACCTTTTAAATATCAGGAGGTTTAAGTTTTGCTTGCTGGTCATGGAGCCTGAACTCTGGGCCTGGGCACTGTCTCTCAGCTCTTCAGCTCAAGGTGAAAGCTCTACCAGTTGAGCCACAGTGCCCCTTCAGGTTTTCTGAGTGCTTTTATTGGAGATAAGAGCCACTGCCGACTATAAACTGTGATCCTCAGATATCAGCCTCCTGAGTAGTTAGGATTATAAGCGGGCGACATTGGCGCCCGGCTTAAGTTTTGCTATTTATTTATGTGCATTTCTATATGTATATTTTCTTTTTTGGGGGGGGGGTCCGGTTGTGAGGCCTGTACTCTGGGCCTGGGCGCTGTCCCTCAGCTCTTCAGCTCAAGGCTAGTGCTCTACCACTTGAGCCACAGTGCCACTTCTGGCTTTTTTCTTTTTGCTTATGTGGTGCTGAGGAATCAAACCCACGGCCTCAGGCATGCAAGGCAAGCGCTCTAGCACTGAGCCACCTTCCCTGCCCCTATATGTACATTTTCTATATCTATATGTATATTTCTATATTGAACAAATTTATGCTCTTCATTCCCATTGCTCCTTTCTCTCATTTCCAAACAACCATGCAATGCTCTGCTTAGCTATATGCACATATAAACATATATACATATATGTGCACGTTTATTTATGTATACGTTTACCCCTCAAAATCCTCTCCCTTGGTAACCCTGGTAATCCCACTGATCTCCGCTATGCAGCATTGAACATTCGCGCCCATCAGCATTTCTGGTACCATTCTCATTATCTTCCTAAGTCTGTACTCCATATACCAGCAAGAACAAGTGATATTTGGGGAAGCATGCCACTTGATGAATTAAATTACTGAGATGGGTGGTCTGCAGTCTCTTAACTACTCAGCCTAATTTTTTGTTTGTTTGTTTGTTCTTGGTCAACAGCTCCAATTGTCTGGTTCAATTAGACTTTTTTCCCCTATTTTTTTTAATTGTGAAAATACCGTAATTGTAACCAGAGGGGTTACAATTACATTTCTTATCAAGCATTGTTGCCTCCTCCTTTTATTCCCCTTCCCATCCCTTCCCATCTCATCACCCCCACACCTCCCGCCCTCCTCCCCCCGACCCACAAAAGTTGTAAAGTTCGTTTTTCGAAATAACGTCTTGTACATCTCATTGTTGCAATGGTCCACCTGTATTCATATTTAAACAATTTGCTTTTTCCCTTCCCCTCCACAAATTATACCAACATCAAATACAGTGAAAACAGGGGTTATACGGTGGGGGCGGGACATACAAAGCAACAAAATAATCACTTTAACAAATATGTTAGAAACAATAGCAAGCAAGAAAAACCACTTGTGTCCTTATCTTGGGGTTCATTTCACCTTATCTGAGCTTTTCTGCTTATCTCAGACATATACTAGTTATTGCAAATAAGGGAAACCATGGGACCTATGTTTCTTTGGGCCTGGCTTACTTCAATTAATATAATTTTTCCAAGTCTTTCCACTTCCTAACAAATAGGGCAATGTCATTCTTTCTGATGGAGGCATAGAATTCCAGTGTGTATATATAACACATTTTTTGGATCCATTCATTTACTGAATATATCTCCCCCAAGACCCAGCAATCCCACTTTTGGGTATTTACCCAAATGATCACAAACAAGACCATACTAAAGCTACCAGCAGAACTATGTTTATTGCAGCATTGTTTACCATAGCTAAGATATGGAACCAATCCTCTATTTTTTTAGTCCAAAGTCTCTTCCCCACTTTCTGCTTCTCCCCCAAACCCTGCAGGCTCCTTTCTGTTGGTTCTCAAACAGTGTATCTCTTCGTGGAGCAGGTTGGTGCTTCAGTTAAAGTCAGGTTCCTTTCTCTTTGGCTTCCTTGTTTTTTTCTGGTCGTTTTCCTTCACTCAGTTCAAGAAGCTATCTCAGCTCTTAGAGACCTTAGTATGTTCAATACGCACACTAATCCTCTTAACAACCATCTTGCCCTTGCTTGTTCACAATTCCAACAGCATGCTGGGTAACACTGTAGACCCTTCCAGTTTCTCCATGGTAATATTTGTATGCATTTCTTTTTGAACAATCTCCATGCCCTTGATATCTACAATTTCATCCTTCTTATAGATTCTCATGTGTGTGGCCAAAGAAGCAACTCCATGCTTCCTGAAGGGCCTAGACAACATTTATCAGTACTTCACCTCTTTCTTATTGTGTTAGTCATTTTGACAAATTGCTGGAAGATGTCAGTTCCTGCCAAAAGCACAATTAGACTTTTAAATGGTGGATTTTAATTATTAATGGTGCATTTTGGAATAAACAACCCCTGGTAGTCACTGTGTTTCAGCATGTCAGGTAAATTAGCATATTGGATGGAAGAGCAATATTCTCTCATTATCTTGTGTGTGAATTGCTTTTTCTTTTACTCTGAGACTCTTCAGAACCTAAACCTTCCCAATACACAGCACAAACAGTGGGCACTTTGATTCATGTTTCTTCCCACTTTGGAAGCCAAATTCCCCATTTCATATCGCTGAATATTCCTTTTTCAATTATCTTTTATCTCATTTCAATTATCTTGTTTATGCCTCTTGTACACAGCCAAATTACCTTGGCGTGAGTTTTAGCTCATGAGCTGTACACTAATTTCCTAAAGCTTAAATTGTAAAATTGTAGACGTATAGCAGAATTAAAAATATAAATACGAGTTCATGGTTGTCTCTAAATCACTGGAAATTTTGATTTAAAAAATATAGTCTTGCTCTAATGTTTAAGATTATGAATATCTATTTCAGGATATAGAACTCCAGATAGTAAAGCATCATCATACTGGTTTTATCTATTTTAAATAAGCATTGTTAGTTATATATGCATGGTTTCATTAAACTAAAAAAATAAATAAAAATTATATATAGAACAGAGGTCCAATGATTATTACGTTTTAATAATTTAATAATATGCTATTGATTTATCATATAGCTAGCATTATTAAGGGTGGATAAGAAGCAATTCAACATAAAAGTGTTTGGATTTCACCTTCATGCTAATGTTCAAACTTAATTCTAGAAATTGAAATAAAAATAAACAAAACCTTCCTCCACATACAAAAAAATTATTAGCTTAAAAAATGCTCCTTGCAAATAATCTCCTTTCATCTCATTCCAACTTTATATTTTTTATCTTTTCTAAGATAACAGTGACTGAAGTTGATCCCTATAATAAATATCACACCGTGTTAAATAGTGATTGGCAATCTCATCTGAAAACAACCTAATTATGCTATAAATTTGATAGTGTTTAGATATGAGATAATATGCTTTCATTTATGAGTCTTATTTCAAATTAATGAAACACTGAACCAAGTACATATTGAAGTATTTTATGTAAAATATGTCTGAAAGCTATGGAGGGAAAGTCTTAGGGCAGAGAACAGTTTTCTAGACATGTCATTTCTTTTCATTTTACTTGTTTGAGCTATAATTAGTTGTAACAAAGTCCCCATGAGATCAGTGATAAAATATGGACCAGGCTAAAATAGAAACTTGTAATCACTAGCAGCCTGCATGACTTGCCCTCTCCACTACACCATATATGTGAGTTTACAGGTTCTTAAATGGAAATGGTAATAGAGGTTCTGGCAAGAGCAGTGTCATGCAGGGAGAACAAAATGAACAAAATGTGGATGGAGTACAGATTATAATCTTTCCATATGGTGTGCTCCTGATGCAGTCCAATGTACTTCCAGTAAATAAAGCTGAAATATGATTTCAATCTCTACTCCAGAAAATCTCTAGCACAGATAACCGTAGCAAGCTATTTGAGGAATGCATATCAAAGAAAATAAATAAAAGACAGGAATAATGCTAGTAAGTCCCCAGATCTGTTAAAATTGGCAGATTAAGAAATAATAATAGTAATGGCAACACAAATCTACAGAAAAATGAGGAACAGTTTTGAAAGAAGTATATGAATAATTTTATAAATAAGTCTCAATTGCAGAAATAGGGTATGGAACTGTAGAGTTGCTGAGATAAAGTTCTCAATGATTTTAACAGCAAGAGTGGAGCAACATAGTGGAAATTAGACCAATGAGCATGCAGGCAGGCTCATGAAATCCTCTTCAAAAGGCAAGAGCATGAGATACAGAGATTGCTCACATTGGTAAAAATCAAAGGGAACCAAAAGATGGTGAAAAAATGATTAGACTTTGCTTTATAAAAGTAAATTATGCCAGCAATTAACAACTAACCAAAAAAATAAGTGAGTGTAGTATAAGAGTGGCAGGTAGGGAAAACTAGAAAATATGATAATCAATAAATACATTCAATATTTTAAGAGATTTCATTTATAGAATAAATAATATTCAGATCAGTGAGGAAAATACAGAGTATTTAGTAAATGTATTGATGTTCATTTGGGAGTTATATTAAAATTTTATTAATGTCTGCCACTATGTCTGAAGAGGAATTCTAGGTAAATTGAACACTCAGGTGAACAAATAAACTACAAGCTGGGTGTGAGTGGCTTACATTTATAATCCTAGCTCCATAAGGAAGCTGAAACTTTGAGGGCTGAGGTTTGACAGCAACCTGGGCAGAAAAGTCAACAAAATTCCAACTCTAGTTAATTATCAAAAGCTTAACTGGAGAGGTGGCTCAAGTTAACCTTGAATAAGCAAGCAAAGTCCTTGAGTTCATGAACAGTATTAACAATAGACAGTATTAACAAAACAAAAAGGAAAGAAAGAGAAAGAGAGAGAAAGAAAAGAGAGAAATAAAAGAAGGAAAGAATGAGAGAGAAATAAAGGAAGGAAGGAAGGAAGAAAATAAGGAAGAAAGAAAAGAAGAAAAAGAAAAAAGAAAAAGGAAAGAAAGAAAAGTAGAAATTAGAGGAGAGTATAGATTAAAAACAATCTCAAACACAAAAATTCGCTTCTTACTTATTAACAGATTTTCAAACAAAGTGATGGTGTTAAAATAAAAATTTCTTAAAAGAAAATAAAGTCAGAATAAAAATAGTAGATTAGGATTAATCATTTATAAATTTTATTATAACTAAAGATTGATTAATAAAGAAATTAAAATACCTTACATATTGTAGGAAAACAAATAATCTAATTTAAAATGAGTAGAAGATTTGGCTAGTTGATGTTAAATTAAATACAAATGGCTTTTTAACTGTCATTCATAGCACAAATTAAAATGAATATTACCATGGCACCATAATTAACTCATCAGGAATAAATATCACCGTTTTCTGACTACATTTTAGCAAAAATATAGGGAAATAGGTTTATTTGCACATTTCTTGTGAAAATATAATTGATTATCCTTATGAATGAAGTTTTTGTTAATAAAGAGTTTACATTCTCTTCTATGCAGATATCCTATTCTGCAAAGTAGTTTGAAGTACGTGGCATACGCTAACTGATGCTAGTCCAAACACTATTTCCAATGCTTCCTGTAATTGAACACTAGAACAAAATTTCAAATCTTGTAAAATGTCTAAAAAGGAAGTACAGGTCATTTCAGTATGGAAAAATTCCAGAAAGTGAGATAATACTTTGTAAAACTAAACAATGGGAGAAGGAGAAGAAAAAGATCTGACGAGAAAGGAGAGACAGACAGACAGAAAGACAGAGAGACAGAGACAGTAAGAGATAGAAAGAGAAAACAGGGATTATTATATTAATATGAAAAGAATGCTAACACTTCAGAACAGGACAGTGTATTTGGAACAAACTGAACCAAGCTTTCTATTCTCCCAAGAACATCATAAGAAAAGTTCATAGGAAGGTGACAGTCTCAGAGAAATTATTTTCGATTTTGATAATTTACTTAGGAAGCCATTTTAAAAAATATGTTTTATCTTAGAACTTCTTTCCTTTTTAGAATTACAGAAAGTTCCAAAGTAACTGTAGCAAGTGCAAAGGCCTGAGCATACTGAAAAAAATAAAATAAAATGGAGGATATTTTAATTTTTTTTTAAATTTCTTTTAAATAAAATATAAAAGGAGGTAGGCTCCCATACATACTGTTGCATTCAATCAATGCACTATAATATTTTGACTGGACTATAAGAAAAATTGTAAAGTTATGTAGCTATAAGAAAAATGGTTATCTTAATAATCTATGAAGAAAACTGTGAATGTTATTTTTATATCAAAGTCACACTAAAATTTCTAGTTTGCTTCTTAAAATTTAACAAATGTAGTTTCTTTTTTTCATCTATTTTTGTTGTCAAGGTGATGTACAGAGGGGTTACAGTTACAAAGGTAAGGTAATAAGTACATTTCTTATCAAACTTGTTATCCCTTCCCTCATTTTTCTCCTGCTTTCCCTCCTCCCAAACCCCACCCCAAATTGTACAGATCATTTCCAACATATTGTCTTGTGAATATCTGTTGCATTGGTTCCCCTCCTTGTCTTTTACCTCACCATTTTGCTGTTCCCTTTCTCTTCCCTAGTTCAAATAAATGTATATACAATACCAGGGCACCAAAATCAAATACAGTGACAACAGGAGATATACCATAGGGGGAAGAACATACAAAATAAACAAAAAATCGTATAGTACTTTTAAAACAAACAACAAAACGGAAAATTTTAATCGATACACATAATCCAAAATTCACCATCAAACATTTTTATATTTATTATTTTAAAATCAACTATTTATTTTAAACATTGAATGATTATTTACCCATTTCTTGGTCTAAAATAATCTACTGGTCATTTGGAGTATTGTATGAACTACACAGATTTTTCTAAGTGATGATCCATTTTATTTATGCACTATAGAAAATTCACATTAATTTTTATCACTAACAATTTCACCCCAAAACAAAACCTTATTCATAAGAAGCTAATAAACTCAGACTGGTGTCTATAATTTTTCAAAACTTGTAGTTTTTATTTGAAATGTCTAATTTTATCACCATAATAAAGACTACCTGCTGCTTTCTGTGACATGGCAAGGTTACTCTTCACTTTCAAGGAAAGCTCTGAGTTCACAAGGACAGTCACACAACCTTACAAATCCTTTTATTATCAAGGATATCCCACTTCAGTCCTCAGCAGACATGCTTTATTTGTAATCCCATCTCAATACAGAGACTATGACAAACCTAACCAGGTCTGGCATTCAATAAAGTCAGCATCATTATTATTTCATCATGGATATTCTTAAATGAACTAGACACTCTTTTTAACTCCTACATATACATGTTAGAGATGACCAAATGACAACTGTACAGTTTTGCACCATTGTCTTTTTGAATATTTTCCTAATCATTTTTGTTGCATTAGTATAAATGTTAAAATAGTGAAATTGTCTAGAAATATTATGAAAACAGTGTTAACTTGTGAACCTCCTGAATGAGTCTTTGACAGTCTCTAACTCTATAAAGAATAAGTAGACCACTAGATGTAAACTCTACTACAAAGCCATAGTAATCAAAACAGCTTGGTACTGGCACAAGAACAGACCTCAGGACCAATGGAACAGAATTAAAACCCCAGAAATGAACCTACAGACCTATAGCCATCTAATCTTCAATAAGGGAGCTAAAAAAATAGAATGGAAGAAAGACAGCCTCTTCAGTATGGTGCTGGCAAAATTGGTTAATCACTTGTAGAAAACTAAAGCTAGATCCTTATATATCACATTGCACCAGAATCAACTCCGAATGGATCAAAGACCTTGGAGTCAAAGCAGACACTCTGAAAACAATACAGGATGGAATATGAGAAACCCTAGGTCTCCTTGGGACAGGCTGAAATTTTTTAAATCAAAGAAAGGTTGAACAAATGGAATTGCATGAAACTGCAGAGCTTCTGCGTGGCAAAGGACATAGCTAGCAAGATCAATAGAAAGCCCATGGATTGGGAGAAGATCTTCACTAGCTATACAGGGGTTTTTATTTGCAAATCTTAATCTCATTTTCTCTCTCTCTTTGTTTCTCTGTCTCTTCCTTGTTAATAAAGTTAAGGAAATTTATATCTTGATATTTCTCCTAAAATACATGTGATTCATACTCAAGAAGAAATTCATATACATATGTATATATTTTTCACATATATTTATTATATGTTGTACAAAAAAGGGTAATGTTAAGTATATATTCTCAGAGAATATAACACTAAATACGGGAGCTGGAGTATAGCTTTCTTATCATGTGGGAGGTCTTGCAGTTAATTCTCCACCAACACCCACACACTCATGCCTGCACACATGCGTGCATGCACGCACACACACACACACACACACACTTTCCCTCTCCCACCAAATTAGATAATTAAAATATATAATGTATTTGTGGGTATAAGTAATTATGTGTGTGTATTTCTTACAGCATAAATCCATTGGATTGGACAGATTGAACTGAATTTGCTAAAAACAAGATTGTATGATTAAGAGTGAAATGAAAACAATTTCTTGAATGTTAATATAGATATTAAGATATTCAAAACATGTGTTTTCCAATAGCTCTTTGTCTAAATTAATATAGGAAAGGTTTTCATGGCAACTCTGCTAGATACGAAGATGAGAAGGAAAGTGGAGAACAAGTAACAATGTAATATTCAATGAGACAATGTCTTGCTTGGACTGATAATAATATGATTTGAAACAAAGAGATGTCTGTGCAAGTCAGTTCTGGCATATGATGGTCTCAGGGCAGGGGCAGGGGATGAGCCTTTACTTCCTCCCCTTAACTCCTGTATTCTCAAGGAGAATTTCAGTACGATCCTCTGATCCAAGTACAGTTACTATAAAAACATTTTCTCTGACGGTTCCCTAGTATAATATTCCAAACACAAGTATTTCAAACACAGTTAGACTTGAACATAAATGAAAATATTCACAATCAAAAGTTAGGCAAAAACTGAAACAAAAGTTCGTACAAAATAAACAACTGTGTGTCTCTACCCAAGCTAAAAACTAACCTTAAAAATAACCAATCATCTTTTTTATATTTTAAACTCATTGCTGGAGTGAGAATATATATATATATATATATATATATATATGTATATATATATATTTAATACATTCAATTCTATTTATGACTGGTATTTGTTGTGAACTAGAGAAAATATAATTTAAATATAAACTACTAACAAAAATAGGTTGGGAGAAAATTATCTTCCTTCCTTAAAAAGTATTATAATATTAGGAAGAAAAAAGGGGAAAAAGGGAAAGAAATTATTTTTGAAGAAACACTAGGTATGCCCCAGCCAGATTTTAAGAAAATCAAGTTATATCATACATTTAGTGATCATTTAATTCATAGTTATTGAGGTTCACACACAAACATTAGCTTGTTAATGGTTATTTTAAAAATGCAGATTTAGGGCTGGGAATGTGGCTTAGTGATAAACTGTTTGCTTAGCATGCATGTAACCCTGGATTCGAATCCTCAATACCACATAAACAGAAAAGGCCAGAAGTGGTGTGTGGCTCAAGTGGTAGAGGACTAGCCTTGAGCATAGAGAGGCTCAGGGACAGAGCCCAAGCCCTGAGTTCAAGCCCCAGGACTGGCAAAAAACATGCAGATTTGGAATGATTCATTGTATTCTATATAACTATTCACTGCTCATATAATAATACTCTATCAATGTACATATAAATTAATTTTCATGTTGTACAAAATCAGGGAATTTGTTTAAATAAACTACTGAATGCTGGATTCAGCAGATTTTTTTCAAGTATTAATATTTTCAAATAAGTGAAGACTATATATCACACCATATATAACAAATAATTAGATAAAAGGTAAACTGATAGAAGAACCTGCAAATCAGAATGACACTGCTGTGTATTCTATGAGTATATGATATTCATTAGCATATAAATGATTAAAATAAAATGGAAGCACATTGCCCAAGAACAAGAAAATGCCAAGCTACAGAACAAAATTTGTTTTTAGAAAAGTATTTCACCTTTTATTTATATTTGTATTTATATACTGTCTTTGTATTTAATGAAAAATATTTTTGTATGATAGTTATAAAACAAACTAATTGGAGCCAAAAAGAATTTCAAAAGTCTATTAATGTCATTATTCATAATAATTACATAGCTAAAACTTTTCAAATAGTATGCCAGGTGAATATTTTGTTCTCATATTTGGATTTGGACAATAGTTTTTGAGATAGAGATCTTAAGACCTTTGCCATTACCTGAATGATAAGAGCCTTTAACATAAAGCTTGAATCCTTGTAAAATGTCAGAAGTGATAGGAACATTGTTTGTCCTCATAAGATAATTCTTGGTAGCTCCTTGGATAGATTTAGGATGGATTGTAGTTGCCAGGGGACCTAACCATGGCATCAGAGGACTGAAACCTTCACCTCCAAGGACAGGAGTGGTGTTAAGATTAAGTTGAGTGCCATTGGCCAATGAAGTAATCAATTGTGCTTATATACTTAAGCTTGCTTAAAGCCCCAGAAAAACAACTTTCAGGTTGCTAAATAATAAATAGGTTCCTGGGGAATTGTACACAGAAATAACAGGAACTTCCATCCTCCTCCCCTCTGATTCTTTTTCATCTGTATCCTTACTAATACCTTGTTTCAAAATTTATGTAAAGATGATGAATGGGAGGATTACAGTTGCATAAGTAAGGTAATGAATACATTTATTTTTTAACATTGTTAACCCTCTCTTATTTTCTTCTGCTTACCCCTCCCCTCTACCTTTCCCCAGAGGTTGTAAAGTTCATTTTGAACATAGTGTCTAGTGAGTATCATTGATGTATTAGTTCATCCTTTGTCCTGATGTTTCTGTGTTCTAATAATCTAGGAAATAGTGTCTCCTAAATTTTGTGAATAGTTTAATAAATAATTCAAGCCCAAAGAACAGATATCACCTGTGGATCTGACAAATTACTGTTTGTATATGCCATTGAAGAGAGAGTTAATATTTGTTTTTGACTCAGCCTTAAACCTGTGAAATCTTTATCAACTGAGATTGCTGCCAAAATTCAGCTAAATTATTATTATTTTTTAAATTTCCTCAATGTCCAGTGCAACCTACTGATGTTGGTGACCAGAGATGGGGAGGTTTGTGTTGAGTATGAAAGTAGGTATAGCAAATGCTTTTTTTTTTTTCTCTTCCAAATAAATTTTTCCAACTGGTCACTCTGAAAACAATCCTCTTAGGAGAACTTTGCTTGATCGCTGGCAATATGACACCAAGCTCAGGCAAAAGAACGTTAATTCTTTTTTACCTCTCATAGGAGAAATACCTGATCTTCCCATACAGTTCTATATATTATCACCCCTGATTTATATAGCAAATATACTTTTAGGTGTTGAGCACAAAAGCAAACACAGAAACATTATCACCAAATGTTTACAGCTAAACAGTGAAGTTAAAAGTTAAAGAAGAGTTGGGACTCAGAAGGCACTAGTGTCTCCTGTATGTAACTGTAGCTATTTAGAAGACAGAGGATGGGGGCTTAAAGAAAGCCCAGGAAGATAAACCCGAGACTCTTATGTCCAATTAACTAGCAAATGGATGGAGATGGAGGCATGGCTCAAGTGGTAATACACCAGCCATGATAGAAAAATGCCTAAGGAGAGAACAGAGCTTTAGTGCAAGCAACACACACACACACACACACACACACACACACACACACACACACACACCCCTTCTTTGTTTATTCACATCTTAAGCTATCCCATCCAATGCTATATTAATACCATCTGTGGAGGCAAGGACGATGGAAAGAAGTGAGCGTTAGGATGATGGCTTTATAGATAAATTAAGATAAAAAGAGTGATCCACATAGCATGTACTTCACTGATTGATATAAGCAATCCCTGTGGCCATAGGAGAATATCATAGGTAACCACATCATCAACATGATCAACATTCTTCATTTACAGTGTTAGATACCCATGCTCTTTATGGCCTCACATACTTGATAATCCTCTGTTCCTGCTAGTTGAATTGCATGCTAGCCAACAATCAGTTTGATTTCCGTACTCTAACCTGTTTGATATTTTGTTTTTCTTTTAAAAATTCACTTAAGGACTCCCTTCCCCCTTATCAAGATGTTAATTTTCTGTGGTTTCAGATATCCATTGTCAACAACTTCAGTCTGAAAAGATAAATGTAAAATCCCAGAAATAAATAATTCGTACATTTTAAATAACTTTAATTCTAGTAATAGTTAAACTTGTTCTATCTCATTAATTGTATTTGTTAGCATTGTTAACCTCTCACTCAACTTAATTTGTGAATTAAACTCGATCTCATGTATTTTGAATGAAAAATGTATATAAATGGATAGATATAGAGAGAGATATGTATCAGTACTATCCATGGCTTCAGGCATTCCAGGGCTCTTAGAACATATTCTCCATGGTTAGGAGAGCTACTGTAATTGATTAATAGTATTAGAAAAATGAAGCTATTTTCCCTTATGAATTATTTTTTATTCCTATTTATTTAGATTTGTTACTATAAAGCTGATGTACAGAGGGGTTACAGTTACACTAGTCAAATAATGAGTAAAATTATTTTTATTTTAATTATTTTATTTTTAATTATTTTATTTTAATTATTTTTACCTTCACTCTCTTCCAGTTTCTCCCTCCTTCCTTATCCATATGTTGCATAACTCATTTTCCAGTGTCTACTGTGTACCACCACAGCATTTGTTCATGCTTTCTCTGCCCCCCTTACCCTCCCAAAAGACATAAACATAAAGGAAAATAAAAAGGTCAACATGGAAAAAGACCTCTTGTTTATATTTCCTGGAATTCATTTCTATAAATATTATTTTGTATGATCAGATGCACGTAGGCCTTGAACCTTTATAATATTCTCCTAAGAATATCCTCCTTTGGTCTCAAAGGAATGCCTAGAGTCCTGTATAATTTATCATGGCACAATGTATTTTATTTTATACTATCCAGTGTGTTCACTTATATATTTATAAACACATTCTATCTACTGCAATTGAGGGAAAACATGATCTGGGTCTGGCTTACTTCAATTAATAGAATTCTTTATCCGGGTCTCTCTATTACCTTACTAATTACACAATTAATTATACAATTAATTTACTGTGGCCTTGTTTATGTTCTATTATATTAATGCCCAGGAGTTACTGGAATTACTGTAAAAAGCTTTTTGAAAGAAATTCTAAAAGAAAAATTATTGAACAAATCTATAATATTGAGGAAAAGTATTAATATTCAGAATTTCATACTTGAATAACTTCACAAATATATGTAATGAAATAAAAACTGAAGTACTTATAATACATTTATTGCTATGACTCTTCCAAGTAATGTGACAATAAATTTAAATGATGTTTTCTTTCAAGTTTCTCTCAACTAATCAAACACTAGTTGTGAAGCTTTAGATCAGAGTCTCCACCAATATCTTAAGCATTGGTCAGCCTTTAATATATGTTCAGTTAACTATTCGCTATTTTGACAAATGGTAAAAGAATATACATGCACAAAACATGACAAACAAAATGTCACATGACTCCTTGCAACTAGTAGTACTTTGAATTAAAGTGAGAATCTCATTGACTTAGTAGTATGCAGAACTCTTGATTAGAATTTAAAGTTTTCTCTGATTTTCCACATGTTTCTGAACACCTTACACTATATTCTACTTATCTTCTGTGTCTTGTTTCTCGCTTTTGTTAAATTACTTCACAAGCTCCATCATTTGCAGATTCATGTTCAGGAAGAGTGAACTGTGTCTAATTTGTTTCAAAGCTTTCAGCTTGCATGTTAATTTTGAGGGAATTGATGGTATAGGTAGTTTACAGGGTTGTATATTCTGAGGTAGAGAATTAGTCTATAGGCTCTACATTTTAGTTGATTCTTTTTTTTTTTTTTTTAAATTTTATTTTATTTTATTTGAGAACATAGTGTACAGAGGGGTTACAATTACATGGGCAGGATAATGCATACATTTCTTACCAAGCATTGCAGCCTCCTCCTTTGTTTACCCTTCACCTCCCTTCCCAGCCTCCCCCCTCCCCCCCACCCAATCATACCCCCCCTTCTCCCCCCCCCCACCGACATTGTAAAGCTGGTTTTGACATGACATTTTGTACTTCTCATTGTTGCAACAGGTCCACCTGAATCCTTAAACGACTTGTTTGTCCCCGTCTCCTCCACATGTTATACTGACATCAAATATAGTGAAAGCGGGGGTTACACTGTGGGGGAGGGACATACAAAGCAACAAAGAAATAATCTTATAAATGCATTAGAAACACATGCATGAAAGAAAAAAAAACATTAAAATACATATTTGAGGGTTCGTTTTCCTAACATCACATTCTCTGACGTTTTCCGCTTGACTCATACCTATACTAGATATTGTAAATAAGGGAAACCATGGGACCTATGTTTCTTTGGGCCTGGCTTTAGTTGATTCTTGTCTCTTTGTAGTTATTTCATAAAAAGTGTCAAAATTAATGGAATTATTGTTGATGGGAAATCTGTCAACATGGAATAACAAAACAATGGATAAAAGGAAGAAGAAAAACAGAGAAAAATAGTAGCATTTTTTCTTTTTTTTAAAAAAAATAATAAGTTTTTTTATTGTGAAAATACCATATCAATATACATGGTACACAGTAGGCTCAATCCATATGTTTAATAAAATATGTAGCTATGGTTCACACAATAGCTTAACTTTTTAAAATAAGTTTTTTATTGTGAAAATACCATACAGAGGGGTAACAATTGCATGAGCAAGGTAATTATAACATTTCTTATCAAGCATTGTTGCCTCCTCCTTTGATTCCCCTTACCATCCCTGCGCTCCCATATCCCCCCTTCCTCTCCCTCCAGCCAAAGTTGTAAAGTTCGTTTTTCGACATAAGGTCTTGTACATCTCATTGTTGCAATGGGTCTTTGTTTACATGCCATGAAGAACAGCTAAAAAGTCAGGGAAGAAGTAAAGATAAGAAGCAAAAATGTTTGATAAGAAATGTACTTATTTTCTTGCCCATGTAATTGTAACCCTCTGTACAGTATTTTCACAAAAAAAAAAGAAGCAAAAACATCAAGAGATAAGATCGAATGTTAACCCCAGCAATTACAATGCTTAAAATTACTTAGGTACTTAATAGAAACACAGTCTAGCAAAACATATCCTGTATACACACCATAGAGGTATTAGACAAACTATGAAAGAGTAAGGATGAAGAAGATTGTGTATAAGAAGACTTTTTCAGTAGTCTTTGGTACAGTAAGTCCTGAATGAATGTGAAGTGGCCAATGAGAAAACATCATCACAACCTGCTCTGCAACAGAAAGAAGTTACACATAGTACTGTTAAAAATTGTGGGGATTTTATCAATTACAAATATCACAAGAACTATAGCCTTCTAAACCCCTAAGATTTGGTCCAGCAATGCATGAGAGAAATCTCATTTTAGTTCATATAACTCTTTGCCTCAAGGCTGGCTAACATGCTTCTTAGACTTCAAATTAGTGTGCAATAATGACAATGCTTTGTGCATCAGAAAGCAGTAATAGAGTTGGGCACTGGTGGCTCATATCTCTAATTGCAGCTACTCAAGAGAGAAGGAAGCAAAGGACCAAAGTTTGAGGCCAGCCTAGATATAAATGTTTGTGAGAGCCCCATCTCAATAGCTGAGTGTGGAGGTATGGGTATGCATCTGTCACCCATTTATGTGAGGCGGAGTTTGGGAGTACTGTAGTTCAAAAGACTAGACTACATAACATTGTTTTTATATCCTCTCAAAGGAATATGCTAAGTATAATGTTGCATACCTCTCTTTTCAGCTATGGTGGGAGGTTTAAAGAGGAGAATCAATGTCAGGTTAGACTGGACAAAATTTAAGACAGTATTTCAAAAATAACCAGAATAAAAAGAGTTGGAAGAATGGTTAAAGTAGTAGAGTATCTTCTTAGCAAGCACACAATACTACTATCAAACTACAGTACTGGGGCACCTGAAATAGATTATTTAATTACTTTTTTATGGTTAAAAAACAGAGTTATCTGATGTTCATAGGCCTATCTAAAACAGTGAAGAGTTATCAGGGAAGAAAAGATATGCTGCTCCTGGTTTTCTGTTTTATTTTAATTCAATATATGCAAGATACACATAAAAACAATGTCAACAGAACAGTCTCCAAGTATTGCTTAGAGAATACAAAATATCTTGCATGTATGAAAATATTATTGGAAGTGGCAGCAAGTGTCCTGAAAATTTAAATGCTGACTCGGGATCAATTAAACTCCAAGAGAGAAACAGATACCACATAATAAAAAGTTGAAAAGTACTTCTGGGAAACAAAACTGTGATGTTCTTCATTTTTAAGCACTAAAGAATGTTTGTTCTTTCTTGCTATTGTTTCTCACATATTTATAAGATGATTTTTTTGTTACTTTGTACGTCCCTCTCCCACTGTATAACCCCTGTTTTGACTATATTTGATGTTGGTATAATTTGGGGAAGTGAAGGAAAAAGCAAATTGCTTAAATTGGTATACAGGTGGACCTATTGCAACAATGAGATTGACAAGACATGTTGAAAAATGAACTTTACAACTTTGGGGGGGGGGGGCAGGAGATGAGAGGGCAGGGATGGGAAGGGGAAACAAAGGAGGAGGCAACAATGCTTGATAAGAAATGTACTCATTACCTTGCTCATGTAATTGTAAACACTCTGTATGGTATTTTCACAATAAAAAACTTATTAATATTAAAAAAAGATATCTGCAAAGCAAATCTACGCTGTAGCTCAAAAAGTAGCAAGTTTTCTACAATATTATTTTCCAGCAGTATGCAAAGTAAGTGAATTAACCACAGAGAGAGAAAAAAAGAACAGTGCTATATAAAGAGGATGGAATGTCGGTTGAATACATATTCAGTAGCAATTACTATGTAAAAACTTTGCATTTTATGTTTTTCATGTGATTCTGGATTAATTTTAAATTAAATAACTACACATACAAATTTCAAAAATTAAATGTATTTTGGAAATTAAATTGCATTATGCCTCTGTATATATCAGTATAGGTACTTGATTTCTTTTCTTGGCAAATTGAATTTGTGGTTATTGATTTCTGTGCAACAGATCAATCAGTGCTTGGCTATTCCTCTTCATAGTGACTATATACATAACAGTAATTTTAGAAAGGATATTGATAACCTAGACAGATTATCTAGTTTAAGGCATGTGGAGAATTAGTCTTAAATATGATGCTTAAAATCAGACTCCCCACTGACAATGTTCCATATTTCCTTAAGATGCCACCTGACAAGACTTGGTGCATGTATGAATCTGTGTTTTCATCTTCCATGTTCACAAAGAAACACAGAAAAGGGTTGAATTTCAAAATTTGAAGTTAGAATTTCAACATCTTTGAAATTTGAATTTCAAAATTTGAAATTTTCATTGTACTTTATGAAACTGCATTTAAATATTGAATTACTTCAAAGTAGAACATGAAAATAAAATTACCTAAATTATTTTTAACATTTTGATTAAAAATGTCAAGAAATATATCCTGGAATAATTATTTATTAGAAACAAATGCCTGCCGGGTGCCAGTGGCTCACGCCTGTAATCCTAGCTACTGCTCAGGAGGCTGAGATCTGAGGATGACTGTTCTAAGCCAGACTGGGCAGAAAAGGCTGTGAGATTCTTATCTCCAATTAACCACCAGAAAACCGGAAGTGGCACTGTTGGCTCAAGTGGTAGAGCTAACCTTGAGCTGAAGCGCTGAGGGACAGCGCCCAGGTCCAGAGTTCAAGCTCCACAACTGACACACATAAAAGAACAAAAAAAAAGAAAAAAGAAAGAAAGAAAAAAAAAGATTAGAAAGAAACAAATGCTTGGAACAAATGCAGGAATTTGCAAACTTTGAGACCTCTTACTGGTAGGACTTACAGGTAATGGTGGTACTGTGTGAACAGTGGAAAGACAAACAGGAACACACATACACAAAAAGGCTGGAATCAGGGGTTCTATTCTTGGGTGTACAGGGAGGTGTTACTTTTCTTGGAGCTGATCAGAAATAGATGACCACTAGGACTCAAATTTGGCTATTCCAGCAAGGGTTAGAAAAATAGGAAATGTACTCATTACCTTGCTCATGTAAGTGTAACCCCTTCGCGCAATATTTTTTACAATAAAAAAAAAGTACAAAAAAGAAACATTAAAAAGAAAACTGTAGTCTGGCTTTTCCTGGCAAAACAGATCATTCTAGGGGCAAAGTGGTCATCTTCTCAAAATTTGGCTGTGCTACTCTACTAAAGAATAGGATGCTGGGCAATGATTTTTGTAATTTTTAGCTGGAATTTCTCAATCCATGTGCAATCAAGGTGAGATCCAGTTAACGCACAGGAGCTTCTGAGAGTTTAAAGTGATTGTCCCTTCCACACCTTGAAACTTACCAATCAATCATTGCTGTCATGATTATTCTTTTCAAGTGAAGAGGAAAACTAGGTTTTGCAGTTTCAAATATAGAAGAAAAATGAGTAGCAAAAATAACAAAATGATTCTTTATTTCAGACACCTTTCTCTAAATAAATTTCATTTTTAAAGTACTTTTATACACCTCATATGCTATTTCACATACTTCATATTAACCTTAAGAGATAAATTTGGTAATTCTGGTGTCCAGTATGGACCAATAATCTACAAAAAGAAGGAAGGAAGGAAAGAAGGATGGATAGAAGGAAGGAAGAAAGGAAGGTAGGAACTCAGCCACAGAAAATATTCTACTTCTTACCCAGAAATGAACCCACAGAACCATAGCCACCTAATCTTTGACAAGGGAGCTAAAGAAATAGAATGGAAGAAAAACAGCCTTTTCAGGAAATGGTGCTGGCAAAATTGGTTAAACACTTGTAGAAAACTAAAGCTAGATCCTTATATATCACCCTGCACCAGAATCAACTACAAATGGATCAAAGACCTCAAAATAAAAGCAGATTCCTTGAAAACATTACAGGAAGGAAAAGGAGAAACTCTAGGGCTCCTTGGAACAGGCTGAAATTTCCTTAATAGACACCCAGAAGCAAAACAAATCAAAGAAAGGTTGAACAAATGGGATTGCATGAAACTGCAGAGATTCTGAAAGACAAAGGACATAGCTAGCAAGATCAATAGAAAGCCCATGGACTTGGAGAAAATCTTCACTGGCCATACAATGATCTCATATTTAAAATATACGTAGAACTCAAAAAACTAAATCCCCCAACAACAAATCCTCAAAGAAACAACTGCCCAATTAATAAATGGGCTAAAGATTTAAAGAGAGACTTCTTTGAAGAGGAAGTAAGAATGGCCAATAGACACATGAAGACATGTTCAACCAATCTAGGCATAAAAGAAATGCAAATCAAGACAACATTGAGATTCCACTTCACCCCACTTAGAATGGCTATAATCAAGAAATCTAGTTACAACCATTGCTAAAAGGGATGTGGCCAAAAGAGAAACCTACTTCATTGTTGGTGGGAGTGTAAACTTGTTCAACCACTCTGGAAAGCAGTATGGAGGTTCCTCAAAAGACTCCACATAGAACTCCCTTATGAACCAGCAATCCCACTTTTGGGCATTTACCCAAACGATCACAAACAAGGTCATACGAAAGCTACCAACACAATTATGTTTATTGCAAAATTATTTACCATAGCTAAGATATGGAACCAACCCAGATGCCCCTCAGTAGATGAATGGATCAAGAAAATGTTGTAATTATATATATATATATATATATATATAAAATGAAATTCTGTGCTTCCATCAGAAAGAATGTCATTGCCTCATTTGTTAGGAAATGGAAAGACTTGGAATACATTATATAAAGTGAAGTAAGCCAGGCCTAAAAAAGCATGGGTCCTGTGGTTCCCTTTTTTTGCAATGACTAGTACATGTCTAGGACAAGTAGAGAAGGTCAAAGGCTATGTACATATGATCACATGAGATAATGTTAAGCAAAATGTACCCCAAGACAGGGACACAGTGTTTTTTTTTATTTCTTGGTAGTGTTTTTCATGTACTCACAATGTACCATGTGATTCTTTTGTTTCTTTTGTATGTTCTTCCCTCATGGTATAGCCCCTGTTTTCACGGCATTTGATGCTGGTGTTCTGCACCTTTATTTATTTATTTTATTTATCTATTTATTTTTAATTGTGAAAATACCGTACAGAGGGGTTACAATTACATGGGCAAAATAAAGAGTACATTTCTTATCAAGCATTGTTGCCTCCTCTTTGTTTCCCCTTCCCATCCCTTCTGTATCTTGTATATCCATTTTTGTAACTTGGAGAGGGTAAGGGATATTGTGGAACACTTATATGGGAATGCAGGCTGACCCATTGTGACGATGAGATGTACAGGACACTATGTTGATAACGAACTTTACAATGTCCAGGTAGAGGGGGTGAGAGAAGTTGAGGAGGTGGGGAGGGAAGTGATGGTAGGGGGAAAACAAAGGAGGAGATAACAACAATTGCTATGAAATGTGCTTATTTCCCTTCTTTACATGTAACCCCTTTGTACAATATTTTTACAATAAATATATATATATATATCTAAAAAGAAAATGTTCTACTTCTTACAAAGCAGCTCTCATATACAAAATCAATTCACTATTTCTTAATAGCAACAACAGTAACAAAACATAATAAAAACACAGTCTGACCACTGCCAAGCTATTCTGTATAATAAAATTCAAAATACTTGAAATATATAAAGAACAACATGAGATGCATTTTCTAGTTTTAAAATAATTGGACTGAATAGATGTTGAAACAAAAAAGTCTTTTAAGGTTCACAAGTCATTAGAGTATAACTTGGATTTAGGATTAAATTGTTTAATGATCAAAGCTACATCATACTCACCACTGATTAGATTTCTTTGAATAAAATTATATACCCCTGTTTTCACTGTATTTGATGTTGGTATAATTTGGGAAGGGGAAGTGAAAAACAAATTGTTTAAATAGGGATACAGGTGGACCCATTGCAACAATGAGATGTACAAGATGTTATGTCGAAAAACGAACTTTACAATTTAGCTGGGGGGGGGGAGGGGGCAGGAGGAGTGCAGTTATGGAGATGGTGGGGATAAACAAAGAAGGAGGCAACAATGCTTGATAACAAATGTACTTATTACCTTGCTCATGTAATTGTAACCCCTCTGTACAGTATTTTCACAATAAAAACATTAAAAAAATTATTCTTGTAGTTCTAACTTTCCAGTTAACTTTAATACAATGTAATAGTCCACTGTATATATTTTGTATATTTAGACTCAAGTGAAATAGATTCAAAATGCTACACTTTTTATGGTTTAAAAAAGATGTAAAATTTCTGCTAGGAAAATACTGAAATCATCTTATAAAGACATTCAAAATTAGAACAAGCAAAATTTTTAAAAATTGCATATAAATTGAACTGTGAACTTTTCACCATTTTTTGGTCACTTTTCTCTTCACAAGCCTTTAGTGGTTTCTCTCTCCTGCCAAATTTGTGATAGTATATATTTGTATTTATTGAAGTGTAGTCAACTGATGTGGATAAGAATACAAAGTGAACCAAAAAAAACTATGTTCCTTTCCTCATGCAACTTATCAAATGAAATAAGACTAAGAAGCTATAAGAGTGTAAGTTATTATACTCATATGTAGGCCAAGGTGAGGCATGGGTTAAGGAAAACTTCCCTGAGGGCTAGTATCTGGACTAGCAGTAAGCAAATGGGAACTGCTTAATGACCATATTGAATAGATGAATCCACTAACTTAACTAGAGTTGAAAACCACTCTGGAGATATTTGTCTAAGCCTGGGGAAACAGAGAAGGAATGCCCTTCAAGAATTCCCCTGTGGCTAGAACTTACAGAGTAAATTCTTCACAGTTCCCAGAGCATAACTCTTCCTGAGCTAAAGCAAACAGCAGTTTTCCACACAAGATGATTTGAAGTGTTTTATGTATTATTCAAATAGTCACCACATGAGCATCAAAACTGTTTGCCCAAATAACTCTGCAAAAAATTGTTACTCAAGAAATGGTGCTTCATCTAATGCAGAATGAAAACTAAGGAAAGCATTCATAAAATATTACAAAATAGACTTTTCTTTCATAGTTTATGCATATCTTTCCAAATCTAAGTTAATTCTCCCAAAAGAGGCAAAGCAGAGATTTACTCACAATGATAGAAAATGTGTTTTTAAATTTGTTTTCTCTGTAGGATTATCAC
This sequence comes from Dipodomys spectabilis, assembly GCF_019054845.1. Lineage (NCBI taxonomy): Eukaryota > Metazoa > Chordata > Mammalia > Rodentia > Heteromyidae > Dipodomys > Dipodomys spectabilis. The sequence continues at coordinate 18,581,675 of NW_024870817.1, read as the reverse complement.
AAATGTTTAAGAGCTTCTTAAAAAGCTGCCACTATGCACCAATACTGAGTTCCCGCTAGGAAAACTAAGATAGAAAAAAAAATTCACATCTGCTTCTTAATTAAGTACTTTATTAACAACACTAATCATAGTAATAAAAGAGACCTGAGTTTAAAATAGTGTTTAAATTCAAGGAATGAAAGCATAGAACATGCTTTATGAACTCAGAAGCAAAAATGTTTCAAAGCTATTGAAGCATTAAGCATATAATCTAAGTAAGAAATTTGAGAGCCCATTTGTGAAAAAAATGGAGACATTCCTTTTTCAAGAAGCAAAATCGTAACAAAATAAAGCAATCTACACTAACTACACCAATTTTAGGCTGAAACAGCTATGACTTTAATTAAATATATCAATTCTGGGGAAAGCAGCAGCAACAACAACATTAAAAAACAAATATATGGAGAAAATGTAACCAACATATGATATAAAAATGAAATGTTGGGAAAGGCATTAATGGAAAACATTTATAAACTCAAAGTCCAATTCTTTTCTTCCTGCGAAGCCTATACAATGTGGCTCCTAACTAAGCTACTGTCTGGCAAAAATGTTTTAGTGAAAATTCAAAGAAGAGAAAATGGATCATGATTTTGAGGATACACATCTTTTTAAAAAATCTCAAATAACCCCTTCTACTTTAAATGGACATCATCCAGATTCCCTTTAGTATGACCATGGGACCCAGAAATGGCCAGTGTCATATAAACAGATCTAAATCCAACTCCACTCTATTAAAGCAGGACACTTGCCTTTTCTTCTTCAGACTTGATACCATTTATTGGATTTTCATCCAGCAAACAAAAAAGCAAATGAAATAAACATCAGTGACATGTCATTCTTCTACACTGTAGTTCTGAGAGTGTTAACAGCCCATTGAAAACACCTTTAATAAACAAAACCTCTAATTTTAATCATGTACTATTGCATTTTCAACTTGTGAAAACTTATTTCCTTTCCAGTTTTTATTGTACTGTTACTCTTCTCCCTCTCACCCCCCATTCTGAATCCTGAACTCTGGGCCTTGGAACTGTCCCTGAGCTCCTTTTGCTCAAGGCTAGCACTCTACCAATTGAGTCACAGCCCCACTTCTGGCTTTTTCTGTGATTTAATTGGAGATAAGAGTCTCTCAGAATTTCCTGCCCAGGCAGGAAAGAAGCATGGTCCTCAGATCTTAGCTCTCTGAATAGCTAGGATTAGCTAGGAATGAGCCATGGAGTTCAGCCTGTTAGTCTTATGTATACTAAGCTCTTCAATATAATAAGAGCTGTCTCTGATATTCCTCAATCTTTCTCTGTTTCCCTTGTGACTTTTTTCTTTCTGTACCCTCTGTCTGGAATATGTTAAATTCACCTTTTATAATTAAAATATAAATCAATTTCCATGTTTTTATTATATAATGAGTCTGTGGAAAAATAGGTATTTCTTCTTTAATGACTCACAGATATGCTTAAAGATTTAAGAACTAAATATATAAAGGAAATGAGTACATATAGGAGGAAGGTTAGGACCAAGATGAGAGAAATGAATGGGGTGAAGAATCCATTGAATATACTAAAAAATTAAGAAAATATGGTGGGTTAAAAGGCAGGAAGAACATTGAAAGCAGTGACACTGATCAAGATGCATTGCATTTAGAAACTGCTGTGTTAAATGGCATCTCCTTGCAAACTATGTAAAGATAAAAAGTGTATGTGTGTGTGTGTGTGTGTGTGTGTGTGTGTGTGTGCGTGGAGAGAGAGAGCCTGGTTTCATTATGAGTTTGTAGGTATTTTGACAAGCTTTACTTTGTGTCCCTTATTTATTTATTTATTTAGTTAGTTAGTTAGTTAGTTAGCTCTGGGGCCTAAACTCTGGGCCTGGCCACTGTCCCTCAGCTCTTTAGCTCAAGGCTAGCACTCTATCACTTGAGCCACAGCACCATTTCCGGTTTTTTCTGTTTATGTGGTGCTGAGGAATTGAGCCCAGGGCCTCACACATGCAAGGCAAGCGCTCTATCTCTGAGCCACCTTCCCATCCCTGACCAGCTTTTTACTATTTAATTATGACTTAATTATTGAAAATCTCATATTATTGGCAAAACTATTTTGAACACAATTAAACATGGCAAGTTCCATTTTGTAGAGAATATGGTTTTACTTAAAAAATAACCCTAATCTAGACAGGCTGATCAGAAAGTATCTACTTTGTAGCTGAAATAGTCAGGCCTTTGGAAGGTCTGAATGCCATCCATTCCTTTAAAATGTTTCACCCTGATGTCTCATTTAAAGAACAAATGACTGTTCTTCAGTACCTTATTCTATTTCAAGAAGTTGCTTCTAATAATGAGGGAGGTACATCCAAGACGAAGTAAGTCTCCTGCCTTCCATCAGAACAGAAATGATTACTATTATTTTCAGATTGGCAGTATCAAAATTCACAGCATGTGTCTGTTCCTTGGGGAATCCTTTCGCTCAACTGTGACCCACTCATGCAGGAATTCTAAAGATGAGGAACATATTTAGATAGCTCTTCATCTAACTTTTATATACAATTAGAGATTCATTGTCCTTCCAGTGGTTAACTACTCATTCATGAACACGTATAAATGTAACAAAAAAGATCTTTTACCAAATAAAACTTTAATAACATTCTATAGTCCTTCATTCCCACTATGTACCAGTGTACAGTCCCCTCAGCTGCACACCAAAAAAAAAGTAAAAAGGAACTAACAAGAGTCAAATGGTAGTGTAGAATCAATGAATAGTTTTGAGCCGGTCTCAAACACCAGCTACCTGACTCTATATAATTCACAATACTGGTTGAATAAACAAATAACAACAACAACAACAACTTAGTTTTCTATGCCTAGATTTCTACATCTGAATGAAAGACATAAGGATACTGATTAGGTAGTTACTGTATATGAAACAGCAAAAACAGTGCCTAGTGCCAGAATGTTGACTCTTAAACCACAAAGCCAATATATCATATTATGGAAAATGAAACTTGTTTCTAACCTAAATATAGTGAATGTCTTCTTCAATTAAATCTAACGACATGTAGCTTGTTTCAAAAATCACTAATCTATCCCATACAGAAATGGTTTCAAGTTAGTAGCTGCCTCAAGAAAATGAAGCTTTCAGAATCAGGCCAAGTGGCTTGGTATTGGCTCTTATTTTAAACACAAGGAGGTTTTCAGTGAGCCACTGGAGCAGAACAAATTTGTTCACTGTCTACTATGGAAATAAGGGATCCTTCAGGTCTATCCAAACAGTAATCCCAGTAGTTCCCAGAAAATAAACATAAAGACACAATCAAACCTTTAGTTCAGATACAGTTTTCTACTTCTCTGCATTTCTCACATCTTGGTACTTGAGTACATGCTTCCAGTAAATCTTCTATATTTCTGTAGTTCTATTAAACTAATTATTATATTAATGACAGTAGCTGACTGGCCCAGGCTCAACCTCTCCCACAGGCAGATCTCAAATGCCTTTGGTTAAAGCTGGATGGAGATGCCCAGGAAAGTACTGAAGAGGGTTTCTCAGGGAGCTATGTAAAATAAGAAACTGTACAAATACAAAACCAGGGTGCTAAATCTTTCTAATAGAGTCCAGGATCATTATAAATTGGGCACATGAAGATTAAACAATGCTTGATAGGAAATGTACTCATTACCTAACTGTAACCCCTTTGTACTGTATATTTACAATAAAAACATTAAAAAAAAGAAACAGGCATAAATTTGCCATAAATATGACTATGACAATTTGTTAATCTGGAAATTTTAAATTTAAAAGGCATTGCTTTTCTTTTCAATTAACTTTTCAAAACTTCTCTATTCATGCCATCAATAGCACAATAGACAATAAGTAAAATTTTCTGCTCCACAACCTCACTGAAAACCTCTATTTATTCTATCAATATCAGAAACTGAAAGAATTTTAAATAAGGATACAGGCGGACCCATTGCAATAATGAGATGTACAAGTCGTTATGTGAAAACGAACTTTACAACTTTGGTGCAGGTAGGGGGGGCGGGGTGGGTGGGTAGGGTGGTGGGGGAGCATTGGTTGGGGGGGCAAGGGGGGAGGGTGGGAAGGGATGAGAAGGGGAAACAAAGGAGAAGACTACAATGCTTGATAAGAAATGTACTCATTATCTTGCCCATGTAATTGTAATCGCTCTGTACAGTATTTTCACAATAAAAAAATAAAAAGAAACTGAAAGAAAGCTACAAACAGAAGAATCCCTTTCATAACAGTCTTGAAATGATGGAAATGAAGAGAAGCATTAGAACATTTAAAATGTCAGCCTTTGTAAATATAAAAGTCAATGTAGAAGAGGTTTTCTCCTGGAAAAAATGTAAAACAAGCATAATGAGAAGACTTTCACATAAAGAATGTTTTAGAGAATTATCTATAAAGAATTTAATAGGCAATAAAAATTGGTTTAAACAATTCTATGTAACTATATTTTGTTTTATGAGCAACAGAAATAAGATATAATTTGCAAGTCTGAGATTTTGTAAGAGTGAAATTATACATTTCTTAAGTTAGAGAATGCTACTAGCATTTAAAAAAATGTACAAGTAACTTAATTTTAAACTTCATTAAGTTATAGGCTCTTGCCATTTAGAAAGTTTTATAAGTACACTAATCTTAGAGGGAAAAGACATAATTGTATTGGTAATAGTATGCCCAAGGTTTCTAAAGTTTTGTGATGACACATTTACAAAAATATGTAACCATCTGCCAGGTGCCAGTGGCTCACGCCTGTAATCCTAGCTACTCAGGAGGCTGAGATCTGAGGATCATAGCTCCAAACTAGCCCTGGGAGGAATGGCTGTGAGACTCTTATCTCTAATACACCACTAGAAAACCAGAAGTGACACTGTACCTGAGGCGATAGAGCGTTCTTTGCCTTGAGCTGAAGAGCGCAGGAACAGCGCCCAAACCCAGAGTTCAAGCCCTATTTTCAGAAATTCAACACAAATGTGGTACGAGATGGTAAGATAGTGGTCTTTGGTATATAGGATTAAGCTAGCAGACTCCCTGGCAAGCAATTTACAAATGTCACATGCACCTATTTATTACTGCTTGTAGGAGAGTTTTGCAGTGATGAGGAATGAATGGGATTGAAATTGGAATCAATAGACAGTAAGATTCCTTTGCCCTACAGATGGGTTAGATTTTTCCTATGTGCTGACAATTGAACCATGTACAACCCAAATGGGTTAAGTATGAAATGGCTGGATGTGAATGAAGTTACTTGCGCATTCTCAATGTGCTGTAATTCGCATAACAAACTATCTGCTCTTTTTTTATTTTTTAATTTTATTGTATTGTAAAGATGCTGTACAGAGGCTTACAGTTACATGAGTAAGGCAATGAGTACATTTCTTGTCTAACATTGTTACCCCTTCCCTTGTTGATGTCCCAGTATTCCTTCTATCCTCCATTCCCACACTCCTCCAACCCCACCCCATCCCCCTGCCCAAAGTTGTAAAGTTCATTTGCAATATACTGTCCAGTGGGTATCGCTGTTGCAACGGGTCATCCTATGCCCTTGTTTCAGGGTTTTGTTATTCCCCTTCCCCTCTCCAGATTAGACAAAGAATATACAAGATGCAGGGTACCAAAATCAAGTACAGTGACAGCAGGGGATATATACCATAGGGGGAAGAACATACAAAGGAAACAATAAAAAAAATCACACAGTACATTTAAAACAATAACAGCAAAGACCTCTTGGGTCCATATCTTGGGGTTCATTTCACTTAGCATAATCTTGTATGATCATATGTACATAGCATTTGATCTTTTTAGCTCATCTGATAAGATTATCCTATATGTATACTAATTATTGCAAATAAGGGAAACCATGGGGCTTAACTTTCTTTGGGACTGACTTACTTCACTTACTTGCTTATATCTTTTATGTTTAGTATCCTTTCTTGCTTTTTATTAATATTTTTGTTGTAATTATACAGGCGGTTTACAACAGACTTAGATTTCCATAAGTCAGGTAATGAGTACAATTTTTCTTGATCAATGTCACCTATTCCTTCCCTCTCCCCGCTCCAGTCCCTGCCTACAAGTTGCATAATTAATTTTCCACGTAGTGTCTACTGAATACTATGATTTCATTTGTTCACCTTTCCTCCTCTGTTTCTGTACCCTTCATTGCTCCCTCAAAACCAAACCAAATAGCATCATCAACAATAACAATACTAACAACAAAATATGTTTCCATTTTCTGGAATTCATTTGGACAAATAGTATTATAGACGTTCAGATGATTTACATCTCTGGGTTCTTCCCCTAAGAGTTTCCCCTTTAGTCAGGTTGTTTGTGTGTGAATGGTTAGAGTCCTACATAAGGTATCATATCCAGTTATATTTTAGAACTAGCTTCCATATATGAGAGACAATATATGCCATTTGTCTCTCTGAACTTGGTTTATGTCCCTTTAAATGATTTGTTTGAGGTTCATCCATTTCCCTGCAAATGGCATAATAGTATTCTTTCTAATGGGTGAATGAAATTCCATTGTGTACATATACCACATGTTTTTGATTCGTTCGAGTATTGTGCATGATCTGGGATGTTTCTATATTTTGGCTATTGTGAATAGTACAGCAATGAATGTGGATGTGCAAGTGTTTTTCCCATATCTTGACTTGTAATGTTCTGGGTAGATGCTTAAATGTGGTATGGTTAGTTTATAAGGCAAATCTATACCTAGATTTCTGTGGAATCTCCAAATTGCCATCCAAAGTGGTTTTACTAGTTTATATTCCCATCAATGGTGCAATAGGGTTCCATTAACATTTGTTGTTTAAAATCTCAATGTTAGCCCCTTTAACTGGGATGAGATAGAATCTCAATGTTGTTTTGATTTTTGTCATTCTATTAGTAAATTCTTTGCAACTACTTGTTATAAATTTTATGCAAAGTGTCATTGAAATAGATTTAAGTCAGATGTACTCCCTACTGTTAAGTGATTATAGTATAGGAAGAAAAAGCCCTAGAACGTGTATAAATCTATGATAGGCATATGCAACATATACATCTGGCAGAGTGGGGAATAAAGTTGATTGCTTCAAACTCTGGAGATAAGAGACAAGAAATACATGATAGAGAATAGAATAATGAGGCAGTATCTAATGAATATTAATAAAATCAGTACTTGAGCCATGCAGTATATGTGCACAACACAGCAGTGGAGTAAGCCCATGAATGTGCAGAATGCCAAGAAACCCAGAACAGCAAGGATGCTGGATGTCAACAGGCAGACAGAATGGGGTACAATAGACAACCTAAAAGAAACTCGGTTTCAAGATTTAAAAATAGGTCTGTGAGTAAATATCACAGCATCCTGATCATGGAAACAGAAATGAGATTCAAACACATTCCTGGAAGTTAATGAGTAATCAATATAAACTAGTACAGTATAAATATAGTAAGTGCTGAGATAATTGAAGACAAAATACATTAACTTTCAACACAGAAACATCAGAGTATTTTTGCTTAATGCAAATACCCAAATACCCTCTAAGTGATAAAACAAGCACTTATGTTCTTCTAGACAATTTTAAATGAGTAATTTTCTTTTCAAGATCTAATGAAGAAATAATAAATTAACATCTCATTATACTTAGTCTTAGAAAAGTGCTTGTTATGGACAAGGGAAATCCAGTTTATTTTCAGAAAATAAAAACATTCAATACAGTTTTTACTTGGAAGAGAAGTTAGCAAAAATGGCTGCATTCAACATTCTTCAGACTCTAGATCTGGAAATTAAACTGAAAGAAAAAGAACACATCATAAATTCTGGCTTTTGAAAGTGACACATGCTAATGGGCATAGTGGCTCACAACAGGCCAGCTATTGGTAGGTTGAGATCACAGGTCCAGATCATTACTAAAGTCTGTGAGATCTAATTTCAAATGATAAATGGTACACACTTATCATCTCATCTATGCAGAATGCAAAATAGGAGGATCATAGTCCAGTACAGCCTTAGGAAAGTGGGATCCCAATTTTTTAAATTTCAGAGCATATTTCATGCATTAGAGTAACTTTCTAGCAACCACTAAGTCCAGAGTCCAAACGCCAGAATTGCCAAAAAAATGTGATTTGCATAACTCAAGGATTCTCGAGTGTCTAAGGATACCACAAATATTTTCACACACATTTTCTACAGAGTGTTAAATGATTAATGATTAGTCTATAGTTTTCAGCTTTAGCAATCAACTTTATAAGTTAAAACTAATATTTTAGACTAGTTAAAGAATTTGTACTATGGAAAATTGTAATACATGTTCACATTTTGCTCATTGAGGACTGAGAGGTATTCTATATTAACTATAATTTTGTTGAAAATGTAGAAGTCAGATGACTTTTCTATAGGATATTTTAAATTTGTCATCTGTCATTTAGGAAAGTAATTATTTGGTCACAAATGCATAGTATTGCTTGTGAATTTGCTGCAGAAGTTGGATGCACTTCTGATGGTGCCATAGTGTGGGTCTGCTGCCCTCTAGTTTCTAGACTTTCCATTAAATGGCATGCTTCCTACTGGCTTTCTTTAATATAGTTTCTCACTTGTTGCTCTCTTTCTGGCCTATGCAGTCATATCTAGTTGTTACCTCAACAAAGTGCCCCTTCACTCTAGGCAGTACAAATCCAAGACTTCCAAATCTGACATTTTAGGAGTGCAGTCTAAGGATGACCTGCAAGAGGTCTAAGGAGCAAATCAGCAATTTCCAATTTTAGTAAATGATCCATGATTTCTGAGTATGTTAAAACGTAGGAAATCTCAATCTGTTTCACTCACAATGTTGGCGATATATAGGAGAACATATTAATGTCACAGCCACTTACTCTGCAAGAGTAATGCATTAGAAAACATTGAAATCTATATTTTCCTCAGTGATAAAATGCTATTACTAACACGAGTAATAGTAACTTAACTTTCATGTGGAAATGTGCTTTAGTATTCTACAATACCACATTCATCAAATGTAACAATATTCAGTAATGTAGCTATGTAATTGATAGCATACTGCGAATTTTTCCAATTTTTAAAATGATAAAATATTTTTAGACTTAACAAGAACCCTACTAAAATAGGTTGATTGGTTATAAGATAATAGACAATATAAAAGAAGTCTAAATATATTATATTGTTATGTTCTCTGCTTACTTCTTAATTTCCTATATTCAGAGTATCTCAAAGACATGAATTTTTCCCTTAGTGACTAGTATAGGAGAGAATCCGAGTAAATATTTATTCAATAAATACTGAACGGTTAGAAATCCAATGTATATGCAACCAAAATTACCTTAGAAGTAATAAAAGTAAAAATGTATTGTACATTGACATGAAAGTAAATAAGTATATATGAGAAAAAGGGCTACATATTTTAAAAACAAATAAATTATTATTCTAACACTGTCTACTTAGTAAAGCATCTGAATGTTTTACATAATCTTCTTGTAATTTTAAATGAGATAAGTCAAGATATATTTCCATTGCTGTGTAAAGTTGACACTTATAAGTCAAAGATAGAAAGTTGAATTCTATAATGCTAGTAAATGAATGTATAATAGTACGACTATTTAGTCACTGAAAAAGAATAAGTGAAGAAACGAAGATCATAAAACCTTGCAAAAAGAAAAAAATCATTATTTTGTATTTCATGTACTATATTAATGCTTTAAGTCCAGAACCAATTATGAACATTGTGGTTGTATTAATAATTGCATTCTGAGCATGTAAATTTAAAATGGCAATTTCATTTTTCATTTATCAGGACAGGGAAGAAAATTAAACTGAATAATAATTAGAGCATGTTTGCTAGGCACCCTAAAGATTAGGGAAATTCAATGCTTATTACAAGTGGGTTTAAGCAAAGTACTCAAACATTTCCTTTGAAGGACTGAATATAAATAAAAGAATTAAGTGACAAGAAGAATTAATAATGAGTGCTCCAACACAGGATTTGCTACCTGATTAGACTTCTCATTCTCTATAATGTAGCTTTTCTTTAAATAATTGACAATTATTTTCTTTTGAGGGAAAAATAGCTAAAGAAATGAGTTGTTATTGAAGTATACAATAGTAAAATATATATCTTGCACTCATTCACTAAGTATTTATTGAGGATGTGATAAGTTTTTAGTTTTTCACCCATTATATGCATATATAATGCTTACATTTACTGTTTTTTCTCTAAGAGCTCATTATCACCTTCACAGTCAAGGGAAAATCCTTTATTATGATGATGATGATCATCATCTCATTGTTCTTAAAATAAGAGAAGATATAATTCTGCTAAAGTTGATAAAGTCATATTTAATCTACATATCTGAGAAATAACCAATGTGATGTTCTGTAAAGCCATTTTTTCTACAGTCCATGGGAACAAAGAGGGCTTAAAATTCATACACTGAAAGGCAGAATGATACACTGCATAAACTATGCAACAAAGTAGCACACAAATAAAGTAAAAAATCTGGACATATTATGTCAGGATCTTTTAAAGCTTTTATCATATGTTCAATTCCACAAATACATTTCAAAGCAGTCAAGTAGAGGTACTAAAAACACTTTTGGGTGTTTAGTAGTAAATAGCATACAAGCATGTTTCTGTATCTATTTTCAACCTTAATTGGGTATGTGATGAAAATTGTATAGATGTGGCAATTTCATACTCTATAATTCTCTTTAACACATGGCTACAGATTGAAAGTCAAAGGTAATTTGATGAGTAATTTCTGCACATGAATGCAAACACAAATTCATAAAACCAAACAAATCCTTTAGGTAACATGTACAGGTTTGTATCAAAGGAATTCACATAAGATATATGATGGTTTTTAAGAGAGCTCAGCAAAGGAAGTAGTTGAATGGATGGGATTCTAGCCCAGCTTCTAAAGTATGGAAATCTTCCCAGTTCCCTACAAATCAATTTTCCTTTTGATGAGACGGCTATAAAACAACTTTTATATATTGCACTTAATAGCATCACACTAGGTACTTCCTGTTTCTCTAAAACTGTTGTAAACAAAAAGAACACATCAGTCATATAAAAGAATCAGAGTTCTACAGTAGTTCTCCATTTCATTGAAATGAGGTCAAAATCTGTTAATATGATCTTACATCACAACAAACTCACCACTACATATGAACAGATCATGTAGCCACTTTACTTGTCAGGACTTTCTACAAGGTGTTCCCAGTTCTCATGTAGCACCTTTGATCAACCTATTCCCTAGACATCTGGATCTAGTGAAAGTTATCTTCTAAGGCCTACTTCAAATGTTTTTTTTTTTTTTCCTGTATTTTCTTAAAAGAATCCCTTCATACTCTGACTCTCTGTATATTGCAATTTTACTACCTTAACGTGCAACAAGAACTTGTTAGATTTGATTGTGCCATTTCAACAGAGGTATAATCTTTCATAGACATCAATTTTGATCATCTATCATCTAGTCTTCTGTATCATTTTACCTGACTGTTCATAAAGCACTTAAACAGATAGAATATCAGACGTTAGCATCCCTACTATTTGTGTCTGCAAAAGCACTTAACATTTCACTGAACTATTGTCTTCTCTTGTTTTAAAACATAGCTAGCAGATAAGTATAGATGATAGTATAAACTGAGATATCCTCAGTTATGGAAAGAGGGTCCTGGAGACAGTCATATTCTACTGTTTGTTCTATATTGTTTATTCTGTATTGGATATGTAAAAGTACTGTTTAGATGCACACAGAGAATAAATGTAATTTTTTGTAATTGCCACAAGTATTATAAGTTAAATACTATATATGTATATATTATATATACATACACATATGTATTTATATAATCCATATTGCAAGACTTTTAATCATTTTAGCATGTACATGTTTTAGTATTTTTAAAGCTTGTAGCTGGCTTGTCTCTGAACCACATCATCTTTTTCTCTGACCATGAGGAAGAATTTTGGTGAATTCTCTTTTACCTGCTTTCTTGAATCAGATCGCTTTGGCAACAACTTTTTACCCGTGCTATTGTTACCTGAATCCATGGCCATCTGTCATTTTCAGCTGCTGTCCAGGCATTAATCAGCCCCTTCTTATTAAGTCGTGCATAGTATGGATACCATTTCTGAAGCCCAAAAAGAGCTCGGTGGGTAGACGAAGCTGTGATTTGCTGGTTTGATATGATTCCACCTTCAATTCCCAATGGGCCTGAACATTCTGAGAACAAATCAGAACAAAATGCAAATCTATTAGAAATCGTATGCATGCAAACATTATTAATTTCAAAAAGAAATACTTTTAAAATAATGCTCATTTAGCCTGTCTACTGTTAGATAGTAAATATTAAATTCAGGTAGTCATTCTTCCTAATCAGGATATGCACTTTTTACTTTACTATCTTTATTTGGCTGTGGATCATATGAACAAAAGCATAAGAAAGACAAACATTTTAAAATGCCTGTCCCAGATTGTACACTCTCAGAGATTATCAGGCTTCAGAATTTGGAAGCTCTCAACAAATACCTGGTCATTCACTTTTTCTTTTATAAAATATATTTTTATTATGTTTAAGTCCTTCTACGAAGGAGGTGTCATTCAACAAAGCAGTTTATGAATACAATGCATCTTGATCAATGTCATCTCTCTGATTAGTCTTCCTCATTCCTCCAAATCCTGCCTTTTTCCTCCATTTTCATAATGGTATAAGATATCAATTGTTTTATGACTGCATTTTCTCCGTCCTTCCTTTCTTTATTCATCTAATTCCTAAATTTAACCTTACTTCCCTTTCAAGTATTCGCTTCCTGATGTTGATTTTGCTGGACTATGAGTTAGCCTTTTCAAGGAATTCAACTTGTGAGTTTTTCCACTGTATACACTTTGCATGCCATCTCAAGAAGTTTAATTACATATGTATAACTTAATTCTAAATTCCACATATGAAGGAAAATCTACATCCTTTGTGTTTCTGGGCCTGACTTATTTTACTTAACATTTTTTCATATGCTTCCATTTTTTTAATAAATGATAAAATACCATTCCTTCTAATGGATGAGTAAAATTCGATTATATATAATATATATATATGTATCACATATCATATGTCATTTATATGATATATATATATATATATATATATATATCACATTTTTTCATCCATTCATCAATTGAGGGACATTTAGGCTGATTCCATACTTTGGCTATGGTGGTTAGTGCTGTAATGAACATGGCTGTGCCCGTGACCTTACTGAATCATAGTTTGTAATTTTTGGATAAATGCCCAAGAGTAAAATAGTGGATCATATATTTATTCTATGTTTTTATTTTGGAGCAACTTCCATACTGCTTTCCAGAGTGGTTGAATAAGTTTACATTCTCACCAACAGTGTACTAGAACTCAACAAATAACCGGTTATGTATTATTTCTTGAGTAGCACATATTTAAATTTTTAATCAAAATAATTTTTGTGCTAACAGCATTTTTGCTAAGAAAAACTTTCGCTACTATAAAGTTTTCTTTCCTAAACTTATATAACGAACAAGCATTAGGCCCTGAGTTCAATCCTGTGTTGCCAAAAAGGTCAGTGTGTATAATTTTATGTTAGCCTTAAAAATTATAGAAATACCACATGCTATTTACAAATTATATAAAATAAGAACACAATTTAGTTTTATGAGTTGGTAACTCTGTGACAGAATAAGTCAATCAAGATATTAAAATACATTTGTAATATTTACAATTCAAAATTCAATCTCTATAACGATCTTGCAGTTAAAAATCTTAACATTTCCCCCTACAAATCCAAGCCTTGAAAACTTAAAATTTCCTAATAAAATCATAAAAAATACTCTGATTTAAAATTAACAGGTTAAAATGCCCATAGATTTCACTTATTTATTAAATCCAGCCTTGAATATTCTAAATCAGTAGGATCATATTACTAAATTTTATTAAATTGCTAAATTTATTTCAGTATTAGGATTTTAACCCAAGGCTTTGTGCTGTTTAGGCCATTGTAACCACTTAACCAATGCTTCCATTATTTTTCTCTTTGTTTTTGAGATAGGTCTTATTTTTAGCCTTGGCCAAAAAGGACTATAATTCTGTTTATGCTTCCCATTTTCCTAGAATGACAGGCATGTGACAACTTACCAAGTTATTGGTTGACATGGAGTGTCAAAAATTTCTTTTTTGGGCTGTCCTGCAGCAATAATCTTCCCTTTTCTCTATCTCTGTAGTATCTAGGATTATGGGAATGAGCTATCACTGCATGGCTACCACCTGATTTTTAAATTTTTATAAACATTGCATACATCATGCATCATGTTTAAGTATTTTAGTATAGATAGGGAAAATAGGTACAGTATTCCTGTTATGAATTCAATTACAATAATAAAATATGAAAAGAGCATATTACTATCATAAAATAACTTAAATTACCACCACAAGCATTTTAGATTTATATTTCCCCCAAATTCTAACATTAATGAGTAATAAAATGTTTGTGCTTAGATTGGGATTGATTGTAAATATGACATGTTGAAGTTTACCTCTTGATTATAGTACTTTTTAGAAGTGAAAATGGTATTTCTTATTGTTAATACATATTTTCATTGCTTTTAATATGATTTTTCACATTTAATACTCAAACAGTAAAGAGAACTGCTGTGACATATGAAAATAAGTGTACTTTTCAATAAACCATGATATGTAGGTAATCCTAAGTACAATACTAACATTTTTCTAATGACTTCAAAACATAAATATTTTGCCAGAGTATGACAGTATGTGGATGAGTAATCATCCCTATCAAATTATATTAGTAAAGATGTTATTAATAAAGCAAAATTGCCTCTTGGCAATTGAAAATTAATATCAGTCACCAATATGTATCATCTAGGTAATATGATATTTTTAAACATGCAGTTGGAGCTGCTTCACACTTTATAAACACATACTATATCATTTTGAATCATATTAAGAAGTCATTCATTTAAAAAATTATAGTATTAGAAGCCACAGTAATAGTATAATTTTCACACTCCAAAAAACTTAGCACTGAAAAACTCAAACAATGATTCTTTAGATCTTTGTTTTGGTTCCAATAATAAATCTAAAATTCTTTACAGACTTTCTAAAAGCCTCAGGAAATTTAAGGATGATACTTGGTTGGATTTAAAATTTGTGAGAGCCAGGTTTTCAAGAATACTGCCTTTTGTTGAGAGCCTCTGGCTCACATCTGTAAATTGAGCTACTCAGGAGGCTGAGATCTGAATATTGTCTTATGAAGCCACTTCGGGCAGGAAAGCTTGTGAAACTCTTATCTCCAATTAACCACCAAAAAAAAACTGGAAGTGGTAGAGCATTAGCTTTGAATAAAAAGAAACTTCAGGGAAAATGTGCAGGCCCTGAGTTCAAGCTCCAGCCATTAAAAAAGTCTTCAGAATCTTTTCCATCTTTTGTGAAATGTTTCCATACAAAGTTGTAGTAGAGATCAATGTGTCTTTTGTATGCTATTAAATAGACTGGAAGAGCAACAAAACCAGACTTGATGCATCAAACTCTATGATAGCCTAGTGCAAATTCAGTGTTATTCAGAAGTATATATAAAAAGACTTTAAGTTAAGTTGGGAATTCTCACAGTACTTGAAAACAAGTTAAATGTAAGAATAGATTTCAATCCACAAGATGCAGTTAAGAAACCTTTGCTAGTCTTCTTAACCTACCAACATCTTGTGTAGTTAATGCATTAAAACACATATTGGCTGGGAAATGTTGCATTATCATATAAATCTAACACCAATGTGTGATTTTTAAAATATATTTGAATAGTTAGCCTACCATAATTCTCCCAACCATTGCCATGACTTAATTACTCTGGCACATTCATTCATGAAGGCAATTAAGAAACACATTGACGTCTCATTGTTGCAATGGGTCCACCTGTATCCCTATTTAAACGATCTGTTTTTTCCCTTCCCCTCCACTAATTTAACAACATCAAATACAGTGAAAGCAAGGATTATACCATGGGGGAGGGACATACATAGCAACAAAGAAATAATCTTATAAATGTGTTAGAAACAATCTCATGAAAGAAAAAAAACATTTGAATACAACTTTGGTGGGGGAGAGGGTTGGGTGGGGGGGTGGTGGGAGGATGGGATGCGAAGGGGAAACAAAGGAGGAGGCAACAATGTTGATAAGAAATGCACTCATTATTTTGCCCATGTAATTATAACCCCTCTGTACAGTATTTTCACAATAAAAATGAAACACATTGACATGTTATATTTACATAGGGTTTCATACTTTAGAAATTATTTTCATATGAAGTGTCTCATTTTCGCCATATCAAATTTGTAGGAATTGTTTCTTCTAGTCTTCAACTCCATCCTTCAAGCAATCTTTTGCAAAATTGACATGCTACTCTAGCACCTATCTTCAGTTTAAAAAAAAAAAAAAGCTAACTACAGAATATTCAAGTACACACAGTAGTTCATGAATGAATCCTGGGTTCACAGAGTAACACATGTTAATGGTCAATTATTCTTATCTAATTTTTAAAGATTGAGTTTACAATAAACTGAATTCTCTAGTCATGAGGGTACTAAGGGCAAAAAGCACTTTTCCTTTGTGTTTAAAATTAAAAAGCATGGCTCTTTAAGGTACCCTTGAAAGTTTGTCTTTAGAGAACTCCAAATGAAGGGAACTGGTTCTTTATGCCCTTTGGGAGTAATACTGGGCCTCTTATCTTTATATGTGCACCCTGCACAGAGGTAGATAACAATGTGCTATATGTTGCTATTGAGGTTCTTTTTGATAAATAGTAACTAATGAGCAAATACAAGCCTTATATTTATTTCACACAGGCAAACTTTTATAACAGCAGGTTTCCTTCACTAATCATGTAAAATACAGTCAAATGGATGTAATCTTACTAAAAGATTCAGAATCCAAATTCTTTCTGCATCCTCAAAGTCTTATTATATCCAACATTTATAACAGTGTTGAAAAGAATTATGATTAAGAATGCAAAGGATTATATACCTAAGATTAAGAGACATTTTACAATTAACAAAGTGATATTTCCAAAAAGTAATATTGAGCTACACACTGCCAGTATTATGGATAACTGAGTACAGAGACATGGAAAAATGATTGATGAGATAACGGTAGAGAGGAAGGATGAGGTTTAAAAATGTTCATCCACATGAGTTTTCTCACATAATCTTCAATGGATATCTTAAAGAAAAAGTGATTTCCTTTGTTTTACAAATAAGAGAAACTGTAGTGGAGAAAATTAAAAGTAAGTATACAAGAAGGATCTGTGATGGGCCTAGGTTGTGGGTAGGGTCATCCCAAATAGCACGAACAATCTTTATCAGAAAGAAGAGTGCTGGAGAAATATCAATACCAAACTTCAAACTCTACTACAAAGCCATAGTAATCAAAACAGCTTGGTACTGGCATAAGAACAGACCTGAGACCAATGGAAGCAACTGAAGACCTAGAAATGAACACACAGACCTATAGCCATCTAATCTTCAATAAAAGAGCTTAAAAACAAGAATGGAAGAAAGATAACTTCTTCAGTAAATGGTGCTCACAAAATTGGTAAAACACCTGTAGAAATCTAAAACTAGGTCCTATATATCTGCCTGCCCCAGAATCAACTCCAAATGAATCAAAGACCATGAAGTCAAAGCAGACACACTAAAAACATTGCAAGAAGGAATAGGAGAAACTCTAGGGCTCCTTGGCACAGGTCAAAATTTTCTTAATAGAGATCCAGAAACATAACAAATCAAAGAAAGGTTGGACAAATGGGATTGCATGAAATTGCAGAGCTTCTGCATGGCAAAGGACATAGCTAGCAAGATCAATAGAAAGCCCACGGATTGGGAGACGATCTTCACTAGCCATATACAACGGACAAGGATTTCATATCTAAAATATACCTGGAACTCAAAAAATTAAATCCCCAATAATAAATCCTCAAAGAAACAACTGCCCAATAAATAAGTGGGCTAAAGACTTAAAGAGAAACTTCTCTGAAGAGGAAAGAAGGATGGCCAACAGACACATGAAGAAATGCTCAACCTCCTTAGCCATAAAAGAAATGCAAATCAAAACAACATTGAGATACCACCTCACCCCAGTTAGAATGGCTACAATCAAGAACTCTAATAACAACAGATGCTGGAGGGGATGTGGACAGAAGGGAACCCTACTGTATTGTTGGTGGGAGTGTAAACTTTTCAACCACTTTCGAAAATAGTATGGAGGTTCCTCAAAAGACACCACATAGAGCTCCTCTATGACCCAGAAATCTCAATCTCTCAAACTGGTACTATTATAGGTGTGAGCCACTAGTGTCTGGCCAAGTGTAGGTGTTTTATAGGCCTGCATAACTTTTTATAAAATGATTTTTAAAGGAATGTGCAATTATTGTTGTTTCTTTTGTATGTTCTTCCCTCATGGTATAACCCCTGTTTTCACTATATTTGATTCTGGTGCCCTGCATCTTGTATATACATTTTTCTAATTTGGAGAGGGGAAGGAAAATAACAAATGCTGAAATAAGGTGACAGCTTGACTCATTGTAACAATGAGATGTACAAGACACTATGTTGAAAACTTTACAGCTTGGGGGGGTTGGGAGGGAGAAGTTGGGGAGGTGGGGAGGGAAGGGAAGGGTTGGTAGGGGAAAAAAGGAGGGAGTAACAATGATTGTTAGGAAGTGTACTCATTACTTCACTCATGTAACTGTTACTTCTTTGTACAATATCTTTAAAATAAAAATATATGTTTAAAAAATGAAGAACTAAGAACTTAGACAAAACCATTTAGGGATTCTTCAAAGTTTGACTTTGATATTTTTATTCTGCTATTAATCTTTTTTTTAAATTTAATTTAATTTAATTTGTGAACATACTGTACAGAGGGGTTACAATTACATGGGCAGGATAATGCGTACATTTCTTACCAAGCATTACAGCCTCCTTCTTTGGTTTACCCTTCACATCCCTTCCCAGCCTCCCCCCTCCCCCCCAATCCCAATCCTTCTCCTTCCTCCACCTTGCCCACCCCCCCCACCCCCGCCCCCCGCACCGACGTTGTAAAGCTCGTTTTGGACATGACAACTTGTACTTCTCATTGTTGTAACAGGTCCACCTGTATCCTTAAAAGACTTGTTTTTCCCCATCTCCTCCACAAGTTATACTGACATCAAATATAATGAAAGCAGGGGTTATACTGTGGGGGAGGGACATACCAAGCAACAAAGAGATAATCTTATAAATGCGTTAGAAACACATGCATGAAAGAAAAAAAAGATTAAAATACATATCTAAGGGTTCATTTTCCTGACATCATATTATCTGACCTTTTCCGCTTGACTCATACATATACTAGATATTCTGCTATTAATCTTACTTGAGGCAACATCCAATCCCCCCAAAAAATAGGGTAGGAGAATGAATATGAAGAAGATACAAAGAGTATTCCTAGTGGCTATTGGTGTGAGAGAGATTTCACACACTGAGATTCATAGAACCAATAGATGACAGAAACAAGCACCGAGAGTCCATAGTGGTCTGTTTCTGAGGTGCTGATAATCTGCTTTGAGGCCTAATTTATCCAATTATCCTATACTCATCAATCCATCTATCCATCAATGTATCTATCCTGCATTTCTTACATTAAAATTTCAAAATATTAAAACATTTTTGTAGACAGCAGTGGTACAACATGAACAAGGCAGAAAAGTATCTCTGTTCTTAAGGAGTCCATGTGTTACTGAAAAGAGCAGTTACAACACTTCAACAAACAAGAAAAACATACTATAAAATGAAACATGTTATAAAAACTTGTGAGTCAAATGAGGTGCAACAGATTATTACATGTGGCCTTTCTGAGAGGTGATAATCAGGTCTCTGGGTCGTAAGCAAAAATGACTGTTCTACTAAGTGAACTTTTGATTTCTTTATGAAATATTCTTTTCAGGAAAGGACACACACATACACACACAGGAATTATTTTATGATGTGACAAATGGTATGATGATGTATGTACAGGATTCAATGGGAGAATGGAAAAGGTAATTGTAGTTCAGCTTGGGTTTCAGGGAAAGTATTTACTGGGAAAGAAAGAAGATAGCATAGTGGAAAAAAAGTAAGACACAGAAATCAAAGACAAGGCTGGCAGGATAAGGGAACTTGAAGCAGTTGGGTGTAATGAGGCTAGCATAGATTCAGAAGGGGAGTTACAAAACAGTTTAAGAAATATCCATCCCCTATGTTGTTTTGATGAGATGCGTGCAGAAAGGACTCAACTCAGTTCTATCAATGATAGAGAGTTTTTGAATGATTCTAAAGATAGTCACATTTTCATTTAATGTAGGTCATTCCTAATGCATCATGGAAAGGATTTTTTAGGAAAAGACAAAACTGTGGCTAGTAGAAATTATCCAGGTAAGGGCTGGGAAGGTGGCTCAATGGGAGAGTGCTTGCCTTGCATGCATGAGTTCCTGGGTTCGATTCCTCAGCACCACATAAGCAGAAAAAGGTGGAAGTGATGCTGTGGCTCAAGTGGTAGAGTGCTAACCTTGAGCTGAAGAGCTGAGGGACAGCGCTCAGGCCCAGAGTTCAGGCCCCACGACCAACCAAAAAAAAAAAAGAATCGAAATTATCCAGGTGAAAAAAAAGGATGCAAGTTTGAAATAGGTATAGAAAACAGTTAAATAATATTCAGGGGGTAAAAATTGACAGACCTATTAATATTAGGTGTAGGGTATAAGAAGGAAATGAAGAACACCAACTACATGGAAGTGCTCCCTTAACTTACTGTTAAGTATGACATTGGACTTAACAGTTGTTCAATCTACTCTGACCCAGGTAGTCCTTACTCATGTCATCCAGACTGCAGGGACAGGATTATAACATGAAACCCTGCTTCTATTGTTCAAGCTCCACTGAGTATTCTCCAAACTGGGCATTTCTATATGCATTCATGTGCACAGCCACTATCCAAATATAAATTGCCCCTTTGCCTTCAGGGATTATTTCTTCCTCATATCTATCAGCAAGCTGTAATCTTAACAGAAATTTAATAAATATTTTAAAATACTTTTTAAACATAAAACAATAAGATAAATATTATTTTATATGATCAGATGCAGATAGGTGTTGGACTTTTGTGTTCCTCTACTAAGAATATCCTCCTTTGGTCTCACTGTGCCTAAATGTCTAAATACCTCCATAATTGATCATGTCCCAGTGGAATTATTTATTTTCACTATCCAGTTTGTTTACTTGTAGATTTATAGCACATTCTAGTAAACACAAAAGAAGGAAAACCTGCAAACTGTTTCTCTAGGTCTGGATTATTTGATTTCGTATGTTTTTCAAGTCTTTCCATTTCCTTACAAATGGTACAATATCATTCTTCTAATGGAAGAGTAGAATTCCATTGTGTGTATGTGTGTTTGTATGTAACATTTTCTTGATCCATTGAGATAATTCCATATCTTGCCTTTGGAAAACAATGATGTAATGAACATGGTTGTGCTGGTGGCTTTAGTGTGGACTGGTTTGTGGAAAATTGGATAAATGTCCAGGTATGGGATCATGGGGAAGCTCTATAGTTTGCTTTTTAAGAAACCTCCGTACTACTTGACAGTGGTTGAACAAGCTGATATTTTCACCAGTAGCATAATAGAGTTCCATTTTGGCTTCATCCCATCAACATCTGTTATTTTTAGTTTTCTTTACAATGGACATTCTAACTGGGATGAGGTGGAATCTCAATGTTGTTTTGATTTGCAGTCCCTTTAAGGCCAAAGATGTTGAACATTTCTTCATCTGTTTATTGGCCATTTTGTATTGTTTGTTCATTTATCTTTCTTTGGGAGGGTAAGCAGGGACACAAAAATTGTGGCACAAAAAGTGAACAAATGCAACAGTGGTTCTCAACAGTACATTGAAAATGAACTATAAAATTTATGGGTGGGGACAGGAAAGGAAAACTGGGAGAGAGCAAGGGGAGGGTGACGTTGTTAAAGTAGAAATTTACTTTTGATCTGACTTATGTAATTGTAACCCCTCTATACATCACCTTTACACAAAAAATAAAAAATGCATGAAGTAATAAATATAAAAAAGATTATAAATAACTGCACATATTTTATTTGTATAATTCACTTTCAAAACTTAAAAAAATTGACCTATATTCTCTCATAGAGTTAGAGGCCTTCTTTAGAAATGGTTTTCATGCTGAGTGAAGCAGAAGAGCACTTTGTTACTAATGAAAAACAATGAGACTGACAGTGAAATGGGTCTCTTTTCAAGTAGCTGCCACAATGCATTACTAAATGTTTCTGAACATATCATCATTACCCCATCATTACCATGAGCTTTGTGGCAGTGTGATCAGTGCTGAATTCAGCAGTGGAATACCTTAGTAGAATATAACCATGTAAAATAGTCATGGAAAATTGTCATCTATTGCTTTACTCAGGCATGACAATAACCCAAAACTAATGAGTCCATTCAACATTGACAACTAGAGGCTTTTAGGTATCATTTGCATAGTCATTTAAAATAAATGTATTGCCTGAATTATTTGAGTGGACTGTAAATGTTTCCTGACCTGAAATCCTGCTGTTCAAACTAACACAGATCAATTGAGTGATGTCACCTGACAGGTTGAGCCAGAGCAGCTGGGCCAGCTGGGGCCAAGTCTCAAGTGCTCTCCCCAGAACTACCTCAGATGTGAATAAAAAGCTTCAGAGCCAAGGCCTTCTCACTCTGCAAGCTCATTCTCTGGAGTGTAGCAAAGAATGGTGTCTGCATTTTATTGATCTTGCAGCTGACAAGGATGCAGTGCCTCAAGATGTCTTGCATTTTGCTTCTGTGTCTGCTGATTAAGCCTTTCAAATAAACGAGATGCACTGCTGAATTCATAACAGAAATGAACTGCTTTCATTTGCTCTATCTCAATATACAGACATCTTTAGAACGAAAGGATTTCAAAATAGAGTCATGTAAGGAACAAATATCCTTTAAACATCTCCAGTCCTCCCTCTCTCTGAGGATCTCATCTTCTTATATGAGTGTGTCCTCTGCTGTGCTTAACATAGTGTGATAATTGTTCTATACACAAGGGCTGGCAAATGGATTACTTATGACATCCAAGTCTGCAGAAATTAATGCTGATTCAAATGTAAGCTTCACTCTGTGATATTTAGATAGTGCCTTTCTTTTATTCTTAGTGTTTGCTTCATGTTAGAACCTTTGAGACCAAATATTAAATCGACGAGAGAGGGATGAAAGCCACTCCTTTTTTTTACACTGTGGCATATGGGGTAAAAGGAACCCCAGATATTATTTTTAATTAGTGAGTCTTGTCCACTAAGCCACTACACACTTGACCTAATTTCTCACTAGGTTATTATTTTTCTAGTTTTAGGAAGCTGTGTGAGAAGACAGAGAACAAGAGATGGAGTGAAGATGTGCAGTTAGGGAAGTCTTAGCAAGGCTGGTCTCAGTCAAGAGACCATTTATTTGATGGACAAAGATAGATGGCAAGGTCTGTTCCTGAATACAAGAAGAGGAGGTGAAGGTGAATAACCCTCTCTCTACTCACTCGCAGAACCCAGTTCTGGATATGATACTGGTGAAAATCACCCTAGAAGAACCTAAAGTGAAAATCTTCAATTGGCAGTGCTTTTATTTTTATTTTTCCCCATTCATACTGAGAAACTGCTGCTTTGCACCAGTAGTGTATACTTTATATACAGAAAACATAACCTTGCTCAAGTAAACCAATAGTTTCAAAATCATCCAAATTCCTTTGGAAAATTAGATATCTTTCTTTGGACTACACATAGGTTAACATAGGTTAATTCTTTCTATCAGACAAGCTGTGTAATTTATATAAATGCTGATTTTCTTCATGATCATGATAGCTGTGATTTTGTGAGGTAAAGTATTTTTGTACATTCTTTTAGGAATTGTATTCTATTAATTTTCCATATGGGATACCTCAGAAAATGTGCAAGTCAAATGATAAGGCACAATTATCTATGCATTATTTTTTGGAGGTAACATTCTTAAAAAGAGAAATCGTGATTTTTTATGTTTTCAAAGTACTTAGCATTTAGACTTAGAAACTGGCAGTTATCAACATTGGGAATCAAAGTAAACTGAATCATAGTTGTTGCTTTAAAAAATTACTTCTCCTCTTTATTTGAAATGAAATAGATCCATGAATCCTCTCAATATAGATATTATTATCACTGTAACAACTCATCAGACCGAGTAATATCATCCAGATTTTCAAGTGCTAAATTCATTTTTGTGGACAGGAAACATTTCAACAACTTGTACTCAAGATTCCACTTAAATTGAACAATCCATCTTCTACCAACTGATGATAACAAAATGGTTTGATCATATATTTGCCTGTATAGTCAAAATCCTGCAATTAAAAGCCATATATATACACTTACTTATTCTTCCTTTCTGTTAACCACACATTGACATAGCAAGAAGCTGAAAAGTAGAACAATGTATAACAAGGTAAAATGAAAAGGAGAAGGTGCGGGATTTAGTTGCTAGAAAAAGCATGAGATGAAAACTATCTAAATATTCAAACATTACTATGCAGAAGACACACTTTCATGCTTTTACAATATTTAGATCTTCTAAGTCTTTTGGGGGACAAATGAGTATCTGTATATGTGCTACAAGACAGAGCTGCAGATGTTGAATTACAAAGCAATATTATTGGCATGACAGTCACTGTTTTTATTTGTGAGATAAATCAAAGTCCCAAATCTAATTACTAGTTCTATCTAGCCATCTTCTTTCTGTACAATGTTGTTATACGTTTTTCCATACTGGATGTTATCTTGGGTCAAAAATGAAATGTCTCTATTCCAGAGGTCAGAAGAAATACAAGAGGTGAGATAGCAAGCTACTATAAGAGTCAATCTGTGATGTAATGAGATCTTTTATACTATAACCCTTTGGAAAGTCATAGAAGGACTGATGATTACTGATTTTTTTCTGGATTCTAGAAACAACTGTATTAAACTTTTTTCTTTAAATCTCTGTCTCTCAGTCTCTTTGTGTTTCTTTCTCTCCTTCCCTCCATCTCTCTCTTCCTCCTCATTTTTTTTCTTTTTTGTAATACAAGGTACTTGGGGATTCAATTCAAGTGTTAGTACATGCCAAGAAAGTGTTCTAACATGTTAGAGCACAGTTCTATACAAGGGGACTATGTCTACCTAGCAAATGGTTTCGAAGTCTCTTCTCTGAGTAACCTCTTCAGCCTGTTTTTTTTCTTTTATTTTTCAAATTCTGTTTTTGTTTTTTGAATTCTGTGTGTGTGTGTGTGTGTGTGTGTGTGTGTGTGTGTGTGTGTGTATGTATGTGTGTGTGTAGGTGTGTGCATGCATGTGTATGAGTGTTTTCAATATGCCAGTGTTTTCAGTAATGAACAGATACAATAGGTGATAATATACATTTAAACTGTATATTCCTACAAACAAAAGTACCACTTAGGATTTACACATTGCATTTCCAATAGCTTTAGTTGTCTTGAAAGGGATAATTCAACATCAAAATTTAGCATAATAAATCTAAAGCTTTACTCATTTTATAAAAATTATCCTAGGATATTTTTATTAAATTATCTAAGATAATTTAATAGAGTAACAATTATATTATTTGTCTGTAGAAGCTAAAATAGCTTTTCATATATGATCTTTCACTCAACAAAGATTCATACTAGGTCTATCTTTATATAATGGATATAGAATAGCCTAGTGAAACATAAAATCTTACTGCTTTTGCTTTTCAAATGTATTATATACAATAATAATGTAAACCCTGATATAATGTATTTTCAAAGCTGATTGTTTGCTATTTTATTGAACTATGTTATAAAAAATTACCTACAATGTGTATCAGCACTGTTTTAAAATGCATCTCAGACAAGCAAATAATTTAAAAACCTTAAATCTGGACTTAAACCTTCAGTGGCTGGAATGAGGATGGAATATTAGCTTCATCCAACAAAATATCTATAATGGAATAAGTTGCTACTTCCTGAAACTTCAATACAATGCATTATTGCTATATAGTTTAGCCTAATGAGTAGGTAGATAAGTAAATATATTTCCTATAGTCTTACAACAAAGCATATGATACACAAATTTGGAGTACAAATAATCCTCTGCTCACTATGAAGTTCTAAGTTTTTAATAAAAGTCATCCAAATTAAAAATCTGTCTTTTAAATTCTTGAATTTCTTTCACATTGGCATTACAGAAAATGCTGGATATCCAAAAGCTTTCATCTTACAAACATGACAGCTTATTTCCATGTTTATACCTAAAGCTAAGCAGGAGTCAGGATGGACTATGAAGTCACAAAAGATAGTGATGCCAGTTATTAAGACAAAATGGGGATAAGAAGAAAAAAATATTTTTTATTAATCCTGTACACAGGATTAATAACAGTGACTTGCTGTTCTCAGAAATCTCCCTATTTTAGTCAAATGCTTTAGTCAAAATAGTCTAACTTAATAGTCACAAGTCATAGGCAGTCATTTATTTTAGTATAAGAAAATGAAAAATTGTATTAAATACATGATGAAAATGAGAGATAGAAATTTTCTTTTATATTAGTAAGAAAATATGTCATTAGTTGAACATTATTTTTTAAGTTTCATACCAAAATCTTATTAAAGTATAGGAATAAAGATGAGCTATGTGAAGCATGAGTTACTCAAACAGGGAGTTATGATGACATATTCTTGATGTTTAAGTATTATTAAAAAGTTCATAGATTAGTTATGTCAAAAAGAATATGATAAAAAGAAAATAGAAATGTTTATTTTGTTTTCAGAGATTCAAATGTACATGAGTTCATCAAATCATAAAGTTTGTAAATGCAGGTAATATTTTAGGAAACAAGGTAATTAGTGAAATGTTTAAATCATGAATTAAATCTAGGCACATTCTCTATTATCAGTGCATGGAAACTGCCTTCACTGCAATTTTGATTAATGGAATAAAAGGAAATTTGATTTCAAAAAGTGTTACACTGAACAGAGTCTGAAACAAAAAGTGTGTCTTATTCTATGAAAAAAATAAGTTATAAAGCCAGAGAATTTGGGGTTTGAATTTTTACAGCACCCGTTCTTAATTTATATGGCCTCCAGGAATTTGCTTAACCTTTCATCATTTACATATTAATCAAGTTTCCAAATTTTTCTGCAGTTTAGAATAACCCAGGAAGACACATTGTTAAAAAAAAAAATTAAAAAAAATCTCAATGTCAGGACACCGCTCATACCAATTAAGTGAGAATCTCTTGGGGTATGAAAGATAACTTTTTTGAAAATGCTAACATTAGAACACAGAGAATGGGTGTAGTAAGGTTACTACTGTGCACACTAGAGAGCATAATAACCATTTCATAGATTTGTTTGACTGGTTCAGAACAGCACTAGGTAAGAAATTACATGCCATCCAATAAGCCCTCAGTGAATAGTAACTTTTACATTTTTATCTTACGTTAACAAGGCAAAACTAACATATAAAAGTTCAAGAATGGGGAGAGTGGCTTCCAGAGACCCATGCTTTAAATTTATGCTGTAGATTCAGACAAGTTTACCTGACAAATGTACCCTCTTCAATACGTATTTACTGGATCCCAATTGCTGTCTAGTCAGAGAAATATAAAAGGATTGAAACATATCCTATTTCCCATGAAAATTTACTTTTAGTGAAAGTTACAAGTATACACAAAAGCAGGATTATTCACCATGCATGATTAGAGGAAGTGATTTGAAGTAACATGTCACTTGGCATATCTTTAATACCATATCCATCATCATACATTTCTGTCACCAAAGCATTCAAGTTGTCAGATAAAATCCTTCACATGGGGGAAATATAAACTATGGCTTCTTGTAATGAATGAAAATCAAAAGATTTCCCAAAGTGTATCTATTCTCACTGGAAATAAAAATATCTAATTAAATAACCTACTTTTAAAAGAGGTCTGTGCCTGGCACAGAAAGTCAAATATAGGATCAAGACTACTCTGATATCTGAGTAGTCTTATCTTTAGGATCAATGCAGGTAAAGTTTTAGCTGCTGGCAATTTTATTGAAGTAATTACAAAAATTTCATGTCCTCAAGCCTGTAAATGAGAATAACCAGCCATTCCCTCAAACGGAAGCCACTAGTTCCTTTGTCAGTAGCATAACCTTATATTTCCATCAAGTTGAACAGAATGATTATACATTTTTTTTGTTTCCAAGGCAAGAAAAGAGTATGTGTTGAAAAAAATAACATGAAATAGTCCTTAGTATCCAGCTTCTTTCCATGATCTGATTTTGAGAGCTAAGAAAAGCATTTACAGAGTATCGTGTAAAGAAAAATATTTTCAGGAAAAAAAAAGAATTTGTCTAGTAAATTCAGAAAATGTACATTTTTGTATAGACATTGTCCAACACACATGATAAATGTTTTTAGGTCGTGCAATAAAACATTCTAGGTTATCTAACTTGTATACAAAGGTGTGGCTTTCATTCAACAAGGTAACAAATGCCTACTTAAATCCCATAAGTGCTGAACATTGTGATTCTTCTTTGTATCTTTCATTTTCATTAGCTTGAGAAAAGCCTGGTGTTCTACAGATAACTGGTTGAAGAGATGAAGGGAGGGAGCTTTGATGAAATGCTTCTTTAAAGGTTTTTATTAAAACTGGCACTTGATGTAACACTTGGGTTTAGGACTCTACTTTTGCTCTCAAGTGACTGCATTAATGCCAAAGAATGAGAATTACCGACGAAGGATCCTTTTTTTCCTAAATCCATAATTAGTTATCCATGACTAAAAGTAGTAATTTACAGATAAAAAAATTACAAGTTCTTAACTCTTCTGTTAGTTGTGTTCTTGGATATGACAAAATTTCAGTTCCGACTGAGTCTTTTTCTGGATATATGTCACCTGCATTAGAATCTAGACATAATTACAGTATGTATAATTTGAAAATTTGAAGTTTTTTTTTTCCAGAGGTGAAGTTGGTTCAATTTCAATTATTTTGATCTGTGTACCTGTGTGCTGAGAAACCCTTAGGATTCTGGATCTATACTCACTGCTTACTGGGTCTGTTACTATTGACACAATTGCTAAAGGTAAGAAATTAGTATTGATAATTGACTCAGAAATTCCATCTGTAAAATACTTCAAACAACAAAATTTAATATACTGAAATTAAAACCACGCAAACATTATTGGTTATATTATCTATTAAATTATGTGGTTAATTTCACTATGTAAGTAATCCTCCATCTTGGTCTTTTATTTCATTTTCTATAAAACCTATAATAGTTGAAAATCTTGTTGCCTGCACTGATGATGACTGCCACCCACCTGGAACCTTTACCTTATCCTATCCACAGAGTTCAAAATGCTCTGAAGACTTGACCAGTTCACTCTCTTAAATATACATTTCATTAATGCATCCCAAGTATTCAGAGGAAAAAATGTCAACCTCTTGGCTACAGAAAATTTACTTTTTGAAAGCAATTTTTTATTGTGATTAAGTGGTTACATAAATTTCACAAGTTTCACAGTATTATGGGATAGTGATAAAGTCACAAACACATTCTAACCTTCATGGGGAAAATTGTCTTTATTGTGGTCTATAATGCTTATGAGTTCTATGATCTTTGACAATCTTTGACAATAGTTATTTCTTCCACATTGGGTGATACGTAGATTTCTTCCCTTTGCATAGTATCAACTGTTCCCTCTTTCCCAATCATTCCCTCTATCCTATTGCTGCTATTGAGTCGTTTAGTTTGTTTTAATCAATGACCAGCTGATGGGTCCTGTTGTTGTATGTTTTCTCATTTCCCTCTGTTTCTATATCCTCCTTCTAGTTTCCCTCCAATGTGCCTGCACACACACACACACACACATACACACACACACACACACACACAACACACACACACACCCCATATATGTGGCCATCACAATGGGGTCATTTAGTAATGATTCAACCAGATGAGTGGAAGTCCTTTGTTTCTTCTGTCTTGTTTATTGTGTTGTATCTCCTTATGTTTTGGATTTAACATTCTCTTATCAGGAGACCATGTGCCATTTGTCTCTTTGCTTTTGGCTTACCCCACTCAACATGATTGCTTCTAGTTCCATCCATTTCCCTGCGAATGCACAATTTTGTCCTTCCTAATGGCTGCACAATATTCCATTGTGTATAGGTACCACAATTATTGGAGCCGTTCATCTGTAGTGAGTCATCTGGGTTGTTTCCATATTCTGGCTATTGTAAACAGTGTTGTAATAAACATGGAGGTGCATGTGTCCTTGTATCCTGGTTCCTGTTGTTCAGGATAGATGCTTAGGAATGGTATGGCTGGGTCATAGGGGAAAATTTCCTTTTTAGGAAAAAAAACTAGAAACCTGGGAACTAATTTTACTTAGATGCTATTATTTGAATTTTATTTTTTAGTTATATCTTCATCCTTTTTTTTCCTTGTCCTAGTCTTCCTCTAAAATATATTAATGGTGTCAGTTCTGTCATTTAAAAGGACTTTGATTTTCTTATATGTAAGTGGATGGTAGTGCTTACATTTACACATACTTTTCATGTGCATTTGTGACTATGTTAAGTCTGCCTTTCATATGAGATTGCAAATTTTCATGG
Organism: Dipodomys spectabilis; assembly: GCF_019054845.1. Lineage (NCBI taxonomy): Eukaryota > Metazoa > Chordata > Mammalia > Rodentia > Heteromyidae > Dipodomys > Dipodomys spectabilis. The sequence continues at coordinate 18,550,863 of NW_024870817.1, read as the reverse complement.
ACAGTGGTAATATCTGGGTGCTGCCAAGTGGATTGGTACATCCCCTGCATACTTCATAGTTCAAATGAATAATTGATTCATTCCATTAAAAACAGCATAATAGTGAGTGAGTGTATGTTGTAAGGGTGGTGCCATACCCTAAAATTCACATAATCCCAAGCCATTTTCTTTATGTACTGTACATATTATTTTCCATACCCGCCAGTGCAAGCAGTCATATTTAAACCTACTGATTCCCTCTGGGTGAATATTCTACACTTCTCTGTTACCTTCTCTGTTACTAATAGGTCATGATAAGCACTGTAGTAGGACATCCCACAGACATTGTTTCCTATCCTTAAAGAGCATGAAGAAGCTAAGGAAAGGATGTGAGGGCACTTGGTCTTCAGTTGGTAATGATTCAAAGGAATGAATAATTCCCCATGTATTTATTTTCTGAGTGTGGACTGTGGGGTTTACATAGAATTTTTTTCTCATTCAACAACCAATACCTATTTGTAGAGGCTTTCCTTTGTGTAAAAAATAGGTATAACATTTCATACTAAAGTCTAAAGGTTGGAACTTATTTTATAGCTGTAAATGCTTAGCAGAAGTAGTATAAAGTTAGCATGATTTTTGTAACTAGAGATCTATTTTTTTAAAAAAAAAAAAAAGACATGGCAAACTGCCTACCTCAAAGATTTCTATACCTTTAATTTCCTCTGTTTTACTGTTTATGCTCTCTCTACAATATAAGAAATTTCATCTCCTTGTATAGGAAAATATATCATGGCATAAGGCATTCTTTTCTGCATAACACAATGGCTCAGTATAAATTATGGAGGAAATGATTCATGGTAATACAGGAACCTATGAAATTACCACCTGAACAATATAATATATTTGTAACACAGTATAAAATTTTTGTAGCAGGATAAGAAGACAAAAGTGTTTGCATTATTTATACAATACTTCTTGTCATCATTTTATTTTTTATTTTTTTGTCATCATTTTATGATGAACTTTGTGTCTTAAGCCATGATTGTTTTGATGGTTAGTAATTTTTGTTGAGAGTACTTTGTATTATATAGATATGCAACAATTCTTAGAATAAATGATCAACTCTTCAATAAACATGTGTGTACAAGGAAACAAATATTTTCCTAGTATAATTCCCTTTTCTGAGATATTCATTGCAACATGCATCCAAGGATTATTATCTGTGACAATAACTCTAAAAGTAAATATAAGTAATATGAATCAATTACTTGTACTTAACTTTCATGCCTTGCTATCATTTAAGAAGTTTTTACTCTTATTTCTCATAAACATGATCAAAATAAGGCAAAATTTTAAATGAAAAGCTATTTCCTGCACAATTGTACTTCTTTCATGCATTGTGTGGTTAAGCTGGGATACTAAAATAATCAAAACCAAATCAGCAACAACAAAAACACATTTCAGCCAGTCATACAAATCCTTGACAAATTTGTTTTGCTATCCAGCTACTGAAATTTCAGAGTGGGCTGTTATATCCTGGGGAATAGAGGAGCTATGAATAGTATGTAAAACAATGTCTTCTTTTTACTTTTATGTAGCTAAAATGTATAAGGCTAATGCTGTATTTTTTTTTAAAAAAATTCAGTTTAAATTTGGATTGAATGTACTCAGCTGTCTATTCCTGTTTTAAAAAGTGACAAGCTGCTTCCCACTTTACATCAATTATAATAGATAAGGCAACTATCTCTAGAGAATTCTTATTAAACCATAAAAAAAAACTTAGAACATCCACGCAACTGCCCAAATTTGTCAAGTGTCCAATTCATGGAAGATGGAGTTTCAGTTGTTATGGAAAGGAGACAGCAAATGTACTTAGGATTTACATTTTGAGAAAGCTGAGAGCTGGAAAAAGACTTAGCACACTGGCAACAAGAAAGACACACTAGGAAATAAGAAGCAATACTAAATAAATCTCTATAGAGCCTTTGGTGAAATGTTTCATGAGGTGAATTTAAGTGTTATTTCATTTTCTCTATTTCAAAATGAAATAACATTAAAACACAATTTTAATATTTTCTAAGTATTTCTTTGTATAATAATTCATGAAAAATTTTCCTAAAATAGATCCTAGCCATAAAAGAAATGCAAATCAAAATGACATTAAGATACCACCACACTCCAGTTAGAATGGTTATAATCAAGAACTCTAATAACAACAGATGCTGGAGGAGATGTGGTCAAAAGGGAATACTACTGCATTATTGGTGGGATTGTAAACTTGTTCAACCACTTTGGAAGTAGTATGGAGGTGCCTCAAAAGACTCCACATAGAGCTCCCCTATGACCCAGAAATCTCACTTTGGGGCCTTTACCTGAATGATCATAAACAAGACCATACTAAAGCTACCAGCACAACTATGTTTATCGCAGCATTATTTACCATAGCTAAGATATGGAACCAAACCAGATGCCCCTCAGTAGATGAGTGAATCAAGAAAATATGGTATATATACACAATGGAATTCTATGCTTCCATCAGAAAGAATGACATTGCCCCATTTGTTAGGAAATGGAAAGACTTGGAAAAGTTATATTACTTGAAGTAAGCCAGGCGCAAAGAAACATAGGTCCCATGGTTTCTCTTATTTGCAATAACTAGTATATGTCTGAGACAAGCAGAAACGATCAGATAAGTTGATGTTAGGTGAAATGAACCCCAAGATAAAGACTCAAATGGTTTTTCTTTCTTGCTATTGTTTCTAACATATTTATAAGATATTTCCTTATTGCTTTGTATGTCCCTTCTCCATGGTATAACCCCCGTTTTCATTGTATTTGATGTTGGTATAATTTGTGGAAGGGAAGGGAAAAAACAAATTGTTTATATAGGGATACAGGTAGACCCATTGCAACAATGAGATGTACAAGAACTTACGTCGAAAACCGAACTTTACAACTTTGGGGGGGTGGGGCCAGGAGATGGGAAGAGATGGGAAGGGGAAACAAAGGAGGAGGCAGCAGTGCTTGATAGGAAATGTACTCATTACCTTGCTCATGTAACTGTAACGCCTCTGTATGTTATTTTCACAATAATAAAAATAAGAAATATACTCATTACCTTACTCATGTAATTGTAACCCCTCTGTACGGTATTTTCACAATACAAAAATTAAAAATTAAAACAACAAAAGAGTATATAATAAAGCCACCAGCACCAGTGCTCATTGGAACACTATTCACCGTAGCCAAGGTATGGAGTCAGCCCATAACCCTCAATGGAAGAATGCATCAAGAAAATGTATATAAACTGAGTGTAGGTGGCTCATGTCTATTATCCTAAGTACTCAGGAGACTGAGATCTGTGGGTCGTGGTTAGAAGCAAGCCAGGGAAGGATACTTCATGACAATCTTATACATAATAAACTATCAAAAAAGCCAGAATTGTAGTTGTGGCTCAAGTGGTTAAGTACTAATCTTCAGCAGAAGAGGCTCAGGCTTTAAATTAAAGCCCTAGGACGGGCACAAAACCACATTTTAAATATACACAATAGAATTATATTCATTCATTAGAAAGAATGATTTGGCTTCATTTGTTTAGAAATGGAAAGACCTGGGAAAAATTATGCTAAGTAAAGTAAGTCAAGCCCGCATAGACAGAGAATGAATGTTTTCTCTTATATGCAGAAGCTAGATTTTGCTTACAAACATGTAAGTAAATATGCTGGATGGTACATAAGTATATACATATGTATTAATTGACATAAGGTAGATTTCAGGGAGATTTTGCTTCGAGGGGGGGGGCGGTAATTGTGGAGGTGGGAGGGAAGGGATGGTAGGGGAAAAACAAAGGAGGAGGCAACAATGCTTGGTTAGAAATGTACTCATTACCTTGCTCATGTAACTGTAACCCCTCTGTACAGTATTTTCACAATAAAAAACATATTTAAAAAAAGCCCAAATCAATGCTCAACAAAATAAAATATCATGAAACAAGTACTCGAAAGGGGTGAGGTGGGGTAGAGAGAAGGAGTAGAGGAATGAAGAGGAATAGAGGAGAAAAATGCAGACAAGGATCAAATGTATCAAATAGTAAATGAATATTCTGCAATATTAAGAAGAGTGAGGGAAGGGCTGCATAGGGAAGGGATGGGTGAGAATGTTGAAAGAGATATTTTATCCATAAACTTCTTTGTTAAATGGCAACTTCTTTGTACAATTACTTAAAGATAATTTTTAAAGTCAAAAAATGGCCTAGGTTTTTTGTCCTAGAAACAGGAAAAATATGACTGAGGAATACAGATACCCATGTAGCACAGAAGTCTTCACCAAATTCTGGCTCATACAGAATCTTCAATATGACCACCTTTTGACTGAAGTAAATTAAGTGGCTCTGTTTTCTTCAGAAAAGCCAGAAAATGTTTGCTATAACAATATATCAATTATCTTAATATCAAAGATCACATGTTATATATTTTGATGTCTATCCCAGCCTCTACCATATTGATATTGTAAAAGTTCTTGCATAATGTATAAATTAATGTATGACCAGTGACTTCCACTAAGCAAATGTAACCACTGATATAGGAAAGAGATTACATTCTAAAACCGCCTTAATTATGTGTTCAGTGACTAATTTGACACTTTGAAACAGCTGTGCATACTAACCATACATATCATTCAGATAACAGATGGGTGCCCCTTCCCCCACTCCGTTAGAGAATCTGTATAGGCAGCTAAAATACTGGAGAACTGGCTGTTTGGTTACTTCATATTCCAGCTCTGTTGTTCTAAAGCATTGTATAATAGACCCTGGAATACATTGGTTATGATCTTTTCTACACATAGTAGTCAGTGTTTAGGAAGATGGAAATATCATAGGAAAAGGAAGACAATATATTTACCTTCAGACAGCAACCCCAGAGCAGGATAGTGAGTAAAAACGTGGAGGTGAATGAAGGTGGTGGTGGTTCTGTATTCTGCTATCTATGAATCTGCCTATCTGTCTGTCTGTCTGTCTGTCTGTCTGTCTATCTATCTATCTATCTATCTATCCATCCATCTACCTATCTATATATTTATCTACCTATCTATCTACCTATCCATTCATTAATTTATTCATTTACACTAAATTGAACTTGACTTTACACTCTCACTCAGCTTTCCTCCAACTGGCTGATGCTCTACCACGTGAGCCATGCTTAACTTCCGGCTTTTTGCTGCTTCATTAGAGATAAGCATTTCTCTGATTTGTCTGCATGAGTTGCCTTCAAAATTATGACCTTCAGCTGTCAGCCTTATGTGTAGCTGAGATTATTGGTGTAACAGCCTTCCCTTGTCTTTTAAATGGAGATTGCTGCTTATAGAGCAGTTAACAGTATATCACTTCCCACAGTTACATCCTTTCTAAATCTGCACTAGTGGGTAGACTTATTAATGGGTTCAATAAAAGTTCAAATCTGCTAGTAACACATATATAAGCAATATGGTAAAATGTGTTGTGTTATTCGTCTACCTGTGACTGGTAAAAGTTCTGAGTTTAGGTAGCTATTAATAAATTTGTTTTTTTCTTCTGGTTGGAACTTGGGTGTAAACTCACAGCCTCTCACTTTCTGGGCAGATAATCTATCACTTAGGCCACAAACTCAGCCTTTATTTTTGCCTTTTCATCTTTTTGATTTTTTGGGGGGTGTGGTCTGGGGCCAGTCTAGAATCATGATCCTCCTGAAGTAAGAAGCTACCAAGAATGGCTCATATATTAAGACAAAGTCTTCCTAACATTTTGCCTACATTAGTCAGGACCCATTCTTCATTTCCCAAGTAGCCAGAATATTGGAAAAAGCCCCTGCATCTGGCCTCCTACCCCTCCCCATATTATATATACATATATACATATATATGGTATATATGTATATATATGTATTATATGTATGTATGTATATATGTATATATAATATGAGGTATATATGTATGTATATATATGTATATAATATGAGGTATATATAATATTTCATTTAATATATAAAAATACAAATACCTTTATGCTCATATACATCTATACTTTAATGTACCTAGGTTAAACACCTGGAAAAGAAAGTGTGTGGGCACATTCTTATATTAATCCTTATAGGCAAGTACTCATGTTCAGTTAAACCAAACACTATTTACACTGGTACAAAATTCAGAAATAATTCTATTGGGAAAGAAAATTACTGTTAACTTAGTTCCTAGGGAATATGAAATAATCTTTATATACCAAATAGTCATTTGATGGATGTTGGAAAAATTGCATGTCTGCCCAAGTATACCAGAGAAAATATAAAGTAAATTTTATTTTGAGCAAATCACCACAAATACCTTTGGATTTCTCTGAGCTAAGAGCTCCAGTCTCCATTTCTTCATGTTTTCTAGTTAGATAATAGTGCTGAGTATTTATAGCTTTCCTTATATAACTGCAGCTGAATGCATTTTTCTTGTCAGAATAGTTTATTTTCTGTCCCTGCTCCTGTTTTCCTTGAATTTTAGTATTGGATTTACTGACTTTACTGTGGTTCTACTCTTTTTTTATAGAACCATATTCCTCAAGTTCAATTTATTTTTAAGTTAGGTACTTTATGTGTCCATTCCCTTTAGAGCTCTAAAAACGAATGTGTATTATTGACCAGATAAAGCTATTAAAGTAACGATTATGAAATTTATTTTTAGGACCTTGGTCACCTTAATGACTCTTTAGGGCTTAAGATATGCTCAGTGTAGCCAGCACTATAAACTGGGAGGTTTGGCCTGGGATTATTACATTTACTCCGACCCTGCTCAATCAGAATTCTTGCAATCTAGCACACTGCATTCGGTACTATCCTCTCTAATTATATAAGGAGCAACAATGGCTTAAGCCTCTAACTTAAGAATTTTGGTCTTAGACTCTGTACCTTGGGCAGCTCCTTTTTTCACACGTTCTTGTTCTTGCTCTTTGTTAGTCTTTGTTATTCCTCATCTAATATTTTTGTTGCATTTTTGAGACCTATGAAGAAAAGTAACTACATTATCTACTTTAAGCTGTACCATTAGCAAACATATTCTTGTTTAAAATTAGCACATGTTAATAACACAAAGAACTTCACTGTGATAATTCTTTTTATGCACACAGTATACTCTGAAGTTATATGATACTCCCTTTCTATATTTACTCTCCCGCTACCTCCTCTTTTTTCAGTGTTCAATGTACTTCATTATTCATATATGTATGAATATATATATTGAATCATATATATATGATTCTAAAAACTGATGAAGCTTGTCATATCTCACTAAACATGATAATTTCCTGTTCTACATGTTTTTTCTATAAATGACATATTTTTATTTTCCTTTATGGCTGTGTAATATAAAGTTGTGTGTATATGTTTATGTGTATGCATGTAAATAAACAAATATAATATTTTATTTATCCAGTTATCAGTTTGAGGCACCTTGGATGATTCCAAAGTTTGACAATTGTGAACATAGCTACAGTAAACATGACTATGCAAGCATCTCTCTTGTATACTGTTCTATACTCATCTGGATATTTGCCTAAATATGGTATGGAAGTGTCATAAAGGTCTATTTTTAGCTTTTTGGTGGTATCTTCATATTGATTTCCCTAGTGAATGTAGTAGTTTACATTCCTTTCAATAGTATATGAGGGTTGCTTTTCGCTGACTCCTCTCCAGCATTTTGTTTTGTTTTGTTTTGTTTTCTGGAAGCAATCATAGATTCTTCATTTATTTTTGACTTAGCAATGCCATTCTATCTTGTTGCTTTAATGTTCCCTTTGCTCTTATAATTTGTTTTTAAAGATATTTTTATCATCTTTAAGTAGTTGCACTAAGGAATTGCCAGTCAACAAAGTAGTTCATGCACACAATGTCTGTTGATCAATGTCAACCCTTGCAATTTCTCCCCCATCCCTTCCAACTTACCCCTTCCTTCATTTTTCTTATTTTTGCAGGATTGCATTGCATTTTTTACTGCATTCTCCCCACCTTCCTCTCATCATTCCTCTACACACCTCCCCTTGACTCCACCTCTTTCCTTAAGTACCTATGTCCTGGTGTTTATTTTGTTGACATATGATTTAGCTTCCTTATATAGCCAGTGCTTCATTGAGCTATAATCTACATATTAACAAACGGCTGCACTTCTCCATTAGGACCTCACAAGTTCACCTACAACAAATCTGCCTGGAGAGGCAAGAAATCCAGTGTGCAATACAGAGTTACTTCAGTTGAAGAAGAATAGTCTGAATGCAGAAACCCAATCCATGCTGTCTGTCTGTCTTACATGCTGCTCAAAAACCAACACTTGCATGTGTGCTGATTCAGTTGAACACTGCTGGTAGGGACCATGCCAGTTGTTGCAATTACTGCCAAACTTAGCTCCAGGTTGCCAGTAAAATTTTATTGCAACCATTTGAAATCCTTGAGAGCTCAGGAAACCATGCAATCATTTGAACAATGGTGCATATTCAGGGAAAGATGAGGTATGTTTGAGAATGGTTGTGATACAAGTGGAAATCACTGTTTTGTGATGTAATTTTTTTCATTTTGAAGCAACTAGTATGGGCTCAGACTTCACCTAAGCATGCAAAAATGCCATGTTAATACTCATAGAGTATAATATCCACTCTACAAATGAAAATTTAACCATATCCCAACTTTCTAGTCCTTGGAAGATTTCCTTAACTAGTAATTCTTTTCTAGAGAAAAAATTGCTTTTCTGTATTGTATATACTTTAAATGAGAATCTTTCCCCAATCCAGTCCCCTCCGCTCCCCCTCATCATGAATGCTTTAATAATAGTTATGCTGAACTGGCTTCATCATTGCTTGAATTGGGAAACATTGAGGATACATTTCGCTTAAAGAATGAATGAATTGCTGTTACAATCTCTGGACAAGGCATCATTTGATGCATTATGAAATCATGGACAATTTGACAATCAAAAGTTGGTTACTGGATGTTTCCTTAATTATTTGCAACCTAATACAAACTTGCAGGTGATGAGAATCTGTTTCTGATTGTTAAAAGTCGTTAATGAATCCGAGAGCATCTGGTTGTGCCTTGTGCAGTATTTTTCTCTTCTTTTTATTTCATGATTATTTAAAGGTACAAGAGGTAACTTTCAAAGTGTGATATGTCTTCACCTCTGGGAAAACATACCCAGAGGCAGCTGGCTGAAGATGGATCCTACCATTCTGACAGCAAAAATCCAGCTCAGTGATGTTATTCAATCCATTCTTGCATGTTTATTATTGCCCGGATTACACCTGCAAGAACCCTGCAATCATTCCTTCCCTGAGGGCTACTGAGATATTTGCAGATTTTTTTTAACTTACTCCACTTTGCTTAAGAATGTTTAATTATTGGGAAAATAATTTAATAATCAACTGCACTTAATGCTCTGTATATGTGTGGCTACACTTGAAATAGAGGGAACCTGGATTTAATACTAAATGTTTAATCCTGAGTATAAAACTCTTATTAACCCACTATTTATCTATGTATGTTTTCATTTATTTATTATTTATATTTGTGTTCACAAAACAGGACACCATGGGTTAAATATTCCTCTTTTTGTCCAATTGTTGATGTAGGTTATTTCTCATATTATATATTTCAGGCAAAATAAAATAATCCTAAATTAATTTAATGCTTTTAAAGACAAAGGCTTTACAAAAGAATGCCTTTCAGATTTATGAAATAAAACAAATGTGATATCTGTTATAAAAGTAGGATTATTTGCAAATAATCCTATTTGCTTCTATAGCCATCTAATCTTCAAGAAGGGAGGTAAAAATTAGAATGGAAGAAAGACAGGCTCTTCAGTAAATGGTGCTGGCAAAATTGGTTAACTACTTATAGAAAACCAAAACTAGATCCTTATATATCACCCTGAACCAGAATCAACTCCAAATGGATCAAAGAACTTGGAATCAAAGGAGACACTCTGAAAACATTATAGGATGGAATAGGAGAAACACTAGGTCTCCTTGGCACAGGCCAAAATTTTCTTAATAGAGATCCAGAAACACAACAAATCAAAGAAAGGTTGGACAAATGGGATTGCAAGAAATTGCAGAACTTCTGCATGGCAAAGGACATAGTTAGCAAGATCAATAGAAAGCCCACGTATTGGAAGAAGATCTTCTGTAGCCATACAACAGACAAGGGTCTCATATCTAAAGTATACCTTGAACTCAAAAAATTAAATCCCCCAACAACAAACCTTCAAAGAAACAACTGCCCAATAAATAAGTGGTTAAAGACTTACAGAGAAACAGAGAAACTTCTCTGTTTCTCATGATTTCTTGATACATGACATACATTAACATTAAAATCTTAAAGTTCATTTTATTGTTTTAAAAATCTCTTGGAGTTGCACAAAGTAAATCTGGCCTCTAGAATGGATTTTCTTTCTTTCTTTTAAAAAAAATAGTGTACATTATTTGCAATGGCCTGGACATGAGTCCACCATGAAATTTCTTTTTTTTAGATTGACTTTTTATTGTTATCATAAAGGTGATGTACTGAGTGGTTACAATTACATGTCAAGTAATGAGTACATTTTTTTAACAATGCCATCCCTTCCCTTGTTTCCTCCCAGTTTTTTCTTCCCACCCCCAACAACTTGTATAGTTCATTTTCAGTCTAGTATCTAGTGAGTATCACTGCTGCATTTGTTTACCCTTTATCCTACCATTTCTGTTCTTCCCCCTTATCCTCCTTGTGAACAGTAGCACAATAAACAAAGTGAAGCTGTTTCCTTGAAAGCTTTTCTTTGGGTTTCTTTTCCTTTGGATTACCTAGTAATGGCATAGCTGGAGCACATGGGAGTTCTGTATGTGTGTGTGTGTGTGTGTGTAATCTCCATAGTTTTTATATACTGACTATACTAAATTACATTCTCAACAGTGTGTGAGAACTTGACCTCTCCACATCCTTTACACTACTTAATTTATTTTGCATGTCTTTTGCTGATATATTTTATTATTGTTTTGATATACATCTTCCTAATGTTTATCTTTCAGCTATTTGTATGTCTTGTTTTTGTTTACCCATAGCTCAGGTTGTCCTGGAAGTGCTTTTGTAGTCCAGGCTACAAAGTTATGATCTACCTATTTCCATCTCCTGAGTGTTGGGATTATAGGCACATACAATCATATTTGACTTTATGTTTACTTTTGTAGGATAGAAAGTATATTTTATGTCCTTTGTTCTTTTTTATTTTCTTTTTCACTGATAAGTTAATCTATTCATATATATATATATATATATATATATATATATATATATATATATTGTTTTTTTTTGTAGGTTGTGGGGCTTGAACTCTTGGCCTGGGAGCTATCCCTCAGCTCTTCAGCTCAAGGCTAGCGTTCTACCACTTCAGCCACAGCGCCACTTCTGGTTGTCTAGTGGTTTATTGGAGATAAGAGTCTCATGGATTTTCCTGCCGGAAACCAAGGTCCTCAGATCTCAGCCTCCTAAGTAGCTAGGATTGCAGGCATGAGCCACCAGCGCCCGGCTATTTATATATTCTTTATTCTTTGTAAGAAATATAGTTTGCAAGTACTCGCCCATTGTGTGGCCTCTTCACTCTCTTAGTGTCCACCAAAACTCTTGCCCTAGTATAATTTACTTACAATTATACTAGTATAACTTACTTTCCCATCCCCCATTCCCCACCTTTCTTCAGCCTGTGGTAACTACCCTTTTCCTGTCCACATCAAATAGTGTTTTACTTCCCACTATGAGTGAGATCTTTCTGTTCCTGGTTTATTGCTTGTCAAATCTTCTCCAGTGTTACATTGTATAAACTATAATCTTTGCTTATCTTCCATGGTAAGAAGATACTGCAATTATTCATTACACATTTGATTTCTGTTCCCCAGTCACTAAAACACTTGATTAAATAACACTGACAGCTTACAATAATTGCAATCATATAAGCACAAATAAATTAGTTGTTTGTGGTTCCTAAGCATTCTGATACCATTAGCCTGGAAAAAAAAAAAAACACTCCTCTATCCTATAATGATTTTGGCTGGGTTAAGAATATTAATTTAGGTTGGCACCCATAGCAGATGCCTGTTATCTTACCTACTCAGGAGGCTGAGACCTGAGGATTGTGGTTCAAAGCCAGCCTGGAGGTGAAAGTTCATGAGATTTATATCTCCAGTAAAACACCAAAAGAGGTGGAACTGGAGGTGTGGCTCAAGTAGTAGAGTACTAGCCTTTAATACAAAAGTTCAGGGACAGCATCCACATCTTGAGTTCAAGCCCTTGGAGTGACACCAAAATCTAAAAAGACTAGGACATGAGAAATTATAGAACACTCTTGTCATTCTCACAGTGAGACCAAAGAAAGATATTTCTAAAGAGGATCACAAAGACTCAATAGCTATGTGCATATGAATATATAAAATGATATTTATCAAAATGAACTCCAGCAAATGGAAGCAAGCGGTTTTGTTGGTTTTGCTTTTCTTTTTGTTCTCCTTTGTTGCTGTTTTTGTTTTCTGTACCTTTTGTCTTATTTGTAAGTTTATCTGTTTTGAGACGGATAAGAAGAGAGCACAGGAATGGTGGAGTAAACTGTAGACAAATACAACAGAGATCCTCACTAGACACTATATTGAAAATGAATTATAAAACTTGTGGGTGGTAATGAGAGGGGAAAACTGGGACAAATCTAGGGAAAGAGTAATACTGTTCAAAAAGAAATGTACTCATTACCCGCCTTATGTAACTGTAACCCCTTAGTATAACACATTTACAATAATAATCAAAAAAAGCTTGAATAAAAATGAAAAAAATCAAAATAGAAAAAAAGTATTAATTTTTCTGCATCTACATAAGGTAAAGATACATTGCTGTTAGCTTTTAAGTAACTAAAATGTTGTCTTGTTTACTTATGTATTCATAATAGTTATTGTTTTAGGTGCTATTGTTTTAATCTGTCCATCAATATAAATCAAATGGAAAATTCATAATTATTTTTGCAGATGAAGAAACTGAGGCTAAGAATGTGCACCTAATTTCTTCAGGACAGAATTATAAAAAAAAGCACTTGTAGTTTAGTTCCCAGTGCTACATGAAAGCAAACCCCCATGCTCTTCATTATTATGCTGTTGTCTCCCATCAAGGTGAAGGGTTTTACAGCACTTAGCCTATTGAACAGTGTCTCTTTCACCCTGAAAGGAACAGCATCATATCATAATTAGTCTTCAAGTTCTGAAGCTGCAAAGAATGGAATCCTAAGCACCAAATCAAGTTTCTTTGCCACAAGAAACTCAGCAAAATACCTAATCTCATTTTCTCTGGAAAATTGAATGAGGAGTAAATAGCAAATATATTTTTTAATTAATCATTTCTTAAAGGACTTAAGGTCATGTCTGCCATAAACCAAAATAAAATCAAATTTAATATTTTCCTGTGATAGTTGATGACATATACAGTTGATCTAAAAACAAAAAGGAGTATTTAATTTTAGTCACAAATTCATCATCTCTGAAGTCAACAATTAAGTGTTGGCTATGTACCAGGCATATCACATTTATATATGAAATATTATTTACATTAATTAATAATATTTATTTGTTACATATTTTATTAAGTTTGTACTTACAAGTAATGTTATCAAAAGAAAAGATGTTCATATATACATATTACATTAAATATAGTCTTGTCTTTCTAAGTGCTAGTTAATTTGCTAAATCAGGGTTAAAGCTATGGCTGATCAAAAATGGAAAATAAGAAAATAATAATTTGCAGTTTTCTAAATGTATTCATACACACATTCATTTCTACAAATTAATAGGTAAACATTTTAAAATAAGGGCTATGGAATTATCTAAATTATTTTCTTGAAGTTTGCTTTTTTGTACATTATCCCAATTTTACTCTCTTTATTGCATTTATACTTTCAGCTGAGGAGTTTACTTTGCATTTACAATAAAGCCCCCTTAAATCATGCAACTCTAAATTCTTTCTGGAATAACAATTTGAGAATGGTGCAGTGTAAGAGCTCCCTGGGTGACTATCTTAATTTTCACAAATAGTATCAATGATGACAATGGATTTGAGTGTTATTCCTAAGATTTAATCATGTCATAATTAAACACTCAGAAGGGAAATGTACATGGCTATCGTAGGCCATGGAGCCAAATAAATGAAAACAGCTCCTGTTATTTTTCAGATGAGTTAACCAATGTGTTTGCCAACTCTTCCCACACCTCCTCACCGACTCACTACAGTTTACGTTATATGCTGGTAAAACTACATGACGAAAAGAAAAACGTCTTATTAGAATAGGCCTTCAATTTCTGTTTCATCTTTTCCTTCACAGCTGTTTGTAAAAATGGCTGCCTGAACACTTGAACTTGTATCATTTAAAATCATAAAGGGATCCAAGTAAGGGTTTTAAAGAAGAACCATTTTAATATGAAGTACATACTGTAGGATTATCTCAATGGTTTTCACATACTTATCAAAGAAATTTTGACTAAAATTAGAAATATCAAATCTCACATAAATAAATGAAAAAATATGAAAATGAAAATAACTGATACTGGTTAAAATAAATAATTTAGATGAACCATACTTTTAATAAATGTAAATTCAGTTCATATTCAGAGTGAAACTCTCTCACAAGACAAAATATAATTGAATGCTGTAGATATATGTAAAATATACAAATATATACATACAATATAATTGTATAACTATATATATGCATATGTATATGTACATATATTAATCTGCATACAAATATATGCAGATTAAGAAGACAAAATTTTGTCACATTTTTACTACTTTGAATAATTAAATGTAAAATGGTTTCATATTTTAAAAATCTTTAGCATTTGAAGCAGATTAAAATGATCATCACAGTGGATAAAATATTTTAAAAGTTCCAGCCCAAAATTACTGAAATGTTATATTATTCATTTAAACTATTTATAAATATGACTGGTAAACTATTACTGTAACTTTGACAGACGAATTCTATGTCAAGTATTAAAATGTTCATTTTTAATGTTTAAAGTATTTAAATTATTTACATTGTTATTGAAAATGTTCAGTAGGTGATCACATAATAATTATCACATGATTTTACATTATATCACAAAAGATAAGGTTAGATGTAAATTTATTTCTCATTTCATATTAGTTCATATTACTTAAAGGAATATATTAAAATTACAAAATCATAGTTATTTTGTAGTATTAATTAAAGTGCTATCCAACTTAAACATCTTGCTTGTAATTTTTTAAAATAAATTTATTAAGCTTTAAATGTACTACATCATCCCAATTGAAAAGATTTCATTGAATCCTATTACAAAGACACTTAACATCCATAGTCAAATAAAATTTTGAATTGGGCACAGTGGGTCAAGCCTATAATCCTAGCTACTTGGGAGGCAATGATTGTGGGATTGAGATTCAAAGCAATCTTCGGCCTAAAATTTCATCTTAACCAATGACTAGGCATGATGGTGTAGGCCTGCTCTCTTAGCTACAGTGGAAGTACTATGATTAATGCAATCACATTCATAAGCCAACCCCATTTAAAGAGGCAAACATAAGTAGGAGAATTGCAGCCCACAAGAAAGCAGAGAAAGGTTAAGAAGACATCTTGAGTAGGAATTCAAGAGCAGAGATCAGTTAAGGTAGCATTGAGAAGATGCCTTTCCAGCTATGAACTGAAGACAATATGGGGATATGTCTCAACAGAGAAACAATTTGTGTGTGTGTGTGTGTGTGTGTGTGTGTGATCTAATAGAGATAAATAAATAACATTCAAGTTCATTAAGTGTTTATTCTTCCATTTGTGTTCATTTCGATCATCTATGTTCTGATTAGTTCTGTTTCTGTCACTAGCTAGCTGTGAAAACTTGGGAAAACCACATTCCATATTAGTTCATATCCGTTTCAGTTTCTCCATCTGAATTCTCATTTTTTTCTTTATTCTGAATTACATTACTTTACTTTGCTCAAAGACTGTATAGTGTACTTTCTGGGTATGTTAACACTGTGTAGATACTCTCTGAAGCCCAGACAGTATAATATATATATATATATATATATATATATATATATATATATATATATATATATATTCAGTAGGAATGACATTTCAGGAAAGCCCAACATTTAAAAAGTGATATCATTAGTATTTTTATTTGCATACATCCAACTTAGGCTCCATTCCATTGACTATTTAACTTTGGGGACAGCAGTACTTCTAATTCCTTGTAAACACTTCAAGTAAATGAGTATTTTGATATCAGTTAATCATTGCAAAACTCTCTCCACTATCCTAGGCTTCTAACAAGGTTAATGAATTGTGTGCTAAGATATGTATTCAAATGATTTTTTTCTTTCATGTGATTGTTTCTAACACATTTATAAGATTATTTCTTTGTTGCTTTGTATGTCCCTCCCCCAAAGTATAACCCCTGCTTTCACTGTATTTGATGTCGGTATAATTTGTGGAGGGGAAGGGGAAAAACAAATCGTTTAAATAGGGATACAAGTGGACTTATTGCAACAATGAGATGTACAAGTCGTTATGTCGAAAAATGAACTTTACAACTTTGGTGGGGGGGGGGGAGGGAGGGAGCGGGGAGGATTGAGTGGGGGGGGGGCGGAGGGAGGATGGGAAACGATGGGAAGGGGAAACAAAGGAGGAGGCTACAATGCTTGATAAGAAATGTACTCATTATCTTGCCCATGTAATTGTAACCTCTCTGTACAGTATTTTCACAATAAAAAAAATAAATTATGTGCTAAATTCTTGCAGATCCTCGGGCAAGTGAACTGGTTCCTTCATTATCTCAGCCTATGATTTTTGATGAACACTTTCTGGTTTCATAGCCTTCTGACTGAAGTAACTTTACTAGTGAGGTAAGTCTGTCATATACATACTTGAAACCAAAATGGGATTCATGGAAACAAGCATAGGCAAATGGGGAACTCTTACCATTCTTTTCAGGGCACAGATTCTACTACTATGCATATCTTTTAAGGAGACACATCCTGGAAAATATGTGTACACTAATAACATTAATAACTACAGGCCATTTCAATGAAATATACAGTATGGAAGTAAATAGTATTTTTTTGGTCCAGATACCATAACAATGAAGCATTTAAGAAAAATTATGTATATATATACATATATGTAAATACTTACTATATTGGCAGTTTCTTCCCATAAATTCTCCTGGGCATTCACAGGAATAATTGGCAACAAGGTCTGTACATATTCCACCATTTTTACAAGGTTCTGCTTCACATTCATTTATATCTGAGTAAAACAAAGGAAGGGAGAATTATTGGTTAAAAATTACTAGCTATTAAGACAATTATAATTATTGGTTAAAATTATTAGCTATTAAGATGATAAGGTATTAGAGCATTTGATTAGTTTTAAATGAAAAAGTCTGAGTAATCATATTCCTTTCAATGTGTGTATACACATAACAATAATATGGATGCTACAAAAACAAACATTTATTAAAAATCAAAGTAACTTAATTTCAAATAGAATCAAAAATCCATATGATAGGAAGACCAACAGATCCAAACTATTTTCCAATTCTGGAAATAAATAAAATAAATATGAGCAATTTGGGAAAATATTCAGCATTTCCTCAGAATTATATCAAACAAATTAACTCTGATAGGGAGATGAATTGGTTTCACTTACATGATCTAGAAACCACCCTGCAGCAACAACTGACAATTAACACTGACTCATTTCATCTTAATTCATTAAAATTCTAACTGACAGAGATGTTTTAGTTTCTAAATAGTTCTCTTTTGATGAATATGATGAGAAGCAAATTAGATTTAATAGCTAACGCTTGTTATATGCAAAGCATAATAAATGTAAATGATGATCACTTCCTAATCTCATTCTCCAGTTTCTAAAGTTAGGGTGACTAAAAAGGTTTACCTTACAAACACACTTTATGTATACTACAGAAAATCATGTAAAATATAAACCAAAGTATTGTAATTTCATTGTCAATTGAACAACATAAAAATGAGTATAGTTTTTGAATGCAAAGAGAAGTGAACAAACCTGGCAAATCTCAGTTACTAGCACTTATAAGTCATTCCTTCTATGCAGAGCACAACACTAGGTCTTTAAAATACCCCACTCCACTTCAAGACTACTGATACCCTATCATTATTTCCTGATAAAAGTCTAACAAAAGAAAAATACATGACCTAAAAATGTATTTCCTATTTTAACATTTTTTTGAAAATTTTATTGTCAAGATGATACAGAGGGGTTACAGTGACATGAGCAAGGTAGTGATTACATTTCTTGTCTAACTTGTTACTTGATTATTCTCCCTCTTTTCCGCCCCTCCCACCAATCCTCCCCAAGTTGTACAGATCATTTCCAACATATTGTCTTGTGAGCATCACTGTTGCATAGGTTCCCCCTTTGTCCTTTGTCTCACCATTTTGTTGTTCCCCTTTCCTTCCCTAGTTCGAATACGTATATACAAAATACCCAGGGTACCAAAATTGAATGCAGTGACAACAGGGGATAAAATATAGGGGGAAACACAAAATAAAAAAGAAATCACATTGAGAACAACAGCAAAGAAAAAACTCTTGTGTCCATGTCTTGGAGTCCATTTTGCTTAGCATCATCTTACATGGTCATATGTATGTAGCTCCTGAGCTATTCTGCTCACCTAATAAGTTCATTCTAGATGTACTAATTATTACAAATAACCATGGACCTAGGTTTCTTTGACTTACTTCATTTAATATGATTTTTTCCCAGTTCTTCCATTTTGTTATAAATTGGGTGGTGTCGTTCTTCCTGATGGAAGCATATTTCTAATACACTATATCAAAAAGGATTTCTGAAGTCTTAGATAGGACAGTTGCTTAAAGTAGAATGGTTACTACATTAACTTTATGCTAAGACCAAACTAAGTAGTAGAAACCTGTCTATCTGTCTTTTCTTTCAACTTTTATTTTGTGTAGTTTCTCTTCTTTGTAATCAGACTCTCCACCAATTATAAAATGTTTGCCTTGGGATGTCTGGAAAAACTTTTTATGCAGATTGTGTTTTCTCTAAGGCACTTCTTTTCTGTTTTGTTTGTTTCTATTTGTCCCATTTTTGGGAGTAAAAACCATTCATGATTGTGTTCAGAAGCAATTTAAACAATTTGAACCTTTTTTGAATGTCAAATACTAGCTTAAACTCAGTATCTGATAATTACTAAAAATTACTATATGCTGTAAATCATTCTAAATTATAACGGACTCCTAAATATTTGATATTAAAATATCCAGTAAAAGAGAGAAGGAGAAGGAAATGAAGCGAGGGAAGGAGAGAAAGGAATAAGAGAAGGCAAGAAGGATAAACTAGAAAAAAGTAAAAATCCTTATTTACATATCAATCAAATGAAATATTCAATTATTTTAGATCTTATCAAAATTTTGCTTTATTTTAGTAGTAAAAAAACAGTGTGCTGCTTATTTTGTGGCCAAATCAATTTAATACAGTGGTATGATTTAAATATACTGCAATATGCCTCTCCTGTCTTTCCTGTATCATGTCTACTAAATTGACTAGTTGTTTCTGAAAAGAGCATTTTATTGCTGGATTGGCAAGGCTCCTTTGGATTAATGGCAGAATGGTGATGGTGTATTTTTAAGGGGGCCAGAGTGAATCACATATTTGAATACAGGATGGTAGATTTAAGGACAGAAGCATCCTCTTTGGAGAAGATAATGTGAAGAGGAGTGCTGGCTCTTAAATCTGAGGATGTAGACAAGGGACCAGATTTTCATCAATCCGTAGTGCCCAGTGAAAGAGCAAGCTCTTAGCTTTCCGTACTGAAGACTTCGAGCAAGATGGGAATTTTTTTTAAGTAAGATTTTTATTGTGAAAATAGTGTACAGAGGAGGGGTTGCAGTTACATGAGCAAGGTAATGAGTACATTTCTTATCAAGCATTGTTGTCTGCTCCTTTGTTTTTCCTCTACCATCCCAAGATGGGAAATTTTCTCCTTGCTTCTTCCATTTTTGAAAGGACCTATGGTAAACAAAGTTCTGTAGATGTAAGAATGAGCAGGATGTTAGGACAGTCACTCTCCCAAGATTTGATATTCAGAGGTGGAACTTATAATTCAATTTTCAGGCAGGAAGTACTGGGATTTTTTTCTTTCATTTTAAAAATCGGACTACAACACAACTTCAAATTCGGCTCTTATTACTTTGAAATTTTAATGGAAGAACACTTTCATAGTCAGTAATGCAAGAGAACAACCAAAAGGTGTATGTGCTGTTAATGGTAGGCAGGCACTGCCATTTGTCACTTCCATAAATCTTTCAGTTATTTGCATAATAAATAAATCATTATAATATGTGATGTGAAATTTATTTCATCAGGCTGGTACATTATAATTATGGACACCTTATTCTAAAAAGCAACAACTTTCCCTAGAATTTAGCATGAGGTGTGCTGGACAAGAATTGTATTTGCTCAGAGGGAAGTGTTTCAAACATTGTTTCAATTATTTTCTTGATACTTGAAGTCTACCTAAATCTCAACTAGCAAAATGAAATTGTTATTTTAGATGAATTATATTGTTTAATAGCAAAATTACTTATCATATCATGTGCAGGCCCAGAGAACAGATACAAACCACACAGAAGCTCTTATGTATTAGTATAATGCAAATCTTTTAGTGGTTAAGGCTGTTTGCTTGTGATTAACACTGCAAGCAATTTAAGTGGAAACTGACCTCAATTTGTATAAATCATGTTTAATTAAAGGCTAGATATAAATGTTCACAGAATGTAATGTGATGAAATGAAAATTAAACAACCCTGTAATACATCACATCCATTTCTTGTCACAGTTCATATCATTATCATTTTCAGGCAAAAAGTCAACATCTATTTTAAATGTAGTGAAACATATTGGATACACAATAGGTTTTACCTAAAAAAATGTTGAAATAGGAAGTGGAGCTGTAGCTCAAGTGGTAGAGCGCTCATGTTGAGCTGAAGAGCTGAGGTGCAACCCCTCATGCCCAGAGTTCAAGCCCCATGACTGACAAAAAAAAAAGTTGAAATAGCCTTCCTTAGGTAAAATAAGAATAATGTATTGCTAAATTTCTAATTTATATATATATACATATATATATATATATATACATATAAGATCATCTATTATTTTTGAAATACTATTCTCAGTGACTCTCTCATTACAAATCTTTAGCTACAATGAACCTCTGAGTATAATGAAGGCAGATTGCTGAGTTCTAACATGCTATTTTGCTTACCACAATGTGGTGTCACTGAGGAATACTGACCACTACACACATTTCCTAATTTCATCTCATAACTGACTACGCATAGTCTGACTGCTGTTTGACCATTTTAAAAAAATGGTGAAGCAAGAAGGAAAAAGAAGCTATGTCAGGGCTGGGAAGGTGGCTCAGTGGTAGAGCGCTTGCCTTGCATGCATGAGGCCCTGGGTTCGATTTCTCAGCACTACATAAGCCAAAAAGAAAAAAAATGGAAGTGGCACTGTGGCTCAAGTGGTAGAGCACTAGCCTTGAGCTGAAGAGCTGAGGGACAGGGCCCAGGCCCAGAGTTCAGGCCCCATGACCGGCCTCCCCCCCCCCTCACCCCCCCCCCCCCCCGCCCCAAAAAAAGAAGCTATGCCAAAACAAACAATTCTGTTTATTTGGAATGAAAATAGAGACATTCTCTAGATGGATTCCTTGGCTCTTGCCTCTGTTGCAACTAATCAAACACATGTATTTGTTTTACTTGAATAATTTAAGACATAGTCTTTATCATTATGTTGTACTTAGTTTATTATCTGAAAGTTTGTAATGGCTGGTAGTCTACCATTTCAGGCATTTTTTTTTCTATTGAGAAAAAGGTCTACATATCCACATTTCAGGGATGTACTATTAGAACTTCTTTTGCAATTGACAAATCACAAAACTATTAAATAAGATCCACTTGAATATTCATTGTTTAGGAAGTCTACTTTTATATATCAGCACCCTGAAATTTATTAAGTAAATTTCATTGGCAAACCTTTCATTTTGCAAACTGAGCCTCAAAGCCTGAGAAAGTGACCTTAGCATGTGAAGTTGTCTAAAAGTTTTTGAAAATTAAACTTTCATTTGGTGGTGTCTTATTTGTGCTTTTAAAACAATGGACTGCATGGGAAGACTTTCTTGAAAGTAACAGCAATGATGTTTCATCTTCCCAGATAATTCATTTTAAATGCTCAGTAGTTTCATTCTTCTTTTCTTTTATTTATTTTAAGTTAATTGTTTTATTTTTAGTATCCTTAAGTAGTTGTCTAAAGGGATTTCAGTTCAACATGTCAGTTCAACATGTTTCTGAGGGATTTCAGTTCAACACGTCAGTACAACATGTTTCTGAGTAGAGAGCATCTAAATCAATGGAACCCCTTCTATCTTCTCCTCCAGCCTTGACAACCCTACCTATACCCTCAATTTACCTAGTTGCATTTCAACATATGTACATTGAATATTATAACTGTACTCACCTAACTTTCTTCTCTCCATTCATCTACCCTCCCTTTGATCTCACCCCTTTTTAACTCTAGCTTGTTGGAGATGAAAACTCATTAAGTAACTCATTCAAACTTGTATTTGCTCTGTGCAGAATAGAGATCAGTAGTTTGTTTTCTTGGGCCATCATTTCCCTAAATTATTCATAGATTTTTTTCAGACATCTTCAGTGGATGACAGAATTCCAGTAGTTTACAAACACAGTTTAGAAATACAGCATTTTAAGTATTGTTTGTATAAAAGATTAAAACATTCAGCCCTTCTATGGACAGACATTTTTACTTACTCTTTTCTTCATAAGCCTATCTCTCTCTTTTAGATTCCAGGAACACAATTATTAAGAAGATACATTTGTTTCTGGGCTGAGCCTCCTCAATTATTATAAAGATAACATAGTAGTAGCTTTTACTTTCCTTTTTTCAAAGACAGTTTTTTGAATTACCTATTCCTTTCCATTGGACTACTTTTTTCTCCTTTCAATATTGTTATTGACTGCTAATTAGCTAAGAAGAGCTTATTTCAAGAGCCTAATTTTTGATCCTTAAAAACCCAACTTCCCTAGGCTCTCCTTAAGCTGTTAAATATTCTACATCCTCCCATGAGCGATTGCCTTTTAAATTTTGACCTTTCATATTTTTTCTTATCAAAAGCCTACAATTTTTTTCAGTTCCTCTTTCAAGTCTGATGACTTCATGATGAATTTCTAGGAATTCTGTTCCTCTACTCAGATGTTGAATTTCACTGTGCCTTAAATAGAATTACCTTGAGGATTTGCCAGTCATTCCTGGTACCAGCTCAAAATATTTTTAATCATGTAGGCTTGAACTCTCTTTTGGTCTGGCTTACTAGTAATTCATTTTAAAGTAGAAAATTAAAATCAGAATTCTTCAATCAGAACTCATCACACAGGAACATGTTATAATTGCTCATTAGTGGTTTTCATTTTCTAAAAATGTTAGTGAATATAAGTGCCATGTCCAACAGGCTTTTACCAATAATTCAAAGATCATACATATCTCTGTCTTAGCATTTCATCTCTTACTTAGTGATCTCAATTAATGTGAAAACATCTCTTACACTACTATAAAGGCAGTATCTGTCCAAACTCTCTGGGATGCTTCTAGTAGGGCTTTTTGCTTACAATCTGGTATTTGGCAAGTAACACAACATAGTTATTCCAATGGATTTCTACAGTCAGAAGCAGGACAGGAGCAGGGCTAAGGGAGGGGTAATTTGAAACATGTCATATCTCTGTAATTTGAATATTCAACAACTTGAAAACTATTTATGAATACAAGACACATTGAAAACATATAATGGAAGCCAAAAATAACAATTGTCTTCTTTGGTGAAAATTTTTACCAAATGAAAAATTATCTCAATGTATGTTATCACAGTAACATTTAGGATTTTGTTTATTAATAAATATTCTTTGATTGGCAAGAAAGAACCAAGAATATTGATATCTAATGTCAGTATCAAATATATTCTGTAAGCACAAGTTCTCTAGTCTCAAACATATGCCTTAGTTTTTCTTAAAGTGAGTCCCTTATAGAAAATAATAGAGATGGGACAATGTTTTGTTGCTTGTTTTGTTGTTTATGTTGTCCTGTGGGAAATTGGATCTAGCAGCTCATGCAAACTAAGCAAAGACTCTACAATTCGACTACCCCCTAGCAAATGTTTATTTTAAAGTTGAAGCATTAAAACACATTAATAAAAGTTCTGCCTTAGAAAGGCTGATTTACATAGTTTTGAGTGGCACAATAGCAGTAATATTATTTTAAAAGGAATTCAGATAATTGTAAAAGGCAGGAAGGATGGCAAATGCTTAAGAAAACTTAAGCTTATAATAATCATTTATCTATCTTCCAGTCATCATCCATCCATTGATCAATTTACCTTTGGTATCATGTCCAGTGCTAAGAATACAAAGGTTAGGATGCCATAGTTCCTTATTTTTGCAAGGCTCTTAGAGTGAAGGTACAGACAAAGGAATAAATAATCAGTCATAATGAAAAGTGGCAAGTGCCACATCAGGAAAATACCATGTCTCAAAAACAAACAAACAAACAAACAAAACTCCAAATACTGAAAGTTAAATCAGTCAAGCAGTTAGGAACGTTGAGATTTCGAAGGGCCTAGCAGACTAAAAAAATCTTTGAAGTTACATGGAAGAATAAATAATTCACTCTAAATTGTCTACAAAACACTATGTTGAAAACAAACTTTACAACTTCGATGTGGGGAGGGTAGTTGTGGAGGTGGGAGGGAAGGGATGGTAGGGGAAAAACAAAGGAGGAGACAACAATGCTCACTGGGAAATGTACTCATTACTTTGTTCATGTAACTGTAGCCCCTCTGTAAAGCATTTTTACAATAAAATACATACAAAAATAAATTATCTCAATTAAAACATGTTTGATTATTCCTTATACTAGTAATCCGAATATCTAAAATGATACCTCATTTCCCACAGTTCTTTGCTCTACATATATGAGAATCATTCTTCTGAGTTATTACTTTCATTACAGTATTTCATCAATCATATATTTTTCATAGTCTAAGGTTTTATCTCAAAATAACCATTTTATTCTGTCAGCTTCACAAGAATTAGTTCATTTGCAGTCTGTAATTTGCCACCTTTGATGGTTGTTCAGTATTTTTTCCTATAGTGAATTATCAAAAACTCCTGTTACTAGCTGAGTTGAGACTTCTCCATCGGAAGCATAGTTATGAATCACTTAGTTTGCCTTCATTTAGCCATTTACCAATTTACCCATTTACTGATTTATTCCTAATATGCATTATTTGTGAATCACACAGGAAAATACATAATCCAAATGCAGTGAATAAGTGATAGTTTCAGGTCTAGGAGATTTCATCTTGTGTTCCTTTATTCAGGAGAAAGATAATTATAATAATGAAATACATGTCTTTTAGTATTATGTATGAAATGCACCATGATTTTAGAGGAAATGGTAGTTTGTCTAGAGGAGACACTGAAGATTGCACAAGGGAGCTAATAAATTTGGTTGAGGAAAATGAGCAAGAGATTTTTTAATGTGGCAAATTGATAAGTCACACAATGTTTTCAGAGAACAAAACACTGAGTCTCTGGAACATGCATAAAGGTGGTGTATGTGGGTGGGGAGGAGTGTATCAGGCATTGTGGTTACCAAGCAGACAGGGACCACATTTTTATGGCATTATAAATAGAGTTAGATTCTTTAAATTTTAGTCCTTGGATACAGGGGAGTTAAACTTGGGAATTCAAGATGTGTTCAAGGAGACACGACATTAAATAAGTTTGTGTTTTTGAAAATACATTCACACACTCTAGAAGAATTTCATTATTGGTAACTTTAAAAAGCAATTCAAAAATCAGAAGGTGAATATGTTGAATTTGTTTGACTTAGAGTCCTAGTAGCTTCTATAGTCTTCCTTCTCTGAACATTTAGCATGTTTTGGAATCCACAGGAACTTATTAATTTCTAGAGCTTACTAAATGTGTATGTATGTATCTGTATATGTATATATATAGTCCATAATATGTCTTTAATATAATTACTTTGAAGTTTTCTTTTCTGACATACAAATTAACATGGATATTTATATTTTCCCCATAACATATACTAGTGCACTAGAACATAAAATTACCCATAATTTCTTTCTTTTCCTTGCTATAAGCATTTTAATATTCAGCTTCAAATTTTGGCCAGTCAGCAGACCCAAAGACAAACTATTTACAGTAGAAAAATCTTTTTTTTTTTTTTTGTCAGACATGGTGCTTGAACTCTGGGCCTGGGTGCTGTCCCTCAGCTCTTCATCTCAGGGCGAACACTCTACCACTTGAGCTACAGCGCCACTTCTGGTTTTCTGGTGGTTTATTGGAGATAAGAGTTTCACTGACTTTCCTGCCCTGGCTGGCTTTGAACTGCGATCCTCAGATCTCAGCCTCCTGAGTAGCTAGGATTACAGGCATGAGCCACCAGCGTCCCGCTGAAAGTCAGTATTGACAAATGCAACACCCCCTTAAGCTCTTGCTCAAACTAAAATCTCTTGCTTATATTCTGTAAAGCAGTTCATACTCTTTATAATTTACCTCTATATATGTTACGGGCATAGCTAAAAGCCTTCTAACAGTAACATCTGACAGATAAGAATGAACACATCTGTCATCTTATTGATTCTGAACAAGATATTCTTTAAAACCATGTATATATGCATGGTATCAACTAGATCCTAGTATTATACATGTTTTAGCAATTGGGAATAACAGAATAGATACTAAAATACAAGTTTTCTTTGAATCACACCCATAGTAAACTGAATGACAACTTGTCTTGATTCACAATTACCAGAACACATTAGCCACCCTTTTCATCCCTACTCTAAACATTTCTTTGAAATTAGTTTTCTGCATTGAGGATGACAGATATGTGATACATACTATCCTTAATTTTTCAATGTTTATATTAACTTAGTGGTATTAGCATTTTCCTCTAAGTTAATGAGTCCTCTAGGTTAATGATTGCTTTCTTCAATCCTATTTTTTATTACTGTTAATAATTTTCTCAAAATCACAAGTGGTTTGAATGTAATAGACATTTGTCTGAATTTTACTTCCCAAATTCATAACTTCTTGTTTGTGTAGAATTTTTCTTTGTGTCTGTAGGATATTTTTGGCTCATACTTTTGTTTTACAAGGCTTTATCTTCTTATTGTTATTGCAAAAGTGATGTGCAGTGGGGTTACAGTTACATAAGTGAGTTAATGAGAACATTTCTTTTCGAACAGTCTCACCTCTTCTCTTGCTTTCTCCCGACCCCCTCTCCTACAAATTGTATAATTCAGTGTCTAGTGGGTACTACTGATGCATTTTCTCACACTTTGTATAACCATTTTTGTGCTCCCTGTTACACTCCCCCAACAGATAAACTTATATACAAGTCAAAAGATGCAGAAAACAAAATCAGTGACAAAAGAAAAAAATAGTAACAACAGTGAACCCTTGGCTCCATTTCTTGCAGTTCATTTTGAAAATATCATTTATTTGATCACATGCAAATAGCTATTGAGCATTTGTGATTCTCTCCTTTTGTTTAACTGTTTGAATATAGTTTTTTGTTTGTTTGTTTTTGTTGTTGTTGTTGTTGTTGGTCATGGGACTTGAACTCTGGGCCTGGGCACTGTTCCTCATTTCTTCACCTCAAGGCAAGTGCTCTACCACTTGAGCCACAGTGCCACTTCTGGTTTTCTGGTGGTTAATTGGATATAAGTGTCTCACAGATTTTCCTGCCCCAGCTGACTTTGAACCACTATCCTCAGATCTCGGCCTCCTGAGTAGCTAGGATTACAGGTGTGAACCACTGGTGTCCAGCCTTGTTTGAATATCTTTATACTTAGATTGCTTTAATTTTTTCGGAAGCATTAATACATTGTCTACATGCACAATTAACAATTTTGATCATTTTAAAATCATTTTTCTTGAGGCATGATCCACACTATCTTAAAAATTTATAAGAGCCTCCAAACAGAAAAGCATGCAAAACAAAAGCCTAACAAAGGCCTAACACAGGAATCCTGTCAGTACTCCACCTCGATTCTCTTTTTGTCAGCTTTTTATATGGGAATCACAGACTTGCTCTTTTTGAAAGTTTATACTTTGTCCACTTACATATGTATTCACAAACTATGCATTTTATCTTTTCACCACTTAAATATGTGTACATTATCTTTGCCTGTGTTGTTTCTTTGTAGCAATAGCTCAATTATTTAGTATGTACTTTCATTAATGGCTTTCCTTGGATTTTCCTGGCAGGTAGTTACAGCGAGTTCATTTCCTTGCAGTAGAATGTGTCACTCTAAAATATACTACAGGCATTCTTCTTTTCTGTTGTTAATAGCATTTGCATTGTTGGAAATAAAAGCATCAGAGAACATGCTTGTAAAAGTCTCTTGATGCTTAAGTATATTGAATTTCTCCTGGGTATACCTAGGAGGAAAATTAGTCATTAGGACGTATATGTTCAAATTTGGAAAAATCATGCTAAGCTTGTTCTTAAAGTGGTGGGTCAAATTTACATGCTACCAGCAATTTAATTCATAAGGTTTCTCAAGATACAATACAAACTACATGAAACTTACTGGTAACCACTTATTTCACTTCAAGTACAAGTTGTAAATAGAAAGGTTTAGTACCAGCATGTTTTTTAAAGATATATTGTCACTGAAAGAGGCTTTTAAAGGAATGAATTCAAACTTGCAATTCACAAAGCTAAATTGCAATTTTTCCTCTCAATGACCTTGATTTTTTAAAGAACATAGAGAGTTGTATTAAGAATGCTGAGCCAGAGCTTATAAACAGCATTAGATTTAAATAACTGGAATAGACACACAGTCTCATTTTGTATACATTGAAAGATAATTTTACTTAACCGTAACATTAATTTACTTAAAATAACTAAATCAAATCTCATATATATATGAAGAGTCAGATGATATAGTAAAAATACTTCCTATTATGTCATTTTGGTATTCTTGGAGTTTTATTTTATAAACATTCAAAATATTTGTTCTCAAATGATGAATTATATCATGTATAGAGCTACTATGAATATTAAGGTAATTTGTGGTGAAAATATGATGTAAAGTTAAAGGTTTTAAAAATATTATCTAAATTATGATTTAGAGAATATTCAGACTTTTCTGTAGAAAGTTTCTTTCGGTGAGATATTTAATACACAAAAGTTTCTACTTCTAGCAAGCTCATCAGAGTAAATAAGTGAATATAATTTTTATAATAATAAATGCATTATAGTAGCTCTACTTGGAGTGGCATGAAAACAGTGTTGATCAACAGAATTTGTTGGAAATTTTTGACCCACTGAATGGGACCATTCAACAGAAATTTGGTGTATTTATTTCCAAAATGGTGACATCTACTTTAAAAATAAATAGCACATCAACTTTCCATAATATTTTGCTTAACTATCATTGACAGCTATAGCTGATAGACATAAATTATGGCTGGCAAATATAGAAAGGCTGTTTTTTAAATGCTTTAGAATTTTGGTCCCCATCAAGGTGAAAAAGCTGAGTGGTTAGATTTCTCTCATTCCAGAACCTCAGCTCCATAATTATAGGATGTTTTGTGAGTTTCTGGCAGAGCTCAAGGCAAGAAAATACCTGCCACACTTAAAGGCCCTCCTATCCAAGAGTCTCCTTTGGTCAAAAAGCCCACTATTCTGTACCTGAAAAGGGCTGTTTTTAATATCCTGTGTTTTTACCCATATTTATTTTTATGTATGTAAAATTGACGTGTTTTCTTCATATTTATTTTTATGTATGTAAAATTGACGTGTTTTCTTCATTAAAAGTGATAATGGTGTGATTCAAAAGATTCCTGTTTCTGGACAAGATATTAGTAACAGGGACCAAACTTTTCAGGCAGATTGATTAGACTGAAAAAAAACAACAACAACAATACTGTACAGACAATAGTGTTTAAGATTCTGAGTATTATCCTTGTCTAGGTTTACTGTTCTAAAGAGAGATTACAAGTAATGGCATAAAGAAGGACAATTAAGGCAGAAGTGTCATATTCTGATTGAACTGTTCATGTAACAAAACAACCATAATGGAAAACAACATGGAGGTTTCTGAAAAATTAACTAGTAGGGGCATACCAGGCCTCATGCCTACAATCCTACATACTCTGGATGCTAAGAATTCAGAATAATTATTCCAGGTCAGCCCATGCAAAAATATTTACAAGACTCTGTCTCCAATTCAACAAAAATGTAGCTTATCTGGAAGCATAGTTGAAGTGAAAGAGGATTAGCCATGAGCAAGCAAGCCTAATGAGTATGGGGCCCTGCAATTCTATGACTTTGTTACATATCCAAAGAAAACGAAGTGACTTTGTCGAAGAGAAATCTGAACTTTTCTGTTATTGCAGCACCATTGGGACAAGCTATGAAATGGAACTGATAAATAGCAATCAGCTGATGAAAGGATTAAACACACACACACACACACACACACACACACACACACACACACACACACACACACACACACACACACACCCCAAATGTGGTATATCCACGAAGTAAAATATTACTCCGCTTTAGAAATAATGAAACTCTAGTATTTGTGACAAAATGGATGGAACTGGAGATTGTTGAGTGAAATTAAAGATCAAGCACAGAAACACAAGTGTTAACCTCCCTCATTTATAAAATCTGCATACATTGATCTCCTAGAAGGTGATGGTAAAGTGGTTGTTACACGAGGCTGAGGAGAGTGGTCAGGGGAAAGGGTAGGGAGACGATTAGTGATATTAAACTACAGTTAGAAAAGAGTAACAAGTTCAAGTTTCTTAGCATGCAACATAGTATCTATGACAAACATTTCATGTGTATTTCAAAAAGCTAGAAGAAAGGCTTCTAGGAGCTTTTATTATAAATAAATGAGAGATGTTTGAGTAAGTAAATATTTACCCTGATTTAAATATGCAACATAATCATGTATTAAAGCAGTACACATTTTTCCATAAAATACATTTTATAGTGGTTAAGTTGGAATCCAGAGCTATTATCATGCTTAAGAAGCATTCCAATTGTGATTTGTATACAGTAACCCAAATAAATGTATTTTTATTTAAAAGAATAAATTATGAGTCTGGACAGCCCACATAGGCTAGAGTTTGTAGAACAGAATACCTGAGAATAGGAAATTATTTGAAGAAAGTCACTGCAAGGATTTCAAGGGGATATTTAGGATTGCAAAGCACCTAGCATTCAACAGGAGATGATTACAATGGCTCTACCCAATATTGGGGAGAAAGTAAAGGAATTAACCTTTTCTTTATTGTTGGTCTCATTTTGAAAACAACTGTTTGTGAAATACTTAACATATATCTGCAACATGATACAGCTAATATACTTCTGTGTCTTTATCCAAGATCACTCTATGCCTGAAGACAAAAAAAAATTGGCCTGTATCGACATTCATGGTTATACATAGTAGTATTATTTAAAATGACCCAATGTCAATCAGTTATTTATTGTAAATTTATTGTATATTTACATAAATGTATAGTTTTCATAAAGAAGAATGGCAAAAAAATATCTAAAAAATTATACTGAGTGAAAAGAATCCAGATGAAATTTATCATGTGATTTTATTTAAAATTTTTCAGAAATAAAACATCTTTGGTTAAAAAAAAAGTGGGGTTGTACGGAGGAATCTAGGAAGTTATAAGAATAAGGATCTTCCTGGGAGCAAGGAGAAAGTTTTGAAGGTGAGGAGATCTTCTAACTATAAGTGTAATATCTTATAAGTATTAGACTTCAGAGGTACAGGAATATACAGAAATGTATCTTATTTTACATTTTTAAATATGGGTATTTTATTCCCCATCAATGATACTTCAATAGCGTTGATAACATAGTATTCATGTGACATATTTTGTTTTGTTTTATAAACCCCAGATATTTATGGCTGGAAACCTAGAACTCCACAAGCACACACATCCACAAATTTTACCCCTCCAAGTTACAACCCACGAAGTTACAGACTCACAACAAAGGATTATTGTTTCATTTGCATCCAAAGCAAAATTGACTCAAAGTGAGAACGAGGCAGCACAAGTAAAATGGGACTGACCTTATTAGAAACCTAAGTACATTAGCCGAGCATAATCATATTCATAAAAATGAATGAAAACACAAATTACTTAAGGTAAGCCCCCTGCACGTGGTGGGTTATTCCACCCTTCAAAATGGTGACTTAGGAATGTTTAAATGGAAATTCAAGGAAACATTACTCTAGATTTCCTACTGATTTTATAATGTTGCTTTTAGGCTGAATCAATTCAGAAATCTGAAACATGATCATGTGTTGCTGGTGTTACGCATATCTGACTAACAGTTCTTATTGTTCAATTTTTCTAAAGGAAGTCCATAATATGAGTTTATATATATAATATTATGGATAATTATAATATGTATTATATTTTATATAAAATCATATAATATATACATATTTATTATTATTTTAAGACCTCAAGAATTATAGTTTTCATATAGGAACCATGAAGTGATTTTCTCTAGATCTCTTTGCTCTTGTAAGATACATAACTTTGAAAAACAGATATGAACTTACGAGAATATTAATATAAATTTCTTTTAATACACATTAAGATAAAAATGTCACCTTCATTAATTATTTATAATTTCACATTGGAAAAATAACCCTCAGAGCAAAACTTTCCACTGTATCCAATGATCTGATGAAAATAATTGTCTGTATCCATAACTAGGACTTTGTCAAATATCTCTACCCTTGTCAGAGAGGAATGGGTCTTATTACAAACTGTAATGCTGGCTAGGTACAATGACTCAAAATTTAATCTTAGCTCCTTGGAAGGTGGGGGTTGTAGTTTAAAGCAAACCTACATATAGTTTCCCAAACACTCCATCTCTAACAATGGCTGAGCTCAGTAGTGTGCACCTGTTATTGCAGCTAAAGGAAAATCACAATGTCTGTCCTATGTGGAGTATACAATCATCTTAAAAGACTTAGGCAAACATAGGTTCAAGGACCAGAATCCAGGCTCACTGTGGCATAAAGGAATATTCTACCTCATATTAATAAAGACAAATCATATTCACAAATTGCTTTGTAAAGTGACAACGTTGTACAACTACATAATCATAATAAAACAATAATCAATGCAAAGTGGGCTGGAGGTGTACAAGTTCACATAGTAGAGTGATTGCCTTGCAAGTGATGTCCTGAGTATCCTCAATTTAGGAAAGAGAAAAGAAACTAATTTTATAGACTACTAGTATAAGATTACTGTAAACCAGAGCCGTGTGCTGGTGGCTCATGCCTGTAATCCTAGCTACGCAGGCGGCTGAGATCTGAGGACAGGGTTCAAAGACAGCCCAGGCAGGAAAGTCCCTGAGACTCATGAGTCTCCAATAAACCACTAGAACTGGAAGTGGCGCTGTGGCTCAAATGGTAGGGTGCTTGCCTTGAGCTGAAGAACGCAGGAACAGGGCCCAGGCCCAGAGTTCAAGCCCCACAACCCCCCCCCCCCCCCCCCACCGATTACTTTAAACCAGGTGCGATTGCTCATAGCTATAATTCTAGCTATGAATTGGCTGAGATCAAAGCCAACCCAGACAGGAAAATGCATTAGACACTTATCTCCAATTAACCATAAAAATCCAAAGGTTGAGCTACTGTAGTGTGGTTCAAATAATAGTGTCAGTGCCAGCACAAAACCAAACAAAATACTGAAAAACAGATTATTTCCTCTTTTAAAAATTCGATAGCTTCCCTGTCCCCATTATTCATAACTGCAATCCTAGCTAATCAGAAATCAAAGAACCGAGGATTTCAGTCTGAAAGCATCTTGGGGAGGAAAATTTGTGTGATTCTTATCTCTAATTAACCACCAAAAGTCAGAAGTGGAACTGTGGCTCAAGTGGTAGAAGGAAAACTGAAGGCTAATGTGCAGGCACTGAGTTCAACCATAATACCAGCAAATCAATAAATAAAGTCTAAATTGCACTAAGATAAGTTATAAGTATATATTTTAACTCTACCCACTTAAATTTTTGTTTAATTTTCCCAATAATAATGACTTCTGTCTATGAAACAGAAACTATACTCATTAACTCTTTTCCTTTGGATTTCACAGGCAAAAAGACACTCCACAAAATCTCAAGTAAACAAGCTAGAATTAATGTTTTTCCAAAGTAGAATTCTCACCACTGTATTGCAGTATTTAAGATATTTTCATTGACTTGAAAATGACTAAGATTTGTTTTGTTTTTATGACTATACAAATATATTTTTACACATACAGAACACTATATAAACTACCATGAAAACATACTATATATGTATGTTAAAAATATTGACATCATAAGTGTAGTTAAATGTGAATAATACCTTATTTTAAATATACACATATATATAAATATTTGAATGTGCAGTTATTTAGTATGTTACAACATGCTGTTGTTTTATTCTAGTCATTATCAATAAATAACTTACTATACATCTAAGTGTATTACCCCTCAAATTCTTTTTGATTTCTCTTCCTTCTGGAATTTTTATATAATTATGTTATTTTTCAATTGGATAACTTTTGTACTTTATATACCTTTAGACTTTAATCCTCTCAAATTACCCTTCAAATCTCTTTCTTGTCTGTAAAGAACTACTACTATCTCTTTTTCTACTCCCCAACATATTGTGTCTTAAAGTTGTATGTCCATCCACTGAATCCACAAAATGGCCATGCACTACAACTGTATATATGTATTTATTTCTCAGCCATCAGAATGCCAGAGAAGAGTGAAGCTAAAGACATAGAGAGGGCTCCAATGAGAAGTTCTGCTCTGAGCAGAAGGTCTTCTAGATTTGGACTCAAGTCTGCTGCCTGTAGGCAGGATCATTCTGAGATCCAAGTTCGTGTTCAGCAACTGATTTCTGCATCTCTCCCTGATCTAGACAGGAAGTAAAACATGTAGCTTCAAAAGGCTCTAGTTAAAAGTGACTCACTCACTGTTATTTTGCTTTATTCAAAACCATCTTTACAAATATAAAACCAGCGGATGAAAGAAATATATTCCTCCTTACAGGACAATTTCAAATTTATATGACATAGAAAAGATTCAAGGAGAAGTGAAGAATTAGAGCAATAGTCAAAATTGTACATCAGTTCTTCAATATTATGCTTTGTAATTGGTTTCCAAAATATAACTTTCTATGAGTCTATAACTATTATCCACTATAGGACTGAGTATAGGAAAAAAGTTATCCTTCAGAGAAGTGTGACAAACTGTACAGTATTTTCTAGCTCCAAAGTCAGATGGATTCAATTTTGAAAAAAAAATCAGTTGTTTTAAACTATGACTCACTTACTCATTTATTTAAACTATATTACTCACTTATGACATTTTACTTTATGGACTTTTTATTACTTTTTCCCAGGATGCTTAATTACATTTTCTCTATATTTTAGTTGAAGGATATTTAAATACAGGAAACATATGATCACAATCTTTTAAATTGATTGAAATATATTTCTGTGATCCTTGAAGATTTTTCCCCCTACTAGGGCCTCTTGCTCCCTGCTCTGAGTTCAATTAAGGGCATTGAGGCTACATCCTGGGCAATTTGTTCCTCTCCCTCTTATCCTTTTAAAACCTTTCATTCTACAACTCTTCTTTTTATACACTCTATTCATTGGCTACGGAACAGCAACAAGAAACTTTCAGGTAGAGATTTGTTTTAAAAGTGGTTTCCATATTTGAAAAGAAATTTTACTGATAATAAAGAACTATGTTCAAGTTCATTTGTACCCAGAAAGTTGAGGGTCCAATATGTTCTTTATTGTCATGTAACATATTTTCTTCCTGACTGAGATGCTATGCTAATATAATATTTTGTGCATTTTGAGTTAACTTATATAGATCATAATGATGACATTAACATGTAAATTCTACTGACTTAAAAGATGAGGAGAAAATGGTAACAACAAATATTTCTGAGTTTATCTATGAACATGGTTCCCAAAGGTATGTGTACTTGTGAGAGTGAATGGGATAGAAAATTATTCTCAATGTGGGTCAACATCATATAGTTGTGTCATGTCTACATAGGGCACAAAGCAGAGCAAAAGTGACTTTGCTCTCTCTTTTTCTAGAGCAGGAAATGTTCTTTTAATTTCTGAAGTTAGAAATTAACATTCTCTTCTGATTTCCTTTTTCAGGTTTTTAATATTTGCATCATTTCATTTATTCTTTGGTTATGTTAATTCCTAGGTATTTTATTTTTTGTGGGGCTATTACGAATGGAGTTAGTTTCCTAATTTCAGCCACACTTTTCTCATTGTTGGCATACAGAAAAGCCATTGATTTTTGAGGGTTAATTTTATACCCTGCTAATTTGCCAAAGTTTCCAATCAGCTTGAGTAATTTGGGAGTGGAGTTCGTTCGTGGGATTCTTGAAATACAAGATCATGTCATTAGAAAGTGGAAAAACCACCCATGCTCCTGGATTAAAAGGATCAACATCATGAAAATGGCAATACTTCCCAAGGCTATCTCCAAATTCAAGGCGATACCTATCAATATTCCAACCTCATTCTTCAAGGAAATAGAAGAGGCAATCCAAAAATTCATATGGAATAATAAAAGACCCCAAATAGCAAAAACAATCCTTAACAGAAAGAACAGTGCTGGAGGAATATCAATACCAAATTTCAAACTCCACTACAAAGCCATAGCAATTAAAACAGCTTGGTACTGGCACAAGAATAGACCTCAGGACCAATGGAATAGAAAACCCAGAAATGAACCCACAGGCCTATATAAACATCTAATCTTTGATAAGGGAGCCAAAAATTATAATGGAAGAAAGACAGCCTTTTCAGTATATGGTGATGGCAAAATTGCTTAATCACTTGTAGAAAACTAAAGCTAGATCCTTATATATCACCCTGCACCAGAGTCAACTCCAAATGGATCAAAGACCTCAAAGCAGACACCCTGAGAACATTATAGGACAGAATAGGAGAAACCCTAGGTCTCCTTGGGACAGGCTGAAATGTTCTTAATAGAGACCCAGAAACACAACAAATCAAAGAAAGGTTGGTCAAATGGGATTGCATGAAGTTGCAGAACTTCTGCCTGGCAAAGGACATAGCTAGCAAGATCAATAGAAAGCCCACAGATTGGGAGATCTTCACTAGCCATACAATGGACAAGTGTCTCATATCTAAAATATACCTTCAACAAAAATCCTCAAAGAAACAACTGCCCAATAAATAAGTGGGCTAAAGGCTTAAATAGAAACTTCTCTGAAGAGGAAATAAGAATGGCCAATAGACACATGAAGAAATGCTCAACCAATCTAGTCATAAAAGAAATGCAAATCAAGACAATGGTGAGATTCCACCTCACCTCACTTAGAATCATGAAATCTAGGAACAACAGATGCTGGAAGGGATGTAGCCCAAAAGAGAACCCTACTGTATTATTGGTGGGAGTGTAAACTTGTTCAACCACTTTGGAAAGTAGTTTAGAGGTTCCTCAAAAGACTCCACATAGAGCTCCCCTATGACCTAGAAATCCCACTTTTGGGCATTTACCCAAATGATCACAAACAAAAGCATACTAAAGCTACCAGCACAACTATGTTTATCGCAGTATTATTTACCATAGCTAAGATATGAAACCAACCCAGATGCCCCTCAATAGATGAATGGATCAAGAAAATGTGGTATATATACACAATGGAATTCTATGCCTCCATCAGAAAGAATGACATTGCTCCATTTGTTAGGAAATGGAAAGGCTTGAAAAAAATTATATTAAGTGAAGTAAGCCAGGCCCAAAGAAACATAGGTCCCATGGTTTCCCTTATTTGCAATAACTAGTATATGTCTGAGACAAGCAGAAACAGTCAGGTAAGTTGATGTTAGGCAAAATGAACCCCAAGATAAGGACTCAAATGGTTTTTCTTTCTTGCTAGTGTTTCTAACTTTTTTTGGGCGGGGTCCGGTCGTGCTGCTTAAACTCTGGGCCTGGGCGCTGTCCCTCAGCTCTTCAGTTCAAGGCTAGAA
Source organism: Dipodomys spectabilis (assembly GCF_019054845.1). Classification (NCBI taxonomy): domain Eukaryota; kingdom Metazoa; phylum Chordata; class Mammalia; order Rodentia; family Heteromyidae; genus Dipodomys; species Dipodomys spectabilis. The sequence continues at coordinate 18,512,584 of NW_024870817.1, read as the reverse complement.
CTCTACCACTTGAGGCACAGCGCCACTTCCGGCTTTTTTTCTTTTTTGCTAATGTGGTGCTGAGGAATCGAACCCAGGGCCTCATGCATGCAAGGCAATTGCTCTACCACTGAGCCACCTTCCCAGCCCTCTAACATATTTATGATTTCTGTGTTGCTTTGTACCCTCTTCCACGGTATCACCTCTGTTTTCACTGTATTTGATGTTGGTATCATTTGGGGAGAGGAAGGGAAAAAACATATTGTTTTAATAAGGATACAGGTGGACACATTGCAACATGGGATGTACAAAATGCTATGTTGAAAAATGAAGTTTATAACTTTGAGCGGGGGAGGGGAGGGACAGAGGGGAGGGGGGAAGGGGAGGCAGGTGGGGAAGGGGGGAGTGAGGGGGGAGGGGGGAGTGTAATCCTGGAGATGGGCAGGCAGGGATGATAGGGGAAAAACAAAGGAGAATGCAACAATGCTTGATAAGAAATGTACTCATTATCTTGCTCATGTAATTGTAACCCCTTTGTATAGTATTTTCACAATAAAAAAAACTTATTAAAAAAGAAATTAACATTCTCTGGGCTTTGATATCGGGGTCATGCAACACAAACATTTACACACACATACAAACACACACTCTTACAAATGCATACTCACACATATCCTCAACCACAACTTTGCCTTCCTTGATTTTCCAGAATTCAGACAGCCTATCATGAGAATTCCAAGATATGAAATTGTTTGAGCAATTTCACCTAATTTCCATCTGCATAGATGTTCTACAGGTTTTGTCTCTCTGTAGACCAGAGTATGACATATTTTCTTAAGGATGATAGAATTTTTCTTTATTCCTGAATTAGTAAGAAATTTTCTAGAATTGTATTGTTTTTCATTTGTCAGTTTTCATTAATTTACTTCAACATGGATATTCATTTATTTTTACTTTATATTTTGGTGATGTCTGGAAGTAAAATGTAGAATTTCTTAGATTAACTGACAACAGGCTCTAATTATGTGTCATATTTTTTCATTTATTTGTATTTTCATCTAAGTTTTGAGGATTTGTTTGACTAAAAATTCTCACTGCATAAAAAACACTCTTTTTCAATGTGACACATTCTCATTTTATGAATATCGTATCTCCTTTGTGTTCCTAATTAAGATATTTTCAAAAGATTTTCGTGTTCTGTGAGTCATACTTGCCTCCTACTGCACAAGTTATTTCATGTGTTCATTTTAGATCTTATATTTTTCTCACTTTACTTCAAATGTCTGGTGAACCATGATCACCTACTTACATAAGTGGAAGACTAAATTAATGAATATGCTTAGCCAGTATAATTTTCTTCAATATTTTTTATCTTTTTTCACCAACAATCTTCTCTTCTACATCAGAGGATAGATTACTGCCTCTCAATAGGCAGATAGACAGGGAATAGGGAACAAAACTTCCTCTAGCTCTCAAAATAAGATTTTCCCCCAGTGTTGACAACTTCCACACTAGTAAACCAAGTCCATTACTAGGAAACTTTGTAATTGTTTCTAAACAGAAATTTTCTACTTTTAGGCTAGGGAAATCCGTTTTGTGCGCAGGAGAGACAGAAAGGAAGATGCAGGCAGCCAGAGTCACTTGACTGAATACAGTATTGATCAACTAATGTGATCTTTATCCAACTTCCTGTGTACCATGTCATTCCAAGCATCTATCTTCTCTACTAAGTGAAGAATTACTCTATCTTCAGATTTCCTCAGGTCAGCTAGGTTGACTCTGAGTCCCCTGACTACCAACTTGACACCTATTCCCTACCCATAGTCTGTCTGTGTATGAACAGTAGTGTTCACTATCTTTGATTGTTAAATAGCCTTTGATTCCTGATTTTACTTAATCTTCATTATCACATCAATGAGCTTTGAATATAGAGATCATTAACATATTTGTGAAATTTGCTACATTGAGAGGCTAAATTTAGTTTTATTATTTATCATCTAAAGACATTATAGTGAAAGTATAATTTTCGTATTATTTTCAAATGATGTACCTAAGGTATTTAGAATTATTTCTAAAGTTGTTAATTTTGAAGGGTATTTCCTTTTTAGAACTTCAAAATCAATCCCTTACCATAATCTCTCTGGAGAAGGTGGTAGTATCAAGGACAAAGAAACTTCTTTTGACTGATCAGTAAAGAAGTGTTACTTTTCTCTGATAGCAATGATCTTGATAACAAATTATTCAGGAAACTTGCAAGAGGATTTATTTGTTAAAATGTATATCTCTAGGGGCTGGGAAGGTGGCTCAGTGGTAGAGCACTTGCCTTGCATGCCTGAGGCCCTGGGTTTGATTCCTCAGCACCACATAAGCAAAAAGAAAAAAGCCGGAAGTGGCACTGTGGCTCAAGTGGTAGAGCGCTAGCCTTGAGCTGAAGAGCTGAGGGACAGTGCCCAGGCCCAGAGTTCAGGCCCCACGACCGGACCCAAAAAAAAAAAATGTATACCTCTACATGAAATCTTTGTCCAACATATATTTGTTTGGGACAGTAGACGAGAGCATCATTAGCACATATCTGAGAAAGTAATCACATCTAGGTGCCTTGCTTCTCAAGAACTGTTTTCCATATCTTTTTCTAGAAACCTGCTTAGAATAGGAAAGATGATTTGATTCTTTCTTTTATTTTTATTATGTTTTTATTGTAAAAATACTGTACAGAGGGGTTACAATTACATGAGCAAGGTAATGAATACATTTCCTGTCAAGCATTGTTACCTCCTCGGTTGTTTTTCCTCTACCATCCCTTCCCTCCTGCCTCCACAACTACACTCCTCCCCCACCTAAGTAAAGTTTGTTTTTCAACATAATGTCTTGTATATCTCATTGTTACATGGGTCAACCTGTATCCCTATTTAAGCATTTTGTTTTTTCCTCTCCCTTCCCCAAGTAAGAGAAGTGTATATACAAGATGCAGGGCACAGACATCAAATACCGTGAAAGCAGGGGTTATATAGTGAGGGAGGAACATACAAAGAAACAAAAAAATCACATGGTACATTATAAATACATTACAAACAATAGCAAGAAAGAAAAAACCATTTGTATCTCTATTTTGGGGTTTATTTCGCTTAACATCATCTTATCTGGTAATACGTACATACTTTTTGACCTTTTCTGCTTGCCTCAGACATTTTACAAGCCCACAGAATCTATGCTACCATGTTTTTTTTTTTCATTGAAAAATTGAAGAATGGCTTGTAAAAACTCCATATAAACTTTAAAAATAAAGTGATATACAGAACTCACATTGATTCTGAAACAGGAAGTCCATTAAACAAAATGGAAACTACTGTAAAGAAACAGAAAGAGTTTGGAGGCCATTGGGAGGGGTAGAACACACATATGTATATGCATTACATATACATATGCAACATATTCTTTGTATACATATGTATATATAATTATTATACACATATTTTCTGACATCTCACTCTTCATGTTGAATATATGTTTCAAGACTATATAAGTTGTAGCTCTGTTTTCCCAAGATCATCTCTTGGGTCCTGCCTTTCCTTCCCACATAATAATAATAATCAATTTTTTTGACAATGGAGATAGAAGCTGGTTTAATCTAAGAAGTCTCTTAAGAGATTGATATGGAAGATGATGATGAGCATCTTTATTCTTTCTAAATTTTTATTGGAAAGTTAGTTTTTCCTTTGTAATAACATAACATCTTGCTATATTGATATACTTTATACTTAGAAAATATCTAGAAAAATAAATGCATAATTAACTAAAGGTTTAAATATTCAGAAAATAATTAAAGAACAGTACTTGAGCCTTAGAATATTGCATATTTTGGTGCCATTAAAAGGAAGAAGTTCTCCAAATTTCTAGGCAACAATATATTATGGAACAAAAAGGTGTTACTATAACAACTTAATTAGGGCATTAAAAACTGTAGGGACCATAAGTTCCATTACACATGAGGAAGATTGGAAAAGGATATGTTTGTAAAACTAGACGCACTAGTGAAAGCAAAAACTGATTGAGATCTGACTTGTTTATAAATCCATCCATTATATTAGACACAGTAAAGTGACATTCTAACATTATTACTTCTTTACTTATATCCAGCAATTCACTAAAATAGGTAATCTTAAGGGTCGTAGATAATTTACTTTTTAATTCTTCTGAAAATGAATAGTCTCTGAAAATTTAAAGAACATCCATCTTCACTGAAAGAAATTAAAGTGAATCTCGGGGAAATAATTTATCAAATTTCTCATAGCAAAATTCAAAACTTCAATTGCATTCATACATATCTAAACATGTCAGTTCTTTCTCAGTGACATGCCCTGAATTAAGGTACTAAATCGAATATCTGGCAGATTAAAGTGCATTAAGAACATCAACACAGAAAAACACTGATTACTATAACAAGTTTAAAGTGCTTCTAGCACATACAAATGCTATATTTATATTCTACACTTCTACAGTGGTTAAAAATATCTTGTTATAAAGTACATTTTGCATCCTCTTACCATTTATCCTTCAATTACATGGTAAAATTAGATCATTAAAAATGAATAATAAGTAGATATAAAAAAATCTTTGCTTGTTTTGACCTGAAAAGTTTATCCTGAGATGTTTAGAAAAAAAATTAAAAAACTTTCATACAAAAATGTCCTCTTACTATAGTGCCGGTGGCTTACATCTCAAATCCTAGCAAGTCAGGAGATTGAGGATGAAGGTTCAAAGCCATCCTGGGCAATGAAGTCTGTGAAACTTTTATTTCCAATTAACCAGCCAAAAGCTAGTGGTGGAGCTGAGGCCCAAGTAGTAGTGCAGCAGTCTTGAGCAAAAAAAAATAAAATAAAATCTCAAGGATAGCACCCAGATCCTGAGTTCAAGCTCTAGGACTAGGAAAAAAATGTCCTTGTGTAAATTCTGTAATTTTATACTTTTATGTTTTAATTTCACTCTCATCATATAAGATGTTGATGTAATAACCATCCTCTAATTTTTCAAATATTTAGTTATTTTTATGCCCCCTTAAGTTCATCTGTTATAAAAATTATACCTGGGTGTCAATAACAAAGGAATAAACAAAAATAAATAAATCACAGTGTACACTTGTGTTATTTTTAATAATATCTTATTTGTCTGTATATAAACAATTCAGTGGATTGAATTACAAACTTCTCCAGATATCCATTTTTCTGTCTCACTGAAATGCAAATTAATGGGCAGAAACTTCCATTAAGAAAATGTTAAAAAAAAAAAAAGGCTACTAGATATCTGCAACAAATAAAGAGTGCATTTACAAGTTAACTCATTTTAAATTACTCTGTGACTGCCAGGATACAGAGATAGTTATAGGTATATCTCCTAGGGAAGGAAAAAGATCTCTTATTGTAGTTGTATATTCTTCAAACAATCATAAGCAATTTGTAGGCAGAAAATAGTGACTTAAGGGTTAGCTTGTAGGAGATGAAATGCTTAACATATAATAAATTTATTGGTACGTCTTAGTCAAGCTTACATGATCTCATGTGCTGTAGGACTATTTTTTAAATGTCAATATTTTCTAGTGCCTACTGGCCATGGGATTAAAATATATGATCTTAGATTCTTATTAGTAAAATTTTAATTGCATCATGCATTTCTAATAAATGTATAGTTAAGTCGTTCTAAATCATTTAAATGTATTACTCAAATGATATGTATGTTTATTATGCAAAAAATATGAATATGTGCTTTTCAATTGTTGAGATAAAGTATTCATAGGATTTTAAGCATCTTTTGTTCTATTTTTAATAGCTGCATATTATCATTAGCTCATATATCAATGTGTAAAGTATGATTTATTTTAGGTACGTTCAATAATAATTTGGAAGTAATTTTATAGTATGTATCATATTGTTAATTTCAATTTTGAGCGTTAATTTCCTGTTTCTTGTGATTATATGACAAGCTTTCAGTTCAAAGAGGACACATGCTATCTGATCTTTTCTCCTCTGGTTCTATGCAGCTTTTTTAGGCCATTTACAATTTGGTGAGTCCAAACTTGTCTATGCATAGATAATATAACAATCTTATTCTACTGAAAGTGTGCTACTTTGTATAATCCCTACTCTTTCACTCAGAATCTCTGCATTTATATCCTTTTCTCAACCTTGTTTTACGTAGAACCCAGTTGTCTACTTAATCTATATGATTTTACCAATAAATAATCATAATAGCAATTCCTCTAATTTTCCTCTCAGTTATCAAAGGATTGTCTATTGAATTCTTCTGGCATCTGAGTAATATAGTGTGCAAAACTGGCTCCTTACGAAAAGTCCCTTAAAATGTGAATATGGTCATTTAAAACATATCCTATTTGTTTTTAAGCATAAAATAATGCTGATGTATGGAAGATTTCTAGAAAATGAGTAAGAGTTAAGAGATTACAGTGACCAAAAAGGGATATGCTCCTAACTTTTGGAGAATCTTGGTCAAATGGACACTCTCTTGCTGTCTCAGTAATTGACATTTTAAAATAGGATAACACTTGTTTAATTTGTTTACCTACCACCTTTCTAAAAACATGGAAGTCTGAATTTAAAGTTAAACCTCTCAGACGTTTCAATGTTGTAGAAGATAAAGTGAGTACTGCTGGAAACCACTTTCACCGCACCCCTGTAGGGATTCTCCCATTCTAAAGCCCAGGCTCTTTCCTGGCAAAGAACTAGCTCTTACACTAATGATGTAGACTATCCATGAAGAGACAGTTATGGACAAGACTAATTAGGAACTGAATCTATTTTCAGAATCATTTGGGGAGAATGTTCTGTTGTTTGGAATATCTTGAATACAGTCTAGAGTAGAGAATATGTTTCCTTGTGTTCATGTTCCCTTTGCCATAAATGTTTTGCCCCATGGATGGGTAACCTCAATTTGAAACTCAAGCCAGGGTTTCTTCCTGTCAACACTTAAAGAAGAAACTGGGAGAGTGTAAGGAGAATGACATTTTTTTTCTCCTCCCAGCCTATCCTACTCCTAATATTTAAGTGTATTTTGATGTCCCTGGTATTGTAGTAGATACAAGTCTTGCTTGATAATTGGGTTGCAGTTTCTATTTTTGATTTTGTGGGTTTTACAAATGCATAAAATTGTGGATGCTTTCTTTTCTGGGCATAAGCATGAAGGCTTCTTACTGATATTCTCTTTCTGAGAAAGTTTCATGTGGGCTGCCCTTACTGGTGTGCATTATGCTGAACCTCCTCACTAGATCCTTATGAGCCACTATGCTGGTGCATCATGATCCAACCCTGCTAACATTACACAAATGATTGGATTCAAGAGCTGGGTGTGGACCAAAGGAAATATACTTAAATTGTTTTCCCGTTATATTTCGGGATTGAAGAATTTCACCAAATTATTTCCTGCCTTGCTCTGAATCAGTTCCAGACAATGTTAGCCATAACCCCTTGTCTTTGATCTCCCCAGGCAGGCTTTAAGTAATGAGCCCATGTAACACTGACTACAAGAAAGCATAATAAATAATAAAAGGAAATTCCAGTGTCTTATTTTTTGTACCTTCCCCAAAGTCTTCTTTTCTCTTTTTCTATGTATGTAAGCTTAGTAATATTTTTAATCCAATGCTAGGAGAAATCACATGGATTGTTTAAAAATTCCAGAAAGCCACTTGAATTTGTGTTAAGAAAGCTTGAAGAAAAATGAAAAGTTTGGACAGGATTTTGAACCTTAAACTGTGACACTGCTTCAAAAAGTCAAAATCAAGTCATGTCCGAAGTCTCTGTGAAATAGTAAATGACCAACTGGTTCATTTTAAATATCCTCTCTGAACCATTTGACAGTGGCAGGCCATAAACTATAGCAGAAAGATAGCTGGCAATAAATATTTTTCTTCAGTTCAGTTGCTCTGAGAGGAGAGCAAAGGACTATATTCTAAGATAAAATGTGTTCTTTATATTCTTACAAGATAACACACTGAGAGAAATTGCAATAAGTTGTATTCCAACAAGATTCAAATAGTAATCACAACATGAAATATATTATGAGTTAAATTAGCCTGAATATAGTACTTTTTAAAAATTTTTTAACATATAAATGTTCATATGTACCAGATACAAAAGGATTTATGAGTTAAATAAAATAGTCATAAGCAATGAACCAGTCTAACCAACTCAGCTGACAGTGGAACTAAGACATCAAAATCAGACATCCTGAGTTGCCATCTGTATAATTTATGGTGAAGCTCGTAATACAGATATCGTGCCACTATTTCTGAAGTCATGTTATTTTTAGCCAGAAAGATTCATATGTATGGACTTACAATTTATTGGGATATGCTGAAATATACATATCTATATATATAGAGAGAGAAAATGAATTAATATATATAAGCACACACAGAATCATTTCTCTCTCTGTATACACACACTTACGTATATGTATACATGTATGTAAAATATATATATATATCCATACATACAATGTAATTGTGAGACAGTTTGACTACATAAGAAAGAAGTAAGAAAGAGAATGTTAAAGAGTAATACAGAAAAACTCACTGAAAGTAGTTGGATACCGAAAGTGAAAGTTAATAAGGAAATTACTCTGATTAAAGTATTGTATATATATATATATATATATATATATATATATACGTGAAAAAATACACATGAGTGACAGGAATGTAAAATACATTTTGTCTAATGTGTGGCTACAGGTGAAAGAGGACAGGTGGAGAGAGCAGAAGAAGAAAAATAAATATGTTTGACTAATGGTATATGTATGAAAATGGAACAATTTATCTGGTGAAAATGATTTGAGAAAGAGTAAGGGCAGGTAAGGGCAGATTTGATATGGGTAGATAAGGGAAACAGGCTAAATCTGATGGAGTGCATTGTATGCTATATGGACATGTTGAAATGAAGCCCACCACCTAGCATAACTAGTTGATATAAATAGGCATGAGAAGAAAAGAAAATAATTATCAATATCATCATCAGTGTAATACCTTATCAGCCTCTAAATAGGTTTCATTGCTTATTCTGTTCAAATATTTGAATAATTTATACATAGCTCCTTAGAAATGTGGCATAATTGCCTGAGTCCAAGAAGTCTGACTGGGACTTCTGAAGTTGGCCATAAGGGACTGATCTTCACTGCCAAACATGCTGTGCTGTGATCTTCTCATTATAGACTGAGAGCCAATTGAAAAGAATTGGGAATATTGATTTATTTTTAGCATATACTGCCTTTTTCCATCTATCACTCAAAATTGATTGCAGTAAAACTCCTACATAATATGATAGTTGAAAAATAAAAAACTTAAAACTAGATAACAGCATGAAATCCATAGTGACTTGGGATCAAATGCTTACTGAATTTATTATTTTTGTCTATACCAAACTAAACAGCCTTTTAGTTCTTATTATCAGGTAACAAAGAGTAATTATGTACTTCAGAAATAAGAAATATGTGCAACCTTGATTTTAGGAAAAAATAAAAATAATATATTGAGAACAGATATCTTAACACTGTTTGATTCAGCAAATATTTATAGCATGCCTACAATGTGACTGGTACCTTGGCAGACATAGGGATACATGTTAATGTCTCACAGGCCTATAACCCTGTTGAGTAAAAGAAAGCAATACCAACAATTCTAGTTTAGGAGACAAGAAACTAGCAATGATCTCCCTGAAAATTAACTGTGTTTTTTTTCTAGGTTTTAAATACCTACAATGTTAAAGCATAATTCAAAGTTATGACTGCAAATCAAGAATAATTCTGGGAGAAGCTTTATTTTTAAGGTACTCATGTGAAGAGAAGTATGCAAAGAAATACAAAACTGAGGAGAAAGAATGAAGATTTAAGTGTAATATATGCAAAAACAGAATGTAGGGGGATTCCTTGGCCTGAGGAAGACTTGGAGAGGGCCTGGGCCTGTTATCACAGATGAACGGCAAGAGAAAGAGCCTTGAACACAGAAGGAATTTTGCAAAGGCAGCACATAGGAAGTCATATGAAGGAAGAATGGAATGTGGTATAAATATAGGTGAGGTACTAGGGAAGTGGACCCAGTGTCAGATTTTGACAATGAGATTCTGTTCATAGAACTTGAGCTCATGTCCCTAAGTGTGCTTGTCATTCTGTGAAATGCAAAAGAAGTGGAAAGGTGAACTCCAGGGTTTTTTTTGTGTGTGTTTGTTTGTTTGCTTTGTTTTTGTTTTTATTTTGGCACTACTATGGTTTGCGCTTAAGACTTCACACTTGTGAGGCTGTTGCTCTACAACTTAAGCCACACCTCCAGTTAGGATCTCACTATTTGCAGGGATCAGCCTGAATCAATTCCTCCTGTGTACACTTCCTGTTGTAGCTGGTATAACAGACACATACCAGCATGTCTTGCTTTTCCTGTGGAAATGGAGTCTCCAAAGACATTTGCCTGGGCTGTTCCTGAATCATTAGCTTCCTAATCTTCATCTTCAATTAGGAATGGTTATACCTTAGTTGGACTCTTACTCATAAGGAACTTGCTACTCTAACTTTAGCATTACCAAATTCAAGACCCTAGTATCTATGCCTTCTGATACATCTTTCTTCTTCCAGATGGTACAGTATTCTATAAAAAACTGAACTACAGTCAGCACCAGTCTGGGATGGGCACACCTTCTGAACCATGTGGTCTGTGACAGAACTCCATTTGCTTCCTACCTTTGACACATGACTGGAGAGTCTCAGGACTTCTTTTGCCTGGAAGAGAAAACTCCTTTGTGCTGTTAATTTCTGCCTTACAGTATTATTCTTGAAGGATTTGTTGCTTTAGCTGTGAGTACATAGTTTCCAAGGTGACGCAGCTTTAAAGCAGCTGAAAATCAGGTAGGTCATGCATCCATAAGGCAATGTATGTCCTACAAAATTAAGAAAAGTAATGGAAGAGCTCGGTGGGGAGGGATGGATGTGAACACTGAAAGGGTGACATTGATCAAGATGAATTGCATTCATAAACTGCATTGTTCAATGATAATTCCTTTGTACAAAACTACTTAAAGAACAGAAAAAAAATTAGTATTCTGAGGGTAAACCACAAATAATGGCACGGTCTATTAGCCAATGAGGTAAATGGTTCTCTAGATAATCTACATGGAAATCTCCATTCATTCTTCCTTCATAACCCAGACAAAGGAAGTCACTTCACAGAAGGCAAGGTTAACAAACCCCTGTTTCTAAGGACTTGTAGGTAGTGAACAAATGCATGCAACTGGTAGTCTTTTACCTAGCATGTATTTGTATGAAAACATGTCTGTGCAGATGCAAAGAAACTCTTCATTTACTTTCAATCGCACTACATCTTTAGCAGTAAGTCCTTCACCTCCTCAGATTTACCCTTGTATTGCTTATCTTTCCTTCTTTACTTTCCATCTGAGATCGTCATGCTACTACCACTCCTATTTCTTTCAAACAACTGAACAATATTAAATAAGATCTAAAATTGGGTCATAGCTATTTGTGTCTAATTCCTTATCACTTGCAGAAGGAAGTACCATTTTCTTCTCCTAAGCAGTACCAAAACAGCTAATGAGTACTGATAATCTCCACAAACAATAAAATGTACAGTATTATTGTTTCTTTGGCCATAGGGCCAAATAAGAGACGTAGGAGACAAATACCATTTTAAACCATACTAATTTTACAGGCTCCATATAAGTTTTGTAGGTTCTTGGATGCACATGGTACTTCAGACATTTATTTGGTTGTCATTCAGAAACTAACGTCATGGAAATTGGTGTTATTGCATGACACATCAATGGGTTTATAGGTTAATGGTTTGCTCGTCTACCCCTCACTTAGCAAATATTTATAAGGCACCTACTATGAACTAAAATAGGCACTCTTAAGTATAATAATGAGTAGAGTGAAACACAGATCTTGCCCTAGTAAAAGAAGCTTACTCTCTAGAGAGGAGATTAACAACAAAAACAACAAAACCCTCAAATATAATATTGTAAGTGTTAAAGAATGTAAATAAAATGAAGGTAAGTATAAGAATGGAGTGTTAGGACACGAAAGGAGAAAGGAAGGAGTTATTGAATGGCAATTCATGTGAGAGCCCACTCTTTAGAAAGGGCTCATTTTTTAGTTTTACCGCTTGGATCAAAATCTAAGAAGATGAATTTGAGCAAGCTTTGTGATTGTCTAGGAAACTGCAAGCCAGGCAAATAAACACAGATGTTAAGGCCTCAGACAAACAAAGCAAAACCAAAACCCGTAGTATGTTTGAGGACAAGAGGAGAACTAATTGACTGAAATATAATCAGTAGTGGATGAGGTCATGGGCAATGGATAGGAATAGAATGTGACAGGCAGTTTTGGTCACTAAAAGGTCTTTGAATTCTACTTCAAGTCCATTAGGAAACCACGGAGGCTTTTGAATCCTAAAACAACGTAATACAATATATGGTTAAAGGGGTCATTCTTGGATGAAATTTTGAAAATTGACTGGGACAAGTCAATATGGCTTTTACAATAATGTCAAAGTGGAATACGATACCTTAGGAAATAATAGAAGTGGAAAGTGATTAACAGAATCTGGATATAGATTTTTATCACAAAGCATACAGGAAACATTACATATATATAGGAAATAGGAGCATATCACTTATGCACTCCTAATTGCTCACTCTAAGAGTCAGACAGAGAGGCAGAGAGAGAGAGATACAAATAAACTTTTTCCTTCCTCCCTTCCCTTATCTCCATCTCTCACCCCTGCATTTAAGAAAATATGCAGTACAATTAGAAGACTTTACTTATTGAATGGAGATATATAGTGTTTCCAACCTTTCTGTTAGCTGAAATAAAATAAGTATTTTAGTACTACTGGTTTCTAACATGATTAAAGAAAAAGTACATTTGTAAGCCAGATATGGAAACAATGATTGTAACTTATAAATCTACAGAAATTCCAATTACAAAGAAATTCAGATTAAGTTAAATTGCCTAGGCTTGATACCTAAGAATAGACAAATGATCTACCCATATCTCTTTGAAATATATGGAAAACAAGGTTAACATACTCATGAATTCAAATTCATATGACTTAGTAATAATATTCAAAGAATCAAAGCTCAGGTATTTTATATATCTATGTTTTCAACTCTCATAGTATTCATGCCTTTATTATCCAAATAAATTGTGGTCATCTTATTTAGAAAGAAAAGCAGAATCAATTTCTTAATTCACCCACTTAGAAGGACATTTTTAAGATGTTAAAGGGGGCAGCTATTCATTTAGAAGTGTTCTAATTTAATATGTCTTAGAAAATGATTAAAACTTTCTGATATCTGAGACTAATTTGTCTGCAAATGATATGCTAGCTAACTTAAATTTCTCTTAATGTATACGCCATGGAATTACTGTAAAATCCATCAAGTTGCATGGAAAAAGCTGACGTTATTAAGTATGCATTCGATGTCGTTAAAATCTTTAGACTTTCCTTTAAAATTCAAATAATGTCTTTTGGCAAAACTCTTCTGTATTATATAGTGTTATATTAGTCATGATTTACATACATCCCTTTATATTGCATTACACTATGGCATTAGACTCAGTTATCTGGGAAAAAAAATAATACTACATCTAAAGAAACTGCATTTTATGTGTCATTAATAATGTCAGAATTCAATATTTCAAATAGTATACACACATTTAAGGTATTTTTAATATATGTATATTTGTGTGCATCAAGTTTATCTTCTAAAATTCTATATATCTTAATGATGTTATTAAAAGCTAGAAAAACAGTGACAACAAAGGCATATTGGGGAGTATAAGAAACTTCATATTATTTTGAAATATTGGTACAAAGGGGTTTCAACTCAATATGTCAATTAACCTATAATATATCTTGATAAATGTCACAACTTCTGTCATTCTTCCTCCATCTATCCCAGTGATCTACATTCCCTCCAGTTTCGTAGCTCTATTTTTATGTATGTACATTAAGTATTATCATGGTATTCATTCACCTTCCTCTCTCCATTCATCTACTTTACTACCCTTAACCCCAATCCGTTTCAAAGAGGACATGTTTCAGGCTTTTGGTATTCATTCTGTTAAACTGTCTGTTAACTGGTAGTAGTTATTACACCATGGAAACCCACCCCCATGTATATTGACAGTGTAAAATTATGTTGTATTCCTTAAGTCCTCTCAAAAAGTAATAAAAGAAACAGTTATAATTCTTCTGAAACTTTCTAAGCATATCTATCATGTGTGTCTGTCAAGACAAGGCTCTGGGTTGGCTTTCAGCCAAATAAGAAAAAGAAGGAAAACAAAATGTCTTGACAGTAATCAGTGCATTAGCTAATATCTTTGATTCTTTCAAACAGTTAAAGGTTTTTGCTGTAAGACGATTTATATTATTTTGAACAAAGGATGAATAACAAAATTTGAGAAAGTTTTGAGGTTTCATAATCAATGTGTGCTAATAATCATTTATCCTACGCTTAATCTGTTTTTGAGTGTTTCACTTATTAGTTTCTTTTTTATGGAGAGTAGATTAATTCTCTTTTTAAAAAAAATGTTTTGGGGGCTGGGAAGGTGGCTCAGTGGTAGAGTGCTTTTCTGGCACTTATGAGGCCCTGGGTTTGATGCCTCAGCACCACATAAGCAGAAAAAGTTGGAAGTGGCACTGTGACTCAAGTGGTAGAGTGCTCGCCTGAAGAGCTGAGGGAGAGTGCCCATGCCCAGAGTTCAAGCCCCATGACCACCACCACCACCAACAAAATGTTTTATTATAGTTGATGTACAGAGGGGTCACAGTTACATGAACCAGGTACAACCAGTATAATTCTTTTATAACTATGTCTCTCCTTCCATTGCTCTTCATTAGTCTTTTCCTCCCCCCCATGCCCACCCACAAGATATTCAGTTAATTTTCCACATAGTGTCTAGTGAGTATCACTATTGTATTTCTTTTCTTTTCCTTTTATTTATTTATTTTTTTGTCGGTCATGGGGTTTGAACTCTGGGCTTGGGCACTGTCCCTGCACTCTTCAGCTCAAGGAGAGCACTCTACCGCTTGAGCCATAGAGCCATTTCTGGTTTTCTAGTGGGTTTATTGGAGATAAGAGTCTCACAGACTTTCCTGCCCAGTCAGGCTTTGAACCATGATCCTCAAATCTCAGCCTCCTGAGTAGCTAGGATTACAGGTGTGAGCCATAGACTCCAAGCCTCACTATTGTATTTCTTCATTCTTGTTCCACCTTTCATGTGCCCTTTCTTACCCTTCCAAATGCAAATTAGCATTACCTTACAGAGGCCAAATGAGGTATGCATAGGAGTGCTGGGCAAAGGCTCAATAGCTACAGACAATGGTCATATAAAATAATATTCTATGAAATGAACTCTAAGAAAAGGACACGAGAGACATTCTTTAGTCACCATTGTTGTTAATTTTCTTTTCTTTTACTTTTGTCTGCTTAGTTCCTTTAAGGTCTGGAATTTCTCACCACATGGTTCTATAACATTAATTTCAAGCTTCACACATTACAGTCATCTGGGGAGGTTTGTAAAACTCCTAATGCTTAAAACCATACCACAGACCAATTAAAACAGAATCTCTGGGGTGGGAATCTGGCACCAGTAGTTTTTATGCTTCCTCAAGTGAAGCTGATGTTCAGGTAAGGCTTAGAGTCAGAGTTCTGGGATCACTATGCATCTTCCCTAAGCCACCTGTTATATACTCAGACTCACATACAAGCTGCATTTCTTTTTTTTTTTTTTAATTTTATTTTATTTTAATTGAGAACATACTGTACAGAGGGGTTACAATTACATGGGCAGGAAAATGCATACATTTCTTACCAAGCATTGCAGCCTCCTCCTTTGTTTACCCTTCACCTCCCTTCCCAGCCACCCCCCTCCCCCCCACCCAATCATACCCCCCCTCCCCCCCCCCAACGACATTGTAAAGCTGGTTTTGACATGACATTTACAAGCTGCATTTCTTTAATGGCAATCTGCATAGAGAGCATAGGGAAACTTTCTATATATAGTTGGACTCCTGTATGATCCATGTGCTCACCATGTTTGAGAGGTTATGGATTATAGAATTGACCTTATATGTACCTGCAAAATCTTAAGTGACTTGTAATCTCAGTCTTGTAATTGGGGATTGGATGTAAGTTTATTGTAGAAAGAAATAGTATTAGAGAACTATTTTGTTTTGCAGTAATATAGTTTTCAAGTGTTAGTAATAACTACAGGTGAAATTTTCACAATGTTTATTTGGGCAAATTGATTATTTAGTGAATGAGCCAAAATGAAGAAAACATCTAACTAAAATTGTAAGAGAGCAATATAGAATAATAATTATGAGAACAATGTTCAACAAGGAATTCTTATACAAATTCCTGAAGATCCATATTGAATCTCTCCCAAAAAGTTCTACCTAATTTTTTGTAAAAGTGTATAATTAAAATATCTTAAGGAACATAAAAAAATCAGTAGGAATTCCTATTATATCTTTAAGGATTAGAGATTTTATTATACATAACTCTTTAAAATTTTATGAAAGTTACTCTGAAACATCTCATCATAATCCAACAAATATACTTTTCTGGGAATCCGAAAATGGAGTTATTAATTCCAGTCATTGTACATGTTACTTCTTACACAGGACATAGTGAGTGAACTCTGAAGTGCTTCTAATACTGAATTGTTGGATGGGAAACCTGGTGAAGTACAGAAATATTAAATATGAAATGCTGCTTCATCAATTTATCAGGATAGAATAGCACCAAACACTAAGTCTACTCCACAGTTCTTCCCCTCCTCTAGTGGTTTTTCCAGTGTAGTGTGAAGATTCAAGGTAAATGGTCAATTTTATACCACTAGTCCTTAAGTTTGGGACATATAAAGATCATATGGGTTGTTTTACATCTCAAAGTGTTAAATCATAAGGCATTGGCAAAACAAAAATCTTTCTATATTTGGGGTAGACCAGGTGTTTACATATTTAACAAGTTCAACCTAATAGGAAAATCATGCAATTGCTAAATTATGTAATTAGACCAATTAAGAATGATTATCAAAACAGTAAAAAGTATTGTCTAACTCTAAGGAAAGTACAATTTGCAAAAGTAAAATGACTGGTGGCCTCAATAAATATCTTGAAGGAATGAGTTCATTAATGATAACATAAAATTAAGAGCAAGTGGTTTTACAATAGTTAGCAGAACATATAAAGAGGAAAGCTTGAAATTCTATTTTTTTCTAGCTACCCTACTTGGTAGAAAAAAAGTAAATTGGTTAGTGCTTTATCTTTAGCTTTCCTGATACATGGAGCACATCTTGTAACCATTTCTTTTACTTTCTGGCCTGGGGCTGGTGTTAGACCAGCATTCCTTCCTTACAGAGGAAGAAAGTGAAACTGTGGCACTGTGCGCCCAAATATAGAGAATGCACACAATGCTGTGTGCAATGAGAACATAGGCCAAATCTTGAGAATGAAGACATAGTCCTTCTCTAAGGCACTAGATTTGTCACTAAGCAACAAGTAGAATATGAGTACTTCTAGCATGCCTAAAAATAAAAACTGCCTGTTTACAATGTATTTCAGATGCCTCAATTCCTGAAAATTTTAATTCTCATGTCATCATAAATTTTGATGCTTATGGTCCTATAAGATATATTGTTTAATTTATATTTACATATATGTATGTATTTTACACTATACTTTGTCATTTTTGAACAAAACTCACATGGTAATACTATATAAAGTATTAATTATTGCAAAATGCATGAAAGTTATAACTTCATTATTTTCATTACGATAAAAATAATAGGCAATTGGAAAAAACTCAAATAGTGACAGCAATATTTGCTGAATATGCATAGAATCAAAGACCCTCTTCTTTTTATTGGTGAATATGAAAATGATGCAACCACCATAGAAGGCAGTTTGAAAGATTTTTAGAAAGTGATTATTCTTTTTCCAAACAATGTGATCATTGCACTCCTTGGTATTCACACAAATGAGTTGAAAACTTATGTCCACACAAAATTCTACACATGAAAGTTTATAGCAACTTGATTTATTCTTCTCAAACTTAGCAACTTAATTTATTCTTATGAAAAAATGAAAAGCTATAATATATATCAGTAGATGGATAGATAACCTGTGACACAACCACAAAATGGAAAGTTATTTAGCAGTAGAAATAAATGACCAATTCCTAAAGAAATAAAACAAAGCAACAGCAATAACAACTATAAAATGGAAAAACCTCAGATGCATACTATTAAGTGAAAATAGCAATGAATGATTCCAAACTAAATATTAAAAATGTCAACAATTGTCAAGAAGTCAGGATAGAAGTGGAAATGAGCCAAAATCTTTATTAAACCTGCAACTGCTCTAAATATAAGTTTATACATTTTATTAAGACTTCAAACACAGATAGACATAGCTAATATTCATACTGACAGTTGGAAAAAAGTTTGTAATTCATAACATTTTTCGCAAAGTAGTTGTAAAACTATATCTACTATATGTGCTTGTCACGAATGTATCAGGAATGTAAAGTTTTTAAACATATCTATATATAGTCACAAACTTACTTTAAAATATTCTGTCATAAAAAACTAAACTAGCACTAAGCCCTCCAAAAAGCTGTCACACTAATTTTCTATTCTTTTTTCCAGGTGAATTATGCACATAATATTAATGCATCTCCAATTCTTATTAATTTTTGGAAGGTTGGGTTTTCAAATTCCTGATATGTTTTTCACCAAGCATCTATTTAATTGAAATAAAGTTTCCATCTTGATTTGTGAACTGACCATATTCAGCTACTGAAAGCCTTATGCAATCTGATTAATGTATAATATGTGCTTTTGTGAAATGTTATACTGGCACTGCTTTGAACAGTTAATATACTCTTTTAAAAATGAAAAGCAAATATGAAGTAGTTCTGTCAGGGGGCAAACACTAGAGGGAGAGGAGAGGATGAATGAGAGAAGAATGAATATGATCAAAGTATTTTAGGTTCATGTATAGAAACTGAATAACAAAAGCTTCTGAAATTTTTTTAGGAAAGTGGGATAAGGGAGATAATGTAATCAAGATGCACTGTAAGCATGTATAAAGATATCACAATGAACTTTCCCTGCGTACCCAATATTCTTAATGTGAATGGTTCAGTATAAAAACAACAGAATAGTATTTCTCAAAATTTTCTGTGTGGAGGAGGCCACTAGGGACCAGTTTGCAATGTAAATTCTTAGTTAATTTGAGTTACACTTGATAGCTTGTAGTTACAGCAAACTTTTAGGTGTTGCTGATCTAGGACCACAACCTGGTAAATACCATGATAACAAAACTTCAAGTGTCAAGGGAAAAAGAATCTAAGTCTTTGCAAGAGATTAAAGAGCCATTTTCCCACTTCTCTAACCCAAAGACCTCCCAAGGCTCCCAGAACTTCTGAATCTGTTTTCTCAGTATATAATCCTTTTCAGTTTCAAGTATAAAAAGGAAGGCTTGATAACCTTTCTACAGGGAGCAAGTTACCCCTTTAGTCATAGCACTTCTCTATCTCATATGACCCAAAGGTCATCCATTTCTAGTTCAATTCCTTACTTTATAAATCTTCAATTGCAGGAAGGCCAAATGTCTGGATCAAGGTCACTTATTCAATAACCGTAAGGATCATGTCTCAAATCCAGATTTCTGTTCCCAAATCCCACCCTTTTCCTTTCCTTCTCTCTTACTACTAATAAAGACTATCTTCACATTACAGGATAAAAAGTTATTTAGAATATTACCTTCTAATTTTGAATTGTATCTCTCAGATTCAGACTTCCTGTTGTGATTTTAACATGTGTAGAGGTCTTGTCAGTTGCAGCAAGGAGAGGGCATATATTTGTGCTTCAATGTAAGACTTCAAATTTAACATGTTCCATCATGAAGAATGGGGACAAGATGATTTGTGCTACTTTCCCAATCCACATAATCTTCTATTATCTTTCTATTTTCTTTTTTTTATTTTCTGCTTTTTGTTTTTTGTTTTGTTTGTTTGTCTGCTTGCTTTTTGATGTGGGGTTTGAACTGAGGTCCTTGGCGCTCTCCCTCAGCTCTTTTGCTCCAGGCTAGCTCTCTACCACTGAGCCACAGCGCCACTTCTGGTTTTCTGGTGGTTCTCAGGACATTCCTGCCTGCGCTGGCTTCCAACTGTGATCCCTAGAGCTCATCCCTCTGAGTAGCTATGATTGCAGGCGTGATCATACCGAGTGGTTATCATAGTCTTCTTAATATAACTTGTGGGCAAACACGAGTGGGAATCAGAGGAAGGAAGAAGCTTCCATAATAACAAAATCCAAGATACATCTCACTCATACTGGGGAAAATCATCACCTAATGTCTAGGGTGTGACTTTTAAATCACTGATGATAATTGAACTTAAGCTGACATTTACAATATTGAGGCCACAAACCCTAGAAATGTGAAAAGATGTACCACTGCATGGATGAAATCAAGACTTGGCATTTTCCAATCTCTCTTAAGGGAAGGTGCCAACTTCATACTGGCTTCACAGTTGGTCCATGTGGGAGCCTAATTAATGTGTACCATTAAGTGAAATTAAGGGCCTACACAGGTTTTACAAATATTGTTCTAAGCTTTTTAAGGATTTCCTCTAACAATACCAATCTGTATCTGTATTTGGTTAGTTTTTCCCACATGAAGCTGTGCACTAAGGAATGATGAAACTGATGAAGTGACTTGATCTTGAGTATAATCACTGTCTCTGACATGTAAGCAACAGTCCATCATGAGAGTTGATATTTGGCTCCTATTTCTGAAGAAGCCTCTCTCTCTCTCTCTCTCTCTCTCTCTCTTTCTCTCTCTCCCCATATGCACTATGAACAAATATTGAAGAATAGAGTTGAGTGGGGTAGACAAACTTATCTACTGGCACTACATCTGACATATCTCCAGTTATGCAAATGAATAAAGATGGATGGTTTTCTTGTCACAAATTAGCCAGGCAACAAGGCACTCAAGATGATGGGTTCCCATCTTAGTCTTTCTTGAGGTATTTCAAGATATTTGTATCTGGATATCAAGCAATGATGCTTTAGTCTTCCTCGAGGTGTTTCAAGATATTTATATCTAGATATCAAGCAATGATGCTTCCTTGAAGGAAAACAAATAACTTATGGACAAGGTCTGAAAAAAGTCCATAGTTTCACATTTGTTTGTTGATTATATGATCTTTAGAACCATTACCCAGCAGATTCAGAACCAGTTTTGAGGAGCACAAGTGTTCATGTACTATTATACGCTTCTCTAGAAACCTGAAAACACTTAGCCTGTAAAGCCTCTGAAAAGTACAAGATACTGCTGAAGTTCCAAGGCTTGAGAACACTGTATTTGATGTTGGTGATTGGAAATCTGGCCTTCGCTGACATATGTACATTTGCCCTACTCTTTCCAAACATGATTGTCTTAAGTATCCCTTTAGTATTCATGGCTCATATATTCTCTCTTCATCCTTCCTACCACATGCTGTTTCCCTCCTTGTGATCAACCTCTCATACTCCCTTAACATTCAGCCTGCACATGGCCACTTCTCTAAAAGCTTTCTCTAACACCACAGTATTCACTATGCCCTCCCTGCCTCCTGGGGTCCCACAACATTTAAGGTCCCATGTCACTCATTTAGCATTTATATTCAGCCCTAATTCTAAAATAAAATCATCACATGTGGACTTATTAACCTTTCCAGGAGAAGTAAGAATGAGGGCAAAAATGAGAAACTCAGACCAACTTTTAAAGAGTTTCTCTCCAAAATGCCAAGCAAGAATTAGAAAGCTGGCTCCCAGAGAGGGCAATGGGACAGACAATTAGTGCTCTTTATTTTTGGGGTATCATTTCTGATCCTAATGGCCAGAATAATTTCTAAGACAAGAGATAACATAGCTTTAGGATATGTGTGAAAGAGAAAGACAAATGTCAATTTAAGATCAAGGGTAACATTTTACAAGTCTACCTGAACAGTAACGACCAGACAAGGTATTACAACCTGTAGCTTCTGCACAATGAGATAGCCATAGCTGCCACCACTGGAAGGACTGGATCTCAGTGTTGAGAGCTTGATAGATTCAGAGGGATTAGAATAGCAGGCGCCAAATATCATGGCACTATGTTGTTCCATGATTCTGTGGTGCAACTACCAACCAGAATAATGATGACATGTACATATTGGATCAACAATAACCAATGTATACTGAAAAGAAGTAACTTACTGTGCTGACAGTGAATCCCATTAAAGCCATGGGGACATTTACAAACGTAGCCTATGAATGTGTCGCCACGGTAAGCTTCACTTATTTCACAGGTTCCTCCGTTATGGCATGGGTTTGGGCTGCAAGGACCTAAAAGAATAGGAAAAATTCAATGTGAAGAATATGCTTGAAAGTAGGTCTAGTTCAACATTTTGCAACTGACAGTTACATAAAAAGCCTGTTCAGAATAATAGTGATTGCATGAACTCTGAAGACCACAGTTCTGGGATTAATGTGGGTTTCATTACTTTTTCGCAATGTGATTTGGGGGGATTTATTTAGCATCTGTATCATCCCAGTTTCCTCTACTCTTAAGTATCAATGTTAGCATAATTTATCTTTTGCAGTTGTGCTACAGATGAAAGAGTTTATACATATAAACTATTCACAACAGTGTTGACTACATAATGTATACACACAAAAAGCCTTAATTATTATCAGAGCTTCGGAATTATGGGACATCTATATATTTTGAAATGTAATATTGAATGTAAACTTCTGAAATTATAAACAATAAAGCAGCTATCGACCCTACCTTGCAAATAGCATATACCTTTAAGCACATAGAACAAATGAAGCAAATACCAGCTGGCAGTCATCTTTTGGAGTCTTTAGGAACTGAGTTAGAATGAAGCAAATACCAGCTTGCAGTCATCTTTTAGACTCTTTAGGAACTAAGGTGGAACATGCCTCTGGAGAAACATATTTTTCCACTGAAAGTAGTAACTTATGAAAAGTTGCGTATTTGAAGAAGAGGGGTAAATAGTTATTGTTAGGCTTTGAGAGAGTAAACTCCATAGAGTGATTAGAACCCATGTCAGGAAATAGATTTTTGAGTTCAGATCTCCCTTGGAGAGAGCAGATGCCAGCACTGTAGTCAGCTGACAACTTCTAGCTTCTGCAGCATGAGATCTTCCGTAACAGTGTTCATTCCAGGCCAATCTCCCTAGGCAATGTGACTAAGCACAACTTGCTTGTCAAGCTGGGCCAGTCCTGGCCTAGATCTCTACTCTGGTAAAGATTAAATGCTCTTAAAAAATGCTTACAGTCTGAGGCTTTTTCTGCTCACTATTCTTTCTTTTCTTCTTTTGGAAAGGACAGGCTATATCACAGTCTGAAGGCTTATCCTAATCTTGCTCTTGTTTATCCCTTTTTCTACCTCAGGCTTTCCTATCCCAAATAAACCTTTTATTCTGCATCCTCGTCTATTTTCTTTCTTTCTAGAATCAGCTAATTGAACTAGGGTAGAATCCAGAGTGGAGACTGTGAAAAGGAAAGAGTCTAGTAGAAGAAAGGAAAAGTTCCGCCTGGGAGATAAAGAATAACCACATAATATAAATAAAGCTTTCTCTAATTGAGTCTTTAATTTTGTTTAACTGTAGTGATGGGAAAACATTTATAAAAGAAAATTCATTAAAAAGGAATTTAGGAATTATATATAAAAAAGGAATGTGAAATCTATGAAAATAAGTGTTGATGGTCTATGAAAATAAGCTATGAAAAGTGAATTACAGAGTCATGGAAATTACTTCAGAAAGAAGCAACTGTTCATAGTTGAGACAGAAAAGATGACAGATGGGTTGAACACAAGAATAGTGACAACATGAAATAACTGGTTAAGACTTCTCCAAACAAGTCTATTCAAGGAGGGCAATTGTGAGCCTCTAGAGTATGAGGGAAAGATTTAACAAGGCTTCACAGTACGAAAAATCTCATACTGTTACTTGAGTGGTACAATAGGACATCACTAACCAGCAGCCAAGAAGGGCTGCATAATACTGTCTCATCTGAGAACCACCTTACCTGTGTATCCTTCCTCCATAAACTTTGAAGACAAAATTATACTCCCTTTTTAGTTTATTTGCAATCCCTGTAAAGTTCAATGAAGATTCTCACAGGAAGGGAAACACTGTGAAAACTCTGTTAGTGCCCAGGCCTACACTTTCTGATATATCTGGCTTTTTTTGTTGTTGTTGTTGGTTGTGGAGCTTGATCTCAGGGCAGAGAAGCTGTCCCTGAGCTCTTTTGTTTAGGGCTAGCACTCTCCCACTTGAGCCACAGAATTACTTCTGGTTTTTGAGTGGTTATTTTGGAGATACGTATTGTCACTAGGGGACTTTTCTGCCCTGGTTGGCTTCGAACCCCAATCTTCAGATCTCAGCCTGCTGAGTAACTAGGATTACAGGCATGAACCACTGGATGCCCAGCTACATCTGGCTCTTAAAAAGAAATCAGGGAGCTGTGATTTTACTTCAGATATCTCCATAATGATTAAGGAGGATGGACAAGTCTAGCAATCTAATGTACAATGTGAGGAATAAGGCTGATAAAATAATATTAAGGAGTTATAATTAGTAAGATTCTAAGTATGTGGAAATTAGCTTCTATTCTAAATAAGTAAATTAGCATCTTCTATAAATGACTATTAAATAAGTAGATTTTAGCATCTCCTGTTACAGAACAGTAATTATGTGAAGTGATAGATGGCTTAATTAATTTTTTTATCACAGTAACCATTTTGCTAACCAGATATATCCAATGACATCTTGAGATGAACCTCAAATATATAGTATAGGAAGTATTTTTAAAATGTATTTCTATGAGTTGGCAGCTTCACAACATACAGCAGACACCAATTAAATTATCTAACACCTGCTGTTAGAGTGGTACATTGCCAATATTTGAGACAGAACAAAGTATTCGTCCTCTGACCATTTTTAGAGCAATTTGAAACATATTCTTTCATTGTTAAAAGATATAAACCATCTACAAATTCAAACTCCTATGTTCTTTCTCAGTAATCACTTATTTTCTTCTGACTTATTTTGCTGTTTTCTCTTATACAAAATAGAATTCAATAATATCTCTAAAAATACTGAACATGAAGGAAATCTGTTTTAAGGGGTTATACCTAACAGAGAAAAATAACTATTGAAACCAGAAAAGATGAATCTGTTTCTGCTTTCCCTAAGAGATTGGAATAATCTATATAAAAGAAAAAGAAATAAATCATGTCCCTGCTCATATATATTTACAGAATTCCATGATAAATAGAGAAAAAAATTTAAAAAGAACTGAAATTGAACTCTCCCAGTGGAAAAAGAGGAATAAGTATACGTAATTATAACTGCTTTGATATGTGAATTGCTAGTGATATCACAAATTCAGTGTCAAGACTTGTACAGAAACTACATCAATTGTCTTTACAGTATATCAACTGTATATGAAATCCTACTAACTACAAGTACTTTATAGATATGTTTGGGGAAATCAACTAGAAAGCACTGGCTCATCATGGCAGATGGGTAAAAGACCTGATATGAACTGAGGAACAGGGAGCAAGAGATGACTATATTATATAAAGCCCCAGACATTCTAGGCACCTGCTGAGAACATAGGTGAAGACTGCCCAGTAATCTTAGTGCAGCCTTTGGGATCACCAAAACTTGTGAATTAGTGAGTCCAAGCTCATTCAATTTATATCCCAAAGTATATTGCCACATTGGCTGACATCTTTGTTTTAGAAAACCCTTACTATCTCAGCCTATAATTGTTGTTATTTTTCCTACTTCAAGAAATGCATATGATTTTTTAAGGACAATGATGTAAATCAAATAGAACGAGAATTTAATCTTTCCCTCATGTGCTATACGTATGAAACATATTTAAAAGAAAATATTGCTTTCTAAGACTATCTCTTGTTTTTAGGGTAAGGAAACCAATATCAACAAGGTAAGTAATATGCATTTATTTTATTTTATTTATTTATTTTTGGCTGTATAATGTTTTCTTTTTTTATTTATTGTGAAAATACTGTACAGAGGGGCTACAATTACATGGGCAAGGTAATGAGTACATTTCTTATCAAGCATTGTAGCCTCCTCCTTTGTTTACCCTTCCCATTCCTTACCTTCTCCCCCCTCCCCACCACCCCCTCTCCCCCAGCCAAAGTTGTAAAGTTCATTTTTTGACATAACGACTTGTACATCTCATTGTTGCAATAAGTCCACTTGTATCCCTATTTAAATAATTTGTTTTTTCCCTTCCCCTCCACAAATTATACCAACATCAAATACAGTGAAAACAGGGGTTATACCGTGGGGGAGGGACATACAAAGCAACAAAGAAATATCTTATAAATATGTTAGAAATAATAGCAAGAAAGAAAAAAAACAACATTTGAGTCCTTATCTTGGGGTTCATTTCACCTAAATCAAATTATCTGACCATTTCTCCTTGTCTCAGACAAGTAATACGCATTTTAATACAATCTGTCCAACTAAAAAGTCTACACTCTTCCCAATAAGCTATACTTTTTTCATGTTTTTAATCTGCATATCAACATTAGTTAAGACTAATGTAATCAGCATAAATTCACTACACCCATCCTTACAAATAACATAATATTTTAATGTGTCCCAAGTTGGAAATATTTTAGAACATTTGAAGCAATTGAGTCAGAGTGTATTAGATCCCACAAATAGAGTTGAGATCTGCTTTGCTAACAGTACTATATTGTTGTTAGTGCTGTGTTTGAAATATATTGTGAAACACAAGGTTTTTCCCATCATTTTGTGGTAATTATACATAAGATGGAGGTTAATATGTCTTGGACACATTCTTTCTCAGTGCATAAGACTGTGAGCAGAAATGAGTTGTTTCTTATCATTCCTTCTCCCCTTCAGCTGAAAAGATCATGGGGAAAGTATCATGGTAGGCATACAGTAGACATTGAATGCATTTTGAAAAAACAAGCCTATGTCAGTCATGTATGATAAAAATTTGATCAATTGCCTCAACCCTATTCTAATTTTAAATTTATAAGACATCAATAACATTTGGCTTTTCCTTCAGTAATTAATGGGAATACTTTTAGAAATTCTTCTAAGCCTTCCTGGTTTTAAGCTCTTTAAATTTATAATTAAGTTTCAGTGTTTATTGTCTCTAATATTGTTAAGGTTCCAAGAGTGTTAAACTGAATTGCAAACAACAGATTATCTGTGTACTTTTGCATAATAATTTTGTGTATGTTCATTCTCTAGCAAATATATAATGAAGAAAAATGTAAGTTTGTACAATCTCATTAATGGTGCTTTAGTTTCTTAATTTAACAGTTCCATACATAAAGGCATTCACTTAAATCATAAGTAAAGTGAAACAATCAAATGTAAGTCAGTACATAGGAGTAGCATAATAAATTAAGTCTAAAGACTTCAGTCATGAAATTTTCTTGGTAACCAAAATATTTTAGGGTTTGATATCAATTGTAGCAATGACCATATAGGAGTAGTTTACAGGTTTCTTAGCTCAAGTTATAAAGGGGTCATCAGATGAAAATGGGAGATTCTAGAAAACTCCATTCTAATCCAGCAATCTCCTCTACTTTCATACCCAAAGTATTATTTTAATCTATTGGTACACTGATAAAGAATAATTACCACTTACAGCATATACTATTGTCTTTACTGTACAGCTAAGAATGAAATTGCCTGCCACTGACTGACATAGAATTTTATTCCATAATTTTAGATTAACATTTATAAATAATGAACTTATTAAGTGTTAGACATTATTTTAGTAATTTTTAATAAATGTCTGAATGGAATTAAAGTTGTCAGCAGCTGAAAGAGCATATCAGAATATACTTAGTCATTCATGCATCTCAATTTTAAGGAACTTTTAATAGCTCACTTTGGCTACAGATATAACATGCTTGATATTAAAAGATTTCTTGATTTTTGTCAGAAGTGTTTTTGGACTCAGCCTTGTGATTAGTAGGTTCATGGTCTACATGCCATCAGCCCTGCATTGCATGACTTATATATGAAATGGGGTTTCCATTCCTACTCAAGCATATATCTAGATGTTGTCATTTTTTAAGATTTCTTGTATTTGCTGAGATGACAGATACATGCCACCACATACCTACTGAGATAAGATCACAAAGAGAGTTTTGCCTGGCTTTTCTGGATATGCAATCCTCCCAATCTCAACCTCCCACATCGTTTAGGATGTCAGATGAGAGCCAGCTAGTGTCCAGCTGTGGGGTGGGAAGGAGTTTGATAAACTTTTCTTCCTGGGGTGGCTTGAGGTGGCCCTCAACTTTGATCCTTCCAGTATTATTTGGCTATAATATGGTAGGATTAGAGGCATGAACCTCAGGCTCCTGGCTTCAACTCTCCTTTTTCTTCTTCTTCTTCTTTTTTTTTCTTCTTTTTTTAATGTCATAGTTTTTGGAAATTGAAAGCTGAAATTTCCCATTGGCATCTTATTGACCAATGTCTTTAATAATCTATGTTCTTAAATTTAGGAGCCAAAATGTGATATGTTTGAGGTACCATATTTTTTTCTGCAACACATCAACACTCATATAAATTACTTCCACATGACTTCAAGAGAAAGAAAAAAAACAGTGTAGGACAAAGTTTAAAACAAACCAGTATTACTTAACCATTAGAACGTAAGAAGTGAAAAAAAACTTATCACTCCTTTCACTTCAAAAATCTCTTTTTAAAATGTTTGCATCTTTTTACACCTTAAGTAGAATGGTAATTATGAGCTGTAGATTGGATTAGTATTCATAAAATTCTATATTCTCATTAGAAAACAAAATCTGGTAATATGATCCTTAACAATAAAAGCATAAGTGGACTTTCAAGACACAAGAGGCTTCAGGGAGCTTTAAAATCCATAATGCTGTAATATATTTGTAGGTAATCTTTAAGTCACTCCTAACACAATGGGGACAGTACATGATCAATATTAATGAACTACTGAATTCACCAGCATGCTTCCTAGGCATTTTTATGCAAGTGCATATAAGTATGTCAACAAGATTAATTGCTCAAAAAACCCATAGATCTATGCAATTTGCTGGTTCTGTGAATCTATCTTCTTGCAATTGCAATAATAAAGTAAAAATTATTTTCATATGTATTACACACTTGTCTTCTCACATGCATAGAGTTAAGCCCCAAACCCCAAATACCTTATGATATATAGGCAGATCTTGTAGAAAGTAGATGAGTTAACACTCTTCTTGATGATGCATTCTCAGAATTGGTCAATCTTACAATGTATGCCTCCAAAATATGGGCAGTTAGATATTATAAAGGAATGCACATTTTATATTATGTAATAAAACAAAGGAGGAGGCAACAATGCTTGATAAGAAATGTACTCATTACCTTGTCCATGTTATTGTAACCTCTCTGTATGGTATTTTCACAATAAAAAAATTTTTTAAAAAATGAATGCTAGTGGAAAAATTGCAAGCACATAGCTTTTCCAATTATGCAAAAGGTTATCATTGACAAGTTTACTTAAAAGAGGATACTCTTAGGAGTATCAATACCTACATGGCTCTTTATATTTATATAAAATTGCACACACACACACACACACATATCAAAACTCCAAGATATGTGAACAAGAGCTCTCTTCTCTCTTTCAATTTTAATTTTTGATGTCTATAGGCCATGAATAGAGAACTCAGAAGAAATTAAATTTGCAAACAACTTGGTCTTGAACTTTCAGATCCTAGAGCTATGAGAAATTAAATATTTGTAGCCTAAGCTATTTAGTCTTAGGTACTTTGTTATGGAAGTTCTGGAAAGCTAATAGAGAGTAGATTACCCCATTCTTACTATACAGGAACTGGACAGTGGAGAAGATTATTCTTCCTACTAACGTTCTTCAGTGGTTTTCTTTTGTGAATTATTTTGATTAAAGTAATTAAGTTAATACTAGAATTGACTGACAAGATATTCATATTTACCACCAGGATCTTAATTAAAATGCTTTTCACTTGGATGTTGTTACAGAGCCATAGAAGGTTTTATGGTAATGGGGATCAAGTGTACAAATTAGGAGCAATGCCTAGGAGAAGCCCAGAGATTGTTACTAGGTAGCCTCAAGAGAAATTTGGCCTGCAAGACCAAAAGAAGAGTCAAAGGAGAACATCTTGTTGATCTGTATCTCAAAGCTTGTGCTTAACTTGATGAGTTCAATGTTAGCACCTTTCTAAGAAAATCATTGGATACATTCAATTGATAATCACATGGAATCAGTATAGAACAGTGATTGAGATACAAACTTTCCTCACAGAATGAATGTCTTATTAATAAGTATCAGTTACTTAAAATGAATACTAAATGGAAAATAATCTGTCAATTTTAATAATATTAAAAATATGACTGTATTTGTATATTAGTATGAAGTAGTTACTATCCTTTCCCCTGTCTATTCATGTTGAACACTAGCACTAAAACAAGATGTAAACTACTACTTACATATTAGAAATTCTTAGCGCCAATATTTTTAATAAGTTTTTTATTGTGAAAATACTGCACAGAGGGGTTACAGTTACATGAGCAAGGTAATGAGTACATTTCTTATCAAGCATTGTTGCCTGCTCCTTTGTTTTCCTCTACCATCCCTTCCCTCCCACCTCCACAACTATACTCCCCCAGCACCTACATTGTAAAGTTCATTTTTCAACATAGTGTCTTGTACATCTCATTGTTACAGTGGATCAACCTGTATCCCTATTTAAACATTTTGTTTTTTTCCTTCCACTCCCCTAATTATACACACATAAAATATAGTGAAAACAGGGGTTATACCGTGGGGGTGGAGCATACAAAGCAACAAAAACAAATCACATGGTACCTTATAAATACATTAGAAAAAATAGCAAGCAAGAAAAAAAAAAACTTGTGTCCCTATCCTGGGGTTCATTTAGCTTAACTTCATCTTATCTAGTCATATGTACATAGCTTTTGACCTTTTCTACTTGTCCCAGAAACAATAGCTCCAATATTTTATTACTGAAACAGAACTCTGTATCAGTGTTTTGTAATTAAATAAATATATATATATATATATATACATGTCTTTCAATACATAGTTTCAATTTTTAGATATATTTAGATCTTCTTATATGTATATTCAGATATGTTAGATATATTTAGATATTTTATGTATGTTTATACATTTTACATAAAGATATATTTGGATATTTAAATATGCATTTAAATGTATTTAAATATTTCTAGTTATGTTTTAGATGAATTTTAATTAACCACTATTTGCTGCTTAATTCATATAATGTCATTATTTAAAGAACAATATGGAGAGAACACAAGAAATAGTGACAATTGTCCTAAAAGTAATAATTCTATGGGCAGAAAAATAATACATAGAAGCTTTCTGTAAATTGAAAAATACCACATAAAATTATTAAATTTAGAATTAAAAGGATGAAGTGCATTCAAAATGCTTGGCCACTGAGATAAACATTTCAAAAAAACAAAGAGAAACCTGAATGGCAAAACTATGAACCATCATAATGACCAAGACTTTTATATATCTGTTGGCCACTAAAATATCTGTAGCCCAATGGAAGTATATCCATATTCAAATTCTTATGAGAATACCAAACAAATAATTGAGTCCAAGCTTACATATGAAACCGGAATTCTATTTGTTGACTTATCTAAGATAACTCCTTTACAGTTTCTCCTTATACAAGGAGTTGTGTCTGAACAAATCTCTATAAGCCAATTGTTTCAGAAGAATGACTGTCAGAATTACTTTTAGGTATTTGTCGCAAATATGCATTTGAGGATACTTATAAGACAGTGGCACACACACACAAAAATATCATTTATGTTTCTCTTAGCTACCAAGATGTCTATCATCTTCTCCATATCAATAAAATAAAGCACATATTAAAGGTAGAAACTCCATTTTCCATATATATTCTATAAGCAGGCGTCCCAAGTTCTGGGAGCATCAAGCAACCTCACGACTTCAGATGGTGTCTCTAGGCAACTACAACACTTCCGTGTTCCTCATCAGTCTTTTCATGACAGCTCTTCACATTTTTCAAGGATCCGACTTAACATGTTGCCTATAGTGTACATTTATCATCTTCAGTCTTTAATTATTGCAGGGTCTCTTGCCTCACTTACTCAATTAAAAATTACTTATGGAAAAAATCCTACTCATTGTATTTCAATACCCCAGTGCTAGCTACTCTATTATTGCATGAAGCCATAATAGAGTAAGATAACTGATTTAATAATGCTATGAATTTCAGCACTTTCATCATCTATAACGAAAGCCTAAAGTTTAGATATTGGATATATTTTTATCTGAAGCTATCTTTTTTCGCAGTCACGGATTTCAAAAACCCAATTTTAAGTCTGAAGCCAAGCCAAATTTTCTTTCTTGCAATGCTGTAGCAATTTGTAGACTATCAGATTGTGAATAACCTTACAATTATAAAGTAATGGGTGTTTAAAATAGCTGCATTATTGCTACGAAACTAGTGTTCTTTCTCTTAAAACTGGCACAGTGATTTTAATCTTGAAGGCAGTGACAGGAGGTACATGAAAGGATTTATATTTTTCTTTTGGAACTGTCCCATGACTGTCATCTTAATCTTGAGGCGGAGACATCGCTGCAGGAGCTGTTCCAGCTGCACTTATTTGGGACCAGCACATCGCAAATTCACAGCTGAGAGCCTTGGAAGCACAGCTGGACAAGCAAGTTACTGTTTGGATTGCCACCTCAGGTTGTGCATGTGGCTTCTTTGTGGCAGACTTGAGAAAGCAGGAAACAAAGCAGACATGGATTCTGGCCAGCTGGCCATCTGTTCCTTCACCCACTGTGATAATTTGGTCTTGTAGAGTTTTGTTAACTGAGCATTAAGTAATGGCCATGTCAAACAGGGTACATAATGACTGCTTCTTAATCACTGGATGAAAGCTTTAGGGATGTTTGTTCAAACACAGAAAAAGGTCATCAAAGCCAACCAATATAAAGCAAAAGAAAACAATAATCAATGAAATAGATGCGAAATACCAACAAGTAACTTGGTTTGCATTTTTACTTTTCTTATAATTCATAGTTTTATTAAATCACAGTTCATACTAAATACATGAAAGAGAATGAATCTGGTATGAGGAGGCTTGTTAAATATCATCATAAAGTTTCCATTATCTCATTACACATAGGTTAATATAAATGAACAAACTAAAGAAAAATTTTAAACAATGAAAACATGTGATTAAGCTTTATCATCCTGACTGAACTAAAGGCATTTTTAAGCCTGTGCAACCAAACTTTTCTAAATAATTCACTAGAAAAGCAGTTATGGATTGTCATAATACTTTGTTTTTGTAAGATAAGATAAAGTATACTGTTCTGTAAAAGCAGCTGTTCTCTTACAAACACTTTAAATACAAAATCACTTTATCCCTTAATGGCAACTTAATTCAAACTATTATTGTCACATTTCTTCTCACTGCTCTCTGATTCCTATATATTGCTAAGGAAAAGTATCTGTTGGTTCATGCTGCCTAGCATTCCTAAGTCCATGTATTTGGATTAAATCTATATTGGCAAGAGTACCTCCAGAGTTCACATAATTGAGCCCAAATGCTTCACTGAGTTAGCATCTATTAAATTTCTGACATTAATACTCCCAAAGTTCTACTCAAGCAGTTCCTCCACTCACAGTGTCTTTCTGTGCTCTCATAGTAATTCTGGGAAAGCATGTAGCTTGCAAAAAAGTGATCATGAGTAATCTTTATCAACATGTTACTCAAGAGAGGACATCAAGTATGCAGAGAAGACTGTGGCCTGGAAAATATAAATGTTTGTGGTCTTTGTCATGGGTAACAATGAATGGCTATGGACGAGTAACTTGGGAAACAGGAAAATGATAGGAAGCCAAACAAAATATTAGTAAATGCCATCATTTACTGTCCAGAGAAAGCTGCAGGAGAGGCAGAGCAAAGAAACAAATTAGCAAGAATACAGTATCCTTGTGGCAATAAAAAATGTTTACCATGTAGACCTGTTATCGTTCAAAGTAAATATTAAGCACATCAATGTGGGACTTCTGTTTTATGTTTCTTTATTTTTTAAATAAGTTTTTATTGTGAGAATACTGTACAGAGGAGGGGTTACAGGAGTAAGGTAATGAGTACATTTCTTATCAAGCATTGTTGTCTCCTTTGTTTTTCCCCCACCAAACCTTCCCTCCCATTTCCTCAACTATACTCCTCCCAACTCCCCCCATCCCACCTAAATTGTAAAGATTGCTTTTCGACATAGCATCTTGTACATCTCATTGATGCAATGGGTTACTCAATCTCTATTCTATCTACCTCCAAACACATGACAAATATTTGTTAACCGGATGAAAAATGTTTATATCTGTATGGATTGAGTATATTGTAAATGTACTGTAAGGAAATGTTCTCCTTTGAAACTATTTTTATGCGTTTTTTTAAATTTTTATTTTTTATTGTGAAAATACTGTACAGAGGGGTTACAATTACATGAGCAAGATAATGAATACATTTCTTATTAAGCATTTTATTTTGAAACTATTTTATACCATAACTTCCACCTAACAGGTGAAGCGAAATTGGAAAACATGCCAATATGTTTTGTTTCCAGTAGAAGGTCTATATGGCCATAGCAGGAAAAATAAAATATGGAGAGCAAAAAGGTCAATAGCTGATCAAAAGGAAAGAAAAAAAATAGCATATTGAGTGACGCTTGTTCTGAGTTTGCCCAAAGTCTTTTCTGGGCCATTTTTGTTTCTGTTTGTGATCTGACTCACTGGTGCCGTTCGTGTGCTCAGTGTGTGCTTGTTTCACTATCCTGAAGCCTGTTTGTGTGAGGATACATTTGGGGACTGTGAGATTATTCTGAGTGGAGATCCAGTTTACACTGCTTTACCACGAGGATGAGAAAAGCTTTGCTTACAGGAAGAAGCTTGCATAGGACAAAAAAGAAAACATTTATGTAAAGTGCTTCTCTTTCTGTGATCTAGTAGAATGAAAATGTAATAGTTTACATCTAGGAATATACTCAAAAAGAGTGTAACAATTTACTACCACTGCAAACCCAATTAAAAATTCTGGGCTATAACATGCAATTTATAACCCATTAAAATATTAAAAAGTATACAGTCAGATTTTCATGATGATAAAATATTTACTTTTACTTTTCTAGTATTATGCATATACATTTGTAAATTCTAGATTACAGTAATCATGAGAGCACAGCTGGGTAAATTTTAGATGGAGCTATAGTAATTGTATTCTTTATTAGTCATTTCTGCTGACTATATTATGGTAAATACGTTAAAGTTTGACTATGGTTCATAAAATGACAAGGTTCCTTTTATGAATGTTATTAGATATTTAAGTCTACCTCAGTTGATTAAAATTATGAAACAATTAAATATTCTACTTTAATATGGCAGTCTCTGAACTCTTTATACTGTATTTAATACTATATTGAATATACTCATAGAAACATTAGAATAAATGGCAAAAATCCAGGTTTGACTTCAGTGCAATTTAATATTTATAGTGTTTTCATGTTCCAAGCAAAATATGCTGATTAAAATGACCAGGAAGTCACCATCTGGTTGATCTAGTTAGAAAAAAAAGAAGCTGAGCTTATACAGCGCAATATGCCTTGGGCTTTTTCTCTCCTTTATCCTTTCTTAATTCAAATAAATTTCTTTGTGATTAAATGTTATTAAGTACAGAGAAATAATAAGCAAAATGAAAACTGTTAGTCAATAACTAAATATCATAAACAATTAATTAAGCAAGTTATCAGTATTGTATTTAAATATGGAGATTTGAACTGTCACTCTAAGATTAGTGTAATAAGAGCAAATGATTTTCAGAGTATTCATTACTGTAAGTGGAAGCTTTTCACTTAGTCAATGAAGAATTGTTTTTACATAATTGTTTTGAAAAAATATTCAAAAATAATTTTTGACTCAAATTGAGCAATGATATGAACAGATTTGTGAATTAAATGTATGACTTACTAGATAGGGTAATTTCTGAAGAAGCAGCTAAACAATGTCTTTTCATGTAGGAATCCTGGGGCCCTGGGGGCACTGTGATTGCCTGTGAGAGGTTTGGCAGGTATTTGAATGATATCAGTGGAAAACTTGAGTTTTAGGTGTGAGTGTTTGACTTTCTCCATGTTTACTTATCTGTGTGATTCCAGGCATCTTGGATCAGTTATGAAACTGTCTAGCTCTACACTTCCTGATTTCTTATAACCAACTCTCAGAATGAGTCCTTTTGTTTATTTTTCTCCTAACTTCCTTAAAGTAGCCCCAGACCAATCTGAACTTAAAAAGCATAGAGTGAGAGAGGGATCTTCCATTTAATCAAGTCTGTCAGTTAACCTATTCCTTACTCCATGGTGTTATTGGATTATTACTTATTTCATATTAAAATAATCAAATATGAGATATCACTACATAGGCAATTCTTCATTCCTCACCCTAGGAATCTGCTGCTCTCAGTCAACAAAAGTAGACTATGATACTTCAGTAGTTTCTATGGACATGTTTTAGTTTAACACCACATTAGCAACTATCACAAATATCTCTAATTAGGGTTTTTGAAGATAACAAAATTGTTCAAGATTTATTGTCTTCTAGTATACCACAGTTCACAGCTCACTCACATACTGTACTGTATTTTATATAGTTAAAATTTGACTATAGTCCATAAAATGGTATTGAAATAATTTAAACCATATTGTGTGTGTATGTGTGTGTGTGAGTGCTGGTTCTGTGCTTGTGTACTCTTCTTGAACATTTTTGCTTGAGGTTAGTACTCTACTACTTTAGTTATAACTTCATTACTCTCGATTTTTTGAGGTTTATGTGACGATAAGAGTCTCACATATTTTCCTCCTGGAGCTGACTTCAAACCCTGTCCTCAGATCTCAGCATCCTGAGCAGCTAGGATTACAAGTTTGAGGTGCTGACAATAATGTAAGCCATATTCTATGGAATAAATCTTAGAATGATCACAAACAAGACCATACTAAAGCTACCAGCACAACTATGTTTATTGCAGCATTATTTACCATAGCTAAGACATGGAACCAACCCAGATGTCCCTCAATAGATGAATGAATCAAGAAAATGTGGTATATATACACAATGGAATTCTATGCCTCCATCAGAAAGAATGACATTGCCCCACTTGTTAGGAAATGGAAAGACTTAGAAAAAATTATATTTAGTGAAGTAAGCCAAGCGCAAAGAAACATAGGTCCCAGGGTTTCCCTCATTTGCAATAACTAGTATATGTCTGAGACAAGCAGAAACGGCCAGATAAGTTGATGTTAGGCGAAATGAACCCCAACATAAGGACTCAAATGGTTTTTCTTTCTTGCTATTGTTTCTAACATATTTATAAGATTATTTCTTTGTTGCTTTGTATGTCCCTCCCCCACAGTATAAACCCCTGTTTTCACTGTATTTGATGTTGGTATAATTTGTGGAAAACAAATTGTTTAAATAAGGATACAGGTGGACCCATTGCAACAATGAACTGTACAAGTCGTTATATAGAAAAACGAACTTTACAACTTTGGGAGAGGGCGGGGGTAGATGGAAGGGCAGGGATGGTAAAGGGAAATAAAAGAGGAGGCAACACTGCTTGATAAGAAATGTATTCATTTAAACGGTTTGGTTTTGCCCTAAATAGGGATACAGGTGGGCCCATTGCAACAATGAGATGTGCAAGTCCTTATGTCGAAAAACAAACTTTACAACCTTGCCCAGAGGGGGTGGGGAAGATGAGAAGGGATGGGAAAGGATGGGAAGGGGAAACAAAGGAGGAGGCAACAATGCTTGATAAGAAATGTACTCATTATCTTGCCCATGTAATTGTAACCCCTCTGTACAATATTTTCACAATAAAATTTTTTAAAAAAAGAAATGTACTCATTTCCTTGCTATTGTAATTGTAAACCCTCTATATGGTATTTTCACAATAAAAAAACTTATTAATAAAAAATATTTTTCCAAATACCTTTTATTTATGTGCCAGAGGGAAGCCAGTAAAATCTCATATTTAAATGAACTCTTTCCTCAGAGGCTATCTTATCCCACCACTTTGACTAAAATGTGCAATTGATTTGTACAACTATGTCTAAGCTTCACAAATTTTATACAACTGGTGCTACTAACTCTGCCTGTACTACCCTTTGGATAATGAATGTGTGCCACCAACTCATTTCAAAATACTGTTTATTATTCAGAAAATTTTATGGGATGGCACCACCCTATTCATCTTTTATCTGGAACAGATGTTAATTATTATTATTATCAACTTTTTGTACTATCAGCACACGGAAGACTTGATAAACATAGACACAGACATAGAAATAGACATAGACATGAGCCCCTAAGACCTCAAGACTATCTTTTTCGGTTGTTAACTAAAGTCCAGAAAATGTATTGCTTTATAAAGTTAATGATGACAGTGAGCATGTTATCACTGAACAGCCAGTAATGGCTAGTGCCCAGGATGAATAGCACATATTAAATGCAAAGGCAAGGAATTTCAAAGACAGTCCAATTAAAGTAACTAAGCAACAATGAAAATATACATACACATACATACACACACGTACACTAGTTTCTTTTGGGTCTTTGAAATTATATGACCTGTGATCTTAAGTCTGAGATGTGATTCCCAGCCTGTGTTTATTACAGGACAGCACTTAGTAGCTATTGAAGAAAGTCCATAGTCTCAGTACATCTAGAAAGTAATCTGTTCCTGGAAATGATAACAAGTTCCACAGGTGAAACAATTGTTGCTGATGGAGATAATGAAGATGAAGGAAATGAAGCTGATGATTTTGATGAACCAAGAAAAGCACAAGTGAAAAATACTCTTTGAGATACTTTAGTCAAAAATGGACAATGATCAAACAATAATGGGCAAGACTAAGTTATTAAAAGCAAGAGCAAAAAAACATAGACTCATTAAAAGAGAATGAGACAGAGATAGATAAAAAAACCTTCTAAGTGCCTTAGTTACAAACAAGGATAGACAAGGTAGTTCTCTTCCCAAAGAGGAGGCCACATTCATCATTTATGTAAGGAACTACTTCCAGATGACTGACTGGGAAATAAGTCAGATCTCTGGCAGTGGACAAAGTCTATTTATGTAAATGACTTAAATAGCTTATTGAAATGTTCTGTCATTTCTTTTCTGTAAGAGTTGACATCTGGCTGTCCTTTTTATAATATAAAGTGATTAATTTCTCTATCTTTTTTGATAAACTTGTTTGAGTTTCAATGCCAGGAATATATTGTGCAGAATGTTTGGACAATACACTCACAACCATTTGCTTGGTTTTTAAGTACATATGGGCTATTATAAAAAGACACAATATTACAGGTATTAGTTAGGGAGAAAATGAGGAGACACAAATCTACATGTGAAATAAACTCAGTATTTTAATAAAGTTAGTATGCCTGGACATAAAGACAGATAACACAAATATAAATACCCATAATGAATAATTCACTTATATTACCTTGGAAAAAGTAAAAATATTTTGTGCGTGTGTGTGTGTGCGTGTGTGTGTGTGTGTGTGTGTGTGTGTGTGTATTCAATTCCTAGGGCTTGAACTCAAGGCCTGGGCACTGTTCTTAAGTTTTTTTTTTCTCAAAGCTAGCACTCTTCCATTTGAGTCACAGCTCCTCTTCTGGATATTTTTTGGCAGGTAATTAGAGAAAAGAAGCTTATGGACTTTTCTGCTCAGGCTGGCTTTGAACCATGATCATCAGATCTCAGTATCCTAAATAGCTAAGGTTATAGACATGAGCCATTGACGAATGACTTATGTCAATTTTTTGTTGATTACCATCTCCTTAACAGTGGTAACACGAAGCATGTCCAACACCAATAACCTATTTATCTTTTCCTCTTACGTATTCTCAATATAACTACGTGTGTGTGCGCGCGCGCGCATGCGTGCGCAGGTGCCAGGGCTTGAACATATGGCCTGGGTTTTTGGGCTTTTGTTCAGTACTAGCACTCTACCACTTTGAACCACAGTGCTGTTTCTGGCTTTCTCTGAGTAGTATATTCAAGACAAGAAGAGTCTTGGAGACATTTTTTTGCCTATGCCGTTTTCATAACAAAATCCTCAGATCTCATCCTCCTAAGTAGCTATAATTACAGGTGTGAACCACTTGTACTTGGCATAACTTACTACTTTCCATTATAGCATGTAATATATTTATAATGCCTTTGGGGTTGTTGTTAATTATATAGAGTTGTCCTTATACTAGAATGTAGGCACACAAGGAAGACAGAGAACTTTGTTATTTCACTATGATATCTCAAGTGTCTAACAATGATGTGTTGAACACATCTTTGTTGATTGAACATGGCTCTTCAAGAAATAGAGTCTGACACTTAATAACGTTCAAAAGCTACAGCCAGCTCTGGAGTATGACAAATAATCTGTGAGCTATGTAGGTAAGATCGTTTTTACAGATACATAACTGGTTTTATAGAATCATATTTCAGCGTTTTTTATTGAAATATAAAATAAAAACTTTAGGAAAAACATCAATTTTATTTATTATAAAGAATAATTTGATCTAGGACCCAGGAAGTAATATCTCTGTTTTTCTTTTTGTTTTGTTTTCTTTTGCGCAATAGGTCTAGCTGTTTCTCACAGATAAATTGATCTAACATCACTATTCAGATATCAGAAAGTTACTACACACCTGTTATATGCAATCTATACTAAACAGCATCAAAATATGACTAATGCCTCAAGGATTTTATTTTGTAATTAAATATTACAGACAAAATAATTGCTCAAAATTTGACTG
This sequence comes from Dipodomys spectabilis, assembly GCF_019054845.1. NCBI lineage: Eukaryota > Metazoa > Chordata > Mammalia > Rodentia > Heteromyidae > Dipodomys > Dipodomys spectabilis. The sequence continues at coordinate 18,471,528 of NW_024870817.1, read as the reverse complement.
TATTCAAGTTGAGCAGTTATTGAGTTAAGTAGGATTTTCCTGAAAATGCACTGAACTTCATTTCTCTTATTCAGGTTAAGTCTCTGCCATTATTTCAGAGAAAGAGTTTTATATTGGAAGAATTGAGTAAGTGGGCAAATTCTAAGAAAAAAAAAAATATACACAAAGAAGCATGGTGTCTGATTTATAGTGCTGAGACCTGGATGGAATACAGTCAGGTAGAGAAAACAAAGTGTAGTGTTTTGCTTTTTCCCTCTGGACTGCAGAAACACTCATTTAAAATATCGTTTATATTTTACTTTTGTGTCATTTTTATTTCTTCCAGGTAACCATATATCTTCAATAAAGTGTTTGTCACAAAGCCTTTGTGACAGTGGGATTGAGAGACATCAGTGGTGAAAGTCAAAGAAAACACAGAGCTTGTTTACACCACACTTCAGCTCAGAGAAGAGCTCCATTAGAACCTATGGAGGAAAGTGAGGGCCCTTAATGCATCTTATAACCAGAGGCAAACTGAGCAAGGGCATTAGTAAGATTAAAAGCAAGTAAAACTAACAGTGCCAAGTGACTAAGGAAAACAACCTCTTCCCAAATCTATAGTTTAAAAAATTGTGTACTAGTTGTACAAGGTCCACAAGGCTGAAGTTTAGAGCTGACTGTAATCAAGTTTACACTTGGGACCTTTATTAAATGAATTCATTTATAATAAAAATCATAAATAATGTATGAGTCATATGAAAGTGGAGACATCTGCAAAATAATTATGAAAAAGTGCAGAATATGTATATTTGTATAATTTTCAGTTATTTATCTTAACTCTAAGTAAGAATTGTAAGGATCCATAGCAAAGATGTAAATTTATTTTCAATTACCAATTTTGGACATGATAAGTATTTTTCTGAGTAAGTATTTGCACAATGTTTTCTTGCCAAAGAAAAGGTAAAGTAACATTAAGTTTAAAATAATCCTTCACAAATAATGTATAGGAAATAGTTACTAAATGATTACATATTTTAGCTGATGGTATTTAACATGAGTTCAAAGTAGGATATATTTGCACATGACACATTTTATTAAATTGTTATATACCTGCTACATATTTTTGTACTTTGGAACTAGAATTATAGAGGATTCTTTTTGTATATTTTATTGTAAACATACTCTACAGAAGGGTTACAGTTACATGAGTAAGGTAATGAATACATTTTCTATCAAGTATTTTTACCTCCTCCTTTGTTTTTCCCCTACCATCCCTTCTCTCCCCACCTCCCCAACTCCTCTCCCCCCCCATCTCCCAAAAAGTTGTAAAGTTCATTTTCAACATAGTGTCTTGTACATCTCATTTTTACAATGTGTCAACCTGTATCCTTATTTCAACATTTTGTTATTTCCTTTCCCCTCCCCAAATTAGAAAAATGTATATAACCTCTGTTACATATTACATTATCTTAATGAAACTACAGTGATTATTCATATACTTATAAAACTGAAACTCATTTCAGTAAAGCCTAAAGTAAAACTTCGAAGTAAAAATGAGGGCAATGTAAATAACAGATAGACATTACTAATGTAAATAACAGATAGACGTATTTTTAAAAAATATTGACAAGATACTTGAGAAACAGGAAAAAAAGTTTTCAAATGTAGATAGAATTAAGTAAAGAGAGACTGAGTAACAAACCTTCGAGTTCACAGGATTTGCATTAAAATTTATGCTCACAAGAAAACCTAGGGAGGTTTTATCAAATAATTGTACATACATAAGCATACTTATTTTCATAGTAACACAATTGTATTAAATTCAATCAGGTTTGGAGTAATGTAAAGTAGTATTATTTTAATAGAATATGTTTCAGTATTGATACAATTTAATTTATTCTCTCCGAAATCTCAAGGAAATGTCTGATATCAACACTGATTCTCAAATATATATTACTCAGATTATTTGAAGAACGTGGTTAAATAACTGTTTACAATCCACTTTTACTCCATCTGTCTCCAAAAGGAGTTGGATTCCAAGGGAAAAAATGGCAGATGCCTCCATTATTTGTAAACATGTTGATACAAAAACTTCTAGCAAATATTTGCTAGAAGAAAGATTATCTCTGAAACTTTTTAGAAAGATATGTCTAGTTTAGGATTACTTATGATAAGTAAAGTTACAAAAACAGAGCTCTACAGAAAATGTAATAAAAGTTATATAAGGTTATTTTTTCTTCAAAATTCCCCATGTACCTATAATTCAGATATCAGATTTATTGCCTTAATCTGTTCCTCTACATCAGAAGCTTATGTCTACTACAAGAATAAGAACCTGGGGACCTGTCTCAATGTTTTTGTCTCTACTTCTTGAAATTATTTGAAAACTTTAATATTGATTAAAATTTGATTTATAGAAAGCTTAGTAATACAATTTCCTTTTCATTGTCCTTATTTTTTGATTAATGGTACTGAGACTTGAACTCAGAGTCTTGTGCCTTCTGGGCTTTCTTGCCTAGAGCTCTACCACTTGAGCCACATCTTCAGCCCAGCATTGTATTGATTAATTAGAACTAGAAGCTTAATGACATTTCTTCCAGGGCTGTCTTAAAACCTTGATTCATCAGGTCTTAGCTTCCTGAGTATCTAGTCTTACAGGTGTGAACTATGGCATAAGAAAAATCCAGTCTCTTAACTTGTTCAACTGTACTTTGATAGTCTCAACATAAAACATCCCACTTGTCCACAAGTATTTAAGGAATGGTTAAACAATCTATAGCATACTATAACTGAAAAAGAATAAAATAGTTCCAATTAAAATTTAAACTATGAAAACAATTCTGTTCTCTGGTAACATCTACATGAAATTCTGTTCCGTGTGACACAAAAGTACAGTCTACGATGCTATGATTAAGTAAAATGTGGTATTTACATAAAAATGTGCTTGGAAACAGTACATAGGCTTAAGGCATATAGCATTGAAGGTGGTAAATTGTATTATAAAGAGATTGAACAAGGTGAAGGCTAACACAGGTAAGGAACTCGGTGTGCAATTCTTCTAATTTCCAGAAGATAGCTATGAATATTACACATGTCCCATCTTTCATACGATAGCATTCTCTATTCTCCTTTCAAGTCATTTCTCTCTATATAAATTTCTTTGCCAAATAATGTGAGAAGTAATGCATATCATTTATAATAGAAGTATAAAGAACTAGCTGCTGTCTAATTTTCAAGACTTTTGTGACATCCAAAGCTGCTGTTGAGATACAGCTTTGTCAATCCATCACCTTTGTGTTGCTAAATTGAATAGAGATCCTCTATAGACTCATCTAACTTAGGTATTCTAAAACTGTTTGTATTTCATGTTACTAAGATTTGAATATAGATCATTTCTATAGCCTAAATGTATTCATCCTGACTGGGATTGCAAGAAAGAGGTAACAAGGGCCTCAGACCTCCTCTTCATATTTTTAACTATAAAGTGAGTACAAACATCCTACTAGGGGCACTAGGAGAAACAGAAAATAGAAAACAAGATCTCTCGTGTTTTATTTGAATGTTCATGTTCTCCCACCTTAAGGATGTTGTCCAATAGAAATGTGACTGTTGGTAAGTGTAAATGTGCCTTGTGCTACTGGTGAAAAAAATAACATTGTAAATATATTAAGTTAAATAAAGTATGATATTAACATTTAAAAATAGCTATGCAATTCAAGTGTCTGTGGCTTACTCCTGTAATCCCAGCTTCTCAGGAGGCTAAGATCTAAAGATCTTAGGTCAACCCAGCCCCGGCAGGAAAACTGAGAATTCTATCTCAAATTAAATACCAAAAAGTCAGAAGTGGAGCCATAGTTCAAATGGTAGAACATTAGTTTTGAGCAAAAAAAGCTCAGGGACATTACTCAGGCCCTGAATTCAAGCTCACTAACAGTACAAAAGTAAAACATAAAAAAAACCATTAAAAACAAATACATACATACACATACACACATACATATATACATATATACACATACATACATACATATAACTAAGCAAGATCATGCAAACTCAGTGATAAATATGTAGCAGAGGACAAACTAACAAGTAGGAAGTACAGTGAACACAACTGATTCATGGGTTTAGTTGAAGTGTTTTTGACTAAGTATAGTTATAAATAAATAAGATATCACAAACAAAATGTTTAAAATCTTGTGCACTTTTCGTGCAGCTCAGTTCTTCAGAGATGCTCTCAGTTTGCCCTGAGGCATCATTAGCCATGCCAAAATCACTGGGTGAACTGATCAGTGTTTCCCTATCCTTAACTTTGTGTAAATATACCTCCCAAAGAGCAAGTGGTGCCCAAAAAGGAAGATTAAAGATTATGGTAATTCTCCCAAGACAAAAATGAAAAGTAATGTGCTTAACTGGAGAATTTTAGATTTGTTAATCTCATGGCTTTAGCAAAGTTAGGTGGTTGTACGGGAACAATGAATCAAGTACTTTGTTATTTAAGATCACAATAAATATGATCTAGGTTTTCATAACCAGTATTCTGTTTACAATAGTAATTGTGTAAGAATAATGTAGGTTACTTCATATGATTTCCAGATATAGATTTTCTGACCTATTGTATGTATGATATAAGCAATGTGAGTTGTTTTAGAGTACTAAACTCAGTGTATACTGGATATCTGCAGGCCATCAGCCATTGAAAACATTTAGCTGAGAGAGAATGTTCATAATTCAAGAAGAAAGCCAGTGAAAAGAAATTGGACATTAAATAGGAACATACCCTTTTTCTTATAGCCAAATTACATAGGACAGAATTGCTAAAGCCAAATTATGGGGAAGTGAAAGTCATGGATTACTCTCCGTATTGAATAATGCAGAAATATTTAAGTTCTCATCACTTTCTACAGCTACATTTTGCTTCTAACTGGTTAATTTTTTATTGTCAAGGTGATATACAGAGGGATTACAGTTATATAAGGTATGTGTACATTTCTTGTCAAACTTTTATCCCTTCCCTCATTATTCTCCTACTTTCCCTCCCTTCCAATCACCTCCACCCAACTTATTGTCTTATGCATTGGCTCCCCTCTTGTCCTTTGTGTCACAATTCTGTCATTCCCCTTCCTTTCCCTGATTCAGATAAATGTCTATATAATACCAGGGTACCAAAATCAAATGCAGTGACAACAGAGCATGTATCATAGGGGGAAGAACATACAAAAGAAAGACAAAATCAGATGGTACATTAAAAACAACAACAACAAAGAAAAACCTCTGTGTCCACGTCTTGGAGTTCATTTCGCTTAGCATCATCTTCTATGTTCATATATACATAGTTATTGAGCTATTCTGCTCATCTGCTAGGATTATCCTAGATGTATACTATTTATTGCAAATAAAGAAAACCATAGAATCTATGTTTCTTTGGGTCTGGTTTATTTCACTTAAAATGATTTTTTTCCACATTTTCCATTTCCTTACAAATGGGGTGGTGTCATTCTTTCTGGTGGAAGCACAGAATTCGATTTTGTGTGTGTGTGTGTGTATCACAGAATTCCATTGTATATAAATATATATTATATATATATCAAATTTTCTTGATCCATTCATCTACTGAGGGACATCTGGATTGGTTCCATATCTTAGCTATGGTGAATAATGTTGTGGTGAACATAGTTGTGCTGGTAGCTTTAGTATGGACTTACTTGTAGTCATTTGGGCTAAAGACTTAACAAGAGACTGACTCTCTGAAGAGGAAATAAGAATGGCCAATAGACATGTGAAGAAATGCTCAATATCTCTGGTCATAAAAGTAATGCAAATCAAAACATTATTGAATTCCACCTCACTCCAGTTAGAATGACTATAATCAACAAATCTAACAGCAACAGTTGCTGGAGGAGATGTGGCTAAAAGGGAATGCTAAGAAAGAAAAAACCACTTGTGTCCCTATCTTGGGGTTCATTTAGTTTAACATCATCTTAACTGGTCATATATACATAGTTTATGACCTTTTCTGCTTGTCCCAGTCATATTCTAGTTATTGAAAATATAAAATACATCTGAATTTTGTGGGTTACTTCTCTCAAGTGATTTATTTTTGTTTCTTTGTATGTCCCTCCCCGATGGTATAACCCCTGTTTTCACTGTATTTGATGTCAGTGTCCTGCATATTGTATATACACTTCTCTAACTTGGGGAGAGGAAGGGAAAAAACAAAATGCTTAAATAAGGATACAAGTTGGCCCATTGTAACAATGAGATCTAGAAGACACTATGTTGAAAAGCAAACTTTACAATTTAGGCGGGGAGGGGTTTGAGAAGGGAGGGGAGAGTGTAGTTGTGCAGATGGGAGGGGAGGGATGGGTAGGGGAAATCCAAAGGAGGAAGTAACAATGCTTGATAGGAAATGTACTCATTACCTTGCTCATGTAACTGTAACCCCTCTATACAGTATTTTTACAATAAAAAAGTATTTTTTTAAAAAGGGAATGCTACCGCACTATTGGCGGGAGTATAAACCTGTTTAACTACTCTGGAAAGCAGTTTGGAAGTTCCTCAAAAGACTAAACATAGAGCTCCCCTATGGTTAATGATTGAGAGGCAAAAAAAAAGAAAGACAGACTTAGGGTTTTCATATATTAGAATTTTTGAAGAATATTAAGCTGAGAAAATTGTACTGTGGAGTATTTTACCTAAGGGTTGCCTCAATTAACTGTAGAATTAAATAAATACTACCACTAGGACTTTTTTTATTCATTCAGAGGAAAAATTAATCTGAAGTAGAGATGACCAAAGAGATTTTGAACATACTCTGTAACAAGACTAAATATATAGGTAAAGTATTTCCACAGCCGGGCGCTGGTGGCTCATGCCTGTAATCCTAGCTACTCAGGAGGTTGAGATCTGAGGATCATGATTCAAAGCCAGCCCGGGCAGGAGAGACTGTGAGACTCCTATCTCCAATAAACCACAGAAAACCGGAAGTGGCACTGTAGCTCAACTGGTAGAGCGCTTGCGTTGAGCTGAAGAGCTGAGGGACAGCGCCCAGGCCCAGAGTTCAAGCCCCACAACCGACAAAAAAAAAAAAAGTATTTCCACAAATTGTCGTCAAAAATAATTTGAATCAGTGCAAATTTTTTGTGCCAATATTACATATTCCTAGAAGATTACAATGTATAAAAAGATGCATGAGATCTTCTAAATTGAATAAATAGTTAAAGTGGTATTTAGGTAAATCCTGAATTAGAATGTATTCCAATATTTAATTAAAAGGTTACTTAGGTAAATGTTTATTATAAAATCTATAACAAAATAGTAGAATTGTACACTGACAAGTACAGTTAAGATTTTTTTAGGTCAAAGGCTTTTCTTTCTAGTCATAATAAGGCAATATTCTTTTTAAAATATTATGTACTATATGTATTTAAGAGTAAATACTTGTATTTTTCACATATTCCTTGTGAGAATAAAAGCAAAAGTAAGGTGGATATCTATAGAAGCTGAAAGAAATCCATGCATTATATGATCTTGCCATTTTTTAAAGATTTTAGTATGTTCATTTGTTCAGGTATACGAGTATTTTGAATATTTTTATTATCTTTAAGTAATTGTACAAAAGAGTTGCCATTCATGAAATAGGTTTATGAATACAATGTATTTTGATCAATATCATTCATTTCAGCATTCTCACTCTTCCAAACTCACCCTTTTCCTTACTTTACTTAATTTTAGGTTATTTTTGCCTTTTATCAAAGCTGTTTATGTGTATACTCCATCTTGTTCTGTGTCATTGCTTCCACATTTTCACCTCCATTGATCCATCCCTTCCTTTTATTTCAAAATTCTCTGGCATATACAGTGAATTCTTGCCTGTGTTATCCTTCCTTACCCACTTCATTCCTTGATCTTTCTGCCTTGGGGCCACCTTCCCTTCTTTCAAGTACCCATTTCCTGGTACTTATTTTGTTGCACTTTGACTTGTTCTATTTTGGAGAATCCCACTATTTGTGCCTATTACATTTCAGTTAACTCATTTGTAACTCCTTGTGTACCACTCCACAGTATGTTTACTTGTAGATTTAGAGTCACATTCTAGCTACCACAAATGAAGGAAACCAGGTAGCCTATGTTTCTCTGGGTCAGGCTTACTTAGTTTACTATAATTTTTTCCAACTCTTTTCATTTCCTTAAACTATCATTCATTCTGATTGATGAGGAGAATTCTATTGTGTCTATATGCCAAATTTTCTTGATCCTTTCGTCCATGTAGGGACATCTAGACTGATTCCATATCTCAACTATAGTAAATAAACTGTAATGAACATGGTTGTGCTGGTAGCTTTAGGTGGCCTTGTTTTTGCTCTATTGGATAAATATGCAGAAGTGGAATTGCTGGATGATATGTTTAGTATTTTGAGGGACTTCCATACTGCTTTCCAGTATAGACACTAATTTCATTGTTAGTAAACAAATTTGATATAGAATGATTTTTATCATTAAGAAGCAGTTTTTGGGGCTGGGAAGGTGGCTCAGTGGTAGAGCGCTTGCCTTGCATGCATTAGGCCCTGGGTTTGATTCCTCAGCACCACATAAGCCATAAGAAAAAAAGCCTGAAATGATGTTGTGGCTCAAGTGGTAGAGCTCTAGCCTTGAGCTGAAGAGCTGAGGGACAGTGCCCAGGCCCAGAGTTCAGGCCCCATAACCGGACCCCCCCCCAAAAAAAAAAGGAAAAAGCAGTTTTTATTTACCTGTTTGTTTTTGGGTTCTCTACATCATTAGTTTGTACTTACATTACTTTATTTTCTGAAAATGCACATAAAAGGACATCTTCAAATAAAATTTTACTATAATAAACTGCTTACAGAATATTTAGGTATTTAAAAAAACAAACCTACATTATGAAAATCATTTATAATACTCATTTGTGATTATTGATTTTAAAAGCAACAACTACACATAAATAGAGTCCTATTAGTCAAACTCACTGTCACCTCCTTCACATATCCATTAAAACTATTAACACAGGACATAGCTAATTTCTTAAATTACAATACTTTGAACACTTGTCTACATTTTCTTTGTTTCATCAAAATACAGGATAAAATAATTCTGAGTTTTGACACTAAGATAATTAACATATTCAACAATAAAGTCCTATCTCCTTGATGATCATTCTATTCTTCCTTTAATTAAAAATATTTCCCCTTTCTTCAATTCTATTTAAAATGTCCAGGCATCTCTATCAAACTATCATACTTAGCCATTATTCAATTATTTCCACCTCTAGGACTACACAGACCTGCACCTTCTCTAGTTTTCTTACGTCCCAGTTAACTTGGAGATGCTGCCAACCTTTGATGAGTGCTTGTCAGCTTCCTTCAAAAAGTCATCTGCTTTTCTTTGAAGTCATGTATTAGTCTTCTTAATACAGATCTTAAAATTCTCTTTTCTGCTATGCCATTAGTAAGCAAAAGTTAATTGGCCCAGTGCCAATTATCAAAAAATGTTCATGTTTTAATATATATTTTTTCTTTTTTTCCAGAGCTGAGGACTGAACTGAGGACCCTGCACACACCAGGCAGGTGCTTTCCTGCTGAGCTAAACCCCCAGCCCCAATTTTTTATAATTTGTAAACTCACTGTTTCCTTTCTACAAGACATTAGCCACTAAAGTAATAATTTTCTATAATGCATATCTAAATCTGTCTGTCTTTTTTTTCAAGAATTTGTTTACACAATTCCAAAATACTTCCTGTATAAGGGAGAACCATCCCATATCCAATATAGGTTGATGGTCAGTGGTATAGCAAGAAAAACAATAGTCAGCTATGTGACCTTAAGACTGTCTCTTTTGCAAAGGTAACATGAAATGTGCTACTGTGATAGTGTTTAAAGTTGTATAAAGAATCTCTGTCCAGTTGAGGAGCATGACTCTTTCATGACAGATGGTGAACACAGGCTCTTCTCTGCTTCTATCAATCATGGTTTAGAGAAATTGGCAAAGCTCTAATACTCAGCAATAGAAATACACATATTTATTGACTATCCAGTTCACGGCTAAATAAAGTGGAAGAAATTTCATTAAAATGTTTTCTTGACACATTTTTCACAGCAATCTACTGGTATTTTCTGTTCTATCCCTCAAATTCCTGAACATGTTGATTTCCCAGGAGTCACATTCACATTACACTAGACACTTGGAATTCTTACCTGAATCTGCAAGGAGTTTAGACTTGTGTTAAAGCCTGTTAAAATTATTGCTATCCTCTTTAAAGGAATTTTTCAAAGTATAAAATCCAGTGTTTTCAATTAAAATGTTAGATAATAGGAGGTAGTTATATATTACAATAAAAACAAAAAAATTCAGAAATTTTAGAACAGATTTGTGAATGTCATTGCTTCTTTTAAATGAAATGGAGCTGTCATAACATGCTTAAAAATATGAACATTTGTTTTATCCTCTCTACAGATGTTTTAAAAACATATGGATTTAAAGTAATATAAACATTATTTTTGCTGACTAGATTTGTTTTGTTTTGGGGTTTTACCCAAACCTATTTCTAATAACATATAGTTCTCATCAGTTACATTGTTATTGAGTTCTATTGGCTGAGGCACTGAAAGGATCTTTATGTTTTATGTACATTTGTTTGTTTTGTTTTTCCTTTTTCTTTTCTTTTTTCTTTTTGTTGTTGTTGGTCTTGGGGCTCAAACTCTGAGCCTGAGTGCTGTCCCTCAGCTCTTCAGCTCAACACTAGTGTTCTATCACTTGAGCCAAAGCACCACTTCTGGTTTTCTGCTAGTTAGAGATAAGAATTTCAAGGACTTTCCTACCCAAGCTGATTTTGAACCAAGAACCTCAGATCTCAGTTTCCTGAGTAGCTAGGGTTACAGGTGTGAGCCACCAGCACTGGGCATTTTTTGTTTTCTTTTTAAAAAAAATTTAATATCTGAAGGCTCTATTCCTGGTATCTGTGATGCTTCATTGACCACAACATTTATTTGATAATTATATTATATAACTAACTTTCATCCACAAAATGCAAACTAGAAGAATTTCAGGAACCAAATTTCCCACTAATTAATTTTCATCCATTAATATGTATATTTAAATTTTTGAGAAATAGAAAATGCCAACCTAATTCATATATTTAGCATGACTATTTTGGCTGCCGTAGTTGGTTGAATGGTAGCCCCCTTGAAAGAAACAGGCCCATATGCAAATTCTTAGAACATATGAATTGTCTTCTATTGAAAAATAAATGAGGACTTTGTAGACACAATATTTAAGGGTCTTGAAGTGGAATCAACTTAAATTACTAGACAATGATTACAGGTGTCTTTCTTTCTAAAGCAGAAATAGACACCAATTAAAAGGAAGGAAATGAGATAAAGGCCAAAGGAGCGATTGCAGTGGTGAGGACTTCAGGTTGTGGTGCCAAACATGCCACAAAGAACATGTTAGAAGATACAAAAAGAACTGCTTGGATCTCACATTCTACTGATATTTTGATTTCAGAGATCGGATCTTCATAGCTATGAGAAAAAGCTAGACTTGTTTTAAATCATCATGCTGGAGTCAAGGTGAAAGAGTAAAAGCATTCACTGTTTTGACTGCAAAAAAAAGGTTATAACTCAGGGAAAGAGAACTATAGGAACCACAAAAAAGATAGCAAGAGAGCAAATGTACAAGGAGTCACCAAGGCACCAGAGATAAGCAGCAAAACATTCTAAACTCAGCCCTGTATTCACATCAGGATGTAGAGAGAGACTCAAGGTTTGATCACAAGGTAAAATAAAGGGTCATGTGTTTGAACTACGTTTCCAGACACAAAATGAGCTCATATATCCCACAATCCTTACAGACCAGGGATTTTGTGAGTCAGAGCTCTGATATACAACACTATACAGAAATAATTGAAAAGATAGAAGATCTGTGCAACCAACTTAAGCCAAAGCAGGAGCTCCTATATCCCTTCACTTCCTGACCAGAATTTGAAGACATGTAGACACCTGTCCAGATGAGAAGCACTGACCTTTTTTTATTGTAGTTTTGCTTTTTCTCTCTATCTTCAATTCCCTAGCTCTCCTAATTCCACTAACCAAGCAAATGTCCAATCAAGAGTCAGTTTGGATTCTGCTAATCAATAGGAATGTAGATGAATTCACTGACGCTGAACTTCTTGAGGGAAGCCACTGCTATATGCAACTGAAAAGCTTGACTAACACACTTATGAGTTAAGAGGCAGGTTCTTAATGGAAAATACCAGTGAAGTAACAGTGAAGTAAGCCAGGCCCAAAGAAACATAGGTCCCATGGTTTCCCTTGTTTCCAATAACAAGTATATGTCTGACACAAGCAGAAACGGTCAGGTAAGTTGATGTTAGGCAAGATGAACCCAAAGTAATCTTGGGACTCAAATGTTTTTTTCTTTCTTGCTTGCTATTGTTTCTAACATATTTATAAGATATTTCTTTGTTGCTTTGTATGTCCCTCCTCCATGGTATAACCCCTGTTTTCACTGTATTTGATGTTGGTATAATTTGTGGAGGGGAAGGGAAAAAACAAATTATTTAAATAGGATTACAGGTGGGCCCATTGCAACAATGAGATGCACAGACATTATGCTGAAAAACTAACTTTACAACTTAAGGCGGGGTGGGGGGGGTTTGGGGAAGACTGGGCGGGAGATGGGTAGAGAGAAACAAAGGAGGAGGCAACACTGCTTGATAAAAATGTACTCATTACGTTGCCCATGTAATTGTAACCCCTCTGTACGGTATTTTCACAATAAAAAAAGAACTCTAGAATATAAAAAGACAGGAAGCTTGTGATGGATCCTGCTTACTACCCATTTATCCATAGTTTTTGGAAAATTGTATTTTCAATTTTCTTTAGTCAATTGTAGTTCAAAAATGTTAAAATTCCTAAGAATAAAATAAACAACTGTAAAGGGTTTAAATGCATAAGGTGTTGAATAGCACCAATAAATTTGGTGCTTCTGTTTCATCCAGCCCACAGCATGACTCATCTTGGTTTTTTTGTTGTTGTTGTTGTGATGGTGGTGGGCTTGAACTCAGAGCCTGGGTGCTGTCCCTGAATTTTTTTTCTCAAGGCTAGTGCTCTACCACTTTGAGCCACAGCACCACTTCTGGTTTTCTGGTGGCTAATTGCTGATAAGACTCTCACAGGGACTTTTCAGTCCAGGATGGCTTCAAATTGTGATTCTCAGATTATAGGCATGAGCACTGATACCCAGAATGAATCATCATTCATTCTAATGTGTATCTACACTATGTAATCTATCTGTCCATCAGTCACTTAGTAACCACCATAGTTATCAGACTAATTGCTTCAATATTGCAGCATTTCAAGGAATTCTTACCTTATTTAATAATTACCCCAAAGTAGAAGAGTGATGATATTAGCAACTTGAATATACCAAGGAAAAGTTGTAATGTGCAATCTCAACATGAAAAAGTGAAAATTCTTGACTATAAGGAAAAAAAATTCATTCTGAAACTAGCATCAATAAAAAGAGTAAATCTACTTTTGAAGTTGAAAAAGAGGGAAAATAAATGAGTATTTGTTTCACTCTCTTGCCCCAAATTATACAATTGATGGCCATAGGCTGTGATAAATGCTTAATTAGGATAGAAAAATACAATAAATTTGTGTTATGTATGTACATGTATTCATGCATGCATGCATGAATATGAAATCAAAGTAGAATTTTATGGCTAGGTACTATCTATGGTCTCAGAAATCTGTAAAGTTTCTAGAATATATCCCTCACAAATAATTTGTTTCAGCAGCCTCAGGAAATTAACTATGTAGATAGTGAAAATGACTAATGTATGTTACACCTAAAGAAATGTGATAGATGTGACTATAATTTGCACATATTCCAAAGGCTATACTGGAGGCATATTAAGGATATTGTCACACTGTTCACATATTATGGATACTTATTTATTAATTGATTATTAAAATAATGATAGTCCTGATTCTGTCTTCAGCATTATTGAGGATGCAAAGGTAGGATGAGTCACCACCAGATGGAAAAAATTCAAATTAAATTGGATGTAAGAATAGAAGTTATTGGCTCTCCCTGACTCTCATCTGTCTCTTCTTTCGTTCTCACAGAAGTATAATTCACATGGACAGCAGTATTAGATCTTGCATCTTGAGAGAAAATAGACACTTTTGCCAATCATGTTAATGTCAGTTATCTATAGAAATTATTTCAAATGGCTACACAAGTTGAGATTTGGAAAATGAGAAATCAGTGTGGGTTATGGTGACAGTATGGGTAAGACGTGAGATGAGTGTAAAAGGTAGACAAAGTACAACTGTGAGGGAAAGGAGAGTGTGCTCTAGTCAGAAAAACAAGAATTAATGCTTTGAAGTGACAGGGACACGTGTACAGCATGAATCGAAACAGGCTGCTCTGGCTGTGAAGGGTCCTTAAAAACAGATATAGATTTCATGGAGTATAATGAAGGAATGTCTGAAAGAACCAATGTTTATTATCTCTTTCATTTCCAGAATAAGAGTAACATTAGAGATGAGTCAGTAGTTTTATCTCCCATAGTCCACCAAATGTCAGAGAGCAACCGAGTTATTGCATGATAAACTAAAAGTGGAGAAAAATCACTGAAATCAAGTTGCTTAATAATATGCTAATCTTTCTCTTCTCTACCTCTACACATTCCTAGAAATCTTAAAAGTCTGATAATTTGCTGGAGCAAATTGTGGCCAAAGATTATAAGACTAAAGATTATCATATTTTAGGAGCTAGCTTGACAGGGATCCATGGATCAGCAATTTCCATGGATTCCTGGTAGTCCTATAAATAAAACATTGCATAAAACTTTCTATGTTTAGAAGGGCAAAGATGTAGAATATTGAAATATTCCTGGAAAGATAGACATTACCCACTCAGTTTCTATTTTATTTAAGCCTTATTGTTACTGTGTATTTTACTATCATTCCAACATACACATTTAAGCAATAATTTGTGAGTTGTAAGTTTTTCCAATGCTTAATTCTCTAGTAGGTGTTATGCTCTAAGAAGAGCATCTCAAATTGTGGCAAAAATAATTAGTTAACATGTTTGCTGGAAAACATTGTTATGTTTTCTTGTGTTTGTTTCAAGATCCATTTTGCTATTCTTTTTCAAGAGCCGCAAAATCAAACAGTATTGTAAACATTTTTATATTGGATTAAAAAGTTACACATTTTATACCTTTTAAAAATGTATTTTTGGGCTGGGAAGGTGGCTCAGTGGTAGAGCGCTTGCCCTGCATACATGAGGCCCTGGGTTCGATTCCTCAGCACCACATAAACAGAAAAAATAAAAGCCGGAAGTGGCTCTGTGGCTCAAGTGGTAGGAGTGCTAGCCTTGAGCTGAAGGACTGAGAGACAGCGCCCAGGCTCAGAGTTCAGGTCCCATGACTGAACCCCCCAAGAAAGAAAGAAAGAAAGGAAGAAAGAAAGGAAGGAAGGAAGGAAGGAAGGAAGGAAGGAAGGAAGGAAAGAAGGAAGGAAGGAAGGAAGGAAGGAAGGAAGGAAGGAAGGAAGGAAGGAAGGAAGGAAGGAAGGAAGAGTATTTCTAGAAACAGAAAATAATTGAATGTATATATCTTGATATATTTTAGCACTTGAGAGTCTGTGTATTCTTTTCAGTATCTTCCAGAATACTATACCAAATACATTTTGAAATATATTTTAATGCATTGTTCAAAATCCTCCTTGTACTCATAACCTGATTTATAGAAATTTAGTCTTTTAGTACAATAATATTGAAAAGATGCCAAAATAATTATTTAAACACATCTGTGAGAGTAGTGAGATGGCATGGTGGTAATAGTTCTTTAAAAAAAAAATCAGTCCAGGCCCTTAGACCTCTTAGAGCCCAAATTCAGTAACCAATTGTACTTGAAAGCCTCTCCTAGCCCCGTGTGATCAGAGATCCACCCTGCCTCCTACTGCTGACCATATTCTTCATCTGGTCATTTTTGAGGTTCTTAAAATCAGTGTTGTGGTTTTCTGCCACTAATTGCTAACAGTGGCTAAATTATTGTCATTGTTAACTGAGAGAGTTACTGTCACTAGGCAAAGAGTGCAGAACTCTACTGCAACAAAAGCAGAAAAACAAAAATCAATATAGTGGCTTTTTGTTCTGCCAAGGAATCTAAACAGTAATTTAGGGCAACTTTAAAATTCTTCACAAGTAATTCCTGTTATTGTTTTATTTGTTGCATCAATGGGAAAATACATCTGTCATGCCTTTATGCTATTCTTTTACAAGGGGGAAAACACATATAGGCTCTTAGGTTAACAATGCTCTTAAAATCCTCAGGATTTAGTTTGCTCATTAACGTATTTAGCAATTATGTGGAAAACAGTTACCTTATATCAAACCCTGGACAATACAGAAGTGAAAAATCTTAGTTTGTAGTCAGCCTGGATAAAAAATAAGGTTCAGAAGTAGCATGAACTGACTCCTAAGTTATTATTAATAGTATTAAAGACACAAATAGGGTGGAAGGCCATGCAAAAAAATAAAAATGAAGCATACTCTTTGATATCTTAAAGAGAAACTCCTCTGAGAAGAAGGTGTCTAGATCAGACTGAATGACAATGTAGTCATGCAACCACCTGTCAGGCCAAGGGCCAGTGCAGGCACAGCCCTGCCTACTTTAGGAATATGCCCAGGGTTTGGTTCATGTTTGCTTTATTGATAAGGAGGACTGGAGCTTCCAGGTGACAACAGGGTGATGTGAAATCAAGAAAGATGCAAATTACAGTTTCTGTCTGTAATCTACTGAAATGTTAAGTGACTGTTACTAGAAGGCTTGAAGAAGAAAGATTATTAGCTCTCAGGGCAAAGTAAATGAACCAGGTACTCTCTTCTGTTGAAGAAGTGGAATCAGCAAGGCCAGATCACATCTTGTATAATAATGCAAATGTAAAAAAAAATGCGCTATGGTTTAGGGTGGATCCTAACAAAAGGCAGGGTGTGCTAGTTCTTGTATAGGTGCAGATCATAAGATCCGATGAAGACTGGATGGGCAGGGTGTCACTGAAGCAACCTTCTCTACCATGGAGGCAGAGTCAGGAGGTTTTTAAATACAAGGCCAGCCAGGAAAGGGAGTTGGGAGACCATGTCTCACAAACAAAATATAAACAAAAGCTGGGAGTCTTGACTCAGGAAGTAAAGCCAGAGGAGGCCCTGAATTCAATCTTAAACATACCCAACATACAATCATACATACACACAGAGAATCTGACTTTAAAAGTTTTAGCTTAAGACATTAACTTATGGAGGAGGGCTTTAACTAGAACTCAACCAAGGCAAAACATTTTAAAAGTACAAATATGCAATATGCTTAAAGGCCACCAAGGAGATTTTTGTTTCCTACTTTATTCTTTTTCAAAATGTCTACAAGGACCATAAACTACAATAGTATTGAGAAAAGCATTTAAAAATATAAAATTTGTATGGTATTATGTAGAATTTTATATATGCACAGCAAAAAATTAAATCATGCTATATAACTTTTACAATTAAAAAGGTAATGTAATATTTAAAACTCTTTATAAGGAAATGAAAGGTTGAACGCAGCTGAATAAGCAGAAGTCTTTTTTAGAGAGCACTTGAATCTGAATCCTGATTCTTTTACTGGTATTTTATGTAACCTTGGATGTCTATGTCTCTCAGCAGTACTGTAATTTGCATTTTGCCAGCCAGGGAGGTACTTTACATCTTTAACTAGATTCAGACCTTTTGTGCTGTTATTTTAAGAATAGGTCTTGTACTATTGAACAACTGGCCTTAGACTAACTAACTCTAGCGTCTATCCAGTTTGAGTTACAGATGGGAATCACCAAATCCTATTTGTTCTAGGAGATAATGTCTCATTAACCATTTCTCAGCTGACTTTAAAGAGTAAATCATCTCATTGCACCTCAATTAGCTGAGATTACAGCAGTGATCTTCCTTGCTACATGGATATATTTCTTCACTAGATTTAAAATTTAGTGTTTTCCTCTTAAAATGTTTGTGTACACATACATATATACATAATTATATGTATACATAATACATATTATATGTTATGCATTGTATATTACATATATCTAATGCAAATTTTATATAGCTATATTTATTTACAGTAATTTCTTTTTTTAAAAAAAAACACCAAATAGTCTATAAATTGATGAAAACCTATGATCAAGACCAGGCGCTAGTGACTCATGCCTGTAATTCTAGCTACTCAGGAGGCTGAGATTTGAGGATCATGGTTCAAAGCCAGTCTGGGCTGAAAAGTCCCTGTGAGACCCTTATCTCCAACTAACCACTCAAAAGCCAGAAGTGGTGCTGTGGCTCAAATGGTAGAGCACTTGCCTTGAGAATAAAGAGGCTCAGGGACAGTGCACAGGCCCTGAGTTCAAGCCCTATAACCTACAAAAAAAAAATCAAAATCACAATAATAAGATAAGATCAATAATAATGGAAAGTTTAGATAACAGCTTAGAGTCTCAAAACATTTTATAAAATGTATCATTATATTGGTACTTAAAGCAAACCACTAGCATGGGGCTATTACCCCATTTTATTCGGGAGAAGGAAAGACTACCGGTAACACATCCTATTTAGTAGGAGATAAAATCAATGAAAAACAAAGGCTTCACTTTGCCATTCAGAGTGTTTTACTATATATATATATATGTATATATATGTATATATGTATATATATGATGACCTGGAAAGTGTAATGCCTTCCCTTAGTCATAAAATCCCCCAAAATCTTACAGATAACACCTGTTCATTCATATTTTTATTGGATTTCACTGTGGGGGTACAGACCAGGACTGAAAACAAACAAAAATACCAGACCCAGTTATTTGGAGATAGCTTAAAAAGATGAAATGAAGACAGAAGTGATGAATATAGTCATAAAATTGAATGCATATTCTACAAGGGTGGGAGGGACAGAGAGTGAAAGGGGTGACATACTGTTTTTTAAAGATGAATTGAGCAGAGAGCACTAGAAGGAGCACTGGAAATTAAAGAAGTCGCCAGATCGAAATATGAATATATTATGAGACAGCATTTATTGCAATTATATAATGGAAATACTGCTTGCTCATTTCTTCATAAACTGATTTTTTGGAAATTAAAATAACTTGTGCTTACAGTTCTTTTTTTCTGGCACTTTAAGGTGGCTAAATTTTATGTGTCAGCTTGGGTAAGTTATGGTACCCAGTTGCTTTGTAAAATTAGACTAGACTAGATAGATGTCTCTGTGATAGTATTTTGGTAATATAATTAACACTGCAAAACAAATTGATTTATGGAAAACAGATTAAACTTGATAATGTGATCATGAAGGTGGGCTTTATCCAATCAGTTGAAAGCAGCCTTAATAGTAAATCTGAGAACTCCCAGAGAATAGAATTTTTGGTTTAAGATTACTACATTAAAATATTTCTACATTTAAAAGTGGACAAACATATCCTACACATACACACACATAAACATATACAGGCTGTATTTCTCTGAAGAGCTAGAGATATTTTCTTTTTCACTCATATGCCTTTTCTAAATAATAGTATGTTTATTACTACTTTTTAAACTTTGGTGTTTTCTCAGAACTTAGTTTTTATAAGCATTATGCCCACATTAGTTCCTCCACTCCACCCAGATGTGAGCTCCTCCCAGCCCTGGAGTTCCTGCCTTACAGCTGGCCCCTCCCTCTCTCTGCCCAGACCCACCTGAGCTCCCATCTACCTCACTTCCTACCCACCAGACTCTCCCCTGATACTGGAATAGGTGCCATGTGCTCTGTCTCGGGAGAAATATGGCTCCTCTAATAAACCTTATAATAATCTTTCTCTTGTGCCTGCCTGCCTCTGTGTGGTCCCCTGGGATGGATGTGAACGATCTCTTCAGTCTTAACACTAAAATGTTTAATTTTTGGCTTTTCTTCATGTAGTCTAAAGGTAAGCATAAAGCATACATATTAATGAGTGAAATATGATCATAAAAATATGCAGTCACTATTGCTTTACACCTCTAGGGCTAACATTCAACATTTTAACATTTTAAAAAATGAATCTATACATAGATTGGGTCATTCAGTTTTCTTTTAGGTATAAATTTTCATCAAATATAAATGAGTGTTCTTTAATATTTTATACATTAAACTATTATGTTTGGGCTACAGTTTCTTGATACATTTTCAAATAAAAAATAAATTCAGATGAGACTGACTAACTAATGGAGTTATGTAATAGATTTCAAACGTTCTCAACAAAGAAGATTAAGCTGATGTTCAGATTTTGTAATGGGGAACAGGAGGACTATAATCAGAAGTATTTGAGAAATCGGAAATCTAAGAGGAAGGATAGAGAAAATTTAGTTGTTGATAAAAAGAGATCCTAAAAGTTGGAAGGGAATGATTCATTCAATAGCGATAATCCATGATGAAAATTCTCGAAAGTATGGGAGATGTATTTATTAACATGAGAAAAAAATAATTAAGGTTAAAAAATTTTTAAAAATGATAAATTTGAGTTTTAAAAGCTACAGTGTAACTATACAAATGTGAATATAAACTTTAATGCTATTGACATGTGTACTAAGTTTACTTGATGACAATCAGATTACTAGAATTTTACTAGATACTTTTAAAAAATAAGGAAAGCAATCAAGGTGTAAGAGAATAACTATGAAATTACTAGAGGTGCTGTTGCTTCCAGTTGGCCTCACCTATAATTGACCCCCTATGCATTTCGTGTTTCTATTCTTAGAACATGGTCCATTCTTTTCTTTTCTTTTTTTGTTGGTCCTGGGGCTTGAACTCTGGGCCTGGGCACTTTCCCTGCACTCTTCAGCTCAAGGCCAGCTCTCTACCACTTGAGCCACAGCACCACTTCTGGTTTTCTAGTGGTTTATTGGAGATAAGAGTCTAATAGAGTTTCCTGCCAGGGCTGGCTTTGAACCATGATCCTCAGATCTCAGCCTCCTGTGTAGCTAGGATTGCAGGTTTGTATTTCTTCTGTATTTTTACTGAGATAAATTCGTTAGTAGAAAAGAATCCTGATGCCTGTGGGGAATTTACAGGATTGTATGTTCCATATTTCTGTTTAGACAAGATTAAGTATAAACAATCACAGAAAATAAAATAATGTCTTCTTACTTAGAGCTCTCTGTATCTTTACTCACATATCTGTGAATACATATGTATTTATATAATCTATCATCTTTCCTTAAAGAGTAAAACTGGAATTAATAGATGAAATCTTATTGTCATGAAAAAGAAATAAATAACTGGGTATGGCTTGAAATGACTATTTCAGTTATATTTGTGAATATCTAGAAATATATACACCTAAGTAAAGTTTTGTATTGTGTGATGACTTAATTTGGTCTTGTTTATGTAATGAAAATTGTTGTTGTTGTTGAGACACTGGCATCCAGCTCAATGGTCCAATTCTTAATCATGCATTTACACCATAGTCAAATAGATCATGATCCTCCCCTCAAGTTCTAGAAGAAGATTTTGACTTGCTGTTTGCTTCTGGGGTACCAAAAGTGACATAAATCTATCCAATCAGAGGAATCTCAAGATTCTTAAATTTGCTTCAGGAAAACTAATGTAATTTCTTGGCCCTCTTATAGACATAAACAGGATGCATATAGTCTAAGTAGCTACTGGCAGAAGGAAATCTAGTTTTAAGATGCATCCAATATAAATTCTGTGAGTGAAAATATTCTCCATAGCCCAGTGTTGGTAGCACATGCTTGTAATCCTAGCTACTCAGGAGGCTGAGATCTGAGGATTGTGGTCCTGGCCAGGAAAGCCCATGAGACTCTTATCTCCAATAAACCATCAGAAAACTGAAAATGGCATAGTGGATCAAGTGTTAGAGTGCTCGCCTTGAGCTAAAGAGCACAAGTCCACGACAACCACCACCACCACCAACAACAACAACAACAACTTTCATTACATAAACAAAACCAAATTAAATCATCACACAATACAAAACTTTACTCAAGTGTATATATTTCTAGATATTCACAAATATAACTGAAATAGTCATTTCAAGCCATACCCAGTTATTTATTTCTTTTTCGTGACAATAAGATTTCATCTATTAATTCCAGTTTTACTCTTTAAGGAAAGATGATAGATTATATAAATACATATGTATTCACAGATATGTGAGTAAAGATACAGAGAACTCTAAGTAAGAAGACATTATTTTATTTTCTGTGATTGTTTATACTTAATCTTGTCTAAACAGAAATATGGAACATACAATCCTGTAAATTCCCCACAGACATCAGGATTCTTTTCTACTAACAAATTTATCTTAGTAAAAATACAGAAGAAATACAAACCTGCAATCCTAGCTACACAGGAGGCTGAAATCTGAAGGTTGTGTTTCTAAGTCAGCCCAGGCAGAAAAGTCCATGGCACTTTTTTGTTATGCTTTGTTTGGTCGGTCCTGGGGCTTGAACTCTGGGCCTGGGCTCTGTCCCTCAGCTCTTCAGCTCAAGGCTAGCGCTCTACCACTTGAGCCATGAACCACTTCTGGTTCTGAGTGGTTTATTGGGAAACAGGAGTCTCAAGGACTTTCCTGTCGGGTCTGGCTTTGAACTGCAATTCTCAGATCTCAGCCTCCAGAGTAGGTAGGATAACAGACGTGAGCCACTGGCACCCAACCCATAACACTTTTATTTCCAATTAAATCATAAAAGTAAATAACAGAAGTAGAGCTATGGCTCACGTAGTAGATTGCTAGCCTAGAGTACAAAAAAAAGCTCAGGGATAGTACCCAGGCCCTGAGTTCAAGCTCCAGGACTAGCACATTCACAAAAACAACGGCAACAACAACAAAAATATGAAGATATAATAAGGATTTAAGACATAATTACTATCCCATACCTCAACATCACTATTACATACCTATCAATTAATGAAGTAGGCCTTAAGTTAGGAAAGCAATTCTTTAGAAGCAATAATTTCTTCTTTGTTCTACTGAGAAATAATTTTCTTACTGTTTTGTAGGTATTTTAGCAATAAACTTTAAGTCTCATATTTACAAACAAGAATTTACTAGATAAAATTTACTAGAAAAAATTTACTAGATAAATTTGCTGAACACATCAGAGTGTTTCTGGACAAACAGATATTTCTGAACAATATAAAAAAGTTATAAACATAAGGATAAACAAGTATAAGGATATGCAGCTCTAATTTGCACTCCAAGGAAATAATGTACTAAGATCAAAATACAGAAGCTATTCTTGCTGATTAGAAAATAATAGGATATGATATCATTCCTTTTCAAAATTCATGTGTTGGAGAATAATTGCAAATATCTTACCAAATGAATGAAACTCTAAGAAAATGGAAAAAGATATAAAACAATCCTGCATCATAATTAGGAAAGCAAAAATTCATCATAAATGGAAGTAATATTATTCTGGCAATAATGTTGCGCATTTCAAAAGCTGAGTAAAATACGTTATTATTATATTCTTCCTGTAACTATACAAAGTGTATGCTATTTAATTAATAGATTTTATTTTGCTACCGTAAGCCTCTAGATTAAAACCTTTATGGTAGCCAATAATCTATTACCTTTTGTATATATGTTAATTAAGTGTTTTCCTCAATGATCAAAATGCTCATTTAAATATAAACTTATCAAAGTATTTCCACAGACCTGGTGAATGTGCTGAAGTAATGGAATGAATGCTTTGTCCATGAGATCACAGAGGTCACAAGAGACCTCTTCAGAAATTATTGAGTCAAGGCAATGACCTCTATCCTCTAACCCACTGGGACTGAAGTCATATAAACAGCTTTATATTTAAAAATCTTATTGGCACTTAAGCTTTATGAATACATGAAGAATACCAAACCTTTTATAACTTAGGCTGAAGTCTTCTTTTTTCATTTTTTTTTTGGGGTCCGGTCATGGGGCCTGAACTCTGGGCCTGGGCACTGTCCCTCAGCTCTTTAGCTCAAGGTTAGTGCTCTACCACTTGAGCCACAGCGCCACTTCTGGCTTTTTTCTTTTTGCTTATATGGTGCTGAGGAATTGAACCCAGGGTCTCATGCATGCAAGGTAAGCGCTCTAACCACTGAGCCACCTTCCCAGCCCAAATATTGTTTCCTGTGAGGTTTTCTTTTTGCTGGTCCTGGGACTTGAACTTTGGGCTTGGACACTGTCCCTGAGGTTCAGGCTGAAGTCTTTAATGTGTATAGTAGTACAATTCTGTGCTAATAAAGGGATAACTGATGGCATAGTGCCATAAAGAGACAGTGCAGGAAATTTCAAAAACTGGTTTCCAGAAATTAACTGTGCCACAGCAATACAATTGAATTAAATAGATCATCTCTAAAGGTGAGCCCTTTTTTTTTGGGGGGGGAGGTACAGTATCTGTTATGTCTCCTTTAAAAATATGAATTTCATTATGTTGTAATTAGATCTTGGAATACAACCCAGTCTAGTCTAGTTCACACATACGTTATTCTCCTCAATGAAATGAGATGTTTAAATGAACATTGGATTCTACTAGGATAAATAAAAGAAAGCTTCCAGTAGTTATAAAAGCAGGTGTTCAGCGGAACTGCCTTCATAATTCAGATGCTTCAGAACATGTTCCTTTAGGTTAATACCTCCTCTCAGGACATTGTGAGATGAAAATGATTAAAAATGGATGCTTCGTAATCAATGGTGGGCATATCCCCAGGACTAGACATGCAGATGCCAAGTAGTTTGGATCTTCTCTATAAATCAATGTGATGCTCCACTTGCTAAGCAGTTGCTTTTTACAAGATAATTTAGAAGGACAAATAAAAGAACAACCAAAGCCAGACTACAATTTTGAAAATATGAGTATTTTATTCTTTAATCTATATTATTTAGGAGTTACATAGAAATAGAGTGGAAAACTCATATTTATTTTTTAATAATGTCAGTATTATAAGAACTTAAGGGTGAACCAAAAATCCTCTGTAATAGATGGCAAGTCCCGTATCACTGTGTAGCATTATGTTATGTGCAAAGCACAGTTTAATATCTTAGTATTTTCCTCAGATTTATTTTGTCTGTCTTTCTTATTTTTTCCATAACATAGAGTTTTTGAAACATAAATCTATTATTTCCTTTAAAATAACTTTGAATAATGAGAATATAAGCCTATTGAAATATGAATCCAATTCTGTGTATTTGTTCAGCAAAACAACGCAGATTTGTCACATAAATTCCAACAAATGAAAACATTTAATAATAATTTATTGAGTAATAATATCAATTCAGGAAGGAGCTTAAACAATTATGTACAGATTTACTCAACAATAATCATTTTAAAACTTAAAACATATCTATATTGATTACTACCAAACAGAAGCATGTGACTCCTTGACAGAAAAAATAAAATAAAGTCCTTATTTACTTCTATAAATTAGTGTGTGGGTGCCATTTCTGGGGCTTGAACTCAGGGCCTGGGTAAGGTACTTGTATTAGCCCAGAAGCTTCCTCTTTCATGGCTTAACATGCTCTTTCCCTGGACAACACTAGGCCCATGTAGTAAAGGAAGTAAAAGATCAGCCCCTACCCCTCTTTCTCTGAAAGAGCACCCTGTTGGCATAGCTATGCGCATATAAGGCAGTGAGATTCCCCCAAATCCTGGAGGTAACAAAAGGTCATCTGAGACAATAGCAGGCAGGCACTTCCTCTCACCTGGTGAGAAGGGGTCTTGCTGGTCCCCTAACTGGCAATAAACCTTTCTTTTGTTCTTATCTGGATGTACAGGTGGTTTTCTGGCAGAGTCTAAGTTATTCTAACACCTTGAGCTATTTTGCTCAAGGCTAGTGCTCTACCACTTGAGCCACAGCTGGATGCCTTGGTGGTTAATTGTAGGTAAGGGTCTCAGGGTCTCATGGTCTTTCCTGCCTCATGATCCTCAGTTCTCAGCCTCCTGAGTAAGTAGGATTACAGACATGAGCCACCAGTGCACAGCTTCTAATTATCTTATTATTTTACTTTAAGGCATGGATTATTAGAAAAAAATAGTATATTAATGGATTTGGATGAGTTTTGTCCAGGGATTTTGTGAATCTGAAGAATAGGAACTGGGTAAAGATACCCTGAATGGACAGGAAATTTGAATTAATTTATAGTTATTGTGGTGGTAAAAATGATTGCATCATATTGACAATTTAAGTAGGATGGAAGAATCATATGGGAGAAAAACAAATTAAAGCCAACCAGAAATGACTTTGAGGCCAGAAAATTTATTATTCCACATAAAAGTGGAAAGAGAGGAATCTAAGAACAGAGAAGATTAATCATAACACATGAATTATAAAGAGCAGTTTTACAAAAAAGACACATATTTGGCAAATATAGAAATCCACATGAACAGAATTTTAAATATTCAGTTAAGAAAAGTAAATGTGAAATATCTGGGGCAAGAAGCCCTAATAAGAACTAAAATAATCCACAATTATTCGAGTATAACATAGGTGTTCTTTTTTTAACAAATATTATTATATTTTTCAATGTTTATGAACTACCCAGAGTGTCTTTTTCTCAAGTGTTTTGATAAAATTAAGTTACTTAATTGTCAGTTTTAATTTAAAATAATTGTTATCTGTATGACTGATTTTTTTCAAGGTTGATTTATCTCTATATTAAATTATATACTTAAAACATTTAATTTAAACACTTTTTTCTAACTTAAAAATGTGTGTAAAAATCAAAACAAAAATCTGGGCTTATATCTACTAACAAAAATGTTTTCAAAGCATGAACTCAATGATGTTCATATCACATTGATATAAGATCAACATTGTAGGAAAATAATGTTTCACTGAACTGATAGTAGTAAACAGAGAAGTTATTAAGACCATTTGAAAATAACAAATCTATCACTGGGTTGCAATTAATTCTTATGCAAAGAATAATTATTTTGCAAAAGAATCTGGCAGGAAACAACAACAAGGTAGGGAATGTAAGCAGAAAGGAAGAGAGGAGCTAACTGAGGCTAGAGAAGTGTGGATGAAGGCATCGATTGATATCCAAAGAGAAAATTCAGTCAAGACTTGGAAATACAGAGAAAGTTTTTGCACAATCCTGAAAACAACAAAGTTTTGGAGTCAGGATGAAACAATGTCAAACATTAAGAAGAGGAGTTTCTAGGATCCATGAGTGTGCTATTCCATTATGTGAATTGGATGCTCCAAAAAAAAAAAAGATAGTACAATACTTTCTAGAGTAGGAATGAATGAGAGAGTTCCTATCTCATTGAAATAATCTAATGATGTTATCAAAATGAAACAGGACAGTTTATCTGAGCCTGTGAGTCCATTGATAAGGTAGTTATAATTGGTATCATACGTTGCAATAGTTATGTGTTATGGGATTATGAAAGATACTTGCAAGGTAATTATTTTATTTGCTAATATAAAGTTTGAACTCTTATTTTTATTTTTGCAGTTAAAATATTTGCAACAAGAAGTTGGAGATCAAGCCGTAGAAATATGTGTGGTCTATGAATTGAACTTGTATTTTCTACCAGCATTTCAATAACTGTAAACACTCTTTGCTTCTTGGACAACCAAGGATCATTCTAAACTTTAGATTCAGTAACTATTCCCTGCTGATTTGTCTCAGTATTAATTGTATTCTTCAGTTACTAAGGAGTTCATTTAATGCTGACATGCACTTTTTTTATTTCAGAGCCTCTAATACCTCCAGTCTCAGGCTGCACTCCATTTTTGTCATTCTGTAGTCTACTAGAGTAATTCTTTTACCAATTGTTAATTAAATGAGCTATTCTTCACACTTTATCCTTCTGAGTTTGTCTGGCTTCAGTCTTGGCTTGAACCATTTTCGTCCTGGAACCATGTCGAAAATAGCTTGACTCCTCTACCATTTGCCTTCTCCATGTAGTTAGTTCAAACCTTCATAAATGCATATTTCCTGAGCAAAGGACAATGCCATGGTGGTTTTCGGACCTTTGCATTATATTGTAAAAGATTAATTTTTTAAATAAGTAATTAAGTACCCATGTAATTGTTATTCTTAATGTTGACTGCCATATATGTATGTTTACCTATCTGATGAAAAAAAAAAAGTATTTGAAGCCAATACAGGGTGCTCAAGAGACTACTCAAGAGGCTGAGGTCTGAGGATCAGACATGAAGACAACCCAGGAAGAAAAGTCCATGAAACTTATCTCCAATTAACCACCTGAAAACCCAAAGTGAAGTTGTGATAGAGCACTAGCATTGAAAGAAAAAGCTCAGGGATACCACCTAGGCCCTGAGTTTAAGCACCAGGACCAATCAAAAAAGAAAAAAGAAAAAGCATTTGATCTCGAAGGTTTCCTTTTTCAAACTTTAAGAGAACTAACCTTTTCAGCATACGATTTTAATTATTTTGTTAATATTCTCATTTTTTCCAGTTTTCTTTATTCTTTAATGTCAATGCTCTGTTTTTCTTTCTTCAGTATTAGGTCATATTTTTTTTACTTTTTTTCACTCAAAATTCTTAGTCAACATCATTCACTGTGACACAATACAGTTGGTTCAAAAATGATTGAGTCTCCCTTATAAAATACGTTGAATTAAATAGTAATAGTTTTCAAAGTACAGAAATTTTACCTGCTGAAGTTGGATCTTCTTCATCTGATGCTTTGTTAAGAAGAACATTGGGGAACAAGAAGAGGATGGAGGTGAGGAGTAGGGGTAGGGGAGAGGGAAGGGGAGAGAAAGAGAAAAGATTAAAATACTTCCCATTTCAAAAAATATGACTATAAGCCCCTAATTCTAAAATTCTGCATGCATTAGAATTTTCAAATTATCAATTAATGACAGATTTATGGGTATTTACATAAAATGTATGTATGCTGTTATATTTTAAAATGTACATTTATTACAAAGCCTGTTTCCTGGTCTAAATTTGATGGTTCTTGTATTTGCAAACAGTGCAAGCCTTAGTGTACATAATTAAAAATTATATATTTTAAAATATAATTACATATGACATAGAGATATCCCGCCATCAATTTCTGATTAGCAAAGAGGAGCTAAAAGCACTTCCAATGATCAAACATTAATTCTATGAGAGAAGAGTTATAAATAAAGTGTTATTAATTTTTGAGTGAGTTTGCTAACCATGCTTTCAGAGCACACTGCTGCCAGTCTCATTCTCCTAACCCCCATCTACCCTTCTTTCTCTCCCTCCTTAAAATCTGCCCCCAAAACACATACCTTCACATACACACCCACACTCACAGGTTCTACACACCTCATGATTCAGTATTGATGAGTTCATGGAGAGAGCACAGGGGTGTACAGTTTACAGGATGGACCCAGGTGGTTTAATCATGTGTTCTGCAACCCACACATGCATAAACATGGCTGCTACAGAAGCAGAGGCCACAATATAAAAATGCAGTTTTATCTAGAAGAAGTAGTTCATAACCTTGGATGTTTATTAGTATGCCAAGTTCTGGGCTCCATTTCAAGCCAATTAAGTGAGAATCTCTTTAAATGGTTCTATTTTGTAGCTGGAATTGAGACATTACCAGGTAATATCAATATAAGGTAACATTAAATGTAACTCATTAAAGTGTGAATCATTCGATTCCTGTTTATAAGGGAGAGATGTTTGAGAGCAGCAAGATGCTAAGGCGATAACCTACTGCTGTGTGAATGTTGGGGATGGATCGGGCAATTATAAAGGAGAGACCCACTTTATATGAGTAGCCTCACAATGTTGCCTGGAATTTACTTATTCACCTTTTCACTTCCAGACATGCTCTGAGAGGGGTATAATATCACCGTTGGGTTATTTGACACATGCCAGCACTCTTTTGCTTGATTCATGAAGTATTAAAAATAAGAATTTACTTATAAAGGAGCACTGTTTCCAGCTGACTTGTTAATCAAGAAATCCCTGTGTAGCAGGGAGCAGTCCTCACTCTTCCGCTTTTAGGTTACATCTGCAGGGTACACATTAGACAAGCTTACTTTGTGTCCTGATAGTGTTTTCTTCCCGTACTTTGGCTTGTCTCCTTGGCACATAAAGAAATGGAGAGAGCAAACACAGTTGGTGTACATGGCATTGAGAATATAAATATTTGAAAAGCTGTTTGCTGCTCTGTCGTGTCCAAAATATATCACAGCACATTCAAAGAGGAAAGTTATTGTAAGCTTCCAGGAATTCCCTTTTAGGAAACTGCCAAAGAGGCTTACAGGAGTGTTGATTTACAAGGGTCATTTTTATAATCTCTTACAGTATAGAGATTCAAAATGCAAAAAGAAAAAAAATACACAATTACTTTATGTGTGTGAAATTTATTGAGTTAACAAAGCAACTAATGAGATGGAAATTTAAAGGAAGTTACAGAGATTAAGAGTGACTGAGAAGCTTTACTTGAGAAACATGTCAGTTTGAATTAGAGATTATGTCAGTTTGGCTTGATAACCAAATTCTTTCCATGATGTATTACTTTCAAGTAAAGGGTTGACTCAGTGTCTCCTCAGAAAAAAGGGAAACACTAGATGATAGAGGGGATACTAAGACATGGTCACAACAATTTATAAATAGTGACCAAATCCTTGCTAATGTTGGATGGATAATTGCATTAGGAGAAACAAAAGAAAGTCCGTCTGATGGAAGTGCTGAAGAGAACTCTTTTTAACTAAAGAGACTGAAACAAAACAAAATAAAAGAACTGCTATAATTTGGAAACTTTATTTCCCTTAAAATCTCAACATACAGATAAATAGACCTTCGATATGATCCTGCCACGTCTTATCTCTTAATTTCCTAAAGCAAGAACTTTTAGGGAAGGGCTAGTAAGTATAGAAAGACCAAAGTGATCAAGACTACACTTGAACTTTCTATAGTTGAATATCCCATTGTAAAAAATTAGCAGTATTCTCTCTCTCTTTCTCTCTCTGTCTCACATTCTTACTTGGCTTTCTTATTCACATTGGTGGTCTACCAATTGAGCCATACCTCCAGTTTCTAGTCTGTCATTTTTCTGGTTAATTAAAATTGTACCATCTTTTCTGCCTTGTCTAGCTTTGAATACCAATCCTTCAGGTTCAGCTTCCCATAAACTATGGTTCACACAATTTTATTTCTATGAAGTATTTTATTTTATTTTATTTTATTTTATTTATTTATTTTTTTGGGTCCAGTCGTGGGGCCTGAACTCTGGGCCTGGGCACTGTCCCTCAGCTCTTCAGCTCAAGGCTAGCGCTCTACCACTTGAGCCACAGCGCCACTTCCGGCTTTTTTCTTTTTGCTTATGTGGTGCTGAGGAATCGAACCCAGGGCCTCGAGCATGCAAGGCAAGTGCTCTACCAATGAGCCACCTTCCCAGCCCCTTCTATGAAGTATTTTATTACAGTCTTTTGAAAATATATACTTGTCATTAGCCAATAGTTATACTGTAAGCATATATTCACAAAGGTACATATACAATAACCGGTAGCATACATTCACAAAGGTGCATTTACAATAACCAGTACCCATATTAATTCACGTAATTGTTAGTTATCTGTGTTTCACTGGCAGCTCTATAAGCTAACTAAAAGCGAGTAACAGATGAAACCTACATCCCCATAGTAACAGGAAGGCAAACTCGGCATTTGTGGCCTATATGACATTTCAGGGAAACAGAGTCACAAAGAATGACTCTTCACTCTTCCTGTTTGCTTTTTACATCATGAAACTAACAATTAAAAAAATTCAGTCTGCACTATAGATCATTCCCTTCCATTCGTGAAATTAAGACATGGATACAAAGGAAAACAAAACAAAAGTGATCTACCACTGGCACAAGAACAGACCTCAGGACCAATGGAATAGAATTGAAAACCCAGAAATAAATCTATAGACCTATAGCCATTTAATCTTCGATAAGGGAGCTAAAAAAATAGAATGGAAGAAAGACAGCCTCTTCAGTAAATGGTGCTGGCAAAATTGGTTAACTACTTGTAAAAAACTAAAGCTAGATTCTTTATATCACTCTGCACCAGAATCAACTCCAAATGGATCAAAGACCTCGGAGTCAAAGGAGACACTCTGAAAACATTACAGGATGGAATAGGAGAAACTCTAGGTCTCCTTGGCGCAGGCCGAAATTTTCTTAATAGAGACCCAGAAACACAACAAATCAAAGAAAGGTTGTACAAATGGGATTGTATGAAATTGCAGAGCTTCTGCATGGCAAAGGACATAGCTAGCAAGATCAATAGAAAACCCACGAACTTGGAGAAGATCTTTACTAGCCATACAACAGACAAGGGTCTCCTATCTAAACTGTACTTGGAACTCAAAAAATTAAATCCCCCAACAACAAATCCTCAAAGAAACAACTGCTCAATAAATAAGTGGGCGAAAGACTTAAAGAGAAACTTCTCTGAAGAAAAAAGAAGGATGGCCAATAGACACATGAAGAAATGCTCAACCTCCCTAGCCACAAAAGAAATGCAAATCAAAACAACATTGAGATACCACCTCACCCCAGTTAGAATGGTTAAAATCAAGAACTCTAATAACAACAGAGAAGGGAACCTTACTGCATTGTTGGTGGGAGTGTAAACTTGTTCAACCACTTTGGAAAGTAGTATGGAGGTTCCTCAAAAGACTCCACATAGAGCTCCCCTATGACCCAGCAATCCCACTTTTGGGCATTTACCCAAATGTTTACAAACAAGACCACACTAAAGCTACCAGCATGACTTATTGCAGCATTATTTACTATAGGTAAGATATGGAACCAACCCAGATGCCCCTCAGTAGATGAATGGATCAAGAAAATGTGGTATATATACACAATAGAATTCTATGCCTCCATCAGAAAGAATGTCATTGCCCCATTTGTTAGGAAATGGAAAGACTTGGAAAAAATTATATTAAGGGAAGTAAGCCAGGCCCAAAGAAACATGGTTTCCCTTATTTGCGATAAGTTGTATATGTCTGAGTCAAGCATAAAAGTTCAAATAAGTTGATGTTAGGGTAATTAACATTAAATTTTGTATTCAAATGTTTTTTTTTTTCTTTCATGTGATTGTTTCTAACACGTTTATAAGATTATTTCTTTGTTGCTTTGTTTTTTTCCTCCCCCACAGTATAACCCTTGCTTTCACTGTAAAAAAAAAAAAAGTGATCTACTACCACTGACATTGTGGAAGATGTATTGAAATTAATGTAATGGAGAAAAACAGATAGGAAAGTAGTGTATCTGATCTTTACACTTTAACCAAGTGTAGTTCTCGCATTGCTCATGTCTCAATTTCATGAGGTTTTCTCTAAAATTTTCCAGATCTACTGAATTTGAATTTTGGTGGTTCTCCCAGACTTCTGTATTTTTCAAAATCTCTGCAGGTGTGTGTTATAAACACTAAATAATGAGAAATGATTGTATCCCATCAGTTTGTTTCATTGAATGAAATTGTTGGACATACCATAGAAATTTAGAAGAATTTTTTTTAATCCTTTGAAATATTCAGTGTAGTCAGTTTATCAACTTTCACTGTTTTTTTCTTGTGTTTTGATTTCAAGTGTTATTAGGTATCAATACTTTAAGTGGAGAAGAATTTATTTCACTTTGAGTTAAAGGGAAGACCCTAAGAACTAAGTAAATCTGTCCCCTTTTGGTGGCCAGTCACCAGTGTAGGAAGAAAATACAAAATTGTCACTTTGTATCTTCAGGAGTTGGCTCCAGGATTCCCTTATATATACCAAAAATCTGTGATATCTAAGTTCTATAAATGAAATGACACAGTGTCTGTTTGTAAACCATGCATTGTGTCTTGCAAATTTAAGTCATTTCTCCATTGTAAACAATTTCTCTATGTAAATAATTGCTATAGCATACTATATGGGGGTAGATCATGTGAAATAAAAAAGTGTACATATTAGATACTGAAGCAACTTATTTTGCACTTGAGGCTAGTTCAACATACAGAAGAAGAATGTCTGATACAGAAGGTCCATTCGGTGACAATATTATGCAGGTACAGTCTTGTGTGTTTGGGATGGTAGGAACAATTGGAAATGAATCTTCTTCATACTTGAGAGAAAGTGTCAGAGAAAACCTAGACTCCTATCACTTTTAGATATAGACAAGGAAGCCTGCATCTTGAAAGTAAGTAATAAACCATGACACCAGCTTTGAAAAAAAAAATTCCGGAACTGCTCAAAAGTAAAATAAAGATAAAGAAAACATAATTCTCCTGATACTGCAGAGCCATTGCATGACACTAATCAGAAATCTTGTAGCTATACTTGGACTTCTAGTTCCAAAAAAAATACTCCCTTTATTTTGTAGTATGATATGTGCATTCTGCCACAACAGTACAGATTTTTTTTTGCCATATTGAAAGATATCAGGATTCATAAGAAATCAATGGAGAGCTGGGTGCTGGTGGCTCACACCTGTAATCCTAGCTACTCAGGAGGCTGAGATCTGAGGATCACGGTTCAAAGCCAGCCCGAGCAGGAAAGTCAGTGAGACTTTTATCTCCAATTAACCACTAGAAAACCGAAAGTGGAGCTTGGCTCAAGCAGTAGAGCACTTGCCTTGAGCTGAAGAGCTGAGGGACAGCACCCAAGCCCAGAGTTCAAGCCTTAATGACCGATCAAAAACAAATTAAAAAAAAAAATAAATCAATGGAGAACAGAAGAAATCACAGCCTCCTGACTGTGCTTTCAGAAGGTAAGGGGACAGCTGGCCTTCGTTTTGTTCGCTGGCCTTCCCCCATCAGAGGACAAAGTAAAACTATTCTGGTTTTGAAGTTAGACTTTTTTCCCCTTTTTTCAGGACATTTTGGTGGGCATAGGTTCATGAAGTAGAGAGGTGCTTTAAAAAAGGGAGAGCATCATGCAAACTCTCTTTTTCTTCATTTTCTCTCTTGCTATTTTTTTCAGTAGGTGTCAGCTGTGCAGTTCAATAACTGCCTAAATCCAATAGGCTCTATATTAAACTGAAATAGATGTGACATAGAAATAAATAAACACCTTCCCTACCCAGATTCTGATTGCTTTGTTTGTTCTCAGTCCTTACATATTCGGTTTCTGCCTTACTTATCTTTAGATGCCTTAATTTTTACTACTAGGATTACTCTATTAAAATATTTCCTAAGTTGTTTTAGAAAGAGGTGCAGACAGACAGGGAAAGAAATGGAGGGTGTGAGATTGACTGGAACAAGTTGTAAAGCATGTATGTAAATGTGACAATAACCATCCCCCACTATAAAACTAATGCAAACTATAAATAAAACAATGCACATTTTAGCATATCATATTCTGTTTTATATGTAGGTTGCCTAAATCACCATGAACTATTAATCATTTGGTTGACTATACTATAAGTTCAGTTTCCTGCACAAAATGCTAAAATATTTCTCTAAACATTCAACCATCTATATAATCATTTCTTAAGCAGAACAGTGAAAAATAGACATTATTAAATTCTACAATATTGTAAATATTTTATATAAAAACTATGAAAATAATGATAACCATATTATGCATGTTGTTTATAACTATCTAGGTATTCAATGTCCTAACTGTAAAATGTGTGAGTTTGTGAGCACTATCAAGGTAAATAAGAGTGAACAATTATTTCCACTTTGTAAAGTAGGTCATTAAGTGTGAAATGGTAGGGATAACTATTCAGGGAAATAATTGCATAAAAAATTTAATTTGTTTAGTCTTTGTTTAGTGATAATTGTTCTTTTTCTGCCTGTATTGAGGTTTAAACTCAGACCCTCTTGCTCTTGCCAAGGATTTTCACGAGGGGCTGATGCTCTGTCATTTGAGCTATATCTCAACCATTGTGGCTGATTAATTGTTGTCTGGGCTGGCTTGGAGCCTTCGTTATCAGATCTCAGTTGCTTGAATAACTAGGATCACAAGTGTAAGCTAGCAGTGAGTGACCAGGTTGTTGGTTTTTTTTTTGTTTTTTTTTGTTTTTGTTTTTGTTTTTTTGGTTGTAGGGCTTGAACTCTGGACTTGGGCACTGTTCCTGGGCTCTTCAGCTCAAGGCAAGTGTTCTAACACTTGAGCCACAGCACCACTTCCAGTTTTCTAATGGTTTATTAGAGATAAGTGTCTCACTGACTTTCCTGCCCAGGCTGGCTTTGAACCATGATCCTCAGATCTCAGCTTCCTGAGTAGCTAGGATTACAGATGTGAACTACTGGTGCCTGGCTTGTTTCTTATTCTTAATCAATGGTCCAATGAAAATATGACAAAAAGCTTGAAAATTGCTGACCAATATCTTCCTTGTGAAAAAGTACAAAAAGAAATCATAACCTTATCTCTCCTACTCAATCTTCAGAGGATGTAAATAGTAATTGATTCAACAATTTTAGAATTGCAAAATATTTGAGTTATAGTAAAATATTTAAAACTTCTATTTTTGAAATTTGTACATTAATTTTGAGTTTTAAACTAGATTTAAGAGTGGCATATTTAAATATAGTTGATGGTCTACAAAGAATAATGAAGTATATATGTACTTAGTATGCAAGCCTATATATATATATATGCACACACTCATATATACATTTATACATATATATATATTATTTGTCTTTCCCATACGACTAAGAATTTCATACATGCAAGTTAGCACTTTGTTTTGTTTACCAGATATTCTATAGCTTTCAAAATAGCTCCTGGGACAATATAGTAATTCAAGAAATATCCCCAAAGAAAGACAGTAATAATGGACATGTGGCTTGGCTGTGATGGCTCATGGCTATAATCCTAGCTACTCTCCAGGTTGAGATTTGGAAGATCATGGTTTGAGGCAAACCTTAGCAGAAACACTATAAGACTCCATTTCCAAAATAACTAGTAAAAAACAGAGCTGTAGCCATAGCTCAAGTAGTAGAATGCCAATCAGGCAAGCATGGGCTCTTAAACTCCAGTCCTCCCTGACCCATGAAAAGCAAACATGTTTTATCCAGTCCTTTTTGCTCTTCCATAAAGTTCAACTTCCCTGTTGTACAATATTACCAAACATAGGAAAGAGAAAAACTTATACCTTCATTTGTTTTGTTACATAAAACTACATATATGCAGATATGTGTACAATACAATTTTCTCTCTTGGAGTAGGAGAGTAAAAATATTGTAATGGAGGTTGTTTTAGTGACCATTTATTATCTCATCAAAAGTCACATCTTTAATTTTTAAACCAACTCAAAAGATACCCAAGTATAGTTAACTGATGAAATTGGTTGATTAGAATAGAATCATAAAATACAATTTCTTTACTCGGCAGAAATGCAGCTCATGGGATTTTACAAGGTACTTACGCAATGAATCTCTGTAATGGTAAGTATTTGTGATTTCTGTTTTGCATTCAAGAAAGTAACAAATGAGAAAAATAAGAATGAATGGGAGCCTTGGTTTCATTCTTTGCTACTGACAAAAATATTCATGAACTAACTGTATGAAACTGAGCCAGATTATTAGAAAGATGGAGCATATGCTGTCTTATAGAGTCTACATTCATATTCCAGTTGGTATTTTAGAAAGACTAATTGGGATACATTTTCCTAATTAAAAAGGGGATTAATGAGCTTTAATGACATCACAGAGGAACATTTAATTTAGTTATCCTTTTGAATTAAATTATATTAAATGATTTCAAATCCATTTGAAGATATTTATAACTTTAATTTCTAATATTTATGTCACTCTTCAGTTTATGGATAGCCTCTTCCACCTTCCACTGAATTTTAGGCTGTTACCTGAAACTAATACAACATAGAAACAACCCATATTTTCTAGTCTTGTTTCCCAAGCTGGATATTATCATTCTTCCAAGGGCAATGGTTATACTTTAATTTTGGATAGTGCACATAATAGATACCAGGTACAGATGTTTAGAAAGTCATCCAATTTTAAAGATGAGAAAAGGAAGTCTCCTAAGTGAATTTAATGACTATTTTTACATTATTATTTGCCACATTCAAAGAAGATTGGAAATTAACCCAAAAGTATGGTAAGAGAATCCATGGAGAAAGAAAGTTTCAAGGGGAAAACAGACCGAAAGTTAATGTAAACGATTTTTCAGATTTACCTATCTTCAACAGAACAAAAAACTCTATAATCCATTTTGAAAATCAAATAGAGGAAAGAGTAAATTATTCTAAATGAGAACCTTGCTTGATGTAACTCAAAGAGCCATTAATCTGAGATTATCTGTTCACTGTAAGTTTCAGATGGTCACAGAACCTCTACTACTGTGTTTCATAGCACAAAGCCAGAGAAGAACTTACACCATCAGGCTCATCTTCTGTGGATTTATTTCTGAGTGGGACACAGCTTAGTTCAACCTCAATTCATTTCTCTAAGCTGGACAAATGAGCTCATCTAAAAAGCAAATCTGTTAAAGCAACAGCAACAACAAAGAAAATAAAAAGTAATGAATAAATCAACAATATTACCACAAATCTCAGTGAAAGCATCCACTTAAGGAAACCACAGAATCATTGCACATAAAATGTTACTGTTGGGAGATAGCTAGTGACTAAGAAGGTTGGCTAAAAGATTTGTTGTTACAATGGGCTAAGATTTGCATTGGAAAATAGAAGTATATTCATTAAATCATCTACATTACTATTATAATCACAAATACATTTTGAGGAAAATTTATACCTCAGAATACATATACAGACATTTAACTGTACACTTATAAAATCAAAAAGGTTTATACAGTACATGCTGCTCTATGAATTAATTTTTCTTTTCAAAAGTTACACTACATATTCATTTGTTATGACAACCTATTAAGTGATTATAGACATACTGAGAAATATTTACACTGAGAAAAATATACATACTATTTGTATATGTATACATATTTAGTACATATAAAACAAAATTTCAATATATAATATTTGGATGGTTTCCAGGATTTTATGTCACAAATGGTGTTTGAAAAAAAGTATATAGATTCCATTAAACCCATTAGAGAAGTTTTTTTTTGTTTTGTTTTGTTTTTGGGTCCAGTCTTGGGGCCTGAACTCTGGGCCTGAGCACTGTCCCTCAGCTCTTCAGCTCAAGGCTAGTGCTCTACCACTTGAGCCACAGCCCCACTTCCAGCTTTTCTCTTTTTGCTTATGTAGTGCTGAGGAATTGAACCCAGGGCCTCATGCATGCAAGGCAAGCGCTCTACCACTGAGCCACCTTCCCAGCCCCCCATGGTAGAAGTTTTAAACAAACTGTATTACCAAATAATTTCATTGAATAAGAAGAGTGCCTAATCCTAAAATCAATGTAAATTATTTATTTTTATAAGTAAGGTTTAAAATTATTCTTGTGTGTCCTATGGCATACTTCAGTGATATACTTTTTAATTACATGAAAAAATTGTTTTCATTTCTTCCTGTGAAATTTACTTTCGTGTTTTAGTAAACATGGTGGTGGGTAATCATTGATGGGCTTATCACATATTTAGCTAGCATTTAACACAAATAGAGCTCTGGGATGTATGGCTTTCCTGATCATTCTTAGACTAGGTTTATCTGCCCTGCATCATCTTCTTGGGGAGGGCCTCTCAGTACCATTAGATCATTTGATGAAAATTAAAATCATAAATTTTCAGACTAATCCAAAAAACATCACACTGTAGTTTATTGATTAAACAGAATCATTAATCTGGATCTACTAAGGATATTTTTTAGGGTAGAATTCTGAATAATCTATTTCTTATGGAAAGAAGTTTCACTGGTTTTAGAAATATATATGACAATGTGAAGACAAGAAACAACTGCACTGCAAAATCTTTATATGTGATGTATGGTGAACATGTGCATGTCTATGTAAGAACAAGTAAGTATTCACTGTGGCCAGTGTTAACAGGATATTTGTGATCAGTCTGGAGATTGGGAACCTTTTTAGTAAAATATTGTTCTTTTATTTAGGGTTTAAATTCCAAAGCAGACTCAGATACTTTAAGATTGCTTTGAAGCAATGTTGTCCCAAAATATATACACTTAAACATTTTGGTTTAATTACAAATATGTTTTTGAAACTCTAAATGTTAGAAAAAAATGTGGATGTTCCACTTGAAAAGAGATGACAGTTCTCCTTTGCATGAAAAATTATTTTTTCATATATTTTTAACTTGTCTTTACCATAAAAGGTCTCTACACAAAAGACAGAGCTCAGTCTCAGCTTGCCTGCCAGAAGTCCTCTTATCTAATGTTGTCAGGACTCAGTCCATAGTGAGTTAATGACTTCTGTGAAAGACTTTTTTTCTACCTACAAAAGAAGAGTAAAAATTAAATGCTTTCTTTTCACAATCATTAGGACCTTCTTTAAGAGGAAATACTCAGTGCATATACATTCAGGTGTTAATCAAATGACATTGACAATATAATTTTCTTATCTGCAAAACTTGCTTCCTTAGAATAAATTTGCCTATAATTGGAATGTCTTTAAGAAGCTCAACTGATTAAAAAAAATCTGGACACCTAATTTTAAGACAGTGAAATTGAATAAAGGTGTAGGCTATTCAAGGAGGGCCCATATCTACTTCTTCTTCTTCTTTTTTTTAATCTTTCAGTCTATGTTTAAGAATGGCAGAGAATTGAATTCAAATGTATAAGCTCTATATCCAATATCTAGTATAAATAAATATACAAATAGAATTTTCCCTCTTGTGAATGTATGCTATTAATTTAAACTCTTTTAAACTGTCAAGAAATAGTATATGGTCAGGCACTGGTTGGCTCCCATATATAATCCTAACTTATCAGGAAGTTGATATGTAAGGACTGCAGTTCAAAGCTAGCCAAGCAAAAAATGTTCTTGAGACTATCATCTCCAATTAATCCATAACAAATTAGAAGTGGAGGTGTGTGGCTCAAATAGTAGAGTATGAGCTTGAAGGGAAAAAGAAACAAAGGGAGAACTCAAGTCCTTGAATTCAACCCTAGTGCTGGTCCAGAAAAAAAAAAAAAAAGAGGGATGAAAGGAGAGCCCAGGAGAAGAGGGAAGAGGAGGGGGAAAAGGAATGAAAAGAAAGGACAAAAAGAAAGATAGGAAGAAAAAGAGAAAGTGTAGATAATATCTTGGCCTGAAAACAAAATGCTAATGACTTTTAAAAACAAAATTTTAAGTCCCAAATTAATGTGAAAGTCATTCAGTAAGCCCCCAAACCCAAAATCTAGATATTCTTCAAAACTACAAGCAAAGGAAACACACGATCTTCCAAAGAAAACATGTAACAGCTCTCTCCCAGACCTTACCTCTAGAAAATGACAGATCAATGTATTTCTCTTTATCAAGCTTATGGCTCACAGTTTTTCATTATACTTTATCCTTAAGTAGGCAGTATTGTGCTGTATTCGCTTGTCACTATTTTTGCCAACCTATTCTTTAAAAACTCAGGTTTGTCAAAGTATTTTAAAATGTACTAACAAGTATGCAAACATAACTCCAGGTGTGGTTAACCAGCTTTATTTGCAACAAAACTTTGCATTAGATATGAAAAGTGTAAGGAATTAATTTCCCTTTCCATCCTTTTATTTCCATCTCCTGGACCAGTTCCTGTATCCACTTTCTTCTTGTTGGTATGGTTATTGTGGTGAAAAGGGTGGTCAAGATGTATTGTACTCATGCACTGATACAGTGGAGAGAAACCCCTTTGTGCAACTATTAAAAGATAATACTAACGATGACAATAATAATATAAAAGAGTAATGATGAGGTGGGAAAACAAGAGGACCTGAGACGAGGAGGTCAAGGTTAGAGTGAGGATTAAGAGAATATAACTGGCATGACAGCAATGCTAAAAGTATGCAGGCAACGAGAAAGAGCTATAAAATTCTGAAACCAAGTGAATCCTTAGGGTTGTTCACTTTCCTGTTAACAATAACAACCAAATCCACATGTGGTTCACGTGTAGTTGATTAAAGTTCAGAGGCAGGAAAAGCACATATTTGTTCTCAGTGAAACAATTTCCTTAGTGTCTATCACTAGGATGCTGCCTATCCAAAGAAGATATGTGATGGCTTCTCAGGGGATTTTCCACAGCAAATGACATTTCTAGTTGTAAAAGTCTCTCCTGAAAACTGTCTTTAAACCTTTATAGCCATTCCTCCTGATAATTAGTTTCAGGTTAGAGACAGTAGATTTCAAATGAGCACCAGTGTCAGCCAAGGAGTTACACAGAGTTCACTTAAGCTCAACCACTTATTAGACTAAGTCCTATTGAAAATAATTGAAATGATTAATAGATGGAAAAGATGCCTGGATTCTCCGGACAGTCAGACCAAAATGATTTTGTTCCCAATATTCCCTAGAATGGCTTATGATCTGAGCAAACAACTAATGCCAGTTCTTCAAGAAAGCTCCTACCTTTCCTATCTTTGTGCTACCAAAAAATAATAGTAACAATTCCATATATTACTTAAAAATATCCTCACCTGTTAATTTCGACTGATGCTGTACATTTTCATTACGGCTAGTCTCAAAACTTTTCTCAGCCAGGAAGTCTAATTCCTAACACTGGAATTGCTCTTTCCTTCACTTGATACCCATAGCCTTTTGTTCCCTCTTAAAAGCATTAGCTTCTACACTCCTTAGTAATAATTGATGTGTTTGTCCTCTAAGTATCCCAAGGGAAGACTCGTTATCTCAAGGTTACTGGAAAGGGTAGATTATCCTTCTGAAGATCAGGAAAAGACATCTAGGCATGTTTAATACACATTTGTTAAATGGAAGATCTTAGTGTTCTATTTTTTTCTGTAATTCCATCTTTGTGCGAAGCCACAAGAGCTACTGTTGTTCTATTACATCTAAAACCCTAGTATTAATATGTTGTCATAAATTCCAACTTGGCATTTATTATACCTTTACAAGATTCTCATTCTGCAATCCTATAAAGAAAAATCAATTCATAAGTTATTTGCTCTATGCATAAGAAAAGCTATATTCCTAAGGGGCCAATTCCTAATTATGCAAGCATTACTTACATTACTCATAATTTTCAAATAAAACACAAGGTTCTCTTTTGCCATAGCAAATGAGGTGATTTTTCAAATTATATTTTGAAAGAATTTTTTTTAAATCAAAAGCTGGCAGCTAAATTACCCTCATTTCGAATATTCAAGCATAAGCAGAACAAAAATTCTGACATAAAAATAATGGGTCAGGATTTATTGAACACTTCAATAATGTTGTTAGTGACTGAAATGATGGAAGAATATTCAGGGGTTTAGTTGGTTCTGTGTGCAACTTTTGAACCGGATATAAGATTTAATTATTTACATTAATATCTTCTACATTGCACTTACTTTAAATAAGGCTCTTTTGCAAGTGTCACGTATTCTAATTCATTAATTATCTTAAAAAATCACTTTGCAGCAGGTAGTGTTGTCATTGCTTTACAGGTGAGAACTGGGAGTTGAAAAAACTGGCCCAAAGTAAGATAATAAAGTCAGCCCTGGGTAGCCACTGAAGACATTAGTTCCAGGACACCCTTTACCAAAATCTACAGATTCTTAGTTACCTTACACCAAATGATACTATGACATTTGCATCTAACCTAATATGCCCTCATAGATATTTTAAAACAGCCTTAGCTTATTTATAATCATCAATGTAATAAAATAGTATATAAAA
Organism: Dipodomys spectabilis; assembly: GCF_019054845.1. Taxonomy (NCBI): domain Eukaryota; kingdom Metazoa; phylum Chordata; class Mammalia; order Rodentia; family Heteromyidae; genus Dipodomys; species Dipodomys spectabilis. The sequence continues at coordinate 18,427,844 of NW_024870817.1, read as the reverse complement.
TGTCATGTTCACTGTTTAGGAAAAAAAAAACCAGCAGATTAAAGAAGCCTGTAAATACTTCGCTCATTTATATTATTTCCTTAAATATATTCTCCCTTCAGTTATTTAAACCCAGTTATTTAAGGTAGAAGCTGCAGTTACTGAAAAGAAACCACAAATGAAAATCCAAAACATAAACTCAGCCTGACTGGATTTTGAAGTCTATCACCAGGAAGTGGCACTCCTTTCTACAGTGGGTTTCAGTTACCTACAGGCTGCAGAATTCCAGAAGAGCACTCTCAAAAAGAGCACTCTGAAAAACAGTGGAACTGAATAGATTGCATTTCTTTAGCTTTGATCTTTGTTTCAAGGTATTCATCCTTGTGTTAATTTGAGTATAAGCACTGCTTTACAGAGAAAGCATGGAGAAAACTCTTGACTTCAATTTCTCTTCTAAAATTGAACAAAAATCTTTGTCTAATTTCTACATTTATCACAGAATGACCTCCTCATTAGCAGTGAGGTTGGTACTATCTCAGATTTTTATTTATGGACTCTGATAAAAATGTGAAAATGTTACATATACCTCTCTATATATCTATCTTTAACATAGAGATAGATATTTTATATGTTCATTTAAATTATTCTTTAATATATTTATATGACTACATATTAATGAATATGCTAAAATAAAAGTCAGATTATAGTAGAAAACTGGTTTTGAGATTACAGTGATAATAAACTGCATAAAAAGATAACTGGCAAACATCTTTAGTGTTTCTCACATGATGACACTGAAAAACTTGTCTGTTTCATGGTGAGGTAAGCCTTACTATGGCAATTTGGCATCCAAAATTTTTGGGATCTGGGCTGCTACACCTGAATTAATTAATTAATAACATCTTATCTTTGAAAATAGCATCTATTTGGTGATACATCTGATTCATTTATTGCCCAAAACCATTGAATGAAGCCAAAATGACATACATGGTATCTGATTTGTTCTTGAAAATGCTTAATTACTCATGAAGATGAGTAACAATAATGACTTCTATACTTAATGGCTGTCTATGATTTAGATGAAGCACTTGGATTCTGATTTTAACATTTAAATCTTACCAGGAAAAGACATTGTGGAGATTTGTCAAGATGCCAAGCAAAAAACGTGGCAATTCTTATTTGAAATTGGCTATATTTTCCATGGATTAGTACTTAGGAAAACAGATCCCCTTGCTGTGCCTCTGTTTTGCTGATGAGATAAACTTGTATCCTCTCTATTTTCCTTTCCATGCTTTGACTAAAACAAAATAAAGATAATAAATATAAATCGTTGTCCATTTTAAAGTACAGCATGATAAATTTTGTACTTTCAAAGGGCAAAATTTAATGTTTTGAGAGGATTCAGCTCCATTTTTCTCCTTATCTGACGCACTCAGAATTTATGTGTTGCCACTGTGTTTTAAGTAGTATGGATTGCAGAAATTGTCTTCACATAAATACTCTGATATATGTTGGATAATAAATTCTCTAAGAGCACAAAGTTACCTTGAGATGTCATTTAGTTTTCCTTTGGCTTGGGGACGGTGGCTAAATAAGCCTACACAAACAATGACATCTACTTTTAGCTCCCTGACAATGATTTATGACTTTTTTTTCATTTCAGTGTACTTGTGCTATATTCTACCAGTTTTTCATAATGCACAGCACAGGTTAGGCACATAGTAGGTGTCCTAGAAATGTGTGTTAGACATTGGGCACTTCCTGACAATTTCTAGAAATTAATTTTAATCTGTCAGCATATTTGTTTGCAGTTAATTATGGTGTGTCACATCTACTTCATTCAGTTTTCTGTGTTATTAGTGTATGAAAAGTGAGGAGAACAAATGTCCATCACTCATTCATAGCCTTTACTTCTGACCAATTGACCTTAATCATCTCCTTAATGCTTCCTTTATTTTACCTTCTTAGTTATCCTGAGCTTCTGTAATCAAGATCCTGTAAATCATTATTAAACTTTCTCTGATTAAATGCCTTGTTTATTGGTCTTAATTTTAGACCATTATTCTTTTCTGGTAGTTTTGATCAACCACAATGGACTTGGTGAAATATTCATGATTTTAGCTTGTCTTTAAAGACAATTCATGGCCTACTAAATTACTTTGTGTTTCAATAAAAATAAAAAAAGAATATAATCTTCATAGAATTATATATTTGTATGCCAGCACCACAAAGCTACCTATAACACCCCCTCCCTGCCTTTGTTTCTCTCTGTCTCTCTCTTGTTTTGTCTTATTTTTATTTTTATTTTTGCAGATCCTGGGTCTTGAACTCAGGGCCTGAGCACTATTTGTGCTCAAAGCTAGCTGTCTACAATTTGAGCCACACCTCTTCTGATTTTTTTTCATAGTTTAGTGGAGTTAAGAGTCTCGTGAACTTTCCTCTCTGAGCTGGCTTTGAATGTGATTCTCAGATCTCAGACCCCTGAGTAGCTAGGATTACAAGTGTGATGTGGATATTAATTCTTAAATGCAGACTTTGAGACCCATATTTAAAGCAACATACAGACTGCTCCTTTTCCTTCCTGTTAATGTTATTCAGCAACTCAATCTAAAGAAAATTAGTTTTTATTTCTAATATAATTATAGCAAGAACACTTTGCTCATTCTCCAACAACATATCAATTCCGTTGATGATAAAATTTTAACACCTTGTCAAGACTGCTTAAAATTAAAATTTTAAACTGACACTCTCTGTTTGTGGTAATACACTTTGTACATGTTTATCTCAATTGAAAAAGAAGAGATTAAAGGTACAATTTCCTACAATACGGAAACATATTCATGTTAAAAATGTCACTAAAGGCCGGGCGCCGGTGGCTCACGCCTGTAATCCTAGCTACTCAGGAGGATGAGATCTGAGGATCGCGGTTCAAAGCCAGCCCGGGCAGGAAAGACGGTGAGACTCCTATCTCCAATAAACCACTAGAAAACCGAAAGTGGCGCTGTAGCTCAAGTGGTAGAGCGCTCGCCTTGAGCTGAAGAGCTGAGGGACAGCGCCCAGGCCCAGAGTTCAAGCCCCATGACCGACAAAAAAAAAAAAAAAAAAAAATGTCACTAAAGAACCAGGTGCTGGTGGCTCACACCTGTAAATCCTAGCTATTCAAGAGGCTTTGATATGAGGATGGCGAACTGAAGGCAGCCTAGGAAGAAAAGTCCCCATGAGACTCTCATCTCCAGTTAACCACTCAAAAAACCAGGAGTGGCACTATGGCTCAAAGTGGTAGAGTGCTAGCCTTAAGCAAAAGAGCTTAGCAACAGTGTCTGCACCTTAAGTTTTAGTCCCAAGAATGACCAAAAAAAAAAAAAAAAGTGAATAAAGAATAAGAACACATGCATATAAAATTTAAAGATCTGTGACTATATTCTGAAAGTTTTAAAAGTTGCTTGTGTCACTGGGCTCTGGTGGCCTGTAATCCTAGCTACTCCGGAGGCTGAGATCTGAGGATTGCAGTTCAAACCTAGCCCGGGCAGGAAAGTCCATGCAACTTTTATTTCCATATAACCACCAGAAAACCAGAAGTGGCAATGTGGCTCAAGTGGTAGAGCACTAGCCCTGAGCTGAAGAGCTCCGGGACAGCACCCAGGACCTGAGTTCAAGAACTGCAACCAAAAAAAAAAAAAAAAGTTGTTTGCTAGTGAGTTTCTCCCACAAAATGAGTTAAGTTGGTAGAGCCAAAGTTTTTCAGAGTTGATATTAAACTTGTCACAATGGTTTATTATGGTATTATTAACTTGTTTGCTTGCTTTTGAGATGTCATCCTTCTGTACTGCCGAAACTCATCTTGTCTTCCAGGGTCAAGCTATTCTCCTCCTCTCTGTCCGATTAGCTGGTATTACAGAAGTGTTCTACCATTTCTAGCCATTAACCACTTAAAATTGTAATTAGCTTTCTCATAAATGTACAGCATTATGTTTTTATATGTTTTATTGTAAAAATACTGTGCAGAGGGGTTACAGTTACATGAGTAAGGTAATGAGTACATTTCCTATCCAGGACTGCTACCTCCTCCTTTGTTTTTCCCCTACCATCCCTTCCCTCTCCACCTCCCCAATTCCTCCCCTCACCCCTCAAGTTGTAAAGTTCGTTTGCAACCATAGTATTTTGTACATCTCACTGGGTCAATGGGTCAACCTGTATCCTTTTTTTAGCCTTTTGTTATTTCCCATCCCCTCCCCAAATTAGAAATATATATATATATATATATATATACAAGATTCAGGGTACTGACATCAAAAACAGTGAAAACAGGAGTTATACCAAGGGGGAAGAACATACAAGAGAAAGAAAAAAATCACATAGTACATTTTAAATACGGTAAAAACAATGGCAAGAAAAGAAAGAAGAAGAAAAAAAAAAACTTGTACTCCTATTTTTGAGTTCATTTCACTTGACATCATCTTATATGATCATATGCACATAGCTTTTGACCTCTTCTGCTTGTGCTAGACTTATACTAGTTATTGCAAATAAGGGAAAACATGGAACCTATGTTTCTTTGGGCCTGGCTAACTTCACTAAATATAATTTTTTCCCAGTCTTTCCATTGTCTAACAAATGGGGCAATGTCATTCTTTCTAAAGGAGGCATAGAATTCCATTGTGTGTGTGTGTGTGTGTGTGTGTGTGTGTGTGTGTGTGTGTGTGTGCGCACGTATGTTATTCAATCCATTCATCTACTGAGGGGCATCTGGGTTGGTCCCATATCTTAGCTATGGTAAATAATGCTGCAATAAACATAGTTGTGATGGTAGCTTTGGTATGGACTTCTTTGTGATCATTTTGGGTAAATGCCCAAAAGTGGGATTGCTAGGTCATAGGGGAGCTCTATGTGGAGTCTTTTGATGAACCTCCATACTGCTTTCCAAAGTGGTTGAACAAGTTTACATTCCCACCAACAATGAAGTAAGGTTCCCTTCTGTCCACATCCCCTCCAGCAACTGTTGTTACTAGATTTCTTGATTATGGCCATTCTAACTGGGGTGAGGTGGAATCTCAATGTTGAAAATGACCTAACTGAATTAATAAAACTAAATTTGAAATCCGGATTAAAGAGCAATTTGATATTATAGTCCGTTTCCACTTTTTAAATTCATAAACATATTTTCCTGAAGTAAAACTAAAATGATGAAGTTTTTCCCTCATTAATTGTAGTGTGGGAGCTGAGAGGAGGGAGAGAGACTAAAAAAGAGTAACACAAATGGGATGAATTTGATTGAAGAAGTTTCAATTGATCTAAGAAGATGTATGCACATTGAAGATATTACAATGAAACTTCTTTGTACAACCAATTTATACTTATACAAATTGTAATGTTTTTAACTCATCAAAATAATGATCACAGAAGTTTGATAATATCAAAGTTAGACTTTGTGTATTTATAATATATAGCACTGTAAAAATAAATTTCAACAAACATGTTTACGTGTTTTCCAACTCTTTATATTGTTAACAAAAATCTTCAGAGCTACATACATGGCTCAAGTCACAGACATGTACCTAGCATGCTTACAGAACCTATTAAATCCTCAATACTACAAAAAATAAGCAAACAGATAAGAAAAATTATTTTCAAAAACATCAAAACATCAAAAAAGAAGCAACTAAATAAGATCATCTGATATAATTGTAATCTCAATCATAAATTACTCCCCTACATTGATCCTCAAATTCACAATGTAAAATGGTAAAGAATTCAATCTGCTTTTCTTTTACCCTTTGAAATGTTCTTTATCCTGAGTACTATTCTTTGCCACTGTCCCCAAACTAGATCATGTAATAGAGATATGCTGAGCCCTCTTCCGCACCTAGCACTAGTCAAACCTTCAGCTAACCTGGTTGATACAGGTGAGTGAAATAAGAACCTTTTCCTAGACAAGAGCACCAACTTAAACTTGCTTCTGTCTAACAGAATACTGAGACATGACTGTATTTAAATCCACAAAAATTGGAATTATTTGTGAAGTAAAACAACCTGAATGATGCATGCTCACTTTCATATTGTACACAAAAGCATTTATTCTCAATTGGGAAAAAAGGTACTCTCAGAAAATGGGCTAGTGGAATTGATGGCTTATATATCAGATTTTATGGATGCTTTCATTATATCTTGTGGTATGGATAAAGTTTTTACCACTAACTGGCCCTTATTCTTGACTCTGGCAAACATAACTTTCTATAATTAGTAGAGTAAAAGTTCTTTGATTATCTCGTTTTTACTTGTAAAGTTAAAGCTTGCTAAACTTACATACTAACAATGCCTCTTATAAGCTAACTGCATTTTTGTGCAGGTCCGGGGCTTGAACCCACGACCTGGGTGCTGTCCCTGAACTATTTTGTTCAGGGTGACACTCTACCACAGTACCACTTCCTTCCTTTTTGTAGTTTATTGGAGATAATAGTCTCATGAACTTGCCTACATGGCTGATTTTAAACCATAATCCTCAGATCTTAGCCTCTTGAGTAGCTACGACAAGAGGCATGAGCCACTGGTGCATTGTTATAAGCTAACAAATTACAAGCATTGTAATTAATAATAAATTAGGGATATTTTAAAGTCAATAAGCTAATGAGTTGGTAATCCATGTCACAGAAATATTTATACAATATAGTAAAACTAATTTTCTGTAGGGAAGGGAATGCAAAATTTTCCCTTTATTATCTGTCATATAACCAAACAATTCTGTTTGTTTCTATAAGCTTATATCTAATTATTGTTACTTTGACAAAATTAAAAGTAAGTATAATTTTGAAAATAATGGCCTTCTACCCTACTTCACTGGGAAATATCTCTGCAATCATCTATGACCATACGTTTTTCAAGAAACTATTTTAGTCCAACTAGATCTCATTATGCTAAATCTTAGAAAAGTGGATTCAGTAATGATTTATATTTTTGTAGTCCATGTATTAATTTTAAGGGGAAAGAATATTTGGCAAGCATTCATGATTCTCTCTACTGTGTGGAAAACTTCACTAAAGTTTATCAAGTTAATATGGTAAAAGAAAAATTCGAAGAATCAAAACAAACCTCAAGCCACCCAAGAGATCTATTTAAAGTTTGTTAACACTCTGATATTTCATGACCAGTAACAAGCAGTCTTTCAGTTAGAAGAGTCAGAACATTATACCATTTGATATTTTAGCACCAAGTACTTTACAAAACATATTCAAGAATATGCCTATTTGTAGGATGAACAAGCATACAGTAAACTAGCTATTTTATGTATATTTTGTGCTAATTCTTATATGTTTATGAGGTAATTGTTTTATGTTTTTGAGTTTTTTTTTATAATGGCATGGGAATGGAAACAGATTAGAAGTGATGAGATTGGAAATTCACAAGTTTAATAAAATTTGAATCTGAAATCACATTCGTGAAAGGATGTCAATTGTCAAAGGGAAAAAGACTTGGCTGGAATGAGATAGGAGATGAAGAGAGGGGAGAGAAGGGGAGGGGAGGGGAGGAAAAGATAGAAGAGAGAAATGGAGAAGGAAGAATATGAAGAGAAGGGGATGAGAGAAGAGATGGGAGGTAATAGGGTAGAGGATAAGGTATCTCTATTTCTTTCTGTGTCTGTCTGTCTGTCTCGATAAAAAGCCTGATCAGAGGCTAATACTCTTAGAGAGGAAACCAAAGCAGAATATAAATGTAATGATATACCATCTTCATTATTCTACTATGAGATACTCTTAATAGTACAGCTACTTTTTTTCTACATGATGCCTGAACTTACATTTATTTCAAATTGGAATGTATGTATGCTTTGTTTTCAAGTTGGTAGACATACTTGGTAAATGTGTCCTAAATACTAGTGACATATGTAAGTCATTTAGCATAGTTTAATTTTAGTAAGCCTCAAATAGGTTTGATATGTTACTTCAGAGTCATAATGACATTATAGTCTCATATCTTCAAAGGAAAGCACAAGCCAACTCCCCTTTCCATCTGTGTCTTACTGCCCCATCCCACTTCACAGACTTCTCATCTCAGAACTCATCTTAGTTCCATTCTCCGCTCATGTTAATTTTACAATCTTTCAAATATCACCTTTCTAGTCTTCGAGATCCATAAAAGTAAAGCCTATTTTAATAGCTATAACCACAGTACAAAGATCAGAATCTAGTATATAGCAGATACTAAAATGCTTGATTATATATATATATATATATATATATATATACAAATATATGATCAATAAATGTATTGATGAATGATTGTTTTCACTGTAAGTGGTAGGACAAAGGGTGAACTAATTCAGCAGTGATATTCACTAGACACTATATTAGAAATGAACTATAAAACTTGGGGGTGAGGGGGACCTGGAGAAAAAAACTGGGAGAAAATGAGGGAGGAGCGACACTGTTCAAAAGAAATATACTCATTACCTGACTCATGACCTGTAACTCCTCTGTACATTGCCTTTACATTAAAAAAAATCCCAGGGCTGGGAAGGTGGCTCAGTGGTAGAGCGCTTGCCTTGCATGCATGAGGCCCTGGGTTCGATTCCTCAGCACCACATAAGCAAAAAGAAAAAAGCCAGAAGTGGTGCTGTGGCTCAAGTGGTAGAGCGCTAGCCTTGAGCTGAAGAGCTGAGGGACAGCGCCCAGGCCCAGAGTTCAGGCCCCACGACCGGACCCAAAAACAAAACAAAACAAAACAAAAATCCCATTGATACTTCTTGGGCAAACTATCCATGCTACAAACTTAAAAAAAATCATCTGCATATTTATCCCTTCCAAATCTGCATTGAACTTCTAAGATAAAGCCTAGAAAATTCCTAAAACTCAATATGTAAAATTCTGAACATATGTTTTGCTTTCTAAATTTTTATCAATTTACATTGCCTAAAAGAATGTCATCCAGGTGTTCAAGTAGAAAATGAAGCACTTATTCTTTATTCCCCTTTTTCCCAAACCTGGTTTTCCTCAACACATTGTCATTCCCCAATAATTATCTACTCTGTGATCATTCCATGATTACTCTCCATCTGAGAATGATACTAGTCACTCAGTCCAAGATCACCACAGCTGTCTAGAGTAATGCATTTGCTTTCAAGTTGGCCTTCTTCTGAATCAGCATCCATTTGTTTTCCATATTGCAACAATAGCAAGGTTCAAAAATTTAAAAAAAAATCATATCTATGAGTTGTAGGACCAAGGCCAAATTTCAGAATGATTGTCCTCAACACCCTGTTTTGTATATAATGTTTCTTTTGTTTGGAACATATATCTTTCTATCTGCTAAGATTACAGTTATATTTTAAAATTTTAAGTAGACATTATTTCTTTCACATAAGCATGAATTCCCTGATATTTAACATTGACACATATATTACATTCTCATAGTCACACATATCTGTATCACAAAACACATCTTATCTATCTATCAACCATTTGTCTAATTATCCATTTATCCAACTGTCCATCTCTCTGCCTTCCCACTGAATTAGCAATTCCTCTGAACTGGATTACCACATGTCTCCATTATTTAAATAACCATTAGCAAGTTCAAAACTATTATTTATTGAAAAATGAAGGAAAAGGGTCATTTTTTACAGTGGGAATAGCTATGTGCTATATAGGAATGTGCTATTCATATGTTCTATCATTGTCCTGCACATACAACCCCCTAAAACTTTATTTTTTAAAGTTACTTATTTTCTTTCTTTTGTTCTCATTAAATCATCATAAGTTTGAGTAAGAATTTATGCTTATTACTATAGTGAATGGGATGACATTTAGTGTTAAATTACATAATGTTCTTAGGAATGTGAGCAGTTGACTGGGAAGTAATTTGGCATTTAGTCATGTGGACATCTATTCACAGGTGCCCTAGAGAGGGTGGTAGTATTCCCTACCCTCCCCCCCCCCCCCTCGTCCCATTGCACATTTGTTCAACCACTGGCTAGTCTCTTTTAAAACTCAAGCATATGAATCTGGGACATTTCTGGGTATTGGAGTCAATGGAAGTATCTAAAAGAAAATCCAAGGACAAGTAATTTTATCTACCAAATAAAGTTCACAAAACTGAACAAGTCAATCTTGCCCAACTACCACATATAACAGGAATATGTGTGACAGGAAGATGCTTTGCAAGGGAAGAAAAGAATGTTAAACCAAGCTACTGAGAATATTAAAGCTTGAGTTAAAGTAATAATGGAAATATCTAGGTGTGTATTTGAAATAATCATTTTTAGATGAACTACACAGGTGTATTTGTTCAGTTGTAAAATGGCTATGAAAATTATCATTTATATACTTGAGACCAAGGTATGATTTTTTTTCTAAGTAAATATGAGTAAGATCATTCTCTTTCCTTTAAAAATTAAAAATGATTGAATTTAAAATCTTTATATGATCATAAAATATGTGATTGAAAATGCTTAGAAAAAGCCTTAGACATTGATCTATCTCTAGAGAGATATAAGTAAAAGTAAAGAAAAGAAAAGCAGAGTAGTCACAGTTCAGTTCTTCTATCTTTTAATACAGCATGACAGTTTTTGTTTTGTTTTGTACAAAATTCCTACATACTCTGTACTACTTAATAGTGGAGAAGCAATGACAACAAAAACACAGTTAATTTTTAAATAGAAAAGGCAGGATGTGCTTTAATAAGCTAATGATTCAAATATTTACACTTGATGATTAATTTCTGAAAATCAAGAATCCTTAGGTCAGGGTGGATATTAATGATGTCACTTGTAAATATTATTATTCAATGCATAACCATTATTTCCATAGTATTAGTGATAGGCATTTTAATCTTTTTAGCACCTGTTTTCTATTATTTTAATTTCTACTATTACAAATACAATGACATCCTAAATAATACAGAAAATACAAACTTAATATATATCTTTGACAAACTTCTAAATATACTTTATGGAATGATAAAATTTTATGAAACACATAATAATATGTAGCTTAAGCTGGGCACCACTAGCTCATGCCTGTAAACAGAGCTATTCAGGAGATTGTGACCAGGAGGATCAGAGTATGAAACAGACGGACAAACCCATAAAATTTTATTTGCAGTTAACCAGCAAAATGTGGAGCTGGAGGTGTGTTCAAGAGGTAGAGTTCTTAACTTGAGCAAGCAAGCCCAGCAAGTTTGAGGGTGAATTCAAACCCCACTACTGCTCCCCTAAAAGTGTGGCTTAAAAGTATTACTATAATAATAAATCTCAATAAAATTTTATTTTATAAGCATCAAATTCCTCAAATATCATTAAACCAATTGGAATATGACAGTACGCTTAGTGTATAAATGGTTGCTGGTCATAAACTACTCTTTTGACAAAATGATGAATGTTAATGTTTGAAAACATAGCCTAGAAGATTAAAGTATTTGCTTTAATCTAATTATTAAGTATTTAATATTCTATGAAGATAGTGATTTATTAATTATTGAAAACATTTCTCTTTGATTATATTTAATTCTTTCAGTGTGTTCACAAAAATGGTATGTACCACAAATCTAAAGCCTTGTCAATGTAAAGATAGTGGGCTTAAAATAATGCCACTAAAATTTAATTCTACTCATACATATCAAGTAGGAATATTTGTAGCTACAATTTTCTTCAAAGTATAAAATTTTCTGAGGATATGACTCTCATAATAAATGCTGAAATTCAATTTTATATATTCAGATATGGGGGTCACCGGGATTGAAACAGTTTTAGTTCTATAGTACTGTATCAAGCTGCTTAAAATACCAGAGTTAACAAAAAACCTTAAAAAAGAATATTATTAGAAGAAAATTAAAGGAAGAAAATACCTTTCAGTGATAATTAACGTTTTCAAATAGAACCATACTAATATTACATTAGAATTACAAAAATAAAAATAAAAATAAGGCATATCCAAGTACCAGTGGCTCACACCTCTAATCCTATCTACTTAGGAGTCTGAGATCAGCCTCTGCATAGAAGACTGTGAGACTCTTACCTCCGATTTATCAGTAAAGAGACAGAAGTAGAGATATGGTTTAAGTGATAAAAGGCTAGCATCAAGTGATAAGCATAAAGTATCAGCACCAAAAAAAAAAAAAAAAGACATACTCACACACATACACACAAACACACACATTAAAATCCAGTGACTAGTGGCCAAAGACTAAGTTAATAGTATTATTTTATTATTCTTCCTTTATTCAACTAATGCTCTATGAGTGTTTTTTTAACAAGTATTTTATTGTGAAAATACTGTACAGAGGGTTAATTTACATGAACAAGGTAGTGAGTACATTTCTTATCAAGCACTGCTACCTCCACCTTTGTTTTTCCCCTACCATCCCTTCCCTCCTGTCTCCACAACCCCCCCCCCCCACATCTGTAAAGTTCATTTTTTAGATATAGCCTCTATACATCTCATTGTTGCAATGGGTCAACCTGGAGTGTTTTATTATGAATAAGGAACTAAGTTAGATGCATTAACTCAAACTGATCACTGCTTTGTTTGGCTATTACTGTATCATTCAGCCACACCTCCAGCCAGGCTTTTTACTGGAGATGCAATCACATAAACAATTCTGTCTCAGCAGGGTTTGAATCACAATCTTCCAGAATTAAGCCTCTTGAATAGCTAGGGTTATAGACAGGAGCCATGGTCATTTGGCTCAAACCTATTTTTTAAATCCAAGAATGCTTGTTTCCAAGGTCAGGTTAGGAAATTTTTATTCATCAACATTATGGTTTTAATATATTGAACAGATACAGTCCATTTGACATTTTTCTAGGTACTGATTTGAAAAAAATATGGCTTTTAAACTGAATCACTGTATGACCTTTAATCAGCAAAAAATAAAATAAAATCTCTGTACAAGATTTTACTGTGTTAAACATTTTAAATTACAGCTGTGCTGTAATTTAAAGGAGGAGTTATGAGGAGCTATTTGGAAATCACAGAAAGTTATCCTAAATCCATAACTACACATGCCAATGAAGTATTTTATAGATTAAAAAACATCTTGAAATGTAATCAGTAGCTCTAATAAATTTTTATAAAGCAATGTTACTAAAAATACACTTTATTTTTCAGTGCCAGAAACTGAACATGTAGCTTTGCAAATTCTGGGTAAGCAATCTATCGTTAAGCTGTAATATTAGGCCTGAAAAGACTTTTAAGAATAGGTTTTGAAATATATGTGAAATATATATTGAGATATATATGTATACATACATTTAAGTGGTAATTTAGAACAACTACAAAATACTTATTCAAATTAGCAGCCTTTAAACAGTCCCATTTCATTTGCATCAAATTGGAATTAAATAAATTGTCTTGGAAATTTTTGTTTTTGAGAATAAAAATAATGTATCTTAATATTGGAGCTATAAAGAACATTTTGTATTCAAGTTTTATCTGTAGTATGTAATGATTATTAATCACTAAAAAATACAAAAATTGATTTGCCTGAGATTACCACTAATACAAACATAAGTTGAATACATTTTGAAAATGATAAAAAAAAATCAGTAATACTACTAGGTCAACAAAATATCAGTCTTTCACACAAAATCTCCACAGTCAAATACGTCAATCATCTCTGAAAACAGAGGATAACTACTGAATTGCTTAAATCTTTCACTTACCAACCTCCACAATACTAGAGCAGTTGGGATCTGTGAAGCCATCTGGACACTCGCAGGAAAAGGAATCATCAGCCAAGTCTGACAAACAGATGCCTCCGTTTTCACATGGGTTGGGATCACAGATATTACCTAATGAATAAAGAAAAAGAGATTGATGGTTTGTTTCTTTTGTCCTGATGTTAGTTAATAACAGACTAGTTCATGTATGGCATTGTTGTTTCTTGGGGAACAACAATTAGATGTATTAGATTAATAGATTTATTTATTAGATTTCCATGTAAGGTATGTAAGACCTATTTGAAGCCATGTGCTTTTAAGAGATGGTAGTAACATAGAAGTAAACTCTGCAACTGAAACATCGCATCTTAGAGCTAACCATTCACTTTATGATTCCTTCATTAATTTGTTATAAAAAAAGAAAATATTATCTTCTTATAGACAGGGGTAAACAGTAAACCCTCTTTTGCAACTTAGAACTCAGTGTTAAGTATGAGAATTTGGTACATGTAAGAAGGAATAAGATTTCTACAATAGTTAACAATGTGGGGATCTGTTTAACTTACACAGGTTGGCTCTGAGAATAACATTGATGTAAAAGCTATCAGTGTCAGACTGCTTTATTATATTAAGCAATCTCCAGCATATATCCATATATACTTTGCAATGTCACAGTCTTTCTTACTGAAGTGGGGAGAAGTTATTTCTGGATTTTTATAATCTAGATCTATCTAGTAGAACTTTTTTGCCCAATGGAATATTAACAGACTTCAGTCCTCAGATTTGGAAAGCACCTGAAAAGTTTTACTTATAACCTCATCACTGTCACAAAAACACATTTAAATCAACATGATTGCAAAAGGTGAGAGAAGTATGAGAAGATAATAGAGAAACTGTACAGAGAAATCAGTTTTAACACCGAAGTCCAAAAACATATGGCTTTGTCTTTGGCACCACGTGGCAGATAGATTGTGGAAAGTACAGTGAGAAAATGACTCTAGAAGGACAAAAGAATGGGCCCCTAATGCTGCCTAGAAAGAGACAATTGCAATAGTTCTCACCTAGGATATTGTGGGAGATAGAAAATGTACAATTTGGGGAGGGGAAGGGAAATAACAAAATGCTGAAATAAGGATACAGGATGACCCATTGTAACAATGAGATGTACAAGACTAACTTTGCAGAGGACGAGGGGGGGGGTTCGGGGGGGGGGAGGTGAGGAGGTGGGGAGGGAGGGCATGGTGGGGGAAAAACAAAGGAGGAGGTAGCAATGTTCAATAGGAAGTGGATTTATTCATTGCCTTACTCATGTAACTGTAACCCCTCTGTGCAGTATCTTTACAATAAAAACATATTTAAAAATTAAAAAAAAGAAAATGTACCTTATGAACTTTTGGATACAAGCAAAGAGATTAACAGGTAGACTGCTAAAAGTGTCAATCGGCTCACATGATAAGGTAGTATACAAAGGAAATATGCTTAATAGAGAAGTAGTCCATTTGGGAATAAGGAGAAGGTATATAAAAGGACATAATTTCTTCTAGAAAGTAAAACTGCTTCACAACTCCAGACACTCAAGATAGTTAATGATGAAGTGGCGCTGTAGCTCAAGTGGTAGAGCGCTCGCCTTGAGCTGAAGAGCTGAGGGACAGCGCCCAGGCCCAGAGTTCAAGCCCCACGACCAACAAAAAAAAAAAAAAAAAAAAAAAAAGATAGTTAATGATGAAATTGAAAGCCCTGACAGACAGACATGACATAAACCTAGATATCAAAACAAGGATGAATAAATTTTATTGTGAAAACAATGCAAATAAAAGGGCATTTAGAAATTTATAGATTGTTCCTGAACATCTTGATATACCCAAAGTCACTTTGATTAAGTCTTCTATGAAAAGAAAGCTTCAGAAAAAATCATGAATGTGGCTTATTGCACAAACAGCATTTGAATCAGATTTAAATATACATATAGATATAATTTTTTCCAAGTCTTTCCATTTCCTAACAAATGGGGCAATGTCATTCTTTCTGATGGAGGCATAGAATTCCATTGTGTATATATACCACATTTTCTTGATCCATTCATCTACTGAGGGGCATCTGGGTTGGTTCCATATCTTAGCTATGGTAAATAATGCTGCAATAAACATAGTTGTGCTGGTAGCTTTAGTGTGGTCTTGTTTGTGATCATTCCAGTAAATGCCCAAAAGTGGGATTGCTGGGTCATAGGAAAGCTCTATGTGGAGTCTTTTGAGGAACCTCCATATTACTTTCCAAAGTGGTTGAACAAGTTTACGCTCCCACTAACAATGCAGTAGGGTTCCCTTCTGTCCACATCCCCTCCAGCATCTGTTGTTATTAGACTTCTTGATTATAGCCATTCTAAGCAGAAAGAAACATAGGTTCCATGGTTTCTCTTATTTGCAATAACTGGTGTATGTCTGAGACAAACAGAGAAAAGGTCAAAGAAGTTGATGTTAGGTGAAATGAACCCTAAGATAAGTATTCAAATGTTTTTTTCTCTCTTGCGATTGTTTCTAACATATTTATAAGATGATTTCTTTGTTGCTTTTTTTGTCCCTCCCCCACTGTATAACCCCTGCTTTCAGTGTATTTGATGTTGGTATAATTTGTGGAGGGGAAGGGAAAAAACAAATTGTTTAAATAGGGATACAGGTGGACCCATTGCAACAATGAGATGTACAAGTCGTTATGTAGAAAAACGAACTTTACAACTTTTGGGGGGACAAGGGGGGTGATGGGAAGGGATGGGAAGGGGAAACAAAGGAAGAGGCAAAAATGCTTGATAAGAAATGTAGTCATTACCTTGCCCATGTAATCGTAACCTCTTTGTATGGTATTTTCACATACACACACACACACACACACACACACACACACACACTGTATATATATATGTATATATATATACATATATATATACACACACATACATCATTTTAAGGACACTAAATTGGAATGTGCCTCCTTCTGGATTAAAATAGAATTTGAATTTTTAAATATTTTAAAACAACAGAGTTGGAGGCTTAATTTCTACATTTAATAAAAGTTTTTAGGAACTATATTCCTTTGGAAGTGCTTTTATATGAATTCATATCTTCTCTCCAGAATGATCACATTAAAATTTTAGAATAACTGGAAATGAAAATCAATTTTTATCAGATTTATAAAATACATCATAAGACATGATAAATAAAAGATTAAAAATGCATTAGCACTTTTGTAAATCTAGGAACACATTCAAAAATGAATGAATACATTGAATGAATGAATGAATCCAAAGTATTTAGTAGGATTGAACCATCTATTGTGATTGGAAATGCCCAAGAATATACAAATATGTCTGATCTTGTAAGATTAAAAAGGGGGCATTATAATCTATAAAATAAAAAGTGAATGAGATCTTTTGACATGAAACTTAATGTTAAACTATATGTTAAAGCAGTTCTGGTAATATTTTACAGAGTCCCCACAGAATGAGAGAAGTTGTTAATTAGTAAAGGGACATTTGAGACAACTTTCTGTCTTTCTCATTGTATATTTGGCTAGATAAACAGCTCATCATCCTTTTATCTTATTCTTCTTTTCCTAAGTGCGTGCTCTATGGCATGCACCGAAGTAAGTGCCAAACTAAGGAAATTATTGAGAGGTATAAAATTTACTATAGGAGATAAGATAAAAGCAGGAACAATTATATGACTTAGTCATATAACCAGTGACTATATCACCCAAAGTGTGGAACCAGTGGAGAAGATATCATTGTCAAGTGTTGAAAATGAGGGAGGGCTTAAAAAATGGCAAAACCTCCCATGCTCCTGGATTGGAAAGATTAACATCGTGAAAATGGCAATACTTCCCAAGGCTATCTACAAATTCAACGCGATACCTTTCAAAATTCCACCCTCATTCTTCAAGGAAATAGAAGAGGCAATCCAAAAATTCATATGGAACAATAAAAGACCCCGAATAGCAAAAACACTCCTCAACGGAAAGAACACTGCTGGAGGAATATCAATACCAAATTTCAAACTCTACTATAAAGCCATAGTAATCAAAAAAGCTTGATATTGGCATAAGAACAGACCTCAGGACCAATGGAATAGAATTGAAAACCCAGAAATGAACCTATAGACCTATAGCCATCTAATCTTTGATAAGGGAGCTAAAACAATAGAATGGAAGAAAGACAGCCTCTTCAGTAAATGCTGCTGGCAAAATTGGTTAACTACTTGTAGAAAACTAAAGCTAGATCCTTATATATCACCCTGCACCAGAATCAACTCCAAATCAATCAAAGACCTCGAAGTCAAAGCAGACACTCTGAAAACATTACAGGATGGAATAGGAGAAACCCTAGTTCTTCTTGGCTCAGGCCGAAATTTTCTGAATAGAGACCCGGAAACACAACAAATCAAAGAAAGGTTTGGACAAATGGGATTGCATAAAGTTGCAGAGCTTCTGCATGGCAAAGGACATAGCTAGCAAGATCAACAGAAAGCCCATGGATTGGGAGAAGATCTTTACTAGCCATACAACGGACAAGGGTCTCATATCTAAAATATACTTGGAACTCAAAAAATTAAATCCCCCAACAACAAATCTTCAAAGAAACAACTGCCCAATAAATAAGTGGGCGAAAGACTTAAAGAGAAACTTCTCTGAAGAAGAAAGAAGGATGGCCAATAGACACATGAAGAAATGCTCAACATCCTTAGCCATAAAAGAAATGCAAATCAAAACAACATTGAGATACCACCTCACTCAAGTTAGAATGGCAAAAATCAAGAACTCTAACAACAACAGATGCTGGAGGGGATGTGGACAGAAGGAAACCTTACTGCATGGTTGGTGGGAGTGTAAACTTGTTCAACCACTTTGGAAAGCAGTATGGAGGTTCCTCAAAAGACTCCACATAGAGCTCCCCTATGACCCAGCAATCCCACTTTTGGGCATTTACTGGAATGATCACAAACAAGACCACACTAAAGCTACCAGCACAACTATGTTTATTGCAGCATTATTTACCATAGCTAAGATATGGAACCAACCCAGATGCCCCTCAGTAGATGAATGGATCAAGAAAACGTGGTATATATACACAATGGAATTCTATGCCTCCATCAGAAAGAATGACATTGCCCCATTTGTTAGGAAATGGGAAAACTTGGAAAAAATTATATTAAGTGAAGTAAGCCAGACCCAAAGAAACAAGGCCCCATGGTTTCCCTTATTTGCAATATCCAGTATATATATGAGTCAAGCAGAAAAGGTCAGATAATGTGATGTTAGGAAAATGAACCCTTATATATGTATTTTAATGTTTTTTTCTTTCATGCATGTGTTTCTAACGCATTTATAAGATTATTTCTTTGTTGCTTTGTATGTCCCTCCTCCACAGTATAACCCCTGCTTTCACTCTATTTGATGTCAGTATAACTTGTGGAGGAGATGGGGAAAAACAAGTCATTTTAGGATACAGGTGGACCTGTTGCAACAATGAGAAGTACAAGTTGTCATGTCGAAAACGAGCTTTACAACGTCGGTGGGGAGGGGGGGATGGAGAAGGATTGGGATGGGGGGGGGGTGGGAGGCTGGGAAGGGATGAGAAGGGTAAACAAAAGAGGAGGCTGCAATGCTTGGTAAGAAATGTACGCCTTATCCTGCCCATGTAATTGTAACCCCTCTGTACAGTATGTTCACAAATAAAATAAAATAAAATTTAAAAAAAAATTTAAAAAAATAATAAAAAAATCTAAAAATAATAAGTACAATAACCATAGTGTGGTTGTCAAGAAAATGGTCTTCAGACTTTAAGGCCATTTAGAGTTTTGTCTAGAGAATGATTTCCCATCTTTGATAGCCCAATTTCTGGAATTACATTTAAAAATAATTTATGTATTTAAATGTTTTTTTTCTTTCATGCATTTGTTTCTAACACATTTATAAGATTATTTCTTTGTTGCTTTGTACGTCCCTCTCCCACAGTATAACCCCTGCTTTCACTGTATTTGATGTCGGTATAATTTGTGGAGGGGAAGGGGAAAAACAAGTCATTTAAATAAGCATACAGGTGGACCCGTTGCAACAATGAGAAGTACAAGTTGTCATGTCAAAAACGAACTTTACAACTTTGGTGGTGGGGGGAGGCGGGTAGGCTGGGAAGGGATGGGAAGGGGAAACAAAGAGGAGGCTACAATGCTTGATAAGAAATGTACTCATTATCTTGCCCATGTAATTGTAACCCCTCTGTACAGTATTTTCACAATAAAAAAATGTAAAAAATAAGATAAAATAAAATTAAAAAGAAAATGAGGGAGGGATGTATGCCTAACCTACTACGCAAAAGAAACAATATCTTCCAATAGAAAATATCATGTCTTATTCTGGGAATTCTTCTCATGCCAGTATTGCCAGCGCATAGATGCATGTGAGGAACAGAGTAATAAGGTGGGAATAAGGTTCTATAAAAATAGAATGTAGCCTCAACATATTTGAACTAATAGTTGAACACTAAAACTTCATGGAAATAGTTTAGGGATGGGAAAACATACCAACACATTTGTGGTTTGGAATGAAAACCGTGGCAAGCACATTCTAGCATTAGATGGAGGAGGCAAAGTTGAGGGCACAGAACAAAACATCAAACTTTCAGAGTCATCCCAGTAAAAAAATAAAACAAAACAAAAAAAAACCCAGAGTTTGTTTCATTTTATCTTCTTTAGAAGTAGCCACAGGCAAGGGAAGAGATGGAGACACCATTTCATTACAAATCCAGATGCTACATTCCAGGTAGTAACATAGGAAATGAAAATCCCACAGAACACTCACTTTTCATCTCATAGATAATTAACCTAAAAGTGAAGGTATAACTGTTGAGAATTTATAGGAAGATTCAATTACCAATTAAAATGTAAAGTCATGTCTCTGGTAAGGACACAATAGCACAGCTTTGTACTGTAAGACTAATAACACCGTCACCCACTATCCACATAGTGAATGAAAACAATCATTAACACCAGGTTTTCATTATCAACCATAATTCCATGGATTTACATTACTGAAAAGGAGATTTCTGCATTCCTAGGTCAGGTTTTGTTGTTGTAGCAATGTTCAGAGGGGCAGGCTGAGTTGTGCATGTTATATTGATTTGTTTACATCAATAGAGGAATGTCCATGGGAAAGAATTGAAGTCTGAGTAAAAATTTGGAGGGTTAGGCTTATTTTTGCATATTTATTCAAAACTCAGGGCGTCCCATTCAGATCTCACTCTCTCTCAACAAGCATTCTTGAAAGGAAATTTACTGGTGTGTACATATTCCTTATATACCCAGCGTTACTAATGGCTGCCATTTCTTATCCCTTACATTGTCTCATTATTTTGGTAAGATTTGAATATTTCAATAAATATCTCAAATAAAGGAACGAGCACCTGTGATTATCTTTCTGGATGATAATATTAAATCTAGACTGCTTCCTATTAGGTATATGTTCCAGTCATGTAAGTATTATGTGGTTTCTATGAGGCAGATCTATCTGTTCACCTCTGGTTCTGTCAGAGATGTCAGCTTTTATTTAGCTGACCTGTCTTTCTCTTTTGTTCTTGGTGCTTTATGGTTATTCTTAATTTCATTTATATATATATATATATATATTCTTTTGTGGGGGAGGTAGGGCAGTCCTGCGAGTGAACTCAGGGCCTGGGCACTGTCCCTGAGTCAATTTGTGTTCAAGGCCAGTGCTCTACCACTTGAGCCTAGTGTTACTTCTGGCTTTTTCTGAGTGGTTTATTGGAGATAAGAGTTTCAAGGACTTTTCTACCCAAGCTTCTTTTAAACCACAACCCTCAGATTTCAGCCTCCTGAATAGATACCATTACAGGCATGAGCTGCGCAATGCTCAGCTTTTTAGTTGATAGTTAAAATTGTATACACATATGGTGTATACACTATGGAATAACTAAACCTAGGTAATTAATAGAAATTTTGTTATTTCACACTGGTATCATTTTGTGTTGAACACACTACATGTTTATTCTTTATAGTTTTAAATAACTCAGTATATTTGGGTTTGAGGGTGTACATGTACACATGCATTTGTTTTGCTATTTTTCCTTTGGAGCTAAAAATTGAACCCAAGGCCTTTTACATGTAAGGCGAGTACTTTAGTACTAGCCTCTATCAACAGCACTGAAATTACCATATATTGTGAACTGTAATCACTCTATTACATCTTTTTACTGTCATTAATATTTACATAATGTCCTTTTGAGAGGGAGAATAAATTTGATTTAAAAATTACACAAATCAATGTCACATTGTGACCAAATATATGTGAACCTTGAAGGACAATAGGGAAACTGGATTGATTTCAGGAGTTTTGTCTACATAACTGAGTTACCATCTTTATAAGGAAATATAATAGACTTTGTTTCAAAGCCAGTATTGTTGTTTGAGACTATTTAAATCATACAGAATAGAAATGACTAATAAAGCTATTGAATAAGCAGATATGGAAATGGAGAGGTTTTATTTTAGCATAAATTTTTATGTCTGAATGTTAATACTAAACGTCAAAGAGAATCTGTAAAGAAGGGAAGTGAAAGGAGGGGATCACAAAGAAAGAGAAGAGATTCTCAGACAACCAACAAATATTAAAAGAAAAGGAGGGAGTCAGTATTATGTCCTTTTTAAGTTTTTACAGGTGGAGACTCATGTGTCCATGTATATCTGAGATTAATAAAGATACCACATAAATAGTTTTAGGGGGAAGAATGCCCACAGAAAGATAATATCTGGCTTTGGTCAAGGAAGAGAATAGACAACAGAAACCATTCAATATAGAGAAAGGTTATTATAGATCTCTAATTTGAATGTGATATAATCCTCAATTATTAATCACATCTTTGTGCCAGTTCAGCTCTCCAGGAAGTAAATTTTTCTTTTGGTGGTGGGTCTTGAACTCAGGCCCTAATCCAAGAAGTACACTCAAACATAAAATTAAGAGTATAAAATGCTTAACTGGATTGGGGTATAGCTCAGAGGCAGTATTTGCCTAGCATATTTGAAACTGGGTTTGAACTCCAGCAACAAGAAAGAAAATGGATGGTAGGAAAAAAAACAAAGGAGGAAGCAACAATGCTTGATAGGAAATTTATTCATTACCTTGCTCATTAACTGTAACCCCTCTGCACAGTATTTTTACAATAAAAAATGTACAAAGAAAGCAATAACGACAATTTGTAGTAAAGTTTTGAGAAAGCAGAAGAAATCAGGAAAAGCCTTCATCTTGTGATACAGGTCTAGCAATGATGAAAATAAATAAGGGAAACATGGGGATGGATGTGCTTTCTACTAGGACCGAATAATGGAGCTTCTGTCTCCAATGGAAATTTCACAGACTTAGCTAATCTAACAGGGAGTTTCCAACCTGACATTACTTATCAGAGAAGTCCTATTGTGACAGAAATGACCAGTTACTTAGGTACTCTCCCCACATAAAAGTATTGGCTTGAAGCAGTCTGAATAGAAGGAGACTTTAAAGTTCACGTGACATCCTGAAAGTTCTGTAGAGAGAGGCTATTAATGTTAGCTGCTAAGCAAGCATATTCTTTCTTGGGAAGAAAGGTTGAAAGGGTGAAATTGATCACTGTATTCCTAAATTGCTCTGCTAAATAGCAACTCCTTTGTATACTAACCTAAAGATAATATTTTTTAATTTTTTATTTGAAAGGTGATGAGCAAAGGGTTCCAGTTACATAAATAAGGTAATGAGTACATCTCTTTTTTAAATTTTAGGTTTCTTTTTTTTTTTTGGTCAGTCATGGGTCTGACCTCTGGGCCTGGGCGCTGTCCCTCAGCTCTTCAGTTCAAGGCTAGCACTTGACCACTTGAGCCACAGTGCCACTTCTGGCTTTTTCTGCTTATGGGTGCTGAAGAATTGAACCCAGGGCCTCATGCATGCAAGGCAAGCACCCTACCACTGAGCCACCTTCCCAGCCCCGAGTACATCTCTTTTTAATCATTGTTACCCCATCCCTTATTATCTCCCACTTACACCTCCCTATTTCCCTCCCCTCCAAGTTGTAAGGTTCTTATCCCACATAGTGTCAAGTGAGTATCAATGTTGCATTAGTTCATCCTTTATCCTTCTGTTTCTGTGTTCCCTTTCCCTTGCACAAATTGAACAATCTTACATACAAAATACATATTACTGGAAACTGAGAGAAATGAGCGGGGAAAAGAAGAAAAAAACTACATAAAGGACATAGTAATAACCTCTTATTTCCATATATTGGAGTTCATGTTGATAGGCTTCATTATATATAGTCCTATACACAAAGCAATTGGTTATTGAGATCCCCTGTTAAGAATATCATAGACATATTATAATCCTTACAAATGAGGGATATCATGCAACCTACTTTTCTTTGGGACCGGCTTACCTCACTTAGTCTAATAAGATCTTTTTTGGTCAGTCATGGGGCTTGAACTCTGGGTCTGGCCTCTGTCCCTCAGTTCTTAGGCTACTGTTGTACCACTTAAGCCATAGTGTCACTTTTGGTTTTCTGGTGGTTAATTTGAGATAAGAGTCTCCCAGACTTTCCTGCAAGGGCTGGCTTTGAACCATGATCCTTAGGTCTCAGCCTCCTGCATAGCTAGGCTTATAGGTGTGAGCCACCAACGTCCAGCTTAAGTTAATTTTTTTAAAGGAGAAAGAAGTTTGACTTGTTGAGGGCTTAGCAACAAATATATTATAAAATTTAAAAATAATTTTAAAAAAGAGGAGATTGGGGTAATACCTCTTCATGGGTACTATACCCCATGCTCAAAATTGCCCTTTGTATAAAGTTTGTATGCTTACTTTAGTGAAACCCATCATATCATATCTTGTGCTATTATTGTCTAGGCTCAGAACATACTGTTAGTGGGTGGTATGGATGTGGGCAGATACTTAAGTGAAAACATACTCTCACAGCTGGAATTTCTTATCCAATTAAAATACACTGTAGGGACTTTTGATTCCCTGTAACTGCTATTAATCTAAGGAAGTATCAGCTCAGGAAAGAAACCCTGATTAAAGTGCAATAGACTCTAGACTTCAAATCAATTTTTGTCTATTTGTTTGTTTCCTGGTAGACAAAGAAACCAGTGAAAGAAGGCAGGCTGAATAAAGGAAAAGAAGATAATATGAAATTTTGTGGCTCTCTATCCCACTGTCTTAAACATACTTCTGCCTGGTGTCATCCATGTGCAGTGTTATACCTTGATATTTCTTGGCTGGCTGGCCTCACCTACTTTAGATTAGGACAGATGTGTTTAATTTTATTCTAACGATGTTTTATGGTTCCATCTGCAGTTTATGGCAGACTCAGGCAAATTAAGCTGATGCCGCTTTGCCTTTTGGCAATAGAATGAAGCAATTATTTTTCCCAGAGGCAAGAAATCATTGCAGGCTAAATTTAACTTACTGTTTGCCTGCTCTTTGCACCCACTCTCCAGGGTTCTGAACGAAGTGGAATTATCTGTGTGTATTCAGTTAGCTCCATTCTTCTCACTGATCCACTGCCTCTTGTTCGCCACCTTATATTTCATTTCATTACATATTTGCAATCTTCAATCTTTTAACTTATGGAGTAAAAGGAACAGGCTTGTATAAACTCTCAAGTATTACTCAAGATGAGAAGGCAAAACAAGTAAAAATAAACCAAAACGGAAGCTAAAAGCATCTAACTTTCTAATGGTGGTTGTCTTTTCTCTGAGTCCACTATACACCAGTATTCAAATTCCAATTCCACAGATAAAGGAACATTCTATGCTGGCACTACTATGAGAATCTGATGGACAAGACAGCTAATTTATTTCATTGACATTTAAGTTCTCAGATGGTTTATGTGTTCAATTTTCTTGATAAGTTAGTGTCTGTCCCCAGTTCACATATCAGAGAATCACTGACTCATTCATCATATATTCATATGCCAGGCACTACATTTGACAGCAAGAGTACAGTGAGTATGAAATGCATAGTGTTTCTGCACTCTTAATGTCTATAGTAAGAAGAGATCATGAATAATGAAAAACTTACAAATAAATAAACAACGTGGTGCTCACTGTAATGAAAGCCAGGAGGGAAAGCAGGCTGATAAGAGAGACAATAAGCAGAATTGGCTGCTTAAGATAGAATGCCAAGTGAAAATTGAAGGATGCACAGATCCAGCAAGTCAAAAAGCTAAGGATCACTCTTCTACATGGAGAGGAAAGAAAGTAGTCTATTTTCAATATGTGAGAGAATGGCGAAGTTAACAGGAAGGTGGAGGTAAATTCTAGGAAAATGTGATTATTATTATAATTTTAATGGAGACTTAGATGTTAAAGGCTTGCATGTAATCCTGTGTTTATAATAAGGCCATTTCTCATATGATTATATATATATATATATATATATGTACACACATATAGGTATACATATATAATATCTACTGAAAAAAGTCTTAGTTTTTATGCCCATATATATTTTTCTAAAGATCAATGTATTTACAGCATACTAAAGGTATTCATATATTTGCAGAATTAATATAACTATATAAATCAATATGTTCTTTCTCATTTTTCTCTGTTCTTTTTCAAGTGTTGACATATATTACCAGACATCTGCACCATCATTCCTGACAAACATATACTCAGATGTAAAATTAAAAATAAAAACAAAATGCTTAAATAAGGTTACAGGCTGACCCATTGTAACAATGAGATATACAACACACTGTGTTGAAAATGAAATTTACAACTTAGGGAGGTGGGGAGAGAGAAGTTAGGGAGGTGAGGGGGAAGGGATGGTAAGGGAAAAACAAAGAAGGAGGTAACAACCGTAGATAAGAAATGTACTCATTACCTTACTCATGTAACTCTAACCCATCTGTATAGTATTTTTACAATAAAATTATGTACAAAAATTTGATGTATTGTTCAAACATTTTGCCTCAGTAACACAACTTATAATTTACTTCCTTCAATGTCACTGAAAACTAAATTTGAAGGACACGACAATCCATATTTATATAAGAGATGTATCACACAGAGACTACTTAAACTCAGGCTCTACAACCATAAAAAGGCAGGCCAGGTCTTTGCCTTTTAGCCACATCTTCAATGTTTTGCTCACCCATTGAACTGAGTAGAGATGTCATTTGTGGAAGAACTAAATGAAAATAAAACTTTGCCATGAATTTTACAATTTAGAATTTTGGGAAAAAAATCATAGAAAGAGTATTGGCAGTATGAGCCAACTCTAGTACACAAATGTGCAGTAACTCTACTTAAAATGAGATAAAGTTCATGAGAATTTTCATACCACAACTGGCAAAATTCACAGAAAATGTTAGCACCCTTATGACTTACTACATATAAAATTATGGAGCAATATAAATGTCATTTTCTGAATCAACAACCGACTTCTTAATCTATTTTGTTACCTCTTAAGAGATGGTTTGTGTTGAATGTTAAATATTTTGTACGTTCTGTTTAATTTGATGCATAGATTTTTTATTTGAAAGTCTCACGAACTAAAGATTATGTTTGTGCTTATTATGTATTCCAAAAGATATGATCATTTGAATCATTATATGCATTTAATAAATGAGTTTCATATGATCATATACACATAGTTGTTGAGACTTTGTGATCCTCTCCTGAGAATATCCACCTTTGGTCTTGGTGGGTAAATGCTTAGAGTCTTGTATAATTTATCATGGTGTAATTTTTTATCTTTTAACGTTCAGTGTGTTTACTGGTAGATTTATAGTCACCTTCCAGTTACAACAAATAAGGGAGCTTATCTTTCTTTGGGTCTGATTTACTTTCCTTAGTATATTTTTTCCAAGTCTTTCTATTTCCTTATGAATGGTACAATAACATTTTTTGTTGAAATCATAGATTCCATTGTGTATATGAACCACATTTCCTTGATCCACTCATTCATTATTTATTGAAATGAACTCCAAACAATAGAAACGAGGATTTTTGCTATTTTCCATTATTTTTTTCTCCTTTGTCACTATTTTTATTTTTGTATGTTTTGTCCTATATGTAAGCTTAACTGATTGATGAGCGTAAAGGGGAACACAGAAACCACAGGATAGCTTGTAATCCTAGCTACTCAGGAAGATAAGATCTAAGGATCTCAGTTCAAAGCCAGCCCGGGCAGGAAACTCCATGAGACTCTTATCTCCAAAAAACCACTAGAAAACCAGAAGCGTCTCTGTGGCTCAAGTGGTAGAGCTCTCGCCTTGAGCTGAAGAGCGCAGGGATAGCGCCGAAGCGCGCAGGGATAGCGCCGAAGCCCAGAGTTCAAGCCCCATGACCGACCAAAAAAAAAAAAAAAAAAGAAAGAAACGACACGATAAAGGGTGAACAAATACAGAAGTGATACACAGACACTATGTTGAAAATGAATTATACAACTTGAGGAAGGATCAGGAGGGAGAAAATGAGGGAAGAGGTGACATTGTTCAAACAGAAATGTACTCATTAATTGACTTATGAAATTGTACCCCTCTGTTCATCACCTTTATAATATCAATAAAAAGTTAAAAATATAAGTTCTAGTTAATATGGGAAATCATTCTACATTTATGAAGAGTAAAGTAGGACATAAGATAAAAAAGTTAATATAGGAATCAGTTTATCTGCAGTAATAAGCCATGCATTTTACTAACAAATCATTGGGCATCTTTGTAATAAATGACCATCCCAATTCAGCAATGTAAAGCTCAAAGGAAATCTCTGAACAAAGAAAGATCTTACACTTAGACAGATTCAAAACCATACTAATGCTAATTTAATCTGGACTGCTGCTCAGCTGTTGTCCAAAAATGATTCTATTACTTTAATGAAGATTTTTCTGTTTAGATAACTTTTCATATGCTAATTTCATAGAGATCTGATGAAAAATCTACAAGAAAATCAGCAGTAAGTATTGACTGAGTTTTACCTTTGGTAATTTCAAGCTCAGCCATGCTGAATGGATAAAAATACAAAAATATTTTGGATTTTGACAGGTTGAGAATCTTTTGACACACTTTGTATTTTTAAAACACTCTGGAGAGTCTCTTAAAATAACAAAGACTAGAAAATTTGAAATTGAATGGTATATTAAAGATGATCTTACCCGGTGCTTCTCAAACTTTGCTTGCATATTCAAATCACAGGGGGCTTCTCAATTGACTGATGCCCAGTCCAATTAAGAGAGGTACTAGGATAAGACCCAGCCCTCCAAAGTTTTTAAAGCTCAAATATATTAAAGTAGACAAAGGAAAACCAAAAGGTGAGGTAGGAAGGAAAGGTGGCAGAAAGAAGGATGGGAAGATAGTATTTAGTTCATATTTCCCTTTCCTGAACTGAGAAGAAATAAATGAGAAAAGGTGCTTATCTGACAAGATTTCTTTGTTAGTGCCCTGTGAGTTAGAAAAAAAAAATCACTTCCAGAAATCCCTGTTAAAAAATGACAAATGATAAATAAGATATTAACATGTATTGAATTATTATAAATGAATTAGCTAAAAATATAAATAAACAGATAATTCAACCAAAGAGTAGAAAACATTTCTATGCATGGAGAATATCCATTCAGGCATTGAGTTAATAATCATTGAAACCCATCTCTGTGACAATAACAGTTATAATTGCTACTTATCAAAATATGATTTGGATCCCTGACAAACAACTACTGCTTCTCAGTATTTAATCAAAAACACAAGTAAGGCAACATTAGTTCCACTGGAGGTTAGGGCTAAGGGAACATACAAAAAATGGCATCAAATTCAGACCTGTGAGACAGGAAGCCTTCAGAAAGCCTGTCCTTCAACCAGAGAGCAGGGTGAGCAACAATGTCACAAAATGGTTCCTGAGAACTTAGGTGTCTTGAGGGCCAACACTATTCTGGTTGGTGTGAAAGCACTTCAGGACTAAAAGATGATGTTCAATGTCGCTGTATTATCCCTGTAATCCCAGCACTTGGTGTCAGCCTGAACTTCATAGTGAGATCCTGGATTATGTAATAAATTCTAGGCCTAGACAGGAGATATACACACACATACGTATGCATATATATACACATATGCATATATATATATATGCATACATATGGGGAAAAACATAAAGGAAAGCATTCACCGTTTCATTAAATTTAGAGATAACAGCAACATCTTCCAATTGTGGATCTAGTTATTGCTCAACAGCTGGGATGTTGCAAGTGTGTAGAGTTGTCCATATCCCTACTGATGGCTTTGCCAGACATGTAAGGCAAGAGTCCACATCCACAGGAGTGACATCTGACTGCTCTAGAGGTTACAGACAGACAGACAGACATAGACACACACACACAGACACACACACTCACACACACACACACACACACACAGCTTTAATTAGCTTATTGAATTATATTCTTTTAAAGTATCTGTTTTAATAGTTATGCCATAACTACAAACCCAGTAAAATGTTTCTTTTAGAGAACCCTGAAGTTCTTCAGTTGACAAAAGAGGACAAACCAAAAGTAAGCCTTTGCATTCAGTGTATAAATAACGCAGCATGTCTGGATGCTAACACTTAGTCCCTTGGTTACTGTCAAGTGAAGCAGCTCTCGATGACTTTAGACAAACAAAAAGAGGCTATGGAGAAAATAAAACGGAGTGTCAAAGCCCAGCTGTGGATGTTTGCTTCACAGCTCCTTCTTTTCTAGGACTTAGATCATGCATTCTGCCTTTGCTAAGTGTAAAGCTTCTCAACCACAAAATGAAAATAACCTCCAAGGGAAACACGTCATGCACAGATCAGTTACTTGATCACTTACCAAACAGAATAAGCCAGAGAAGGAATAGGATGTTTTATTAATCAGACTCAGGCAGTAAGTACATGTCATATAAAAATTATAGAAAAAAATCATTCTTATTTTTAATATATTGTTTAGAACAAATAATATAGTAGTAGAAAAACTTGTGACTTAATCTATATCATAAAAGGCTGAAAGAATATTTTTATAATTTTATATATATCCCCAAATACTTAAATCCATGATGTCTATAATAGACAATCATATCAATGCAAAACAATAAACTGCCATCAATGACTGTATGCATTTACTCTCTTGATAACGGTGAAAATCACGGACATCATATCTAATCCTCTTCCCATAAATAGTGACTGGTATATATATATCTATATAGATATATATATAGTGACTGATATATAGCTTATTATTCCTGTGATAGAAATCAGATTTTGCATATCAGATTTAGATCTTGGTTAAATATATGTGTGTGTGTGTGTGTGTGTGTGTGTGTGTGTGTGTGTATTGATTGAATGAGGTTCACTTTTCCCCAGTTCCATGCATATTATCTTTTGTTCATTGATCCACACATTGTGCATTATATTTCCATGTCCATTAAAAGAAATTCTCAGGCAGGGAACTAACATGTTGGTTTAATTGTGAATGCACTGGAATTCCAAGAGCATACAGTTGTCAATTTAAACAGAAAAACAAGATCGGGCATTCTCTGAAGCCCACATTTACATGTGACTTCATTACATGGATGCAGTCAGTAGAGGATGAACCCCTTTGACAATGTCTTCTGAATGGTGGACTTTACCCCATGTCAGTCCTCTAGCTTCTCACCTGACATTTTCTCTGGAATGGCTATTGAGAGGCATTGAGCTCAGGAATATATACATGGATCTTCTGGATTCTATATTCATCCAAGAAAGTAAAGGAAGAAAGGAAAGTTTTTAGTGATTGGCTAGGTAATCTGGTATAGCACAGGCCTTTACACTGGAGATATAACATGTTGCTCATCACTCCTAAGAGCTGGGGGGTGAGGATACTCTCTACCTGGGAAACTAGATTAAATTTTGTAGAAATGAATGGGCTCATACTTTAGAAAATCATTGAAGCATACTCTAATTCAATGCATATGCTAAAATCACTGACTTAAGATCTCTTTATCTACAATTCCAAGAGTCTTAGAGAACAGGAACATAAATCACTTTCTTAGGACATCCTTCCTTGTCTAGATGCACATATTGATAAATATAAGGACAAAGGAGGTATTTATTTCTCCCTACCAGCTTAGAATTTGTTATTTAGGTTGTGTGGATGATATGTTTTTCTAATACAAGGGAGTTCCTGACAAGGAAAGACAACTGAGTAATTACCTCAGTGGAAGTCAGGAATTATATGCATCTTTGCTATCTTCTTGGTTTGCAAGAAGTGTTAGACTATTGCTTTTAACATTCCAATTTGCATCTTTGTAGAGAATAGCCTGGTTTTATAGAGGGAACCAAAGTGTGCTTTCTTCAGAAGTTCCAGATACCTTAATGAAACTCTGTTTAGAATATTATAGTAATAGATCTGGGAAGTATTTAGCAAATGGTACTTCAGTATCCTTTTGGCCTACCAAAGAGGAATGAGATTTGCTAAAAGAAACATCTTATGCACAGATACACTCTTAAGCCTATTGCTTCTGTCAACTATATTCATGTGAGGCTATAGGTACAATACCTCAGTGATCCTCTGTTCTCATTTTATGACTCCTTCCTGATGACCCAGTCAGATTTGACAGGAAAAGGAACTGTTTTCTGAAGCCATATGCCAAAGCATTGGTTTTTCTTACAATTTACTAAGGATCTAAATCTATTGACTTTCTTTTTGCCATTGGCTGAATTATAGTCTATGTAATGTTGCCAAATGGTCTCCTAAAAAAGTTGTATGTGTAAAGTGTGAAATATGGGCTATAGGGCTCCAAATTATCGAGACTTTCAGGACACTCCATATTCCACTTCCTATGTAGTATTTTTGCCAAAGGATTATCCTCACAAGTAACCAGTACAGATAGAAATACCTTTTATATGTCTGGAGTTGAATGAAAATATGTTGAAGCATTTGTGCATTAGTGAGCCTTTCTATCTTATTATCGTTCATTCCTAAGTACTCTTAGCCTGAAAATCACCAAAACGTCCTGAACTATTTATTCTCTGACACTCTTCACTCAAACTTCTAAACTTCAGGTATGTTTAATTTCTTTAACTTCATTAGGTAGCCTTTTAGAAATTTTGCTGAAAACACTGATTTTCCTTATGGAAAAATTGAAATTTAAAGTTTCAGAACTTCAGATTTAAATAAAATTTAAGCTTCATGAATATAACTTCAGAATGAAGACATATTTTGGGGTGGCTCCACTCTTTTACCTTTCCCTTTCTCATCTATAAGTATTTTTTTAACCTTCTTTCAGTTCTTCTCATTTTATGCCTGTTGGACAATTATGCATTGTTGTTGAGTGCGCTCTGACTCTCATCCTTTGTAAAACCTTGTCTTTTGGCTTAATCTTCCTAGTATTTGCATATCTGATCTCCTTCTTGTTAAAACAGTAAGATATCTGAGACTCAGTTTGAAGGTCACATAGCTGTACATGTGAGTAGGATATTTTCTGCTTTCCTATGGCAATTCTGACTATCACTGAAAACCAGTAGCTGGCATCTAGTACCAGAGAAGATACTAGAAGAAAACAAAAGATGGATGGCAAAAGACGCTATTTTGATATATTGCTCCTCAATGATATATAGACTCTATTAAGTGAATTGTTAAGTAACTATCTTTATGAGGTTTCTCAATCTTATTGAGAAAAGTTGGTGAACTATCAAAAACATCCTTAAAATTTTAATACAAACAATAGGAATAGAGGCCATAGCTAAAGTGGTAAGGAACTTCCTAGCATGTGTGAAGAAGCCCTGGGCTTAATCCCCAGTACCATACACACACACACACACACACACACACACACACACACACACACACAAGTTATATCCAGTAAACTCTCTTCACCTCTATTGATTCTAGTAACAATGTTTAACTATAATGAAGAAAAAACTTATCTTTAATTAAATTAAATTTTCATTTTCATTTTTCTTGCCCCACTCTATAAGAAGCCATACTCAACTCTTACTCATGTGTGCTTTTTGAATCTTTACATTTAATTACTTTTCTTTTTGCTTAAGAGAAGTGTATAAAAATAGTACCATGTTTCACCCTCTTTCTGCTTTAAAATGTGTTTCAGGTGGTCCTATTTTATTTTACTCAGAAAATATAGGATACCCTAATATGAGAGTATTTCATAATTTATATGCAGTTCTATACTACTAGACATCAATAAGTTTCAATATTTCCTTATATAAACTGTTATGAGTCAAATGCTGTTGTACAAACATATCTGTGAACTTTTACTTGTATTTGAAAAAATTATAACCAGCCAAATGAGCAGAAGTTTTGAAGAGTTTCATTACTATGGCCCAATATTTTAAAAAATATTATCCCAATTTAGAATACTACTGAGATGGACATTGTTGTTGTATTTTTAAATTATCATTTGCTTAGAGTTACTTGGATGAGATGCTTTTCACATTAATTTACATTACTATAAGCAGTATGTACTTATTTTAGTTGTTCTTCAATAGGGATATTTACAAGATTGGTTCAAATAAGATAAACTCTTGAGTTTTTGTCACCAGGGAAGCGATAATAAAGACTGATTTGCTTAATTGCATTACTAATCCAAAATACATACAAATTTGGGATCTTAAGGATTTAATTCTATTCTGAATGTGAGCTCCAATGTTAATGTGATTTCTCTGGCAATTTTCCCAGACCTAGGGTTAGGAAACTCAAGAGACATATCAATTGCCATGAAGAGTCTCTAGATGACATGGCCCAGTCTGCCATCCTTCCTCCTCATGGCCCAGCCTTGAACCTTGAGCTAGTGCTGTGCCTGTACATAAGATCAACAGAATTTTTAAACACAGGGTCACTACACAAATGGATCTTGTCGATATTTTGCTAGGTGAAAACAGCAGTGTATTTTCTATCATCTTTCCCAAGAGTTGGAGAGAGATAAATAAAAAGAAGCATGCAACAACAAGATCAACAATAGACATGTGTGTGTGTGTGTGTGTGTGTGTGTGTGTGTGTGTGTATTTATGTGTAGTGAGGTCATAGGGGTATTTAAATATTCCTTATAACCTTTATATGATTTTGCAGTGTTTTCTGAGCTGTCTCATTTCCTGTTTTTCTGTAATAAGACAGAACATTAATTAAAAGGCTCACAACATTTAAAAATCCAATTAGCAACTCTGGATAGAAACAGAAATGATAACTACTGATGTTGAATTGAAAGAAACAGAGGTTAGTGAGTATAATGATGGACCATGAATATTTAATGTCTACTTAAAATGTGTGGAGTACTAAATTAGTGGTCATCAGAAATTTAGTGTGCATGCATCACACACACAAGTGTGAAGTATCAAATCTCAGTCATTACAGTATGAGCTTGAGTATAAATAGTTATATTTCAGGAAGACATTAATAATATTTATTTAACCTAATATGTTCTATGTCAACATAAAGTACTTGGCAAAATTAATGTATAATTCAGTTATAATGTCGTTTTATTTTAATTGTCACATATTCTGAAAGGTAGCTTTTCTAAATTGGATTTTCAATATCAACAATAGTATCAACAAATATAAGAGAAAATTATTAAGGACTGACTGAATGACTGTAAGCAGACCATTGAGCTAATACTTGATGGTTATTACTTGATATGCCTTTATATAGATGCTATTTTTTTTTTATCATTTTGGTACTTTGGTGTTTTAAGAAACAGTAAATAAAGCAAGGTTCAGTAACACACTCAAAATCCACATGAAACAAGGAATGCCACACATACTTAAAAGCTTGCAATCTTATTTCTTACTCTCTGACTTAGAGCCTACCACACAGAATAATATGATACCCAAGGAAGACTCAGAGATTAAAATGCTACAGAAACATAGTAATGCTCTGCATTGTTTCCTAGGTCAGAACCTGAAAACAAATTCCCAGTCCTACATCCATCCTTTCCTTCATTCAAAAGCTATGCATTGTGTTCCTACTAGTTTCGAGGCTCCGAGTTAACCAATGTAAGAATGAAATCACAAAGTTACATGTACAGGGACTAGTCTACCTAATATATTCTCAAATTGTTACACAGTCAACTTAAAAATTCACAGTTTCCAGGCCTTTCTATTTGAAAATCTCACATTATTAATATGTACTCTAATGTGGAATTAAAATATCCCTTTAGCTGCCATGTAAAGTGCAGACAGTTTGATGCAGAAAGAAAACTAATGATGATTTTCAGTGGCTCCTTCATGAATCATTTATACACCTTTGATTTTCCTTATGAAGTCCCTAGTTACTGATATGTTATAAGCTTGTAAGCCTCTGAGATTTAGTTTACTTCTGGAAAACAAAATCTACTTTATGTTCACTTAAGACAGTTTGTCAAGGTTTTCACTTCAATTAATAAAAATTATGTCTCGTGCTTTTCAGTGGAATTACTTAATTAGTAAATCAGCTATAATATAGTACCACTGGGAATGAAATTCATTTTTAGTAACTGTTGGCAGGATAAAAATCTAGAAACCTTCTGGAAAGAATTCTAGATTCAGACAAGTTCTCTGCTACTGCAGAAATTTTCTTCTCTTTCACTTAACATTTTTTTAAAAGTTTTGTTTTGTTTGTTAATTAAAAAGAAAATCTGAGCTACTTATATTTGTCAAGGGTATTGAGTTTCAAAGTTCCAGAAGCATCCAAGCATGTGGCAATTATAAGACTTATGCAGGTTACACTTTGAACATTTTCATCTGATTTAATGTATTGTTGCTGTAAAAAAAAAAAAGGAAACATAACTATGGCTACATAAAAATATTAATATAGAGGTTTCTACAGGGAATAAAAAGCAATTTAAAAAATTCTCATTTTGCCGGGCACCAGAGGCTCATGTCTGTAATCCTAGGAGGCTGAGATCTGAGTATCTCAGTTCAAAGCTAGCTCAGGAAGGAAAGTCTATGAGATTCTTATCTCCAGTTAACCACCAGAAAACCAGAAGTAGTGCTGTAGCTCAAGTGGTAGAGCACTCGCCTAGAGCTAAAGAGCTGAGGGACAGCACCCAGGCCCATTTTCACCAACATAAATAAATAAATAAATAAGATAAATAAATAAAATAAATTTAAAATCCCAATTTTTTTTAATGTCATCTTAGTAGTATATCAGAAAACCATCATTTACCCCAACAACCTTCATGGAATTGTCACGAAAGTTAAAATGAAAATATTTTCTAATTTTTAAAACATGTTCTTTTTCAATTTCAAGGTTTTCATTTATTTCCCAGGATTTATAAATACTGTTTTTGCATTCTAGAAAATGAATCTAACAATTTCCTAAATAATTTTATATCTTACCTCACAAAATAAATATATCAAGTTACCATTTTCAATAGTTCACACAGAAAAAAGCTGAATAGATTAAGAATTTTGCCAAAATATACAATTAATGAACACTAGGATTGAGTTTGAAACACCACCCTGACTAAGCTATTTGACATCCTTTTCTATGGTTTCAACTGCTCTGAAATCCAAAGAGCTTTAAAAACAGAAACACAGCAATCTTTGTCTTAAAACACATTTAAATAGTGCTGTGTGAAACATAATTATTTTAGCAAATATGAAAGGTAAGAATGTATAAATTGCTTTTTCTGGAAGTTGTTACCAGAAAGGAATTGGTTGTTTCCTAAGTGAAATAGAATTGGGAGTGGCAACCTGTGTTAATGTTTTTGCACTATTTCAGGAATATATTGGATCCTGGAATCCACAAGTGGAACAGCTTCATAGCAGCAAATGGCTCAGTTTCTATTTGTATTCAGTTCTCTGAATTTGGCCTGTCTCCATTATGTAGTTAGGTTCCGAGGTTTCACATACATTGCTCTAAAGACAAAAATGGTAAGCTGGTCACTCGTGGCTCATGCCTGTAATCCTAGCTACTCAGGAGGCTGAGATCTGAGGATCGCAGTTCAAAGCCAGCCCACACAGGAAAGTCCGTGAGACTCTTGTCTACAATAAACTACTCAGAAAACCAGAAGTGGCACTGGGTTCCAGTGGTAGAGTGCTCGCTTTGGGCTGAAGAACTGAGCGACAGCGCTCAACCCCAGAGTTCAAGTCCCACAACCGACAAAAGAAAAAAAAAAAGACCAAAATGATGGGTGGGATTCACAACTACCTCCTGTGATAGTCAGAACAAGAGTTCTTACAAAACTTAGATTTTCCCTTACAATTTACTGCCCGTAATGTACAGTGTACATTCCTGATCCATTTCCTCCTCTGTAAGGCACCATGTACCACTGGACTTAAGCCCTAAATTTCACATCTTCTGAATCAATGAGTGAAAGAGGAGTTTTTGTAGAACCAGTGGCCCATTGAGAGACAGGCAAATCAACAGGAATCTTCTACCCAATGAACCTAGCCACTTCTCCCAGAGGAGACATGTCTCTTAACTCTGTACCTCCTCTCACATGCAAACCATGGGGACAATCCTATATTCTATTTAGTAAGTGGTGAGAATTGACCAGGTAAAGAAAATGCTTTAAAAATACTTTGCATATACAATAAATATCACATATCCATAAAATAATAAAAAATTCTTATCCATAAAATCTCAAAGCTTTGCCTTTCCAAAATTCAAGGTTTAATTTAACTCAAGGTTTCATTTCCCTTTTAAAATTCAAAGCAAGAAACAAAGATGAAATTGTGCTTCTTAATACATGTCAAATTCATGGTGAATTCAGAACCTTTTACTTTCATAATGTTTTGATTAATGCTATTTAATAGTTCGCCCATCTCCTTTTATTTCATTTTTCTATACCACATACAGGAAGAATTTGGAGATGTGCTTAGGGCACTTTGTTTCATCCACTGTGATTCCTTGAGAATAATCCTAAAGCTAGCCAAATTAACAAACTTTGAATGAAATCTTGTCAAGAGGTAGGAATGAACAGATAAATTAAATTGAATTACATCCATACTGTCATTGTAGTATGTCCTCTACTGTAATTTATATATACTATCCCTTTGACTGGTAATGTTTCTAATTGGGAAAGTGCTATTTGAATTTGAACATTCTAAAATTCTTCAATATTTTCCTCTCTCTCTCTCTCTTTTATTTAACTTTTTGGTGTTACTGGGATTTGAACTTAGAGACTCTAGGTATAATACCTACCCTTATGTTTGGTTAGTTTTGAGAGGGTGTCTCATATATTTTGCTCTGACTGTTTTTGAGGCAAGATCCTCCAAATCTTTATTTTCTAAACAGCTAAGATTATAGGAACAAACCATTGTGCTCAGACTTAATATCATTTTTATCACTTAATATTTAACATCTCCTTATTTTCTAATATCTTAGCCCAATTTTCCAAAACCTTGAGATAATTTTAAATAATCTATGAAAGAATTTTTATGCATGCATCTAGTACTCAATAAAAAAAACTTTTTTTTTTTTGTCGGTCATGGGGCTTGAACTCTGGGCCTGGGTGCTGTACCTCAGCTCTTCAGCTTAAGGGTAGATCTCTACCACGAGAGCCACTGTGCCACTTCTGGTTTTCTAAGTGGTTTATTGTAGATAAGAGTCTCACAGACTTTCCTGCCCAGGCTGGCTTTGAGCTGCCATCCTCAGATCTCAGCCTCCTGAGTAGCTAAGATTACAGGCGTGAGCCACCAGAGCCCGGCTTTATTTTATGGGTATTATTTCTCAGTAAGACATTTTTAAAAAATTATTTTTTCTAAAACTATTAGTAAATATATATAGTAAAGAAAACCTTTGGCTATTGTCACAAATGTCTTACTTTTGCAAATAGTTTACCAATGACAACCAATTACAGTAATAATTATATACACATATAATCTCAGGTAGAGAAAGAGCCTCAGAGAACAACAAATTCAATGTGTTCTATAGCAACTAACATCTTTCAATTCATGCTTAAATCTTTGGTTTATCACAAATTACCTGCATGAAAATTCAGAGATCCTAGAGACCATATAATTAATCAGTAAGCAGAACACAAAATGGTATCAAAGTATAAATACAAATTACATAACAGGGGAATGATACATTTGACATTGAAATCCTAACATTCTGATCTTCAAACCAGTGTTTGTTGTTTGTTGTTTGTAGAGCATGAGGCCACCTATCCTTCAGACATCCTTCTTTTACTACTAAGGAGTGACCAGAATCCAGATTCCAGGAGTCAAGCTTTTATTATTTCTACAATCGACAAGGAAAGAATCTAACAAAATGTACTTTCCATTTGTACATAGTAGAGTTTTCTTATTGTCAAATGTGTAAAATAAGTGATTTTCATAAATAGTTTTACAACAGGTGTGGCTCCTACACTACCCATTATCATTTAAGGTGATTTATTCTTTTAACATCATAAAAAGAAAATTAAAGTGATCTAACTTGAGTGTACTAACATGTTCTCAGCAATCAATTTCAGTATGTGCAAATTTTTCCTTTATTACTGTGATTTCACATATCTACTGCCTTAAACCTTTAAAAGCCAACCAAAAATGCAGTTTCCTTCTTACATGCTTCTCTGGGTATTTGTGGGCTGCTCATTGTCTATTGTATACCACTTTTTCATTATCTTATTATTCATAGGCACATCTATAGACATTCAGATATCGAGGTTATGCAAGGCATCTCAAGAAATATGTCTAATAT
Organism: Dipodomys spectabilis; assembly: GCF_019054845.1. Lineage (NCBI taxonomy): Eukaryota > Metazoa > Chordata > Mammalia > Rodentia > Heteromyidae > Dipodomys > Dipodomys spectabilis. Next base: position 18,387,568 of record NW_024870817.1, on the reverse strand, counting down.
CAATCTTGATTATAAATTTTAATACAAACACAGGGATGTTTGAAAAGTTGTCTCTCTGGTTGTTAAATCTCCCCCACATATTTGATCACTATGCTTTCTTTGCATTCCTATAGTTTTTAAATACATTCCCTCATGATTTGTTAACACTAACTTAATTGCTTTTTGATCAATTTACTTTTCCTACTGATGTCAATATTTCTTTGCCATTATTTTGATAATATACATCTTGACTTCACTTACTTGACAAATTGTTTATAAGAATAATTAAATTAAAACCAGCATCCTTTTACTATTTAAACAGCGAACACAAAAAAACATGATAAAATCTACATTTATATTAGTTATTACCTAGCCCACTTCCTTCAATACCAATAACACACTCTCATATGATTTAAATAAACCGTTATAGAAATGTAAAACTATTATTGTTTTCTTTTTAACATTTCAATTATTGTATGCAGTGGACTTATTGTTTATTTTCCCTTGAAATTTTCACAGTAAAATCCTAAACCCTAAGTTGATGGTATTATCAGGCCTGCATTTTAGGATAAAATTAACTGTTTATAAAATATGTGTCAGAGATTTCCTCTCTTTTCTCTGTGACTATAATGTACAGTCCAGAGAAAAGATGGGTCTCTATGAGGTATAAGCACTTGCCAGACACCAACTTTGCTGATGCTTTGATTGGGAACTTTCAGACTTAAGAAATATGTGCTATATATTTGCATAATATAAATTACCTTTCCTGAAGAGAATTAAAATAACTATTTCCTATTTCATTGTAAATGAAGAATAAAATTTATTAAAAATTACCATGTATGTTCATTTTCAAATGCACTGCTCCAAATCTTAAGTTTAGTGCCTGAAGTTGTGCACTTTTTCTTTTAACATTTCATACATTAAGAGATCAATATGAGTGTCTTAATATTTCATTACCTCAATCATTTATTCATTTAATAGGTTTTGAAGCATTTATCTAGGTCCCACGGAGCCAAGTAACCATTTATAATTGTCATACAATGAGTTTCTACCAGTTACATGTGAACAATATAGTTATTTTTCAAGGAAACTTTGGGCAAAGAATAAAAAATCAAGTTAAAACTGTTTATTTTAACATGAAACCCTTTCCAATGTATAAAAGTTAAATGTTTCACTTAACTTCATCTTATCTGGTCACCCCAAGATAGGGGTGACCAAGTGGTTTTTTCTTCCTTGCTATTGTTTCTAACGTATTTATAAGGTACCATGCGATTTTTTTGGTGGCTTTGTATGTCCCTCCCCCAAGGTATAACCCCTGTTTTCACTGTATTTGATGTTGGAATAATTTGGGGAGGGGAAGGGAAAAAACAAAATATTGAAATAGGGATACAGGTTGACCCTTGACCCATTACAACAATGAGATGTAGAAGTGTTGAAAAACGAACTTTCCAATTTGGGGGTGGGGGAAGGAGTGTAGTTGTGGAGGTGGAAGGGAAGGAATGGTAGGAGAAAAAAAGAGGAGGCAACAATGCTTGATAAGAAATGTACTCATTACCTTCCTCATGTAATTGTAACCCCTCCTGTGTACACTATTTTCACAATTTAAAAAAAAAGCCTTATTAAAAAAGTGAAACATTTACTGTGAAAGTGAATTCAAATCATAACATGTTTATTGAAAATAACTTACATCTTTCCATTAATAATAAGGCAATTTCAGGGGAAATAATATCCTGAAGACTCAAGTTTTAATGTCTCATCAGAACAAGAATTTGCTTCAAAATCCCATCATTCTTCAGCAAGCTAGAGAAAACAATCTGAAAATTCATAGCGAACTACAATAGGCCCCAAACTGCAAAAGCAGTCCTTAACAGAAAAAATAGGGCTGGAGGTTAAACAATACCAAATTTCAAACTTAACTACAGAACAATGGAATTGAAAACAACTTAGTACTAGCAGAAAAAGAAGGCCTGAAGGCCAATGGAACAGAATAGAACCCCCAGAAATAAACCCACAGACCTATAGCCAATTAATATTCCATAAGAGAACCAAAAACATAGGCTGAAAGAAAGACAGCCTCTTCAACAAATGGTGCTGGAAAAACTGGAAATACATATGCAAACACACACACACACACACACACACCAAAAACAACAACAACAACAACAAAAACCCTGAAACCGGATCCTTATCTATCACCTTAAACCAGCATCAATTCAAATAGATCAAAAACCTCTATGTTACCACAAAATTCTTACAGGAAGAAGCGAAACATTTGGACTCCTTGGCATAGGTAGGAATTTTCTGAGTAAGAATTCAGAAGCACAGCAAATAAAAAAACAAAAAGATTGCTTATAGAATTAGAGAAGATTTTTACTACCTATACATCAGACAATACGTATGTAGAGTCTACAGACATCTTAAAAATTAAATGCCCAAAAACCAACAACTCAGTAAATAGTTTAATGAGCTAAAGAAAGTCTTCTCAGAAGAAACAGCAAAAGTAGACATATGAAGAAATGTCTAGTTTATCTGGCCATAAAGGATATATAAATCGAAACAACACTGAGATTCTAGCTAACTCCAGCTTGAATGGTCTTTAGCAAGGAAACAAACCGGATGCTGGTGAGGATGTGGCCATAGGGAACCCTAAGATGCTGTTGGTAGGAATGTAAGCTTGTTCAGCCACTCTGGAATGCAGCGTGGAGATTCCTCAAAAGTAAACATAGAATTACCTTATGATCCAACAATTCCCATTCTGGGCATTTATATAAAAGATTACAAATTAAGATATAATAAAGACACAACCACAACAATGTTCATTGCAGTACTATTAACCATAGCCAAAGGATGGAATCAGCCCAGATGCCACTCAATGGCCAAACTGAAAATGTGGCATATACACACTATGGAATTTTACTCATCCAATAGAAAGAATGACATTATATCATTTGTAAAGAAATGGAAAAATCTGGAAAAAAATCATGTTAAGTAAGTGAGGTCCAGAGAGAAAAGATTGCATAGCTTCCCTAGAATTAGCTTATAAGCTTATAAGTAAATACATTGGGCAAATATATAGAAATATACTAATTAAATTGTAGTTGATTTGATGGAGAAATCAAATAGTGTAATTCCTTAGAAAGTTGAAGTCAAAATTCAACAAAGCCAGCCACTGGTGGCTCATGCCTGTAATCCTAGCTACTCAGGAGGCTGAGATCTGAGGATCGCGGTTCAAAGCCAGCCCAGGCAGGAAACTCTGTGAGACTTTTATCTCCAATAAACCACTAGAAAACCAGAAGTCATGCTGTGGCTCAAGCGGTAGAGTGCTCCCTTGAGCTGAAGGGCTGAGGGACAGTGCCCAAGCCCAGAGTTCAAGCCGAGAAAAAAATAAATAAATAAAATGAAATTCAACAAAATACACACCTGGGGAGCTGGGAAGGTGGCTGAGTGGTAGAGCGCTTGCCTTGCATGCATGAGGCCCTGGGTTCAATTCCTCAGCACCACATAAGCAAAAAGAAAAAAGCCGGAAGTGGCGCTGTGGCTCAAGTGGTAGAGCGCTAGCCTTGAGCTGAAGAGCTGAGGGACAGTGCCCAGGCCCAGAGTTCAGGCCCCACTACCGGACCCCCCCAAAAAAAAATGCACACCGGGGAATGGGTTCTTGGAGGGGTGGGATGAGTTCAAGGAGTAAGCACAAAGGGTAAGCAGTCGACAAATGAGAAGAGGGTGAAAATGCAGTCAATAATTAAATGTATATCCTACCAAGTTAAGAAGAGTTAGGGAAGAGGTGTATAGTGGAGGAATGCATGACAATGGCAAAAGGGGTGACATGGATCCTATGCACTGTATTTATAAACTACTTAAAGGTAATAAAGCAAAAATGTTTTCATACTCATTTTGTCCTACACATAGCTTCCCAAATATTTCAAAGCATACATACAATATTCTTGTTTATCATCCACACCATAATCCATCTTAGATTAGGTTTCTGTATTTTGTAGTTGGAAAGTAATATGCAAATACAATTTTTTAATGTCTAACAAAGATTTTAAAGATGGGGAACATGGAAGTGGTGACATTGGTAAAGACACCCTGTACTCATGACTTGTGGAATTGAAACATTATGTACAATTGCTTTAATTTAAAACATAAAACAGAAGCTTAAGAGTATGTGCAAAGTTGTTGCACCTGGATAGGTTAGAGTATTTCCAAGGTACATGTAAAAGTAAAATATTATGGTATTCTAAGAAGTGAGTCTGTTTTATGCATTTCAGTATTGATTTCATTTCTTCATTTTTTCATTCATTACTACTTTTTATTGCAGGTTGGCACGTAGGTAGTGAGCTTATTTGTTACCATCAAACTTAGCATGAAATAGAGATTCAAAAGTGACTTGGACTTGTGTAAAATCAAATGGCTGAAATTTCATCCTAAGATCTTATGCAGAAATAGATAAATTTTCATTCCATTGAAAGTTTGTTCTCCTCATATGGATGGAATCTAACATGACAGTAGATTTACATGAGTTTTACTAGTCACTTGAAGGTTAACAGTAATTTGTTCCTGATACTTGATATAATACTAGTCACATATAGGTTCTCAAAATACTGATTAGTGTTGAAGAAGTGAGAATGAGAAGATTAGGGATTCTGCCAATCAAGAATTGTACATTAAACAAAAAAAAAATGACCCAGGGATTTAATGGCAGTATCTATCAGTCCACTGGCAGTGATAGAATGCCTATTTTTATATAGAATTCTGAGTGTCTGTGAAAAATGTGAAGCTGTACAGTATTCAGAAAATTTAGTACTAGGAATTAGGTAAGAAAAGGTATCCATAGAGAGAGCAAGATAAATACTCTAAAGAAGTAGCTGCTCTGTATTTTTTCCCTGGGCCGTGGTCTACTGATGTGACAAAATGATACATAGAGCAAGAGGAAAGGTCAAAGTTTCTTTTCAAACCAAAGCAAATGGTCAAGTCATAACCTGAACAGCAAGGTTAGAAATAGCTAACCATTCTGCACACAGTTGCTTTGACTACAAATAACAATAGAACAATTTTAAGATGTGCACAGCATACCGTAGTTTGAACATAAAGCTCCCACCTTTTAAGTTTCTAGCCTGCCATGTTAGTAATCTCTAAGAATAGCATTGCATGCAAAGAAAGAGTGTCCTGATGGATGCCACATCTATGCTTACACATACGACAAGGTACCTAAGGAAAATGGATTTTCCTAAGGACAATACAGGTTTTCCTATCTGTTGTATATTTGCCATGTCAAGTAGTTTCACATAAGTAAGTTCTTTCCTCCTGGAGCTGCAGGAGTCTCCTCCCTTCTCCTAGGGGTTTCTGTACCTTCTGTAATACAGAATGGCAAGTGGGTGTTCTTTCACAGGGTCTCTGTTCTTCTTGAGGACCTACAATGGATAGCATGGCAGGGAGATAGATTTTTAGGACAGAGTTCAATCCCTTTTAACTTCCCAGCTCTACTTTTAGCTAGTGATATCAGGGGAAAAAATCCCCACTGCCTCCCTTGCTTTCTTCTTAGTTCTTAAACTGAGCAGCTTAACTTGGACTACAGTATAATGAATATAAAGTAACTACATAATACCCTGGTGCCTAATCAATATTCAATATGTATAAATTCCCTATCTTTTTTTCTATTGTATGAAGGAAAATTTATTTAAAATCCCTACACCAGAATAAAAGTTACTAAGTCTAACACCTTCCAAGAAGAAATAATTTAAACGTGTGCTAATCACAACAAAACACTGTTTTAAGTAAATGAACCCAATCAATAAAGAAAAACTTACATTCTCTTTAAGAAGTTCTTTCAGTATCCCATTGATAGGCTGGAAGCTGTTTCTTATATTTTCCTTGGGAATCCTTTCATACATATTATCATAAATATGATAATCTTCAGTCTACAAAGAGATTCTTCATTTGCATGCAATGGTATTTAGAGAATGCTATCGTGGCATGTTACAAACCTATAATAGTGAGAGTTCAGAATACGCACATTTTAAAATTGCTCCATTGTTATTTGCAGTCAAAGCTACTGTGTGCACAATATTTATATTTGTAATCTTGCTGCTTGGGTTCTGAGTTTAACAGATGCTTTGGTTTGAAAGGAATTTTGACCTTTCCTCTATTTGCCTTGCATCACATCAGTAGTCCACCACCTAAAGCAAAATACAGGGCAACTGTTTCTTTAGGGTATTTCTCTTGTGGTATCTACTGATAATTTTTTTTAAAAAAAATCCAATTCCTGGGGCTGGGAAGGTGGCTCAGTGGTAGAGTGCTTGCCTTGCATGCCTGAGGCCCTGAGTTCGATTCCTCAGCACCACATAAGCAAAAAGAAAAAAGCCGGAAGTGGCGCTGTGGCTCAAGTGGTAGAGCGCTAGCCTTGAGCTGAAGAGCTGAGGGACAGCGCCCAGGCCCAGAGTTCAGGCCCCACGACTGGACCCAAAAAAAAAAAATCCAATTCCTAATCCCAAACTAAATACTTACTATACTGCTGGACACTATCCCCAGACACTCAGGAATTCTATGATAAAATTGTATTCTTTCATTGCTAGTGGACTCATAGAACCGAGCACTAATCCCTGGGGTCTCTTTTCTGTGATGTAATGTATCATTGTGCCAGAACTGATGCTATCCAGTTTTCACAGACGACTGAAAGATGAACATTTTTTTTGCTTTATGGTGCTTGATGTTTTGGGCCACAGTTGCTTTTCACTCTTCCTAGAGTAACTATTGTCATTGAAGGGCAAGTACTGAGCAAGAGACAGGTAAAATGTAATGTTTCCATGTCTCTTCTTTCTGCAGAATTCCTGCAAAGTAGCTGGTGCATTTTGTGGTAACTGATCCTCATGTCCTCCATTGTTCTCTATTCCTCACCTTTACTAAGTATAAAGGAATGACCTTAGAGAAAGATTGAAAGGTTGACATTGACCAAAATACATTGTACACATAAACTGACATGTTGAATTGAAGCCCTCTTGTATCACCACTTAGTGAAAATAATAAAAACAATTGCAAAGAATGAGAACAATAGGAATGCCCAGTGTCTTACCAGACACAATAAGATGATGAATGTCCAAATAAAATATGTTATAAAAGATCTTGATTTCAGGTTCATGGAGGTAGATTCAAGTGTCAACTGCATTAAGTATGTGACATAAAATATAGAACTGATTCATTTTTTTATTCTGGTATTTTTTTAGTCTTCTTGATAATGAAAGTCCACTGGACTATCATTATATGAATGTCATTGCATTCATAGGAAAGTGGCTACTATGTTATTAGTATCTTGTAAGGATCCAGATTCACTTTAGCATTTCCAGTCCATTGTCTTTCTAGTACTGAGTCTTTTTTACTCCATTGAATTCTTGTGACTACTAAATTGTGATGTTTTTATTTCTCTACTTGTTCACCATTGTCTACAAATAAATTTCTTCAATATTCATGAAATACATTCAATTTTCTTTCTTTCTTTTTTTTTTTTTTTTGGGTCCGATCATGGGGCCTGAACTCTGGGCCTGAGCACTGCCCCTCAGCTCTTCAGCTCAAGGCTAGCACTCTACCACTTGAGCCACAGTGCCACTTCCGGCTTTTTTCTTTTTTGCTTATGTGGTGCTGAGGAATTGAACCCAGGGCCTCAGGTATGCAAGGCAAGTGCTCTACCACTGAGCCACCTTCCCAGCCCCAAGCATTCAATTTTCAAGACTGTATAATGACTATAAATGTAAGCCCTGGAATTGTATTCTTATCACAAACTAGCTTTAAGACTTTCGAAAAGCTATTTAAAAACCTATGCTTTGGTAATCACTTCTGAGAAGGAAACACTAAACACATAACTCATAAGATCATAATGAGAATTAATACGTGAGGAGTCCTGAGAACAGCTGAAACATAGAGTGTTCCAAAACTGACCACCATTATCATCAACTGCTAAGCCCCTGAGAGCTGTTTACAACATGTGGCATGCTTTCTGAGGTATAGTATGTTGCTGTTTTATTTTTTACAAATCAGTCTATCCTCATTCACTTCTACTACTTCTTATCTTGACTAGGTTCAGCAAAATTCAGATATAACTTCAAGAGTTCGCCTTAAAGTAGAAAAAGAGCTTTTAACTACAAACAGAAAAAGTGGTCTACTCTATCTGCCAGTACTTTATTTCCAAGCTCATTCACATATCTTTGACCGCCACCATTCAATAAGGGGCAATACATTACAATGCATGTTAGCTTCCATTTAAATTTGACTTGTGACTTTACCTTATGCTAATGGCACAAAATACACATGAAGCAACCAGGAAAACTGTTAATATGGGTTTGTGGGTGACACCCATGGTGATACTGTGTCTATGGCTAGTACGTTTATTGATTTTTATTTCTTGGCATGGACAGTTACGTGAACACACCTGACTCCTGCCTGTTACTTCTGTTTGACAAACAGACCGTCTCTATTTTTGGTTTTGCTAATACTAGCCTGTAATCTTGGACAGTACTTTAGCTAATTATAAGATGCTTGGAGAAAATAGAGAAGTATGGATAATAATATAATTAAATCATATCTATGACTCAACTTGGCCAAACTTACCTTTTTTTCTCTTTTATAGGAAACAAAGCATTAAGACATAATTGCATGTGTATAACTCCTCCCTAATTCCAGTCTATTCCTTAGCTCCTTCTGCAGAGTAAAGCCTCAACAGAATTACTATATTTAGCATTTAAATACATGATTTATACTTTGGCAGCATGAATACATATCCATACAAATCTAGGGTTCTGTTTTGTTCTGCTTTTTATGTATTGGATTCTATTGCAGTTCTTCCACATTTTTCTTTGTTTTCCTGAGAGTATCTTTGAGATGTATCTGTGTTCACCTACAAACTCCACTTCATACAGTTTAGTTTGTTTATAGCATTTCATTGTATAAATAGAGCATGGTTTACTTACCTGTTCTCTTGTGATTGAATTTTTTTCCTGTTATATTTTAGTTTGTTTTTCCTTGCACACTACGTTAAAATTACTTTAAGATGTATGCCTGCATGGAAGTTGCTATACAATTCAAGAATACTAGACTATTTTCACATTCCTTCCAAAGCTGTGATACTCACTTATATTCCAAACATCAGTGTGGGAGGGTTTTTAAAGTTCTACATCCTAGCCAGAATTTAATGTCTCCACACTTCATTCTCTGACAGTAGGCATAATATATATATATATATATATATGTGTGTGTGTGTGTGTATATATATATACTATATCATTATAATTTGTATTACTGTTTATTTTTCAGTTTTCTTTTGTGCACATTGAGGAAATCAGCATCCAAATAATGTATGCCATATTAAAAAGCAGTCACTGCTTCTTTGTTATTTATTTTTCAGTCTGTTTCACACATCTTTATTTATTTATTTTTTGGGGCCAGTCCTGGAGCTTGAAATTGATCCTAAATGCTCTCCCTGAGCTTTTGTGCTTAAGGCTTGTGTTCTGCCACTTGAGCCACAGTTCCACTTCAGTTTTGTTTTGTTTTGTTTTGTTTTGCTTTTGGTATATAATTGGAGATAAAAGTCTCAAGACTGTCTTGCCTGAGCTGGCTTCAAACCATAATCCTCAGATCTTGACCTACTGAGTAGATAAGATTACAGGTATAAGCCACTTTGAGGTGCTCAACTTTCATTCACACAGTTTTCAAAAACTAGTTCAGAGGTATTTTATCAATAATTATTCTTGGCCTTATGTAAAAAATTATCCTGTATGAAACATTTTAATAGGAACAAAGATACTACAAGTATTTCTGTATTATATTTTAACTTGCCTGCAACTGTGAAAGAACATAAATTGGGAAAACTTTATATGAGATTGTGTTTTCAGTATTCATAAAGGAGAACAAATAGAATGGTATGGTTTGGATCTTCTTTGCTCTCCTAAGGCCCATTCCTAAGGACATGAGCACACTCTTGTGTTACACAAAGTGGTAGAATCTTTAAAGATGAGGTGAACTTCCTGTCATGTCTTCTGCCTTAACTACAGTCTCCTAAACCACAGACACGTATCAATGACAACCTCTGAAACTATAAGCCAAAATGAATACCTCTCCGGTTAGCTCATTATTTACACAGTGATAGAAAGCTGGGTATTATGTATGGACTATAAGAAATACACAAAAAAAACTGATTGGAAATATCCACTGAATAGGATATAGTAATTTTTCAATTTAATGAACAATTGTTAATGGTAAAATAATCATAACTCCCTAATGGAGATTATATAAATATATCCTTTAGAGAAGAATGATTTTGATTGTATACATATATAATAAATATAATATATATGTATACTCATATATGTAAGGATATATAAGGATATATATGAGGATATATATGTATATGTATATATAGAGAGAGATGAGGCTTTAAAATCACTGATTGTGGTTAACTGCTATCTTGTTAATTTTTTTCACTATATCCACTTTTAGTCTGGAGGAATAGATTAAGATGGCTGCTTTTACTGAAATATCTTAGTCTCTTTTTTAAACCAAATATGACTAGATTTTTCTTCGAAGCCCATTTAAAATTAAATAGTTTTTAGCTTAAAATTCTTTTATGACATATTGTAGACTTTAAGACAAAAACCTCAATTATTTAGAACTGCATATATGTTTCTGATATATTTTAGACCATATTGAATTACTATTTGTAATTAACAAATCTTTCTCAATCTATCATCATTTTCTAGTACCACAGAACATTATCTCTTCTGGAAGGGAATATAATATATATGATATATATATATATATATATATATATATATATATAAAAGCTTAAATACAGGCCCAATTCCTTATTATACATTACTGGACTTTTCCGATATCAATTTTTCTTTTGTCTTTTTTTTGTTATCTAGATATCTCAAGATTGATTATATTCAAAATTGATTATATTAAAAATAAACATCATCCTCAAAGCTCTTCAGAGAGGAACACACCACTGATCTAGTTGCAGAAAACAGGACCTTATAGAGACACTTTTTCATCTCCCCACCCCATGTTGTAATCTACCATCAAATTCAACTACTAAGTCATCCTGGAATTACTCTTCAGTCCCCATATTCTTATCCACTTCACCTGTTTAATTTAGCTGCTTGATTGGTAAGAATCTCAAACAAATTAATTTACATTTTTATTATTTGTAAATTTGTACTTGTAGCATATATCTAAGCTATGAATAATTTTGGTCATTTGTTTCAGATATTTTAAGTAAAATACATAATCAGTGTTATACTCACTTACTCTATTTTTTTTTTTTGGTCGGTCATAGGGCTTGAACTCTGGGCCTGGGCGCTGTCCCTCAGCTCCTCAGCTCAAGGCTAGCGCTCTACCACCTGAGCCACTGCACCAGTTCCCGCTTTTTCTGTTTATGTGGTGCTGAGGTTTTGAACCCAGAGCCTCATGCAGGTGAGGCAAGCACTCTACCAATAAGTCACCTTCCCAGCCTCTTATTCTATATTTTTTCTCTTTTTTATTATTACCTTTAAGCACTCTTACAGAGGATTTGCCTTTCTACAAAGCAGTTCATGAATTTTATGTATCTTGATCACTATCATCACTTTGCTTTCACCATTCTCCCTTCCTCATTCTTGCCAACCCCACCCTTCACTTAATTTTCTCCATTTTGTAGGATAGCCATTGAATTTTATGACTGCAATCTATACCCCTTATTCTCATACCCATGGGTAGCTCTTCCTGGTCACAAAGCCATTCTGACCCTATTTATGGTAAATGCTACCTACCAGCTGTGTTATGGCTTTTCTCTTGTGCATTGTTACCATATTCATTTAGTCCTCTACCTACTGGTCCTTCTCTTCCAGTGGACCTGAAGTCACAGCTCACACTTAACTATTTACTTTCCAGGTGTTCTCTGTCATCATTAGTATTCAAACATACATGCTGCAAGAACTGCTTATAATAGAACTAATGCAGTAACTTTAAGGTTACTTTGCTTCTATTCTTTTCTTTCTTTCTTTCTCTTTGTTGTGTGGCATTCCTTTTGGTTAAGTAATATTTAGCTTGTTTTAATAATATTAAATTCCAGAAAAAAATTAAAAATTGCTTTTGTTCTAACTCACAAGTAAGAGTGAGATGTGAACATTCCCAAACTCCCAAATCAATGTAATTGGAGAAAAGTAGCACAACATATAGTCATACCATTGCCTTTTCTTTCAGGATAGAAAATAAAATGGTCTTCCCATTTCTTCTTAAAAGACAGAAATATTTGTGATGGGCTGGGGGGTGGGGAATGGGAGATGGGAAGGGATGGGAAGGGGAAACAAAGGAGGAGGCAACAATGCTTGATAAGAAATGTATTCATTATCTTGCCCCTCTGTAATTATAACCCCTCTGTATGGTATTTTCACAATTAAAAAAAGATATAAATATTTGTATGCATATATATTTTTATTTGTAGTTAAATGTCTGTTACCATCCAGAAGACAATGTGAAAAAAACTATAAAAATCATTATTTTCAGTGATTCCTAGGTACTAGAGAAAGCTTTGTGATGGGTTTAAATTTAGTTTAACAAACAAGGCAAACAACTGTCACAATAAGTCAATACTTTAAAGAGTGTGTTTAAAAGCATGAGTAAGTGAATATGTGCTAGAAAACACTATGATGATGATAATAATATACATGCAAATATATACATATATGCAGTATATATAATATATGTATAGATATAGCATCATCATATATATGTATATATGTGACTTGAACTCTGGATATTTTATTAGCAGACATTTATATAAGAGTGAACTTTAATATCCAGAAAGAAACGGATGCTTTCTAAAAGTCCAATAGCATGAACTCAGAGCATCTGGGTTATCCTTCTAATATTCATTGATTTTAAAGAAAAGCTAATGAGGTCTATTAGTTTACATCTATAATGCCAGCAATCTGTAGAGGCTGAGGCAGGAAGATCATAAGCTAAGATACATATATAGGAGAGAGAGAGAGAGAGACAGCGAGACAGAGACAGACAGAGACAGAGACAGAGTCAGAGAGACAGAGGAAGAAACAGAGATATATAGAGAGAAGATCATACTAATTAAATGATAAAAACACTATTATTAAGTTCTATCATTTTATATTTTGAATTAATCTATACGTATTTACATGTTATGGTTTGAATATGAAATATTACCTACGGGCAAAAGTTTTTTCTCAGTTGGTGATGCTATTCTGGGAGGTGGTTGGGACTTTAGGATGAGAGACCTCAAAGGAGCAAGTAGGTCACTGCAAGCAAGCTCTTGAAGGTTAGGCCTGGCCCTTGGTTCCTTGCTCTTTTTCTGTCTACCATGAAGTACACAGCCTGTGCTACAGGCTTTAGCTACTATGATGCTCTGTCTCATCATAGTCTGAAGCAGTTGGGCCTAAGACTATGGACTGAAACATCTAAAATTCTAATCCAAAGTAATTCTTATTTCCTTTCTTAATTGTTTATGTCAGGCTTTTTATTCTATCAATGCAAAAATGTTGCATAGTGTGAGAGTGTATCAACCATATTATTTGTCATTCAAATGCCACTTGGCCTATGTATGGATTCAATCATTTGAATGACAATTGGGAGCTACTTATATGTGATATATTTATACATATATCACATATACATACATATATGTGATATCACACACACACACACACACACACACACACACATATACATATGAAGCATTACTTGTAAGAAATCCACCAGTGCCACGTCTAAGGAGCTTTTGATCTTGTATCCCTAGCAAGTGGTGAATTATATGAACAAAGACACCTAGTCTTTACATCATTATAAAATTAGTGTTACCAGTGACAAAGTCTATTTATAAAAGGAAATGAGAATAAAAATCAATGCTATGTTTGACTGAGGCTTCTAGGTGGCTGAAAATAGTTCCCATGTAGCTACTAAGATGTTTCACTCACTTGGTATGCATTACTATACTTGCAGTGATCGCAGCAGCTTTCACCATGGATTTAATGAAGGGAAGTGATGGACTGTGCACAGCCTAAGATAGAAAGCCTTTAAAGGAAAAGTGTCAGTATGACTGCTCTGTTGGCAGCATGAGGGATCCAGTGGCACTGATTAATTTCAGTGCCAGTACTTTATATGGAAATGGGGAGACACCACAGCACAGTATTAAAAATATATTATACTTGTGGTCCCTTTAACCTGTTTGAACAATATTGCTGGCAGCTGGAATCTCACTCTGTATAATTCCAGCGGAATTTTTCTTCAGTGGATTTACCTAAGATGAAACTCTTGTTCTGTATCTTTAAATTCTTGCTTTACTTCTAGGCTTACTATGAACACTATAGTCAAGCTACATAAATATTCTTGAGCTTTGCTTTGTGGTCTAGGCTCTCCTGAGAATAGCACAAGCAGTAGACTGCAGTTAAGGATTTTAAAAATAGTTTTAATTCTGTGATATCATGTATTTTCAGAAAAACTAATTCATACATTAGTTGCTGAAAGCCCCCTGTTCCTATTCTGTACTTTTAGATAGAAGAGATTGAGTGAAACAATTCCTGTGCCCGATTTAAAAGGAAAAGACATAGATGTCCACATGAAAGGACATGAAAGATTTATTAATGGAAAACAAAATAAATAAAGCAGTCTCTATATTGTAAAAAGACTACTCAGCAATAAGTCCTGCACTGTAGGCTGATCTACAATGCTTACTGACCTGTCAGATCTGTAAGGAAGGAATTCGTCACACAGCTGTACCATGTATCAAGATATTGCATTTCACATATATTCTGGTTTTGATTGTATTCTGATGGTGTTAAACCTAACACAGAGATCCAATACATTGTGCATTTAGTTGAAATCTTTATTTAAAAAACTAATTGGTGCCAGGCTCTGGTGGCTCACACCTGTAATCCTAGCTACTCAGGAGGCTGAGATCTGAGGGTTGAAGTTCAAAGCCAGTCTAGGCAGGAAAGTCAGTGAGACTCTTATCTCCAATAAACCACCAGAAAACTAGAAGTGGGAAGTGGTGCTGTGGCTCAATTGGTAGAGCACTTGCCTTGAGGTGAAGAGCTGAGCTATAGCGCCCAGGCCCAGAGTTCAAGCTCCACAATCAACAAAAAACACAAAAACAAAAACAAAAAATCCCTTTGATTGTACTTGTAGTATATTTTCCAAAGTACTAGTTGATAGAATTGTGCAAAAGAATATATGGAATAATTGAATATTTACTGATTAAAAAAAATATTTTACTTTGGTCAATTGTGGAGCTTGAACTCATGGTATAGGTGCTGTTCCTGAGCTTCTTTGCACAAAGCTTGAGTTCTTACCACACTGAGTTACAGCACCACTTCTGGTTTTTTTGTTTTTTGTTTTTTTAGTGATTAATTGGAGATAAGAATCTCACAAACTTTCCTGACTGGGCTGGCTTTGAACAGTGATCCTCAGATCTCAGCCCCCTGGGTAGCCAGGATTATGATTACAGGCATGACCCACCAGAGCCCTGCTTCATTTTGATGTGTTTGCCTCCTGAAAGTTTCAGGTAGCATGCTTGCTCCATTATTTTTTTTTTTTTGCCAGTCCTGCGGCCTTAACTCTGGGACTGGGTGCTGACCCTCAGCTCTTCAGCTCAAGGCTATTGCTCTACCACTTGAGTCACAGCTCCACTTCCAGCTTTTTCTGCTTATGTGATGCTGAGGAATCGAATTCAGGGCCTCATGCATGCAAGGCAAGCACTCTACCACTGAGCCACCTTCCCAGCCCCTCCATTAATAATTCTTAATGATTATTTTTCTTCTCATAAAACAGGGCTCTGCAATTTAGGTTAGAATCAATTAAGTTTGTTTTCACCTGTTCAAGGTGAAAGTTTCCTAGTGTGGTAGGTGCCATATGCCTGTTTTCCTCATTAGGGTTTTAGAATGAGCTTCTGGGGAAACTGTACAGCTTAGGGTATAAACACACTGCCCAGCCACACTCATACTGAAGGCTTTGTACTGGAAGAACCCAAATATCAGGAGGTCTAGAGTCTTTTGGCTGGTGATAATCTATGCAATAATGTTGAATGATGTAATGTGTACATTGATTAGAGCCTGTATTAATTGGTATGTCTTATTTCTATAAAATATATTAGTAATCTAATATGTAAAGAATATATTCTATCTTGACACTTTATAATTAAGAATAAGACATATAATTAAGAATAGTACATATGAACTTATTTTAAAAGGAAAACTTATAAATATTACATGTGGGTTCTTGACTTCCAAAATTATTGACTAAATCTACAGCACATTTTCTTACATTTTCCACAGAGTTGTATTGGACAAGAATAAAGAAAAGAATATCATTTTTGGATTCTGGGTATTTGCAATACTAAATTTGTAGGTCAAGTCAACATTTAGATTTCTATCCAAATGGCTCACAACCCTCTTTAAGAAATCCAGGTTGAACTCTAAAACTGATCTTTAAAAAAACCCCAGAAGTTTAATAAATAGTGGAGATTAAACTCAAGAGTTTCTGTGTCATAAGGCTTTTAAAATGCCTGAGATTTATATGTTGATATGGAAAAGTAAAGTGAATCTTTTAAGTTCAAAGCACTGCTTAATACAGCTGCTACTTGATAATCCTCATCTTATTGGATCAGCCACAAGCCTTTGTCACATTTGAAAACTACTATTCTAAATTATTTATTTTATTGGCTTCTGAAATATGCTTATTCCCGGTTTCTCTAGCACTTTGCTTGCTTTTTTTTCCAGTCATACTCTTCTCGAACATTTGAATTGTTAATTTTAAAGTGCTCCAGAGTGGAATACCTAGATTTTTCTGACTATGTTCCCTCATGTGGTATATCTTCCATAAACACATAATTCTTAACACTGTGTGTGTGTGTGTGTGTGTGTGTGTGTGTGTGTGTGTGTGTGTGTACAACGATTGAACTCAGGGTTTTATTCTTGTAAGTAAGGTACTCTATAATTTTAGCCACAACTTTAGCTCATTTTCCATTGGTTATTTTCAAGGTAAATTCTCCTCTTATACCCTAGCTGGCCAAGTCTGTGATCCTACTACCTGTGCTGACCACTATTACTGGTCAGAGCAGACAGACACTACAGCATTCAGATATTGTGTTTCCCCTGCAACTGGGTAACAGGTGCAAGTCATCTGCCTAACCATCAAATGATGGAGTCTCTGGAGCTTCATGCCTGGGCTGGCCTTGAACCTTGATCCCCCAAATAAATTCCCAGGTGACTATAATTACAGCTTGAACCACTGTGCCCAGCTGACTCTTAACCTTTATATTTTAATCTCCCATCTGGTATAAATCCTAAAACTCTAGCTATAAATGTACAAACTCACTTGAACCTTTGCTCTAAAGGGTTTCTCATATTTATAAATTCAAGCTCCTGGTAATCTCCTAAGACCTGCTTTTTCTACTGTTTTCCTCATCATAGCTTATTTCAGATTCATTACTTCTAGTGACTCAAGCCAAAAGCCTAAAAAAAAAACATTCATGACTCATTACTTTTTTTCATAACCACATCCTCTCTGTCAACACTTCCTCTTGTCCTGAAAATACAGCCAGAATGTGACCACATTTCCACGCCTGCCCTGCTAATTTCCTCTTTTGTCCTGATGATTGAAATAACCTAATATATGTTTCTCTGCTTTTATTCTTGACCCTTTCAGGATCTTTTCAACATTTCAGTGGCAGGGATATTGTAACAACATGTCAGATTATGTTATCCCTCTGCTTAAAATTCTCAGTGTGAGGATGACATTTCCAAAATTGAACAGAGTGTATAACAGAGGTGCTATCCAATTGAAATATATGCCAGATCAGCCAGGTTAAGACATGATGTCTGTCAATGAATACCCATATACTCTAAGGGTTCCTCATCTTTCTGTATCTCTCTCCTGGTCTTCCATTCCTCTCTCCATTGTTCAGTTTCCTCTAACCATGGACCCCTCACTACTCCTCAAAAACTTTGGCCAGCATATTGTCTTGAGTATATCACTGTTGCATTGTTTCCTCCCTTGTCCTTTGTCTCACCATTCTGTTTTACCCCTTCCCTTCCCTAATTCAGATAAATGCATATGCAATGCCCAACGTACCAAAATCTAATACAGTGACCATAGGGATATACCATAGGGGAAAGAACATATAAAGGAAACGAATGTACTTATTACCTTTCTTATGTAACTGTAACCCCTCTGTACATCACCTTGATAATAAAAAAAATTAGAGAGAAGAAAGAAAAACTGGCCAGTTTAAAGTTTTCTCAAAAAGAAGCAAAAATAAGAACAAAACTTTTATGTGATCCCACAATACTATTCTTAGACATGTGTCTGAAATAATGCAAGTCTGGGTAAAATAGGCACATCTTGCATATACATATTCATAGTACAACTGATTATTAAAATGTGGTACATATAAATAAATGATATATTATTTAGTCATAAAAAATTAATGGAATTTTTAGAGAAATGGATAGAACTGGAGAACAAATGATAAATTAGTAAGCTACATTCAGAAGAGCAATGTGAACTGTTTTCTCTCATGCAAATGTCACAGCTAAAACATATATAAACATACACAGGATCATGTATATATGTATATAGAGAGATACAGAAAGAGACAATATGTTTGCAACTTTTGCAACCTATGGAGGGGGTGAGAGAGATTGTTACAGATTGAAGAATAGTAAAACACATTGCATTTATCAATAAAGATAACTAAATGAAACTCACTAAATGCTCTTGAGTAATAGCAGGAATCAGGAATGGCTGAAGTTAAAGTCCTTAAAAGAGTCAAACTTATTTAAATATTGTCTATTCATTTCTGAAATGCAGTAGTGAAACAATACAATACACTGAAACACAATGAAGGAGAGGAATGTAAAATAGGACCTGTCTGGAATGAAAGAACTAGAACGAGGGAGGAGGGTGAATGGAGACTGTGAAGCAGAGGCAATATGGTCCAAGTGTCATTGCATGTCTGAAAATGAAACAAAGAAGCTGGCTGAGAAGTTTGTGAAAGTGGGAGATGGCATAAAGGCAAGTGATAGAGAAGGGAGTCTGGCAAGTTACATTGCTTGTATGTGCTCACATGTCAAAATGAATTCCCCTGTACAACTAATTAATGCTAACAACAAGAACAAAAGTTCTACCAAATGTTCACCCACTGTGCAATTTCTTCTATTTGTTCTGTTCTTGTCTTGTGGTGAGAAGGCCCAATACCTACATCTTCTTTGTGTCTTTATTCTAATAGACATTCTTACAAAGGCCTCCTGACTTTCACATCAAAATTTGATGTCTTTTCCACGTCATTGGGTCTTTCAAAGGAATCTAATACAATATTTTGCTAAATATTTTCCTAAGTGTTTTTGTCTTATGTTAGAATTATTACTCAAAGGAATAGAACTGTTTTTTATTTTATGTTTTGTTATTTTAATCATATTGAACAATCAATTTCCATTTTCTAGATTTCCATATGGTGCTTAAAAATACATAAACAAGAAAGCAAACAAATAGTATCAGATTAATCCATAATGCAAGTTTAGCCTTTTGGTTTTAATGTCATATTTTAAATAAACTTACATACTACCTTAGAACAATCAGAGGAATTTATTTAGATTTTTTTTCTAGTTTAAAAGAACATAATAACTAACTGCTGCTTGAAATGAACATGTCTCATCTTTTGAGAGAATTTACTCTTTCCACCTCTTCAATGGTGGAGAGATGACTACCTCTTGGTTTCCTGTTCCTTCTTTTTTTGTTTTGTTGTTGTTGTTTTGTTTCATTTTCTCACAGTTTCCTCTGTTAACATTGGCAAATGCCTAAATTGTCAATGAAATTCCTCCCTTGTAAATTCACCTACTTCTTACTCCTTACAACCTTGTCTTCCCATAAGTCTTGACTTCATTTATCTTGGTTATAGTCTTCTTTACTGGTAGGTATTCATATAATATGACTTTATACTAATTGTATAGATAAATGGGTTTTGCTCTGCTATTGCCATAGATGCATATGCTATGTGATCAAGTCTATCCAACTCTACTCCCAGTATCCTTTCAAGCCTCATCTGTTCCCTATAATCCCTGTTCTGTTTCCAGTACATCTTTTCATTTATTTGAATCCACATATGAAGTGGACCTATAATATTTAGGCTTTGTTTGACTTATTTCATTTAATGTGAAGCTTTCTTCCATTTTCCAGCAAATGTCAGAATTCCTTTTTTCCCTTATGGATGAATAATACTTTATTATGCATTTATATCATATTCTCTATGTGCAACCATCTATTTATGGATAGCCCACTTATTTTCCTTCCTAAAAATGTATAGACATTTTAGTCACTTTTGTATTAATACCAATTTTGTCTAAGTTGCCATACCATATAAGCAGTTGAGTTTTGTCACTTTTTGGGGTACTCATTTTCTTGTAGAAATTCCCATATTAATGGGAAGGGTATCTATGTGTTTTTCTGCTTTTAACCTGTCTTCTTCAATTTTCAGGCCCAGTCAAAGAATTTTGGATGCCGAGGTAAAATTAAGTCTTTGTTACATTATTGTAACTGGATTCGTTTCAATCCTTCAATGGACTGCCAAGGAATAGTAGCTGGCTTGGCTGCATCCTGACTGCAGCATTTAAACTAAAAATATTATTCAGAGTAATAGATTATAACCAAGAGATCTTATTACAACTTGCCTGATGACACTGAATTTTCAGTGTATGGTAAGACAAAACAAGACAAGGTAATACCTGCCCACTGTCAGGCTCTGTACCATTTAGAATCATCCTGGTTTCTGAGAAATTGCTTGTTCACTTGAACAGAACTGAAGGGAGAAAAGTTCTCATAGCTTTTAATTCAAATAAATCAATTAGAACTACTGTTCCTCTTTACCAAATTGATTTTCATTATCCTCACAAGAGTGTTAGCCAAATGATATTGAAAGATTTAATTAAATTACAGCAATATTCCAACAAACACACACATTCATTTGCTGGTTTATTTGAATATAGCTAAAGTATATTTGAATGAGGGAACAAACTTACTTTTTAAGTAAGATCTTATCAGGTTGAAAATTTGAAAATCATGTCTGTTCCCTTTCCAAAAGGTAAATTTAACCATTACTATTAACTGCCATTATCATGTGTACACATAATCACACAGGCAGGATATAAGGGAAAGGAGGAATGTAAACAAGGTTAACACAAAACACTAAAGGCCTTAATTATATTGTATAGAGCATCAAAATGTACAAATATGAATATCATGGGTATTCCATGGTCCAGATATATTTATATAGATCCAAATCTCTGTAGATAATTATGATTTCAATTCTTCAGTCACAATGGTTGTATTTTAATGTTTGAGAAACATGATGCTATTTTATATTGTATCTCTCCCTCTCTCCACACACACACACACACACACACACACACACACACAC
Organism: Dipodomys spectabilis; assembly: GCF_019054845.1. NCBI lineage: Eukaryota > Metazoa > Chordata > Mammalia > Rodentia > Heteromyidae > Dipodomys > Dipodomys spectabilis. Next base: position 18,366,126 of record NW_024870817.1, on the reverse strand, counting down.
AGGATATTGAAGACTGAATACTGAATTATGGCAAAAAGTTTCAGTAGTTTGAAATGCAAATCAAAATTTTAGCCAAGAAGAAACAAAAGCTGTGTTAATCATTGAAGATAACATTGGTTTTCATTGTTTTGGGAATCTTTTATTTTATAATGAAGTTTATTATTGGGTATATGTATAAACTGTATATGTATAAATCACAAAAAAATTCATTCTTCAAAGAATTGACATGTCTAATGTTTAATTTAGTGAAAGCTTTTTTTATATAAATTTTGAATCAAGTTATAATGTAGCATAACTAAACTAATTTTGAAGAAAACCAAACCAGGGAGATTAGTGAAAATTTCTAACTTGTTTGACTTAATGTTATTAGAAAACAAAATGAGAAACTTCATATCTTGATACTTAAAGTGTGTGACTTAAGTTGCACTAGAACAAAATACATATTTAAATCTAACCCCTCATTATCTCAGAATGTGACTATGTTTGGTGCCCGAGTCATTCAAGGGATAAATAACTTAAATTGAATTTTCTAAAAGTCTATGAGCTCAGTTGTTTACCCACAAATACATAACTTTATCCAGAGACAGAATCTTAAAAGAATAAATAAGTTAAGATTTAGTCATTAGGAAGCTAATCCAGTAAACTGGCTTTGTCATAAGATTAGGACAAAGGCATACACAGAGGAGAGGTCATGTGAAAACACAGGGAAAAAAAAGGCAGGCATTTACTAGCCCTGGCAAGAGACCTCACAAGCATACAACCCTGCTGACATCCAACTTGATTGGCTGGTCTAAGTCCAAATTTCATGAGAAAATAAATTTCTGTTGCTTAAACCATGTGGTGATACTTTATTAAGGCTACCACATAAAACTAACACATAAGGCTTGATTTCTTTATTATATTATGTTCTCTCTCATATCTACTAACAATTATGGGAAAAGCAAGTAATGATAGTAATATTGCTTATAAAAATTCAAAATCATTATTCAAAATCATCATTCAAAATCATGTTAAAATTTTTTAAATAATGCGTTCAGAATTTCGGTATTTATCTCTTGATGAATAAGATGTAGTGTCTAGAAGCCAGGAAATCATTAAATACTCTTCTGTTGAATTCTTTTGGCTAGGTGTAGAAGCAGCAGAACAAAGCATAGCATGGACTAACGCAACAAGCTACTACACTAACGGCAATGACAGAAACTCTCCTTGGCATAAGAGAGGCAATATGATTTTATCATTGATGATTGAAGATAGAAAGATAAATAATACTGCTAGAATTGTATTCTTATTACTCTAAAAGCCTTGAAAATACCCTATCATTAAAGTGTTTGACTCCTAGATTTAGGGAGGCATTAACAATTGCTGGGAAACATGGCTATATTGAATAAATACAGATACTACTAACAACACCCTTATAGTCATTGATATATTTACTTTACAAACATAAGCACTATATAAGGTCAATTAACTTGATTTTCCTAAAAATTGCATGAGCTAACATTATTATTATTACATTTTTAAAGTCATGAAACCTGCAATACAGAGAAATTAAAGACGTTTCTTTTTTAATATATACTTTTATTGTAAAAATGCTGTACAAAGGGATTACAGTTACATGAGTAAGGTAATGTGTGCATTTCCTGTCCAAATTGTTACTCTCTCCTTTGTTTTTCCCCTACTATCCCCTCCTTTCCTACCTTCCCAATTCCTCCTCCCATCCACCCCCGCCCCGAATTTGTAAAGTTTGTTTTCAACAGTGTCTTGTACATTTCATTGTTACAATGAGCCAACTGTATCCTTGTTTCAGTGTTTTGTTATTTCCCTTCCCCTCCCCAAATTAGAAAATGTCATGTATCTTGTATAAAACATTTTTCTAAAGAACTTTCTTAAAGCTATTGGACTTTTTCAAGATTAATGAGACAAGCAAAGTATAACTCAAATTTTCTGTTTTGGAATCCACTTTTAACCACTATGATACATTAGTTTTTAGTGGGCTCTAATGACACCTGCTTTCAAGCAAAGACTCACCTATGGGTTGGGATGAACAAGGAAGAATAAACAGAGAAATCTCTGTTGCGTACGTATATCTATCATATATATGGTCTAGAACATGGAGTCATTTAGCAATGATATGACAAAATGGGTGGTTGTCCTTTGTTTCTTGAATCCTGTTACTTTGCCATATCTTCTTATATTTTGGCTTTAGCATTTACATATCAGGGAGACCATTGCCATTTGTCTCTTTGTTCTAGGCTTACTTCACTCAAAATAATCTGCTCTAGTTCCATCCATTTCCCTGTAAATGCCATTATTTTGTCCTTTCTAATGGCTGCATAATATTCCGTTATATACAGGTACCACAATATTTGAATCCACTCATCAGTAGTGGGGCATCTGGGTTTTTTCCAAATCTTGGCTATTATGAATAGTGCTGCAATAAACATGGAGGTGCATGTGTCTTTGTATATCGGTTCCTGTTGCTCAAGGTAGATACCTAGGAGTGGTATGGCTGGGTCATAGGGGAGGTCTATATTTAGCTTTGTGAGGTATCTCTAGACTATTTTCTAAAGTGGTTGTATTAGTATACATTCCCACCAGCAATGCAGTAGGGTTCCTCTTTCTCCACATCCCCTCTAGCATTTGTCGTGGGCCATTCTGACTGGGGTAAGGTGGTAGCTCAGTATTGTTTTTATTTGCATTTCTTTTACAGCCAGGGATGGTAACATTTCCTCATGTGTTTCTTTGCCATTTTTTAAATCTCTTCTTCTGAGAAGTCTCTCTTTAGTTCCCTTGACGATTTCATGATTGGTTTGTTAGATTTGTGAGGGGTTAGTTTCTTGAGTTTCCTGTATATAATGTAGACCTTTGTCTGATATTTTGCTGGTAAATAGTTTTTCCCAATTAGTTGACTGTCTTTCTAATTTGGTTGCTATTTCTTTGTCTGTGCAGAAATCTTTTATTTTAAGGTAGTCCCATTTGTCCAGTCTCTCTCCAATTTGTTGTGACCCTGGGACTCTATACAGGAAGTTTCTGCTTGTGCCTATAAGTTCAAGTATCTCTCCTACCCTGATAAGCTTTTAATAATTGTATTCACAGTTAAAAAAAAAACTATCCCCAAATAAGGCTTTAGGCCCTAATTATTTCACTGGAAAGTTTACCAAACATTTGAAAAACCAATAGTATCACTTGTACACATTTTTTTTCTGGACGGTAGAATAATGACCCTCAAAATCCATATCTAATTCTTGGATTCCATGACTATGTTACATTACATGGCAAAAGGAGCTGATCTGATTAAAAATTTAAACCTTAATATGATTATTAAGCCTTTCCTGGATTATACAGGTGGATACTACCTAATTCAAAATAGTCCACCATGTTTTCCAACTAGATGAGATGGAAAAAGGATAAGAAATTCAAAATGAGGAAAGGATGTGACCAGCCATTGCTTATGTATTTTTATTTCTTAAAAAAATACTTTTATTATCTTTAAGTAGTTGTACAAAGGAGTCACCATTTACTAAAGGTTAGGAATACAGTGTTCCCTTTTCACATTCTCACCCCTCCCAACCTACCTCTTCCCTTTCTTAATTGTAGGTTATGTATTTCATGTGTACAATATATCTTGATGTTTGTCATCACTTCAACATCTTACCTCCTTTGACCTACCTCTTCCCTTACAATTCTTTTTTTTAGTGTCCAATAAATATTTATTAGATTGAAGTTAGGAGGAGGAACAGAATAAGTGGGAATAGCCTACACTAAGCAAAAGGAAAGAAAAGTAAACATCACCTAATGTGGAAAAAATAACTTGTATCGTCAAAGCTCATAGCATTCACAAACTGTATAGACCATGATAATGACAATTTGCCTTGTGAAAGTTAAAATGTGTTTGTGACTCTAACTAAATATCACTATTCCACAATACTGTGAAATAGGTTAAATTTATGTAATCACCTAATCTCAATTAAATAAAAAAAGGTGAGAGAAGGGATGGGTTCAGCGAGATGGGTGACAATGTTGTCAGACACTTTGTACTCATATACTGTTTTGTAGAATGGGAACTTCTTTGTACAACTAGTTAAAGATAATAATAAAAAAGACATACAAAAAATAAATACAGAAAAGTAAATTTTGTCAAAGTCGGTCTGTGTCCCAGTTAAATGTTTACCTAAACGTAAAATTTTAAAGCTGACAAATCTATAGCCCTCTGGAATACAATTTTTCATGTTTTCATGTGCTAAAACAAGCAGAGAAGTAATTACAATAAAACGGAGATGATATTTTCCTCAGGGAAGGTCATGGAGGTAAGCAATATGGTGACACTGGAAAGGATGCTTCTACATTGGAGCTTTTTACATGAAGTGAATTGCTATATGAATTTTCTCTTGAAAACAATTTGATTTGCTATACATATATATATTGATTCACTTTCCTATTTATAGCAAATTCAAACAATAAAATTTTAATGTATTTCTACAAATATAAACACAGCTTTTGTGTTTGTTGGAAATACAATCATATTATTGGATGCATCTACAAACATATATATAAAATATGTATGTTAAGCTATCACAGGAAAGGTAAATAAAACTTTTACTAAAAAGTCACCGATTCCCTCTTACAAATAATTATACTATAATGACCATAAATAAGTCATTACTTTGATGGAATATCCTTGTTTATTTCATAAATATCTACAATGCATAATATATTCTGAAACAATTTTATCATCAAACTTTAGTTTTTTGGTAGCTGTTTCATCTATGCATATATTTACACATGTATGTATCACTCCACTACTATTAAAGAGCTTCCTGTGCCAAAAGAAATCAACAGTTTCAAATTAGTACCTATTCATATTTTATGAAAGAGCCATGCCGATTCCCCAGTGACAAAATGCATTCACTAAGAATTGTTGGTTAAAACTTACTGAGGATTTGTTAATGCTGGGCATGGGGTAATAGGTGGTGCGTGCTGTCTATATAAATTCTAACAACGTGGAGTGACTTTACTTTTCTTGTCTTATGAAAATGAAGAAGTTAGTCATTTTCCAAGTTGAAATGATAGAATATAATGATTCTAGTGTCAACATGAAGAAGTCTTGCTTCAAAGGCATCGGCATCAATTTACTAAAGCACTATTAAGATTGAAATATGCTCATATAGTAAATAAAATGTACAATAAACTGCTACATGCAAAGTGTGACCATGGTCCAGACAACATAGCAATGTTAGCCTGCCTACATTGAGGAGTGTACATCTTACCCTTGCTCTGCACACAATGCTTTTCTTTTTTTTATATATGTTTTTATTGTAAAAATACTGTACACAGAGGTTACAGCTAGATGAGCAAGGTATTGAGTACATTCCCTATTCAGCATTGTTACCTCCTTTGCTTTTCCCCTCCCCACTTCCCCAACTCCATCAAAATGTTTCATTTAGCATCCATCTTTGATTTAGTTGTTATTGCTTCGTGCTACATTAAACATAGTCTCTGCATCTCCACTCTGTACAAATTGCAATTTTCCTTCTGGTGTTTTCTCTCATTTCCTGTATTTTCTCTCCTTACATGTATACCCAAAACACCCCAGCCCATATTTTATTTATTGTGGATGATACATGAAGTATTTTTCTAGTTTCCAAAGACAAGTAGGATAATTCATTATAAGAATCATAGAAGGGTGACCCATTGCAACAATGAGATGTACAAGACGCTATGTTGAACTTTGCAATTTAGGCTGAGGGGGATGGGGGGATATAGTTTTGGAGATGAGAGAGAAGGGATGGTAAGGGAAAAACAAAGGAGGAGGCAACAATGTTTGATAAGAAATGTACTCATTACCTTGCTTACCTTGCTCATGTAATTGTAACCCCTCTGTACAATATTTTCACAATAAAAAACTTATTTTAAAAAGAATCATGGCTAAGAGTAACTAAGACAGGGGATTCAACAGTCACAAGAAAGAGATAATTTTAGAATATTTTTTGTTCCTATACCACACATTATAATATAGAATAAATTAAAGAATATACTGTATTTATAAATTAACACATAATAATTATATATAAAGAATACAGATAAAATCAAAGAATATATTATACATGCATTTATATACATTATAATGCATAGAAATTAAAGAATGTAATTATATATATTATATATAATTTTTTTTTTGTCAGGGGTGGGGCTTGAACTCTGGGCTTGGGCACTGTCCCTGAGCTCTTCTGCTCCTGGCTAGTGCTTACCACTTGAGTCACAGTGCCACCTCCGGTTTTTCTAGTGGTTTATTGGAGATAAGAGTCTTATGGCCTTTCCTGCCCAGGCTGGCTTTGAACTGCAACTATCAGATTCAGCCTTCTGAGTAGCTAGAATTACAGGTGTGAGCCACCGGTGCCCAGCGCATATATATATATATATATATATATATATATATATACACACACACACACACACACACACACACACACACACACACATATATACATATACATATATATACACATATATGTATATATACATATATATATACTTTATATATAATTTAAAATAACAGCTTTGTAGACAAGAACAAGTAGCAGCTCTATCACATATTCTTAACAGATATGTCATCTGAATTAAGGTATCATTCCATCTTAAAAGAATGCTAGATGACTAAGAATATGCATCACAAACAGAGACAATCTAAAGTAATTCGACAATAGTATTTATATGCACAAAAGTAAGGAACATCACTAAAACAATGGGAGTCTGCCATTATAATGGTGTGATATTCAATCAAACACGCCTATCAGAAAGATTAACTTAATTAAACTCTTAAGACATTGAATAGATTTTGCCTATTTAAAAATGCTGTAATCAGTGAGGTGCAGAAAAGGCCAAATTATTCCTCCCCCAACTTTAATGACTAATTTCTGAGAGGTGTAATCAGAGTTTATTGCTCCAAGAAGAATAAAAGAAGAGGATTTTTTTAATTTAAAAGTATAACTTCTGGAAGATACACGAATAAAATTTGAATAAGTAAAACCATAAACATACAGGTATTCACTGATCTTGTTAGTTGACCAAGCCTTGGATTGAGTTACCTGTGTGCTGCTTTACTGCCTACACAATCACTGTTTAATGCTTCATAGTCACTTAGCAGTGACTCAGTCCATTAGCAATCATACACAGGCTTATCTGCCACATGCATGATACATAAGGCACAATGATTGCAAATTTGAATTATAGCTTTCTGTATTTTCCCTGGTCTCTTATTTTGCATATTCAAATTGTATATAAAACACTTAGAAAACTGAGAACTCCCATGTTATACCTACCTCTAATCAAACTACTTACACTCCTCTTGCTATTCCTACCTCCTTGTAACCTTCTATAGACATGATGATCATGAATTTTGAAGTAGTCCAGTCTTCATTTTATTCATTTAAAACACTCCTCTTGCTATTCCTACCTCCTTGTAACCTTCTATAGACATGATGATCATGAATTTTGAAGTAGTCCAGTCTTCATTTTATTCATTTAAAAATTGCTAGCATCTAACATTCTAAATATCCATCTATGAATCATTTATTCAATTTTCATTTAAAATGTAATACTCTATTCCCCCTACTTAATTTAAGTCATATATCAATTTGTGTACATATAAATGTTATCTTAATAATAACTTACATTTTTATTTACTAATTCTTTTCTTAATTTAATAGTTTAAAATTATTAATCTCTATTTGTATAGAAATGTATACAAGAGTGTGTTAAATTCATTCTGCTTTACTTCCAGCTCCTAAGTCTCACTTCCTAAAGACAAGCCATTGAAGTATTGTGTATCTTTGTGAGTATTCTTGTGTTTTTGTGTGGGCATGTTTGTGTTTGCCTGTGGGCACATGCATTTGTGTGTAAGTATTTGGGATGAAGTGGATCATGCCACATGTCTTATTTTACAATTAATGTTTCCATTCTATAGCGCATGTAAGCATCTTTCCATGTTGATCCATACAAAGCTATCATTTTATTTCTAATAATGAATGTTCAGTAATATGACCAGTAGTATGGATAAACAACATTTTACTTATAAAATGCATGATCCTAAAGGCTTTAAAAGAATCTATTTATTGGAATGGTATCTACTAAAATACATAGAAGTTGATGGTCCAGTAAACATTGTAGTTGTTCCTTAAGTGTCTTCAACATCAGATAATGAGGATGTTTCCTAGGGAAAGTCTGAATTGGTAACAGAATACCTTATTTTAACATAATCCAAGAAGACTTACTACATTTTCTGGTATATGTCAAGGGGCTGACAAAAATGTCAAACTTAAGAGTTTTCAACTCAAAGTCACCCACAGTGTACCAAAATTGTGTTCATTTGAGAATGGAGCTTTCTCAACGTGCTACAGAAAGAACATCTGGGACATAGCTTCCATTTAAATGACATGCATGACAGATCACAGAATGCTGGGTGCCAGCCTGCATCATGTAGTTGTGCATGGACAGCTTCTACTCTTCTGTACTTGGTTTAGTAGGGTTGACACAAAGTGCTAAGGGAAAAAAGTGTACATTTTATATACGCTAAATGCATTCTCAAAGGCTCAACCTAGAACATGTTGTTATAAAGATCAATTAAGTGTGTAAGGCAAAATCATGTTTTCAGTGTAATACAGTGAGGATGCACGATGCATGTTGTCTTAGGATATGCCTCATTGAAGTCTATTAATTGGTTTTGTACTTTTATGACCAAATATCTGAAACTTATTTCAGCATGAACAAATCTAACAGCCAAAAGAACCCCCAAAAAAACAGAACACACACACACACACACACACACACACACACCAAACATGCAACCTATAGGTGCAAGCCAGGGAGTCTTCACAACAGTGAAAATTCAATTTATAAAACAAAAACTGAAGTTGTCACTTCATATATGGTAACATAGTTTTAGCATCTAAAATATAAAGCTCTCTCATTATAAATAAACAAATATAGATATTCAATATAATCAGAGATGAGAAAACAGTTATCCCAGTTTTAATTTAGCTAAAATTAATAGAAAGTTCTGGAGACAGCAATTCACTGGACTAGTAGTAGTTTGGAACATTTTCTAAAAATCAACAGTAAAACTGACTGTCAGTTTTTGAAAAGGTAAATAAAGTTAAGTATCCAAAGACAAAATTAATCTAGAATAGATAGCTAGGCACTGGGGTTCATGCTTATAATCCTAGTTATTTAGGAAGCTGAGATCGAAGGATCGTGCTTTCAAGCCAGCTCAAGCAGAAAAGCGTGAAATTCTTATCTCTAACCACAAAAGTCCCTGCAGTTTAGCTGTGGCTCAAGAGGCAGACTGCTACCTTTGAGCACAAAATCTCAGGAACACTGTCCATGCTATGGGTTCAAGCCCTAGGACCTTCCCATTCTGTTCCAACACACACAAATTGAGAAAAAAAATAAAGTGGTTCTATAATCCATGCTTCATCATTCTTTCAGAGTAGAAAATATGTATTTTACTTCTGTTAAGATTGTCCTAAAACTGCACTGTTTTTCCCATGGATACATATGTGAACCATTATATTAACAACCTCCTCCTCTTCAGATGGTGACACTGTTTCTTTGAGCCACCTGGCAACTGTTTTCTGTGCCTAATTTTTATATAATTTGTTCTGCAAAATTGAGCTTTTACCAATTTTTGTGTAATCACTCCCAAAGGCTCATATTAGTGCTGTAGCTCAGGTCCCAGGAGCCTCTTGGATCCAGGCTAAATGGAGCAAGGTCTCTCTTAGGCTGTAAGAGAGTTCAATTTGATGTTATGTTGTACATTTCCAAGCTGTGAGTTACACTGCTCATTAGTTAAAAATTAACTTCAGGATAAACTCTGTCATATGTCTATATTTGCTATTTTATTCTCCCTGCCCCCACATTCTCTGATCTACGAATTTGAAAAATCTCTCTTTAGCCATTGAAGGAACCGAATATATTTCCTTCTTTGTGATGAGAATTGTTTTCTACTTAGCTCTACTTTTTTAGACAAAATCATCAAAACTTGCTTGAGAAATTCACTTATAATAGTAACTGGGTACTACTAAACCGTTTCTTGCTAGATTTCTCTCACTGTTGGCAGAGAAGTATTAGAATTAACTATTGGGTTAAAAAATAGCCATTGAGTTAAATTGCACACTGGCTTGAAATTTAGGAGAGCAATCACAACAACCATTAGGGATTATGTTGCCTTGAAGTCCTAAAATGCCATTTGTTTTATGAACAACAACAGAGCAACTAATTGAAATCTTGTGTACATACCATCACTAGTAAACATCATCATAAGTAATGATTTTTTTCCATCCACAACTAAATTGAGTTTTCTTGAAATCTGGAATCATGGCAAGTGTATCAATCTTTTCCACATTTCAAATATCCACTACTCTCTCTTGAAAAATACTATAGGGATAATATTTTATGTTTGAATGATGAATCATGTTCGCATGATTATTGCTGAATCATGAGTCAAATTGCAAATGTGAGTCAATCACAAATGAAACTAAATCTTTGCTGGCCATCCACTGATTTATTATTTTGTGACATAAAGTTGGTTATAAAACTTTCAAGGTGGAGAGTTATAGTCCCTAAAATAATTATTTCCTGATATTTGTACAGCAGGAACACATTGTGGAACCCTTTCTGAGAAGTTGCATTTTTCAATCCAAGTGAGAAGTTACATGTGTGCACAGGCTTCATAGTCCTGCTTTAACATGCAAAAGCTCTGTGACCAAAATGATCAATGTTTTATCCCAGTTTCCTTATCTTCAAAATGATACTAATATACTTTTGTGTTCAGGAAGATTTCAAGAGATATATATTGAGACCAATCATACAAAATGCTTTCTATACTACTTGACAAATGGTGAGCGTTCAGCAAGAGCTATTATTTGTGGATCTTCCAGTAAATATTAGCTAAGTGTCCACCTTGTACATTCAGTTCTGGAGATTAATAAAAGACAAAAATGATACTCTCACACAGGCATCTAATCCAGTTAGGAGTTGCCATTGAAGAATGAATAGAAACAGAAGCACATGCTTAAAAGCAAAGGGTAATAAATCCTCCCACAGTAAGCGATAAGAGACAAGTTGGGATAGCTGAAACTATCATCAAATAAATAAATGAAATATTTTCCTTGTATTGGATGAAGTCTCCAGTTTAATGGAAAAATGGGGAAAATGATCTAGGTAGAACCCCATAAGAAAAGATAACAAATTATCCCTATGGGAGTGAGAAAGCTAGTGGTAAACTAATCCACAAAAACAAAGAGACCCTATGAGAATAAAAGTGACTTTAGATAAGGAACTCAAAGAGAAACACAGGGTCATCTGTAAGACTGTCAAGCTATATTTACAAATAACCATATTTCAATTTAAAAGATGAAACTTATTCATACATATAAGATGATAAATTACTAAAGAGATTGCCATGGTTTTTTTGAAGAGGTAAATAAATTGCCAAAGTTACATTTTAGAACGATTATACCAAAGCTACAGGCCGTGTTCTTGGGTCAAGTGAATACCAGGAGTGCAGAGGTGGCCTTCTGTCCTCCAAGAGCAAGTGAACGCTCTCTCGGGGAGATGTTAGAGGGGAAACAAACAAAGGGCAAGGGCAAATTTGACAAAGACTATAATTAGCAGAACCTGTAAAAGAGACAGATACTAAATATATAGGAAAAGAAATGAGAAGAAAGTGTACTACCTACTACAATTTTATCTCTAAGCAACAGGGCAGTGAAGAGGTGGGGAAAAGACCTGAGAGAGGAGGAGAGATGCAAAACCAGATGTGAACTGAGTTACTAGCACTGGAAGTGAAGCCAGATCATGCAGAACTTTGTAGGATTCTGACAAAATCTGTCTACTCAGTGAAAGAGTTGAGCAATTATGATTATATCTATACGTTAGAGCAAAAATTCTGACCAATATATAAATGACAGAGGATGCCTTGTGAGAGAAGCCTACATAGAAATGATTAGGAGAAGATTTGCAGGTCAGTTGGGAGGTAGAATCAGCATGATATTGGCAACTTATCAAGAGACCTCTGGCTTTTCTATCTTTCTTACAAATTAGTGATTTGTGTGAGCAGCAAAAGAAAAGACAAAGCATGTACTTTGTTATGTTTAAATTATTTTATTTTATTAGAAGGGTGATGTACAGAGGGATTACAGTTATATAAGTAAGGTAATGAGTACATGTGTTGAGCATTGTTAACCCCCTCTCTTTTCCTCCCACTCTTCCTCTCCCCTAACTCTGCTCCCCTCTAAGTTGTAAAGTTCATTTCCAACACAGTGTCTGTGCCACTTTTCCATTGGTTCACCCTTTGTCCTTTGTCTTACCATTTTGTACAGATTGTTTAGGCCCTTCTATCATTGAAGTAGACATGCAATAACATGCATGTGGATTTTTTTCCTTTTCATCAACATATTAGTTGTAAAAAAAAGGGGGGGTTAATAGGTAAGTGTATATAATATATTTTGCATTTAGAATTTCAGAAAGACAAGTAGACACAGTAAAAAAATATAATGCTAGTCATTAAATTAAACTGACCTACTAGTCAGGTTAAAAGAACATATAAATTTAAATTTAAATGGACCACTGTAGTACTCAAAAAATAATAACCCTATCAATATAGATGTACAAAATTAGTTTTATATGTACAAAAATGTTTCTTTAAATTTCTTTTTCTTTTCTTTTCTTTTTTTTTTTTTGTCAGTCGTGGGGCTTGAACTCTGGGCCTAGGCACTGTCCCTCCCTCTTCAGCTCAAGGTGAGCACTCTACCACTTGAGCAACAGCACAAATTTCAGTTTTTCTGGTGCTTAATTGGAGATTAGAGTCTTACGGACTTTCTTTCCTGGGCTGGTTTTGAACCATGATCCTCCGATCTCGGCCTCCTGAGTAGCTAGGATTACAGGCCTGAGCTACCAGTGCCGATTTTTTTTAATTTTGTGAAAATTATTACTTTAAATATTTTGATAGAGTAAGAAAACTGAACATGCTTTGTCATAAATTAGGGTCATACAACACAAAACCAGGCCTACTTCAAAATGAAGAAAAGAAGCAAACCAGGAATAACATGAACCATGTAGAGAAACCCTTGACTGCCATTTACTATGTTATTACCTTTAAGCTACTCAATTCAATCTTCCTCACACATTCCTTTTAATTTTCTCTTCAATGTAAATGAAAAATGTCTAGTACTCAAGGTGCTATTTGTCAGAACCAATTAAATCAGAAATTCTGCCAGTAGAATACAGTTGCCAGAATTTCTTAAAATTCTCAGGTAATTCCAAATTTGTAGTCAACCTTTAGACACTTGGAACAGAGCTGGATACTAAAGATCTGCATAGAGAACTTACAGGAAGTACCATTTATTGAGGAAAAGAAGCAGAAGTTGGAGTAGGAGTCTGAAAGGAGTTTACAATAAGACACTGCTATCCAGGAACCAAAGAACACAGTCATGATGGGAGAAACAGCAAGCAGTGATTAAAATCATAAACTTTACTATCACAACTGTTAGTCTGTCTGCCAGATCTTTTCATAGTCAGACGCATCTTCTTCATCTTTACGTCCAATTTACATTCTCTTGCCTCTGAAATTTAGTCTGTGACTTTCATATTAAAGAATATATATAAAGGAAAGTCTACTTTAGGCCATAGGTGGTTCCTTTTTATCAATACTTACAGAACTATAATTTAAAATGATTTTTAGATTTTGTACATTTTGCCACGCCAAAACTGTTAGGCCAATTTATCATTGCAAGGAAGTACATGAATCTTAATTCCAAAATGTTTTGAACATAAATTGTCATCATTTAATTCTTTCCAAGACTGCACTGTTATTCTATAATGCGAACTATTTTAAGCATATAAAATATAGTTTGGCTAAAGTCTGTCAAAAAAACCATTATGGCTTATAAACTGTTGAAAAGTCTTCTAAACAAGTAACTTTAAAATTTGCTCCTAATGCAAACACATATAAAACATGCTCATTGAATCAACAGTCAGGATCCTTTATTTCTGCCAACGTTCATTTGGATACTTCTAACACAGGCCATATAAACATCAATACAGGCAGACGGCTACAGGCAGCTATTGTGATGCATATGGGAAGCATATGTGTCTGTTCTTTATGTCCCAAATGATTCTGTAGCTATTGTCTACCACTATTTGAAGAAGGGATCCTAGGAATCAAAGAAATCTCAAGATAATTATTGCAAGTAGGTCAAATAATTTAGCTTAATTTTACAATTAACTTAGTTTACTATTAACGTAGTTTAATTTTACAATGTATTGGGTAGTGGGGAAAATCAAAAACATGATATATAGCTACAAGAGTATTCACAAAGCTTGAATATTTTTCCATGGACAATTTTCTTTTTATTTGTTTTTTTGTTTAACAGGACTTGTTGAAGACTATTGGGATATTTCATGTTTATTTGGGGAAAAAAAGCATCCAATACTAACAATTCAATTGAATAGTCATTACTCATTATGTTTTTATTTTAATAGTTGAGATCATTGCCAGAGGATAAACACTGCAGTTGTCTGCTTAGGACAGACTGAAATGATTTAAAATGTCACATAAAAGTTTCTTTAAATCTACAATACCTATGGAAACTTGATATCAGCTTAGGGCTAGAGTACTCCAGAAAAAAGTCATGCAACACCTAATTGCTCAGATGAAGGCCCTGAGATTACTATCTTATTGAAATTCTTACCTAGTTTTTTGGGAGCTTACACTTCCATATCTGAGGTTGCTCATTTGTTTCTTTCTCATATTACATGATGGTATTTCTCTCATGACACAAATATGAAAGTAGACAAAACACTTCACTGTTCAGTGTGTCTATGAAATGTACTATGTCAAACAGCTTATTAAAGGAATTTTACTGTAAGACTTCTAGAAAAGTCGCTTGAAAGTAAATTTCTTAGAAATTGAAAGCATTTAAGTTCACTAAGTAATGCTTACTAATTGAAAGAGTAAGTTTCATCATTTAAAATAGTTCAATATTTAAAATATATCACTAAAACCTTGTTAGAAAAATCAGGCTTTACCTTAAATCCAAATCAATTAGTTACAATAGTTTTAATACAAGCCCAAGAAACCTATATTACTACTCAGGTTTGAAAAGTAGGCCCAATTCAGTCACCACTCAGGAAAAAGGACAATCAATTCAATTTAATGATCAGAGATGGGAATTTAGATTTATAGACTTTATGAAGATGTAAGGGTTGAATTGGAATTTGATCTCATCTTATTACATCATCATAAGGCTCTATGAAGAATGAGCCTCTCAGCAAATATTAATCTCCTTCCCTTTTAATGTGGAAAGCAATGCTAAGGGATTACTTTAACTGGTCTGGTCCCAAGATATATTATATAAAATGAAGGACAAAAAAAGGATTTCTACCAAGGTCTACTCCATTCCGAAGCTAAAGCAGTAAGTAAATGCCACAGTGCTATATGTTACATGGGCTTTGCTGAAGATTTCAGTAGAGAAAACATACTTGGTTTTGAATTCCATCATGACTTACTATTGAATGGTATATGTAAAATTAACATATTTCTTTTTAAATCTAGTAGCTGAAACAATCTGGAAGAGATAGAAAATATAAGTGAGTTATCAAACTATTAAAAAGAATTTAAGGGGGATGTATAACTAGAGATTCAAAGAAATACTAAGAAAGGTAGAGAAGTTATACTTTTTTCATTGTATACTATTTCCTGTGAATGATATCTGGCTCACACTTAATACATTTCCCATATTAACAGGTTAGCAAGAAAAACAAACACCTGAACTACCCATAGAAGAACCTTAAAATATTTTCTGAATAGGTAGTAATAGTTATTAACTAGTAATGCTATTGTTGTCAATATTACCATTGTGACATTTTTTTAGTTTACTGGAATACAGACATAAAAATCAATATTTTTTAAAACTATTAGGCTGATCAATACCTTTGTTATTTTCAAAATCATACTAGAGACTTTAAATCTTTATCTGTCATCATCCACTTCTAGACTTGAGTATAATTGCTTTCAAGGGTTTTGCCTGAAATGTGATTTTGTTAATGCAAGCAAAATTATGTATATTTACTATCATTATTTGCGATCAGCAGTTACATTTCTTATACATTTCTTCTCATCAATTCTTACACAGACTTTCTCAATATGATCATATCCTCTCATGTGGACACATTTTATATATATATATATATATACATATAGATAGATAGATAGATTGTTCTAGTGTATATATTTGTTGGATTGAATCTTCTCACCTTCTGAAATTCAAAAATTCTTTGTATTGTCTCTAGTTTTACATTTATATTTTCTTTCAGTACTGGAGTTCAAACTCATATTAATCTGACTTGTTAGTTTGCATGGTTCATGAGCCCTTGGGCCACACCATCTACTTTGGAGATGAAGTCTAGCATACTTTACTGCAGCAATTGGCAGGGAAGCAACAACTGTCAGATCTCACCCTCCAAAGGAGCTAGGATTATAGGTGTCAGCCACTAGAACTCGAATTTAGCTATTTTAATTTCATCATAGAAGGATATATTTAGAAGATATAATTCTAGGCTATAAGTAATCTTACTATAGTACAATATGACTCTGTCTTCTGTCGTTAATTGTTGCCTTCAACATTTAGATGCTGTGATAATTAATCTTGGTTATTAACTTTATTGGCTGAGACATGTCTAAGAGATTAATAAAACACATATCCAGATGTTACTTCAAGGGTGTTTCAGAGACAATTATATCTTGAGTGCTGTCAATTAATTAATGATTTAATCCATTCTTGGATGTATTCCAAACTTGAAGTCTATTGGAAGGTTTTGAACTGTGGAAAAGAAGGTGGAGTCTACCTGGAGAAAATAAGTTACTGAGTTATGGCTTTCCTGGCCTGGCTTCCTAGCTACTATAAGAAGCTCTGTTCCACCCTTTTCACCATGAAGCTTTGTCTCAATACAAGATAAGCCTTAAATGTAATAAAAATGTGCACATAAAGAATGGACATAAAAAGGACAGTGAAAATAATTTTTACATTATAATATAAAATATCTACTGAATACAAAATATAGTAATTAATATACGAAATAGAAAAGTACAAGACATCTAGAAAACAAATAACATAGTTACAGAGTTGCTCCCTTTCAGTAATAAATTTACTGGTGAATACATTAAAATCTCTCCAACAGCAGAGATTACTAGGTATATTTTAAAAGCTAGATGAATCAAATGAATGCAAGTTCACAAAAGATATACTTTAGATTGAAATAGTTATATACACATTAGGAAAAATGTGTGCTAAGGCTGAGGAGGTTTTGTTTTTTGGTTTTGGCTTGCCATATTGGCCAGTAGTGTAAAAGTGTAGTACATACAATTATGCAAGTATAGACTGCTTGACTACCACAATGTGATTATGTATGTCTATGTTACTGACATGTTAACTTTATATATATTTTTGATAATTGGTGTGTTTTTATTATTTAAATATTGCTGTAAAACAAGAATCTATGACGTGCTAGCAAAAGCTTCACACATCTTGTATTCACTTTATCTCTCGATTGCATCAAGAGACAATGCTGAGTGATTGGCAGGTACCATCTAGACTTTTTAAAATATTCTATTATGTTTCCATAATGATAAAATTGACTAGTAACACATTTTCCACAATGCAACCATAAAATAAAGCAATATATGACTGTCTACTTCCAATATTAGACTGAAAATAAGACCTCAAAATATGGGTTTACAATTGAAGGAATCAGAAAATGAAAAACAAATTAAATTCTAAACTTGTAGAAGAAAGGAAATAGTAAAGATTAAAACAAGGATGAATACAATAGTGAATAGAAAAGCAATGGAAAAATAATTAAAGCCAAATTTTTCCATAGAAAATAATCCCCAATAGATTTAAATAAGCTTTGTTAGAAAAACTAAGCATAAATGTGCAAATAGTAATGATAATAATAATCATTATTATTATTATCATCTTATCTATACTCAAGTTTGAACTCAGGACCTTATGACTACATCCAGACATTCTTGAGGCTCTTGAGCCACATTCCCAGCCCAAATTATTAAATCAGAAAAGAAAATGGGGACATTACTATTAATTATACAGAAATAATAATGAGTTTAATGCAAAACTATAAAGAATTAAACAAAAATAAACCATAATCTGGATGAAAGACACATTCCTGCCCACACACAATCATAAAGATTTAGAAGAAATAGAAGAACTGATTAGTTTACAATACTACTGAGAGTAAGGGGACTGAATCAGTATGAGAAAATTTCTTTACACAGGAAAGCCCTGGGCCCAATATATTTATTAGTAAATTTTGCCAAAATATTAAAACTGACCTAATCCCAATCCTAAATATCGGTCCTTTCTATTCTTTTAAAAAACACTGGAGAAGAGAGATCCATTCTTAGTCTAGTATAAGATTCCAATATTATCTTCATAAAAAGCAAGAAAAAGACATTGCAAGTATACAACATTAGATATTCTTATTTGTTATAAATCTGAATGCAAATATCATATATAAAATGATAGCAAAATGAAATAATCAGGTCATTGAAAGAATTATGAACCATATAATATGTTTCCTGTACATTTTCTTACATAGCTTTTATTATCTTGAGATGATTACTGTTTATTTAAATTTGTGCAATGGTTTCTGTCAAATGATGAAATTTCATGTGCTTTTCTACATCCATTGCAATCTTTGTGTGTTTTCATTTATCCTCTTAATGTGCTATAGTTATATTTTTTATCTATTCAAAGGTCTTTTTTATTAAAGAAACAAATCATCCTTGGACATGGTCCATTGGATGATGAATAGATAAGTAAAAATGGTGTATAGTAACAGTGACAACATACTCAGAATGAGACTAGAAGGAAGCCCTAAAACATATTATAACATGGAAATATTTTGAGAACACCTTACTAAGTGAGATGAGCTAGTTCAAAAGGAAAAAGTATGGATGATTCCATTTATATGAGATGTTGAGTAGTCAAGTCATATGGGCAAAAAACTAAAGACTGCTAGCAACTTTAGATACATTATACAACCAAGAACTGAGGTATAACTGCTTAACAAAGTTTTGGTGTTACAAGATGAAGAAAGAACTAGAGACAGATTTTGCTGCTGCTTGAACAATACTGTATAAGTATTAAGAAAGGCTTCAATTGTACATTTGAAATGGATGTTACATATAGTATTTTTTAAAAGTTAGTTAGAAATTAACTGCTAATATAATCTTTATTTCTTTGCCAAACAGCTTTATTTTTTATAAATTAATTCTGAAAACATATTTACTATTTTCAACTGTAGATTTTTTTTCTTATATTTTCTTACTTTGTTTCCAGTATGTTTGAAATCTTTTATTGTTAGGAAAAATTTTCGGTCACTAGAGGTGTGGCTCAATGGTACAGCACCTGAAATCAAACTCTCGGACCATTAGAAATAAGAACTTTTCTTGAATCCTTTAAAGCTATTTTCTCTATTCTTTTTTTTTCTGAAGGTTTAGTTCAGTATATGTTGGAACTTTCATTTTTGTTAACTTCTCTCTCAAACTTATTCATCTCACTTTTTCTGATCTGCTATAATCTGGATAATTGCTGCAGATGTATCTTCTTGTATACCAAAACTCTTTCCCCAGAGTTTTATTGTGTCATAATTGGCATGCATAATGATATGTATTTAAGCCTTCAACCTTACATTTTGTGGTATGCAATGTGAAATGCCTATTAAAATCACACCAATTACTCTATCTGTCACCTCACACAGTTGCCTTCTTTTTGTGGTAAAAATACTTAAAATTTAATCTTATAGCAAAAACCAACTGCCAATATGTGACGCTTATAAGTCTAACTACTCAGGAGGCTGAGATCCAAGGATGAGAGCTCAAAATCAGTCAAGAAAGAAAGGTCTGTTAGACTCAATTTCCAAATTAAAAACCGAAAATACAGGACTGTAGACATGGCTCAAGTAACTACAGTGAGCAACAAAACCAAGTGAGAGCTCAATGTCACATTTAAGACATAAACAAAAACACACACATGCACACACACAGAGAAACACACATCCGTATACACTGTCCATGATGCACTTGGCCTTTATTATTCTCAGATTCTGTTGCTCGAATCAACTCAACATTTCAAATATTCAAGAAAAACACTTATGTGTACCGAACATGGATAAACTACTTCTTATCTGTTCCTTAAATATTACAATGTAACAGTTTATAGAGCATTTAAATTATTTTAGATATTAAAAGCAATCTAGAGATGACATAAAATGGACAGGAGGATGTGCATAGTAATGCATTCAACTACAACATCGTATTTTATAAGTAATATGGCTGTCTATAAGTAATATGGACATCTATGGACATGGCGTGTTCTGGGAAGAATCACCATGGGTACCAATGGACAATTATTCATTCTTTGTGCCAAACTAAAACCTAACTAAAGCTGTACCTTTTGACCAATAGCTCCCCAAGGCTCCTTAACTATTTACTGTATCTTTTTTTGATTTATAGAATTTTTAAAAGAATTGAAATCATGATTTTTTTCATGAATCAATTTTGTTCTGTTTAAAATATTTCTAGTCAATAGTTTTAGATATGTGTATTTTGACATACTAACTTCATCTTTTGTGGATTAAGAAATTGATATATTTCACTTTTAGTTTGTTTTTTAATAATTCTTTATACACAGTGTTGATAAACTTTATATGAACTCAGATTTTTCATATCATCATATGTGTATATATATATGTATATGTGTGTGTATGTGTGTTTCATATTGTCTTGTGTGTGTGTGTGTGTGTGTGTTTACATGCTTGTGCTTGCCAATCTTGGGGTCTTAAGCTCAGGTCTCAGGTCTTCCCTCTTGCTTGGTGTTTCACTCCCAGGTTGGTTTCAATTTGGGATCTCATTATTTAGTTTCTAATTTTATTAAAGTACTATATTTCATTTTTCCTTAGAAGGAGGTTTATTTTTCCTTGTGTTAGTTTTATCTTTGGTACATCAACTTCTCAAGATGACATTAGAATAAATTTTAGTTTTGCAATGGTTAAAGTCATACAATAAATATCTTTACATACTGTAAAGAAGTATTCATGTTGAAGAATTCGTGGAAGGACATTTTATTGGTTATGACTTTTACATCTTTGCATTTTTTGTTAAGACCAGGAAAAGTGTCCTTTTCACTTCTGTTCATAGAGAAAACCTAATTCATTTCAGTCTTAGGTATGCTTCGCCTGTAAGTTTCTTGCCAGCACACAAGAAACGATTTGTACCATTTTACTAAAAGAAAGATTATATGCTTCTCAAATACTAAACACTCCCATCTTAAGTTTACCACTTCAAAAATAGTGATGTTCAGGCTGGGAAGGTGGCTACGTGGTAGAGCTCTTACCTTGCATGCAAGAGGCCCTGGGTTTGATTCCTCGGCACCACGTAAGCAGAAAAAGCAGGAAGTGGTGCTGTGGCTCAAGTGGTAGAGCACTAGCCTTGAGCTGAAGAGCTGAGGGACAGAGCTCAGGCCCAGAGTTCAGGCCCCACAACTGACATACACACATACACACACACACACACACACACACACACACACACACACACACACACACACACACACACACACAGAGTTATGTTCTTTAGAACAGTTTCCTTTTGCTTTGAGGAGATGAACAGCCACACATGCACAAAATTTTAATAAATTGGTAAGTATTTTCTAAACTGCAACTACACAAGCATGTTGTATGGGATTAAACGCTTGACTCTTTTGCAATAGTCATCTTCTACAGAATTATTAGTGCTATATACAGAACCCGTTCCTTACATCTGGGTCTTAAGACCCAATCAATCCAAGCATCTAATATTTTGTGAACGTTTATGCCACGATGATTTTGGCAATGCTCATTTTTCCCACTTCCACTCCTTCCCTAAGCTAGTACTTAGAGGTTGTGCCTATTACCATAAAGGAATGAGTTGGAACATCCCCAAGGGAATATATTTTTACTTCTCCTTATTGAATAAAGTGATACATCTAACTATAAATGCTTTGGGTGACATTTGATTGCGAAGACTTGAATAAAATATTTCTGAAATGAATAAATGCTTCTTTTATGCCTGGGGTTTCCTAATGTCCATTATAATGTCTCTATAGAAATACAAAGTTCACCTGGTCTCTCTACCCTGCCCTCACTTCAGTGCAGAAAATAAAAATTGTCTTCAGCTTATAGGACATTGGGATTTAAGTAAAATGTCTCATATAACACTATCAATGAAAGGAGTACAGTACTCTTACTGAAATAAAACTCAGACAATGATTGGTGACTATTACCTTTCACTGCATCAGTAAGATTATTTCAGTTGGGATAAAGAGAGGATACTTGTAAAATTTCTTTTAAAATCTTGAAATTTTCAAGGAACTCTCAGCTTCACTGCCTGCTTAACCCTTCAGAGAAAAATGGAGAGAGAGAGGAGGAAAAGGAGAGTAAAGGATAGAAGGTAAAAAGAAGGAGAAAGAAAAAGACAGAGAGATCTTATAAGAATCATAGATGTTTGCTCCTTTGCATAGAAATCATTGGTATACTGGTTTTGCCAGTGACAAAAAGCAGTTGGCATTGACTCTTGCACCGCATATCGACTATCTGCATACTAAGTGATATTATGCTCAGAAACCTTATTCTCTACATTTCACACACACACATGCACACACACACACACACACACACACACACACACACACACATATAATGTATAAAAAGAGTATACCTGCATTGAGTAGAGGCATATTGCTTTTTGTTTGCTCCCTTTTCTTTTCTTTTTCTTAAGGCAATGAAGAAAGATGTAAATGGAAAAATAACTACTGCTTTTCATTCTCCATTACAAATGGTCTGTTTGAATGTCTAAATGCTTCATCTGCTGTGAATGCTACCATTTTACAAAGAAGAAAGTATAGTAAAACCTGGACAATTTCTGTTCAACATTTGCTGTTTTTTCTGCAGTACTTTTTCACCCAAGATGACTTATAAAAAAAGCAATGTTTTTCTACTTTCTAACTGCACAAAGTAAGATACTACTGTTTGGATGTATTGCTGTATAGAATATGTTCATTCCTGTCACCCAGTCCTTTCTAGAAAAGGTTCTTGAACTTGTATAGCTTGTCTTATTATACCCTGTATTGATGTGTCACATTATTAATTTATGTGAATTTATTTAGAAGTGGCAAACTGACTATACCATCTCTTATACATGGTGTTTACACACAGCATTTTTCTTTATTCTAATGTATACATGACTTGGAATTTCTTATAATAATTGCTACTTCTAAAGAAGTTCAAATATTTTAATAAGTACTATGCATAACATTGTCAAATAAGAGGTCATATCATCCCTTCATTAAAATAGGCAAAAAATGGAGATTGAAATTATCAAATACCCAAAGAAAAGATTACACAATAGGGAATTTTTAAAAACAGAACACTCGGGTTTGCATCAGAAGCTTCATTTAAAGACCACCAAATTATCAGCTCATTGATTTTCAAATATCAGAATAAAAAAACCTAAATACCTAGTTATCTGACTATCTACATCATTTAGAGTGCGTAATATTCTCAGATAATATAGTAAAAACATTAAGTTGTAAAATCTATAACCTCTCAGATTTAAAATATGTGTGCCACTAAGTTGATAGAATAATATTCCCAGAAAACTACCACTTTATTCTATTTCTTGTCAATGTAGGAAGAGAAGATTGAGTTTTAACATCTGTCTGTGGTAGGAACTCAGAAGAATATGTCCTGCTTTTGTCCAGATAATGGATAAACAAAATAACAATGGGTACATTCAGGCTGCAGTAATGAAAACTTCATTGCCAAAAAGGTGTTAAGGGAGACAGCTGGTCATATTTGAGTTCAAGGGCTGAAATAATTCAAATCTCATTGTTTAGATCAGGTTAATCACATTTATCTTCTCATTTTTTACATTTACATTCCCCTCCTTTGACTTTTTCAAAAGCACATACATTATTTTTTTTCTAGTCACCTCACTATGGAAGAGCAACCTAAAATTTCTTGTTCCTCTCTATCTCTAGCTTAGTCAACATTGTCCCAAATTGGATAGTTGATGTAATATGTTTAGTTGCTATTATGATTTGAACATTCAGTGAAATGCGTGTTTGTTTTTTAAATTTCAACGAAAATTATCCTTGAAAAAGTTAAGAGAACAGAACTGGTTGTTGGTGCCTCATGCCTATAATGCTAGCTCTTTAGGAGGTTTGGATCTGAGGATGAAGGTTAGAAGCCTGGGAAGAAAAGACTGGGAAGAAAAAACAATGAGACTCTTAACTTCAATTACCCATCAAAAAGCCAGAAGTGTAGTTGTGGCTCAAATGGTAGAGTGCTAGTGTTGAGCAAAATGTTCAGGGACAGTGCCAATACCCTGACTTCAAGCTCCAACACCTTAAAAAAATGTTGAGGAAAACAGAAAATGCCATTAATCTAACAAATGGATATTTCAGATAAGCTCTCAGTTATTTCTTGGAACTAAAGCTTTTTCTGTGTCTGAATAAAAGTAAAAATGGGGATGAGACATACATGTTTGTGCATGTGTATGTGCACACAAAAACTTTCTTTACTAGGGGGTATGCATGTGGGTTCCTAAGCAATATTTACTTATAATTGTATGTAAAGAAAGTTATATTTTTAATTAAACTAGTTTTTACTGCCTAATATTTACATCTTCTTTTTAAGTTTATTATTTCCTTTTTTGATCATTAACAACTTTTTTGTTTCTTTTTTATGTCGTTATTTTTTTGGGTATGAACACAGTTTAGTCTATTATTTTTTGCCAGTATTTGGTTTTGAATTTGAGACTTTTCTTTGGCTATTATACTACACCACTTAAGCAATAACTGCAGTCATTTTTGTTGCCTATATTTTCTTAAGCGTGTGCCAGTACCAGGGCTTGAACTCCGTTTTTGACCTATCAGTTCAAAAAGCTATCAGCTTTTTGCTCAAGACCATCAATCATCACTTGAGCCATGCCTCAACTCTGACGTTTTGTTGGGGAGATAAGTGTCTCAAGGATTCATCGACCTAAGCTAGCTTCAAACTGGAATCCTCATATCTCAGCATCATGAGTAGCTAGAATGATAACCATGAGCATATTAGTATTCATATTGTCTGATGGGTTTTGAAAGAGTCTTAAATTTTGGTTGGGAAAACAGAAAAAGACAATTACATTCAAAGTTTACTAAGTATATGACATATTTTACCCTTTCCTAAAGCATGGAAGTAGACAGTGAGTTTCTGTGGTCCTGAATCATTGTGTGTAAGAGGGAGCACTTCAACTGGGCCCTGTGGGCAAGATGAAATACTTTATCTTTCAAAGATTATAACTGGAATCAAAAGGGAAGATTTTCTTGAATTCAAGGAACTAAGTAAACTTAGTCGAACCATCCTGTGGCATAAATTGCTGCCAACTGTGCTTTTCAGCTTATGGATTTCAAATTTCTATCCCTCTTTAAGAAAATTTTATCTAATGATTAATTTGGCAGACTTTTTTTTAGTGAATTTCATGTGTTTAGGATAAATAATAAAAATATTGGGCTTAAAATCTCAACAGCATGATGGGAGCCTTTATTTTAAAGTCTTATCTTCCATTTACTCTAAATATTTTATATTTTCTTTAAAAATTTGCTCTGAATATACATTAACTTATAAACATGCTTAACCTATCACTGATGCTTATATGGTTCATGTGATTTTTTCTTTTTTGGTCAGTCATGGGGCTTGAACTCTGGGCCTGGGCAGTCCCTGAGCTCTTCAGCTCAAGGATAGCACTCTACCACTTAAGACACAGTGCCACTTCCAGTTTTCTTGTGGTTTATTGGAGGTAAGAGTCTCACAGACTTTCTTGCCTGGGCTGACTTTGAACCATAATCCTCAGATATCAGCCTCCTGAGTAACTAGGATTATGGGCATAAGCCAACAGCGCCTGGCTTCATGACTTTCTATGCAATAAAATTTTGAGCAGAATTAGCATCAGAGGACTTTCAATTCCATTCTCAATTTATTCTTCATATTGTGGACAAAAAAGATAACAAACAAAGAATAAAATCACAAAGAATATTACAAGTTAAATATGAATTTTATAAGAAGTTTCATTCCATATTTTATAGAAATAAACCTCTGTGGCGAGAGGTCTTGAACGTCTCAGAAGTCCTCAATGAGTCCTTTTTCCTTGTGAACTCCAGTAGGATATTGGCTCTGTGAGCTGATCTGCATAAAGAGCTATAAAGGCTCCCTGAAGTTGCCTGGAAGAAAAAGCCCATTTAGTAACCATACCAGGTACTGGCTCAATGAGTGCAAGGTAGTCTTCCACACACAGTCACAGTGTGAAAGGTTTTCCACACAGCTTCCTGGACTAACGTGAAAGCAAATAATCACTTCATTTACTAGAATATGGGTTTCCAGATCAACATACTGGTTAACAGTACAGGCTTGTTATGAAAATGTGAATATTTCTTTGCCACTTTTCAAATGTTTGGGTATTCAATGTTTGTCTTCACTAGTTTCAGTTTCTTCTTTAGACACATGGGAATAACACATCTACTTGAGAGAGATAATATGAGATTTATGAAGAAAATGCATAAAAAAAATACGTTGTGCAGTGGCTAACTCTTAAGTAAATCTATGGTTATTGTGAGCCCTTAACTATCCCAGCATGATTTTCTGGGAGAAAATATGTTTGTGACATTTTTTTAAATGTAGAATCCATTTAATTAGATATTTTCAGGCAGAGTCGTAAAACAAATGTGAGTTCTATTATAGGACAAAAAGTATTGATCTTATGCAAAAAAACATCATTTCATGAACAATAACACTGACCAGAACTTATTTAGCTGCCAGCCAGACATAACCCAATGATCCACAGTTCAGTTCAGTCTTTAAATTGCAGTTGTAAATGATTTGACGTTTATGAGTAACATAGATCAATTTAAAAAAGAAATTGTCCCGCTTATTAATTTGTTAAATTAAAAATTAAAACACTTGCTAAGGATGTATCTCATCTTTTTCTCCCTTAGTTTGAACTATTATCTCATAAATCTCAAATATATTTTAAAGGATTGAAAATATTGAGCCACAACTCTACATTCAGCTTTTTTGGTGGTTAGAGATAAATTGTCTGCAGAGGCTAGCTTTGAACTGTGATCCTTATATCTAACCCTTGTGAATAGCTAGAATTATAGGTATAACCATTGGTGTCTCACAGAACCCCAGTTTCTATATAGGATAAAAATGGGTTGGAAAATTCTGCAAGTTTCAAATGAGAGCTATATTTCCAAATTAGAGATAGATAACTAATAAATAAAACTGTAATTATTTGATTTTGACCAAAATTAGCCACAAATGTGTGTGAATATGTATTTTAAGGCATATTTTTCTGAAAGTAGAGGAATATGTACATCATGAGAATACTCTAGAATACACATAAAATATGATTCATATGTAACAAGAAATGAAAATCTTTTCTTTGGTACTAGATAGGATTTATTTTATATTACCTAAATTTTTAAGTGACTATATTTATGCTCACCTTCCATATTATGTGTAACTATTTTTGGTCATGGTACAGATGACTCATGGTAAGAAAAGTAGTTTCCTCTATACTGGTGCTGACACTTAATTTGTAGCAAAGAATTATTACTTTTAATTTAAAGTGAATAAGTAATCATAGTGATCTTCAGCACAGAAATTATCCTTTTCCTGTTACAATAACATATGAGGCTATTAGTTGGACAACTTTATAAGACTGGATTTTCATTTCTGCTTGGGTCATGTGTCTATGCTTTCTTAAAGTTTTTTTTTTATGTACTGTTTTATGTATATTATAAATTATTAAATGCTTATCTATCTTTCTGTCTGTCTGACATCTGTCTATTTTTCCTCTATCCTTTATCATTATCTATTATCTTAATTCTATTATCTATCTGCATAAACGTAGTAGTCAAATATGTATAGGTAGAAACAATTAAAATGTTATTACTAGATTTATGTTAACTAATATTTATGTTGGTCTTTTTTTTCTCTTTACTAATAATATCATTCAGGCCACTATCTAATCAAACACTCCTAGAAGTTTTACTAATACTTGGGAATATGAGGACGTAAGAGACCATCTTTAAAGAAGACTGCATCTTACTATAGTTGCCTAATGTGTAACTTGTCTTTAGTGACACAGTTACAAGCTCATGTGTGACATGAGCATGAATTTTATATGAATAGCATGGCTGATTTCAGATATTTCTCATAATTGTGAGAAAATAATTTATAGAAAATGGCATAAACCAATACAATCTCAACTTATAGTGTGAATGTAACCCCAAATATCATATAGCAGAAGAGGAGTTGCCAATCTGGGCCCATTTTAGAGATGAACAAAGTCAATCTACAGATATATGAACTAAATAGCTTGTATTGCTTGTTTTAACCTGCTGAGTTCATATTTGTAAGACATTATGAGTTGGTCAAGACCCAACTGATGCACTAGTACATTATGAGAAACAAAATATTTAATTTAATTGGGAAAAATTTCTTCTTCTATGGAAATGAAAATGTTTTTTCAATTGATTATAGAACTTAAATAATATAACGTTATTGTTTTTCTTCCTGAAATCACAAAAACAAGGGTTCTTAGTATTTTTCTATTAAACATTTTCTGATAATTATGCAAAATAAGTTTGAGGTCTCAACTGTTATTTGATAAGAACATCCATACAGGCTAATTCCGGGAAGATGGCAGAGGACAAGCTGGAGGCTAAGGATGGCCAATAGACACATGAAGATATGCTCAACCTCCCTAGCCATAAAAGAAATGCAAATCAAAACAACAGTGAGATACCACCTCACCCCAGTTAGAATGGCTAGAATCAAGAACTCTAATAACAACAGATACTAGAGGAGATGTGGAAAGAAGGGAATTATACAGCATTGTTTCTGGGAGTGTAAACTTGTTCAACCACTTTGGAAAGTAGTATGGAGGTTCTGCAAAAGACTCCACATAGAGATCTCCTATGACCTAGAAATCCCACTTTTGGGCATTTACCCAAATAATAACAAACAAGACCACACTAAAGCTACCAGCACAACTATGTTTATTGCAGCATTATTTACCATAGCTAAGATATGGAACCAACCCAGATGCCCCTCAGTAGATGAATGGATCAAAAAATGTGGTATATATACACAATGGAATTCTATGCTTCCATCAGAAAGAATGACATTGCCCCATTTGTAAGAAAATGGAAAGACTTGGAAAATATTATATTAAGTGAAGTAAGCCAGGCCCAAAGAAACATAGATCCCATGGTTTCCCTTATTTGCAATAACTAGTATATGTCTGAGTCAAGCAGAAAAGGTCAGATAAGGTGATGTTAGGGAAATGAACCCTAAGATATGTATTCAATTGTTTTTTTTTCTTTCATACGATTGTTTCTAACATATTTATAAGATGATTTCTTTGTTGCATTGTATGTCCCTTGCTTTCACTGTATTTGATGTTGGCATAATTTGTCGAAGGGAAGGATAAGAACAAGTCGTTTAAATAGGGATACAGATGGACCCATTCCAACAATGAGATGTACAAATCGTTATGTCGAAAAACAAATTTTACAACTTTGGGGTGGGAGGAGGATGGGAAGTGTTAGGAAGGGGAGGAGGCAACAATGCTTGATAAGAAATGTACTCATTATCTTGCCCATGTAATTGTAACTCCTCTGTATGGTATTTTCACAATAAGAAAAAAAGAACATCCATACAATCAACTCAAAGCCTTCTGAGAACAAACAGAAAATGTTTCATCCCCACAGCAAACCAATCTAATATGAAATGGAGCAAATCTGTAAAATTGCTGCTGTAGTTATCCTTTCAGTAGATTCAACCAGAAACAAACTGAAAATTCCAAGAAAGAAACTGCAGCAATACTGACTATTTTCATTACTTTCTTTACATTTCTTTTCATTACTTTCTTTACAAATATGGTCTAACAATTATTTGCATAGAACTTATATTAGTGACTATAAGTATAGAACTGATTTTAAATGTATGGGAGATTATGTATTATATGCAGATATGATATCACTTTATAAAAGGAACAAACTTGAATATTCTTGCATTTTGGTACCCACTGGTCCTAAGAACCAATCACCTTTAAATATTAAGGGATTATTATAATTATCATTAAGTTTTTAGTGGTACTGAGGATTGAATTCAGGGCTTTTGTGTTTTTTAAGCAAAAATGAACCACTCCTTGGCCCTTGGGACATCCCTATGTTTCAGATTTTCTTTTAAAAAAGCAGAGTTTTGTACTTTTTCAAGGTTTCTCCTTCCTTCCTTCCTTCCTTCCTTCCTTCCTTCCTTCCTTCCTTCCTTTCTCTCTTTCTTTCTTTCTTTCTTTCTTTCTTTCTTTCTTTCTTTCTTTCTTTCTTTCTTTCTTTCTTTCTTCTTTCTTTCTTTCTTTCTTTCTTTCTTTCTTTCTTTCTTTTCTTTCCTGCTGTTTGTTTGTTTTGTTTAGCCTGTTCTTGTATTTGCCAGGGCCAGTCTTAGACTATAATTCTCTTATATTGCTTCTGTAGCAGCTAGGATAATAATTTAGGGCCAATAATTCTTGAATAAAGTAGTTTGAAAATGTCCCTTTTTACCACTGATAAATTTCATGCAATATGACAACTCAACTAAGCATCTCAATATATTTTCTACCCAAATGAGTCTGTATTCTAACTAGATATAAATTTTAAAATGACTTATTTGAATATTTCCTTTTCTCCTAGAAGCTCAGAACACAATAAATGTTATCAATACATAAATTTTATTTCTTCACACTAATATTCACAATATTTTACAAAAATACTAGCCTTTTCCTCTTTTTTGAAAAAAAGGAAGTGTTGCAAATTCTATGAACCCCATTTAGCTCAGAGGAGTGAATTGATTTCATTCCTTTGAAAGAAAATGTATCAATAAAATTGATGAACCAGTGTTGCTCTTGTTTGCTACAAGCTTATAAGCCTTTCATGTATTTGAATGCAGCTCAGCAAGTCAATCTATGTGTGATGGGCCACCATCTATCCTTCCTGATTGTTTAGCATGACACCTCAGTTTTAGATATTGACTTAGAATCAAGCTGGTTGCCAGAATGTCATTCCTTGCTTTTCATTGTTTCTCCCTCATTTCAGATTTTCAAAAATTTGTTGTGAAAGTAAACTCAGAAGTCCCTCATTAATTTGTACATAAGTTTATCTTTTAAATTTCAACAGTAGTTTTGTTTTTTTAAAAAAGATTCTTTTCCCTGCACTCATCATCTGCTAGTTTGCTATAAGACTGTCTATCCCTTTCTATCAATACTGAGCCTATGAAATCAAAACCCTCATGTTCTCTTGTCCTTCTTGCTTAAGGCTGGTACTCTGTGGCTTGAGCCAAACCTCTAGACTGATTCTTTGCTGGATTTTCTTATTGGAGATGGAGATGCAGATGCAGTCTGGTGAGAAGTTTTTTGTCTGAGCTGATTTCAATTTGTGATCCTTCAGCTTTCATCTCAAGTAACTAGCATCATAGGAGAGAGCTATCAACATCTAGCTACCATAAATGTTTGTTTATAGCCAGGAGCCGGTGGCTCCCGCCTGTAATCCTAGCTACTCAGGAGGCTGAGTTCTGAGGATCGTGGTTCAAAGCCAGCGTTGGGCAGGGAAAGTCCGTGGGACTCTTATTTCCAATGAAAACCACTAGAAAATCAGAAGCGGTGCATTGGCTTAAGCGGTAGAGCGCTCGCCTTGAGCTAAAGAACACAGGGACAGGGCCCAAGCCCAGAAGTCAAGCTCCACAACCAACCAAAAAAAAAAAATAGTTTGTTTATCTACCAGTCTTTAGTATGAAAATTCACTTTTCTAAAGCAGTCTGCAAAGGAAAGTCAGGGGATAAGTCTGTTAATTCTCTGTCAAAAATTCCTCAACGTATTAAAATTCTCCTGAAATACATCCTATTTCTCTATATATTTTCAAGTCCTAAGATTCAGGACCAAACGTACACTAGAAAATTTCAATAGATAAAGTGAAATGTAATTGAAAAAGTATTGTGGAATAATTTAAACTGGACCCATGCTTCACCTTTTAAGTAGCAAAGGTTTTATTGTTTGTTTGTTTTGTTTTTTAAGTGGAAAACTCTCATCATATAAATCCTGGTACTTAGAAAGTATTTTTTGTTTTATTTTAACATGTGTTTAGTTCTCAGTACACTTAAAATTGGGGCAAAAACTATGTGTTTGATCTGATTTCTGTTTTTGGCTATGTCATTGAACTGATGTAACACTTACAAGTCTTTTTAACTTGAAGTAAAAATAGTTTCTTGATGGTCATGCTTTCTGATTAGTGAAATGTTCTGCATTTTAGTGGGAGACATAAAATTGTCTAACTGATCTATTTAAGTTGACCCTCATCTGTAATCTGTACATCTGTACAATAGAATTACTTTAAGTTTTATAAATCTATGAGAATTAATAAATGTTATGTCTCCTCAGGATTTTTTGTGATATCAAAAAGCCAATTTGTACAAAAAAATCAATCCATGCCATATATATATTATATAGATAGCTATTTATATATAAATACAGATATTATACATATGTTCATATAATACATGTCCATAGTAGGTATAAAATGGATTACTTAGATTTATCTGTGGAAGTGGCTTTACTCTAATAGTATCAACAAACAAACAAAAAACTCACAACAATGTTTATGCAAGCAATATCCCAGAGGAAGGAACCCCCAGACTTCTTTCCTCTAGTGGGCAATGTTGTTAGGGCTAGCTGTAAAGGTTCAGGGTCTTTTGCTTCAAATACTTGCAAAATTCAGGTCAGATTCACACTGACATTCCACTACAGACTTCACAAGATTGAGGCACCTCAAATATCTGAGGAAAGGAAACAACACAGTTCAGAGTCGTGATCCTCCAAAAGTGAATTCTGTTCTTTAAGTTATAGCTCATTCACATCTGAAAGCACACATTATGGTAGCACAAGTTCTTCAGCCTTGGACAGGGAACCACTGCTGAGAATAAAAGGTATGTCATGCAGACCTAGAGTTTGTGAAAGTCGCAGCTACCACAGAGCATGTACCAGTCAAAAGTATTTTATTAGGGAGGCTCATTTTTTGTAAATAGTTTCTCATAAGTAATATACTGTAGAATTTCCTTCTCAATTGCTTTATAAGAAAAGAAATCACAAGTGTTATCTGAAAACTTTAACCTATATCATTAATGTCCCTCACTGAACAGTCCATGGTCACCAGGTATTGACTTCATGCACTTTATAAACGGCAAGTGGCAAGGGGGGGGAGTACAGAAATGGTGGGACAAAGGGTGAACAAATGCTGCAGTGGTACGTCACTAGACACTATGTGGAACAAATGAACTGTAATTTGTGGGTGGGGATAGATGGAAGAAAGTGGGAGAGAGCGAGGGAAGGAGTAACATACTCCAAAAGGAAATGTATCCATTACCTGATTTATGTAACTATAATGCCTCTGGATATCACCTCTAAATAATAAAAAAAAGTTTAAAAAACATCAAGCATGAGGAAATAGTTTTTATTTTTATTTTTATTGATTTAAATAAAATCCATCAATCCAATTAGCTGCTGGATAAAAATCACTTACATTAATATCAAATTGAGGATAATATTTTATTATTGAGATAATATTTTATGAACTAGTAATATAAAAGTATTTTTGAGGAAAATTTAGCAGAGATATTTTGTTAATGTAAAATGTTAGAAATATAGTGAAACAAAGAACATAATATAGCATTAATAATATTTTCAGGGGGGTCCAGTTGTGGGCCTGAACTCAGGGCCTGGGTGTTGTCCCTCAGCTCTTCAGCTCAAGGCTAGCCCTCTACCACTTGAGCCACAGCGCCACTTCTGGCTTTTTTTCTTTTTGTTCATGTGGTGCTGAGGAATCGAACCAAGGTCTCATGCATGCAAGGCAAGCACTCTACCACTGAGCCACCTTCCCAGCCCAGCATTAATAATTTTTTAAACTGACATGTATTCCTTTATATTATATATATATATTATATACTTCCTGAAAAATTTAGAATTAACTATGTGGTTTGCATTTCCTATCTGTTATAAATTGAACATGAAAAGTCCTCTGTGTGCTCATGGTTAAAGATTTGTTCCCATCTGGTATTGCTATTCAGGAGTTTCTGGAAGGCTTATGGTATAGAAGCCTACCTGGGGGATGTAGGTTACTGGTGATACATCCTTGGGGTGTGTATATTACTTATTCATTCGCCCAGCTCTCTCACGCTCATTGCTCCCTGTCCTCCGTGGACTGAGCAGCCTCTACTCATAATATCAGCAACCATGATAATCTGCCTTACACAAGCCCAGGATCAGTGGAACCTGGACTATAGACCTCATCACCTCTGAGAAGAAATGCATCCTTCCTCTCTTAAATTATCAGATTAAGCAGGGCGCTGGGGGGCTCACGCTTGTAATCCTAGCTACTCAGAAGGCTAGGATCTGAGGATCACGGTTCAAAACCAGCCCTGGAAGGAAAATCCGGTGAGACTCTTATCTCCAATAAACCACCAAAAATCGGAAGTGGCACTGTAGCTCAAGTAGTAGAGGCTAGCCTTGAGCTGAAGAGCGCAGGGATAGTGCCCAAGCCCAGAGTTCAAGCCCCACGACCGAAAGAAACAAAAACAAACAAACAAAAAAGCAACAACAAAGTTATCAGAATATTTTATCAGAGAGTGATGAAAGGTCTAACAAAATTTCCATGAAAATAAAGCAAAACATTAAATGTGGAGATTTCTCTGAGTGTCAGTGGTTCTTGACTATAATTCTTGCTACTTAGGAAGCTGAGATCTCAGGAACACAATTTAAAGCTAGCCTAGGCAGGAAGTCTGAGAGGCTCTTACCCCTATTCGTCAGCCAAAAAATAATAATATGATAATGAAAGGCTAAGGACAAGGCCCAGGTCTTGGCTTCTAGTCCCAGAACTACACACACATGAGCACACACCATACATACACACATACACACATAATGCTGAGTTTTAAAGTAAAATACCTTATATTGCTTGAAAGTATAACACTATTTTTAAACAATTATCATGAATGAACACAACTGATAAACCAATTTACAACCTTTGAATTGGTAAGGAATCATTTTAAATAGGAATATATATTCCACATAAAATATATGAATGACAATCCTTTCTCTCCGCTTTTCCAGTGACTTGTTTTAATTACACAGAAACAACTCTATGGTCTATATACATTTATTTTGTATTATCTTTGGTTTCACCACATAGAACATAGTTCCTTCTGTAATTACATGATCAGAAAGTCCGTAATAAGTTCTACTGGCTCAGGAAAATAAGACTTTGCTAATTAGAAACATCTAAAACATATCCCAATGAATAAAAGTCATATGAGGTTACTTGTTTACAAAATGAAGGTAGAGGAATGCTTAAATATTCTCTTCATACTATCCATTATTCTTAGGGTACTATTTAGTAGACAAAATAGGACAGCGATAATGCAGAAATAACCAAAATGCCAGAAATTCTCCCAATCTAAAAGCTATCACTTTTGCCAAGTACTAATGAAGCATGCCTATAATCCTAATTACTCAAGCGGCAGAGGTCAGGCAGATCACAGTTCAAGGCCAACTTGGGCAAAAAGTTTAGTGATCCTCATCTCAACTGATAGTGTTGTGTAGTGGTATGCAGCTATCATCACAGCTGTGGTAGAAAGTATAAATAGGAAAGTCTTGATCCACTCTGGCACAGCTAAAACCTTACCTTAGAAACAAACAGAAAAAGATATGGTTCAAATGGTAGAGGGCATGCCTAATAAGTAAGACACACTAAGTTAAAATTCCTAGTGTTAGCAAACATTAATTATTGCTTTAAGTTTATGATTGTAATTAAAGGAAACATTTAGCTTTCCAATCATAATTCTTAAAAAGTATGTAACAAATTGACTAAAATCTAACTTTTCTTCCTGGTTATAGTGTAGTATCACTGTTAAAAGGAAGATCATACAGTGCGAATTGTTCTCTAATCAAATAAGACTCCGCTTTGAGTGTAGTAAAGAATGCTGTGTTTTGTTCCATTTTTAATTTACATATATGGATGAACATATGTCAGAAAGAGTATATATATATATATGTATATATATATATACACACACACACACACATATATATATATGCATCATGATGATTTGCAAAATGAAAGTATATGAAAATCTGTGTATTTTTCTGAGTTTCAAGAACTCAGAGTGTAATGTACAATTGCAAAAAGGGCAGAATAAGTTCAAGGCACTAAAAGCTGCTTTTAAAAACTCTCAAAATAGATACAGAGAGAAAAAGAAATTTACACAAGACTCTCATTCAGCGAATACCATGCAACCACAGCAATATTTCCTAAACTATAATGGCAGGTGACAAGGAAATCGTCTAGTGAAATAGATTCAAAGACACAATGTTATCTTGTTCTTTTAAA
The DNA here is from genome assembly GCF_019054845.1 of Dipodomys spectabilis. Classification (NCBI taxonomy): domain Eukaryota; kingdom Metazoa; phylum Chordata; class Mammalia; order Rodentia; family Heteromyidae; genus Dipodomys; species Dipodomys spectabilis. Next base: position 18,329,497 of record NW_024870817.1, on the reverse strand, counting down.
CATTAATGCTCGCAGAAGTTTCATTTACTTTTTTAAACCATGCATATTTATTACTTATTATTTTTACCTTATATATCTATATAAGAATTCACCAAGTTTTGCTTTAAGTGACCAAGTAATAAATACTTCAAGCTTGAAGTTCATACTTCCTCTGTTGATATTATTCAGATATACTGATAAGTAATAGAAGCCAATGGTAATGACTGTATTCTAATATATTTTTATAATAGATGTTGGGGGACTTATTTTCTTCTTGGGTTATATTCATTACTACATGTAATATTTCATTCAAATAACAGCTTTGAGCGACTAATCCGATTTAAGCTTGCTTAGCATGTATTTACTTAAACATTTATTCTGTTAAGGCATTAAATGTAGTGAATGTATTTCATTATCTTTTTTGTATGAATAGCTCCAGGTTCTTGACAATTTGTCTCTCAACCGGTATTGTTTGGGGGAGGAGGTGTGTGCGCTTGCGTGTGTGCATGTGTGTGTGTGTGCGTGTGTGTGTGTGTGTGTGTGTGTGTGTGTTGGTCTTGAGGCTTGAACTCAGGGCCTGGGTGCTGTCCCTTAGCTTTGCTCAAGGCTAATGCTCTAACACTTGAGCCACAGTTCCACACTCAACTTTTTGGAGGTTAACGGACAAAGGAGGAGGTAACAATGCTCAATAAGAAATGTACTCATTATCCTATTCATGTAACTGTAACCTCTCTGTACAGTATTTTTACAATAAAAAATATAGAGAGAAGAAGAAGAAAAAAAAGAGTCTCATGGAATTTCCTACCTGGGTTTGAATTTCAATTCTTAGATATCAGCCTCCTAGCTTCTAAGATTACAGGCATATGAACAGTATCACATTTAAATGACTGTTAGAAAGCAATGAGGACATCATAACCAGTCATGCTTATTGTAAGACTTTTGTGAAACTCTCCGGAGTTGATTTTGTTTCTACTAGGCTTAATAATACTAAGTTGCCTATCTAGAGCCATAAGATAGCTTATATAAGTATGAACAAAATACAAAATCAAGCGATTGGGAGAGACTCAATTCTGATGACACTATTTAAGCTCTTAGATTTACCTGTGTATAAAACAGGAACATATCAATTATGAGCCAATACATTCCCTTTGGGCTTAAGCAAAAGTTAATTTTCTATTTTTGCTCCCAAAAGCCCTACAAAAAATTCATGGAGAAAATACTGTAAGCTTTTTAAGTTGCATCTCTGAGATTATAAACTACAAAATGAGCATTGGCTTCTTTACCTATAGAAAAATTTTAGAAGCCAGAAACTGTGATATAATTGTTTGTCTTTTTATCTGGAGGTTCTATCCAGGCAGCACTAAGTATATGAACAGGAAGAAAAGTATATAAACTATTCACATCTCATCATATACAATGCTCTAATTTTATCTCCCTTATTGAAAAGTTAATCATCTTACCCTGCTCTAAATAATTTCATCTTATATCATAAAATAGAAGACATGATCTGAATACCCAAAAGAAGGAACAAATGCTATATTACATTTAAGAATAGTTAATTGATACTTCAAGTAATATTTCCCTTTTATTTCAATTTTATCATAATGCTTTTATGTTCACATCATTAATTATAGTAAGTAATCACAAATGACTTTTATTAATCTTATTTATACATACAAATTCATATATGTATATGTCTTATTCCTATAATCTCAAACACAGCATATTAGTTTCAAAAGATAGGTAGATTCATCTTAATTAAGGAGACAAATGCTAGTCATATTAAATATAAACTCTAATAGAAGTAATTCTTCAGTTTCATTTCACATATTATGCTCATCTGTCCTAATAACCTTCATGTTCCTTTTCCATCCCAATGCTGAGCTACAGTTTTCTGAAAGTCAGAGGTGTGTCTCACTACTATTAGTCATTTGCCAAAGTCATCATGGTTTCTTCTATTTTGAAATGAGTCTGTAATTTTATAAGATGTATTCAGATATTTTTGTTCATTTTTCTAAAAAAAAGAAAAATAAGTACTATTATTTCAAATAAATGATACACCCTCCTTATGTCCTGTTACTCTTCTATCTTCCCATGAATATTCTCCAGAAATGGACCAGAGATAAAGTAGGTTCAAAGTCAAATACCAAAAGCAGTCACAGTAGGGAGAAAAGTCATCAGTGGGAAGAAGAGTGGCTGGAGAGATGTAATGTTACTGGGGAGAAAACTGTGGGTATCTAAATAATCTCTCATAGAATTATATCACCATGAGATTGAAAACTGGAACACTTAACCATTAAACCCTTGCAATCATCGCATGATGGCCATACCACAGGGTGCTGATTGCCCATCATTAATTATATCTGTTCCAGAACAAGATTTTAAGTATAGAAATAAAGTGAGCCTGGATATAACCTAAGTATTCCAAATGCAGTGCTCAAGGGACACAAGTAAGCACTAAGAGTGTGTATGCTGCAATAACTATAACAAGAAGACTTATTATTCTAATCTTTCTTATTAAAATCTTTTCATGATTCTCTTTTTGCTTTTACCAAAACAAATGTCTCACTTAATATTTCTTTTTTAATGTATTTATTTTTATGTGTGTTCCTCTTCATTAAAACAAAACAAAATTATTTTAAACAACCAAAAATTTATCCAAATATAAAATTATCTTAAATTTGTAATGATTGTCTATTTGGATTAAAAGTAAAAATGTTAAATATATTAATGACTTTCCACTGTCTTCATTTTTTTCTTTCCCCCTCCCCCTGCTCATGGTATCCAGAAAATTCACCAAAACCATAAAAGTATTTGGCACCTATTAAATAACAAGAACTATGTTTTAGAGTATTCAAACTTCCACTTCAACTGTTTATTAGTAATCTATATTTGCAGTGTTTGCTTAGCAATCCCACATTTGAAATATTCTTCATGTTTCATTAAATAGAAATATTGTTCCATTTTCCATTACCTATTAGATTATGGAAATAAAAACATGCCTTTCAACTGTTACTTTAGCACATAGATGTTTTCTAATTAGAGAATGTCATTGTACAAAATTATAGTTTTAATATATTTTGGATAATTATAACTGAACATGTCAACTGACTTATAACCCCCGTTTACCTCCTCTGGATTAGGTAATAGATTAGCCTTTTAAAGAGCTGGATAATGTTTCTTTTTATTTCAATCCTTAATCTTGAAACATGTCTTACTACTATTATTTGTAAAGAATAATATCTTGGTTTAGGAAGTATGGGTCTCCAGGCACAGGGTACTACTTATTTCTGCAGCTTTGTGTTGTACAAAACTCAGTCCAAAGAAGTCTAATTAGTGACAGCCTGTCCACCTGTGTTCTCTGGCCCTGTACAACATGCCCCAGCTTGCTTTGCCTTCTTATAGCTACAAGTGGGGGATGATTGTAATTATTTGATCCACTAAGTGTCAGTCAGCTAGCCTTCTAACTCAAAAGCTAACTAAAAGCAGTGATACATTTAACCATCTACTGATTCCAAAAGCATACAATTTGTTATTGAAGAAAGAAATGTTTTGTGACATACAATTGATACATTTTTGTGACAAATATAATTATTTTGAAAAACATGAGTAAATTATTACAAAAATTACATTCCCAAATGGGATATTTCTACTCATATTTCTAGGTATGCACAAGAAATAAACTAGTACTCTACACTGTATTGATTCATGACTTCTGTTCTGCTTGTATGCACTGTTCCATGTGAATAACTAAAGGTTGTATATTTTTAGTGAACTCATATCATTTCCTAGCATTTATCTACCATATTTAACTTAAAAATGTTGATTTTTATATTACATGGAATACATTTTATATATACATAAAGCAAATACTTTTGATTAACTTATATTAAATAATTTAAAATGGTCCAAGTACGGTTCAAAATTTAGCAATAATAATTTATTTAATCTATGTAACATCTTTATGAGGTACATGTTGCTATTTCTTTCTTTCTACAAAGAAGGAAACTGAAGCACAGAAAGGCTAAGTAGCTAGATGCCACATATAGTAAATAAAAGATCCCATTTTCTAAACCAGGACATCTTACTCCAAAATTTGGATATGTACATACCATCATAATTAAATTTGGTGTGTTTCTCTGACAAAATACATGACTCACAATTATTTATTTGTCAAAGTTATGTCTAATATTAGTTACTATATTAAAGACCTTAAGTCTTATGTCCACTGTCAATTCTCCTAAAAGATGAGACCAAATTTATACTCATTCCAGAAACCTGTGCCCACAATAACATTGGATATTATCAAACTACTTTTTGCTTTAGCTACAAAAGCCAAAGGCTACATCATATAATTTTAATTTCTACTTATTTTTTACTGACAAGTTTGAGTGTTCTTTAATTACTATAGATGGATATCCTATTGAGGTAAGTGAATAGCAGGAATGGTTTTGCCACATAGGACAAGTATATACATATAACTACATTTAATGTTCTAATTTTGGAGAACATTTAAGTAAATGGGAAAACCTTCCATGCTCATGGATTGGAATGATTAGCCTTGTGAAAATGGAGTACTGCCCAAAGCCATCTACAAATTCAATGCAATACCCATGAAAATCCCAACAATATTCATCAATAATATAGAGGAAGAAATCCAAAAATCCATTGGAATAACAGAAGACCACAAATAGAAAAAGCAATCCTTAGAAGGAAAAACAGTACGGAGGAAGATCAACACCAAATTTCAAACTGTATTACAAAGCCACAGTAATAAAAATGACTTTGTATTGGCACTGGATCAGGCCTCAAGACCAATGGAATAGAATCAAAGACCCAGAAATAAACCCACAGACCTGTAGACACCTAGTCTTTGATAAGGAAGCCAAAAAAACAGGATGGAAGAAAGACAGCATCTTCAACAAATGGTGCTGGTAAAACTGGCTATACATGTTCAAAAAACTGAACCTAGATCCTTATATATCACCCTGCACCAGAATCATTCCAAATGGACCTCAATGTAAGGCAGATACCATGAAAACATTACCGGAAGGAATAGGGAAAACATTAGGGCACATAGGCATGGGTTTGAACTTCTGAAGTAAAGATACAGAATCACAACAAATCAACATTGACTGCATAAATGGGATTGCATCACACTGAATGGTGAAGGACATAGCTAGCAAGTTAAATAAAAAGTTTGCAAAATGGGAGATGATCTTTACTAGCTTTGCCTCAAACAAGGGCTTCATATCTAAAATATTTTCTGAGCTCAAAAATTAACCTCCCCAAAAAAATAAATCCTCAAAGAAAAAGCAATCCAATTAATAATTAAGCTAAAATATTAGAGACTTCTCACAAGAAGAACAATGGCCAATAGATGCATTAAAATATGTTCAATGTCTTTGGTCATAAAAGAAATGCAAATCAACATTGAGATTCTACTTCATCTCAGTTAGAATGCCATTATCAAGAAAACTAACAATAACACATGCTGGTGGGAATGTGGTCAAAAGGAATGCTACTGCATTGTTGGTGGGAATGTAAACTTGTTTAATCAATCTGGAATATAGTATGGAGGTTCTTCAAAAGACTAAACATAGAGCTTCCCTATGATTCAGCAATTCTACTCTTGGGCATATATCCAATAGACCACAAACCAGACCACATGAAAGCTATCATCACAACCATTTTCATTGCAGCATTCTTTATCATAGCCAAGGTATGGAATCAGCCCAGATGCCCCTCAGTGGGTGCAAGGATCAAGAAAATGTGGTGTGTGTGTGTGTGTGTGTGTGTGTGTGTGTGTGTGTGTGTGTGTGTGTGTGTGTGTGTGTGTGTGTATTATTCAATGGAATTCTATATTCTCATCAGAAAAAAATTATATTGTCCCATCTGTAAGGAAATGGAAAGATGTGGAAAAATTATATTAAATAAAGTAAACTAGACTCAAAGAAACATATAGTGTATGGTTTTTCTCATTTGTAGTTATTAGAATGTGCCTACAAATCTACAAGTAAACCCAATGGATAGTTAAAGAGAAAAATAATTACACTTGGACGTTATAAGTTAAACAAGACTAAGCATTCACTCATTGAGACCAAAAGTGGATTTTCTTAGGAGAACATCACCATCGCTCATTAACTATGTGCATACAATCACATAAAATGATTCTTATAGAACTCCAAGAAACTAAAGCCAGAGGCTTCTTTTATTTTAATTGTTATGTTCTTTTTTTTCTTTTGTCTGTTTTTCCCTTTACTATTTTTTTTATTTCTGTACCTTTTCTTCTTTATGTAAGTTTTTCTGATTTGGGGAGGGTAAGGAGAAGCACAGAAATGGTGAAAGGAAAGGCCATCTTATCAGTGATGCTCACTAGACACTATGCTGAAAACGAACTCTACAACTTCTAGGGGAGGTAGGTCTGGAAGGAAAACTCTAGGAGAAAATTAGAGAAGAAATATACTCTAGGATAATCTTAGCAGATGAGCGGGATAATTCAAATGGCTACATACATTTAACCAAGTTTGAAAAATATTGCAAGTTGATGACAGTTAAATTATTATCATATGCAAAGGCATTTAAAAAATAAATCCACTTCAAATAATCAATTAGCTTTCATGGGTTGTTATTCTCTAAACCAGTGTGGGATACAGTCAAGATATATGTAATATAGGTATGTATTTTATATCATATAATTTTCACATCATAACAACTTGCATCTTCTTATAAGAAATTTCATCTCATTCCCACATCTTGGTTCATCATTGCCTCATATTTTTTAAATGCCTAATTAAAAATCACCTATCAAATTCTGTTAAAATGAATATTATGCATATAAAGATCTCTAAGAAAACAATGCATGCTTACAAATGAGAGCAGATGGTCCATTTATCTCTAGCAATCTTAAACATAACACTGTTTAAGTATTATGGAATTACACATTCACCTTCAAAGGTTCATTTTTAACTAAATTATAAAAGTGATGGGAAGTACATATTCACATTAAAACCAAGAGAAATATGCTAATTCTAAGGTTATATTATACCTTAGTTTGCTATCTCTACTTTATCTTTTCAATAAATTGATAAACACTTGTTGAAGTGCATTGCTCAGACGATATCACACTATAAATATTTAGAATGCCATAACCAATCACATAAAATGATGTAAAGCTCTTCATTTCATAACTTTAAATACTAGAAGAAAATTGCAGTGTAAAAAAATGAAGATTTTTTTTTATGTGAGACTATATCCTTCCATCAATCGATGGCTTAGTTTGCCTTACTGCTGTGTAGTAAATTATGCATAGATGTAATATTTTAAAACGACCAAAATTTTTCTCACAATTCTGTAGCCCATACAAATAACCATCACTGAACAAAAATCAAGATGGGCACAAGACTCTATTTTTTCCATTGTTTAAGGAAGAATCTATTTCTTGCCTTCCCCAGCTGCTAAAGGCTTGTCTGGCTTTCTTGACCTCTTCTCTCTATTCCATCTGTAAAGTCCAATCTTTTACACAATGCTTACTGTGATTGCTTCCATCATAGCATCTCCTTCTTTATCCTCCTATCTCCATCTGTCACTTATAAGCATTTGTGTATAGGGAAGGTGAGGATGGGTGGGGCTTGAATTCAGGATCTGGGTGCTGTCCCTGAGGTTCTTTTAGTCAAGGTCAGAACTCCAAGGCTTGAACCACAGCTCCACATTCAGCTTTTCGGCTTGTTTATTGGAGATAAAAGTCTCAAGGACTTTCAAGCCACAGCAGCTGGCTTTGAAGCGTGATCCTCTCACCTCAGCCTCCTAAATAGTTAGGACTGCAGGAAAAGCCATCAGAGCCCAGTTATTGTAAGCATTTTTAATAGTATTATACCCAGCAGATAATCTAGAAATGCCCCCATATCAAGATTCTTAATTTTATCTCCAATGTCCTGTTTGTATAGGATTGGGCTGTGGATGTTTTAGGGAAACCATTTTTGTTTCTGTTGCAATCAATAAATTTTTTATCTCTCCCATATAATCTTATACTGATATATCATATTATTTAATGTTCATTACTGTATTAATGATTCAGAATTTGATTTTTTGTGACTTACTAGGAAATATGGCAGAGCTGCTGAATTAGTGCTCATACCCACAAGAAACAGATTCACACAGAAAATTTACATTAATTACATGAATCCTCCAAAAAGCCAAGGAATATTCTGCACAAGTAATTATTACCTATAGTATACCATGGAACTTCATAAAGTTATTTATGGTTTAGAGGCAAGATTCAGTGAACACACTGAAAGTGAATACTGTGTTTTAGAAATACACATGGCCTCTAATGATTTGATCCAACTTCTCCTCTCTTTTTGCCTCAAAGAGGTCATTTTCCTAACAATATATAAGCTTCAATGTCCAAATATGGGTAGTGTTTCAATACCATATAAACAATATTGAGATTCCACTTCACCCCAGTTAGAATGGCTATAATCAAGAACTCTAATGACAACAGATGCTGGAGGGGATGTGGCCAAATGGGAACCCTACTGCAGTGTTGGTGGGAGTGTAAACTTGTTCAACCACTTTGGAAAGCAGTATGGAGGTTCCTCAAAAGACTCCACATAGAGCTCCCCTATGACCCAGCAATCCCACTTTTGGGCATTTATCCAAATGATCACAAACAAGACTACACTAAAGCTACCAGAACAACTATGTTTATCAAAGCATTATTTACCATAGCTAAGATATAGAGCCAATGCAGATGCCCCTCAGCAGATGAATGGATCAAGAAAATGTGATATATATGTACGATATATATATACATATATATTATATATATCACATTCTATGCCTCCATCAGAAAGAATGATATCACCTCATTTGTTAGGAAATGGAAAGACTTGGAAAAAAAATTATTAAGTGAAGTAAGCCAGTCCCAAAGAAACATAGATCCCATGGCTTCCCTTGTTTGCAATAACTAGTATATGTCTGGGACAAACAGAACAGTTTAAAAGCTATGTACATATGACCAGATAAGATGATGTTAAGCGGAATGAACCCCAAAATAGGGACACAAGTGTTGTTTTTCTTTCTTGCTATTGTTCCCAACATATTTATAATGTACCATGTCATTTTTTTTTGTATGTTCCTTGGCCCTGTTTTCACTGTATTTGATGCTGGTGGCCTGCATCTTGTATATATACTTCTCTAATTTGTGGAAGGGAAGGGAAAAAACAAAATGTTTAAATAGGGATACAGGTTGACCCATTGTAACAATGAGATGTACAAGACACTATGTTGAAAAATGAACTTTACAATTTAGGCAGGGAGGGTAGGGTAGTTTTGGAGGTGGGAGGGAAGGGATGTTAGGGGAAAAACAAAGGAGGAGGTGACAATGCTTGATAGGAAATGTACTCATTACCTTGCTCATGTAACTGGAACCCCTCTGTACAGTATTTTTACAATAAAAAAGTACTAAAATGAAAAATAAATAACTACACTAGAAAATATATACCTGGAGGGCTGGGAAGGTGGCTCAGTGGTAGAGCGCTTGCTTTACATGCATGAGGCCCTAGGTTCGATTCCTCAGCACCACATAAGCAAAACGAAAAAAAGCCAGAAGTGGTGCTGTGGCTCAAGTGGTAGAGTGCTAGCCTGGAGCTGAAGAGCTGAGGGACAGCGCCCCAGGCCAAGAGTTCAGGCCCCACAATCAGACCCCCCAAAAATAAATAAATAAATACACACACGCACACACACACACACACACACACACACACACACACACACACACACACATATACCTGGAAATATGTAGACCAAAGACCAAAGTGCTGTTTTGCAGGTGTACAGAAGTGACCCAGAAAGAGCCAGACATTTTCTTTTCTAATTATTTTCTGATACTGTGCTGTAAAATGTTGAATAACTTGAAAAGTGACTATTTTGGTCATTTTATATTATTTATGGTTACTGTATTGATTAAAATATCTCTCACCATCGATTATATATAATGACTTAGATAAATATGAAGCTTAGAAAATTATTTTGTGATAAAGTAAATATGACATGAAATACTTGATACTCATTTTCCTCCTATGGATACAAATGCAGGTTTTTAAAGGTATAAAATATATTTTAAATAGTTGTGAAATAGTTTGAAAAAAGAATGAGCTTTCTTGGAAAAATGTCGACATTTGCTTTAATTAAAAACTACAATTTAATGTTATTGCTGGATTTACCAAATACATAAAAATTGAGACATTTCTGGTTTTAATTTGAAAAGATTTAAAAATAAGAGGTGTTTTTTTAACAAATTTAACCAGCTGATTGATTGCAACATTATTATGTGTACCTGCTTTCATAAGATCATTGTAATACATACAAGTGTTATATGCTCAACATAGGAAGAATTTCCTTCTAATATGTAATGTTTGCCCTAAATTTGTTAAGATAAATGTTTAATTAGCTGAATCATTTTTGTACTACATTGATGATCACTAAATGCCAAATACAACTGTATTTCTAAAATATGCCACTGTGTTTATCAAATAACAAAATCATGTCCCACTGTGTATATATGGCTTATATATGGTAAGGTCCCAACATGAAATCCATTGAGAAAATGGAAATATGAAAACTAAAAATTTCACCTGATGGCAAGTTTATAATATCTTGACAGCAAAGATTGATTTCTTCACAGTTCAGAACTGGTTTGAAACTAAAGGAATGTATTAACATAGCTAAAGAAAGAATGTGTGGAGCAAAATAGTTTGGGTGGATGAGCAAGCAGAGATAAATAATTCATTCAGCACTTCAAACAAATCTTGGCATCATATAAACAAACATGAACAAAAGAACAGGAAAAAGAACAGAGATTCTGAGATAGCTGAATATCAGCTGTTAAACATTTAATTCTCTCAATTAAATAACTATCTTCTGATTTTATGATCAGTAAGAATGGATGAATTCACTACAATTATTATGTCTGTTTTTAGGTAGTGATTAGAATTGCCATTATGGAACTCTGATATCCTAGTTTTCTGACTTTTGTAACCCTGGGAGTTTATGTCTTGGAGTTATATAGTCTTATTGCAATGACCAAAGCATATGTCTACTTAAAGGCTGAAATATAGCATTCATGCCTGAAGTGATAGTAGGACTCATGACTTTTCATCAGATTGAACATTTTAGGATAAATTCTAAAAGTGGGACAAAATTAAATACAATGAATAGAAAGGAGGCAACAAGAATACTAATAGAAAAGAATTAAGAAATTAATGGGATTAAAGAATAGGATTTGTGAGTTTAACTGAGTAGTTCAGAGTATATGTCATTTCCAATAATTTGAACTTCACAGAAAAAAGAGAGAAAATTTAGAAACAACTATTTGTACAGCTATCCCTGAGTTTAATGAATTCAATCAGAACTCATCTAGCTTCTGTGTCAAAGACTGATAAACTGAAGGCTAAGGAATTTTAAGCCTGGAAATAAAGTTATGGCCTCCTTGCCCCCCAGTCGAACACAAATTGAGTTGATAAAATGAATGTCCTCTATTAACCATTTCCTAGATTAACTAAAGAGGGAATAAGTGATGCTATCACTTGTGTAGGTTATAACCTCTGGAATCAAGGACCTTAGCAAACACTGAAAAGGAAAAGAAAATATCAAAGGAGAACTTGGTATCTAGACCAGGGAAGTCTTACCATAGAGTTCTATGGAGAAAACAAAGTTTTCAATGTTCACTCTATATGCAACATATCCAAATCACTGGAGGAGGAAGTAAGTAAAAATATATTGCTAATAATAGGCTCTCATGCAAGGAAAATAGAATTCCTTTCCAATAAACCAAGCATATATTTAATTATCTTACAAAATAGCATAATTTATTTAGAATGTCTTACAATTTTAGCAAATTTCTTTGTTAAAATGTTCATGGCAGTGTATTAACATATTAAATGATTTTAATATGCTAAATGTGTCAGCAATAAAGAGCTAAGAAATATATTTACCTATCTATATAGTTTTCTTCTGTACTTTTCTGTCTACTCATAAAACTAGTAGTAACAGAAAAGATGGACAACTCAGTTTTCGTTTGATTTGTTTAATAGCAAATCTCATTGGTTCATGTGTAAACTAAGACTGAAGTAAAATCTTTGTGGTAGATAATGCCATTCTACTGGGGTAAGTTCTACAAACAGACACATACACACACACACATGCACCCATGTGTGGACATGCACACACACACACACACACACATGCACAACCCTCCCAACCCACCTCTTACCTTACTTAACTTTAGGTTACATATTGAGTTTTGTACAATTTCACAAAGCAGTTAATGTGTGTAATACATCGTGATCTCTGTTACCACTTCCACATCTTCTTCTTACTCGGACCAACCCTTTCTTTTCTATTTCTCAATACTGTGCTATACATAATTCATGCCTGCCTTCTCCCCTCTTTTCTCTTCATTCTTCTACCCTAACATTAAAATAAGAATGAAGAATCTAATTCTTATAGAAAATAAACATCAGATTTTATCATTTTTGCTCCATGCAACCCTTTCCCCTTAATTTCAAGACAGAAATGTCTTTTTAAATTTGAGACTAGGTGTGAAGTCACACAATTGCTGGAGTCCCAAGCACGTACATTGTTTTAAAGCCAGGTAGACGTTTAAGGAAGGTAGGCCTGTCTAATGGGCAAATAAACAGCCATTTGCGGTGACATACAGACTGTCATTGCACAAACAACTCTAAACAGAGCTATTTCCAAGCTCTCAGCTCCAGGACAAACACAGCTGCCAAGTTCTCTCCTCCCTCTTTTGTGTTCAGCAGGTGTGAATGCCTGGTGGATAGAAGAGAGGAAGCTAACTCTCGATGAGAAAAGTTATTACTAATGGAATCTGAGAGATTGTCAGGGCACTGGGTCAATGAACAGATCAAAAGTCTATCTTCAGCTCCTCCACCTGACAGAACTAAGAACACCATCATGGGCTTTAATATTATTGCATACAGGTTTTTTTAAGTCAATTCTTAATAATAAAGTGACACTTTAAAACCTATTTTCTATTTTCCTACACACTTACAATTATTTTAATGCAATTTGATAAATTAAGATAAAATCTAAATCTTTCCTTGAATGATCATAATTAGGCAACTATAGATATATTAGGCTATTTATTTACTCAGCTCTTAGAGTTTGCCTTTGCTAAAGCACTTACTGCCTTTTAAAAATGCATTACTTATAGCATAATCCACAACATCAATGCATCCATGTATCAAGTAGATAAGAATTTATTGCATATATTAATGGCTGTATCACAGGAACACTTTTTATAATCCAGGAAAAGATTTATATACTGAGTTGTTTTCTACTTATTTATACATGCATGCATAGACTCAGGAAATGGATATAAATTGAGTGCCTTCTACTAGTAACAAACTGCTTCTAGAACTATATGTACACTAAGGAAATAATAGATGACTTCTGCTTTCTTCAGGATTACAGTACACTGGTCACAGGGCATAAAATAAGTAAGCAAGTAAAGAGTGATCATATCAATGCAATTGACAAAAGGTACTATAAATTTTAAAGAAAGGATAGGTTGAGAATAACGGCGGAGTATTTGTGTGTGTATGTGTGTGTGTGCGCGTGCGTGTGTGTGTGTGTGTGTGTGTTGTCTGGGTTCAGTATACATTATTTGGGTAAGATAATTACAGACAGATTTCCTGAGGCTGTGGAGTTTAAGCCGAAGAATGAGTTTGAGGGAAGAAAAATAACAGAAAAGAAGCAGAGATAAATATTTTAAAAAATAGAAAATGCTTATATTAACAAATATAGAGAATGGGGTTGAGAAGATAATCATTTCCTTTAAAGACTCAGAAAAACAAATATAAAATTGAAAACTGTAAGAATTCATGTTTATGTAGGGACAGCCCTTGTAGCAACAATTGCCATAATTTCATTTGTGGGAAATTAAGTTACATTCTTCCAAGATCCGTGTCAAGAGACTGTACATCACAAAACAGTAATCAAATGTACTAAATACAGAATTGGAAAGCATTAAGTAAAATTTCAGTAAAGTTCAATGTAAAATAAAATTAAAGGAGGGAACATGGCCTACTTATGTAGAAAAATAATTTAAAGTTCAGATTAATGTGTGTTTCAGCGTTTTAGACAAACATATCCAGGAAAACTCTGTTGAGTTTTTGAATAACCTGAAGAATAAATAATGCTGCTTACTTGGATAGATTCCAAATGAAACAACCAAAATGATAAAATGAGTGGTTTACAAGGACAGAGTAATGAAAAAAATATGTACAACTTCAGCATGTCAGAAACTGAAGGAGAAACATTATGGTTTACAAATATTTGAAACATGTAAATTTAAGGGAAAAAAACCCTTGTGTGTACAAGGTTGCACAGCTACATTCAAAAGGAGCAATACATCACACTGGAAACAATGCTAGTTGTTTTCCAGGAAAAATCACTTGGAGAAATTATCTAAAAATGGTTAGAAAACAAGGCCACCAATATAACAGAGTAGACTTTCCCAACAATTAGTAACTATGCTGAACTCCAAATACATAGAATCTCAGCTGAACAGTATAAGGATAAAGTAGGTCAGGGTACAAGCAGAGAAATATTCCTATTCGCTATCTATGCTTTATATTTAGAAAGAATCTTTCTGTAGATTTGGGTCTTTGCTTTGTAAGTATGCTATGGTGGAAAGATTCCTGGATTTGAATCTCTAAAATGTAGTTTTGAGTATTGATATCATGTTGTATGCTGTGTGTATAGCACATCTGTCATAATAACACCTTAGTTTGTTCTGAGGTTTAAAAGCAGCTTTATATAAACATGTAAAGTATAGCTCTTAGTGTGATGTATCAATTATTATGAATTTAATGCACTCAAATGTGTAGGATTAAAATGATGACAAATAATAATATCTGGGCTAGGCTATTATATCTTTCATTAGGTGCTAAAAGAAATTGGCTCTACTGCATGTGATGTTTACCCAGAAGCCCTGTGAGCTAGTTTCTGTTTTCACAGACCACTAGATATGAACATTTTTTCTCATCTTCTATAACAGCAGTTCTAAAGCATTATCTTTTTTTCCTCCTCCTCCTTCCCCTTCCTCTCTCAACTCTCTCCTCCTCCTTCCCCCATCTCTGTTGAAAGTCATATACTCCAACTCTCCACTAACTCTGTTTAGTATACTTGCTCTTAATCATTGTACCACATATTCCTCATTGAAGATTTGTGTTCCTTGTTCTTGGTTATACTCTACAAGATTCCTTGAGGCAAAATTTGTTTTGTTTTGTTTTGTATTGGTGAATTTATGAATCCCATAGTTTTTTTCCTAGCATTTGGATGCGTGATATCTTAACTCTTCTTCCAATCCTTTTGTTTACTAGACTCTCTCACTCATAATTCCTATGGTCTTATTCTCAAATTTATAAGTGCCAAAATTACAATTACTTAAATGCCTTATCATCTCAGATTATCCATTTATAATCCATTTTTTATTCCCTTCCTCAAACTTTCAGCCCCATTGGGAATTTCAGCCTATAGAAATAGCATGGCACTCTAATTTTCTTTGTTCCAAGAATACAAAAAGAATTTTGGAATTTCTGTTTCCTTGGAACTCACTAAAGCAGGAGAGATGAAATCACTCTCAAGTTACTAAATTTTGGGAAAAATCAATGAAGACATTTACAAATGATCGAGTAGCTGTTGAAATAGATAATCCCAGGCAACAGGGTGTAAACTAGGGGACTACAGAAGATGGAAATGATAGCAGTGACTGGGAGTGGGTTCAGTGGTAATAAAGGAAAAATTAAAACCAAAAAATTCCAAAAAGAGATGGAATGTAGGAGCAATTCAAAGTGCTAGTAGTTGAATAATTTCGCATGATCAGAATTTCTAACAAATAACATTTCTGGAAGATACCTAACAAATAGAAATGAAAATCAATAACGATGAGAACTTTCAAAACATTTAATACCAGAATGTGTAAAGACCCAGAAACTTTGGTGTTCAGTATTTTCAAGGGGACAAATGACAAAAGAGAAACAAGATTTTGGAGTTACTGCAGATTTAAGGGATGCCATGAAGGTGAATAATAGGCTACAAAGAGGAAAGGAAGAAAAGTTCAGTGGTCTCAAGGGAAAAAATGTGAATGTTGGACTAGGAAGCATTTTGTGATAGATTTTGTCAAACTGACTAGCAACTCAACCTCCCTTAATGTAATGTAGTAAGGATGAACCAATGAAACAGCAATACTCACAAGAAATTATGGCGGAAATGAACTTTAAAACTTGAGGGAGAAGGGAATTGCGAGGGAGGGAAAGTATGAGAAAACAAAGGAGGGTAAAAATATTTGACTAGAAATACATTCATTCCTTTACTTATGTAACTTACAATAAAATACCATTAAAACTTAGTAAGTTGGAATCAGAACATTGAGATTCAAATTTATTCTCTTTCTGTCCTGAATACCAGGTCATCTGACTTTCTGAATTCTCAATTCTTATTAAATCAAGCTAAGAATATTTCTTGTTCTTTCTGCTAAGGATTGTTTTTGCTATTTGGTTCTTTTATTGTTCCATGTGAATTTTTGGATTGCTTCTTCTATTTCATTGAAGAATGAGGTTAGGATATTGATAGGTATTGCATTGAATCTGAATACAGCCTTTGAGAGTATTCCTATTTTCACGATGTTAATACTCTCAATTCAGGAGCATGGGACATTTTTCCACTTCCCTAGTTTTTAAAGTTCTCATCATAGAGGTCCCTCACCTTTTTAATTATGTTAACTCCTAGGTATTTTTTTTTTGTGGGGCTGCTATACAAGGAGTTGCTTTCTTAATTTCAGTCATGTTCTTCTCATTATTGGCATACAGGAAAGCCATTGATTTTTGAGGGTTAATTTTATACCCTGCTACATTGCCAAAGTTTCCAATCAGCTCAAGTAACTTGGAAGTGAACTCAAAAAATTGGGGGCGGGGGGAGGATGGGAAGGGATGGGAAGGGGAAACAAAGGAGGAGGCTACAATGCTTGATAAGAAATGTATTCATCATCTTGCCCATGTAATTGTAACCCCTCTGTAGAGTATTTTCACAATTAAAAAAATTAAATCCCTCAACAACAAATCTTCAAAGAAACAACTCCCCAATTAATAAGTGGGCTAAAGACTTGAAGAGAGACTTCTTTGAACAGAAAATAAGAATGGCCAATAGACACAGGAAGAAATGCTCAACTTCTCTAACCATAAAAGAAATGCAAATCAAGACAACATTGAGATTCTACCTCACCCCAGTTAAAATGGCTATAATTAAGAAATCTAGTAGCAACAGATGCTGGAGGGAAACCTACTGCACTGCTGATAAAAGTGTAAACTTGTTCAATCACTTTGGAAAGCAGTATGGAGGTTCCTCAAAAGACTCCACATAGAGCTCCCTTATGACCTAGCAATCCCACTTTTGGGCATTTACCCAAATGATCACAAACACTAAAGCTACCAGAACAACTATGTTTGTCAAGCATTATTTACCATAGCTAAGATATGAAACCAATCCAGATGCCCCTCAGTAGATGAATGGATCAAGAAAATGTGGCATATATATATATATATATATATATAAAGGCATATTTACCATTTTATAATGGAATTCTATGCCTCCATCAGAAAGAATGACATCACCCCATTTGTTAGGAAATGAAAAAACTTGAAAAAAAATATATTAAGTGAAGTAAACCAGGCCTAAAGAAACATACATCCCATGATTTCCCTTATTTGCAATAACTAGTACATATCTAGGGCAAGCAGAACAGGTCAAAAGCTATGTACATATGACCAGATAAGTTGGTGTTAAGTGAAATAAACCTCAAGGTAGGGACACAAGTGTTTTTTTTCTCTCTTGGTATTGTTTTTAATGTACTTATAATATACTATGTGATTTTTTTTGTTTCTTTTGTATGTTCTTTCCCGCACAATGTAACCCCTGTTTTCACTGTATTTGATTTTGGTGTCCTGCATCTTGTATATACATTTTTATAATTTGTGGAGGGGAAGGAATATACAAAATGCTTAAGTTAGGGTACAGGTTGACCCATTGTAAGACTGAGATGTACAAGACACTATGTTGAAAATGAACTTTACAATTTCGGTCAGGGTGGGGGGAGAAAGAGTTTGGGAGGGAAGGGTAGGGTAAATCAAAGGTCAGATGAGTTGATGTTAAGTGAAATGAACCCCAAGTTAAGTATTCAAATGTTTTTTTCTTTCATGCAATGGTTTCTAACATATTTATAAGATGATTTCTTTGTTGCTTTGTATATCCCTCCCCCACGGTATAACCTCTGCTTTCACTGTATTTGATATTGGTATAAATTGTGGAGGGGAAGGGAAAAAACAAATCGTTTAAATAGGGATACATGTGGACCCATTGCAACAATGAGATGTACAAGTCGTTATGTCGAAAAACAATGCTTGGTAAGAAATGTACTCATTAACTTGCCCATTAATTGTCACCCCTCTGTAGGATATTTTCACAATAAAAAGAAAGGAGGAAGTAACAATGCTCAATATGACATGTACTCATTACATTACTCATGTAATTGTAACCCCTCTGTACAGTATTTTTCTAGTAAAATATATATGAAAAAAAGAATATTTCTTGTCTCTTTATGTTCCCTGAAGTAAGTAGCAGTTGGGCATTTATGGAATTTTAACTACAGTGTTATTATCTTAGAGTATTAAAAATAATTTTGATATCCATTTAAAACTTAAATATTATACCATACCACAGAGAATATCATTAACAAGGATGCCCTTATAGTAGATGATGTAATATTCATCATTTTGTAAAAGACTTAGATTAATCAAAGTTTAACTTTTTAAGAGAAATAAAATTTTAAATACATAATCATCCAACTAAAACAGAAAGCATACTTTTATATGGTTTTGGAACCATTTAATACTTTTATCTGGCAAATTAATTAATTAATTTATTTTCTTATTGTGGTACAGTGGACAAAACTCAAGGCCTGAAATATGCTAGTCAAGGGCTCTAACACTGAACTATTTCCTGAGTCCTTGTTCTTTTTGAGATTATATCTCTGAATTCATCCCAGGCTGGCCTTGAACTCTGAATCATTCTGCTTCTGTCTCCTAAATACTGGGATTGCAAGACTACATTGCCACAACTGGCCCTTTGTTAATATTTCTTGATAGCTTTATATAAAAATTAAATTAAATGAAGACGGAATGGGAAGCACAGTAAATGCTTTCATTAAACTAGCCAAAACCAAACCTTGATAGAACTCTAAAATCAGTATGTTCTGTATACTATAACTGAATATTACAGAGGAAATATGTTCTAACACATATTGGGTAGCAGTAGAACTAGGTAAGGGAGTGTTAAAATTCTGGAGAATCAAAATTAGTCATAGAATCATTTAAAATTAAATCAAATGGCAAGATTTTTGCATTTCAGTTCACTTTCCAAGTGTTCCCCTTCTATTACTATCTTCAGTATTTTCACTGGTTATGCATTTTGAAAATGTGTTTATACCTTCTGATAGAACAAACACATACCCTTGTTTCTGAATGTGACAAGAGCTATCACACTTCAGTATCTTAAATATGCAAATTTTACAAAGAAATTTGAATTATTGTCCAGAGAATAAATACAATTTGCTTCTTACAAAATAATCACCTATGACCATATAAGATGATGCTAAGAGAAATGAGCCCCAAGATAGGGACACAAGAGGTTTTAACTTTGTTGCTGTTGTTTTATGTGATTTTTTTTTTGTTTCTTTTGTATGTTCTTCCCTCATGGTATAACATCTGTTGTCACTGTATTTATTCTGGTGCCCTGCATCTTCCCCGCCAATTTTTCTGATTTGGGGAGGAGAAGGGAAATAACAAAATGCTGAAACAAGGATACAAGTTTACCCATTGTGACAATCAAATGTATAAGACACTATGTTGAAAACAAACTTTACAACTTGGGGGTGGGGAGGAGTTAGAGAGGTGGGCAGGAAAGGAGGGTAGACAAAAAAGAAGGGAGGGGGTAACAATGCTCAAAAAGAAATGTAGTCATTACCTTATTCATGTAACTGTAACCCCTCAGTGTGTTTAAAATAAAAATACATGTATTTAAAAACTCTAAACAGCTGGAACATGTAAATTCATTTTTTATAGATAATAAATTTACTTCTCACAAAAATAATCACAATAAGACAGTGTTTTACACAGGGGGTATGTATTTTACAAATAAAAGTTTTGAAGCAAACATGATAACTAGAATGTGTCATTCAGTATGACACAAGGGCACTTTGAAGTTATAAGGGAAAGTTTCATTTGAATTCTAATTTGCAAGTAATTTATTTGCTAAAATAATGTAATTTACTAACAGGGGTAACTTACTAGCTGATTAAACTTACTAGCTATTTGATCTTGGAAAGTTGCTTAACCTCTCTTTATTGCCCGTTTCCAGTTGACCATAACAGTAGAATCTGTCTAGATGTGTTGTACTAATTAGAGATGGAAATTAGGAGACTGGAACACACAATACACACTCAATATGTACTTATGTTCCATACTTGAATATACTGTCAGAATGAATGCTTCTGGTCTACTTGTCTAACCAGAAACATGCTCAAAAGATGGCAGGGCTCAAGTAGAAAGAAGAAAGAACAAAACAAATGATGTCTCTATTGTTTGAAAATCAAAATTAAAGCAGATATAAGTCTCAGAACTTTGCATTTAACAGAAAACGCTTTTCTTTAACTGAAGATTCATAACCAAAATAGAAAACACTATATATTCAAGACTGTGTTTTAATATTATATTTTTACCAACACTCTGGTAGAAGAATTGAGAATTAATTTCAAAGTAGGTTACTTCTACCACACAGACTGTAAGAGACAGTTATGCAAGGCAGTAACCGAGTTTTAAAAGTTACTAAAACTGCTTTTGACCTATATTTTTACATATAAAACCTATTGCTATTTAAAACGTGCAAGTAGCTCCTAAGAAACAGCAATGTATGTGGTGAAGGAGATCACAACACTCAATTCAAAATATGTTGAATGTCTGTTTTGGACTTTATGTGTGATTATTGTTTGGTTTGTCATTTATTTTGCCTAGCTCCATAGCAAACACAAAATGTGAAAGGGGAACCTGGACTATCAAGAATAAAAACATTGTGAATGATGTTGGCATTTGTTTGTAGACAGCACTAAAATACCATTTATTATACATAAGTTAAACTATAAGTAAAAGATATGGTATGTGAATCAAAAGAGAGCTCACGTAACACTTAGAAAGAAAAGAATATCTGGGCACTGGTGGCCCATTTCCATAATGAAACTGTGGTTACACTCAGAAAACTGAGTCCTGAGAATTTCAGTTCAAATTCAGCCTGGCAAGGAAATTCCAGAGATTTTAGAGTCCAGAAACTCTCTCCAATTAACCGGCTAAAAAGCTAGGATAGAGATGTAGCTCAAGAGGTAGAGTACTAGTTTTCATAGAAGAAGCTGAGCAAAGGTGCAAGGCCCTGAAATGAAGTCCCCTATCCTCAGAGACAGGGATGGAGAGGCAGGCAGGCAGGCAGGCAGACAGACAGACAGACTCACAGAGAGAAAGACAGAATGACAGGAAGACAGACACAGAGGCAGAGTCACATAGAGACAGAGACACAGAGACAGAAAGAGAGAGAAAGGGAAAGAAACAGAGGCACGCAGAGGCAGAAATACATACAGAAACAGAAAGGAGGGAAAGAGGGAGAAAAAAAAGGTGGAAGGAAGGAAGAGAGAATGGAAGGAAGGGAGAATGGAAGGAGGGAAGGGAGGAAGGAAGGAAGGAAGGAAGGAAAGAAGGAAGGAAGGAAGGAAGGAATCAGTGATAGGAGAAGGGTATCATGGATGTAAATGCAGACAACTCATATATACAAGTTGGAAATTGTTCTACACTACAAGGATGAATTTGCCTATTAAAACAATACTCCTATATTTACACTTAACTTTTCTAGATTTCTCTGCTTGAATGTCATGATCCCATATTGAAGCTGAGTTTCAGTAAAACCTAAATGGTCATCGTGATCTGAGTACAAGAAGGGACTTAAGGGATTACTGCACATTCCAAAAATAAACCACTCTGTCAAATTTGAGCATAAATGTTAAGGACTACAGAGTAAACCAACTTCATTTAAAGATTACTACACACCACCATTATCAGCCAATGATATTATAGTGTTTGCCTTCCTTCTCATGGAATATTGTATTAAATTAAAGATCATTTGTTTAATACAAATCACTTTCAGAAAAGGAAAGAAATAAGTCTAAATCAACCTTCTTTCTCCATAGCAACAATCATATTTTAAAATACCATAGTATATAAAATGCCTGCCACTATATTCTTATGTTTAAATCCTTTAGTCTACTTCACTCACTATGAATCTTCTGTAAACAAAGTATACATACTCACTATCACCAATAAAATAGCAGTATATGTAAACAACACTGTGGGGGTATAGATAAAGTTTTGTGCAGGATATTGTCATCAAATTAGATTTCATTTTAATTTCATTCATTGACTTAGAGTAAATATTGTAACTTTCATAATGCTTTTCATATTTGCAGATTTTAGTACCTATGATGAAAGGTCACATCAGTTTTACTCTGAATACTCTCCCGTAGATGCTCTCCTGCAAGGAACTGGAGATGGGGAAAGAAGAAAGAAAGAAAGAAAGAAAAAAAGAAAGGAAGGAAGGAAGGAAGGAAGGAAGGAAGACTGAAAGAGAGAAAGAGAGAGAAATAAAGATAAAGAGAGAAAGGAAAGAGAGAAAGAAAGAAAGAAAAATTGATTTTAAGGATATTTTAATAGAAAATATACAACTGAAAATAGGCCTTTGGAATTTTAGTGAATATATAACAAATTAAGAGAACTCTAGGCTAGAATACAATGGTAAATATGTAACAACAGATAATAAAACTAATATTGATAAAGATCAATTAAAAACAAAATGATTCCAAGTCAGTGACAGTTATTGGTACTTTTATGGGTATATACACACACACATAACATACACACAAACACAGTCACACATTCAGAGTGATTATGACTGCCTGAAATACATAATAGCAATTTTATTATGTTGTTTATGTCTTTTGCCTATATGATTTAAGCTAGTTAGAAACTTGAAAGTTCCATGAAGCATCACCATAAAAATAATAAATATAAGCATTCCTCTCTTCCCATTGCAGTAGAAGATATAGTGCAACAATTATGTATTTGGACACACACACACATATTTTTTTTTCACAAGTTCCTCATAGCTCTATGTGGGCTACTCTGGAAGGCACTCAAGAGACCCCTAAACCTGTATTCTTATTTAATTTTTGTGGTTGAAGGATCCAATTTCTAACTTAAAATTTTGCAGTACAGCGATTGGTCCTTACCACTCACTGTCCTTACCACTTCCTGTTTTTATCAGGAACATAGAAAACATTTAAAAACTGTAGTTACATATAAAGTACAAAATCATTTTAAGTAGATTTACAGATTAACTGTTTCCCTATTTTCCTCCTCCTCCTCCTTCCTCTTTTCTTCTCCTCCCCCTCCTCCTCCTCCTTCCTCTCTTCTTCTCCTCCCCCTCCTCCTCTTCTTCTTTCTTCTTCTTCTTCTTCTTCTTCTTCTTCTTCTTCTTCTTCTTCTTCTTCTTCTTCTTCTTCTTCTTCTTCTTCTTCTTCTTCTTCTTCTTCTTCTTCTTCTTCTTCTTCTTCTCTTCCTCCTCCTCCTCCTCCTCCTCCTCTTCCTCTTCCTCCTTCTTCCCTCCTCCTCCTCTTCCTCCTCCTCCTCTTCTTCTCCTCTTCTTCTCCTCTTCTTCTTCTCCTCCTCTTCTTCTTTTCTTCTTCCTTTTCCCAAGCTTTCTTTGAAAAGATCTCTATTGATTGATTATCCTGACACCTGCTGGTGAGGGCACAGTTGATTCTAGTCTTTCAGTCTTTCCCTCAAAATACTCCCTGAACCAAAGACTTTTTAAAGGCATTATTGGTGACAATTCAGTGGCAATTTATTTAGCTTAAGTATTTATAATACTTAATTTGTAGCATTCTCACATAGAAAAGTATGAGAAACAATTTAATAATTATCTCAATAGGCAGTCACTTGGCTGATTCCACAAAATGCATGTTTGTTTGCACTAACTAAAAGCTGTAATTATTTTTGTGGACTGTGATAAAGAATACAAACTAGAACAACTATGTTGAGTATCATCCTTACAATGCATATAACTAAATAATAGCAATTGTTTGGCTCAGGTTTTTTATAATAATGTTAATTTTTAAGCTAGTTAGCAAATAAAATGAGTAAATTAATTAGCAATGGTAAAAGTCATCTGACTAATGTATATTTTCAAATTTTGTTACTTTTTACACAGTACATGCTCATTATTGTTTACTTCTGGCTTGAACTGAATTTTAAAACTTACATGGTTTATGTTTTCTTTTGCAAGGATACAATAAAACTAAATCATTCTCAAAATTACTGTACCTGCGACTGTGTCTTGTAAAACACAAATATCAGAAAAGTGTGAGAATGACTTTCTTAGGCTTTAGAAAATTCTCCCTTGAGGCTTGATTTTTTAAATATATATTAACGCTAACATATATCCATTCCACTATTGAAAAGTCTTCAAAAGAGGAAACTTATTAACAACAAACTATATAATTAAAACCTTTATCTTGACTAATATCAAGGAAATTAAGAGTTTGGAGTATTAATTTAATACAGAAAATCACCAAAAATGTAAGGAAGTATTCAGTACAATAAATATGTTATTTTTACTTTTTTTAAAAAATGTTCTTTGCAACTTCAAAGCCAAAGGGGGGAAAAATGTAGACAAATTCATTTGCTTGTATCACTTTTATTTTAAAATATTTTACCAAATTATACAACTTTTAAATCAAAATAAATATTTATTGTAAGGAAATATTTCAGAAAAACTTTTCAGAAGCAGAAACAAAGCTAGTGTATCATGGCATTGTATAGCATACACAAGAATTTACATTAGTGCAGGATAAACTTATTTTCACCTAATTATTATTTGCAATTTAGCATTTCAAGATTAATTTCAATATTTCCCTTAGAATCTATAATTGACATTTTTTCAGTGTAAAGTATATGTTCATTTAAATTATGCCATGAAGAATGTATAATAACAAACCTGTTAGCTCAGCATAAATGTTGCTGCACTGATCATAGTATGTGATATTCAAAGTGATTTTTCAGAGATTAATGTCTTCTCAATTAGAATTAAGTCAAAATGGCCATTGATTATAACATGGAAATGCAATTGTCAATGATCTGTAGTATTTAGGGCATGTCTAGACATTTTTAGACAGTGCTATTTGCTTAAAGACTCAGGCACAAACTGTAGGCATGGGGCAGATTGCATAAGATGTCACATGCTTTCTGGCACTGTATGCATATTATTGAATTTTTTAGAGCAGCCCATAATAATGAATAATTTAAGAGTTAATAAAATATTCAATCTGACTGATCCATTGGTTTAATTTAAAAATAAAGACAACTAATAAAAGGAGTTACACTTCCTTACCAAATTCCAGGCATTGATATACATAAATTGTAAAATTAAAAAAGCAACACTCAGAGGGAAAATCCCGATCCCTGTATGAATTACATATATTATGTACAAGATTGGGATGGGAGAGAAACAGTGTAGAGAAAATTCTCCCACTGTGTTAATGTTATCATCTGCTTCAATAAGTTTGCCCCAAGTTTAATTGTTTGGAGCTGTGGGCAAGCCTTTGCAGCAAAGAGAAGGTACATAAGTTCAACAACAACAACAACAAAAATAGCTAAAGCAAGGAGATTTCCCCGCTGGCTGGCTTAAAGACAGGGGAATCTATTGGAGAATATTTGCCTGAGCATTGTCTAAGGGAATCAAGAAACAAAGGCACACAATATTTCCAGGCTTGGCTTGACCAGGAAAGCAGCAGATATCCTCATCCTGAGGCTCTAGGCAGCCAGGACTTGCCGGCCTAGCCCCAGGGCTCCCTCACACTCTGGAAGATCAGCGTGGCCAGGCATGTTAGATGCACTTTTCTCCGCTCCCTCCCTGGGGCCCTTCACCTCTGAAAGGGGACAGATGGTGATCAGGGTAGCAGTGTGTGTGTGTGTGTGTGTGTGTGTGTGTGTGTGTGTGTGTGTGTGTGTGTGTGTTCCTGGTGGCAGCAGAGTCCATAAAGTGTGTGTGTGTGTGTGTGTGTGTGTGTGTGTGTGTGTGTGTGTGTGTGTGTGTTCCTGGTGGCAGCAGAGTCCATAAAGGAAGGAGAAGAGAGGAAGAGGGGATGCCTGTTCTTCCCTTTCCCTTCCTCTAAAAAAAAAAAAGAAAGAAAAAGAAAAGTCCAGAATAAAAGAAACGAAGAATATTGAGGATGAGATCATTAGCATTTCCTTATCTCTGGGGACTCTGCTGAGCAACTCTGAAATCATTACCATTCCTTAACCTTCGGTAGAGTCGCTGCCGCTGCCAGATAACTAGAAAGACACTTTGGCAAACACCGGAGAGCCAAACACCCACACACACACACACACACACACACACACACACACACACACACACACACGCCTACAGGCTGGGAATAAAATAGCCACATTCTGGGGGCTGAAGGGATGTCCAGGTAAGGCGCCAGGGCAGATCTCCCCTGGGAGGGCACGTAGGCAGGACCATTAGCTTCCTAGGCAAAAGTCACCCAAGAGTCTATCCTAGGTCTACACCACCGGTGTGGCACGGATCTATGGTGTAAAATATTCACTCCGTGTCTAATCTCAAGTGGATTCGATTCGAGCTAACGCAGTTGCAATGCAACTACGTTCTCTAAAGCGTTTTACAATCCTATAGTGAGTGCACTCAGCTTTCCACTTGAAGCTTGTCCGCCAAGGCTTCTAAGATCCGGCTTTCTTTGACGAGAAACACCCTCCTTGGAGAATACAGAAAGCACGCAGTTCCCCAGAACCCTTTCCCTCCCTTTTGTCCCTGGGCGACCTCATTCAACCCCACCGGAGACCCAGGTCGGGGACTAGGGTTCCTACCGACAAAGCTCGGCTCTCAGAAAACCTGAAAGTCAGCTCAACAACTCGGCAGCAGCCTCATTCAAGTTCTGCATTTTCTTTTCTTTTTTTTTTTTTTAAGACTTGTTTATTTCCTTTCTCTTCCCCTAGACAAGAAACGCTGGGCCAGCCCACCTTGACAACTTTTCTGCTCCCATGTTGGGGGACCGAGTTAGGTGGCTTGCAGCGCCCGGTTCCCCATGAAGAAGAGTTACATACTCAGGAGTGCCTAGCCGAGCTCCAGACCCCTGGGGTTAGACGGACAGTTTGTTGTAATCACTGCTACGCATCTGGGATTAAAGCAGGTGACCTAAGAGCAGACTCCCCAGCCCTCCTAGCCCAAACTCCAACCTCCCAGGTGCCAGATTGCGGCCGGGCTTGGCCCCAGCCCTGCACCAGAGCACAGTACCGCGAGACAGACCGCTGACAGGCAGCTCTCCCCGCTTTCCCCGCATCCACTACCCGATTCCTTCGGGCGCGCTCTGCTCTCCGATTCCCGCGCCCACACCATAGCCCCGCCCGGCGCCCTCAGCCAGTATCTCCAAAGGGTCGTAGGGGAGACCTGGTGGCAGAGTGAACCCAGATTTTTTTTTTAATTGCTGGGAGCTCTCCTTCTCCACCCATCCCTCTGTCCACCCCCTTCTTAGATCGCATCCATATCCCTGCGCAATCCAGTCCACTCCGCTTGGACTTCGCTGGCACTTTCTTGGGGCACAGAGGGCGCGCCACCTCCTTGGCGCCGCCCTAGGCGCTCTCCACCCTGGTCAGGCTCAGAGCCGCCTCGGGTCCCCTGCGCGGCTGCGGCGTCTCCCGGGAGTCGGGGGGGGGGGGGGGAGAGTAAAAGGGGGACACCCTGCCCGTCCCGCATCCAGAGATCTGACCCTCCTCACCTTTGCCGAACTGGGGTATACCAAGGCTGAGCCCAAGCAAGAGCCAGGCGACTATGGAGCGCTTCATGGTCCAGTCTCCCAGACGTGACCCTGGCTAGATCAGGAGGTTCGCGGAGGAGGGCAGGGTAGCCGGGGTGGCCCGCAGGGTGGAACGAGACACCGCCCCTGTTGGAGAATTCAAGATGATGTCTTCTTCCCGCAGCTCTTGCTTAAATTGTTGGAGAGGGTGTGAAAGAGTGGCGGCCAAAGAAGAATGTGTCCTCTCCCCCGTTTTGCCTGCGCTCGGCCGTGCGCGCGGAGATGGTGAGCTCCGGAGAGCCACTGGCGGGCTCAGCCCTCCGCGGCGGGTGGGTCCTGGCCGAGGCGCGGCGGGCGGGGCGCAGGCTGACGAGGCGGCTCTGGGTCTCCCCAGCGGGCGGGTGGACCCGAGGGCGAACCCGTCGACCGGGGCGCCGGGCTCCTACTGCTCCCGCCCTTGCGGCTGCGGGGCTACTGACTTGGAGAACAATGAAGCGTGAGCTGGTGGGGAGCGAGTCAGCGGCCGGGAGCGCACTGTGTACAAACAGAGGCAGCGTGAGTGTGAGCCTTGGTCTGCGGGCGCGCACACCGCTCCCCAGCATCTGCCCGCCCCCTCCCGTCTTCTCTCTCGCCTTCCCCCCTTAACTGCTCCCCCCCCCCACCCTCGTCCTCCCTCCTCCTCTCTTTCCTCTCCCTCTCCTCCCTTCTCTCCTCGTACCCCTCCTATGAGGTGGCTCCTTCTGCTGGAAGAGAAAGGGGAGACAGCTGCAGCCACACCCCGAGCACCTGCCACTATTTCCAAAGTTCCTACATGGCCAGTACCTGGTCCATAAGTACCTGAGAATCTGGACTGCTTGGGAGTTCCTTTGATGTCTGACAGACTTGGTTTCCAGCCTTGGCTTTATAATTAACCACGTGAAGGATTCCCCTGAACTACTATTCTCAATGTATTCAGGAAAAGAAGTTAAGGGATTGTTTTTAAAGTAGCTCTTGAAGCATCAATCTGCCTGTAAAACCAAACCATGACCACTTAATTGTCCAGATTTCTCAGGAAAATACGATTCGCAGGAAGCTCTTCCTATAGACAAGATAGGGCTGGTTGCTTTGCCTTTCTGTCTTGTCTTCCTTTGGCTCTTTGAGCTGGGGAGAAAGTTTTGTGGGTTCATCTGTTCCCAAAGGCAGGGTGAAAGCAAGTAGAAGAGCTGCATCTGGTTAAGCAGGACATTTGTTTCAGAGGAGAATTAAACCAGTTTGGCGATCATACAAGAAAACAGAAGGCAAAGGCAAGGCAGATTCTTGAGTCATCATTCAGTTGTATCAAATTTCTCTGCTACCCACCAAAGCTAAAATAAATGGACTAGTTTTTTGCAGTGAAAGTGATTGAACTAAAAACACAGCCTTTGGCTTACAATTGTGCTTTCTCCTCTGTTTTTGGTTAGAATAATTGCTTGCTGGATTCAATTCCTGCAGTTGCAGGTACCAAATGAAACAGCTCTCTCGCTCTCTCACCCCCCCTCTCTCTTTTTTCCTAATTCTTATACTTAGGAAAGTGGAGAGAGGAAGAGAAACACAGACATAGGAAAATAGAAGAAAACATTTTACAAGATAAGAAATAGAAACAAAAAATAAGAAGAAAAGAATAACAGGACAAGCACTCATGATCCTTGAGCCCTGTGTATTTTAACTACTGCATTTATTCCGGTTTGTGAAGTTTGAATAAATAGATAATAAAGTAATACCAAACACTGTCAGGGAGAAGTTCAGGTTTTATATCATGGACCATATATATAGGTATATATATGCATATATATATATGAAACATAACTTTAGGAAGAAGACAAGCTCATAGTGTTCATATTCTATATTGGGTAGAAGGACAATACAATTTTAAATACAATTTTAAAATGCCATTTTGCAAAGGAAAGAGGAAGATTACTTTGTTAGCTGTCTACTTTGATGCTTAAAGTCATAGATATTAGAGCAAGACAGTATTCAGACCTGTTACAATGCCATTTCAAACAATTAAATTCCAACTTATGACACATCATTACTACTTAATTCTTAAAGTGCTTTCTGCCAGGCTGTGGCAGATTCCCTACAAAGGACTTTAACCAATGAAATGAAGTTCTGGATGTTAATTTCAAGGTATTATTTCCAAAGGAGAATACTAAACCTTGAACATACAGTCTCTATGTAATATTTAAGGGAAAATAGTGGTGTTTAATTTTCCATTTTATTCCCTGTTTCTCCTCTTCAGATAAGGTATTATTAATAAGCATGTTTGGAAATGAAATAATGTGGCAATATCATATGTTACTAAACATTTATAGTTCTTATATGAAAATGTTTTTTTCAAAATATTCAGCCTTTTTTTTAATAAAATAACATTCTAGTTTCATATCACTGGAGCCATGAGAGGAAACACCCTTTTTATTATCTGGCATGCAACTTGTAGAAGGTGAGCTTATTTAATGTCACTACTTCCTTAAGTCTTATTTTAGGTCTGTAAAGGATTCAGAGTATTAATCCTATAGAAGTGGGTGCATACTTCTCTTCTCCTTTTGTTCTACTTATTGATAATGACTGTCTACAGTAAGCCTTTCATTTTGAAGATTCCAGTCACTTTACCCAATTTACATTTATCAGATTCATTTCACTTTTATGAAACTCATATGTCGCACCTTTAAAAGTGGAATATAAGAAATGTTAAAGGAACACACAAATTAAATTATAAAAGTAAGAATAAAAAGGCAAAAGCACAAAAGTCTGTTATGAATCTCACATAAAAAGCAAAGGGATGTGTACTAATGGCCTATGATCTAGTCTATGCTTTTAGAGCTCTTTCAAATACAGGCCTGAAGTGTCAAAAATGAACCTATACATCAGTAGAAGACAGTATTTCTCAATTTATTTTCTGCAGGTCTTCTTATTCTCAAGATGTACGTAGGTTTCTGGGGAAAAATAATGCTGCATGATCAAATAATTTGGGAAAACATCTCATGTTAAGGAGGTTCTGGAGCTTCAACCTGAGTGTTTCATATTAAATGTCCTATTTTTTCTAGAAGTCTTTAATGCAGAAAGTTTACCTGGATTCTGTTATATCCCCATTCCTGAAAAATTCATAGATTGAAGCTTAAATACTCAGCTGAAGTTTTTGGAGGCAGTTATGTCATGATGGCAGAACCCTAGTCAATGGGATTGGTGTTCTTGTAAGAAAATAAATCATCTCAGCTATGTAAGGGTGTAGCAAGAAAATGGCTGTCTACAAAATAGGAAGTACATTTTGACCAGACAGACATTGAATTTAGAGTTTCAATATCCAGAATTTTCAGAAACAAATCTTGTTTATGCTAACTATGATAATCAGTTTTGTCAAACTAATCTAATCCAAATAGTTATCAGGAATTGTTCATATAGGCTGATAATTTGGAAACTAACATATATCTGGATATTTGGCTGTACTTTAATTTGACTATTGTCTCTATCTGTAAGACATCTTTTCTTCTTTCTTTCTTTTCTCTTTCTCTCTTTCTTTCTTTCTTTCTTTTTTTCTTTCTTTCTTTATCTCTCTCTCCCTTCTTCCCTCTCTCTCTCATTCTCTCTTTCTTTCTTTCTTTCTTTCTTTCTCTCTTTCTCTCTCTGTCTCTCCCTCCCTCCCTCCCTCTCTCTCTCATTCTCTCTCTTTTGTCCTTTCTTTCTTTCTTTCTTCTTTCTTTCTTTCTTTCTTTCTTTCTTTCTTTTCTTTCTTTCTTTCTTTCTTTCTTTCTTTCTTTCTTTCTTTCTTTCTTTCTTTCTTTCTTTCTTTCTTTCTTTCTTTCTCAGTCTGGGCTTGTTCCTTAGAATTTTTGTGTAAGGCTAGTATTCTATAGTGATCTACCACATGAGCCATAGCTCCATATCCACTACTACTATTTTAGGGGGAGTAGTTAATTGGAGAAAAGAATCTCACAGACTTTCCTACTTGGGCTGGCTTTGAACCATGATTCTCAGATCTCAGTCTCCTGAGTAGTTTGAATTACAAGTGTGAGCCACCATAGCCTGGTCCTTTATGACTTCTTAATTTCAATTGCAGTAAGATCATTTCCAAGCCACATCTGTAAGAAAAAGTCCACTGACTCAATGACAGTACAAAACTCTCAATAGCAAATGTTGTGGTACAGAAGAGTGTCTAGCTGAGAAATGGTTGTGTGGTAATGATGATGAAAGTTTATCATTATAACCAAAAGACTGCACTCATGTATTCCAGAGTTTTCCTCAAGACCTGATTATCTCTATTCTCTATTTTCTATTCCTATTAAATGATCTTGAAAAAAATAAATCTGTAAAGCAAAAATAGCATTAAATCTAAACTCAGTATTTCTTATTACCTCTGTCACCGAGGATAATTATAAATCAGAAAAATAGAGATGATATTTTAGATTACTTCATCAAATTACACTGTTTTTCATCAAATTACCTGTTTTTCTTTTCCTATGGTGCTGAGGGGTCAAACACAGGCCCTTACATGAGATAGGCAAATGCCCTACCCCTAAGCTATTACCTCAGCTCTCTGTATTATTATGAATTCAGCCCCAATTGGATTTCTGATATAATATTATGAGTTAATAAGTTGGTGTCTTATACTGACAATATTGTATTAATTTGCTTTGCAGAAATAGGAAAGTATTAACATTAGATCACCATTGTAATTCTCCTTTGAATGAAAAAGGACAAAAATAAAATGCAATGAAGTTACCTGTCTTTGATGTTGGAGCCAAAACTTAAATATAAAATAAATAGGAATCCAGAATGCCTTAGACTTCAATGTCACCAATTGTAGAAAAGGTCTTTGTTAGTTAAGTTGGGCAGTTTTACATATGCTGGCTTCCAAAATCATCTCCAAACTTTATAAATCCTAATATTTACATTGAAAAGATAAGGCACCCAAAGATGAAAATATTTAAGTACTTTCCTTGGATATTGGAACCTTATGCCTGTAGTCCTAGCTTCTTATGAGGTTGAGAAATGTAGGATCATGGTTTGAAGCATGAAAAACCTTCAAGACAGTATCACCAATTACCCAGCTCAAGGCCAGAATATAGACATGACTCCACTAGTAGAACACCCATACTTTGCCCAAGATCAAAATAAAGGATGAAGCCAAAAGCCAGAAACCTAATCCTGGTTTGATTCCAGGAGTTATTTTTCTGGTCATTATATTATAAGGGATTTTTGACAGTAGTCTAACTTACTTTATTCATTTCACTTTCAATTTGAATTATGATTATAGTTGTCATTTTTCTGGTACATCATGAATTGGGGCCGAGGGAGGATGGGAAGGGATGGTAAGGGGAAACAAAGTAGGAGGCTATAATGATTGATAAGAAATGTACTCATTATCTTGCCCATGTAATTGTAACCCCTCTGTACAGTATTTTCACAATAAAAAAATTTTTTTAAGTAAAAAAAAAAACCTTTCTGATTTGTTATTTTATAATACATGTTGACTGAATATAGAGTTCAAAACACATTTAAACATTCTTTAAAATATGTGTAGAGAGCTGGGTGCTGGTGGCTCATGTCTGTAATCCTAGCTACTCAGGAGGCTGAGATCTGAGAATCATAGTTCAAAGCCAGCAAGGGCAGGAAAGTCAGTAAGACTCTTATCTCCAATAAACCACTAGAAAACCGGAAGTGGTGCTGTGGCTCAAGCGGTAGAGTGCTCTTCTTGACGGAAAAGCTGAGGGACAGCCCCCAAGCCCAGAGTTCAAGCCTCAAGACCGACAAAAAAAAAAAAAACTGAAAAAATTTAAAAAAATATGTGCTGACTGCTGATGAAATATATTAGTTCTTTGGAACTTTTTTTCCTAGTAGACCTATTTAAATTCAGGGACTTAGTATTACCTCTACCTTTTTTTTTTTTTTTTTTTTTTTTTTTTTGCTGGGCTATTATAAAGATGGAGATTTCCTACTGATTTCCTGGCTTAATACTGCAGTCCTCCAGATATCAGCCTCCTGAGTAGCTAGGATTAGAGGCAGGAGTCACAGGTATAAGTAATATATTGTGGGATTTTGTTTGTTTTTTGTTTTTATTACTGATCAAAGCACTGAACTAATTATTTCTTCTTACCCTGTGATCAGAGTTATTTCCATCTGGAAGGTCCTTGCCTGACTTACTTGATTTGTTACTATCACTTAATCTACTACTTGATTAATTTCCATCTCCTCTTAAAACCTCAAGTTATTCTAACACTACAGAACCATCAGATCTTAAAACTACCAGTGCTTTTCACTTTTCTCTAGTGAAAATCTTAATCATATTTTTAATCTTAATCTTACAAAAAATTAATTATAAGTAGTCCTGACTGTTTAGATAGCTGTATATCTTAGAGATAATGCTGCCTTGCAAACTTTCATAGTCTACTGTATATATGGAAGAAAATTAATTTTTCAGACAACTTCTATACCAAATCCCCAATTTCCACTGTTTGCTGGCTTGATTCCTAGGTAGATGCTGTGCCTAGAAAACAGAAGGGCGATTGAACAAGCATGCATCTCAGTCTACAAAGAAATTTGTGGTGCTTACAAATTTCTGTACACCAGTTTTCTAATAAATCTATTACAGTGACTTAGATTTTTATCTTCCTGAAGTAATTTTGAATAATTGATGAATTTCCAAAATATAATATAAAGGTAGAAGAAGTGTATAAAAAGTAAAAATATCTACTTAATGACATTTCCTTCATAGACAAGCTTTCTTGTTCCTAGGGCCAATTTCTGATAGTTGGTGGGTATTGTTAATTCATACACACACACACACACACACACACACACACACACACACACACATTATATCAGATGTGTATATGTGTGTGAAGGTATGTGTGTACTGTATGGATGTATTCACATATATGTTTTACAAAAATTTATGAAGTATAAACATCTTTATGTTTTCACAATTTTCCCCAAGTTGTATAGGGTTACATAGAATTTTTGTTATGTAAATTCCCTTGGTGAACATTAATTATTTTCTCATCCTTGATGTTGCATTAATGATATATAATTCAATAATGAAATAATACAATATGTCACTACAATTGTGTGCAAGACACAGTGATGAAGAGAGAGACTACTTGAAATCATTTTGTTGGTTGAAGTTATGTGCATGTAAAGTTATGACGGCCATCATAAATTTATAGTTCATAAAGGAAGCTTATATTCATCTTTCAAGCTCTGTTGCACCAGAGCAAGTCTCTGTAAACCTGGCCAATTTGAAATCTTAGCATCACTTGAATCTTGTTTGTCTGATGACTGAGAATGTCATCTCATGGTTTTGATCTGTTATTATGACTGACTAGATTCTGGCAACATTTACATATACAAAAATAACATTTACATATACAAAAATAACATATTTTCTTCTCTGACCTGCATTTTATTTCTTTTGCTATTGTCTATTACATGCTGACCTTTTCCCCTTATTGATTTGTAGAGTATCTGTATATACACAGGAAATGCTTTATTGTATATTTATGTCAAAATATCTGTCCAACTGGCATCTGTCTTATAACTTGCTTTTAAGTGTTTTCTTTGAATTCTTTTTTGAGACTGAAAGGTGTTGAAGTGTGGGATGAACCTTGAAAATGAAAATCTTTAGAGGATTAAAATAACTTTAATGCAGAGAAGAAATAAATGTTCATGAATATCCAGAATAGATTAAAAAGAAAATACTGGTTCAGGTCGGGCTTTTTTCCTAAGTAAAAAGAAATGAGTCTCATTTAAATCTGAGAAGATTGTATACCCTAAATTTTCAGGTTGACAGAAAACTGGCACTCAGTTGGGTGTAGTGTTATATACTTGTAATGCCATCTGCCTGTGAGAAGGATATGGCAGTTTTCTAAGTCTGAGTGTAGGCCTGAGCAAAGTTTCCAAGATGCTATCTTAGAAACAAGATGTAACAACATGTCGTTTGAGAGCATTGTGAAGTTGGGAAAGATGGGGAGAACTATGGAGGGGTAACACTGATCGGATGCATTGTATTTATAAACTGATATGTGCCTTGAGTCACCTTTGTGCAACTATGTAGAAAATAAAAGAAAAAGACAAAAGCAGAAGAAAATGACTGAGGACATGGTTCAAGATGTCTCGTGATTGCCTAGTATGCAGGAAGCCCTGAATTCATAATCACTATAAAACCTAAAACATGTATTTTCACTCATTATCTTCTCATTGTGAGCAAAAAGATAATGGCATCTGTCTTGTCCACCAAAATTATAGTTATATGACAACCTGGCTAGCCTGGGTAAAAGCACAAAAATGACAGTTCAAAAGATAATATTTTACTATTTTCTCCTTTATCAAGTTTTTATTAGCATTAATCTCTTTTTATTCCATTTATAAGATTGCTGAAAATTGATTTGGAGATTATTTAAAATATACAAGATGGATAGGTAGATGTCTCAAGCATAGTAAGTGGATTAAATGTAAAGCTAAATGGAATCTTAAAAAATAATTCTATCCATAAAACATTAAGAGCAAATAATATCTTCCTGAGTTTTCTTAGCTGATAAAAAGCTAAAAGTTATAAGGAAAGGAAGAAGGAAGAGGATGAGGAGGAGGAGGAGAAGGAGGAGGTGGAGGAGGGGGGGAGGGGAAGGGGCAGGTTAGATATTCAAAAGACTGTGATACAGAAGATCTGAGGTCAGTTCAGGCAGAAAAGCTCTTGAAATTTAATTTCCAAAATAACCAACAGAAAGGCAAGCAAGAGAGAGCCACCAGGACAAGAAAACCAAGTGAATATGAGGTCCTGGGTTCAAATTCCAGTATTGGAAAGTAATTGTCTTTACAATCATTGTTTTAGTCTTAAAATGTAAGACAAAAATGAGTTTATTTCATGTGTATTACTTTTGTAAAAATAATTTAAAATGTGATTTGAGAGCTAGGAATAGTAGCAGATATTTGTAATTTATTACTTGGTAATCTGAGGAAGAAGAGCATGAGTCTCAGTTACATAGAAAAACATTGAGTCAAAAATAAAAGACAATAAAATATAATAAAACAAAAAAAGAAAATAACATAAGATTTTTGTCTTCACAGACGAGAATAATCTTTACTATGTGTTTATTTCTGATATAAATGTAATTCTATACATATACTATATAATATAATTCTATTACTTCTGAATTGAGGTACAAGAGCAAATTTTCCTTTACATGCATAAGAACTTAAAATATGGAGTGATACTAATATATTCTGTGTACCTTATAGCACATTTAAAATTTGTTTTCACACCTCATGTGAGAATCCTATTAAATATTTATAAATTGATATATTTATATAATATATATTTGTAAAATTATGTTATACATTTCTTTAAAAGCACATTCCTCCATTCAAAATGACAAAATAATGGCATTTGCAGGGAAATGGATGGAGCTAGAAGAAATCATGTTGAGCGAGGTAAGCCAAATGCAAACAGACAAATGGCACATGGTCTCTCTGATAAGTGGATGTTAAATCCAAAATGTTAGGTGATACGACAAAATTAACAGGACTTAAGAAACAAAGGACTTCCACTCAACTGGTCGAATCACTACTAAATAACCTCATGTTGCTGATCACGTATATGAGATACATGTGCACACCGGAGGGAAGCCAGGAGTACAACACAGAACTAGAGGGAATCAAGGAAAAACATACAACAGCAGGACTAGACATTGATCAAAATGAACTAAGCTACTCAATGGCAGCAATGGGAGGGAGGGAACAAGTGGGAAAGAGGGAACAGCTGATGCTATGTAAAACAAAAGAAATGTACATATCACCCAATGTGAAAGCAATAACTGTATTGCAAAGCTCATAGAACTCATAAATGTTATAGACCATGATAAACAATTTGTCCTATGAAAGTTAGAATGTGTTCATGACTTTAACTAAGCTTCACTATCCCACAATACTGTGAAATTTGGGGAATTATGTAACCACTTAATCACAATAAAAAATTTGAAAAAAAAATAAAAACACATTCCTATATTAAAATTTATATATTTACATAATTATATTTATAATTATATATTTATAAAATTATAAATTTTATACATTTCTTTAAAAGCACATTCCTATATTAAAATTCATAAATTTATATATTTATGTAATTATATGTTTATAAAATTATAAATTGTATACATTTTGTTAAAAGCTCACCCCTATATTAAAATTGGGTGGGTGAAATTAACAGAATTGTGCCCACTGTGAGGAATTGGGAGACACATGTTGTCTACCTGCTGTCATATAACTTACCCTGGTGTTCAGATATCAACGTATCACATTTATTGATATCGTCACACGTACAACTGTGACTTGTCAAATAAAATAACACTAGTTCACAACAAAAAATACCACATCAAACATATGTTTTTGATGGAGATAGAACACAGATAAGAGTTCTCATCTTATTTATTATTGATTTATTTTCTTAATTATTTATTAGCTTATTTTTGGTCCTGGATATGGGATCTATCAGGAAATCCTGATGCATGTGCTCTATCACTGAGCTATTTGAAACATAGTGACAACCTACCTTTCTTGTTTTACTTAATTACTTTGGGGAGTTTAATTCACAGGCTCATTCTGAATTTGAAAAATAAAATAGTAAAGAATCTACAAAACGCTGATGCTTCAAATAGCATAATTACCTCAACAATTTCTTAAGAGTTTTGAGATCCTTGCCTTAATTCAGAGCATTATTTTATCTTGAGAGCATGCACAGTGATACAAACTTTCGTAAAACAAACTGACATCTAAAATGTAATCAGAGGCACGTTTTGAATGAAGTGTGGAGTTAATACCTATTACAATGTGAGTCTTCACTCCTTCAATCCTCAGTGACTGAAATTGAAAAGACATTTTTTTTCTATTCAAATCAGATCTTCCATTATCTTGGTTTTAGAAGAGATACATTATTGATAGACTTATATGAAATAATGCAGTAAAGTAATATGTATCTGAGACTAGACATTGCAATACAATCTGAAATAATTTTGGTAATGAATGAATAGGTTTCCTCTATAATTCAAAGAGAAGATGAAGCAGGGCGTTCTTGGCTCATGCCTGTAATCCTAGCTACTCAGGAGGCTGAGATCTGAGGATCATGGTTCAAAGCCAGCTCAGGCAGGAAATTCTGTGAGACTCTTATCTCCAATAAAGCACTAGAAAACCGGAAGTGGCGCTGTGGCTCAAGTGGTAGTGTTCATCTTGAGCTGAAGAGCGCAGAGTTCAAGCCCCACGACCGACAAGAAAAAAAAAGAAAAAGAGAAGATGAATAAATTGAAAGTGCTTCAAAATACATCAAAGTAAGGACTCAAATGGTTTTTCTTTCTTGCGATTGTTTCTAGCATATTTATAAGGTGATTTTTTTGTTGCTTTGTATGTCCCTCCCCCACAGTATAACCCCTGTTTTCACTGTATTTGATGTTGGTATAATTTGGGGAGGGAAAGGAAAAAACAAATTGTTTAAATAGAGATACAGGTGGATCCATTGCAAGAATGAAATATACAAAATGCTATGTCGTCCTTTACAACTTTGAGGAGGGGGCGATGGGGAGGGAAATGGGAGGGCAGGGATGATAAGGGGAAACAAAGGAGGAGGCAACAATGTGTGATAAGAAATGTACTCATTACTTTGCTCATGTGATTGTATTTTCACAATAAAAAATCTTATTAATAATAAAAAAGCAAAAAACAAAATACATCTCAAGTATTCTGATACAAACTTGGAATGGCAGTTTTTTTCCCCTGTAGAATATTACAAAGCCTAAAGAAAAACTTAATTCTTGCTTTTTTTATAGGTAGGAGATGACATAGTAGGGTGAAGAATTGGAATATTTTCAGTTTTGTTTAGGACGTTTGGACTCAGCATCAGCTGGAAACATCATGTATTATTTTAACATTTTCCTTTCCCCTGTTGAGGAACGTGTCACTCTGGGGAAGGACCTCAGTCAGTCACTGAGTTCTGACTAAGATTTTGCCTGGCAGTGTTCAATGAAGATTAAAACTTACCAGGAAGTTTTGTCCTTTAAGAAGTCCTCGTTTTAACAACTGCACAGATCACTGAGTCACAATTTTTAGCCAGTTTGTTTTAAATAAAGGGAGTGGGCCGTCCTTTTACCTTTCATAATTTTTAACCACAGCAAAATGTTTTCTTGTTTTATTAGCCTTTAATTGTACTAAACTTGTATTTTTATGATTATTATATTTCTTTAACTTTTTAATTTTTAATTTTAATTCTTTCAAAGGCAGGAGGATAATCTTACAAATTCTCTGAATTGCTTCTATTTCCAGTAAGGGAGACAGATAACTGTGTTGCTTCTAATTAGTTTTGGGAAATCCCTTGTACTGCTCTGAAAGCAATCTTTGCTTTTAGTCTCAGAT
Organism: Dipodomys spectabilis; assembly: GCF_019054845.1. NCBI lineage: Eukaryota > Metazoa > Chordata > Mammalia > Rodentia > Heteromyidae > Dipodomys > Dipodomys spectabilis. The sequence continues at coordinate 18,289,062 of NW_024870817.1, read as the reverse complement.
GGCACTGCTGCCCTACATACAACCAGTGTTATGCATAAAGGGGACAGCACACAGGTTCATACAAACCTCTGGCAGTCAGGAGGCTTCTGGTCCACGGTGTCTTCTCCCGGGAGGCATAAGTATCAGTTCACTGACTAGTTGGGCTGAAGTCTAGTTTGCTTTATCATTTCTAAGTTCAGTCAGTTCTTCAGTGAATTCATGAATTAAAGATAACAACCAAACAATCTTCCATTTAACCCAGAGCATGGGGTAAAAAGGAAATCAGGTATCATAATTCTTTCTAGCTGTTCATCTAGAAATGATTGTTCCATATGGTTCATAAGCTACACATGCTCTAATCTAGTTTCTATTTAATTTTAATGCTTAAACATTAATTTTTTCTTGTATGTTTCCTTCCTCCTGTCACATCAAATTTATTATTTTGCTTGGATAGAATATTTAGTAAATCTCCTAAACTAAGATATAACAATTATTTGATTACAGCTCCTTTTTATGTGGCTCTGATACAATAGAATAATGCTATACTATATAATTTGCCATACTTCCAAATTATTTAATTTGACCAATTTTTCCTGGGTTCCTGCTAATTCCTTACAAATATTCTTAAAGGATCTGTTTATGAAATGGGAGTTGGGGAAACTTTGTTTTTTTTTGTTTTGTTTAGTGACACATTTCTTAAAGTTTCTGGTAACAATACCTGATAGGAAATGTGCTCATTTCCTTATTCATGTAACTGTAACCACTCTATACAGCAACTTTACAATAAAAATATTTTTAAAAGAACTGCTCATTGTCATAGTGAGCAGTGATTCAGCAAATCTTGTCTTTGAGCTTTTGTATAAATGACACTTGAACTGCTATCTCATGAGCCAGCCATTCAATATTTGGAATTCTGGGTATGTTTCACCACCCGTGGACTTCTTGTTTTTATCTCATTTTATAAATTTAATTTTTGTACTTTTTCCAGGAAAAAAAAATACTGGACCATTTTGCTGTGTATAATTGAAAGAGGAGGCCAAGAAGGGAGAAACAGTCTATGTGTGTAGCAATGTGTTTCAGAATGTAATGTACCTATACAATAAAATAGAAAGAAAAAAGTAAATTTTGAAAGACTTAGAAATGAATATTTCTGAAAGTGTCCAGTGAAGAGCAAACTATCAAAGAAGCATCAATAATTTATTGAATATACAACTAATGATATTGATCTGTAATATATGTAACCAGAAGTTCATCTCAGATGTTAAATTATTGTTTGTGTGGTTATGTCTTGAAATCTTCACAATGTGCATGTGGGTAGATTCAGATAACTATAATTTGTTACAAGCATGATATTTTCTCCATCTCTTGGTTCTTTTCCCCTCTGACTTGGCTTCTGTCAGACAAACCTACTTTAGTTCTCTGGATAAGAGTCTCTAAATGTGTTTGTTGTTCAGTTATCCTGGGCAGCAAGATTCTTAAGCAATGTCTTTTCGCTAAGTGCTAGTGGCTCACCCCTATCATCCTAGTTACTCAGGAGGCTGAGATCTGAGGATCACAGTTCAAAGCCAGCCTGGGCAGGAAAGTCCTTGAGATAGTTATCTCCAATGAACCACCAGAAAACCGGAAGTGGTGCTGTGGCTCAAGTGATAGAGCACTAGCCTTGAGTTGAATTGCTCAGGGACAACGCCCAGGCCCAGAGTTCGTGAACCACAACCTGCAAAATAAATAAATAAATAAAATAAAAAGAGTCTTTTTTTTCCCCATCACTCTTTAAAGGGCTTGATTCTTGCTCAAATCTAGAAGTATGCTTACCTCTTACCCAGCCTTACAGAAAGATGGAATGTAGTACTTAGCTTAAACGGAGTTGCTTAGATATTCCTGAATTAAGAAATGGAACTAGTTGCAACAAAGAAAATGGTCTAAAAGTGAGATTGGCTATGCTCAAGGAAATACCAAAGGTGGGAGGATAGTTTAGATGATCAGAAACATTAGGCTTTAATTTCAGGAAACAAGATAAGAATACATAAGACTGTGCATTTTTACAACACTTACAATTTGCATATGAACATATGCGTAAAATGCTAACAAGGTGGTGAAAATATTTAAAAGTGATATAAAGAAGACTTCTGTGGTAAGAGAAGTGTTGGAAATAAGCCCATATGTAAAATGTTTTTAAAAATCTGTAAATTTAACAGTAAATATTGAAGCATTAAAACTGTATCATATTTCAGCTACTAATTCACATTTTGAAATCTGTCTTTAAGGGAAAAAATGGGCAAGCAGAAATGATGTGTCTAGTTCATAAATAGCTAAATATGTATATATTTATGAAATAACCTATGCATTTAAATATTATTCATACATGTTTATTTTTAAGAGACTCAAGCCAGGCAAGTGGCTCACACCTGTAATCCTAGTTACTCAGGAGGCTGAGATCTGAGGATGGTGGTTCAAAGCCAGCCAGGGCAGGAAAGCCCATGAGACTCTTATCTCCAATAAAAACCATCAGAAAACCAGAAGTGGCACTGTGGCTCAAGAGCGCTAGCCTTAAGCTGAAGAGCGAGAGCAGGGACAGTGCCCAGGCAAAGAGTTCAAGCCCCATGACCGACAAAAGAGAGAGAGAGAGAGAGAGAGAGAGAGATTCAAAATAGGAATGTATTAAAATGGATCAAATCATCAATATGTTGATCATTGTAATTTATTTCTCTTAATCTGAAATATAGCACAAAATCATATTCTGTTTATGAAAGTATATGTAGTGTGATCATATTTATGCAAGTAAACTCTCAAAGTTTAGAAATATCTATACTAAGACACTTAAAGATACTTGTAAGTTCAGAGGTAATTTTCCTATTGCCTTAATTCACTGTTTATTTTACAAAATAAAATTATATAATATATAAAATATAACTTTTTATTAAAATCTTTATTAAGCAGAAGGGTTCTCATTACATAAGTCAGGAAAAGAGTACATTTCCTTTTGGAAATAAAAAAAAAAATAAAAGAGCCTGGAAATTTTCCTCAATTTTTATTTACCCAGTAGAAGATTTACTCAGTTATGTAAAAAAATTTTAGGTAATATATAAGCTGTTTGAATAATTAAATATTATTTATTTAAAACATTTTAAAAATGTTTTGAGGTTTCCAGGCTCTAAAAAACTGACATCAGCATGTGTACATGCAAATTCTTTTTTTTCTCTTTAAACTCTCTTATTTTTATTTGGTCCATAAGCTGACATTCTTAAAAAATTTGAAGATAATTTAAAAAATATAAAAATGAAATGAAATTTAAATCATGAATTTGATGTACAGAAAAAGTTATCAAACACAGCTTTTATAATATTGAGAAATGTTCCTTGGGTTCCTAGTTTTTCATCATAAAGGAGCATTGGATCCTGTCAGATGTGTTTTCTTCATCTATTGAAATGAGCATGTGAATCTTGTTCTTGCTCCTGTTAATGTAATAAATTACATTAATTGACTTGTGTTTGCGTCCATGGAATGAATCCTGTTTGATCATAGTATATGATTTTTTTAATGAATTATTGAAGTCAATTGGCCAGAATTTTGTTGAGAAGTTTTGCATAGATGTTCATCAAAGAAATGGGTCAATAGTTCTTTCTTTCAATAATCCCTGTCTGGGGGATGAGAGTTCCACAAATTTCATAGAATGAGTTTGGTAGTGAGCTTTCTCTTTCAATTTCACTGAAAAGTTGTAAGAATATTGGTGTGAGCTCTGCTTTAAAGGTCTTGTAGAATTCAGCTATAAATCCATCTGGCCCTGGGCTTTTCTTGGATGGGAGGTCTCTTATCAAAGAAATATAGCTCCCATGGTTTCCCTTCTTTGTAATAAACCGTATACATCTAGGATAAACTTAGTAGATGAGAAAACAGCTCAGTTGCTATGTACATGTGGCCATATAAGATGATGCCAAGTGAAATGAACTCCAAGACATGGACACAAGAGGTTTTTCTTTGTTGTTCTTTTTAATGTGCTACAGGATTTCTTTTTTCCTTTGTGTTTTTGTTCCCCCTATGGTTTATCCTATGTTGTCACTGTATTTGATTTTGGTATCTTGGGTATTATATAAACATTTACCTGAATTAGGGAGGGAAACAAAAAATTAGTGAGACAAAGGACAAAGGAAGAACCAATGTAACAGCAATACTCACAAGACAGTATGTTGGAAATGATCTGTACAACTTGGAGAAGTTGGAGGGGGGAGTGGGAGAAAAATGAGGGGGACTGGGGTAACAAGTTGGACAAGAAATGTACTAACTACCTTATTCATATAGCTGCAACCCCTCTGTACATCACCTTGACAATAAAATTTAAATATAAATTAAAAAGAAAAAATTGTAGAATATTAAAATAAAGGGGCTGGGAAGGTGGCTCAGTGGTAGAGCGCTTGCCTTGCATGCCTGAGGCCCTGGGTTCGATTCCTCAGCACCACATAAGCAAAAAGAAAAAAGCCAAAAGTGACGCTGTGGCAAAGTGGTAAAGTGCTAGCCTTGAGCTGAAGAGCTGAGGGACAGCGCCCAGGCCCAGAGTTTAGGCCCCACGATTGGACCCCCCCCCCAAATGAATATGTTATATGTATATCTGAAAATCTCCATGTGATATAAAAGGTTGACCAATTGCCAGTAGATCTTCTCATCTTAGTATCTGTTGATCACAATTGAAGGTTCTTGGGTCATTTTCAGTAAATGCATGGATAGAAGAGGATTGTAGGAGTTCCAGTGCTGAATCTAAGGTACACTAGTCCAGGTTAGTTCCTGACATCCATTGTGATCAAAAACAGGGCTGAAACAGTCATAGGGCCTCACTAGGCCCTAGAAAGGACACAAATTTTAAGTACTGTCCAGCTGCCTTTGACCAATTTGAATATCAATCTTGCCTTCTTTTTCATACATGAGTCACTTCGGAGGGTCTACTTACTCTACAGTACAAATCCTAAATGATAATTTTAAGTCCTTATTGAGCCCAAACTGATCATCTAGATAAATTAACTATCAGCTGAATGTGCTTTCAATGATACATCATTTCTAATCAGGAAAACAGAAAGTATGCTGAATCAACATGATATAACCTCTGGAACACATGAAATAGAAAAAAAAGAAAATACTTTTAGTCTTCCACATCATCTCCCCACTTTTTATTATGCAGGGAGCCATTCATCAACCAGGACTATTCCTGCTTGTCTTTATCTTTGCCATTTAAATGGAATACGTTTTGTATTTTTCTGTGTGTAGTTAGTATGCAATATAAGCTACAGTTTACATGTTTTCCTTGTGTTCCAATAGACTGTCTGATCAAATTTACAGTATTATAAAACAAAATTTATGAGCCTTTTGTTAAAAACCAGTGCCAGTATCATTGGTATGATGTGAAACTATTTGCAGTCCTGGCTTCCATATTTAAGAAAAGAATTGGTATGAATTAAGAATACTATGGGGATACTTACATAATACCTTCATACCCCAGAATGAATTCAATGAAGAAATGACACATTTTTTTATTTACCCACTTCAAGCACATGTGTATATCCTTGGAGAAAGCCTGATATATGTTCACACTTGTCTCCCCCAAATACCCATTTCAGTGCTCACATTAGCTATGTGCATGCAAATTCTTATATTTTGACACACATGTTCTATGTGACTATCTCTCATCTGAATTCTCTTTTTTTTGTATGTGTGTCTGGTCGTGGGGCCTGATCTCTGGGCATGGACACTGTCCCTCAGCTCTTCAGCTAGGCTAGCGCTCTACCACTTGAGCCACAGCACCACTTCTGCCTTTTTTCTGTTTGCTTATGTGGTGCTGAAGAATCGAACCCAGGGCCTCATGCATGCAAGGCAAGCGCTCTACCACTGAGCCATCTTCCCTGCCCTCATCTGAATTCTTTTATTTTCAGATTTTCCTTTCATATTGTTAATTTTGCCTAAAAGATATGTATTTTCCTAATGATCAAATAATTAAATTAAATGAAGTATATTATACAGAACACTATTAAAAATGATCTTAGAAATTTAGCTATGTACATGAGCCAAAGACCTTGAACTTTCCAATAAGAGGAGTACTGCTAGCAGCAGAATATATTTAGTCACATCACTCATCTTGAAATATAACACCTAATATGAGGATAGGGAGACTTTACAAGGGTTTTTGTAAGTCATCGCCAGTGTCTTGAAGAGAAAATCTTATGGTGATTTCCAAATACTAATATTAACCAACTAAAACACACTAAAACTATTGAAATGAAGAATACTTTTGATTTATAAGAGATAAATAAACAAAAATGATACATAACAGACCCAGAACCTTAAATCTGGAATAAGTATTATAGACAAATGACTTGAAAGCTTTTATATTATAAATATGATAGATTGGATATGATCCTGTAAAATGACTCATCTAGAGCTCTTTAGCTCATTGAGTGAACATTCTAGACTTCACTGTCTGACTCAATCTTTTTTTTTCTGCTAAGCTATGCTGCTTAAACAACCACAAAAGTGCACAATACTTTTAGATTTTTTTTCCACTTTATGGGTCTGGAGAAACAATTTGGTTTGTGGTGTTAAGGAATGGAGGTAAACTTTGAGTCAAGCAGTTGTTCTCACATTTCATTAAACTCTCTAATCCTCAGTTTTCTTTACCTTTAAATGTTAAATTGTATCTAAAATCTATTGCAACTCTGAGTTTTGTTGGTAACACTGATGAAGAGCCTACTGGATGTTAGCTTTACCTATTAAAAAATGTGTAACCTTTTTTAAGCTATCTTTCTCTTGTATTAGAACTGATCATTCTGTACAAATTTCCTTTAAAGGAGGGCCACTTTCTACATTGCTACAATATTATCCTTATATTAAAAAATAGAGTTGGTGATTGAAAGCAGTAATCCTACTACTCAGGTGTCTGAGATCTGAGGATCACAATTTGAATCCAGCCTGGGCAGAAAAATCCCTGTGAGACAACCACTCAAAAACTGGAAGGAGCGCTGTGGCCCAAGTGGTTGACCATCAGCCTTGAGCACAAAGAGGCCTAGGGACAATGCCCAGGTCCTGAGTTTAAGTCCCACAACCAACCAAAAATGAAAACAAAAACAATTCTCCAACATCTTCTAATATTCTATGTTCAGTTTTTTCCTATTTATTTTCAAATTATAATTGTTAATGTTAATTAACCAGGAAAAAAGAACTGATCAACTTCTTAACTAATAGTAATTGTGGCGAGTACTTTATTTCAGAATGTATATGTACATCCCTAATTCCTAATTTATTCTTGTTGTCTTTGTTTAATTAAGGTAGTTTTTTTCTTATTGCAATGGGACAAGAAATTTTATTGGACAATCTAACACACAGAATGATAAAGAAATATCATCAATTATGTTTAAGTGCCCAGTGTGCATTTGAAAACTTCAAATAAAGAACATTTATATGAGAATATATTTCATTACTTTCATAGTAACTCAAAGAAATTAATTTTTAAATTTATGTTATTAAATATATCATTACTGTATTTTAAAATGCTCATAAATTAATAGTATCATACTACATTTGGAAGAGATTCTTTAGCTTTAATTATTATCTGAGAATACTTATTGACATCTTATTTGTTGACAGAAATCTATTTTATATTTTTCTCTCAAGCAGATAAATTTAGGTAAACTCTGATAATGTCACAGTCTGCTCATGTCAGCAGTCTGTGTAAACACTTAGTATCAAACAGAGCAAAATAGCAGAGAGGCCATGAAAGTATGATGCCATGAGTAAGACGTATTTTGAACCGACTGAAGTAAGAAAGTTTCCAAGACACACCCAGAATAGTCACTGGCTCAGAAACTATCCCCTTTCCATACAGAAAGGATCACGCAGCAGAAGGAGCTGTGGAGTTCATTATGGGCAGATCATTCTAGAATGTGATTGCACAGACATTATGGGTGGAGGTTGCCCAGAAATAGAGTTCAGTCAGCAAAATGAGGACATTATCCAGAGATAACCGAAGTTGTCTAAAGAAAAAGAACAGAAAGGCATAATGCATATGTGCATCTGATCATACAAAATAATACTTGTGGTAATGAGCTCTAGGAAATGGAAACATGAGGTTTTCTTTTTCTTTTTTCCATTTTACTCTTAATTTTCCCTTGCTTGTCTATATATATCTTTGGGAGTGTATGGGGAGGAGGGACAAAAATGGAGGAACAAAGGGTGAATTGATGCAGCAATGGTACTCACTAGACACTTTGTTGAGAATGAATTACAAAACTTGTGGAGGGAATGGGAGGGAAAAACTGGGAGAGAGGAAGGGAAAGGGTGACATTATCACAAAGGAAATGTATATTTTGCCTCATTTATGTAACTGTAATCATTCTGTTTGCAGCATTTTCAAACAAAGAAAAGAAAATTAAAGAAATGAAGCCTGGGATTTTATGTGTAGCTTTATATGAACAACGTTGATATATCCCACCATTCTCTATTTCTTCTCGCAAATATGAAATTTTCTTCAATTCTAATTCCAAGGAAAGCATAACAACTTTTCATGCTACTTTGATGGAAATTTTGGAATCTGCTAAAATGCATTCCAATACTAGTAGATAAACTTTGACCTATATTTTAAAATTTCAATTGATTTAAGACTTGAGAGTAATTAGTTTTATGTTTGCCTGTGCTGAGATCTTTAAAACAATTATCTATTTAAACATGTAGCCTGATATTGTGTTACAACTAAAGTACAAATTATGTTCTAATATTGAATCAAGTATAGCAATTAGAATTATATAATTATTAATTAAAATAATTTCTTAAGCCATTCTTCTAAAATGACAGAACTAATATTAAATCCAACGTATTTTAGTGTAACTTTCTGGACTGGATGTGCACATATATGCATACATTTCCACACTTGTGTTTTCCAATTGAAAATTATAAGAAATCTTCCAAAAATATGATTGGATTTAGGTAAGAGAAATGTAATGAAACAGAACTGAAAAAATCTCATTTAATTACTTCTATTTTTCTAAGAAAAATCTGCTAGAAAGTAGTGACATGAAAATAGTAATGAGTGCAATGACAAATTGAGACTTACTTGCCCTTCATTAAAATCCTTACATATATTGCTTATGGGAGCTCTTTCCTGTTCCTCCTTGTTATGCAATAAAGGTCAGAAGCAGGTTTTAGTAAGAATCTAGGGACACATAACTTACAAATATATTGAGGTACATCAAATTATTGTGCTTGAAATCTATAGACTGAGATGCCTAATTCCTTGGGCCCATCATTTTCACTTATAAAAGCAAATAATTTCAACTTTCCAGTAAAGATATAAGCTAACAAATATTATGCATAAGATTAATAAAAACAAATCCCATAAATATACTCTTGCCATAAACAAAGGAAAAAATAACACACTGCACTTACTATACATACCACTAGTCATATTAGTTTACTCATCCTGTGTTTTAGGATGGCATGGTGTATATTAGTGGTTAAAAATAAACAATATATGGTTTGGTAGGTGGCTTAGTGGTAGAGTGCTTGCCTAGCATGCAAGAAGCCCTGGGTTCAATTCCTCAGTACCACACAAACAGAAAAGGCCAGAAGTGGTGCTGTGGCTCAAGTGGGAGAATGCTAGCCTTCAGAAAAAAATGCTCAGGGACAGAATCCAGGCCATGAGTCAAGCCTAGGGCTGGCAAAAACAAAACAAAACAAAACACCCAATATAATAAAATAACTATAGAACAACCTCATGATCTCCTATAGCTTCACAGATTGGATGATTTTTTTGACATTCTCTAAAGATGTCTAATTGAACACCAGCATATATATATATATATATAAGCTTTATTGCTGATAAAATTCCTTTTAATTGGAAATGTGACCATCTAATTTATCTTTAATTCCCATATCTGTATTCACATCATATGAAAGTATGGCTTTATATGCTTACAAAAGTTAAATTCATACTTGAAATTATGTTTTTCTAACACAAAAAGTTGTTGAGTAAAGTTCTCTTACTGAATTGATGTCCCTCTGGGTTGTAACTTTACTACTATATCGTCTCTACTCCCTTGCATCTGAGGTTATTATCCTTGCTTTCATCAGTAATATGTGTCCAATGTGATATTGTGAGATTCAGCCCCAAGGTTACTTCAGGCCTTCAGAGTTCTGATGTATCAGTCTTGAAACCGGGAACCTCCACTTTAGGAAGAAGTCTAGGCAGGCTTACTTGGGAATGAGACAAATAGATGAACCAAAACACACCTGCTGAGAGGTGGTACTGATGGGGGGGACATGTCGTCATGGCCATTTGTTCTAACTACATTTGTCCTAACTCACCTTTGTCCCCTTCAGCAAAAGGCAACCACAGAAATGAGCCAAGTTAAAAACCAGAAGAGGAACAAGCAGCCCACAGAATCATGTGAAGCTATAAATTATTATTTTAAACCACTCAAATTTGAAATGGTTTGTTATAGAGCAATAGATAATTAATCCATTCCCTTACTCTTACCAGACCATATAATAGGGCATGAGAAATCACACTAGTTGTAAATCAATTCAGAATTTATTGACTTTAAAATGACACAATAACCATGTGATTTCACTGAAATGTAAAACAGCAAGAGTGAAAAAGAGCTATCCATCAGTCAAATGGAATCAGAACACTTTTATGACTTGTTGAAAAGGTGTATTTAGTATTTTTAAATAATAAAACATATAATGAAGTATACTTTTTTTCATACTGCTGTTCAGGAAGTATACAAAGGAAGAGGATAGTGAAGAGTCAAGTCAAGTATCTTGATAAAAGGAAGAAATAAAATGGTATAATTCCTTAGGCAAACAACTTTCAGTCCAACAAAACGAATATGAGAAATCTGGCATTTAAAAGGTGTTTGCAGGAGGCAAAGTGGAGTAGGTAGACAAATGAAGAAAGGAAGACAGGGAGAATGTGGTCATAATATTCAATGAATAACCAAAGAAACTAGGAAAATCGAGAGGAGGGGTGGGGTTGGGAGAAATGAAGGTGAATAAAAAGGCTGATATGGTGACACTTAACCAGTTTTATTTTATTATAATTTTTAAACTGAGGGGAAAACACTGCTTTTTTTGTTGTTGTTGAGACATAATGAAATTATCATTTTTCTTTGAAAAATTCAGGCTTAAACTGGGCATGAAATAAAAAGGAATATTTTTACGAGAGAGACTGCAAGAGCAAAAACATACAGCTACTTAAAAAGAATAAAAATATGATTTTTAAAGATATACTTTAAAAATCTCCTTAATTAAGGAAATAGAGATATAACGTGAATGAAGACTCCTATTGTCATATATAAGATTCTCATATTTTTTTTTAAAATTATCTTTAACTAGTGACACAAAGGAACTGCCATCTAACAAACCAGTTTATGAGTGCAGTGCATCTTGATCAATGTCATCCCTTTGAGTATTCTTTATTTGATAGCTGGACTGTAGCTATTTAAGACAGAGGACTCCATATTGACAGAATTTATAAGTCCCATGAAGATGTTAAGTATTTAGATGATGAGAAATGTTCATTTCTACTTTGCTTGTTTTGGTGTATCTTAGCAAACTATTAATATTTCATCAGTGGCTTATTGGTTCATAGACCCTCACAACTTACTTCTTTGTAAAGTAAATGTTCTCTTCTTGTGGATCTTAAGGGAATGTGATAGAATGACTTTCACTTTCAATTGCCCACGTATTTTGAAGGCTCCTCCATGGAGGCTCTCATTAGAGTTTAAATATCTCTAAAGCCTAGATCTAATCTCATTTATCACTCTATTCCTGGGACCAACATTTTGTAATTGTTGACAGAAGGAAGTTATTCAATAAACATTGGCTCACTAAATGAATGCTCAGAAAAATGCTAAATATAAATATATATATATATTTATTTATAAATTGAATTCTTACTACCTGTGCAAGTCTTCTACTTACTTTGTCTATCCTATCACATAGCATAAAACACATGTTTTACACAAGCAAATGAAACTACATAACATCATTGCCTTTTAATTAAAAATATTGTGGGAAAAACTATTTTTAAAACATATTCATTGTAACCATGGACAGATACTAATTATTTTAAAGGAAATCGGTTAGAAAATGGGAGAGTAATATTATAACTTTTAATATTGTACTAGGAAAGTCTCCTCAGCAATCTGAAATAGGCTACAGGGAAACTAAATAAGTTTCAGTACTCTGGCAATTTCCAGGGCCACGCTCTCTCAGGATTACTGAGGTGGTGTTTCTCCTTCACAGAGTCTATGTATCTAACTCCTTTGCCTCTGGGCAGAAAGAAAACACCCAGGCAACTAAAACACAGAGAAAGAAAGTCTTTGCGGGGTCCATTGTCTTCTACAGTCCACTTCCACTACTCTTCGACTCTGAAAGTGATTTCCCTCTGGTCATATTGATTTCCAAAAGCACTTGGTGATTTTCTCATAGTAAATGCACTTAGTGCTAATACTCTGCTTATTCCTTGCCCCTGATTTTAGAGAACAAACATTATTTCAGAAATCTGGTAGAAATATTTTTATTTTTGGAATAATTCATCTTGCTTTTCCTGTGTATTAATTTTTGGCTTCAAGATTACCATCTTTTAATATTTGTTATTTCAAACAAGCTTTTTAAATTAAATCTTAAAACAACTCAGTAGACAGTATAGTGGTCATGGAAATGAACAAGATTTGTTGTCAAGAACTCTAATAAAATACAGGAAGTAGTTTTGAATAGGTATAAGCAGTATTGAAATATACATGCTAATGTCCTTGATGGCTTATAACCTATATCACTTTAGATGATTTCCAATAACTAAAACATTTCTATGATTAAATCTTTTAGTCATACAAAATACATGGCCCTCAAAGAGAAGATAGACTATTTTAGGATTAATTTGTTATTTGTAAGATGTAGTCTTTTTCAAATAAGAGATCTCATCAGTGGTTCAGATTCATTATAATAAAGGACTTTTGAGTTGTCATTTTCTGATTAATGCTGTCCAAGACCACTTGGCATCAGGTTATGCAGTATGTTTGACATAACCAACCTGACTGCCACAGGAATTGAGAAGTACAATTATTCCATCTTCTGTTCCTTCCCCTATTCTTCCTGAACAATTTCTTCCCAAAGAGATTAGGTAGAAAAAGTAGATTAGCTTTCCTAAAGAGAGGGAGCCTAACAAAGGGAATAAATCCTACAGCAGCTAGTAGGACATCTGTATGGGAACAGCATGCTTTCCCTGATACGTTTCAGAAAAAGAAAAACAAGTTTTGGGGGGGAGTGGGGAAGGGGGAAGTAGAGGGGGAGGGAATATGGGAAAGGATGGGAAGAGGAAACAAAGGAGGAGGCAACAATGCTTGATAAGAAATGTACTCATTACCTTATCCATGTAATTGTAACCCCTCTGTATGTTATTTTCACAATTAAAGAAAAGAAAAACAAATTTTTGCACTGTGCTTATATCTTTCCTACAAATTGGAGTTTGTTTTAAAATAAAATAGAAATGTAAAGAAGCATAATTACAGAAGATTGTACTTGTTAATGACAATAAATAGATCAATGAAATTTAAGTTTCAAATCATTACTTAAATTGTAGAGAGAATATACCTCTAAATTGTTATGGCTGTGATATCAAATCCATGTTAAGAGTCTATGAAGACCTGAGAAACCATTAAATATCCTAAGCTTGACTTTTAACATTTATAATATAATATCTTTGAAGTCCAGCTGGGTCTGAAACATTTGGAAAAAAACCCTACTCACAACCTTTGTTTTGGAAATTTATTTCTCTTAGTTTATCTTACACACTTAAAAAGTACTTGTATGTGTATGTTTGTGTTTGTGCATGTATGTGAGAAGAAATATAATGGTTACAATGATATAGGTCTTAAGAAATTGCTTAGCATAGGCCATTGTAGCATGGATTCAGGTATAGGAACTACAAGAATAAGAATTTCACAATATGTAGCACTGTCGACAGAAATATGGTACCCTTTGTCAGCATTTATTTGAGAAAATGTCATCACCACAATACATACAACTTTCTATTCTTTTTTTATTTTATTATCTTTAAGTAGTTGTACAAAAGTTAACATTCAATCAGTCACTACAATGCATCTCGATCGATGTCACCTATTTTAACATTTATTTTTAAAAATAGATAAGGTATACTCTCAGGAGCCTGATCATTTAATTTATAGGACTTATTCTTGGTCCTTATTTTTTCAAGAGTCAGTTCTCACTTGATAATGAGTAGTAAGATTTATAATTTATTTAAAAATTTTTAGTATTATTGTTACATAAAATTGTTAAGCATAGATTAAAAGTGGATGAATTAAAATGCTTATTAAAGTATCCAATGGACAGGATGAATCAAGACATCATTTGGATTGGTGGAAATGAGTAATTGGGAAGTTTTAAGTATTTTTTTCCATTTTCAGTTTAAGTACGACACTTAAGAGCCTTTATAAGCAACTATTTGATGCCTCTTTCCCGTACCTCCAAACAGAGTTTATTTTGCTACGCCAAAGCAGTTAGGCTTGGCTTCATGAGATGTTTTTTTTAATTTTTTTGCTTAGTGAATGTTAGAGTATGTGATGTGATAACAATTAAAATTTGGGATAATGTTGTTTGAGAGATTGGACTTGCTCTTTTGTACTTCTGTCTTCTTTCAGAGAATATTCTACATCCAAATGTCAGCCCAGGAAACACAAGAGTCTTGTAAAGCAGATTTCAAATAGACCTGAAACTTGGACCCAGACCAATAAACTCAGCCTACATAAACTGAACCCCAGCCAATTAGCATATGTAGGAGCTAGAAATAAATGTGTGTTGTTTTACACTGAGAATTTGTAATTACTCGTTACTAAGTGCAATAGACAGTATAATGTCCTGCACTATCCCTGGGACCTGTGAGTGTTTGTAATACATAAACAGCAGAAAGGGGGATTTGAAAGAGAAATAAAGATTGCTAGTTAGTCAATCAGCCTTAAAATTGAGGAGATTAGCCTGGGTTATTTGGAGAGGCACTATAAAATCATAGGGGAAGTTCTTACAAACAGAAAAGTTTTGATGACAGAGAACTAGAGAGGTGGCAGCTTGGAAAGAATGAGGCTGCGATTGCTAGGTTTGAAAATATAGGAAGAAATGGAAAAGAAAACCCAATTCTCAGACTTCAGAAGAAATTCCACCCCAGTGAAACCTCATCTAAGCCCATTTCAGACTTCTGACCTTCAAAGTATAAAAGAAGGCAATTGTGTTATTAATTTGCTGCGGCAGAAATAAAGACCATTACACACAGGAATAGCTGACAGTGCAAAAATGAACACGTATGTGGTGGCAATGTGATAAAAACTGTTTGGAAGCAGGTGGTCAGTAACGAAATAGTTTTTGGTCCTTTGAAAAATGTGAGTATCTTTGGGCCTGGCTGACATCACTTAATATAATTTTTTCCCAGTCTTTCCATTTCCTAACAAATGGGTGGTGTCATTCTTTCCATCAGGGTTGGTTCCATATCTTAGCTATGGTGAATAATGCTGCAATAAACATAGTTGTGCTGGTAGCTTCAGTATGGCCTTGTTTGTGATCGTAAGTGGGATTGCTGGGTCTTAGGGGAGCTCTATGTGGAGTCTTCTGAGGAATCTCCATACTGCTTTCCAAAGTGGTTGAACAAGTTTACACTCCCACCAACAATGCAGTAGGGTTCTCTTTTGGCCATATCCCCTCCAGCATCTGTTGTTATTAGAGTTCTTGATTATAGCCACTATAACTGGGGTGAGGTGGAATCTCAGTGTTGTTCTGATTTGCATTTCTTGGTTTCCCTTATCTGCAATAACTAGTGTATGTCTAGGCCAAACAGAAAAAGTCAAAAGTTATGTACATATGACCATATAAGATGATGCTAAACGAAATGAACACAAGAGGTTTCATTTTTCTTGCTGTTGTTTTTAATGTACTTATAATGTACTATGAGATTATTTTTTCTTTTGAATGTTCTTCTTCCATGGTATAACACCTGTTGTCACTGTATTTGATTCTGGTGCCCTGCATCTTGTATATACATTTTTCTTATTTGGGGAGGGGAACGAACTTTACAACTTGGAGTGTGGGTGGGTGCAGGTGGAGAGGAAAGGGATGGTAGGGGAAAAACAAAGAGGGATTAACAATGCCCTATTGGAAATGGACTAATTACCTTGCTCATGAAACTGTAACCCTCTGTACAATATCTTTATAATAAAAATATATAAAAGAAAAAAGAAAAATGTGAGTAAACTATTATGGGCATTGATAACTTTATAACTAGTATTATCTAATATTGATTTATTTCTAAAAATTTACTTTTTTGATATACAAAAAGCCAGACAACATATCTAATGAATTTTGGAGAATCATAAAGGCATTTCTAAACAATGTATTGAAAGTACGGTCCAGAGGGTTCTGGTTAATGTATCTTTTTAAAGAGAGGAATTCAAAAAAGAAGACTGAGAGGAAACAGGGGGAAAAAAGTACCTGAATTTCAGATTGATTTGTTCAGAAAATGGAAACTAGTTCTTTCCAAATTGATGCCTGACCCATCATAACAATCTCAGGGAAAAAAATTGAAACCCAAAACACTGCCAGTAAAAAATTGGCTTCAGGGTGAATATCAAGTGGAGATTTTCTTTAAAAGTATTGTAATACTGCTGAGATATTAAGTCTCTATCTTCTTAATACGGTAAACTACAAAAAGATCTTCCATAATTTAGATTATACCGTAGATGCACATGTTCAAATGTTAACTTCACACAAGCTTTTGTCTGTACCATGGTGGCTAAAATTTTGATCATATATTATTATGGAGATAGTCTATGAAAGTTTATTTTGGATAAAACCTGAACTTCGAATAAAACACATCACATCATGTGGGTGGATCTTATCCAGTCAGTTGGAAGCCTCAGTAATAGGAAGTCTGACATCTCCTGAGGAAGAATTAATTCTCCAAGCAGACTGTCTTTGGCTTGAACTGCAGCCCAACTTTCCTGGATCTCTTATGTCTGTTGTCTAAGTTGCAGATTTTGTACCTAAAGGCTTCCATAATTATATAATCATCATTCTTTCTCTGTCTCTCCCCTCTGTTCTTCCACCCTCCTTAATTATATAAAGCACAACAG
Organism: Dipodomys spectabilis; assembly: GCF_019054845.1. Lineage (NCBI taxonomy): Eukaryota > Metazoa > Chordata > Mammalia > Rodentia > Heteromyidae > Dipodomys > Dipodomys spectabilis. The sequence goes on along the minus strand of NW_024870817.1, from coordinate 18,271,915 downwards.
AGAGAAGGAGAGAGAGAGAAAGAGAGAGAGAGAGAGAAAGAGAGAGACAGAGACAGAGAGAGACAGACAGAGACAGAGAAAAAGAGTGGAGTTTTTTTTCTGAAAAATATTGGTGAGTGTGGGTGTTCCAATAATCTGAAAAAATGACTTCTCACTTGGAATTTGTATATACCTAGACTTCCAATAACTACAATTCTAGAATGAAGATAATTTCTGAATATAGATCATTTCTTGTTCTGTTTAAAAGAAAAAAATAAAAGAAAATGAATTTCACTAAAACCAAAATGCAATCTAAAGGAAGGAACAAAGAGAAAAAGGAAGTGGAATTTTAAAATGATTCAAGTTGAATAATGGCAATGGAGATCTCCAGGATGATGGAGAAGAGGAGCCTCTAAGGCTGCTGTGGAATGGACCAGCCCATCAAAACCCCAAACTGAGTCCAGTAAGATATATTCAAGATGATAAAAGAAGCAGATTGCTTAACTTTTGGACATTGAGTAGAGATTTATAAAACTTTGGGATGAGTTGCATATTGATAATGATTACAACAAAGAAATCAAGCAGATAACTATTAACCTCAAAATTTATTCAGGGAAAACAACAATGGACTATTATAGGCTTAGCATGAACATGATTTAAATAATCAATATAAATAAAGGGTTTTCTAATAAAACACTTTTAGAATCACATTAAGATAGCAGAACATAGGAAGTGTAAATAAATCTTGTGCGAGAGAAAAATGATATTTATGTTTTACAGTGGAGCTAGTAACTCCTAAAGTAATTAATATTATAGTAAATAATACTATAATAGAAATGTATTTTTCATTGTTATGAAATAATAGCAACTAAGAAAGTGTGTTTGGAAGTGGTGATAAATAAAAAGTTTTTGACCAATAATATAATAATAATTAAAATGATCATAGAGAGAAAAAAAGATCATTACCTTGCTCGTGTAATTGTAATCCCTCTTTACAGTATTTTCACAATTAAAAAAACAAAAAACAAAAAAATGAAGGCACATTTAAGATTATAGATTAATATAAATTTGTATGTGGTCATACTAATCAACATATCAGAAATCAATATTGAGTTTTTGGTATAATAATGATTTTTAGGTCATGATTGCCATATTCTCTGAATTAGTGGAAGTTCTGATATGTCATCTAAAAGCCATTAATGCTTAGTTGGGAGTGTAGCTCACATGGTAGAGTACTTACTTACCTAGTGAATAGTAGGCACTACCTTCAAACTCCACCATAAGAAAAAAATTAAACCTTGGCTTTTAATAGCAGCAAATGGGTGGGTAAATAATGTTATGTGAAAATATATCTTAATGTAATATGATAAAATCAATATACTTTATATTTCCTATTATAAGTGAAAATCTCATTGAATTAGTTTCTACCTTCAGCTCTCAAACTACATTACTTCAGGAAGTTACATCTGTTTTAAAATATTCAATAGGCAGATAAATAAGCTTTAAGTTTTCAAATATGCAATACTACAATTCCACTTTTCCCTTCTGTGTTGAATGTCACTCATCATAATACGGATTTATCACAATGAGGGTTTCTAATTTATTGTTGAATGATTTCTTTAAATTCCCTAATATTTTCAATTTGCTTATCTTTCTCCAGCATAGCAGTCCTTGGACTAAAGGATGCATTAAAATGACTCCAGAGCTTATTTGAAAACAACAAGAAAACAAAAATAAAAAAACACCAAAAACGCTAACAACAACAGCAACAAAATAAACAAAAACAAAAACTCCTACTCCAAGCCCAAAGTTTCTTATTAAGCAGGTCTCTAACAAGCATTAAAAGTTGGTATTCCTAATGTATTCTCAAGGGAAGCTGGTGATACAGATGGGACCATTACTTCAAGAGTCCTGATATTGATTGTATAGAATTATTTTTAATAATTCAGAAAGCAAATTGATCCGTGTTCATTCAGGAATCATCTGCCAGGCCTTGTTAGGGACAGAGAGGACAAAGATGAAAAGGACAGAATCTGTCATCAAATCAAAACAGAGCCTTTTGCCTAATTTATCACTTGAGGAATCCAACATAAAATTATTCAGCTGCTAGGCCAAAATGGACCACAAGTGTGAACCATAGCTACCTTCAAGAAGCCATATTAAATATTGCTGTAATAGTTTGCTTGCATGTATAAATATAGAAGAATGAAATCTATTAAAATTTTGAAAAGGAAGAGGATGGAGGGAAAGGACAGATACATTGTTTGCACCTATAGAAGTATCAAATGAACCTCCCCTTGTATAACTGTTTGCTAATAAAAATCCTAAAAAAGAGTGAAGTATATTTGAATAAAGTATCAGCCTTGTTTTAATAGAGAAAACATATTTCAGCAATAATCAATATAATCATTATTCATGACATGTTTTTCATTGTTTGGTTTCCTTGTTGAGGACAAAATTGGTGTGGAGTTTATGTCTCCAAGCTATCTGATATGGGTCTAGTAACATTTGAGTTGGTCCAGAGTCACATGTGGCAAGGTAACTATAGAATTGAAGAGGGAAGCTATAGAAAACCATGATGCTACAGAACCTTAGCAAATATTATCAGAAAAAGAAGAGAACACACCCAAATAAACTCAGAGATGAGAATGGAAACATCACCACAGAAACAACAAAGATTCAGAACATTGTAAGGGAATACTTCTCAAACCATTATGTGAATAAGTTTGGGAATCTGGAAGAAAAGGACAAATTTCTAGCAAACATTGAGATGCTCAAAATAAACCAAGATGATTTAAACTAACTTTACAAACCCACATCAAGCATCGAAATAGAAACAGCAATCAGAAGCCTCCCACCCAAGAAAAACCTAGGGCCAGATGGATTTATAGCTGAATTCTAAAAGGCTTTCAAAACCAATAACACCAATACTCCTGCAACTCTTCAGTTAAATTCAAAGTAAAGTTCACTATCAAACTATTTCTATGAAGCCATCATAACCTTCATCCCCGAAGCAGGCAGGAACTCATCAAAGAACGACTACTATAGAGCCATTTCTTTGATGAACACCCATGCAAAACTTCTCAACAAAATGTTGGCCAATTGACTTCAACAACTCATCAAAAAAAATCTTACACCATGATCAAATAGGATTCATTTCAGGGCCCCAAAGCTGGTTCAATAAAAGCAAATCAGTTAGTATAATTCATTACTTCAGCAAGAGCAAATATAAGAACCACATATTTATCTCAATAGATGTACAAAAAGGATTTGACAAGATCCAACACTGCTTTATGAGGAAGATCTGGAAAAACTAGGAATCCTCAATATAATAAAGGCTGTATATGACAAGTCAGCATTATTCTTAATGGCAAAAAGCGAAAGCTATTTCCTTTAAATTCAAGAATGAGACAAGGGGGCTGGGAAGGTGGCTCAGTGGTAGAGTGCTTGCCTTGCATGCCTGAGGCCCTGGGTTCGATTCCCCAACACCACATAAGCAAAAAGAAAAAAAGCCAGAAGTGGCGCTATGGCTCAAGTGGTAGAGCGCTAGCCTTGAGCTGAAGAGCTGAGGGACAGCGCCCAGGCCCAGAGTTCAGGCCCCATGACTGGACCTAAAAAAAAAAAAAAAAAGAATGAGACAAGGATGTCCACTTTCTCCACTTCTCTCCAATTTAGTATTAAAATGCCTATCTACAGCAATAGGACAAGATGCAAACATAAAGGTGATCCAAATAGGGAATAATGAAGTGAAACTCTCCCTCTTTGCAGGTAACATGATCTTGTATTTAAAGCACCCTATGGACTCCACTCCCAAATTACTCAAGCTAATTTGAAACTTTGGCAAAGTAGTAGGGTATAAAATTAACCCTCAGAAGCCAACGGCTTTTCTGTATGTCAATAATGAGAAGGGTGCAGCTAAAATCAGGGAAGCAACTCCTTTTGTAATAGCCCCACAAAAAATAAAATACCTAGGAGTTAATTAAGAAGTGAAGGACCTCTATGATGAAAAATTTTAAAAACCTGAAAAAGGAAATTAAAGCAGAATATAGAAGTGGAAAATTTTCCTATGCTCCTGAATTGGAAGGATTAGAATCCTGAAATAGACAATACTGACAAAGGCTATCTATAAATTCAATGTGATATCTATCAATAGCCCAACCTCATTCTTCAAGGAAATAGAAGCAGTAATCAAAAAATGTACATAGAACAATATAAGAACATGAATAGAAAAAAAACAATCCTTAGCTGAAACAACAGTGCTGGAGGAATATTAATACCAAATTTAAAACTCTACTACAAAGCCATAGTAATCAAAACAGCTTGGTACTGGCACAAAAACAGACCAGAGGACAAATGGAATAGAACTGAAGACCCAGAAATGAAGCCACCAAACTATAGCCACATAATCTTCGATAAGGGAGCTAAAAACTATAGAATGGAAAAATACAGGCTTTTCAGTAAATAGTGCTGGCAAAATTGGCTAAACACCTGTAGAAAACTAAAGCTAGATCCATATATATCACCCTGCACCAGAATCAACTCCAAATGGATCAAATACCTCGGAGTCAAAGCAGACACTCTGAAAACATCAGAGAAAGGTATAGGAGAATCTCTAGGGCTCCTTGGCACAGGTCAAAATTTTCTTAATAGACACCCAAGAAACACAACAAATCAAAGAAAAGTTGGACAAATGGGATTGAATGAAACTGCAGAGCTTCTGCATGGCAAAGGACATAGCAACTGAGATCAATAGAAAGCCCACAGATCAGGAAAAGATCTTCTCTAGCTATATAACAGACAGGGGCCTCATAGCTAAAATATACTTCGAACTCAAAAAATTAAATCCCCTAACAATAAATTCTCAAAGAAATAACCACCTGATTAATAAGTGGGCTAAAGCCTTAAAGAGAGGGAAACCATGGGACCTATGTTTCTTTGGGCCTGGCTTACTTCACTTAATATAATTTTTTTCAAGTCTTTCCATTTCCTAACAAATGAGGCAATGTCATTCTTTCTGATGGAGGCATAGAATTCCATTGTGTATATATACCACATTTTCTTGATCCATCCATCTACTGAGGGGCATCTGGGTTGGTTCCATATCTTAGCTATAGTAAATAGTGCTGCATTAAACATAGTTGTGCTGGTAGCTTTAGTGTGGTCTTGTTTGTAAACATTTGGGTAAATGCCCAAAAGTGGGATTACTGGGTCATAGGGGAGCTCTATGTGGAGTCTTTTGAGGAACCTCCATACTACTTTCCAAAGTAGCTGAACAAGTTTACACTCCCACCAACAACGAAGTAAGGTTCTCTTCTGTCCACATCTCCTCCAGCATCTGTTGTTATTAGAGTTCTTGATTTTTGCCATTCTAACTGGGGTGAGGTGGTATCTCAATGTTGTTTTGATTTGCATTTCTTTTATGGCTAGAGATGTTGAGCATTTCTTCATGTGTCTATTGGCCATCCTTCTTTCCTCTTCAGAGAAGTTTCTCTTTCAGTCTTTAGCCCACTTATTTATTGGGCAGTTGTTTCTTGGAGGATTTGTTATTGGGGGATTTAATGTTTTGAGTTCCAAGTATATTTTAGATATGAGACTCTTGTCCGTTTTATGGCTAGTGAATTATTTGCAATATCTAGTATATGTCTGAGTCAAGCAGAAAAGGTCAGATAAGGTGATGTTAGGGAAATGAACCCTAAGACATGTATTCAAATGGTTTTTTTTCTTTCATGGGATTGTTTCTAACACATTTATAAACTTATTTCTTTGTTGCTTTGTATGTCCTTCCTCCGCAGTAAAACCCCTGCTTTCACTGTAGTTGATGTCGGTATAATTTGTGGAGGGGAAGGGGAAAAACAAATCGTTTAAATAGGGATACAGATGGATTCATTGCAACAATGAGATGTACTAGTCGTTATGTCGAAAATGAAGTTTACAACTTTGGTGCGGGGGTAGGGATGGGGAGGGGGAGCGGGGATGATTGGGTGGTGGGACAGGGGGAGGATGGGAAGGGATGGGAAGGGGAAACAAAGGAGGAGGTAACAATGCTTGATAAAAAATGTACTCATTATCTTGCCCATGCAGTTGTAACCCCTCTGTACAGTATTTTCACAAGAAAAAAAAGAAAAAAATTCTAAAAAAAAAAGACTTAAAGAGAAACTTCTCTGAAGAGGAAATAAGAATGGCCAGTAAATACATGAAGAAATTCTCAATGCTCTATGGTCATAAAATAAATTGAAATCAAGATAACATTGAGATTCCACTTCGTTCCAATTTGAATGGCTATAATGAAGAAATCTAATAACAACAGGTGCTGGCGGGGATGTGGCCAATAAGGAACCCTACTGCATTGTTGGTTGGAGTGTAAACTTGTTCAACCACTTTGGAAAACAGTTGGAGGGTCCTCAAAAGGAACAGCATTATTCATAGCATTATTTACAGCATTATTGACCATATGTAAGATATGGAACCAACAAATATCCCTGTGAGTAAATGAATAGATCAAGAAAATGTGGTATATATTCATATATAATCAAATTCTATGCTGCCATCAGAAAGAATGGCATTGCCACATTTGTTAGGAAATGGAAATGCTTGGAAATAATTACATTAATTGAAGTAAGCCAGGCCCAAAGAAACATAGGTCCCATGGTTTCCCTTATTTGCAATAACTAGCATATGTCTAAGATAATCAGGAAAGGTCAACACTATTTACATATGACCATATAAGATGATGCTAAGCAAAATGAACCCAATGATAGGGACACAAGAGGTTTTATCTTTCTTGCTGTTGTTTTTAATGTACTTATAATGTACTATGTGGGGTTTTCTTTTGTTGTTGTTCCTTTTGCATGTTCTTCCCCCATAGTATAACCTCTGTTTTCACTGTATTTGATTCCTGTACCCTTGCATCTTGTACATACATTCTTCTAATTTTGGGAGGGGAAGGGAACTAACAAAATGTTGAAATAAGGATACAGGTTGATCCATTGTAACAATGAGATTTACAAGACGCGACTTACAGTGGAGTGGGAGTTTATGGGGGAAGAGTTGGAGAGGTGTGGAGTAAAGGGATGGTAAGGGAAAACCAATGGAAGGAGTAACAATGCTGAATAGGAAATGTACTCATTATCTTACTCATATAACAGTAACCCCTTTGTACAGTATCTTTACAATAAAAAGGTATATATTAAAATTAAAAAATAAAGAAAGCCATGCTACTATGGAGTTCTCCTAGTCTCAAAAATTTGGGCTGTGGTAGCTGCAGAGAAGACCTCCATGTTCATATTTTCATGACTGACCTTTCATTTGATATTTTTTTCTGTATTTCCAGCTGAAATTCACATGTTGTTACTTACGTTTTTTTCCAATGTCAAGCTCAAGTGTTGTAAAAACCCTTCATGTTACATCATAGCATAGCAGAAAAGAAGGACAAATATAAGTGTATGAAAAAAGGAAACATAAAAGGAAAAGTGGTAGAGCATCGCCTTGAGCTGAAGAGCTGAGGGACAGCGCCCAGGCCCAGAGTTCAAGCCCCAAGACCGACAAAAAAAAAAAAAAGAAAGAAATTAGGAAGCTTTTGGAAATGGTGCTGTAGCTCAAGTGGTAGAGCGCTCACCTTGAGCTGAAGAGCTGAGGGACAGCGCCCAGGCCGAGTTCAAGCCCCACGACCGACCAAAAAAAAAGAGCAATTCCCAGGAGTCCTTATGTGGAAAAACGAACTTCACAACTTTGGTGGGGGAAAGGATCAGTGGGGGGGAGATGGGGGAATTTTGGAAAGGGAGGGGAAGGGAAATCAAAGAGGAGGCAACAATGCTTGATAGGAAATGTACTCATTATCTTGCCCATGTAATTGTAACTCCTCTGTACAGTATTCTCACAATAAAAAAATAAAATAAAATTTAAAAAAATTACTAAGAGTAGATTTTAAAGGTTATCCATGAGACAATATGTGAGTTAGTGGGTATGTTAATCCACCAATCTCAGAAGAACTCCAGAACTTGTTATTTCCAAGCTCTTGATTTGTACCCAGGGTTTCTACCTCATGTGACCTGGAAGGACCCTGTAATTATCATTGAAATTAAGGAGTAGAATTTGTTTTTGACTTTTCCTCACCTATAGAGGTCAACATGAAAATTTCTGACTCTGGACACCTCGTTATAGTATGTGTTTATTTGATGCAAAATACCAAAGAAAGGAAAAATATGGCTAAACCACACCATTGATTACCTCTGACGTAAAACATCTGTGTTTAATTTGTTTTCTTCCACAGTTTGGACTACAAGCTGCTTTAAACCAAGGAATTAGTCTGTTTTGGCCATTTATACATTTGACATGATATTTAATACATTGCCGAGGGTTAAATTAGAACCTTCATGAAGGACTACCATCTTTCAATGGAATGTAGTGCACATTGGAAATTAGAAATGACATAAAGTCAGTTTTTCCTTATGCATCAACCTATTAGTAGAGGATGCAACTATGTCAGGATTAATGTGGCAACAATAACAACTCAGCAGTTACACAGGAAAAAACAGCTACAAAATTAAAATTCACATTTAGTAGAATTCAGTAGCAAGTATTTGCACACAATTCTGGAGGAACGTATCCCATTTTTGCCTGCCAAGGTTGTCACGCTAAAGGCAATGGCTTATTTCTTATTGGTTTGATTTTAAAAGGAATATAGTGTGAACTACTGGGAATTTACACTGAGTAATGTCCTTAAGCCAAATAATATTTTAATTTTCAGCACTTGGTTACTGTTATCTCTTTTAGTATCTGCTTGAAGTTTGAATGTTGAATGCTTTAATGCGATACTCACTTGAGATGGCCCTGTTGAGAAGTGATTAGTATTCTTTTAAAAGATGTCCCACAGAGTTGTCGTCCCCTTCCAGATGAAGTGGAAGACAGCCATCTATGAACCATGATGATGTTGTCCTTTCTTCAGACAAAATTTTATCTTGACATCTTCCTAGGTTCCAGAATTGTAAATGCTATTTTGTTACTAATAAGTTATCAAGTTCATTATATTTTTAGATCACATCCCAAATAGCACAGACAATGTTCTACAAAAAATTGTTCCTTAAATCAAATGTTTTTGTAGTTCATTGCTACTCAGGAGATTGAGTTATATTTGTGGTTTAAAGCCAAACAGCCTCTGAGACACTTATATCCAATTAACTCCTTAAAAAACTGGAAGTGGAACTGTGGATAAAGTGCTAGAATAGCCTTGAGAGACAAAAAAAAAAAAAAGCTAAGGGATGCTACCCAGCCCTAATGTTCAGTAAATATACAAAAAATAATAATAATATCCAAAATAGTACTTTCTTTTTTACTTTTTATGCCAGTCCTGAGATTTGAACTCTGGTGTGATGTTCCTGATTTTTTTCTTCTCCTCAAGTTTAGCACTGTATCTCTTGTACAGCTCCACTTTTAGCTTTTTTGGAGAACTTAATTGGAGAGTCTCAAGAACTTTCCTGCTGGAGCTGACTTTAAACCTTGATCCTCAAATCTCCTTCTCTTGAAGAGCTAGGATTACAATCTTGAGCTACAGGTGCCCAGCCAAAAATAGTACTTTCTATTCTTATTTTTCTTTTAGATAAATTAATAGTAAATATATTTTTCAAGTTTTTATTATTCATAAGCAGTTGTAAAAATGAGTTGCCAGCGGAGTGCCTTTGGCTCACGCTTGCCTAAGCTACTCAGGAGGCTGAGATCTAAAGATTGTGGTTCAAAGCCAGCCCGGACAAGAACAGCCATGACACTCTCTATCTCCAGTGAACCACCAGAAAACCGGAAGTGGCGCTATATTGGTAGAGCGGTCGCCTAGAGTTGACTAGCTGGGGGGACAGGGCCAGGCCCAGAGTTCAAGCCCCACAACCGAAAAAATAAAATAAAAAGTAAATGAGTTGCCATTCAACAGAACAGTTTATGAATACAATCGTCTTGTTCAATGTCACCCCTTTTGTTATTCTCCCCAATTTCTTCCCACCCCTACCCTTTTCCTCAATTTTCTTAATTTTGTAGGATATACATGGAATTTTATGACTACTTTCTCTTCCCTTTCCGCTCTTCATTTCTGCTCCCCTTCCTTTTGGCCTTTAAAAGAAAATCCTCCTACGCAAGTTTTTTCTTGCTACTTCATTTTCTATTCATTAGTAAGGTTTTGCAAGTCGTTAAACAGTACTATCTCGACTTCTCAACCTGGAATCAGCAAAAAAAAAAAAAAAGATAATTATGTAAGGATTTGCTAATATATCAATAGAATATAGAAACAGGTGAATACAGAGTAGGCAGAAAGTTCATATCTTCTCTTTTCAGTGAAGTCCTATTTTGTTCACTTACAAAATTCGATCAATTCAATTGTGTTCTGTTTCTTTGTCTTTCTCAAAATGAGGAGGTCATAGTTTTTGAACGTTTATGATTCAGCAAATACTGCCCATGGCTCAGCATTCAAGCTTGGTGCTCCATTGAATACTGACATTAAAGAACCTTTTTCTGTACCTCAAAGAGCTTATGAAACTGTAGGTGAGTCAGAATTGCAAACAATTGTAATAAAAGGAATGGAAATCTGTGAATCAGAACTATAAAAGAAGACTTTCAGAGAGAGTAAGTGGAATTAAGAAAGGAAATGAAAATGCTTCATTTCAAGGACTTCTTAGCTCTTTCATGAAGAATCTCACAAATTCTTTCACAGTAAAATGTCCTTGGCTAGAGGCCACATTATTTTATTTCAAAGATTATTGGCTAATCAAACAATGATTAAAAATGTATCTCCTCAGACTTAACCTACTACCAAAAAATGTTCTTATTTCACTAATAGCCATTTGTAGATTTAAAAGAAAATCAGAAAAAAAGTTTATAAATTTTGATATATAAGAATTTTCTTGATTTTTGCCATTCTAACAGGGGTGAGGTGGTATCTCAATGTTGTTTTGATTTGCATTTCTTTAATGGCTAGGGAGGTTGAGCATTTCTTCATGTGTCTATTGGCCATCCTTCTTTCTTCTTCAGAGAAGTTTCTCTTTAAGTCTTTAGCCCACTTATTTATTGGACAGTTGTTTCTTTGAGGATTTGTTGTTGGGGGATTTAATTTTTTGAGTTCCAAGTATATTTTAGATATGAGACCCTTGTCTGTTGTATGGCTAGTGAAGATCTTCTCCCAATCCGTGGGCTTTCTATTGATCTTGCTAGCTATGTCTTTTGCCATGCAGAAGCTCTGCAACTTCATGCAATCCCATTTGTCCAACCTTTCTTTGATTTGTTGTGTTTCCAGGTCTCTATTAAGAAAATTTTGGCCTGAGCCAAGGAGACCTAGGGTTTCTCCTATTCCATCCTGTAATGTTTTCAGAGTGTCTGCTTTGACTTCGAGGTCTTTGATCCATTTGGAGTTGATTCTGGTGCAGGGTGATATATAAGGATCTAGCTTTAGTTTTCTACAGGTGATTAAGCAATTTTGCCAGCACCATTTACTGAAGAGGCTGTCTTTCTTCCATTCTATTTTTTTAGCTCCCTTATCAAAGATTAGATGGCTATAGGTCCGTAAGTTCATTTCTGGGTTTTCAATTCTATTCCATTGGTCCTGAGGTCTGTTCTTGTGCCAGTACCAAGCTGTTTTGATTACTATGGCTTTATAGTAGAGTTTGAAATTTGGTATTGATATTCCGCCAGCAGTGTTCTTTCAGTTGAGGAGCGTTTTTGCTATTCGGGGTCTTTTATTGTTCCATATGAATTTTTTGGATTGTCTCTTCTATTTCCTTGAAGAATGAGGTTGGAATTTTGATAAGTATAGCATTGAATTTGTAGATAGCCTTGGGAAGTATTGCCATTTTCATGATGTTAATCTTTCCAATCCAGGAAAATGGGAGTTTTTCCCATTTCTAAGTTCTGTTTTGATTTCCTTTTTCAAGTTTTTAAAGTTTTCATCATAGAGGTCCTTCACTTCTTTGGTTAAGTTAATTCCTAATAACAACAGATGCTGGAGGGGATGTGGACAGAAGGGAACCTTACTTCATTGTTGGTGGGAGTGTAAACTTGTTCAACCACTTTGGAAAGTAGTATGGAGGTTCCTCAAAAGACTCCACATAGAGCTCCCCTATGACCCAGCAATCACACTTTTGGGCATTTACCCAAATGTTTACAAACAAGACCACTCTAAAGCTACCAGCACAACTATGTTTATTGCAGCATTATTTACCATAGCTAAGATCTGGAACCAACCCAGATGAATGGATGAATGGATCAGTAGATGAATGGATCAAGAAAATGTGGTATATATACACAATGGAATTCTATGCCTCCATCAGAAAGAATGACATTGCCCCATTTGTTAGGAAATGGAAAGACTTGGAAAAAATTATATTAAGTGAAGTAAGCTAAGCCCAAAGAAACATAGGCCCCATGGTTTCCCTTATTTGCAATATCTAGTATATGTATGAGTCAAGCAGAAAAGGCCAGATAAGGTGATGTTAGGAAAATGAACCCTAAGATATGTATTTTAAATGTTTTTTTTTCATGCATTTTTTTCTAACGCAATTATAAGATTATTTCTTTGTTGCTTTGTATGTCCCTCCCCCACAGTATAACCCCTGCTTTCACTGTATTTGATGTCGGTATTATTTGTGGAGGGGAAGGGGAAAAACAAGTCGTTTAAATAAGGATAAAGGTGGACCTGCTGCAACAATGAGAAGTACAAGTTGTCATGTCGTAAACGAACTTTACAACTTGGTGGGGGGGAGGATTGGTTGTGTGGGAAGGAAGATGGGAAGGGATGGGAAGGGTACACAAAGGAGGAGGTTACCATGCTTGATAAGAAATGTACTCACTATCTTGCCCATGTAATTGTAACCCCTCTGTACAGTATTTTCACAATAAAAAATATAAAAATTAAAAAAAAGAATTTTCTAAAGTGTTTATTTGACATTAAATAATATAATTTCAAATCAACCACTAGATATTCTACTTTTATCCTGATATATTTATGTTATTAACATTATATGTTGGCATTCCTTAATTTCTAAATATTTACAATGTTTCATAAATGACTTTAAGGTTTTGGTAGTTTTTTATTTTTACTTTCAGCTAATGAACAAAAGCTAGGAACTCATAATCATCATAAGACAAAGAATAAAAGGGAAAATAGCTGTATAAACTGTAAAGCAATAGATTTTCTCAGATCAGTTAGAGAGTTTAAATCAAAGAGCAAATGGTCACCCCAAAATTTGAGAGCACAAACCATGGAATTAAGCAGAGATCAATTTACCCCTGTTAGAATCAGTCACTATTGAGAACATGTCAGTGATTATTTTGATTATTTTCTAGATATGTAATGTGAACTAGCTTGTGAATTGAAGACTTTGTAAGAAGAGTGAGCAATGTGGTCATTTTATTCAATATATATTATGTAAAAATTGAACTACGTAACTTGTGGGAGTGGGAAAAGGAGGAGGAGGATGGATGTAATGACATTAATCAAGATACATTGTGTTCATTACTTGACATATGGAATTATGACCTCTTTGTATAAGAAATTAATAATATTTTTTAAAAAATAAAAAGCTTTTGGTGCAATATAAGGATAGTCCTCACACATTTGTGTTTTTATTTACACTAATTTCCCCAAATAGATTTACTCAGACAAATTAAGAGAATTTGTTATCACTAGGCATAGTTTGCTAAAAAAATCAATAAAGAAAAACCCTGGTTAATTGAAAAGTACAGTTGACCATATTAAACTGTAGCTGGGCTAATAAAGAAAAATAAATAAAAGTCATGTGGTATCCCTATGAAAGTGAAAAAGGAACCACCATTATAGCATATGCAGAACTAGAAAAGATAGCAAAGAGATTTTATCAGCAACTGTATGGCAATAAATCCATTACCCTAGATGCATTGGAATAATATCTTAAAAACTATCAACAATCCCATAAGAAGAATTGAAATATCAATAGGCTATGCATAGGAAATAATTGATTAAGAAAAAAATCCTTTCATAAACCCAACCACTAGATACAGATTGTTTTATTGATGTAAACTCCCCACTGCCCCCTCCACACTGGTCCTAGAGATTCAGCCCAGGGCCTAGGCATGCACTCAATCATTGAAGTTCATTCCTTGCCCTCTAGTGAGTAGTTGATGAAGAGAGGATATTAATTTTTCTATCATCACCTCCAGAAAATAGAGGAAAGAACACTTGAATTCACTCTATAAGGTTAGCATCATATTAATGTAATCACAGACAAAACATGAGAAAACAAAATTATAGATAAATATACCTTATAAACATAGATTTAAAAGCTCACAAAATTTACCGAATCAGATTCTAAATGGTATATAAGGAATTACCATAGCATTTGCATCATTTTTGCATTGCTTTTTTAGTAAAATTTAAAAGCATAGAATCACATTTTCTATACATAAATAAACTTGATCAAATCCAACTGTTATTAGTGATATAAACTCTCAGCAAACTAAATTGATGGCAATCACCCCCAACTAACTACAGAACATAATGAAACCTCCTATGCTTAATTACATACTAAATAGTAATAAACTAGATTCATATATTCCAAAATGAAACAAGCATGAGTATCTCTACTTTCTGTGCTCATGAAATACTGTATTAGAAATACAATTAAACTCAGTAAGACAATGACAGGAAAATTCCAACTAATATTATATACCCATATCTTTAAGTAACTCTTTAAGGTCTCCATCAGTTGTATACAAATAAACCACATTGTTTCCAATACAATGGATTTTTTTCTCTCTAACAAACAGGCATGAGCTATTAAACATGAAAAGAAATAGAAGAGCTTTAAATATGACATTTAAATGAAAAAACTCAATGGGAAGTTTTCTATATGTGTCAAGCTGTGTAACATTCAAGACAACAACAGATTAGTGGTGGTATTGGGAAAATGGATAGATGAAGAACACGGATTTTTTAGAATGGCAAAACTAGTCAGCCTCTCAAGTAGACTGATGGTAAATGTGTGGCCTTACGTATTTGCTCAAATTAATGCAACTGTATCAACAGTTTAAAAGGAACAGAATGAATCTTAGTTTAAGCCATAGGTTATTCAATAATATTGTTTCAATATTTTCTTATTAATTGTAACAACTATGCCATGATGTTGAATTCAGAAAATTGTATATGGGGGTAGGGGTGGAAGGACTATTAGAATTCTGTATTAGTTGAAGTTTTTTTCCCCAAATCTAAAGGTATTCTAAAGAATGATGTCTATTTGTAAAGAAAATATGTGTTTATACAGTCAGATAAATAATAGAGTATTTATTTGTTACAAGTGAAAAACACTGAATTCTAGCGGACAGACTTTTAAAATGACAATAGTATTGTGATCTGGAAAAAAACTAGCTATAGTAAATGATTATATTGTTCATCTGAATTATAAATATATCACGGTGAGTAAAACAATACAAAACATTTGAACAGGAAGATTATGTGCTTCTAGCCTGGGATATGAGTTAGGTATGGACAGATGGAGAGGGAGGAAGAAAATGCTGTTTATGGATGTCTATAATTCACATAAAGACATTTACTCTTGGTCAATTTTGTGTCAGATAAAATGATCTGATACCACTTGTTCAAAATAAATTAAAGATATAATTTATGATTTTATTGATTTATTAAGATAAAGATTTAAATGTCTTTTTCTATATTCTTATTTATCAAGTTAAGTACTTTTGACTTAATTTGTATGTGATTTTAAGAGATACAGCAAAATATATGTATTATCTTGATTTCTAGAAAATATCAAGCATCATTATTATGATCAAATATAAAGATCTGCTGTAAGAGCTTTTATTCTGCATTGTGTTATAGTTATACAGAGAAAGGTAATACTAATTATGAATAGTATTTTAACTATTTTCTTTTAATTCACCTTATAATACTCTTCATAAGCCTTCTGACCAAGAGGTTTACTCACCAAACTATCCCCGCATTTTTGTAGTGACAGAGAAATTAATTAGAAATTCAGGATTTTATAGTAATTTAAAATCTCTGTAACTATTTTAAATTTTATTTTATTGTAAAGATGCTGTAAAGAGGGGTTACAGTCTCATGAGTAGGGTAATGAGTACATTTCTTGTTGAGCATTGTTACCCCCCCACCCATTTTTTCTCCTATTATCCCTTCCCTCCCCAACCTCCCTCACCCCTCCCCAATGTTGTAAAGTTCATTTCCAACATAGTGTCTTGTGAATATCATTGTTGCAATGGCTCATCCTATGTCCTTGTTTAATGCATTTTGTTATTGCCCTTCCCCTTCCCAAATTAGACAAATGTATATACAAGATACAGGGTGCCAAAATCAAATATAGTGACAACAGGGATATACCATAGGGGGATGAACACACAAAAGAAACAAAAAAATTTGCATAGTGCAAATGACAAAGAAAAACCTCTTGTGTCCATATCTTGGTGTTCATTTTGCTTAACACCATCTTATATGGTCATATGTACATACCTTTGGAGCTTTTCTGCTTATCTAATAAGATTGTCATTTTTGTTTACTATTCATTGCAAATAAGAGAAACCATGGGACCTATATTTCTCTGGGTCTGGCTTACTTAATGGGATTTTTTCCAAGTCTTTCCATTTCCTCACAAATGGGGCAGTGTCATTCTTTCTGATAGAAGAATAGAATTCCATTGCGCATGCGCACGCACGCACACACACACACACACACACACACACACACACACACACACACACACACACACATATCTCACATTTTCTTGATCCATTCATCTACCGAGGGGCATTTGGGTTGGTTCCATATCTTAGCTATGGTGACTAATGCTGCTATAAACAAAGCTGTACTGGTAGCTTTAGTGTGACCTTGTTTGTGATCATTTGGGTAAATACCAGAAGTGGGATTTCTGGGTCATAGGGGAGCTCTATGTGTAGTCTTTGGAGGAAAACTCCATACTGCTTTCCAAAGTGGTCAAACAAGTTTACCCTTCCACCAACAGTGCAGTAGGGTCTGTTTTTGGCCACATCCCTTCCAGCATCTGTTGTTACTAGATTTCTTGATTATAGTCATTCTAAATGGAATGAGGTGGAATCTCAATGTTGTTTTGATTTGGCCAGAGAAATTGAGCATGTCTTCATGTGTCTATTGGCCATTCTTATTTTCTCTTCAGAGAAGTCTCTTTAAGTTTTTAGTCTTTAATTCTCTATTAATCGGTTGGTTGTTTCTTTGAGGACTTTTTGTTGGGGGATTTAATTTTTTGGGTTCTAAGTATATTTTAGATATGAGGTCCTTGTCTGTTGTATGGCTAGTGAAGATCTTCTCCTAATCTGTGGACTATTGATTTGCTAGCTATGTCTTTTGCCATGCAGAAGCTCTAAAGTTTTATGTAAATCCCATTTGTCCAAACATTCTTTCATTTGTTGTGTTTCTGGCTCTTTATTAAGAAAATTTTGTTCCATACCAAGGAGCCCTAGAGTTTCTCTTATTCCTTTCTGTAATGTTTCAGGGTATCTGCTTAACTTCGAGGTCTTTGATCCAATTGGAGTTGATTCTGGTGCAGAGTAATACATAAGGATCTAACTTTAGTTTTCTACAGTTGTTTAGCCAATTTGACCAACCATAGTAATCAAAACAGTTGGTACTTGCACAAAAACAGACTTCAGGACAAATGGAATAGAATTGAAGACCAAGACATGAACCCTCAGACCTATAGCCACCTAATCTTTGATAAGGGAGCCAAAAAAATAGAATGTAAGAAGGACAATCTCTTCAGTAAACTTTGGTGTTTTAAAAGCAACCTATCCATCATCAAAATTTGATCAATTATGTTTTTCACCCTGATATTCTGCATTGGTCCCACACTTTAATAAAACTCTATAGTTATTCCCCTATCAATAGAGTACCTTTCATTTCAAGAGAGATATTTTCACTATCTCATTTTCCTCATCTTTATTGAATTTCTAAGCACTGTTTCAGTCCTGACTCTCATTAAAACAAATAAACAAAACCAATAAAAAGTATTTCTTATTCTCTAAATGATTGGTTTTTATTAAAAAAATTGCACCAGCTTTGCCTCACTGAAATGAATCCTGTTAAATTCTGTATGATTTTTATGATGAGTTGTTTAATTTGATTAGCCAAAATTTTGTTGAGAAGTTTTGCATCGATGTTCATCAAAGAAATGGGTTTGTAGTTCTCTTTCTTTGATGAGTCCCAGCCTGGTTTGGGGATGAGGATTCTGTTGGCTTCATCAGAAGAGTTTAGTAGTCAACTTTCACTTTCAAGTTCATTGAAGTGTTGGAGGGATATTGGTGTGGTTCTATTTTTAAGGCTTTGAAGAATTCAGCTGTACATCCATCCAATCCTGGGCTTTTCTTGGGTGGGAGGTCTCTTATTGCTGTTTCTATTTCAAAAGCTACCAGCATATCTATATTTATCACAGCATTACTCATCATAGCTAAGATACTGAACCAACCCAGATGTTACTCAGTAGATGAATAGATCAAGAAAATGTGGTATATGTACACACACACACACACACACTCACACACACACACACACACACACACACACACACACACAATGGAATTCTTTGCCTCCTTCAGGAAGAATGACATCACCCCATTTGTTACGAAATGGAAAGACTTGGAAAAAATTATATTAAGTGAAGAAAGCCAGACCCAAAGAAACATAGGTCCCATGGTTTCCCCTATTTTCCATAACTGGTATACATGTAGGATAATCTTACCAGACAAGCAGAAAAAGTCAAAAGCTATGTACATATGACCATATTAGATGATAAGTGAAATGTACCCTAAGATAGGGACACAAGAGGTTTTATCTTTGTCACTGTTGTTTTTAATGTGCTATGTGATTTTTAAAATTTCTTTTATATGTTCTTCCCCCATGGTATAATATATTCACTGTATTTTATTCTGGTGCCTTGCATTTTATATATATATATATATATATATATAGCTAATTTGGGGAGGGGAGGGGAAATAACAAAATGCTAAAACAAGGATACAGGTAGACTCATTCTATCAATGAAATGTACAAGACACTATGTTGAAAATGAACTTATGAACTTTACAACTTGGGGGTGAGGAGTTGTGGAGGTGAGGAGGGAAGGGATGGTAGGGAAAAAGCAAGAGAGTGGGTAACAATGCTTCATAAGAAATGTACTCATTACCTTAGTATATAATTGTAACCCCACTGTACAGTATCTTTGCAAAAATATTTAAAAATGCACAAAATTCATTCTACAAGGTTTCTAATTTTTCTGTGGCTCATAATTGAAGAAATAAATATGAGGAATTTTGTATCCTAGTTTTGAGAAGTATTAATAAAAATTTAGCAAATAAGTCATAGGACTTATATAGGAATTATACAAAACAGAGAAAGTGATTGATTCAGGCTCATTTTTATAACAAAGCTGCATAATCCAATTAAGTCATAATTGTATCGTGATATATATTTTCTAAGCACTTGAGAAAATGATATATTAGTAGTTTATTTCTGCTGCTTCTAATCTAGGTGCTAATATAGGAACCAATATATTTTTTGTTTTGTTTTGTTTTTTTTGGCCATGGGGCCTGAACTCTGAGCCTGGGTGCTGTCTCTCAGCTCTTTGCCTTAAGGCTCGTGTTCTACCACTTGAGACACAGGGCCATTTCTGGTCTTTTCTGCTTATTTGCTACTTAGAAATAGAACCAAGGGCCTCATGCATGCAAGGTGAGCACTCTACCACTAAGCCACCATCCCAGCCCCATGATCCAATATAAATACAAGGGTCTACATTTTTAAAGCTATAAAACAAAAAGAAATACACAAGAAATAATCATCTTGATAATTTAGTAGTCACAAAATTTGTCAATGATACAAAACAGCTTCTAAAATTACTTTATCTTGTATCATACTATATTGGTCAAGTAGATGCCTTTCCCCATCTTTATGGTACTTTTCTTTATTTTATTGTTAAGATGCTGTACAGAGGGGTTATAATTACATAACCAAGGCAATGAGGACATTACTAGTTGATCACTGTTACCCCTTCCCTTCCTTCCTTGTTATTGTCCCACTATCCCTTCCCTCTTCCACCTCCCACACTCCTCCCCTCTGCCCTCCCCTTCCCCCCCAAGTTGTAAAGTTCTTTTCCAATATACTGTCTTCTGGGTATCTTTGTTTCAATGGGTTTCAGCGTTTTGTTATTCCCCTCCCCAGATTAGACTTATGTATATACAAGATGCAGGGTATCAAAATCAAGTACAGTGACAACAGGGGATAAACCATAGGGGAAAGAACATACAAAGGAAGCAACAACAACAACAACAAAATAAAATCACAAGGTATATTTGAAACACTAACAAGACAAACCTCTTATGTCCATGTCTTGGGGTTCATTTCACTTATCAACATCTCATATTGTAATTTGTGTATTGTTTTTCACACTCCTGGATAGGGAGGAATAACATCATGAAAATGGCAGTTCTCCTCAAGGCTATCTACGAATTCAATGCAATACCCATCAATATCCCAACCTCATTCTTCAATGAAATAGAAGAAGTGATCCAATTTTCATATGGAAGAATAAAAGACCCAGAATAGCAAAAATAATCCTTAGCAGAAAGAACAGTGCTGGAGTACTAACAATACCAGACTTCAAACTCTACTACAAAGCCATAGTAATCAAAACAACTTCATATTGGTACAAGAATAGACTTGAAGACCAATTGAATAGAACCGAAGACCCAGAAATGAACCCACAGACCTATAGCCACTCAATCTTCAATAAGGGAACTAAAAAAATAGAATGGAAAAAGGATAGTCTTCAGTAAATGGTGCTGGAAAAATTGGTTAAACACCTGTAGAAAACTAAAACTAGATGCTTATATATCACCCTGCACCAGAATCAACTCCAAATGGATCAAAGATCTTGAAGTCAAAGCAGACACCCAGAAAATATTGCAGGAAGGCATAGGAGAATCTCTAGGACTCCTTGGCACAGGTACTCTTAAGACTGTAGTTTACATGTTTTTTTCCCCAATATTTCAGAAGGAAATTATTATATGCATTAAATTTCTAATTCAGTATATTTTTTGAAAATATTGAACTCTAAGTCAATGTTTTCCCAGAAGTCAGCAGATACCTTTGAACAGCTTCAAATTCTTGGTGGTCATCTCCCAAATTTTCTAAAGGATTCTGTGAAATTTATTCATGCTCACTCACTACTTGAGAGGCTAACATCAAAAAAACCATGGGTAACTGAAGGTCCAAGCATACATACAGTGTGTTTTCTAATTTAATTGATAGGTTTATGGCATGCAACAGTCATCTCAGCTACATAAGCACCTGAGATTGGGAAGATTTCAGTTCCTGGTAAAAAAAAATGTTCATGAGACCGAATCTCAATGGGAAAAAGCTGGGTATGATGGCACATTCCTGACATTCCAGCTCCCATTAAAAGCCAAAAGTAGGCCGATCAAGGTCCATGTATATGGATGCAAGTCAGTGATGTTGCCTCAAGTATCATTAGTCCAAAAATGGCTGGCAGTATGGGTCAGTAGTAGAGAACCTGCCTTAGAAGGTCAAGGCCCTGAATTCAAACCATAATACCACAAAAAATAAGTTATCAGTACCTCAATGAAAAAAATTAATCAAATGTTTATAATAACAATTTGCCCAACTGTTAAGTATTATACTATCGTTCGTGAAAGAAATTATTTTAAATTACTTTGACAAGAATTTGTTATATTCTTTGTTCATATATACCACCATTTTTTTCAGTTTTTCAAGTATGAATAAAGTCTTACTTCCATAGAAAATGAAAACATGTCAACTAAGGCAAGGGTAATGTTGAATGCTTTCCTTGATAGAGAATTAATGATTTTTGTTTGCTACCATATGCCAATTACGACTAAAGGGATGGATCTCATTCAGACAACACAATGATCCTTTCAAACAGGTATCACAATTGCCTGGCATTTAGATAAGATTCCCATCATGAACCAGCAGTGGAAATTTTTTTCCTGAGTTTAAAGAAGAAGATACAGTTTCAACATCAGACTTTGCCAGTTTGTGTTTCCCAATAACTACAGTTTTCATCCAAATTATTAAAATTTGGCTGTCCTTTCATTGATCTCTTATATATTAGTAACATTTTAGCCTAACGCTTCCTACCACATGAGTTATTGCTCTTAGATTGGACATGATACAGATACTAACAAGCACTGTAATCAATAAATACCATAGTAATCTCTCTATTTTATGTTAAGAGAGAAAGAAGAAACTGATGTTCAGAGAGCCACTAAGTTCATCCAGCTTTGAGCAAATTACATGGCAAAATCAAGACTGAATTTCAAATCAGTCTGATAACTCCAGACAGAAGATGTTGAAGTTGTTTGACACACTCTCTGAATATAAGAATAATATTTTATCTGGCTTTCCCCTCTGTTGGATTTTTTCTTAAAATTATATAGATGTGAATAGCTACAATTTTTGGAAGAGATTATTACTATTAAGTAAATTTAACTTTGACTCCAATTTCAGAAATATTCATTGCTGATTAATCTCTTAACAATATGCACAATTGTTCATCTAGTCCTTCATTTTGTTTTCAGATGACTATTTATGAAGATACTGTATGGAAATTTTATCAAGATATTTTTGAAGACACATTTTATACTTACATATTTAACATTAGGATTTAGGTCAGAGGTCCCTTTTGCTAACCTGTTAACATATCTAGCTCTTAGTAATCACAGTGAATTAGGCTTCTCAGTGTTTCATTCTACACAATTATTTTCAGTCTAGTCAAAGGAATTTTACTTCCCTGTTAATTTCATAAGATGTTGTAGTGTTCAAAATATTCAGATGTCCTGAATGTTCATATGTCAAGACACTCGAGTAATTGTATACCAACCATTTTATTCATACATCTTCAACTAAGCTTTGGTAACATGATTCAAAAGTATGGGACAGTATATATTGATAAAGTTAAATCAAGGAGGTCCTCATGCTTGTCAATGTCAATTATTTGCTCACTCAGGGATGGTCACCTCCTATGATGGTTAGAGTTTTCACTGCTCATTTTTTCAAAGTATGTTTGAATTTCCTTACAATTTTTTATTATCTTCTAAATTATTTTTATTATCTTTAAGTAGTTATAAAAGAGATTTCCAAATGCATTTCATGATGGTTTTATTATTAGTATAAATATGATGTACAGAGGAGTTACAGTTTCATATTTCAAGGCAGCTTGATCAATGTCACGACTGCATTATACTTCCCCATTGTTCTCAAACCCAATTATCACCTCAAGTTACCTGGTTCAGTTTTCACATGTGTCCATTGAATATTATGATGGCATTCACCCACACTTTTCTCTCTACATTAATATGTATCAGTTTATTATGCAAAACATAAATTTAATAATGAAAGAGAAATACAAGGAAATACAAAGTTAAAGAATCCACGATGGATGACTTCCTCTTTTCATCCAGTGATTTCCTTTGCCCTTTTCAGATGGTTGAGAGAAATTATTACTCATACCTGAATGTTCCACACTAATATTTTGGCTGTTTTAAAGAAAGTATGTATAATTGTGCTAGTTTTAGAGTAATCATACTGAATATAGGTATGTATTTTTCTGTATGTCCTTTAAGAACATTACAAAGGAGGTGAATTAGATAAAAGGAAAATGTCCTTCACAGGGAGAATGGTTAAATATTGGAATAAGTTATAGAAAGGGAAGCTTAGAAGCCTTCAAAATGAGATGAATCATCATCTTAATAACATACTAAAAAGGCAACATTAGAAATATCATTTAAGGTCAGACCTGTTGTCTATCCTGCTGCTGTGCTTTCTTAACATGAGTGAGTAAAACGTAGTTCTTCATTCTTTCCTTAAATGACATGACTCAAGAATTTTTAAGTCTTACTTTAGTACATTTCAGAGAAGTAAATTTAAGCCAATTTAAGTCTGGTTGTGTTTTTATCTACAACAAACTTTATTAGTATGTAAGGAGGATTTTTTTTTTATTTTTATGTTTTAACTACCCAAATCATTCAGACTTTATAAAAGGAATAATTATTAGTAAAATAATTGAATTGATTCATTCATCTCACCAATATTATTTTAAAAATGTCTGAATTTACAACACCAAAGAAACTGAAATAATTCCATTTAATCTGATCAATATATTTATGACACTGTTATTTATTGAGTTGCATTCAACTGTGAGATTAGACACCTACAAATTTATATTTTATCTCATTTCTGTAAATGTATTATCCCATTCTATTTCTTCAAAAATTTCTTATCATTCGTTATTTATCTAAAGTAATATAAAGTATAAGAATTTGTCATAGAGTGTTCCTCCAAGATTCTCTCAACTTTTATCAAGCAAGGAATTACTTTATTTAACTTCTATTGGATTCTTCTTTATTTCCCTTTTCTTAAATTTAATTAATTGTATTATCTTTAAGTAATTGTACAAGGCTGTTTCATCACATCATCTTGTGAGTACAAGGATCTTGAATAATGTTACCTCTTTGTATCATATTAATGCCTTACTTTTGGTGAATTAATAGATTTATTGAATTAAATATATACTTCTTATACTAAAAGAACCCATATTTCAGTATCAGAGAGCTCACTTTAGTAAATACCACAATAAATGAAGAATTTGGTAATGACATAAGGTTGATCTATTAAAGTATTGGACACTGGAGTCTCAAACTTGTACTCTTACTTACTTAGACTTGGAACATTACCATTCAAACATAGCCAATGCAGAAAAGTCAAGGAGAATATTTCCACTTAGCCATCAAAAAGCCATTTTGGAGGCTTGGTGCAAGTATTAGAGCACTAGCTATGAGCAAAAACTACCGATGGATATTTTAAGACCCTGAGTTCAAGCCATGGAACTGACACAAAAATACATACATACATACATACATACATACATACATAGATGAATTATCTGTACCTATTTTTAGTTTATAGTTGACTCCAAGTATGTATATTTCACCTTTCCATCATTATTTGCTGCATATATTTTTCAGTGATAAGACAGATTCTACTGTAGTTTTTTGTTTTCTCTACTATTGATCTTTTCTTCAGCTTCTGGTCTCCTTTTCTGTGGGCATTTATACAAACTGAGCTCTCTAATGGAAAAACAAGAAAATATTTTTCTATTGATTATAATTTTCTTTTGTACTTTGCACATTGTTAATAGTGTACAAACTATTATGGACACTGTCTGTTTTCCCTTCAGATATATCTCTGCCTTTCTCTACCATGAGTAGATTGTATTAAAGGATTTTCACAGCCTCAGATGTCCCTCAGGGTTGGTAAGAGGAAATAAGAGAGATAAGAGTGTGATGCATTTTCTCCCCCACTTCATCCAAAAGAGGTCCTTTAAGCTAGCTCCCTTGACAAAAGATACTACTCTTTTCAAGGAAACTAGTGTAATTGACATCTGTCTAGGTCACTGTTCCCTCAGACTTCAGACTTTTGAAGTGTTGAGAGGTTAGCTATTGTTTTCCCAAAACTGCTTCTAGCATTGTACAGTTGAATAATTATTATCCCCAAATTCCACTGGGAGCCTACTGTGTACATCTTCTCAACATTCACTCTTTACTTATCTCATTACATCTGTATGGGCTTCTTCTGTCTCCTAGTTAAGAAAGTGATGTGTTGCTACTTGACCATGAGGTCAAAGAGACCTGTTAATAAATCCTTCATAAGTTGAAAATATAGCATGTCAAAATGTATTTACCACCTCTAACCTGCTGAACATTGTAACTTAGCAACAACAGTGCTGTTTACTCTCAAGATAGAATGGTTGAATGTAAGACACAGCTTGCAGTTTCTGTGTGGCACGGCAAAAGTGCATCATCCTGGGTATTGGTAGCCTGGAAAGAGATTTATGTTCAAAATTCCAAATATTTTTTCTACTGAGTATACATTGTCTTTTGCACTATCATAGAGTTGAAAGATCCTAAATCGAACCACTGAAAATCAGACTGCTTCTATGAAAGAGCTTCCATTAGAGTTATCACTGACTATAAGACAAATGACCTACATAAACCAATGGAGAAATGAATGCTTTTGTTTAAATATA
The DNA here is from genome assembly GCF_019054845.1 of Dipodomys spectabilis. Taxonomy (NCBI): domain Eukaryota; kingdom Metazoa; phylum Chordata; class Mammalia; order Rodentia; family Heteromyidae; genus Dipodomys; species Dipodomys spectabilis. The sequence goes on along the minus strand of NW_024870817.1, from coordinate 18,245,816 downwards.
TATTGTACAGTCTCATTAACTATAAGTTAACTTTTCCTGGGCCTCTTACAAGATTTAAAATTGTATATAATACTAGAAAACGTTTAAATTGTTAAATGTCTAGGGTAACATGAACTATGGGATTTCTTAGTTTAAATTTTATTGAATTCTGCTCAATTGTATTCAGATTTTTGTTGTTGTTGTTGTTGTTGTGGGGCTTGAACTCTGGGCCTGGGCGCTGTCTCTCAGCTCTTCAGCTCAAGGTGAGTGCTTTACCACTTGAGCCACAGTGCCACTTCCAGTTTTCTGGTGGTTAATTAGAGATAAGAGTTTCACAGTCTTTCCTGCCAGGGCTGGCTTTGAACCACAATCCTCAGATCTCAGCCTCCTGAGTGGTTAGGATTACAGGTATGAGCCACCAGCACCAGGCAATTCTATTCAGTTTTATTATGCAAACATTTTGGCATAAGTGATCATTAAAGCAGTATAAAATATTAACTGATGATTAAATGTATAATTTTATGGAAAGTTTTTGGATAATGTAAATAAATTAACTAGATAACAGAAATTTAAAGGTATTTACCCAAATTTGTCTCTTATTTGTCACTGGACTTTTTGGGTATCAATTATAAAAATATAACAGTGGATTAGAATCATGGGAAGACTTGATTTTTTCTGCAGATATTTGATGAGGGAAAAATCTAAAATAGAAGCTATATCTTTAAACGTTGGTTAGATAATTATCCAAATTATTTGACTAAAATTTTAATTCTAGCTGTCTTGGCCTGGTATCCTTTCTCTGTTGTCTCCATTTAAATCTATTAGAGACATGCACTTTAGCAACAGTATCTAGAAAAATGAATGCTGAATGTTAACAGTAGTTACCCTGAGGTGGCAAATTCCATATTTTTTTCTTTATTGACCATTTGTATTTTTTAGCTAACGTAAATATACTTCTTTTAAAAGTAAATAAATAAATAGCATCAAGATGCTCAGTTCAGACCATTTTAAGACAACAAGCTGAAAAATCAAAACTAAACCTCTGCTGCCTCTTCCTATTAAAGTCAACATTTAAGTTTCATTAATTTTACAATATACATGAGTTAACTGAATCAGTTTAAGATCCACTGCTGAGGTCCTATAAATGTGTCTTAGTACCTGTTAGACCCTGGGTGAAGAAGAGATAGAGCCTTATCTTAAGTGGAAGACACAGAAACATCACAAATTGTAATGCAAGACAGAAGAGGATGAAGTAGGATTAATCCTACTCTAATTTCTACCAATTAAGGCACTGGAAATAACATTTTGTTTGCAGAAAAAATATTCAGGTGATAAGGGGTGTTAGTTTCCTTGAAGAATGTATCTCTTCTGCCCCAATCCAGTAGCTCATGCCTGTAATCACAGCTATTCAGGAGGCTGAAAACTGGAGGATCACAGGTCCAGACAAACCTGGGGGGAAAAATTATATTCTATTTTAAACTAACCATCAAACCAAGCCCAGCTTCCAAAATGGTACGCTGTGAGTCTTGAAAGGCCCTTATTTCAATCATCAGTACCATATACACAATTTGTAAAGAAGTAATGGAAATTATGGGTTCCTTTAGCCAGTAGGACTAGAACTGACCTATTTGTATCACTCAGTTGTAGTTTTATCTGGAATTTTGCCAATATCTTGTGAGGCACAATAATTGTGATTAGAGAAAACAATGGCCACATTATGCACATCATTTCCTTTTTATTTATATTTTATTCCTGCCAGTACTGGGATGAACTTACAGCCAAGGTGATGTCTCTGAGCTTTCATACTCAAGGCTAGGATTTTATCATTGAGATACAGCTCCATTTATAGCTTTTGGATGGTTAATTGGAGAAAAGTCTCAAAGACATTCCCACTCAGGCTGGCTAGGATGACAGGCATGAGCTGCCAGTGCCCTATTGTATCACTTTTTGAGATGACTTCCAGGAATTCAATTGCCTTCCAAACAGGTTGCATATACACATATATTTTACATATATTTAACACATATTATACTGTATTAGTTTTGAATTAACCAAGACCTCTTAGTTCAATATATTTTAGGGATGTGTCGGTAACTCTATGAACTATGAGGAGATGAGGAAAAAAACCTGGAAATTGTTATTGAGTCATGTATGCTGAACAATGTATAATAATAAAAGTAGACACAATCTTAGCAATGAGATTCTCTTCTTGTATTTTCACCCATGAACTTAGCAGAGAATGAATTCAGAGTCAGAAATTGTCAAGTATAGAGATAAGATTGTTTATTTGTTACCATAAAAAACTAAACTACAAAAGTTTCATATTGTGTTACAATATTTACAGATAAATGTTTATGGATTATAAAATATTGTTAAATTCTAACTTCAATTCTTCAGAGGTAAATTTTAATTCAGAAATCTTGACAAATTTTGTACAATATATTTGTGTATCTTCCCTCCCCCAAAATAGATTCTACTTAGCAGGCTGTATTAAGAGGCTCACATCTTAGCAACAGCATACAGACTTAAAGGACACTTATTTTTATGTTTTGTATTTATTTGCCTTATTGCTATGGAGATTTCACAATGTTCATCATAAGAAATGTAAAATGACAGTGTTTCCTTATAAGTATCAGATACAAATATAAATATTGAACTTGAATATACCAGAAGAGAAACTAATGATTTGGATTTGCTGATTGAGAATCAGAAAATGTTCCATGTTCCTGGTTAGAAATTACTTGAATGTGATTTACAGAGCACAATTAAATATGATGGTAGATTTTTTCTTTTTTGCTCGTCCTGGAACTTAAACTTAGGATCTGAGTGCTGTCCCTGAGCTTTTTTTTCTCAAGGCAAATGATCTACCACTTGAGCAACAGTGCCGTTGCTGGCTTTTTCTGCATAGTTTATTGGAAATAAGAGTCTCACTGAATTTTCTGCCAAGGCTGGCTTCCTGAGTAGCTAGGATTACAGGCATGAGTCATTAGTGACCAGCTAGTTTATAATTTAGTTTAGTTTAGTTTTTTATTTAATGTTCAACCGTTTAAATATCCTGCAATATCAAGCATGTTTATACGTTTGGTAGCATGTTACATCCTGATAACTTGTTTAGACATGGAAAACATGAGGCAACAAATAATTTTTTTTATTTTTTATTTTTTTATTGTGAAAATACTGTACAGAGAGGTTACAATTACATGGGCAAGATAATGACTATATTTCTTATCAAGCATTGTAGCCTCCTCCTTTGTTTCCTCCTTCCTAACCCTTCCATTCCTCCCCCAACCTCCTCCCACCAAAGCCTCCCCCCCCCCCCACCAAAGTTGTAAAGTTCTTTTTTCCACATAAGGACTTGTACATCTCGTTACAATGGATCCATCCACCCGTATCCCTACTTAAGCGATTTGTTTTTTCCCTTCCCCTCCACAAATTATACCAACCTCAAATACAGTGAAAGCAGGGGTCAACCATGGGGGAGGGACATACAAAGCAACAAAGAAATAATATTATAAATGTGTTAGAAACAATCACCTGAAAAAAAACCATTTGAATACATCCCTTAGGGTTCATTTCCCTAACATCAACTTATCTGACCTTTTCTGCTTGACTCAGACATATACTATTATTGCAAATACAGGAAACCATGGGACCTACGTTTCTTTGGACCTGGTTTACTTCACTTAACATTTTCCAAATCTTTCCATTTCCTAATAAATGGGGCAAAGTCATTCTTTTTGATGGAGGCATAGAATTCCATTGTGTATATATACCACATTTTCTTGATCCATTCATCTACTGAGGGGCATCTGGGTTGGTTCCATATCTTAGCTATGGTAAATAATGCTGCAATTAACATAGTTGTGCTAGTAGCTTTAGTGTGGTCTTGTTTGTAAACATTTGGGTAAATGGCCAAAAGTGGGATTGCTGGTCATAGGGGAGCTCTATGTGGAGTCTTTTGAGGAACCTCCATACTGCTTTCCAAAGTGGTTGAACAAGTGTACACTCCCACCAACAATGCAGTAAGGTTCCTTTCTGTCCACATCCCCTCCTGCATCTGTTGTTATTAGAGTTCTTGACTATAGCCATTCTAACTTGGGTGAGGTGGTATCTCAATATTGTTTTGATTTTCACTTCTTTTATGGTTGAGCATTTCTTCATGTGTCTATTGGTCATCCTTCTTTTTTCTTCAGAGAAGTTTCTCTTTAAGTCTTTAGCCTACTTATTTATTGGGCAGTTGCTTTTTTGAAGATTTATTGTTGGGGGATTTAATTTTTTGAGTTTCAGGTATATTTTAGATATGAGACACTTGTCTGTTGTAAGGCTAGTGATCGTCTCCCAATCCATGGGCTTTCTATTAATCTTGATAGCTATGTCCTTTGCCATGCAGAAGCTCTGCAACTTCAGGCAATCCCATTTGTCCAACCTTTCTTTGATTTGTTGTATTTCTGGATCTCTATTAAGAAAATTTCGGCCTGTGCCAAGGAGTCCTACCGTTTCTCCTATTCCATCCTGTAATGTTTCAGGGTGTCTGCTTTGACTCAGAGGTCTTTGATCCATTTGGAATTGATTCTGGTGCAGGGTGATATATAAGGATCTAGCTTTAGTTTTCTGCAAGTAGCTAACCAATTTTGCCAGCACCATTTACTGAAGAGGCTTTCTTCCATTCTATTATTTTAGCTCCCTTACCGAAAATTAGATAGATAGAGGTCTATAGGTTCATTTCTGGGTTTTCATTTTCATTCCATTGGTCCTGACGTCTGTTCTTGTGCCAGTACCAAGCTGTTTTGATTACTATGACCTTGTAGTAGAGTTCGAAATTTGGTATTGATATTCCTCCAGCACTGTTCTTGCTGTTGAGGATCATTTTAGCTATTCGGGGTCTTTTATTGTTTCATATGAATTTTTGGCTTGCTTCTTCTATTTCCTTGAAGAATGAGGTTGGGATATTGATAGGTATCGAATTGAATTTGTAGATAGCCTTGGGAAGTATTGCCATTTTCAGGATGTTGATCTTTCCAATCCAGGAGCATGGGAGTGTTTACCACTTTCTAAGTTCTGTTTTGATTTCCTTTTTCAAGTTTTTAAAGTTTTCATTATAGAGGTCCTTCACTTCTTTAGTTAAGTTAATTCCTAGGTATTTTATTATTTGTGGGGCTATTACGAATGGAGTTAGTTTCCTAATTTCAGCCACACTTTTCTCATTGTTGGCATACAGAAAAGCCATTGAGTTTTGAGGGTTAATTTTATACCCTGCTACTTTGCCAAAGTTTTGAATCAGTTTCAGTAATTTGGTAGTGGAGTCTGTGGGATTCTTTAAATACAAGATCATGTCATCTGCAAAGAGGGAGAGTTTTATTTCTTCTTTCCCTATTTGGATCCTCTTTATGTCTGCATCTTGTCTTATTGCTGTAGCTAGGAATTCTAATACTAGATTGAAGAGCAGTGTAGAGAGTGGAATCCTTTTCTCATCCCTGAGTTAAGAGGAAATGGCTTTAGTTTTTCAACATTAAGTACAATGCTGACTGTAGGTTTGTCATATACAGCCTTTATTGTATTGAGGAATGTTCCATGGATTCCTAATTTTTCCAAAACCTTCATCATAAAGCAGTGTTGGTTCTTGTCGAATGCTTTTTCTGCATCTATTTAGATAACCATGTGGTTCTTATCCTTGCTCCTATTGATGTAATGAGTAATATTAATTGATTTGCATATATTGAACCAGCTTTGCATCCCTGAAATGAATCCTGTTTCAGCATGGTGTATGATTGTTTGGATGAATTGTTTGTTGAAGTCGAATGGCCAATATTTTGTTGAGAAGTTTTGCATCAATGTTCATCAAAGAAATGGGTCTATAGCTCTCTTTCTTTGATGAGTCTCTGCCTGGTTTTGGGATGAGGGTTATGATGGCTTCATAAAATGAATTTGGTAGTGAACTTTCTCTTTCAATTTCATTGAAGAGTTGGAGGAGTATTGGTGTGAGCTCTGCTTTGAATGCCTTGTAAATTCCACTGTAAAACCCTCTGGACCTGGGCTTTTCTTTGATGAGAGGTCTCTTATTGCTGTTTCTATTTCAATACTTGATATGGACATGTTAAGATGGTTTAACTCATCTTGGTTTAGTTTTGGCATGTCAATATTAGCTAGGAAAAGATCTATTTCTGTCAAGTTCTCAAACTTATTAGCATAAAGTTTTGAGAAGTATTCCCTTATACTGTTCTGTATCTTGGTTGTTTCTATGGTGATGTTTCCATTCTCATCTCTGAGTTTATTTATTTGGGTGTGTTCTCTTTTTTCTGATAAGATTTGCTAAGGGTCTGTCAATTTTGTTAATTTTTTCGAAGAACCAACTCTTTGTTTTATTGATTCTTTCTATGTTTTTTTTTTTTTTTTTGGATTCTAATTCTTTTAATTCTGATTTAATTTTAATTATTTCTTTCCATCTACTGGATTGGGGCTTATCTTGCTGCTCTTTTTCAAGGAGGCTCAGATGCCTCATTAAATGGTTGGTTTCAGATCTCTCCTATTTGTTGATGTTGGAACTCAGAGCTATAAACTTGCCCCTGAGTACTGCCTTTGCTGTGTCCCAGAGAAGCTGGTAAGTTTGTATGTTCATTTTTGTTGAATATCATGATCACTTGAATTTCCTTTCTAATCTCTTCTTTGACCCACTCATGATTCAGCAGTGTGTTGTTCAGCCTCCATGTGTTACCGGACTTTCTTTGATGGCTTTTGGTGTTGAGTTCTAATTTGAATCCCTTGTGGTCTGAGAGAATGCAAGGTATAAGTTCAATGTTTTTGAATTTGGACAAGTTTGCTTTGTGGCCTAAAAAGTGGTCTGTTTTAGAAAATGTTCCTTGTGCTGCTGAGAAAAACATGTTTTCTGATGCTGTTAGGTGAAATATTTGGTAGATGTCTGTTAAATCTAGTTGATCTATGCAGTTGTTTAGATCTGAGGTATCTCTGCTGAGTTTTTGCCGAGTAGTTGATCTATCTAGTGGGGAGAGTGGTGTGTTAAACTCCCCGACAATTAATATCTTTGGATCTATGTGGGATTTGAGGAAAAGTAGTATTACTTGAATAAATTTGGTGCTCCGTTGTTTGTCGAATAGATATTTAGAATTGTAATATCCTCCTGAAAGAGACATCCCTTAATTAGTATGTAGTGACCTTCTTTATCTCTTGTTACTAATTTTAATTTGAAGTCTATTTTATCTGATATTAGGATTGCAACTCCCACCTGTTTATGGGGGCCATTTGCTTGGTAGATTTTGTTCCAGCTTTTCACATTGAAAATGTGTTTGTTTTTATGGGCAACATGTGACTCCTGAAAGCAGCACATAGAAGGATCTTGCTGTTTAATCCAACTAGACAGGTTCGCTTAATTGGAGAGTTAAGTCTGTTCATGTTGAGAGATAGTACTGAGAGGCATTTGGGAGTTCCTGACATTGTATCCACGTTCTTGAGGGCTGTGGCAACTGGGTTCTTCATATGGTTCTTGGATTCTCAGTTTGGGTGTGATGTCTTGGCCTTTATTGTGGTCCTGTTGGTTTTCTATTTGTAGGACATCTTTAAGAATCTTTTGTAGGGCTGGTTTGCTGGAGATATATTGTTTCAATTTTTCTTTGCTTTGGAATTTTTTTATTTGATCTTGGGTTTTGAAGGAGAGTTTAGCTGGGTACAGTATTCTTGGTTGATAGTTGTTTGTCCTTAGGGCATGGCATACATCATTCCAGGCTCTTCTTGCTTTGATTGTCTCTGCTGAGAAATCTGAAGTGATTCTAATTGTTTTCCCTTTATAGGTGATTAATCTTTTCTCCTTGACAGCTTTAAGGATCTTTTCCTTGGTCTGAATTGATTCTGTGTGGATTATAATGTGACGGTGGATGTCCTATTCTGGTCTGGGTAAAAATAGGAATAGAGGGATATGGAAAGGCAGAGGGTGAGTTAATTAAGTCCTAATCTCAAAGCGGCAAATAGGTTGGATAGAATGATAGTAAAGAGAGAGAAAAAAAAAGAAGAAGAGAAAGGGAAAAAAGAGATAAGAAAAAAATAGAAGAACAAATGTTAAAAATTAAAAAGTGAAACACTTGAAAACTTAAAAATTATGCAAATATAAATACATAATATTCAGAGAAGACTGTGGATAGGATAAGATATGGATAGGGATCGAAAGGAGATGTGAAAAATTTAAAAATAAAAATGCTTAAAATATTATATAGGTATAAAGAGGTAGTACTGCTATTAAGGAATTTAAGTTTAAAAGGTTTTGAATTGAGTGATAAATTTCCTGGATCCAGTTTGTACACAATGGGGGATAAGGTCTAATAATCGACTACGGGTTTATCTGAGGATGAGCAGAACAGCAATTAAGTCATGCAAAGAAGAACAAAGAGAAGAAAAGGTGAAAAGAATGAGAAGGAAAGAAAAAAAGAGGATCAAAAGGTCAGTTCAGTAGAGCTAAACATAAAAAAAAATTTAAAAAAGAAAAAGAAAAAAAAGAAAAAAAAGAAAAAAAAAAGCATACACACTTCTACCCCTAAAATAAAAATTATAATAGAAAAAAAAAGTTAATAGAAAATAAAATTTTTTAAAAAACGTTAAAAATTAAAAAAAAGTTTTAGAAAAATTTTTTTTTACAAAAGGTACAAAAAAAGATTTCTTTTATTTTTGGGGGGTGATAGGAAGATCCTGTTTCTCCCTTGTGTCCATAACCAGTCTCTAGTTGGAGTCTCTGGTCTGCTTGTGGTGTTTGATTTTCCTGTGGCTTGGTTGGTTTCTTAAGTCAGTTTGTTTGAGCAGGCAGAAAATGCTCTGCTTTACCCAGGATATTTTGATCCTCCTCCCAGGCTAGTTCAATAGGAGGGAGATCTGCTTTGAGTATCACAAAAGAGGGAGATGGCTGTTTCCTCTGTTTGGAGATGCTGTGATGAGGCTAGGTTTTGGGTAGAGTTGAGGCCTTTCAGCAAACAGTAGCTTTTCCCTGAGGGGCTAACTTCTAAGACACTCACAGAACCCAGCCCGGAGCCATTCTCAGGGTTTATGTTTACTGAATTTCAATTGATTGTCAAGGCTGCTGTAGGGAAGGGCAGGCTCTGGCTCTGTTTACCCAGTGAGGAAAGCCACTTCTGGGGCTGGCGACCTGGGCTGGGAGACTTTTCCTTGTGTGGAGCTAAGCCTGGCAGGTCAGGTCAGGTTCCTGTGACCTGCTAAATGGCTCTTGTTTTCTTCCAAGGCCTGAGTTGGAGCTAGCAGCTCAGCTGGGCCTTTGTCAGATCTCTGGTAGTGAGGGAGGGGGGAATGGGGAAAGGTGGCCTTCCCTCCTCTGCTCCCTGAGAAGGAGTGATGATGTCAGGCTTCTACTCACGTTGAGTCTTGGTTCCTGGGTTGTCTCTGGTCTGCGAACTGCAGGATGAAGATGTCTGCTCCTTGTCAGTTCTTGCTGCTGTTGAGTAGAATCCGCTTGCCAGCGGCATCTGGCGCCATAGTCCCGGACTCTCTGTGTTGCAGGTATGGCGGCTATGGCTGCTGCCACCACAGCCACAGCTGCTGGCAAGTGTCAGATCTGTCTCCTTGCCTGGATTTTCCCTCTCTGGCCTAACTCTCTGTCCTGTGATGAATGGCACACTTGGTGTGATTCTCTGGCTTAGAACTGTTCACTAGAACACTAAAACTGCTTTCTATGCGAGAGCTTGATTAGCCTCCAGCTTCTCCGCCTTCTTCCTGGAACTCTCACAAATAAAATATTAATATCTAAGAATAGGAGAGTGTCTGACTGAATTTATTCACCCATCATATATGGATCACTATTAAGGACAGTGACAACAGGAGGTATACCATAGGGGAAAACATACAATGGAAACAAAACTATCTCATAGTACATTAAAAAAAGCAACAACAAAGAAAAACCACTTATGTCCATATCTTGGGGTTCATTTCGCTTAGCATCATCTTATATAGTCATATGTGCACAGCTTTTGGGCTTTTCTGCTTATCAATGATACCCACAAGACAATATACTGGAAATGAACTTAACAACTAAACGGAAAGCAGGGGAGGGAAGGGATAGTGGGAGAACAACAAAGGAAAGAGTAACAATTCTCAACAAAAAATATACTCATTAACTTACTCATGAAACTGTATCCACTCTGTACAGCATCTTTACAATAAAGTAAAATTTAATGTATATATGTATGGGGAGGTCACTATGTTTTTTCATTGTTCTATGTGCTTAGAGCATAGTAGAAGATACTATTCACAAAGGAATTGAGAAAACTGCTTTGGTCGGACACTGCTTGGAGAGTGATTTGAAAGCAGGTAGTGAGTATAAAGGACTTAGTCTGCCTATCACAGGGTTGGGGATATGGCATTATTGCTGTGAAAGAGTTACTAAGATAATCAGAAGGAAGTGTGATTGGTGTGAGAGTAGTGTGAGAGCAGATAATAAACAAAGAAAAGATTCTGAGAGTATAGTGGGAATGTAATTGTATTATCAGTAATGACAACTTCTAAAGATTGCGTATGAAGAGTTTGCCCAAAATGGAGAAGAGTAAGATTTTGGAAATGAGAAATCAGAAGTAAAACCGATGATTTTGTGAAGATCAGTTAGAGAGAATTTGAATTAATCAGAATGTATTTGCATTGATCTTGGGATTTACTTTAATACAATTGCTACTATGTTTAACATTTACATAAATTTATCCTATTTGTTTTTTTCTTAAAATTAAAGCACTTAAGATCATTCTACTATATTAGATAACCAACATATTAACATATATTCCTATGCATTTGCATGCATATTAGCTAGCATAGTCTTGGTGTTGTAAAAAGAAAAAAACAAAACAAAAAGCAAAAACCATGTTATCATGGTGATATTTGCAAAGAGCAATGATTTTGGACTCTGAAAACCATGATTATTGTAGTAACTTTCATTTGTCAGTATCAGGGATTGAACTGAAAATTTAGCATACTTTACTGGTTTGTACAACAGATTTATGAAAGTGGGATTACAAGTTTCGTATCACAGTAATTCCTATCACTACTAGTGTATTATGAAGGGCCTTTGTAGTTACTAAAGAAAAAAACCAGCACCATATGCCCTAAATGGTAAAATATCTAATATACAATAAAAAGTTTAAAAGCAAAATCAATAGACAAGAATTTGATTTAGGGAAAAAGGAAGAAAGCAGAGCAAAAATTTATTAAGTGACAAACTTAACTGGTTACATATTCAGGTAACATTGGAACCATGAATATAAATAAATGAATAAGGAATCAAGTGTGACATTTGCATGATGAAATATGAAGCACATTTCCAATAATCTCAGTGATCCCCTAAATATCATTCAGAAACATTCGCTGACCTAAATTTCCATTTGGTTAATGACTTCCTTTGCGAAGCATATGACAAGCTGTCACTGCCACAACACTAGTAATACATCAAGAAATTTCACCTCATGTGAATTTTTGTATTTATGTAACTAAAGCAATGGAAAAATTCCCAAGTACAATAGAAATTGACATAAACTCTCATAGAACCAAGAGACAATATTGAAGTTTAATGCATTTATATATCTGAATGTAATACAAAACACAGGACTTTATACCTCCCTTAAGTAAAGAACAATTACCTGTACCTCAGGTTATAAATTCTCATTTATCATTTTTGTTTACAAACAAAACAGCATTCAAAACTTATTACAAAAACAAGAGATAGAGCAAGGGCAAGTGAGGAATGTATTTTATTTTTCCTTTATTTTCCTTACTAAATTAATCCTTATTAAATGTTAGTAATATTAGCAGTATCTTTCTCTCATAGTATTCTCATTGGGAAATAATAGTGAATAATCAAAAGGTAGAAAATAATTCTAGAACATGTATTTAAACTTTGACTTTAAATGTTTTAAATTAAGATTTGTATTAATTTGTACTTCAATATCTAATTGTTTATAAGTAGGTCTTCATGATCATTTAACACTTACAGATGACTTGGCCTTAACAGTAAAACAATTGTGCTGCTTTGGTAAAAGTCTGTTTCTTTAGGTAGAAATTATTTTATCACATGGGGAAAAGAAAGCAACATAGAAGTTCTTTATATAAGAGATATATAGCCTAAGATAAAATCAGTGTATCAAAGAGAATAGAAACACTATCATAATAATTGTAGCACTCCTCACAATAACTGAGATATAGCATCAGGCAAGATGTGTATTGATGCATAAGTAGACAGAGAAAATGTGATATGTGTTCAAAATGGACAACATTTTGTCATTTGCAATAACATGAGTGGATCTGAAGATCATAATGTCCAGTGTAATAAGCTGAGTACAAATAGAAAAGTACAGCAAACTTGCTTCATAGGTGGAGTATAAAACAATAAAATCATACAAATAGACAGAAAAATAGTGATTAGGAAGAACCACTGAGAGTAGGAAAGAGGGCAGATGGGAGATACTAGGAAGAATATGTTTTGGCCTTCCATTAGTAGGAAGATGATGATATTTAGTGATAGATATTTTTCCTATAATTCAAAATTGCTTGGAAAAAAGACTTTGGATGTTTACATCATGATGAAATATTAGCTGTTGAGATGATGGTGAGCTTAAATATGGTGAGTTGATTTACAAACCATGTATATATGTATTGAAGTGATATACTGTTCCACATACTTATATAAAATTGCTACATCACAATGCAATTATTAATTATAAGGAGGGATATTTTGCAATTTTATGTCATAGTACTTTGAAGTAAAGGCAGGTGTTTATCTCTAGGATTTAAAACTAGATAGTTGATGTTCCTTGTTCTGTCTGTCTCTCTGTCTGTCTCTGTTTCCTTTATGGAGTACAGACACATCTGCATTCTAACCTTGGGCTGATAGTTTCTACTTTCTGCTTACAATTGCAGACTGGATTCTTTTTTTTTTTTTTTTAAATTTTATTTTATTTTATTTGAGAACATACTGTACAGAGGGGTTACAATTACATGGGCAGGATAATGCATACATTTCTTACCAAGCATTGCAGCCTCCTCCTTTGTTTACCCTTCACCTCCCTTCCCAGCCTCCCCCCTCCCTCCCACCCAATCATACCCCCCCACCCCCCCCCCCACCGACATTGTAAAGCTGGTTTTGACATGACATTTTGTACTTCTCATTGTTGCAACAGGTCCACCTGAATCCTTAAACGACTTGTTTGTCCCCATCTCCTCCACATGTTATACTGACATCAAATATAGTGAAAGCGGGGGTTACACTGTGGGGGAGGGACATACAAAGCAACAAAGAAATAATCTTATAAATGCGTTAGAAATACATGCATGAAAGAAACAAAAACATTAAAATACATATTTGAGGTTTCGTTTTCCTAACATCACATTCTCTGACTTTTTCCGCTTGACTCATACCTATACTAGATATTGCAAATAAGGGAAACCATGGGACCTATGTTTCTTTGGGCCTGGCTTACTTCACTTAATATAATTTTTTCCAAGCCTTTCCATTTCCTAACAAATGGGGAAATGACAGACTGGATTCTTTTACTCTTTCTTTGTAGATCTATTCTCTCCCGTATTGCTGCCTCAATGGAAGCTTCTATATAGACTCTACATCAAACAGCTAACTAAGCCAAAAAACCCATAACTGCCATCAGATGAACACCATCACTCCAATGACCTGTGAGATAGAGAGGGGTAAAGATGTTCACAGACCAGGACAACACCAAGAAGACCAGATGCTCTTATAAGTGTCTGAGAGTGGTTCTCTAGACTATACAAGCCTCACTTCTTCATTTAGCTCCAGTAACACAAACAGAGATGAGATGGTTAAAGTTTTCTTGTGTTTAGAGTTTAGCAAGATCAGGAATATTCTTGAATACTTTCATAGTTATTCATAGAAATCCCTAAATTTCCACATTCAGAATTATACCTTTTAGCCAGGTACTCCTTTAATCCTAGCTACTGAGGAGGCAGAGATCTGTGGAATACATCTCAAACCACCCTAGGCAGGCAGTCTGAGATAGCTCATCTCCAATTAACTAATAAAAATTATGAGAAATGGAGCTGTGGTTCAAGTGGTGGAGTTCAAGCCTTGAGCAAAATAGCTCAGTGACAGCACATAGGCCCTGATTTTAAGCCCTAGTACCAGCACCAAAAAATAAAAATAATTATGTCTTTTTGTGGGAAAGCACCTTCTCCCACAAGCTCCAAAGCCTAAGGGAAATATTCATAAGGTGAAAGTGTCATGAGTTTGATTGGCCTTAATCATACAATTAGAATAATGTATAACTTCAGGGAACCTTGAGTATCATTTAATCTCACTCTGTTCTGTAAGTAAATATGGCAAGTTGCAGAAGCTGAAAGGCAAGTCCACTTATTTTGTAAAGGTGAATATTAAAGTCAGGATTTTAAACTACAAATCCTGGAATATTTCTATCATATTAAAGTGCTCACAAGTCAATTTAATCCATATTTTCAACATATTGTTTTGGAGGTAGTCGCATTATTTTTATGAGAATTACAATGAATTTAGTAGTTTGTACCAAAGCAAGTGTATAATATTAGGGTTCTGGAAGTTAGAACTCTGTTTCAATTTTCAGTGTTTAGGTTCAGCTTCAGCAGCAAGGCTGAGCTCCCTCCTGGAGGCGTTTGCTTTTTCCATCTTCTCAAGGTCACCCATAAACTTCGTTCTGTGGGACACTTCTCTCCTCAAAACCAGTAGAAGGGGTTGTCACTTTAAACATTACCATCTTCTGCGTTTTTAAAATAAGTTTTTTATTGTGAAAATATGTACAGAGGGGTTACAATTACATGGGCAAGATAATGAGTACATTTCTTATCAAGCATTGTAGCCTCCTCCTTTGTTTCCCCTTCCCATTCCTTCCCATCCTCCCTACGCCCCCCCACCCAATCCTCTCCGTTCCCCTCCCCCCCCCCCCACCAAAGTTGTAAAGTTCGTTTTCGACATGAGGACTTTTCTTATCTAGCATTGTTGCCTCCTCCTTTGTTTTCCCCCTACCATTCCCTCTCTCCCTCCCCTCCAACCCCTGCCCCCCACCACATAAGATGAAATTAGGAGAAATGAACCCCAAGATAGGGACACAAGTGCTCTTTTCTTTCTTGCTATTGTTTCTAACCTATTTATAAGGTACCTTGTGATTTTTTTTGTTGCTTTGTATGTTCCTCCCCCACGGTTCCTCCCCCCTGTTTTCACTGTATTTGATGTTGGTATAATTTGGGGAGTGGAAGGGAAAAAACAAAATGTTTAAATAGGGAAACAGGTTGACCCATTGTAGCAATGTACAAGACCATCTTCTGCTTTTAAAGATTCTGATTACAGTTTGAGCTCTCCTGAATAATCCAGGATAATCTTTCTACTTTAAAGTTAGTGAATGAGTACCTTTAATTCCATATGCAAATAATTCCTTTTTTCTATGTAAGCTAATATATTTTGTTTACAGGTTCTAGGAATTAGGACATGGAAATCTTTGAGAGTTTATTATTCTACCCATCACAAAGCTGTTTGTATTCTGACACATGACATTAAGCTTTACTCAACACTTCCTTTTTAAAATATATATATATGTTTATTGTAAAGATACTGTACAGAGGTGTTACAGTTACATGAGCAAGGTAATGAGTCCATTTCCTATCTAGCATTGTTATCCCCTACCATTCCTTTCCTCCCCACCTCCCCGACTCCCCAAACCTCTGCAAAATTGTAAAATTCATTTTCAACCTACTGTCTTGTACTTCTCATTGTTACAAGGGGTCATCCTGTATCTTTATTTCAGCATTTTGTTATTTCCCTTCCCCTCCCCAAACTAAAAAATGTATATACAAGATGCAGGACACAGGAATCAAATACAGTGAAAACAAGGGTTGTACCATGTGTGAAGAACATACAAAAAATCACATAGTACATTATAAGTACATTAAAAAAAAGAAGAAAGATAAAATCTCTTGTGTCCTTATCTTGGGGTTTATTTTGCTTAGCACCAGCTTATATGGTCATATGTACATAGCTTTTGACCTCTTCTGCTTGTCCAAGACATATAATAGTTACGGCAGGTAAAGGAAACCATGGGACCTATGTTTCTTTGGGTCTGGCTTACTTCACTTATTTTGTACAGGTGAGCACATCTTTGGGAACCAATTCTTAAGTCAGGATACATCTTGATTGAATTATTTTTGGTTTCTTTGTATTGCTGAAATTTTGCCCATATTGCAATTGACATATTCATGGCATATGAAGTTTTCTGTGACTGACACATGAATGATAATGCGATGGAGATAAAAGAAAACAGGAAAATTATTCATGAACCACATTTGAATGACATTCTGCTATGTTGTATATGATGATCAGTTTGAATGGTAATTTAGAATGTTAGCATTTATGTTAAGTGACCGATGGGGAAAACCAAACATCTGCCATAATGTGTGAGGGTCTCATTCTATTCGGTAAAGCCTGAAAAAATAAAGCAAAAAAACTAGTCAACTAAGGGAAGGAAAATTCTCCAGCATGCTGTCTTCAGACTTTATCTGCAACATTGACTTTCATGGATCTCTAGCCTACAGGCACACTGTAAATTATGAACAATCTAGCCCCTAAATTCACAAGAGTCAATTCCTTATAATAAAACCTCTTCTCATATTCTTTTCTTCATTGGAGAACCCAGAATAATGTAGGTAGTATTTAGCATGCACAACATAGCCAGACAGATTTCTTTCTTAAGCTACATCAGCTTTCAGTTAGCTTTGCATTTTCTATCCAGCATTGTTTTACTTTCAAGGATAAATCATATATTCTCTTTTATTCAGTATCCTACACATCTACTTTTAAATCTACAACATTATAATAAATTAATACTCTTTTTTTTTTGTCGATTGTGGTGCCTGAGCTCTATGCCTGGGCGCTCTCTCTCTCAGTTCTTCAGCTCAAGCCTAGTGCTCTACCACTTGAGCCACAGCACCACTTCCGGCCTTTTCTGCTTATGTGGTGCTGAGGAATGGAAGCCAAGGCCTTATGCATGTGAGGCAAACACTGTACCACTGAACCACCTTCCCAGCCCTCTTCTAGTTGTTTTTGAGCCAGAACCTGGTAGATCTCTTTGATCAGGAATTTTTGTATATTTTTTCTAACTTCAGGGATGAACCTGCTTTTAGTTACTGCAATTTCAATTGTCAATTTTCTCTCATTTTATTGGTTCTCATTTTATTTCTACATGTTATTGGTTCATGGATCTACAGAACTACAACTTATTAGTGGGGTTTATTGTTGCTTAAATATGGCAGAAGAAAATCTAACCATCTACACTGTTCATTATTCAGGCTACTTATTTCATCTTCTCTTTTTTTTAAATAAGTTTTTTATTGTGAAAATACTGTACAGAGGAGTTCCAATCACATGAGCAAGGTAATGAGTACATTTCTTATCAAGCATTGTTGCCTCCTCCTTTGTTTTTTCCCTACCATCCTTTTCCTCCCATCTCCACAACTACATCCCCCTCCCCCAAATTGTAGAGTTTTTTTTTTTCAACATAGTGTCTTATACATCTCATTGTTGCAGTGGGTCAACCTGTATCCCTATTTAAACATTTTGCTTTTCCCTTCTGCTCCCCAAATTATACCAACATCAAATACAGTAAAAACAGGGCTTATACCATGGGGGAGGGACATACAATTCCTACTGTACTTATCTGGTTAGCAGCTCCAAGTTTCTCTAATTCTAATATTACTTCTTTCTGATGAATACAACAGTGCTTCCATAAACTTAGTTTATATTCCAACTATTGCTCTAAGAAAATTGAACCCATGCATTATTCTTCACAGCCTTATTGTGCAACAAGCATGAACATACAGATGACAATAAAATAAGATTTGTAAATGATTAAACTCCTTTGAGACTTACATAATAGTAGAATGTTGCCATAAAAGAGGGGATTTCACCAGGCACTGGTGGTATATGCTATAACCCTAGTTTCTCAGGAGGCTGAGATCTGAGGATTGTGCTTTGAAGATAGCCCAGGCAGCAAAGTCCTTGAGACATTTATCTCTAATTAACCACCAGAAAATTGGAGTGACCGCTGCCACTCACTGTGGTTAAAAAAAGCCCTAGCCTTGAATGAAAGAGCTCAGGCACAGTGCTCAAGCCCAGATTTCGAGCCCAGGACAAAAAAAAAAAAGGAGGTATCTTGCTTGTATATGAGTTGCACAGTAGTGTCTCTTGGAGATTCAAAGTAAGTTTCTCAAATGAGATTAATTTTATCTTGGTCTTAAAGAGGATAGAGAGGGGAGAGAGCGTATTAGTTTCTTGGTCTTTGTCACATTACCATTCTGCTTTTTTTTTTTTTTTACCAACTTTCTGAGCATTCTCTCACTTAAATGAGGCTTATATAAATCTCATATAAATATAAGCATTTATTAAGATTCAATTGAAGATCATCTATTAAGCTGCATCTTGGAGAGAGGATTGTTTCATTTTTATTCATCCAGTCATCAAATCTTATTAGTAGTACCTCTCATTAATAAATAATAATAATTTTTTGGTTGGTTGTGGGGATTGAACTCTGGGACTGGGCGCTGTTCCTCAGCTCTTCAGTTCAAGGTTAGTGATCTACCACTTGAGCCACAGTGCCACTTCCAGTTTTCTAGTGGTTTATTGGAGATAAGTGTCTCAAAGACTTTCGTGCCCCTGGTGGCTTTGAACTGTGATCCTCAGATCTCAGCCTCCTGAGTAGCTCGGATCACAGGCATGAGCCACTGGTGCCCGGCTAATTAATTTTTTAAAATACATGCCACCATATTAGGTGATCTAATAATTTTATTTGAAAAAACTGATAAAACACTAGCTGACCTATTTGTTTTCAATCATTGAACTTTCAACTTTAGATACATTTTTATACACAAAATTGGTCATGCTACGTTATACTTTCTAATTCTAACAAGGAAGAGTTGAAACTCAGGCTGTTGTACAAGGCTTCCTATAATCTAGAGAGAAATGATTGTTAGAAAAGTATGTTCACTATTTCCAAAACAAATACTGTTATCCTTGCATAACATACGCATCTCCCATCTGCTTTTAAATTTTTCTAATCTCAACTCTTTCCCATTCTTTTTAACTAGGTTATAATCACGTCAGTATGATCCAAATTCCTTCAAACTCTTCACGTTTTTAGTATACACTTATTTTTCTTGGTCTGCCCTCAGACTTTTGAACTTCTAAACACTGATGCATGTTTCACTAGAATTTATATTCTTTTGCTTTGATCGAAACATTCAAGATTGTTGTCAGTAATAGTGCCTAAATAAAATATTGCTTGGAACTCCTTTAAATCCTGAAGTTCAGTGAGATATATTTTGCTTAATCGAAGTAGACATTTAATAAAGACACAATACTTTCTGATTCTTTCTACTTATTTGTGAGAAAGGAAGTGTCTCTATTTGTACATGTGGAGAAAGGAGAGATAATTGCTTTAGTGACTTTCCATAACCTAAAGCAACAAGATAGTGACATAGCAGAGACTAGAGTTTAGTCCTTTGACTTCCAATTCAGCTCTCCTGCAAAGCATCACTCAAACACAGGAAAGGAATTCCATATGAATTAAATAATCTTTCTTTGAATTACAATACGTTTTTCTTTCCAACATCAACACCTTCACTGCAGGATATTATATGAACTGAAAAGAAAGACTCTGAGCTAAAGCTGTGACTTGCTAACACTTCAGCAGGCATATTAACTGCTTGTTGGAGAGCTATTTAACTTGAATAGAATCTGAACAGTGGTGGGAAGATTTTATATAACTCTCATTTTTCTATTGATGAAAGCTCTTCTACCTTTAAGATCTGAAAGGCAAGACCTCTGCCATTAAAAAAATGTGGTTTTCTAAAAGATACATTCACCAGCAGTTAGCTAATATGCACTGGTTTTTAAACATCACCAGGCTACAGAAGCAGTGGGGAAATGAGAAAGATTCAATGGACTATATAAGTTGAAAATAATATTGACCATTAAGCAAATGTATGATTGAACTTTAGAAGTATAAATAATTTTCTCAAGCATGTGAAGTTTAAATCTCAAAATATAATAATATGATATTAAAAGAAATTGACCAGAATTTAGCTACATTTCACTAAAATAATACTTTTCTTGTCCATAAGGATGTTAAAGATATCAGTTGGATATGGAAGTCATATATACTCCAGTGTGCATGTGTATGTGTTTGTGTGTGTGTGCATGTATGTGTGTGTGAATGTGTAAGAGTGTGTGTGTTTGTGTGTGTGTGTGTGTGTGTGTGTGTGTGTGTGTGTTGAATGTAAGTTTATCTCTTCTGGGGAGGGGGAGGGAAAGCACAGAAATAGTGAGACAAAGGGTCAACTAATTCAGCTGTGGTCCTCACTAGATACTATGTTGAAAATGAACTATACAACTTGGGGGAGTAGGTGTTCCGGGGGCGGGGGAAATTTGGGAAAAAGAGAGGGGAGAGTTGACATTGTTCAAAAAGAAATATACTCATTACCTGATCTATGTAACTGCAACCCCTTTGTCCATTATCTTCACAATAAAAATAAATTAAAAGATAAGTTAATTGCATCAAAGTTATAGAAAATAAATAACAATTTAATAGTTTAGTGTGATGATTCGTGTTTTAAACAGAAAAATGTACCAGTATTACACAGAATATATTGGGAATGAGATTAAACTGAACAGTAATATTGTACAAGAGAGGAGTTTTGAACTTCATGGTAAGAGTGGAAAAGTATTTTAGAAAGAATTTAGGTCAAAAATTGTCAAAACTAACTGTCTGTAGGGTAGAGAAACAGAAATCAAGAATAATTGTTCTCGCGATTTCATTTACAATAACTGTGTGATCAATTTAAGAGATTAAAGAGTAGGACAACTTGGAAGAAAATACAAGGGAGGATAAGGGCAGGAGGCATTGACACTGATTACATTATTGACTACGCAATAACAAAATATGGTAACACAAATTTCTCACTGTCTTTGACTTTTTTTATTATAGAATGTGCATTTTTGCCATGTACTGGTGGGTCATACTTGTAATCAGAGCTACTCAGGAGGCCGAGATCTGAGGATCACGGTTCTAAAGCCTGGCAAAGAAAAGTCTGTGAAACTCTTATCTCCAATCAACTACCCAAAAAGCCAGAAGTAGAGCTGTGGCTGAAGTGTTAAAGTAGCTAGCCTTGAGCAAAAAAAAGATCACAGACAGTGCCTGGGCCCTAAGTTCAAGCCCTATGTCCAGCATAAAACAAAAATCAAGCCAACAGCCAAGAGAATGAAATAAGCACAACTATTTTGATTTTTAAGTTAAAATTGTGTAGAATTTTCTAAGAATATTTATGTTTTGTGATACTCTTGTGCATGAGACATAGCTCTGGCTGATACATTTATAGAGAACACATATTAGCAGTTCAGATTGACTTCTAAGGTTATTGCATCTTTATATCCCCGAGTTAGCTTTGTAAACATAATAAAAAAATTGAAGATGTTCATCAAGCACTCCAAGATTCATTCAGTTAAGAATTTTATCAACATAATGCATTTACTGACTGGAGTTATGTTGACAACAAATAACTCAAGCTCTTCATCTGGTTCATGTTCACTATGAGATTGTTTCTGCTTCTTAGATATGGTTATTTCATCATCACTATGAGGCAATTGGCCAAACACAACACAAAGAAAATCTTTAAAAAATAATTTAACAAAGATATTGCGTCATAACATAATAAACTCATTTTTTCCAAGTAATAACATGTTTATTTGACTTCAAAAAATTTCAAAGCCAGACTGTAAGGAATGAAGGAAGACTGTTATATTAACTGACCCTGGAATCACACATTGCTTTCTCTTTTGCATTGTGAAGTAAAAAAAATTATAATTATAATGCACAATACTAGACAGATTGATGACCTGAAACTCTGAACCATAAAAATAAACAATATATATATATTTTTTCCAAATGTCTCTGCATGCAAATAGCAAACATTTCTTTAGACATTTGGAACACTGTACCTTTAGTACTCTTGTAGTCCAAATGTCAGGAAGTCATATTTTTGCTATGATTTGTTGAGGATCTGATTTAAATGTCACAATTTTGAAATTGAATTGTTTATTTTAACTAAAGATAATTATTTGAATTGCTGGTGCAAAGATAGACTATGGAAACAATGCCTTTTAAATCTTGAGGTGGTGACTTTTAATTATTTCCAAAACATTAGTAAAACAATGCCCCATGTACACTGTTAGCCTGGAAGAGTTGGTGTACACTCTTGATCACTTTTAATAATACTACTAGACTGTGATGGAGAAAGTCTAAACCTTGAAATTTAGTCAGTATGAATGTTTTTCTATATTTACTGCTTATTCTGCTAAAATTTCTTATTATATTAATTACGTTTCAAAGAGATGAGTTCTATACACTGCAAACCATTGAATTACTAAATTTAATGGGCTGAACCACCTGTTGACTAACCAGAAGTGAGGACTTCCATTACTATTCTACCTCATCAAGACAATTAACAGACAAGATCACTTCACTTCTAGCATTGATCCTCCAAGTAGGTGAGTCATGAGTCACAGTTGATGTTTCAGACTTCATCAAGATATGATATTTCTTTTTTCTTTTCAAAGCAGGTCATTTTTTTCTGGTCCTAGGGCTTGAACTCTGGGAATAGGGATTGTCCTTGAGTTTCTTTTGCTTAAGGCAAGAGCTCTACCATTTGAGCCACAGCACTACTTCTGGTTTTGGGTTTGATTTTTTTTTGCGTAATTTATTGGAGATAAGAGTCTTAAGGAGTTTTCTGCCTGGGCTAGCTTTGAACCACAATCTCAGATCTCAGACTCCTAAGTAGTTAGGATTACAGACATAAGCCATCCCACTGTCAAATTGCTTTTGTCAGACTTTTGGTAACAATTATCTGTGTAAAAAACGTTTTTAACTTTAATTTTTGCATTGGTTTTGATATAACACCTTGATTATTTGAGAATCATTGGATTAAGACATTTTCCCCTAGAGATGGGAAATGTTCAATTTTTAGTACTACCATGATAAAAAAAAAATAGATATTCCAGAGCCCCAAAGAGCAAGCCCAGCACATCTATAAACTTACCACAAGAGTCAAGTTTATTTGAATGACTCTTTTAGGGGAAAATCTGCCAGAATGATTCTGAAGCAAATTTAAGGCTGGAAACAATATATACTAGCTAATTTTTTCATCACCAATGGGTCACATTAAAAAGATTTGCTGTACTTGAGAGATTTGTTTTTCAAGGTTAAGGTATCACCCATCAAGCATCATTGCATGGATACATAAGAGTGAGCAAAAGTGCAGAAACTTTCAGTTTCATGTTCAGTGATAGGTCCTTAAGAAACAATAGATGTCCTTGACACTGTACTCTGGTTAATTTATGCTGTTCCAAGCATTTTGATGAATATTGTTTCTACCTTTATGGGCCCCCAGTCATAAACAGTGCTAAGGAATGGTGAAATATGTATATGACTTATTTGGTCATGTTTATAGTAAGAATTCAGAAAATGTAGAACTCATGATTAAACTAAATGCTTACCATGTCTTTTTGACTTAAAATAATAGAATGTCATTGTTTTATAAAAATCAAAGTGGAATATGTTTGTAGAAAAAGGCACTGATCTATAACTTACGTTTGATTTTTATTTGAAACTAAATCAATAGCTTTAAAGTAGGGTTGGAAATTTGTGTAATTTCATTTTACTTTCTTTCATAGAGGTTTATCTCCATTTTAAAAAGGAAGTCAATGCTGTTGAATTATAAAATGTTGATAACTTTGAGGGCAATATATATTATGACCCATAAGCTAGGGTTCATGAATAAATTTAAAATAATTGATTAGCATATTCAAATATGCTATGAAAGTACAACTTGCCTTATGTAGTTATGTTATTTATGATTCATTGTTGCTAAAAAGATAATACAAAAACCTATCTCATCAAATTATAATTTTAAATATTGATATTATTTTTAAATACTGTTGGGTATTTTTGGCACCTGTACCTCAGGGTCATAATCTTGCTTTGAGCAGAGTTAGAAATTGTGTCGTACTTTTTGTATCTCTGATAACATTAAATCCTAAATATAATTACAAAGTGAAGTTCATTTCAAAATACATGATATAAATTGAAATATCATCATAGCTGATATTGACTTATTACCATTTTGTAAATTAGTATAACATATTTATTATTTTGACCACTAAATTATTAGATTTCACATGGAATTTTATTGCTCATAAAATGTACTAATCTTATCTCCACCAAAATGAAATGCAGCCTCTCAAATTAGCAAAAGTAGATTACTCAATTTTTATTGTAACTGTCAATAAGAATAACATGGAATTCTGGGGCTGGGAAAGTGGCTCAGTGGTAGAGTGCTTGCCTTGCATGCATGAGGACCTGGGTTCGATTCCTCAGCACCTTATAAGCAAAAAGAAAAAAGCCAGAAGTGGCGCTGTGGCTCAAGTGGTACAGCACTAGCCTTGAGCTGAAGAGCTGAGGGACAGCGCCCAGGCCCAGAGTTCAGACCCCACAACTGGAAAAAAAAAAAGAAAGAATAACATGGAACTTAAAAATAAGCTTGGAAAGTATTGCTTCGAAAATTTCTCCGAAAATGTGATAGATAATGATATATGTATATGTATACACACACACACACACACACACACACACACACACACACACACACACACACACACACACACACACACACAAAGTGGAATTGTATTCATTCATCAGAAAGAATGGTATTGTACCATTCATAAGGAAATGGAAAACTTGGAAAATATTATAGTAGGTGAAGTAAGCTAGAACCAAAGAATCATAGGTTGTATGTTTTCCCTCATTTGTTGTAACTAGAATGTACCTATAAATCTATATACTGGAGGGTTAAAGGAAATATACTGGGACAAGATGAATTATACTGGTCTCTAGGCATTCAAGCAGTGTGAGACCAAAAGAGGATATCCTTAGGAGAGATCACAACTGCACAATATCTATGTACATTTGATCATATAAAATAATATTTATTGAAATGAACTCCAGGATATGGAAACAGGAGTTTTTTTCATTCTTTGTTTTTGTTTTGTTTCCTTTTCTTTTAGTTTTATGTATTCATTTATCTGTTTTGGGGATACAGGGTGAACAAATGCAGCAGTGATACTCACTAGACACTATTGAAAATGAACTAAACAACTTGAAGGTGGGAATGGGAGGAGCAAATGGGGAGAGAGCAAGGAAAGGGGTGACATTGTTCAAAAAGAAATATTCTTGTTACCTGACTTGTGTAAATGTAATCTCTCTGTACATCACCTTTACAATAACATTAAAGTAATTACATTTTTTTCTTCATGTCTCAGTTAATACATTTGTAATGCAGTAGATTAAAGGGAGAACTCAAATAGTGTAATTCTTTTGAAATGCAAAATCAAAGTTCTGCAAAATAATACATCAGGAAGTGGGGACTGAAAATTGTTGGGATGGAGTCAAGGGGAAAGGTGGTAGATGAATGAAGAGCAGAAGAGGGGGAGAATGTTGTCAAGAATCTAATGTATATCCTACAAAATTAATAAGAGTAAGGAAAGAGGTGGGTAGGAGGAGGATGGGTGAAAATGTTGAAAGGGATGACATTGATCAAGACATATTTTATTCATAAACTGCTTTGTTAAATTGAAACTTCTTTATACAGCTATTTAAAATAATTTTAACAAACTTCATGTCCTGATACAGGTAAATTAATCCTCTTGTAGATTTTTTTTATTACTTTCCAGAAAGAAAAGAGCATCCTATTGTCCATTACTCTAAATATTTATTACAAAAATGATTTCAGCCTTCTTATTATATAATTCTCAGTATTTCAATCATCATCATTAATATTTCTGGCTAAAATTATTAAAAATTTTAAAGCCCCAGAAATCATTCCAACAGAAAGCATAGCTTCATCCTCCATCTCTAGCTCTATTGATGTCTCTTCTTGAAAATAACCAATGAACGTACAGGACAACATTCTTATTATATTAATTATTTCTCATTTTGTCATTACTCATTGAGCAAAAAATGTCCAATAAATAATGTATGAGAAGGTATTTTCACAGTAGCACTGTATTTTATTATACATTGTTATGTTTTCTCTACAAACTATACATATATATGTATATGAATGTATTCCATCCATGTCTCCTGTGAAGAGTATTTGTTAATATGTTATACATGTTAGGAATCTGCCATGATATTATATTAAAAGAGTTGTTAGAATATAAAATGTGGTAAAATAAATTACATTATTTTCTAAAAGTTATGTATTTTAAAATACTTTACATACCTTTGAAGGGACTTAGAATAAAAGTTCCATTCAGCTTTTTAAATGAATGATTCAATGACTCACCAAACATTTTGGTAATATTTTTGTTTTAATAAAAAAGTAATAATACCTGTAGAGTTGAAATGAAACATACTTCCAGCAATGTTGACTTATGCTATGTATATGTACATATTTGAAAAAAATGCCCTGCCAATTATTGTTAAGGTGGAGTTATTCATTTCCCTAGATATACTCCTTTTTGCTTAATTGGTACAAATAATAGCTTACCTCATGGGTTAGCCATGAAGAAAAAATAAAACAATTTTTTCATGTGGGCTTAAGTGCACCTCTTATCACTCAAAAAACTGACAGCAATGTTCATAAATGAAATAGCTGAGTTGTTTTGTCAAGCACAGATTGGAGCAGCTCAACTCCTATTCCCTGTCATTTCCCTGTTTCTTCTGGGTGTTGGTTGCTAATGGTTCATAAGATGAATTCAAGCACTTTCTCCTCCTCATTCGCCTGTTAAATTTAGGTTTTATTTGTGCCCCAAGGGATAGACAAATGATGAGTATTTCCCTTTATGTGTTAGAGTCTTACCTACTAGGGTCATTTCCCTGATTGCAGAAACCCACACATTAGTGCAGCTTTAGGGTTATTGTGGAATAAGGAACTGGAACTATAATGGCTTCTATGGCAGGCCCAGTGGTTGATATTTATAGGCATATTTAGAGTGTATTATCTTAAGAGGAGTAAAGAATAATAATATTAACTATCAATTAAACATCACTGACATCATTGTCAAATCTTAGAAGTTATCCTTATGAGAACTTCAGTAGTGTTTCTTACTGAAGGATCCATGCCCAGTCTCTGATCTATATAGCCTCAAATAAATCTAACATCCTGAGAGATGTTCAGGAAGAAGAGAGAGACATATTTAAACATGAGCCAGGTTTTGCGAGCAGTGTGGGAAGGACACTAAACAAATACAAAATACAATGCCTAATACAATAGATGGATGCTAAGATCAGCAGTTTTCTGTGTTAAGCCAGACTTCGTTAGTTACATAAAGATGTCTGTAGGTCAGTTAGGAGGCTTGTCTCAAGAGACCGAAGGCACAGAATTACTTGTTTATTCTTTTCCACTTGGCTAACTGAACTTAATTGTATTCTAATAGCAATGCATAGTATTCCGATCTAAGAAGGCATAGAATTCATCCAATCATGACATCAGATCAAATATTTGGAATTTAAAATATGTCTGAGCTACCAAAAAGAGTCTAGGTCCACTTTGTATGTTAACTTTCTCCTATCCTCCAGCAGATAACCATGAGAGAGGAACAGAAAAAGCATAAAATGTTTACACTTAGGGAAAAATAAGAAAGAACATTTCATTTACCAATCCATAACATTGGCAGACTACAATGAGAAGAATATTGCCAGACCTACCTATTTCCGGAAAGACAATGATTAGTGCCTGGTATTTGCTCCTGGAAATTACTCTGTAGTACATCACTTTTCCTGACATTCAACTTCACCTTTTAAATGGCCTCTGTTTCAAAGTTTTGGGATAATGTTAAGATATAATTTAAAACTATGTTTTATTTTGACTATTTCTTAGTTTGGCTCCTGAAGAAAGAATAATATTATCTCATGAGTCTTTTACTACGCAAGAGAACCTTCAGTTAATATTTTCTAATATTTTCTCTACTTTGGTTTAGTTTACAATGCTGCTACAGAATAGTCCTAAAATTCTGAAAATTGCTTCTGGTTAGTAAAGGTCTACTATACATTACCTGAATTCTTTTCCATCTTATATCTGTAACATAGAGTTAGACGTCATTCTGAATCACATATACATACACAAATCTTTTACATATTGGGACTAAACATTATGAACAATTTTATTTCCCAGCCCAGTTTCAATCAAGTTAGTCATCTCTGCTTCTGAAGTTTGTCTCTTTCTGACAGAAGCAAGGAGGTGAACTGTCCATGTGGTTTTTGTTCTCTGGTAGGTCTAGTGTGTCTTGCCTTGTTTAGATACCAGTAGACAGTTCTGAAAGCAGAAAGAAGAAAGAGTAAAATAAATGGAATAAAGTTACTGCCATCACATTTATTGGACTGATTGGGAAAATTGGCTGTGACGCTATGGGAAAGCAAGAAATCGTGTCTGCTTTTCAATATACCACAGTAATAGTGATATAAATGATTGGTTTGATTTCTTGCAGTGACAAACTCTAGAATCGATTGCTTCCATTTAATGTTCTTTGCAAATATCCCACAGGACACAAGAACTAGTAATGATCAGTGGCTAGAAAACAATAAATGGTATGTTCTATCATTTATAATTTTTCTCTACTGTATCACTTGGATTCTGAAACAAAGAAGAAGGAATGAAACATATTACTAACCTAGACATTAGAAATGACAAATGAAGAATAATATAACTTATAAGAGTTAAAAATAGACTATTAGAGGATAAAAATCCCTTCCACTGATAAATTATTAGGATCAGAGAGTTCATCTGATCTCACATATTCAACTTTAGACACTTTGGCTCTGCTCTCAGAGAGGGAAAATAAATTGATCTCCAGTCACATATCATAATCAGAATGGCTTCAGAGCTTTCATTATTTACAGTGGAAGCTAGACAGAAAAGGAGCAATATCTTCATATTGTGAAGGAAATATGTGAATTTCAGAAGTTTCTATATCATACAAACTACCAAGCAAATGTGCATCATCACATACACTCATATAAGAATGATTCAAACTTCTTATCTATTGAAAAGGAAAAAAAATAATAAGGGGAAAAAAGAGGTCTCTTGTTTCCATATCTTAGAGTTCAATTCACTAAGTATATATATTTCTTTATATAGATATGAAGAGGCACTTAGGCATTCTACCTTTGTGTTTCTGTCCTGAGAGTATCCTCTTTTGGTCTCACTGTGTGTGAGAATTTAGAATCCTGTATGATTTATCATATCCCAGCATTCGAGGGAAAATGGGTGAAAAAATGCAGCAGTGGCACTCATTGGACACTGATAAAAGTGAACTATACAACGGCAGGGTGGAAATGGGAGGGAAGGGACTAGGAGAGAATGAGGGAACAAAAGACATTGTATGAAAGGAAATATACTCATTACCTGACTCGTGTAACTGTAATCCCTCTGACAACACCTCTATAATAACAAGAAAGTTAATTAATAAAAATAAGAAGGGGAATGGACTGAGGAAAGAAAGAAAAAGGGAGAGACAAAAGAAATAAAGAAAGGAGGGAGGAGTGATCAGAGGAGGAGAAGAGAAGGAGGAAGCATTATATACCAGAAGCAGAAGAGCCCACATGGAAGAGAAGCGAAAGAAACCTGCAGATCATGTTGTGATGGTTATTGTGCTTCCTGAGATTATTTCTGTGGACCAGGCCCAAAGGGAAACCACTTTAGCTCATTGATTTTGGATTAAGGAAATGAAGAACTCATTATCTACAAACCTGCTGAACACTGGTGAAATTATCCATCCATGGATGGTGGTCTATGCCTGTAATTGACTGGTTCACAAGATTATAAGCAAGCATGGATGTTTCTAACCTGATGAATACTATAAAGTTGTGCCTTTCAGTTAATTTATATCCATGCAAATGTCTATTAATCCCTCAAAGCTATAATGTGTAAGAGATTACACATTTCTCAAATAACAGAAATTACCCTGAAAGGACACATAAGGAAGCTGTAGGGTTTGATATTGAAGATTTAATTTTCATTGTTTTCTCTTTTGCCTCTGTTGAGTTTCCTGTCACATGCATGTATTTACCATTCAGATATTAAACATGACAGAAGGCAAAATGTATTTGCTAAGATAAAAAAATGACTAAAGAAGTTAACTATGTATAGACAGGGCAGATCCTCAAGAAATAATTTATTTTGTGGGTTACGATTAGACAAAAAAGGCCTAACACAGCTGGGCGCTGGTGGCTCATGCCTGTAATCCTAGCCTCTCAGGAGGCTGAGATCTGAGGATCATGGTTCAAAACCAGCCTGGGCAAAAAAGTCTGTGAGGCTCTGATTTCTAATAAACCACTAGAAAACTGGAAGTGGTGCTGTGGTTCAAGAGGTAGAGCACTCACCTTGAGCTAAAGAGTGCCGGGACAGTGCCCAGGCCCAGAGTTCAAGCCCCATGACCAACAAAAACAGAAAAAAGAAGGCCTAACCCTCTCTAGCAATGCCCTCTAACATGAGCGCACCATATTCATACATTTTTAACTCTTAAGAGCAACTTACAAAACAGTGTATATAATTAAGCCCCATTTTCATAGAAAAGGCACATATCACATGTAAATAGTTTTTATTAAAACACACATGCATATACACATGTGTAGAAGTTGTTTCTTGTTCCTAAAGAACTTCAGATGCCTTTAAAAAAAACGGACAGCATTGATTACATTTTATAATTTAATTTTATTTTATTTGTGAACATACTGTACAGAGGGGTTACAATTACATGGGCAGGATAATGCGTACATTTCTTACCAAGCATTGCAGCCTCCTCCTTTGTTTACCCTTCACATCCTTTCCCAGCCTCCCCCCTCCCCCATCACAATCCTTCTCTGTAACCCCCACACCGCCCCCCCTCACCGACGTTGTAAAGCTCGTTTTGGACATAACAACTTGTACTTCTCATTGTTGCAACAGGTCCACCTGTATCCTTAAAAGACTTGTTTTTCCCCATCTCCTCCACAAGTTATACTGACATCAAATATAGTGAAAGCAGGGGTTATACAGTGGGGGAGGGACATGCAAAGCAACAAAGAACTAATCTTATAAATACGTTAGAAACACATGCATGAAAGAAAAAAACATTAAAATACATTTCTAAGGGTTCATTTTCCTAACATCACATTATCTGACCTTTTCTGCTTGACTCATACATATACTAGATATTGCAAATAAGGGAAACCATGGGGCCTGTGTTTCTTTGGGCCTGGCTTACTTCAATTAATATAATTTTTTCCAAGTCTTTCCATTTCCTAACAAATGGGGAAATGTCATTCTTTCTGATGGAGGCATAGAATTCCATTGTGTATATATACCACATTTTCTTGATCCATTCATCTACTGAGGGGCATCTGGGTTGGTTCCATATCTTAGCTATGGTAAATAATGCTGCAACAAACATAGTCGTGCTGGTAGCTTTAGTGTGGTCTTGTTTGTAAACATTTGGGTAAATGCCCAAAAGTGGGATTGCTGGTCATAGGGGAGCTCTATGTGGAGTCTTTTGAGGAACCTCCATACTGCTTTCCAAAGTGGTTGAACAAGTTTACATTCCCACCAACAATGAAGTAAGGTTCCTTTCTGTCCACATCCCCTCCAGCATCTGTTGTTGTTAGAGTTCTTGATTTTTGCCATTCTAACTGGAGTGAGGTGGTATCTCAATGTTGTTTTGATTTGCATTTCTTTTATGGCTAGGGATGTTGAGCATTTCTTCATGTGTCTATTGGCCGTCCTTCTTTCTTCTTCAGAGAAGTTTCTCTTTAAGTCTTTCGCCCACTTATTTATTGGGCAGTTGTTTCTTTGAGGATTTGTTGTTGGGGGATTTAATTTTTTGAGTTCCAAGTATATTTTAGATATGAGACCCTTGTCCGTTCTCCCTCTTTGCAGACAACATGATCTTGTATTTTAGGAATCCCATAGACTCCACTCCCAAATTACTCAAGCTGATTCAAAACTTTGGCAAAGTAGCAGGTTATAAAATTAACCCCCCAAAATCAATGGCCTTTCTGTATGCCAACAATGAGAAAAGTGTGGCTGAAATTAGGAAAGCAACTCCATTTGTAATAGCCCCACAAAAAATAAAATACCTAGGAATTAAGTTAACCAAAGAAGTGAAGGACCTCTATGATGAAAACTTTAAAAATCTTTGAAAAAGGAAATCAACACAGAACTTAAAAAATGGCAAAACCTCCCATACTCCTGGATTGGAAAGATTAACATCGTGAAAATGGAAATACTTCCCAAGGCTATCTACAAATTCAACGCGATACCTATCAAAATGCCAACCTCATTCTTCAAGGAAATAGAAGAGGCAATCCAAAAATTCATATGGAACAATAAAAGACCCCGAATAGCAAAAACGCTCCTCACCAGAAAGAACACTGCTGGAGGAATATCAATACCAAATTTCAAACGCTACTATAAAGCCATAGTAATCAAAACAGCTTGGTATTGGCATAAGAACAGACCTCAGGACCAATGGAATAGAATTGAAAACCCAGAAATGAACCTACAGACCTTTAGCCATCTAATCTTTGATAAGGTAGCTAAAGCAGTAGAATGGAAGAAAGACAGCCTCTTCAGTAAATGGTGCTGTAGAAAAATAAAGTTAGATCCTTATATATCACCCTGCACCAGAATCAACTCCAAATGGATCAAAGACCTCGAAGTCAAAGCAGACACTCTGAAAACATTACAGGATGGAATAGGAGAAACCCTAGGTCTCCTTGGCACAGGCCGAAATTTTCTGAATAGAGACCCGGAAACACAACAAATCAAAGAAAGGTTAGACAAATGGGATTGCATAAAGTTGCAGAGCTTCTGCATGGCAAAGGACATAGCTAGCAAGATCAATAGAAAGCTCACGGACTGGGAGAAGATCTTTACTAGCATTGATTACATTTGAGGAAAAGAACACATGACATGGGACCAAAGTTGGAAGAACACCATTTTCTTTTTAATCTTTTAAAGTGCTGAGGAGAAACACATGCCCAAACACATGCTTTGCAAATGCTCTATGATGGAGTTACATGCCCAGTATTGAGGCACATTTTCCTATGTAAATACTTCTATATTTTTGATTCATATTTATTTAATTATATTTCAAAATTTAAATAAAACTAAATATAGGCAAGTGATTAAATTTTGTATGGATTTTTACTGTTATAGAAATCTGAAGTTATCACATGTATACTGGTTTTTCTTACACTCTTCTGCAATTTGTTCAGCTGGTATATTCCAGTACAATGACATAACCATTTCTGGACTTCTATTTCTCATCCAGGATTCAATAGCTCTTAACACCATAGCATAGTGAGAATTATCTTTCCATTTCCCAAGTACTGGGATTACATGGCTGCCCCTCCAGGCCCAGGAATTGTCATTTCTATAAAAAATGTGATGAAACTGTTCTTTGTAGTACAATGCTTATTTTCATCAATAAGGGAACAGGATCGATTCTGAATTGGACTGGACATAACAAGTTTTAGAGTGGATGATTGGATGGACATTGTGGTAGTCATTATTAAAGCAATCTGCTATGTAACATTTTAGGTAAAATTTAACATAGTTAAACTGTGAATATAAAATTTCATAAGTTAGTGCTTCAGTGTACATCCAAGTGCTTACTTATTATTTGGACAGTATGAAGGCAAAGTTCAGGTTCAGGCAGAACATGTTGCTTGTGTATCTATATCTCATCTAACATCAATGACTGCAGTATATGTATATATTTATATATACAGCTATATGTATTTGCTCATAAATGTATACATACATTGCAATCTTAAAATCTAAAAAGTAAAATGTATATCCACATTTTTTCATTTTCCACATATAAATATGTATGTGTATATAGTAAGAAATACATATATTAGAGATGGTTATTCTGATTCTGATTAGTGAAAGAAGGGTTGTTTCCAATTGCTTTCATTTGCAACCTCAAATTTTACACCAATTTGTCAAAAAAAAAAAAAGAAAAATACTTGTTTTTTAGAGTCAAAAGTCATATATTTTAAAAATAGGTATATGTTTCTGATTCAACTGGAAATATAAATCCCCACCAGAATTGTACTATGTGAGGAATTGAGTAAGATTTAAAAAAACATTATGTTGACTATTGATGAACGAAAGTATATTGGAAGTAATACATCAAAAAACTAATTAAATGTTCATCCACTCTGTGACTGCTTTTCTGTGTGTGACATTTATGAAAATAATTAATTTTTCATTTCATAATACACATAACTTTGCAAAAGTCTGAAAACTATATTCAAAAGTCAGTGTTTAAGAGGAAACTAACCCCTATCCTGAGTTGAACATTGTTATTTGGTTTAGAGCTGAAGACTTTGGTTGTGTATGTAATTATAAATAGTTTTATGTTGTTCATATATTTTTTTCATAAAGAAACATTGTCTTGCTTCCAAAGACATTCTTAAAATATAAGAAATAAAAAATGTTTATTCACATTTCTTCATTTTTTCGACTGTTAAGTGGAACATTGTATTTCAATTTGGGGGATATTTCATATGTATGTGGATTATATGTTAAATAAGTTTTGAATTACTTTTTTGGATGAATTGCATTATGAATACAGTAGTGAATTACATTATGTCTCAATGTCGGTTCACCTAATAAATATAAGCAATGATATTAAAGTTTCAATATGTAAATATAAAAAATTTACATTGCAAATTTGTAGATTTAGCACCTTCATTTCCTAGAGTTCTAGTCAAACTTCCTCAAGTGCAGAGCTCTTAAGATCCACATCAGTGCACACTTCCAACCTAAATTAGTAAAATCCTCATCTATTTTATTCTTTTCCTTTTTTAAACCATTCATTATCAAACACTTCTTCATATAGTGTTTCTTGAGTACTTACTGTGTGCTAAACACTATTCTAAGCATTGGATGCACAGAGTAGAAGGAAACATACCTGAATCTCCACTTTTATAATTTCTACTCTATAAGGAAACATGAAATTGTGAAAGAATCAGTTAATGAATTATAGAACTTTCTGGCCTGGATGGGCTATCAAATTGGCCAGCCCTAAAGATATGATAAATGTGTGCCAATATAATTTACATTTGCACTATCATTTAAGTAGATGCTATGATTAAGCTATTAAAATGATCATTAAGAAAAAATTTTCAAGATTTTTCCCATTCCCAACCTTTCCTTTATCTCTCATTCTCCTAACTCTCTGAAAGATGTCTCCAATTCCATGTATCTAAAAATTAGTAGGACAGTTCATAGGCATCATATATTCCATGGCTTGCCCCATTTACATGCTTTATCTATTTTTCTTTCCTAGAACTTTTGTAAATCTATCCTTAATTTATTTTGAACAGATTTAATCTCTGTGAGGCAAGATCCTTATTCCTCTATTTACTGTTGAGAAGCAGTGTCTGGCATGTAAAGTATTCTTAGAAAACAGTATTTGAAGCAAGCTAAGAAATATTTATAGATGACCAGAATGGAAATTGGAATACCTGTAGGTAGTGAATGGAAAATGACGGTGGCATACTAATAATATATGTCATTGATCATGTTCTTAAAATACAATCATCAAGAAAAAAATATTGGACCATGAATAATATTTTTGCATGAAATTCAAACAGATGCCTTGTTCTATGCTTACTGTCTATGGGATTTTCTCTCTTTCTGTTTCAAATTTATAAAATAATCTCAATCTCTCTCTCTTCCCCCTCCTACCTCTTGGACTAGACTTAGTCAAGTAACAGCTAGAATATTGAAAACACGTATTTCTATTAGCTCTTTTCTTAGAGACTTGCACTTAGAGACTTAGCACTGTGTTATAACTTGAAAAAAATCTTTTTTTTCAAGGAACAGAAATCGTTTATAAAGTATTAGGCTAGTAAGAAATATATTTTTTTCTACTTATGAGAAAAGATACACCCTCGTCTTAAAGGTAATACATTGTTTTGCTTTGTTTTTAAGGAAAAAACAAAATGCATTTAATTGCATGGGAAGAGACATTATGTTATGGTAATTTATATCTCGATCATAAGGCCACATGATATAAGTTCTCGTCAAATAATTGTCAAAATGAAACAATTTAATAAAACTTGAAAAGCCTTCTGACTATCTTGCATATTTCACCTACTGAACTATTGTCCACTGTTTGCCAGCTACAACTACAAACTTACAGCTTAAAGACCTGTGCTCATCACCCCAGAAATTACTTATGCTCTTGGTGATTGCATCATTGCTTAAAAGGGCTCTGTTTTAGAGGTAAAACATTCTAATTTTCACATATGTGTACTGAGTAGCTAGGATTACAGGTGTGAGCCACCAGCGCCCAGCATTCTCTTCTGTCTTTTTTTCAAGGGCATTTGTCATCAGATTTATAACTTACCTGGATGGTCCAGGATGATTTCAAGATTCATTCTTCATATCCACAATAAGTCTCTGTACTTACTGAAGGAAACTCTTTACCACAGTAAAATTATATTAATTGGTTTCAGGGATTTCAACATGGGCATATTTATTGGAAGACCATTGTCTGAAGCATTATAAACCAATACCTGTTGCCTACTTAAACTGGATTATTTTGTCTTTGGCACACTAGTTTCTTTAAATTCCTGAGATAATGCACATACTAATAGAACCTTAAGAGCTCCATTCTGTGCTCAGAATAATCTTTCTTAGAAAACAAATTTACCATTATCATCTCATTTCTTGCATCCTAGACAAAATAATGTTTTATTTTTTCATTTAAGAGGCTTTCCATGCCATGTAACCGGAAGACACAACTTTGTTGCATTTTATTACATCACTTTGATATTCTATTTGTTTTTAATTCTTTCTTTATTATTTACTTAAAAATTAATCTCTCACCCACAAGAAGAAAGGACTTTCTGAGTCTATTTAAGGTTGATAGGCCAGGGTATACAAGTTATAATGTTTAATTAGCAAGCAAAGTTTTAAATTAATAAAGTATATTTTATGTGGGATGTCAAGTGTAGTCTTCCCAAGCATAATAGGATAATATGGCACAGTATCTAGTATGTTAACATGGGTGGAAATTAGTGATTGCCTCTTGCATTGCTGAAAAGTAGCATGATTTCCTGTGGCAATGCAAGTAACTAAGGGAATAATTGTATCTCTGTCCTGGTTGAAAAGTAAATGCAACAAATGGTTTTAAAAATTGTTTGATTCTTCCATGATTCCCAGAGGCATTGAGGAAAATCAAAGATTTAATCATGAAGGCAAAATGAGGAAATGTTCACAATCCATTTAAGTCACAAACTACTTATGTATGAATTAAATACTTTTCTTCTTCTTTTAAGTGGATGTTTTCACAGCTGCTCTGGTCTTAGAGCCCATCTCCCCCAAACTCACTTCCATTTCTTATAACAAAGCTGAGGCACTTGCATGAAGTTCTTGTCAAAATAGGAAATACCCCTTTGTTACAATGCCCAGGGTAGTGCACTGCAAAGAATAAATGATCCATAAATGATTCATTCATTTACTCCAAACATTTTACAAGGGAGATAATTTGCAAGCATATTGTAGATCTAAAACATTCATCAGAGCAGTGGAAATTAACATTCTCATTCAAGCAAAAAGAGATCTGAACCAGAAATGTTGAGGTTAAGGATGAGGTGAAGAAGACTGACAGGAGCTGATAAATATAACCTCCCCAAACACTCCAATATATGCCCTTAAAGTTGTATTTGGCAAATAACGGTTGATCATTTTGCTGAGCAGAAACACAAATCTTTTATATCAGTGGAAACATGCCTATGGACAGGTGCACTTGCTGGTATTGATTCTTATTGAGACACTAAGAAGTGAAGAATAATTAATAAGGTGCATAGAATATTAATGCATTGGCATTCAAACCAAGTTCTTCCTAAGTAAATGTGACTCATGAAATAGAAAATACTTGAATGAGCCAGGCGCTGGTGAGTAAAGCCTGTAATCCTAGCTACTCAGGAGGCTGAGAGCTGAGGATCATGGTTCAAGCCAGCCCGGGCAGGAAACTGCGTGAGACTCTTATCTCCAATAAACCCACTAGAAAACCAGAAGCACTGCTGTGGCTCAAGTGGTAGAGCGCTTGCCTTGAGCTGAAGAGCTGGAGGACAGTGCCCAGGCCCCGAGTTCAAGTCCCACAACCAAGAAAAAATAAATAAATAAAAATACTAGAATGACAGCTGAATGATGTAGAATTCTAGAAATATAAGTGCTTAGCCAATGAATTATACTTATTTTGCCTGTCTATATCTTGGTACCTCATCTTAGAAATTGATTTGGCATTAAGAAATTTAAGGGAAAAAAGGTTTGACCATTCCAAGAAAAACTATAAAGAGAAGACAAAGAATAAAATTATGAAGATATTTAATAAAATGTCAGTAAATAAGATAAATTGTGGTGTTACTACAGTTTAAATTCTGAATGTTCCCTGTTAGGCAACTGGTGGTCTGTCCTTGAAGGAACTGTAAGATTAAGTTCAATTTCTCTTTCATTCTTTTGCTTCCTGGACATACATTGAATGTTTTTTTTTTTGTATTTTTTTTCCTCCACTATGGACTTCTGACATGAAAACCAATACTCGTTGGTTCCAAAGCAATGGAACCAACCACTACTCCAAAACCTTGAGTCAAATTTAGCCTTTCCTCCTTGTAAGATGATGATCTCATGTATTTATTATAGTACAGAATGTTGACTAGCACTATACACAAGAGGAATGGCAATGGTAACACACTGGAGATGACAGAGCACTTGATGTAATTCACTTGATGGAGATGGAATGAGCAACTTGACCAGTGACTGCTCACACCTCTCCCTGCAAGACCTGCTATTCTGGGTTGCTAAGGTACTGAGCCAGTTTGGGGGATCCTTGAAATGTAGTTTGAAAAATAGAGTGTTAAAAGGCTTGAAAGCAAAGCAATCCGTGTCACATATCCTTTTTACATACTTAAGTGCCAGAAAAATAATTAGTGTTTATAAATTGGAGTCACAGAGGACTGCTAATATTTTCAGACCTTAGCAAAGAGCTAAAATGACTTTAATATGAAACTGATAGGCAGGTGCTGTAATTTGGTGAGAAAACTCAAAATAATACAAATATTTACTCTCTTTATTTTCTAGACAGATTTCATTAAAAAAAGAATACTGTAGAGTTTTCTACTATTGTATACTAAATACCAGTTTTCTACTAGTACAGACTAAAAATTCAGTGTATCTTTACTTGTTATAATAGTTCTTAGTAAGCTATATCTTTTTTTTTAAAGTTTTATTTTATTTTATTTGAGAACATACTGTACAGAGGGGTTACAATTACATGGGCAGGATAATGCATACATTTCTTACCAAGCATTGCAGCCTCCTCCTTTGTTTACCCTTCACCTCCCTTCCCAGCCTCCCCCCTCCCCCCAACCCAATCATACCCCCCCCACACACACCGACATTGTAAAGCTGGTTTTGACATGACATTTTGTACTTCTCATTGTTGCAACAGGTCCACCTGAATCCTTAAACGACTTGTTTGTCCCCAACTCCTCCACATGTTATACTGACATCAAATATAGTGAAAGCGGGGGGTTACACTGTGGGGGAGGGACATACAAAGCAAGAAAGAAATAATCTTATAAATGCGTTAGAAACACATGCATGAAAGAAACAAAAACATTAAAATACATAATTAAGGGTTCGTTTTCCTAACATCACATTATCTGACCTTTTCCGCTTGACTCATACCTATACTAGATATTGCAAATAAGGGAAACCATGGGACCTATGTTTCTTTGGGCCTGGCTTACTTCACTTAATATAATTTTTTCCAAGCCTTTCCATTTCCTAACAAATGGGGAAATGTCATTCTTTCTGTTGGAGGCATAGAATTCCATTGTGTATATATACCACATTTTCTTGATCCATTCATCTACTGAGGGGCATCTGGGTTGGTTCCATATCTTAGCTATGGTAAATAATGCTGCAATAAACATAGTTATGCTGGTAGCTTTAGTGTGGTCTTTTTTGTAAACATTAGGGTAAATGCCCAAAAGTGGGATTGCTGAGTCATAGGGGAGTTCTATGTGAAGTCTTTTGAGGAACCTCCATACTGCTTTCCAAAGTGATTGAACAAGTTTACATTCCCACCAGCAATGAAGTAAGGTTCCTTTCTGTCCACATCCCCTCCAGCATCTGTTGTTGTTAGAGTTCTTGATTTTTGCTGTTCTAACTGGAGTGAGGTGATATCTCAATGTTGTTTTGATTTGCATTTCTTTTATGGCTAGGGATGTTGAACATTTCTTCATGTGTCTATTGGCCATCCTTCTTTCTTCTTCAGAGAAGCTTCTCTTTAAGTCTTTTGCCCACTTATTTATTGGGCATTTGTTTCTTTGAGGATTTGTTGTTGGGTGGTTTAATTTTTTGAGTTCCAAGTATATTTTAGATATGAGACCCTTGTCCGTTATATGGCTAGTAAAGATCTTCTCCCAATCTGTGGGCTTTCTATTGATCTTGCTAGCTATGTCATTTGCCCTGCAGAAGCTCTGCAACCTTATGCAATCCCATTTGTCCAACCTTTCTTTGATTTGTTGTGTTTCCGGGTCTCTATTCAGAAAATTTTGGCCTGAGCCAAGGAGACCTAGGGTTTCTCCTATTCCATCCTGTAATGTTTTCAGAGTGTCTGCTTTGTGTTCAAGGTCTTTGATCCATTTGGAGTTGATTCTGGTGCAGGGTGATATATAAGGATCTAGCTTTAGTTTTCTACATGTAGTTAACCAATTTTGCCACCACCATTTACTGAAGAGGCTATCTTTCTTCCATTCTATTGTTTTAGCTCCCTTATCGAAGATTAGATGGCTATAGGTCTGTAGGTTCATTTCTGGGTTTTCAATTCTATTCCATTGGTCCTGAGGTCTGTTCTTATGCCAATACCAAGCTGTTTTGATTACTATGGCTTTATAGTAGAGTTTGAAATTTGGTATTGATATTCCTCCAGCAGTGTTCTTTCCGTTGAGGAGCGTTTTTGCTATTCGGGGTCTTTTATTGTTCCATATGAATTTTTGGATTGCCTCTTCTATTTCCTTGAAGAATGAGGTTGGCATTTTGATAGGTATCGCGTTGAATTTGTAGATAGCCTTGGGAAGTATTTCCATTTTCACGATGTTAATCTTTCCAATCCAGGAGTATGGGAGGTTTTGCCATTTTTTAAGTTCTGTGTTGATTTCCTTTTTCAAAGATTTTTAAAGTTTTCATCATATAGGTCCTTCACTTCTTTGGTTAACTTAATTCCTAGGTATTTTATTTTTTGTGGGGCTATTACAAATGGAGTTGCTTTCCTAATTTCAGCCACACTTTTCTCATTGTTGGCATACAGAAAGGCCATTGATTTTGGGGGGTTAATTTTATAACCTGCTACTTTGCCAAAGTTTTGAATCAGCTTGAGTAATTTGGGAGTGGAGTCTATGGGATTCTTTAAATACAAGATCATGTCATCTGCAAAGAGGGAGAGTTTTATTTCTTCTTTCCCTATTTGGATCCCCTTTATGTCTGCATCTTGTCTTATTGCTGTAGCTAGGCATTCTAATACTAGATTGAAAAGAAGTGGAGAGAGTGGGCATCCTTGTCTTGTTCCTGAGTTAAGAGGAAATGGCTTTAGTTTTTCACCATTGAGTATAATGCTGGCTGTAGGTTTGTCATATACAGCCTTTATTGTATTGAGGAATGTTCCATGGATTCCTAATTTTTCCAAAACCTTTATCATAAAGGGGTGTTGGATCTTGTCGAATGCTTTTTCTGCGTCTATTGAGATAAGCATGTGGTTCTTATTCTTGCTCCTGTTGATGTGATGAATAATATTATTTGAATCGCGTATATTGAACCAGCTTTGCATCCCTGAAATGAATCCTGTTTGATCGAGGTGTATGATTTTTTGGATGAATTGTTGAAGTCGATTGGCCAAAATTTTGTTGAGAAGTTTTGCATCAATGTTCATCAAAGAAATGGGTCTATAGTTCTCTTTCTTTGATGAGTTCCTGCCTGGATTTGGGATGAGGGTTATGATGGCTTCATAGAATGTGTTTGGTAGTGAGCTTTCTCTTTCAATTTCATTGAAGAGTTGGAGGAGAATTGGTGTGAGCTCTGCTTTGAAGGCCTTGTAAAATTCCGCTGTAAAACCATCTGGTCCTGGACTTTTCTTAGCTGGGAGGTCTCTTATTGCTGTTTCTATTTCAATGCTTGATATGGGCCTGTTAAGATAGTTTAACTCATCTTGGTTTAGTTTTGGCATGTCAATATTTGCTAGGAAGAGGTCCATTTCTGTCAAGTTCTCAAACTTATTAGCATAAAGTTTTGAGAAGTATTCCCTTATAATGTTCTGAATCTTGGTTGTTTCCGTGGTGATGTTTCCATTCTCATCTCTGAGTTTATTAATTTGGGTGTGTTCTCTTCTTTTTCTGATAAG
Source organism: Dipodomys spectabilis (assembly GCF_019054845.1). Taxonomy (NCBI): domain Eukaryota; kingdom Metazoa; phylum Chordata; class Mammalia; order Rodentia; family Heteromyidae; genus Dipodomys; species Dipodomys spectabilis. The sequence continues at coordinate 18,203,293 of NW_024870817.1, read as the reverse complement.
ATTTGCTCAGGGTCTGTCAATTTTGTTAAGTTTTTCGAAGAACCAACTCTTTGTTTTGTTGATTCTTTCTATAGTTTTTTTGGATTCTAATTCATTTAATTCTGATTTAATTTTGATTATTTCTTTCCGTCTACTGGATTGGGGTTTATCTTGCTGCTCTTTTTCAAGGAGGTTTAGATGTGTCATTAAATTGCTAGTTTCAGATCTCTCCAATTTGTTGATGTAGGAGCTCAGAGCTATAAACTTGCCTCTGAGTACTGCCTTTTCTGTGTCCCAGAGGAGCTGGTATTTTGTGTGTTCATTTTTGTTGAATAGCATGAACATTTGAATTTCCTTTCTAATCTCTTCCATGACCCACTCATGATTCAGCAGTGTGTTGTTCAGCCTCCATATGATACCGGACTTTCTTTGGTGGCTTTTGGTGTTGAGTTCTAATTTTATTCCCTTGTGGTCAGCGAGAATGCAAGGTATAACTTCAATGTTTCTGAATTTAGACAAGTTTGCTTTGTGGCCTAAAATGTGGTCTATTTTAGAAAACGTTCCATGTGCTGCTGAGAAAAACGTGTATTCTGATGCTGCTGGGTGAAATGTTCGGTAAATGTCTGTTAAGTCTAGTTGATCTATGCAGCTGTTTAGATCTGCGGTTTCTCTGTTGAGTTTTTGCCGAGTTGATCTATCTAGTGGGGAGAGTGGTGTGTTAAACTCCCCGACAATTAATGTCTTTGGATCTATATGGGATTTGAGGGAAAGTAGTGTTTCCTTGATAAATTTGGGTGCTCCATTGTTTGGCGAATAGATATTTAGAATTGTAATATCCTCCTGAAGGAGAGATCCTTTAGTATGTAGTGACCTTCTTTATCTCTTCTCACGAATTTTAATTTGAAGTCTATTTTATCTGATATTAGGATTGCAACTCCCGCCTGTTTATGCGGTCCGTTTGCTTGGTAGATTTTGTTCCTGCCTTTAACATTGAAAATGTGTTTGTTTTTATGGGCAAGATGTGACTCCTGCAGGCAGCAGATAGAAGGGTCTTGTTTTTTAATCCAACTAGACAGTCTATGTCGCTTAATTGGAGAGTTCAGTCCGTTAACTTTAAGAGATAGGACTGAGAGGTATTTGGGAGTTCCTGCCGTGTTTATCTACCTTCTTGGGGGCTGCGAAAACTGGGTTCTTCCTATGGTTCTTGGATTCTCAGTTTGGGTGCAGTTTCTTGGACTTTATTGCGGTCTTGTTGGTTTTCTATGTGTAGGACATCTTTAAGAATCTTTTGTAGGGCTGGTTTGGTGGAGATGTATTGTTTCAATTTTTCTTTGCTATGGAAGGTTTTTATTTGGCCTTCAGTTATGAAGGAGAGTTTAGCTGGGTACAGTATTCTTGGTTGATAGTTGTTTGTTTTTAGGGCATGGCATACATCATTCCAGGCTCTTCTTGCTTTGATTGTCTCTGCTGAGAAATCTGAGGTGATTCTAATTGGTTTCCCTTTATAGGTGATTACCCTTTTCTCCTTGACAGCTTTAAGGATCTTTTCCTTGTTCTGAGTTGATCCTGTGTGGATTATAATATGAAGGTGGGATGTCCTATTCTGGTCTGGTCTATTTGGGGTTCTAAAGGCTTCTTGTATCTGAATAGGCCTATCTTTTTGCATGTTTGGGAAGTTCTCTGCTAGGATCCTGTTAAACAAATTTCCTAGACCATTAACTTCTGTTTCTAGGTGCTCCTCTACACCCAGTATCCTTAGATTAGGCCTTCTGATGGTGTCTTCCAGGTGTTGGATAGATCTATCATATTTCTTGGACTTGTCTTGGATGGTTGTATGTTCTTTCTCTATAATATCTAGGCTGTCTTCAATCCCTGAGATTCGATATTCTGCATGGTCCAGCTCTGTTTTAGGTCTTGTATGAATTTCTTTACTTCCTTAATTTGGTGTTCAGTGTTTGTCCTCAAATCACATAGTTGATTGGTTATGGTTTCTTTGGGCTCCCATTCCTTCTGTTGGGTTCCATTCAGCATTCCCTTTGTGGTCTCCCTGACTTCCTTCATCTCTTTGTTAATGGATTCCATGAATGCCTTTAGTGATCTTTGTGTGTTCTCTACCTGGTCTCACAATTCCTGTATTACTCTTTGATTAGCTTCCTCCCGTTCGTGGGATTCCTGCAGTTCTCTTTGAGTGTTCTCAGCCTGCTCACGCCATTCCTCCCTTTCTCTTTGAGTATTCTCAAGTTGTTCACGCAAATCCTGTATCAGTTTTTGAGTAGCTTCCTGTATATTCCTGTATAAACTTCTGGGATGCCTCCTCTCTCTCCCTATCACGCTCATACAGAGTCCTTTGTACGTTGTCAAACTTCTCATTTATCATGTTTGCCAGCAGTGTTTGTAGAGCTATTTGGGAACTCTCCTCTGGATTATTCATTATCTGTTCTAACCCCTGATTATCAAGATTGGGAATTGAGATACCCGAATTTGCCATTTTTCTTATGTTTTTCCGGCTTACTCTGCCCATTTGAGATGAAGATAGCACCAGTTTTGTGCTAGAACACTATCTTAAGGCAACCATCAACCAAAGTTTGCATTTGTACAGTCAATAGTCTACAGATACAATCTAGTTCAACAGATACATCTATTCGACATCAAACAACTATATGTTAAAGGGCTTCGAACCGCAGAGAAGAATTTGGAAAACCAGAAATTATTAGGGTTACGGAGAGATGTGGGTAAAAAATAGGAATAGATTGGTGTGGGGAGGCACAGGGAGAGTTAACTATGTCCTAATAACAATGCAGGAAATAGGTTGGGTAGGGTGCAAGTAGAGAGAGAGAGAACAAGAAGAAAGGGAAAGGGGAATGAAAAGAGACCAGAAAAAAATAGAAAAGTAAAAATTAATGTTATTATAGAGATTCAAAGACCATCTATTTAGAGAGGAATGTGAATATATTGAGAGAAAGGGAGGGACATAGAGGAGATGTGAAAAACTTTAAAAAAATGCTTAAAATATTATATAGGTATAAAGAGGTAGTACTGCTATTAATGAATTTAAGTCTCAGAGGTTTTGAATTAAGTAATAAATTTGTGGAATAAGTGTGTACACAATGGGGGATAGGGTCTACTAGTTAACTACGGGTTTATCTGAGGATGTGCAGGACAAGAGTTAAGTCACATAAAGAAGAACAAAAGAGAGGAAAAGGTGGAAAGGATAGGAAAGTGAGAAGAAAAGATCAGAAGTTCAGTAGAGCTAGACAAAAAACAAAAAGATAATTAAGAAAGAAAGAAAAAGAGAAAGAAGACAAGAAAAGAAAGGAAAACGTACATTCACTTATTCCTAAAATAAAAATTATAAGAGGAGAAAAAAAAAGTTATTGGAAAACAATTATTTTTTCAGAAGAGGCAAAAATTAAAGATTAATAAAAGTTTTAGAAAAGGAAAAAATTTTTTTATATATATAAGGTACCAAAAAAAAAAAAAAAGAAAAGAAAAAAGAAAAGAAGAAAAAAAAGTTCTTTGATTTTTTTTTTTTTATTTTTTTGGGAGGGGTGGGAAAAATCCTGTATCTCCCTTTTGTCTGTAACCAGCCTCTTGTTGGAGTCTCTGGTCAGCTTGAGGTCCTGTGGCTTGATTGGTTTCTTAAGTCAGTTTGTTCGAACAGGCAGAAAAATGCTCTGCTTTACCCAAGATTTTGAGATCCCCTTCCCAGGTTAGTTTAATGGGAGGGTGATCTGCTTTGAGAATCACAAAAGAGGGGTGATGAGGCTAGGTTCTGGTAGAATTGAGGCCTTTCAACAAACAGTAGCTTTTCCCTGGGGCTATTTTGTGAAAAATTTACAGAGCCCACCCTGGAGCCATTCTCAGGGTTTCTGTTTTTCAATTGATTGTGGAGGCTGCTAGAGGGAGGGGCAGCCTCTGGCTCTGGTTACCCAGTGAGGAAAGCCACTCCAATGGCTGGTACCTGAGCTGGGTGACTTTTCCCTGGATGGAGCTGAGTCTGGCAGGTCACTTCGCCGTTAAGTTCTTGTGACCTGTTAAATGACTCGTTTTATTCCAAGGCCTGAGTTGGACCTAGCAGCTCCTCCGAGCTTTGTCAGTATCCAAGATGGAGATCACCGGTGCTGGGGGGGGGAGGGGTGGCCTTCCCTCCTCTGCTCCCTGAGAAGGAGTGAGGAGTCGGGCTTCTACTCACGCCGAGTCTTGGATCCTGGGTCGTCTCTGGTCTGCAAACTGCAGGATGAAGATGTCCGCTCCTTGTCGGTTCTTGCTGGTGTTGAGTAGAATCCTCTCGCCCGCTGCGTCTGGCTCCTTCCTCCCGGACTCTCTGTGTCTCAGGTATGCCCCCGCGGCGGTGGTCGCCACCGCGACCCTGCCGCTGCAGCAGCAGCTGCTGGCAAGTGCTCAGATGTGTCTCTTTGGCTTCCCTTCTCTTGACTAACTCTCTGTCCTGTGATGGTACACTTGGTGTGATTCTCTGGCTTAGGACTGTTCACTGGAACTCTGAAACTGCTTTCTATGCAAGAGCTTGTTCAGATTCCAGCTTCTCCTCCGCCATCTTCCCGGAACTCCCCAGTAAGCTATATCTTATTTGGATAAATTTAAGATAATTTTCCATAAAACATAGCAGTTTTAGAAAAAGTACATAGTAGTATTAAAAAACATAGTAATATTTTAAAAAGAACCCAATTAAACTGAAAGCCCTTTTTCCAATGATAATATATAGCACAAAATTTATCTATTTAGAAGAAATGAATGCATCTTGTTTTGTTCATCTTACTTCCAAAAGTCTGAAATGCAATTTTAATTTTTTGGTCACAGAGTTTTCTGTGTTACAAGTTTGTTTCAAATGTAATTTGCATTCTGGTTTATTTAAACATTTTATAGAAAAAAACATTTTTTAAGAATAAGTTTCCTTCATCATTTAGAATCCTGTTCCATTTTCCTCTTTAAGTATTTGTCTGAAATAGTAATGTGTTTAGTTTCTCTATCTGACACTTTATCATCTTAATACTTTGCTGACTGAACATATAAACCATCCCAAATTATTCAGTTCTAGGAAACACTTGATCACAAATATGATATTAGCTGGAGCCTATTCTTTCCTTTTTGTGCCTATTGAGGGCCTTTCTCACTCAAGGCTAGCGCTCTACCACTTGAACCACAGCTCAACTTTTTTGTGTGTGTGATGCTAATTAGAAATGATTCTCACAGGGGCTGGGAAGTTGGTTCAGTGGTAGAGCGCTTGCCTTGCATGCCTGAAGCCCTGGGTTCGATTCCTCAGCACCACATAAGCAAAAAGAAAAAAGGCGGAAGTGGCTCTGTGGCTCAAGTGGTAGAGAGCTAGCCTTGAGCTGAAGAGCTGAGGGACAGCACCCAGGCCCAGAGTTCAGGCCCCATGACTGGACCCCCCATCCCTCTCCCCCAAAAAAGAAATGATTCTCACAAACATTCGTGCCCCAGCTGGTTTCAAACTATGATCCTCAGATCTCAGTCTCCTGAGTTGCTAGGATTACAGGTGTGAGCCAACGGTCCTGGATTAGAGCCTATTCTTTAAACTCTCTCTTATGAATTGTCATGCTACTCCTTGGCTTCATTATCCCCAAGAAAAGTATCAGACAACTAGATGTTGTTTCAGAACATGACAATTTTTTTTACAATTCTAATATAATATTTACTTATGCCACTTTTGTTTTTCTGTCCTGTAGAAACCACAATAAAGTCTTGTTCACATTTCCCCCTGACTGTCCCACTATGTACCTTCCTTCTGGTTGACCTCTCTTCTTCCCTGTGTGACCCATAGGATGTGGGTGGAAACTGTGAGTAGTGTTTTTTGCGTATGTCATTCATCTCTTGGGTCACTTTGTCTCACTATATATGAACAATAATGAAGCCTATATTTCAAAACTGAACAAGATATCCTATGCATTCTGTTTTAGGTTACACCCTGTGTTTGAATTTAAAATGCTATCTGTTATGCACTAAATGTTTTTGAAACTCCTAAAATTTATATACTGAAATCTTCCTTCTGATTCTTTTAGGAATCTTTGCCTTTGATAGATAATTAGTGGATGAGAACAATACCCTCATCAATAAGATTTTTATCATATAAAAATGACATCGTGAAGACCTAATTCTCTTCCTACTCTGTGAATATATAAAGAAGCCAGAAATGTACAATACAGAAAAATTCCTCATCAGATCACAACCACATTGGCACACTGAACTCCAGGCAGTAAGTAGTAAGTACATGTATTTTATAGGGCACACAACACATGGAGATTTTTGATGTGAGCCCAAACTGACTAAAATAGTATGCATTGCATGATGTTGGTTATATTGAAAAGAATAATATTTTTCACTCAAATTCATATATTCTTATATGCATAAAGGCTTTTTGCCAAAAGTAAATAACTTTCAGGAGCAAATTAAAGACATGAAACAAGACATGCTATATTTGACTATTAAAAACCTTCTACTCATTTGAGATATGCCCATATATTTATAATTATGAATATATCTATCCTATCTATCTATCTATCTATCTATCTCTATCTATCTATCTATCTATCTATCTATCTATCTATCTATCTATCTATCTATCTATCTATCTATCTATCTATCCTACTAGGTGCCAGGAATAAGCCTAACCAAAACAGGGTAGAAATGTTCTGTATAAAGAACATTCTGTATAAAGAAGTAAAAAGAAAGTGTACATATTATAATATCTTAGATTTGTACTGAAGAATTTATTTTTCATTTTCTTTTAAGTGGGCTCTGTGTTAATAAGTAGAAATTCCAGCAATCCTATAATCTGAGTGCTAGAAATATGTATGACCCCTTGAGAAGTTTATAGCAATTAACCGTTGCCAGAAAAGTAACCAACGTTAACTTGGCACAGCCTGACTTGAATGATACCAACCTTGGACATTAAATCTAACTGAAGGGGTTAAGAAGATGAAGCTATATTTAAAATTCCACATTAGTTCTAATCATTAGTCACTGGAGAAAATATGAATATAGATTAAGATGGAAAACCTTAAGAAAAGTAATTTTAAAAAAAGAAAGAAAAAATATCCTGTCCACACTTTCAAAATGGGAACAAGTCTTCAACAATGGAGGTCTCTCTCTTCAAATCCAATGCTGGTTGTGAATTATTTATGCAGTTACAAAGAATTTTTCCACATGAAGAAATTATCAACACGTCCTTTTATACAGTCATAGTTGTCTGCAAGTCAGTTTCCTCGGCTCTAAGGAAATGCCATATGAACAGAATGAATAGGATTTCTAAGAGTATGGGTTTTATATTTCAGTGTGTTAAATATGTGTTTCAATTATAAAAGTCATATTAGGGACACAGTTAATGTAACAGCAAAGTGGACACTTTTATTATAATAAACACGGGCTTTGAAGCAGGTCTTCCATTTTTCAAACTGAGATTGGGCCACTGTAAGTGATTCTTTTTTTTGGGGGGGGGGTCCGGTTGTGGAGCCTGAACTCTTGGCCTGGGCGCTGTCCCTCAGCTCTTCAGCTCAAGGCTAGCGCTCTACCATTTGAGCCACAGCGCCACTTCCAGCTTTTTTCGTTTTGCTTATGTGGTGCTGAGGAATCGAACCCAGGGCTTCTGGCATGCAAGGCAAGCGCTCTACCACTGAGCCACCTTCCTAGCCCCTGTAAGTGATTCTTTAGGCAAAAATTTTCATTGTAATTTGTAGTACTAGCATAATAAAAGCTTTCACAATCCTATCTCTACTTATTGAATATTTACTATGCCCATACATTGCCCTAAGTGTTTATATTTATTTATTTCTTAAAACTCCAATTTGATAAATAATATTAATATCCATTTTCTGAAAAAGGAATTAAAGTCAGCAATCTTTGAACAATGGTCTGCAAGAAATATTTGTATATTAGACCATGAATAGATTTCTGAATTTTACAATATGTAAATGTAGAAAATGATCTGTATATTGAAAAGCAAATCTATAAGTAGGTATTGCTTGGAGTAGAAATTATTTTTGTATTTGTTGACAAACACAGTATATTTCAGATATATGATATTCTCCTTTCTTCTTTCCTCCCCTTATCCTTCTTTCCTTCCTAACTTCCTTCTTTCCTTCCTTCCTGCCTTCTTTCTCTCCCTGTTTTCTTCCCTGATAATTCTTTTCTTTGAACTTTTGGTTCTTTGCTCAAATTCCACTTACTTCTACACTTTGCCTGTTCATTGCTCTCTATTTCATTGCTTCCTTCTCTCCTTTTATCTCACCCTTTCTTGATCAGATAACCATATCCAATATTTTCTTTGAATGGCACATAGTGCCTGGGTGAACAGCACAGATACAATACCTATCCTAGTGGAGATTCTGAACTAATGGCATGAAATGACAGAATTAGTAAATAGTTGTCCAGTTGTTAAAATGAAGGAAGAGGAATAAAGACCTAAAATATTTTGTCTAGAAGACATTTTTTGTTTACAAAAGTATTTAACCCAGAGATTTAAAATCCTATTAGATTAAAATAAACTTACTAAATCTTATTTGAGATTAAGTTTTCATATTAATGTTATATTTTATAGTAGAATTGTCTGTTTTTATTTCCATTGAACTACAGATTTTCCAATGTTATTTTAAACAAATATTCACAATTCTGATATTTATACTAAAATTAAGACATGAAAAAAACCTTAACTCTATTTTTCAGGATACGTGATTATTTTATGGCTATTTTTCATTGGACTTGTACTTTTAAAAATCAATAATGAAATAACACTTGATGTACAAAATTCAACTTTTTCGGAATATATCCTCTTGCATAATTAAAAATATAACTTGGCTTAGAATATCAAAACTATTATTCAAAACATAATCCTTATATTATTGAGTGAGTCACAGATATTATGACTGGTGAAACTGAGGGATAAGTGAATTATCCCAGCATTATAAGTTCATTCACATATTTAGCTGATCATCTCTTAATCAACCCCATGGGAACATGTGAATTGGTTGGTACAGTTTAAATGGGATCATTTGAAATGAAAATTGCAAGGTAGAGTTTTTTAGTTTGAAAAACTGGAGAATTTTGACACCCCGCATCTTGTATATACATTTGGCTAATCTGGGGAGGGGAAGAGGAATAACAAATTGCTGAAACAAGGACCCTGGATGACCCATTGCAACAAAGATACCCACAAGACAATATACTGGAAACCACCTTTACAACTTAGGGTGGAGAGGGGGAAACGGGGAAGCAGTGTGGGAGTTGGAGGAGGGAAGGGATAGTAGGACAAAAACAAAGAAGGGAAGGGGTAACAATGATCGACAAGTAATGTTCTCATGGCTTTACTCATGTAACTGTAACTGTAACTGAAACCCCTCTGTACAACATCTTAACAATAACATAAAATAAAAAAGAAAACTAAAGTTCCATTTCTATAGAGAAAGTTGGGATGCAATTTGAAATAAGTTATACTGTTGATTTCCCACCACTAATCTTATTAGCATGTATCTGTCTGTCTGTCTGTCCTTACCCACCTATCTGTTTTCTGGGCTACTTTAACACTTGACAAAACTACAACTATTTTCAACTTTGCTGTTTAAACTGTGCAAGGTCAAAAGATTGTGGATAGCTCTTGATGACAATAGAGGAATTGTGAATAATCTCTTGTGGCTATTTCTTCCTACTACAAAGCAAAGAACACATAAATGCTATCTTCAAAAGCCATCTTGAGTGTAGCATCTCATAGTTAAAAGTTTGAGCATAAGTTAACTGATCCTGTGTCTCTGAATCTCATGAAGAGATTGAAGCAAAGTTTTCAGCTAGAGACTTGGTCTCATCTAAATCTGAGGATTTCTCCAAAGCTCACTGAATTTCAGCAGAATTCATTTCCATAAAACAGTAAGACTGAAGTCCTGAGCTCCTAGAAGATGCTCACTGTTACTTTCTTGTGTGGACCCCTTGGCATTATGGTAGTTTACTTCTCTCAATACTGAGATAATGTGATTCAGACACTACAAATAACTTTTTTCTCTGAATTGCAGTTCTTCAATAGTAAGCTGACCTAATTACAGCCTATTTGATTAAAGTGACAAATTTAAGGGCTATAACTGGATCTTCAAAGTCTATTCCTCTTCCTATATGAACTAAATAAATAGCATTTCTCAGTCTACGAGCCCTCTGCTAGATAAAGGGATGGAGAAATATGGCCTAACAACTGGGTTTTCCCAAAGTCATAGCAAGCAGTATTGATTTCAAATAATATTGTAAAGAAAGAATACTTTAAGAAGAGAGTTATTTTATGGAAACTCAATTGCACAGAAAAATGATATTTCTCTAACATTTTAATTGATATGAAATATATTTTATAACTGCAGAAATGTAACAAATATATTCACTTTTATTTAATTTTAGGGATACTTAACATGCCTTGAAACATACATTTATATTTTAATAAAAAGGACTATGAATAAATATAAGTAGACAAGGTATTTATAAAATTTTTATTAAAAATTGGGAATTTTTTTTTGATGAATTGACTTGAATAAGCTACTGCTACAAATTCATTTAATGCAGATTACAAGAAAAAATGTTTTATCCAATTCTGCATCCAGAATAGGGAAAAAACAGCAAATTGATATTTACAATATCCTGGAGTTAAAGGGAACTAATATTATTGTTTTATCTTAAGTAGTTTATATCTATTTTTTTTAATCCAAGAAACATTGGATCTCCTATTTGAAATGGCCCAATATATTTCTGTATATTTGATTTAAATGCAATCTTAGAAACATAACATTTTCTACCTTTAAAGTATCTACTGTCTTGGACCAATGAGTATATTTTTATAAAATTAATATGGAAAACTATAAGAAATTGCAAATGTTGAAAGACATGTAACAGATTAACAATATCAAGTGAGTAATGCTTAATGATGTTATCAAAATGTTAAAATATTTCCCAGTATCCATGTACAAATTAAGCTTAAAACTTTTATTTGTGAGTTATTTTATGTATAAGCTATCCTCCTTAAGTTTGCTTCAAAGCCATATGAACAAGTAAAGAGTAAAGATTTTTAAAGTATATTTGAAAGGAATTTCAGAAGAAAAATATTCCTAGCAAAATTGCCATATACACATTTCACATTAACTTATTTATGTATTTTAGAAGGAATTCCTGTATCTCTGTGGAATTAAATGCTGCAGAAGTTGGAAAACATGGCTGTCATAAGTTATTTTCATATAGGACAAGATGAGAAAATGCTACTTTGAGGCATGCCAAGGTTTAGGCCGTTGATATTTGTGTGAATGTAATTGGTTAACCAACCTAAGGCCCCATGTGTATCTCAGACATTGGAGTCAGATAGAAGTTAAAGGCTATCATTATGGCTTAAACACTTCCTAATCAAGTCGGCTTGACTTGTTGTTTGATTTCTCCAAAGGCCAGTTACTTCATTTATAAAGCTTAATAATGAAGAGATGATGTATGAAAAGTGATCAGTATGCTGTCTGACACAAATTATGATCACAAAAAGTTGTTTTTAATGTTCATGAACTGTAGACATCTTGTATTTTCTAATAATGTCAAAACCATGCTATTTACTCCAGTTTTATATGGGATAATGGAACACTGGCACAGAATATAATAAGAGTATAGAGAAAACATCCCAAGAGTTCATGTTTTGGCTCAAAAAGTTTTTGATTGAACAGATGAATGGTTTGTGTTATATATCTGCATATCAGAAAGTTATATTTGTAATGTTTTATATTGTTTCTGTCATTTGGGAAGTTTGGATGTGATTCATTTTCTATTTATGATCATTTTATTTTGACAGTACTTGTGTTTTTAATCATGAGCATAAGGGAAAAATGGGTATATGAAAAAGAAACTTTAAATTTTGAAAGTATCATTTCAACTTTTTTTAAAATCCTCTGTGCATGACAGAGATTGTCTAAACTGTGCCAGATTTTTAATTTCAAGGGTTGTTGACATTCAGTCTGCCATGGTTCATCAGGACATGGAATATCTTTAGTGAAGACAGATGCTTTTGAGACACTGTACACTAAGTGCTGACCCCTATTGAACTTCATCTGCCAACTACTTGATGTTCATACAAGAAGAAAATGAGTACTGTTGACACACTGCCAAAAATCTTGTTTGTCAAAAACACTCACTATTAGAGCTTATGACATCAATAAACTTCATCCTGCAATCAGTAGGATAGTACTTTTGGATATCTTTTATCCCTAACATAGGGAATTCTGGGTGACTATGCTATATTTACTTACTGACACAATTTTAAAAGATAGAGCTTGCAGACTCAAGACTGGTTATGGGAAGGGATGGGAAGGAAAAACAAAGGAGGAGGCAGCAATGCTTGATAAGAAATGTACTCATTACCGTGCCCATGTAATTGTAACCCCTCTGTACAGTATTTTCACAATAACATTTTTTTTAAAAAGACTGATTATGTTTCCTGCTTCACGTCTCAACCAAAAGAAATAACTATGTTACCAAGGTAATGCTAGAATAAGGCAATTACCTGATTAATTCAGTTGGGCAAATAAGTGCTACTTACTTTTAAAAAGTCTTACGAGTTTTTTCTGGAAATTATGAGGTAGAGCATATAGAAAAAACTATTTGGGTTCAGATTTCTGTTCCTTCACTCTTTAGGCTTCCTTGTTAGCAATTTTCCAGTTACACAGCCTGAGTCAATTCTTTCTTTATATATAAAAGAAAAATAATGGCAACAATTAAGAATGTTCCTAAGGAAGAAGTAAGATTATTACAAAACACTACTATCTAGTAGAGAAAAACTGCTAAAAGGCACTAATATGAATGATATGTATAACTATTTATATTTATTTAAAAATGACTACCAAAATACTGATAAGATTGCAATAATAATTTCTGTGGGAGCTTCTCATTATTAAACCTCACTATATATTTAGATTTCAGAACCCAAAAAATGTATCATTACAGCCAGAGTACAACAAAATCTCCATGTGAAATTAAATACAGAATACAGTATTACCAATTAGATCAATAAAGATTCTGATGTCTGGAAGCTAAATATTAGAATTGACAGTAGTGGGTACTTCTAAATATGAGAAAATGGTAACATGGAAAGGATTAGAAAAATATGGTTTAGGCAATCTTTAAATATTTTTAAAACATAAAGAATGATCAAATTGATCTTGACTAGATCTAAAATATTATTTAAGGAAAAGTCTATATTATTGAATTAGAAACAAGAAAGAACACCAGATGAAGAAATATTATAGGCATTGAATAAAAAAGCACAGAAATGGTGAGACAAAGGGTAAACAAATGCAGCAGTGATACTCAGTAGCTACTATGTTGTGGGGGAGGGGAGCCAGGAGGGAAAACAACTGGGGAAAAAAAGCAAGGGAAGATGTCACATTGTTCAAAAAGAAACGAATTCATTACCTAATCAATGTAACTGTAACCCCTCTGTACATCACCTTCAGAATAACAATAACAATACAACTTTTAAATTAAAGAACCACATTTTACATGTATTGAATCTACTTTGTATCTAAGATGTTATATATAAGGGCTCAACATTAAATGTTTCTCTCTCCCTGCACATGGCCCACATAAATTAATATTAAAGATTGAGAGATAATTCTGCATGAGTCTTTTGGGGTTCTGGACATGTTGTGAACAGGAGCATTGACTGTCTTCCTCCAGAAGAACTTTCTGGGGTAATATCCTAGCATGAAGGCTTGGAAAATAGAGATAATTCATCTCTCAAGAGCAAAGGGCAGGAAAGGTTACTACTTTCTTAGCTTGGCGCTGGTGGCTCATGCCTGTAATCCTAGCTACTCAGGAGGCTGAGATCTGAGGATTGCAGTTCAAAGCCAGCCTGGGCAGCAAAGTATGTGAAACTTTTATCTCCAATAAACGACCAGAAAACCTGAAGTGGCTCTGTGGCTGAAGTAGTAGAGCTGAAGAGCTTAGGGGCAGTGCCCAGGCACTGAGTTCAAGCCCGACAAAAAAAAAAGATTTAAGATCTTGAAGCTGAGAATTTCTGTTCTGGAAAACAGTGACATATATTGGTAGGTGTCATTGCACACACTCATTTGCATTTTCCTTATATGTAGGTTGAACATTTTTCTTATTGTCCAACCCATTGTATATTCATAGCTTCATTTGAGAAATGGTATTTGGTTCATTCGATTATTTTTAGTTGGATTCTAGATGCTTTGCTGTTCATGTTCCTATATATTTTATGTTAATCCTTGTATTTCTTATCTGATGAATAAGTTGCAAATATTTCCTTTTTTACTTTAGGTTGTAATTTTAACCCAGTTAATTGATTCCTTTGCTGTGCATAATCAGCAACATATTTTGATAACCTCCATTTGTAAAAATCTGCTTTGTTTTTTGGAGAAAAACATTAGTTAATGAACACTTCTTTTCTAAGTTCTGGACTCAGCTGTAAGGATACATGACTAAGGAAATTTAACTGCTTGTACCATTATTGGTTTTACATAGAAAACCATTGCCTCCTGAGATAAACAAGTTTGAGCTTAATGTTGATAAACACCATGGAAGCATTTAAAAGCTGCTGTAAAAGCAAAGTTAAAGGAGTGATGTACACAGTATATATGAGTGTATGATGCACCCCAAGTCATAATGAAGGATTTATTCATTTGAAAGTTGCTTATGACATCAAGAACAAATGGAAGATTGAGAGACAGGTCTTCATTACAGAAGAAAATAGACACAGGCGTCAGATCACAAAATTATGTCCATAGAACATAGTGTAAGGTAACTGCCTGGCAAATGTTTTTTCATGTATACTTGGAAGATAAGGCAGAAATATTAATTGGAGGCATATTTTGAAGAGTTCTATGTTTCAAATACTGACATTTTTGGATATTTCACTGTATAAATGGAAGTCTCTGAAGGTGTTAATGTGGGGAATGATGTGCTATGATATTTATTGTGCTTGGAAAAAATGTTATAAAACTCATGGAGCTTCAATCAGAGGAGAAAAGATAGGAGACAGAAAACAATTATAATTTTTATGTGTTCCATTTTAAAGTGCTCTTGCCTTTTTATTTCTCCCATTTAAATTGATTTTCTTTAAAATCCTTAAGAAAGCACTTTTTGAACTATATTCTATTACATGATAGTAAAACATCTTTATTTTATTGCATGATGATAAAGATGCATCTAAAACCGGAATTTTCCAACATGTCAACTCAGTCCAAGACCAGCATTTTGATTACCACCATTGCTACTTAGCCCTTCTGTAGAAGCAGTGTTAAGTGTAACCAAACAGGGAAAAAAATGCTAAAGGCATGAAAAGTCCAAAAGAAGAAGGATTACATCTACATATAACCATAGGTGGTATGACAGGCTGAAAAGTTAATTGTAAAACAGGGATAGGCATTTTGGTGTACTCCTGCACCAGCTTCGTGAAAGGTAGAAGTTGGGAAGAAAATTGTTGGGATCAAGTCTAGGAAAAAGAGCTAGCCTCAAGTAACAAACTGGGTATAATGTTACGGTATACACAATATACAATATACAAGATGTATATGTAAGGATTTTATGTCCAAGGCTAGCTCCCAGCAAAAATGAATGACCTTCTCCAATCTGTACTTCAAGTATAGAGTGCTTACCTAGCAATCATGAGGCTTTGAGTTCAAAGCCAATTATCATTAAATGGGGAGAAGGGATAAAGAGATGAAAAACCACAGAATAATGAATTAAAGAGAAGTAAAAAATACATTAAGTGATTTACAGAAGAATTTAATCAATCAAAAAGATATTATTATGGCCACATTATTATGGTATCAATTTTTGCTAATTTTTAAATTTAACAATTCCATAACAATATGATTACTACATTTTTTATTTGAAACAAGGGCTTTATAAAATTTATGTGAAATATATGTGGTGAGCTGGCTATCAGTGGCAATATGTCTATAATCCTAGCTACTCAAGAGGTGGAGATCTGAAGATCACAGATCTAAGCCAGCCTGCATAAGGAAAGTCCATAAACTCTTATCTTCAAGTAACTAGTGAAAAACAAAAGTGATGCTGTGGTTCTAGTGCTAAAGCACTTGCCCTGAGCAAAAAAAAGGCTTCTCAGGGACAATACCCTATACCTGAGTTCATGCCCTAGGACCAACACCAAACAACAACAACAATAACAACAGCATCAAAAGTGTTATTAAGCATGAGTTCATACTTAATAACGGATAGAGTTATGTGTCCAGAGATGTATGGAAATACATGCAAAGACTCAATATAGTGATAAGGCTTTCATGCTTCTGCCGTGGAACACATAGCCATTTTGAAAAGTAAAGTTAGATACAAGTGTTTCTCCCTTATCGATTTACAGACTACAAATATAAATACATGTAATGTCTAATATATTTAGGGAACATTAGATTTTAAAATTTGATTATGCAAATTAACAAGAAATAGACATATAACTCAATATAGATGCATAAAAGTTAAGAAAATACACTGTTAATGAAATAGCAACAACAGTTCTAAATCATATTACACATGTACAAAGATAAACACACATTCAGATGACTTGAGAATCCATTTCTCATTTACTTGATTTACAACTATCAAAAAAATTGACAACATATTGTTTTGGCTACATTGCAGGGAAAAACAAGTTAATGCATACACAACATATTTGTAGGGGAATGTGTGAGTTAATTATATTTATAATGTCAGTTTCTTCTAAGAAAAAAAACAGGATTGCTAGGGAGATGAATAAGAGATTTTATTTTATGAATATCAAATTATACTTGCTTAATGTATTTTCTATTGAAGTCAGTTTTAGAATGTGATTGTGACCAGTTACATTGGTCTAGTAAGGATGGCATCTGTTTTTAACCATACAATCTGAATTTCCTAGATGTGCACAAGTTTTGGTTACTGGTGATCTGATAGTAATGAGAAGGGGTGGACATATTTGCAATCTCTTTTGCAATCTGATGAGTCCTAAAGGTTCCACTGAAGGCAGCTTTAACTGTATTCACTTTTGAACCTATCTAACATTACAGCTGTGTTTACAACACTCAAGGCTCTCAGAAGCAGATGTGATTGACTACAGACCCAGTCACAATGACACCATGCAACAAAGAGCCAGAGCACCCGTAAGCCTGGTATAACCAAACAGGATAAAAACACTAAAGGCATGAAAAGTCCAAAAGAAGGAATACATCTACACATAATTATGGATGGCATAACAGGCTGCAAAGTTAATTGTAAAACAAGGATAGGCATTTTGGTGTACTCCTGCACCAGCTTCATGAAAAGTAGACATTGGGAAGAAAATTGTTGGGACCAAGTCTAGGAAAAAGCTAGTAAGCCCTAGCCTCAAGTAACTTGTGTCCAACTTTACTTTTCAAGATAGCTATGTAGTTATGTAGCAGAGGAATGAAAGCTTCATCACTATATTGACTCTTTGCATGTATTCCCACACATCCTTGGACACTAGTTCTATCCATTACTAGGTATGAAATCATGTTTGATAACAAATAGTTGAGGTTTTAGATCCCTTTGCCAAGGGATCTAGGGTGTCATTGCATCTCTCTTTTTCCATTATGAGTTTAAGAGAGTGGTTTGTCTGTGGATGGTAGAAACAGGAGTAGCAAATAGCTCGCAGATCATCCTATCAAATGTAAAAATGGATCACCAATCTAATTGACTAGAACTTATATCGCAAAGGTCAGTAAATTGTTGGAGACAGAGGTATAGCTGAATAGATTTGTAAAGCAATATATTATGATCTATTCATGAATAGATATCACTTCAGAAAATGGTTAGCCCTCTCTGTTTTTGTTTTATTATATTAAAAGGGACATTGCTATTTTCTATGTGCGGATACATTATTTATTTTTTTTATTTTTATTTTTGCCGGTCATGGGGCCTGAACTCTGGAACTGGACTCTGTCCCTCAGCTCTTCAGCTCAAAGCTAGCACTCTACCACGTGAGCCACAGCAACACTTCTGGCTTTTGCTGCTTATGTGGTGTTGAGGAACTGAATCCAGGACCTCATTCATGCAAGGAAAGCACTCTAACACTGAGCCACCTTCCCAGACCCATAATTTATTTTTTATATTTTTCAACTGTATCTTAATATATATTAAGTATATCCATAGATACGAGTATTTATATGTGCATATATACATGAACATATGTTTGTATATAACCAAACATGCCCATTTATTTACATACATACACAAGACAGCAGGTAAAATGGCCATGCTTAGTTATATAATAAATGACACAACACATTAAACTTGTAAGACATAAGTACATATTTATTCCCAGATTGAAACTATTTACACAATGACAAGAACAACAATAAATCTAAACCCAAACATCGAAGAAAGTAATGGTATTCAAAATGTTGAGATTAAACTACATTTCTTTTTCCATAGCCTCCAGAACCAGAGGATATAATGAAGTGTTCAGAATACTTTTTAATTCCTTAAAAATGTTTGCTAAAGGCAAAAAGTTATGTACATATGACCATATAAGATGATGTTAAGTGAAATGAACCCCAAGATAGGGACACAAGTATCTTTTTCTTTCTTGCTATTGTTCCTAACGTATTTATAAAGTACTATGTTATTTTTTTGTTGCTTTGTATGTTCCTCCCCCATGGTATAACCCCTATTTTCACTGTATTTGATTCTGGTGCTCTGCATCTTGTATATATACTTCTCTAATATGGGGAGGAGAAGGGAAAAAACAAAATGCTTATATAGTGATACACTTTGACCCATTGTATCAGTGAGATGTACAAAACACTATGTTGAAAATGAACTTTACTACTTTGGGGAAGAGGGTAGTTGTGGAGGTTGGAGGGAAGGGATGGTAGGGGAAAACATAGGAGGAGGCATCACTGGTCAATAGGAAATGTACTCATTACCTTGCTCATGTAACTGTAACCCCTCTGTACAGCACTTTTACAATAAAAAATGTGCAAAAATGCTTTCTAAAGAGTAAGATACCAAAAATGAAAACTGTTTGATTCTGTTTAAATGGGTTTCCTGTGGGGAGAAATGTCTTTTCCTTACCCAGAGACCCAGAAATCTCCATTTTACAAAATTCTGGTTCATTTCAGAGTTGCAAAGCCTCTGTAGGTGCCAGAGGACAAAGCCTCTAGAATAGAGGAGATAATTCTCTGCATCCCCTTCTTAATGTTTTCGCTTCATTTTTTTTTTCCTTTAACTTTAGTAACATTTTGCTCTTGTGCAAAGTGCTCTGGAGGAGCCCTCACAGAAATGGTAGGATTTGTATTAGGGACATACCTGCACCTATTTATATTAGAAAGTAGTTATTACAAAAATATATGTGATGTTTTTATAATGTTAATGAAAAATATATCAGTCTTAGTTATCAAGATCATTCCACAAGAAATGTTCATTACATCTCTTGTTTCTACTTGGCTCAACCAAGGTGAACATGCTAGCTTATTATCAGGCTTGAGGGAAAATTTTCTTTTTTAAAAAAATATGTTATTAAAAATATGTTATTGTAAGGATGCTATACAGAAGAGTTACAATTCCATGAGTGAATAAGGTAATGAGTACATTTCTTGTTGAGCATTGTTACCTCTCTTTTGTTATATAGTAGGGGAAATTTTTCTTTCAAGTTCTCCTTGATTTGATTAATGCAGAGGAAGATAATTCTGCTGGGTTTGCTACAGCAAATGTGCTTACATTAAACAAATTAATGGGTTCTGGTAGGGTGATATTGAACAAATCCATCTCATTCTGACTGTTCAGATCCCAAATTCTGTGTGTCCTTGACTAGTGTACGGGCTTTTCATTCCAGTATTAACTTCCTCCAGTCTTCTGCCAAGAGCACATTGGAGGTCACAGGCCACTTGCATGCAGTGTTGATTTGAACTTGAAAGGCAAGAATTCTTTGTAGACCTGGTAAAATTCAGCCAGCTGGACATAGTACTAGATGTATATATCTCTCTGTATGACATCTAGGTCTATATCTGTATCACTGTCATTTCAAATGCTCTAAGAACCATACTGGATCTTGAAAGTACAACCAGAAGTGTACTGAAAGATTAAATAAAACACAGCTGCTCTGAAGAATTGAAAACAGAGATAAAAGAATTATGAGTCAACAAAAGAAAAAAGAGCAAAACTGAAAAGTCATAACCTAGTTCTTTTTGGAAAATGAGTCTTCAAACATAGTTAGAATCAAACAAATAAAAAGCCTCCACAGAATCAGAAATATGATGAATGTTGCCCTGTACTTTCCTCTAAAAATTTCTCCCTACAACAGCTGTTATATCTCCAATTCCTATTAAACGTGTTGTGATTGAACAGGGATAAAATGGAGAATATAAAGTAGTTATCAGAATAAAAGTACGAGATCAAAATAGGCAATAATCTTGTTAAAATATTTTCTGTATATTTCTCACTGAATTTGGACATATGGGTATGAAGCATATATTTACTGAATAAATAAATAAATACACTTTTTAAAAAAAAGAACATACACACAAATGTTTTTTTTTCTTTTTTGCTATTGTTTCTCACATATTTATAAGGTACCATGTGATTTTTTGGTTGCTTTGTATGTCCCTCCCCCACAGTATAATCCCTGTTTTCACTGTATTTGATGTTTGTATAATTTGAGGAGGGGAAGGGAAATAAACAAATTGTTTAGGGATACAGGTGGGCCCATTGCAACAATGAGATGTACAAGACGTTATGTCGAAAAATGAACTTTACATCTTTGGCTTGGGGGGGCGGGGGACAGGGGAGTGAGTTGGGGGAGGAGATGGGAAGGGATGGGAAGGGGAAACAAAGCAGGAGGCAACAATGCTTGATAAGAAATGTACTCATTCCCTTGCTCATGTAACTGTAATCCCTCTGTACAGTATTTTCACAATAAAAAACTTATTAAAATATAAATAAATATATAGTTGTTAAAATTTACCTTTAACCCGAGGCATAGTTTTTATTTCACTGCAGATATTACTGAAAAATTAAAATAGCCAAAAATGAAGATGCTAACTTCCTACTCTCTGTAGTTCAGAAAATTTTAGTCTCTCAATTAAATGATTTCTCTCATCTCTTTAACCCAGGTTTCTGAATACCTTCCCATTTGATAGTGAGTGCTAAGATCATGAATTTTCTTAAATCCTTTCAGCATATCTTTATTTATTCAGATATCTAAGTCAGAATACTTGAGTTCAAATTCATTCTCTAATATTGAAAACCAGACATTAGTCAGATGGATAATGGGATGTCACACACATGAGGAAATTCACCAGAAATGAAGATGGTATAGAAATGAAAAGTAGATATATTTTTCTTAGATTGAGCATTGTGGATCATTTTAATCAGTATTTCTTGCTATCTCACAAAAAGAGATCTAATTACCTTTATTTTGCAGAATGTCTTCAGTAATATTTATGTAATGAAGAGTCTTGAGTAATAGAGATTGTGTCACACAGAAATAGAGTAAAATAAATAAAGGAAAAATATAAGAAAATGAAGTAAATCTGTCTCTAAAGAAAAGGCTCTGCATGTTGTTCACAATAAAACTTCATGTT
The DNA here is from genome assembly GCF_019054845.1 of Dipodomys spectabilis. Classification (NCBI taxonomy): domain Eukaryota; kingdom Metazoa; phylum Chordata; class Mammalia; order Rodentia; family Heteromyidae; genus Dipodomys; species Dipodomys spectabilis. The sequence continues at coordinate 18,181,730 of NW_024870817.1, read as the reverse complement.
CCATAAGTCCAGCTTTATTTCCTCCTTTGTGTAAAGACCCACTGTGTGGGTTCAGCATTGAAATGCATTCCTCCACATGCCCATGAAATACTTGGGGACAAGTAAACTGCCAGAATACTGACAGTTTTACTGCTCACTTTGCAGTAAATGACAAAGACCCTCATCTCTGGCCTAGAACTCCTGGGTTCTCCATAAAACTATAACACACAAATATTTTGCTTTCAAGTAGGAAAGATTTTAATATTTTTCAGGTTATTCACAAGTACATCACCAACAATGGTTAAATCACTCCATTCTTCAGAATTTCAATTGACAAAATAAAGAGATTGTAAAAGTAGACCTACTTTGGGGAATTGGGGAGGGAAGGGATGGTAGGGGAAAAACAAAGGAGGGGGTAACAATGCTCAATAGGAAATGTACTCAATACCTTACTCATGTAACCCTCTGTACAGTATCTTTACAATAATATATATATAAAAGAAATTTTATTTATATCATTTTGTGGATTTCTATTATTTAAATAATCTCATGATATGTAATTTTAAGATAATAACATGATGCCAACCATTTTGAAAAATTCTTGAAACTTTAACAAACTTAGCTCTTGTGAGTTGGTAAAACCTGGTAAGATTATGTATAACCCCTGGCTAAATCAGAAATTGATATAGTTTTAAATGATTTTGATGCAATAAAGAAAGTTAAGAAAAAGTAGTCCTACCATAGGATTGTAGTTTAAGTTACCTTACCCAATGTCTATTATAAAACTACTCAGTAAAAAGCTATCATGACCTATAAGAAACAATATTGCTTTAGTCTACTTAGAGGGATATGATACTCCTATCTTACCAATGAATATTCCATAACATCCTATGTTTTTGTTGTTAGAAAGAACTGCTAAGTTCCTTCAACTTCTTCATGGTGTCTTGAGTTCTCTTATTTATGTCACTGCAGTTCACTCAACATTTACTAGACTACGGTGTGAATACTCAGTTTTATAGTTTACAACATAGAGGAGGGCAGGTAAAGATCATTCATGCTTATATGACTTGCTTTAAATCAATTCTTAATCACTGCATTTAAAAAGTCAAAGCAAAATTTAAAAATATATTTATTCACCCTTGGAAAGAAGTCAAGTATGTCTGAATTGTGTATATATATTAAATAATACATCTGAAAACAGAATATTCTATCTTGCTGGCCTATAGGTCACACTAACTCAATTCTCATATATTGCTGTCTGGTTTTTTATAGAAATCAAGAATATCAAATTATAGCCAAATCTTTCCAGTTGATTCTGGGAGGCCCAGAAAGGTGTCTGAGGTACCTGAGTGTAACGCATTTCATGGTAGAGCTGCTCAGCCATTTTCTTGACCACTGCTGTTCTGGGAAAGGCTGTGATGTTCTCCTGGCAGGCAGGGTAACCCCTGATCACCTGAGCAGATGCTGGTACCGAAAAAGGGAATATGGTGAATGTTCAATTCCAGAATATATCAACATACAGGCACTGAATCAATATGGTTGTGTCAAATTCTACATTTTTCTCCTTGTAGATAGTGTTCTTCTGTTCTGTATTTCTTCTTTTCCTTATGCTGGACTTAGTTCAGCACCAAAATCTTGCAGAAAATATACATTTATCTTATCACCATTTTCTCTGACACATTGTCCACTTCCCAAACCTTCAAATAGTTGAAGTAAATCCTTCATCTCAAACCTCAGGTAAGGACTTGAATTTAAATCTCAGTACTGCAATGATAATAATAATAGTAATAATGATACTATAAGTAGTAGTAATAACTTCTATTATTATATAATTTTTACTGTGCTGTAATAGCACAATAATAGTTAAGAATATCTAAAAACAGTATTTGTCAGCAAAATTTATAGGTATTTGAGAGTTTGGGGAATGTTTGAGAATAATCTGTTGTCTTTTTAAGAATATAAAATTATTCATTTTAAAGAATTTTGATATGTAAGGATCTGGAAATGAACTTTACAACTTTGGTGGGAGAGGGAAGGGATAGTAGGAGAAAAACAAAGGAAGGGGTAACAATGCTCGACAAAAAATGTACATATTACCTTACTCATGTAACTGTAACCCCTCTGTACAGCATTTTTACAATAAAATAACATTTTACAAAAAGAAATGATCACACTTTTACAACTTCCTAGATCAAAGATAAAAAATGTCATAGGGAGCCATTTTAAAAGTTCCTTTAGATTATATAAATGCCAATCTTACTATCAATACTCCTGTGTATTTATATTCTCATAATTTTCTAGAGGGAAACTAATGCAAACTTGATTTTATTCAATAAATAAAACTACTTTATAGAAAAAAGAACTTTGAATGTATTTTCTCTGGAAAATCTAGTTAAAATATTAGAGATATATAGCTCATGAAGCTACCAAAAAATTCATAAGTATGATACAGTTTATTTGAAATATAGTCTAAAATATCCAGGGTTCAAAATTAAAATTTACTAGACTCACAAGCTAGAATTAGGAGCTTCAGATAGTAATAAATCTTGCGTATATTTTTAAAATGTAAACAAATGCAAATGATTGTATACTTTATCTCAAACTGCAAATAACTTATAATTCAAATAGATGTATCTCATAAAATATTCAATTAAGCCAAATATTAACCTCCAGGGGTTTGGCAAATTGTTGAGGGAAAAATATATGTAACTAAAATTTCATTTTCTGGAGAAATTTTTTCTACAAAATTAGCAGTGAATTTTAGGCACATAAAAGACATTTTTTTTTCTTTCATCATTTTTTTTATTGTGAAAATACTGTACAGAGGGGTTACAATTACATGGGCAAGATAATGAGTAGCCTCCTCCTTTGTTTCCCCTTCCCATCCCCTTCCCATCCTCCCCCCTCCCTCCCCCCGCCCCTCCAATCATCCCCTCCCCACTACTCCCCCACCAAACTTGTAAAGTTCGTTTTCGACATAACGACTTGTACATCTCATTGTTGCAATGGGTCCACCTGTATCCCTATTTAAACGATTTGTTTTTCCCCTTCCCCTCCACAAATTATACCGACATCAAATACAGTGAAATCAGGGGTTATACTTTGGGGGAAGTACATACATAGCAACAAAGAAATAATATAAAAGACATTTTTTCGTAGGAGAGCAAAACCTTTTTAATAATATTTTCAATAGTAGATTGGAAGGTTTTTAAATGTGTATTTATTTAAATAAATCCTAAATATTTTCTGAAAAATTTTCCCAAAGTATTGTTAATGTTATTTTCTTTATTTTCTTCTTTATTGTATCTCAGTATTACAAACATTTTTATTTATCTGTTTTATACTTGACCATCATTCAAAAATAGAAGATTATGAGCTGGTAGTGTCATAACACCACCAATTTGGGAATCATTTTAACGTGACATGGACTTGTGTTCTCAATGCAGTTATATCTACTGAGAGACAGCTTTGGAATTGACCTATATTATATCCATTATGGACACAAGAAAACCAGGGAATTGCCTTAGGCACAACAACAAAGAGTTTTTTGAGGAGAACACAAATTAATAGAAAACATTCCAGGTAAATTTATGCATCCACCAAATTCAATACACTTTTTAGTAGCTTACACACAGGGGATGGATTTCGTTGTTACATTTCCATATATACATTCTTATTCCATTAATAAATTAAATATAATTATAGAGAATACTATTTCCTTCAGTCCCCAGATCACTGTAGTGACTGAGAGATATTGACAAATTATTAACATAATGAATATAATGTATTATTTTATCTACTGGTACTTACATTTTCAGATTTTTATAAAATAGTTTAATACTGTCATATAAATAAATCATCTATGAATTAAAATGCATGTATTTTATCAAAATAATCATAATGACACACAATAAAAACATTCTAGTAGAAAGAACCAGGAGCAAGATGGCAGATTCTTGAAGACTGTTCTACCAATTAGCAGCAAGCTGAGACTATCGTAAGTGATCAGGAGGGAGAGTTCAAATGAAGACTCACAGACTGGTAAATGGATTGGACAAAATTGCTCTTCTTTTCCACTCTTCCTTAAATCCTCAAGCTTCTCATATGAAGTTGTAGCTCTTTATATTTAAAGATTAATTTTTTTTCTCATACACCCTCCTTCCTGGTGGTTTGGAGACTCATTTCTGATAATGGATGGAATACAGGCAAAGTGATTTAGAGAGAGTTTTGAGATGTCTGAATAAGCCTGTATGCATCTGTGCTTTTTCTTCTAAAGATCCCCTCCCTGAAGCCACTTGGTTTTACTTTCATCATGACAACCAAGACCATGTGATCCATCCAGCCTCCAGCCAACTAACCAGCTGATCCATGACAAATCAGTCAAGCCTGGCCAGTGTCAGAACTGCCTAATGAATACTGGTTCTTAAAAGAAACAATATGTCATTGTGGAAGCCACTGTTTGACAATTGTACTATGCTGCTGGAACTATTATACAACACAGATTCAAGTATTTAAATCATACGTATAATGATAACAGATTCTTTTTATTAGTGTTTGTATTTTTTACAACAATTTGTGAGGCCTGGTTTTAGTTCCAAATTTTCAAAACTATTGATTTTCTAGAGCATAATGTACAGGTGTGGGAAAAAAAACAACTCCTTCTGACCCTGCTCACAGCCTTCTGACCCTGCTCACAGCCTTTGCTTTATATATCAGCTCTGTTCTTTTACACAGGGGACCTAATATCCACAAATGTGGGTGTTGCTGCTTACAAGGTCTCTGCTCAGGAGATGAACCACAGGCAGCTGTAGTCATACCAGGAAGGAGAGTCTCTAAAACAGATTTTCCCCGTCTTACAAAGAGACTTGGGGCACTACAGAGGGATTTACAGGGGACCATGTACCCTAAGTGTGAGTTAGAAAGTGTCTAGAAACAAATCACATGGTTATTTCCTTTCCTTTCCTAGACTTGATCTCATAACAAGAAAACAACTGGAAAGGGGTGACATTAATTAAGATGTGTTGTACTTATAATTTGACTGATGAATTAAAACCCCTTTTTGCATTGACTTAAAGATAATTTTAAAAATATAAAATTAAAACATAGAAAAACATGAGTAGTGATTTTAAGAGGGCTAAAGTATATTTTACACAAACATAAAGGTAGCATAATAAAAACCACCAAAGAGCGAAAAATCTGGACAGTCCATCTACTCAATGTAATCAAATGTATAGTTATCTATATATAAAGATATACAAACTATAGCAATTTAAAGTGAAATGTTCCAAATTTCCTGTTTTTACTGATTACTTTTGTATTTTTTTCCTATCATGCAAAAATTTTGGCAGTTTCCTAATACTATTATTGAACTTTTTTTAGTTTTCATATTTAATATCAGTTTTTGCTTTATAAAGTTTGAACCTTCTCAGTACTGGTAAATTTTAAGTTTATTATAATATCTTCACAGCAGGTGGGATTTTTATCTTGTCGTAAAGCTCCTACATACAACATAAACTTGTTTTAATGTGTTGAGTCTAAATAACATTTTATAATATTTACATGTAATTCATTTTCTTGTACATTTGTATTCATATTTTCTTTAATTGTTGTTATTATTAGGAACTTCATTTTTATTTTTAATTTAATATTATTGTCAAGGTGATGTATAGAGGGATTATAGTTACATATGTAAGGTAATGAGTACATTTCTTATCAAACATTGTTACCCCTCCCTTGTTTTTCTCCCACTTTCCCTTCCCCACCCCCCTCCCCCGAAGTTGCAAAATTCATTTTTGACATAGTGTCTTATGACTATTGCTATTGCATTGGTCCACCCTTTGTCCTTTGATTCATCATTTTGTTGTTCCTTTTCTGTCCCTGAATCAAAAATTGTATATACAAGACAAGGTACCAAAATCAAATACGGTGACAATAGGTGATAAACCAAAGCAGGGGAAATGAAAGAAAAAAGAAATAATTCCACACAATATATTAAAAAACAGCAACAACTCCAAGATATATCTTGGAATTCATTTCGACTAGCATCATCTTATATGGTCATATAAACATAGCAATTGAGCTATTGTGATGCTGTGATAGGACTATCCTAGACATATACTAATTATTACAAATGAAGGAAAACATGGGGGTCTGGCTTACTTCACTTAATATGATTTTTTCCAAGTCATTCCATGTTCCTTATGAATGATACAATGCCATTCTTTCTGATGGAAGCATAAAATTCCATTGTGTATATATACCACATTTTCTTGATATATTCATATACTGAGGCATTCTACCACTTGAGCCTAATTTTGTCCTTTTTGCTCAACTGGTTTTCCAATGGGGTATGATATTTATAGCCCAGCATGGCTTGGACTAGGATCAGCCCTTTAATATTTTTACTGAGCTGGGATAATAGGGATAAACTACCACAAATTAGCTTTGTTTGGATAAAATGAGATCTGGTAAATTATTTTGGGGAGTGGGGAACTGGTGTTGACCTTCAAACATGACCCTTGTCATCTCCGTCTCCAGAATAGTTTGAAATAGAGGCCTGAACCATCACTCTTGACATGAATTTAGTTTATCCTGTTGTCTCAACTGTGGTGTGTGTATATGTGTGTGTGTATTAATGTCATTTTTTAGGGTAACTTGTAGGATTTTGTTTTGTCGTTGTTTCTTTTATTTTCTATGGCTTCAAGTTATTTCTCTTTATTACTAATATGTCGTTATTTTTACAGAAATTACAAGGTACTTGTACAAATCAGTGATTTTGTACATAATATCGCAAAGACCTTCACTGTTCATCTTTCAGAACACATTTTTGTATTAATTCCTCTTGCATTGTGAAACCCAGAGAGTGGCATTGTTTTGTTCACTAAAATGAGTATTCACTTAGGCTTGGCCCCAAGTGACTATTTCCATTTCTCTTCACTTCTTTTGCACAGTTGGCTTCCCAGCCATTTTTTCTGCCTCAAGAAACCTCTATAGTAATTCTCTTGTTTGGTTTTTATGTAGGTGTTTTTATTTTGCCTTCATAATACTTTTCCTGAGTTTTGAATTCCATTTTGAAAACATATTTTTTTAACTTTGAAGAGTATTCTTCCACTACATACTGATTTGTCAATTTATCTACAGGTGGCTACATTACTCTTATTACTATAACTTTCAAGGCAATGTTTTGTAGTCATTCCCTGGCAGTTGTAAAGGTTTTCTCTTTTTCTTTTGATTTTTAACAATCTTATTATCTTCTCTTTCATTTGGGGTTGTTCATCTGGTATACTGAGAAACTTTAGAAACATTTTAGCTTTGATTTCCTCAAATATTTTTAACTATTTTTAAATTTTCTGTTATTTTCTACATATGTTAGGCATTATTTGCAGAATCATGTTTTTTTTCTTATATTTTTCTAGGTTTATTTTCCATTAAATTTCTTTGCATTTTCTGCTAAGTTGTTCATGCTTAATGATTTCTTTCGTGAGCAAATGAATTTCTATTAAGGACATTTATTTAGTTCTTAATTTGTAATTTTAATTTTGCACTATCTACTTCATTAAAATATCTAGAAGATTATACTCTATTATATCCTCTATTATCTTAAATGCATTAGTTACTTATTTTAAATTTTGTGCCTGACGTTTTCAATGTGTTCATTTCTATTGTTCGTTTCCCCCTGGTTTTCTGTCATTACAGCTCTGCTTGAATGAAGTATATGGTTTCTGTTTAATTGCAGAGGATTTAGTAGATGGTTAGTTCTCTCATGGAGAAATGATTTTAGTTCCTTCAGGCAGTTATACTGATGGAAGACAATCCTAATTCAATTAGTATTGAACTAATTTAAGGCATGGTTAGCATTTGCAAGGATTGGTGTATGATTCATTTTTCCTATTCATAGATGTTCTTCCTATTATGAAGTACAATTTTTATTAGAAGTGGTTTACTTTTGTATTTTTTTAATCTCTGGCATACAGTCCTAAATTACAACTAAGAAAAACCTGGACTATTATCCAAGTCCCTTTCTCCTCACAAGATTCTGAATTCTAATTCATTTCTTCAATTATCATTTCATCCTCCAAATCTGTGCGGCTCCTTAACCTCATTACCAGACGTGTAAACACAGCAAATGTCTGAGGAATAATGGAAGTAAGAGACAAATACATGGAATATGTACTTATATTATTGCATTTTTGAATGCAATCTTGATTACGTATAAATGTCACATCTAAAATGTTTTCAAATAGATAATATGTATAATTTTGCAGCTTCTTTATATCTTTTCTTTGCAGAAGAATTGGTCTGATTAACACAAATTCATTGCAAGTTTTCCTTTTCTTGATTTAAATTAAATATTGTTGATTACTTATAATTTCAAGAGATATCACAATATGAAAACTTTCTTGAAACTTAGAAAATATTTGGGTTTTACTTAGATAGTGCTTTAGCAAAACGTTAAATATCTTTGCACTAAAGGAACAAATCTTTCCAGCAGTCCTATATTTTACATTTAATTTTAGGCACTAAATATGCATTAAATATGACCATTTTAGATGATATTTTAATCTATTTTAATATTTCAACTACTTTCATCTATGGATTCAACTTTCTTTTATGAATTATTTCATTGAAATTTATAATTGAAATTTTACACATTATTCAATGTTCCATCATTGTAATTATTCTGAATCCTAATATTTATTGTATTTATTCCTCTGAAAATTATTCTAATTGCATTCCACAGTTTCTGTGTTTTTGTATGGATTGATGTGATTTGGTTTGATTTCAAGCACATGCTATCTTCCAAATCTATTTTATAAATTTCAAGTTTCCTTAAATGGAAAAAAGATGATAATTAGCACAGATATATTCTTTTTAGATTTTAATATTAATATTATTAATATTTATTTATCTAAGCTTCAGATAAAAGGATTTAGTTTAGAAAATATGTTCTCCAGTCTCACATTTAAATGTTATTGCATGAAATTACTTTGAAATGATAATCAAGAGCATAAATATGTGTATGATATGGTTATATCATACCTCTGCTACTTAAGGAAAATGGAAAGCTTCTGAGTGTTTGTTACATAAGAAAATTGGACTGATAGATTGCAGGGAGATTTGTATAAGAATAAACAGGCTTGATAGTATTTGATTATGTAAATTATTATGCAATAAAAATAAAAGTGAGAGACTTTCTGAAAATTCCAAGGATACTTGTATGCATACATCCTAGTATCTCAACTCCTCAGCTTCCCTCGGTTATTAGCTTTCAAAATACAGGAAAAGAGTGGCTGAGAAAAATATATTACTGGTTATATCATTTTAGCTCCCAATAGTTTATTTTATTTTATGTTATTGTAAATATGCTGTACAGAGGGGTTACAGTTACATGAGTAAGGTAATGAGTACATTTATTGTGGACCATTGTTACTCCCTCCTTTGTGGTTCTCCCACTATCCCTTCCTGCCCCCTCCTTCACTCCTCCCCCTGTCCCAGGCAAAGTTGTAAAGTTCATTTCCAATATAGTGTCTTATGGGTATCATTGTTGCAATGGGTCATCTTGTGTCCTTGTTTCAGTATTTTGTGATTCCCTCTCCCCTCCCCAAATTGGACAAGTGTATAACAAGATAGGGGTGACAACAGGAGATATACCACAGGGAGAAGAACATACAAAGGAAGCAAAACAATCAAATAGTACATTAAAAACAGCAACAACAAAGAAGAACCGCTTGTGGCCATATATTGGAGTTCGTTTCGATTAGCATCATCTTATATGGTCCTATATACATAGCCTTTGAGCTTTGCTGCTCATCTGATAAAATTATCCTAGATGTATACTAATGATTGCAAATGAGGGAAACCATGGGGGCGGAAAACAACAATAGAGAAAAAGGACAAATTGTATAGAATATCTAATAAGAGCATCTTTTTTCCAAAAGTTGAAGTTCTTGTTAATATGCTTCATCATATGTAATCCTTTGCACTAAAGATCTTGAGATCCGCTGTTGACGTATTCTAGTTCTTTCAGATGAGGGAGATCATGTGATCTGATTTTCTTTGGGTCTGGCTTACTTCACTTAATATAATTTTTTTCCACATCTCTCCACTTCATTTTGAACGGAACAATGTTATTCTTTCTGAAGGAAGCATAGAATTCCATCATGTACATGTACCACATTTTCTTGATCCATTCATCTACTGAGGAGCATTTGGTTTGGCTCCATATCTTGGCTATGGTAAATAGTGCTTAACGTCATCCTACTGGTGGGTTTAGTGTGGACTTGTGTTTTTCTGGTCCTGGGGCTTGAATTCAGGGCCTGGGTGCTGCTCCTCTACCACTTGAGCCACCGTGCCACTTTCAGCTTTCTCTGAGTAGCTTCTTGGTGATAAGAGTCTCGGACATTTTGGCCCTGGCTGGCCTCGGACTGTGATGATCAGATATCAGCCTCCAGAGTAGTTTACAATTACAGGCGTGAAACACCAGCGCCTGGCATAGAATTATTTTTCAGAAAAATTTCAGATTAAAAAAAAAATTGGCAGGCTGGGGAGGTGGCTCAGTGGTAGAGCGCTTGCCTTGCATGCCTGAGGCCCTGGGTTCGACTCCTCAGCACCACTTAAGCAAAAAAAAAAAACGAAAAAAGCCGGAAGTGGCGCTGTGGCTCAAGTGGTAGAGCTCTAGCCTTGAGCTGAAGAGCTGAGGGACAGCGCCCAGGCCCAGAGTTCAGGCCCCACGACCGGAACCTCCCCCTTCCCTCCCCCCCAAGCCTAAAAAAATTGGGCAAATGTAGGTGCAAATATTTAAAAATATGGTAAAGTTCTGATATTCAGCAATTTAAGTTACACCATTAGTATGCTTGAGAGAGAAGTATAGATTAATAATGTTTTGATTTAATACTTTTATTTCCTAAGAAGTTATTTATTAATTAAGTTTATGAAAACAACTTTCAGTATTATCTGCCATGGGTAAAATGCTGAAGAAATGTGGCACTAAAATTTTGTTGAATTATAAACAATATGTATTTAAAATTTCAAACACATGCTTGGGATGATTGGGAAATTATTTAGCATTTATATATAAATCATTCTTTAAGCTCATATGGTTCTTCCTTTTTCATTAACAAGTGGTTTTATTAAGTTTAATTCTTGCAGATTGCCTGAACTTCCTTTGACTCTGCTTCTAAGGAACCACTAATTGAACAAAGAAAAAGTTGAGCAAAGCAAACTATAATTTTGTTTCAGAAATATTGTTCAACCTGAAATGCAATGATATATATGATAAGTTAATTACCAAATGTTTTAATTCTATACTGAGTTCTATTACATCTGCTACTATTATTTTAATAAATAGAAACATCGCTGATAGTACATTAATGGTGATCAGTTTTCTTATGAAACAGAAATCAGATTTTAAATATACCATGAAAAAATTACATTATTGTATTGTTCTCTTTTTAATGAAAATAAGATAACACAATACTCTACTACTCAAAGCATTGTACATTTTTATTTTAATATAATATACTCTAAAATTTTGTTCATATTAATTAAAATTTGTCCATTGACAATGAAATACATAGGAAAAGAAATGTATATAATCTAAAACAACTCAAAGAAAAATGATGAAGAGATGAAAAATCTAGAATCTAGCTGTAATATGAGTAATAACATGGGTGATTAGCATGGGAAAATATTCAGACACAGCAATATTACAAATTGTCTCTTCTGTATAAAACCTATAGATAATTTGCATACACTGCTAAAAGTTTGTTGTTGATAATAGTTTAATTTTTAATATTACATCTATTACTGACAATAAATAAGTGAAGGTTTAAACATTTTGTATACATATCATCTTAAATATAATTTTTTTTGGTGGGTCGTGGGGCTTGAACTCTGGGCTTGGGCGCTGTTCTTGCGCTCTTCAGCTCAAGGTGAGTGCTCTACCACTTGAGCCAAAGAGCCACTTCCAGCTTTCTAGTGGTTTATGAGAGATAAGAGTCTCACAGACTTTCCTGCCCAGGCTGGCTTTGAATCGTGATCCTCAGTTCTCAGACTCCTGAATAGCTAGGATTACAGGTGTGAGCCACTGGTTCCTGGCTTTAAATATAATCTTAAATACGAAATAGATGTCTAACCATACCTACTCATAAACATTTTCAACAAACAGTGTATTTGGGATTTTATACTTTATAAGTTCCTTAAAAACTTCGTTAAGGCTATAAATGAATTGAAACATATATAATATTGAACAAAATAAATATACATTTTATGAAAAGTTTGCAAGATTATACTAACATTATAAGGCTTGAATATTTTATAGAAAAGTTCACATAAATTTTTTAATAATAAGCATCAAATAAAACTGGATATAGGATCTCCTTCGAATAATTATTTGTCTTGAAATATTTCATATTATCAACACACTTTGAGTAATGATACAATAAATAAAATATCAATATTTTTACCTCTTAAAGACATGTTAACTATGCGAAGATATTTCTTTTTTTTTTTTTTGATTGTGGGACTTGAACTCTGGGCTTGGACGCTGTCCCTCAACTCAAAGCGAGAGCTCTACCGCTTGAGCCGCAGTGCCACTTCTGGTTTTCTAGTGGTTTATTGGAGATGAAAGTCTCTCGGACTTTCTTGCCTCGACTGGATTTGAACTGTGATCCTCAGATCCCAGCCTCCTGAGTAGCTAGGATTACAGGCATGAGCCACCGCCCGGCTGTAAAGATATTTCTTAATTGAACTTCTCAGAAGAATACTTAACACTCCTCCATAATTCAAATATATTATCACCATTTTTTTTTTGTCAGTTGTGGGGCTTGAACTCTGGTCTTGGGCACTATACCTCTGCTCTTCAGCTCAAGGCTAGTGCTCTACCACTTGAGCCATTTCTGCTTATGTGGTGCTAAGGAATTGAACCCAGGGCCTCATGCATGTAAGGAAAGCACTCTACCACTGAGCCACCTTCCCAGCCCCATATTATCACTTTTTTATGTGTAGGTCTTTGAACAATCTAAGATATCTCTTACCTATAGGAAAATATCATGCGTTGGGCTTCTCTACTCTTACCATGCTAGTGTGCCTCTTGTCTTCCTGAAAATTCTCTTTGTTCTCTTCAGTTCATTAGAAATACTTTTTCTTCTCAAAAGCATTCTGGTTTTTGTAATATAGCAAATAAAGTATTATTTTATTCTCACAATATATTTATAAACTTGAAAAAGTTATTTTCTTTAGTACAAAAAAGAGTCTGGTTATTATTCAACACTGTCAGTATACTAGAATCAGGGACTTGGTATTTTTTTAATTTGTTTCATTCTCCTTCACCTTTCCTAACAAAATAAGTTGCTTCATAGAAATGAAAATCCTTTTAAGGACAACAGTGTTCAGAAAAGGAAAGCTTGCATTTTTAAAAGCATGAAAGCCAGGTATTTATATATTTATTTGTTTAACAAAATATTAACAAAGCCTCTTTTGCAGACAATGTATTTTTTGGGGGAGGTCCAGTCATGGGGCCCAAACTTTGGGCCTGGGTTCTGTCCCTCAGCTCTTCAGCTCAAAGCTAGCGCTCTACCACTTGAGCCACAGTGTCACTTCTGGCTTTTTTTCTTTTTGCTTATGGGGTGCTGAGGAATCAAACCCAGGGCCTCATGCATGCAAGGCAAGCGCTCTACCACTGAGCCACCTTCCCAGTTCCAGACAATGTATTTTTAATTCAGGAATGCACAAAAACCTATTCTGACTTTCTATACTGAACAAAGATGCATTTACTATTGACAGACTAAATAAGTGAAGGTGCTCATGGTAAAAGCTAAATGCTTGAAAATATGCCTCAGTTTACATTAATATGCCTCCATACAACCTGAAATAAAATTTCAAATTATCTTCAACTACATTTGTTAATGAAGCAAGGCATTGGTCACTCACCCTTATAATTTTAGCTACTTAGAAATCTAAGATCTAAGTATCTTAGTTCAAAGCCAACATGGGCAAAAAAATCCCATGACAATCTTATCTCCAATAATCCAGCAAAATCCTGGAAATGGAGATGTGAATCAAGTGATAGTTTTGGGTAAAAAAAGCCATTTCCTCATCCAGTGAAGTATGAGTCTGATAATCTGGCAGTGAATTGTAATGGATAGTATACATTTTCTGAAATAACAACAACAACAAACCTAAGTGAGAACATAAGTCCCTGAGTTCAAGTTCCAGTACACACACTCTCTCTTTCTTTTTCTCTTATTACAGTCATAAATTTTGTTGTTTTGAAATGGCTTTGTTGCAACTAAAGATACTAAAAATGTTAAAAAACCCAATTAGTATTTTCCACATGGATAGATTTAACTCAGTCATATGGTATCCTTATTTATTTATTTATTTATATTTATATATACATTCATTTATTTATTTCATCCATTGTGGAGATTAAACTTGGGGCTTTTGTATTCCAAGCAAGTGTTCTAACACTTGAATTTTATCCCTAGATCTAACCTTCTAAAAATCTAGTACTGATAAACATTTGCTGATCAATTTTTGAGATTCTTGTACTAAAGATATTATATAAATATCCTTTTCTCAAGTTAGAGATGAGGAAATTGGAGTATAGCAGATAAAGAATCTTCACTCATTTCATGTAAGCAGAAGTTTTAGATTTAAAATCTTTTTAGGTATTTTTATTTAATTTTTTATTTTTTAAGTTGTCATGTCGAAAATGAACTTTACAACTTTGGTGGGGGGGAGGATTGGGTGGAGGGCGAGGGGAGGCTGGGAAGGGATGTGAAGGGTAAACAAAGGAGGAGGCTACAATGCTTGATAAGAAATGTACTCACTATCTTGCCCACATAATTGTAACCCCTCTGTACAGTATTTTCACAATAAAGAAAATTTTGGCCTGTGCTAAGGAGACCTAGGATTTCTCCTATTCCATCCTGTAATGTTTTCAGAATGTCTGTTTTAACTCCGAGTTCTTTGATCCATTTGGAGTTGATTCTGGTGCAGGGTGATATATAAGGATCTAGCTCTAGTTTTGTACAAGTAGTTAACCAATTTTGCCATCACCATTTACTGAAGAGGCTGTCTTTCTTCCATTCTATGTTTTTAGCTCCCCTATTGAAGATTAGATGTCGATAGGTTTTTAGGTTCATTTCTGGGTTTTCAATTCTATTCCATTGGTCCTGGGGTCTGTTCTTGTGCCAGTACCAAGCTCTTTTGATTATTATGGCTTTGTAGTAGAGTTTGAAAATTGGTATTTATTCTCCTCCAGCACTGTTCTTTCTGTTAAGGACCTAGATATAGCAATAAGACAAGATGCAAACATAAAACTTTCCCTCTTTGCAGATGACATGATCTTGTATTTAAAGAATCCCATGGATTCTGCTCCCAAATTACTCAAGGTGATTCAAAACTTTGACAAAGTAGCAGGGTATAAAATTAACCCTCAAAAAATCAATGGCTTTCTGTATGCCAACAATGAGAAAAGTGTGGCTAACATTAGGAAAGCGACTCCATTCGTAATAGCCCCACAAAAATAAAATACCTAGTAATTACTGTAACCAAAGAAGTGAAGGACCTCTATGATGAAAACTTTAAAAACCTTTGATAAAGGAAATCAAAACAGAACTCAGAAAGTGGCAAAAACTCCCATGCTCCTGGATTGGAAAGATCAACATCATGAAAATGGCAATACTTCCTAAAGCTATCTACAAATTCAGTGAGATACCTATCAATATTCCAACCTCATTCTTCAAGGAAATAGAAGAGGCAATCCAAAAATTCATATGGAACAATAAAAGACCCCGAATAGCAAAAAACGATCCTTAACAGAATGAGTACATTTCTTATCAAGCATTGTTGCCTCCTCCTTTGTTTCCCCTTCAGGACCCTTCCAATCTCTCCTCCACCCTCCCACGTCTCCCCCCCCCTCCCCCCCCCACCCGCCCCCGCCCCAGCCAAAGTCATGAAGTTCGTTTTTCGACATAAAGTCTTATACATCTCACGTCTTGTACATCTCATTCTTGCAATGGGTCCACCTCTATCCCTATTTAAAAAATTTGTTTTTGCCCTTCCCCTCCACAAAGTATACCATTATCCAATAAGGTGAAGGCAGGAGTTATACCGTGGGGGAGGGACACACAAAGCAACAAAAAAATCATCTTATAAATATGTTAGAAACAATCGGAAGAAAGAAAAACACATTTGAATTCTTATCTTGGGGTTCATTTCTCCTAACATCAACTTATCTGACTGTTTCTGCTTGTCTCAGACATATACTAGTAACTGCAAATAAGGGAAACCATGGTGCCTATGTTTCTTTTAGGGATTTTTAGAACCATAGTTTTCTCCCTTATCTGTGGTTCCACTTTCTACAGTTTATGGTCTTTGATCACCCTTGCCCCTGAAATATGAAATAAGAACTTTCAATTGTTTGGGCTATAAGTATATTTTAGGTATGAGACCCTTGTCTGATGTATAGCTAATGAAGAATTTCTCCCATTCTTTGGGCTTTCTATTTATCTATGCACTTTGCTTAGCGGAAGCTCTGTAGTTTGATATAATCCCACTCATCCACCCTTTCTTTTATTTATTGTGATTCTGGATCTTTGCTTAGTTGCACCACATTCATAGAGGCATAGGCTTTATCCTACCTCTTCCTGCAGTATTTTCACAGTATCTGGCTTTACATTGATGTCTTTGGTCCATTTTGAGTTGATTCTGCTACAAGGTGATATGCAGGTATTTAGCTTCAATTTTCTACATGTAGATAGCCAATTTTGCCAGCACCATTTGCTGAAGAGGCTGTCTTTCTTCCAACCTGTGTTTTGGCTTCCTTATCAAATATTACATGGCTATATGTTTATGGGATTATTTCCAGGTCTTCTATTCCATGCTATTGTCTATTCCATTGATCCTTTGCACTTTTCTTATGTCAATACCAAATTGTTTTTATTATTGTGGCATAGAGTTCAAAAAATTACCCATCCAAATAAACCTTCAAATCACAAGAACCTAATCAATAAATGGATTAGTGACCTAAAGAGAGACTTTTCAGAGGATGAAAAAAGAATTGCTAATAGACACATGAAGATGTGTTCAACATCTCTGACCAGAAAAGAAATGCAAATTAAAAGTAAAGAATGCAAATCAAAACATAAAGATCCCACCTCACTCCAGGTAGAATAGCCATTATCAGCAATACTAACAATAACAAATGCTTGTAGGGATGTGGCCAAAGGGGAACCTTATTACACTGTTGGTGGGAAGGTAAATTTTGTTCAAACACTCTGGAAAGCTGTAAGGATTTTCCTTTAACGACTAAACATAAAGCTTCTCTATGACCAAGCAATTCCACTCCTGAGCATTTATCTAATGGACCACAAACCAGGTCAATCTAAAGCCACCAGCACAACCATGTTTATCGTAGCATTGTTTACCATACCCAAGATATGGAATCAATCCATAAGCCAGTCAGTGGATGAATGGATCAAGGAAATATGTAATTCTACTCATCCATCAGAAAGAATGATATTGTACCATTTGTAAGGAAATGGAAAGACTTGGAAAATATTATATTTGGCAAAGGAAGCCAGAACCAAAGAAACATAGGTTGCAATATTTTCCTCATTTGTACTAACTAGAGTGTGCTATAAATCTACTAATAAACACACTGAATGACCAAAACAAATAAATGAAATTGGGACATCAAATTATATAGAACTCTAATTGTTTGCATACAGAGATCAAAGGAGGCCAAGCATAGGAGTAGTGGACAAATGCTCTATAAATAATATTCTATGAAATGGACTCCAAAAAATGAAATGAGACACTCCTTAGTTGTCATTGTTGATGCTTTTATTCTCTTTTTCTTTTGTATTGTTTACTTTGCTTGTATTTGGGAGGTAAGGGAGGACACATAAAAGGTAGAACAAGGACAAACAAATACAACAGTGATACTCACCAGACACTCTGTAGAAAATAAACTGTATATCTTATAGATGGGGATGGGAGGGAAATACTGGGAGAGAACAAGTGAAGGTGAAAATGGTTCAAAATTAATTGTACTGATTGTACCTGATTCATGTCACTGTAATCCTTCTGTACATCAACTACACAAAAACAATGAATAAAAATTGTAACTAGAAAACAATGTTTCAAAAATTAGTTATTCTTACATTTTAAACAGTTTCCATATTCTGTGTTGTTATAATTATTCCATTTAATTTTAGTTATTTTTATAAATCTCTTACACTGAGTCATTATTTTGTAATAGTTATAGGAAATAATAATTTCAGCAATCATTTGGAAATATTTGTACTAATTCTCCATGGATAAGTGAACAGAAATACTAGACACGTAAGTGAAGATACCCTGAGATACAACAAGATGCACCTGTCCTTATGCAAACAAGTACACTGATTTCAAAATGTCATCATATAATTTAAGTGTCCATATGCTAGAAGTGTGCAATAGAAGTTTGTAGCTAGAATCCATTTAGCATTTACTGCTGTTTAGTGTTTGTAAAAAGGCTTTTTATATATGGGATCTAATAGTTTATTGGAATGACTGAAACTTAAATTCAATGTATCTCCATTACATAGTGCTAGGGAAGAGTGCTGACAATCAAGTTGACCTCATCTAAAAATTGTATACAACATATGCAGCCAATATATTTCCAGTCCTAATTTATATAGAATCCAAGAAAATCAAACATTACTTTCAATTCTCAAATGCAAAAAATAAGATTATCTTATGTTTTAACTTCCATTTATATAGTTGTATGCCATTTAATCTAAATCTAAGGCATCCATACAAATATTTACAATGCATGATAATTAACAAATGCTAATGTGAGGTTGAAGGTTGATATGGTGGTAAGTTCTGATGAAGTAGTTATATGATGGTATCCTTATTTCTAGCTTTCCCTGACAATCAGGTTTTCTTTTGCTGTTTTTGTTTCAGATTTCCTCCACTTGATGTCCAGTTGTCCTGAGGATTGACAAGTTTTTATTTTTTTCTAGGAGATTATGCCGAAATGGATTACATTGTAACTTGCATTTGATCTTGTGTGTGTGTGTGTGTGTGTGTGTGTGTGTGTGTGTATTTACCTAGACTCAAATATCCTTCATAAACTGGGTAGATAAATTCTCATGTAAGATGGTGCTGATTAAAGTAGCATTTCCACAAATTATTGTACAAATAAAATCTATACTTCTGTACATATTTGAATTCTGAGCCAGTTATTGTGTTATTTTTTCTACTTACCAGAAAAAATGATGTAATAAGGTTGCTTCTTTATCCCCAATGGAGAAAATAAAATTCAAATTCAAATTCCACACAACTGAATTCACTCGCTGTATGATAAATTTTATTTTATTGTAAAGGTATTATTCAGAGGGGTTACAGTTGCATAAGTAAGACAATGAGTACATTTCTTGTTTAACTTTGTTATCCCCTCTTTTTTTCTCCTACCTTATCTCTCCACCAAATCTCCCTTCCCCTCCCCCCCCCCCCCCCCCCCCCCCCCCCCCCCGCAAGTTGTTAAGTTCATTTTGACATAGTGTCTCAGGAGTATTGTTGTTGCATTGGTTCACCCTTTGTTCTTTGTATCACCAATTTGTTATTCTTCCCTTCCTCAAATCAGATAAACATATGTATATATATGACATACACACACACACACATATACACATACACACACACACACACACACACACACACACACACACACACACACACACACACACACACACACACATATATAACACAGGGTACCAAAATCAAAAACAGTGACATCAGGTGATAAACCAAAGGAAAAGAAAAAAAATGAAAGAAAAAAAGAAATAACTTCACACAGTACATAATTAAAAACAACAACACTAACATAAAAAACTATTGTTTCCATAACTTGGAGTTCATTTCAATTAGCATCATTTTATATAGTCATATGTACATAAGTATTGAACTATTGTGATTCTCTTCTAGGATTATCCTAGACATATACTAATTATTACAGAATTCATAAGGAAGTGGAAAGACTTGGAAAAATTATATTAAATGGAGTAAGCCAGCCCTCAAGAAACATAGCCTCTGTGATAAATGTTTTTTAACCTTTAAAACATGTCAAGGAATCAGATGCAAGGGTGAGCTTTTATATATATCATAATGCTTCATAAAAAAAAATTGGGAAGAAGATGCCAGACTTTGAACTGGTTTTAATTAGGTCCATGATTCTACCTTTAACTTTAAAAGGGAAGGCAAATGTATCCATCTAAAAAATATTTCAGGACTGAAATGGAATTTCCAACTTTGAAGTATTGTCAACTAAGGAGAAAATGCCATCAATATAAGCATGGGTCAATTTCCCTAACTCCTAGGACTCTCATTGCATAGGCAGCTTTATTTTAACTCTTTATAATTATGCAAAGATAAGTATTGAGTTCTCAAGCCACTTATAACTTTATTTAACATTCCTTATTCTAGACCCTCTGTTGAGGAACAGAGGAGGGATTTAGGAAATTACACATACATATATATTATATATAATGAGTATTGTAACAAAACATAAATTAAAAGGTATTTTTATTGAAAATAGCCATTTGATGGAATATTTGATCTGGGAACTGAAAGCAATGTATGGCGAACAGTTTAATCAATAGAGAAAATGTTTTTAAGAAAAAGAAAATAATATACTCAGTTAAGACTTTGTTCTTCATCTTCAAATTTCATATTTCCCACCTTTCTTAATTTCTCCACTGTATCCCTAGATTTAACTACTGCAAATAATCAGTGAATTCAATCGTAACACTCAATGTACATATGTGAAAGTCAAACCAGGAAACCTGATAGAGTAGGTAGGATTGAAATAGATGAGGGGTCATGATGGAAGGAGTGGCACTGATCAAGATACAATGAATTTATATAAATTTACATGTTGAATTAAAACCTCTTTCCACAACTATTATCTAAAAATTTTAAGTTAATAAAACATCAGATGAAGTAAAATAATCTTTATCAATTGCATGCTTCTCCCTAACCCATAATGTTATGTACTATATTTTCCTTTCTTAGTCCCTAGTACCACACTACTGAAAATGTACCTTGAAACAGTAAGAATGTGGGTCATTTCTGGAGGCTGAATTCTGAAACTAATGATTCTGTTAAAGGTGGTGGGAACAGTGTGTCCCTAGCTTCTTTCTTGCTCCTTGGAGTGAGGCCATATCATTCCAGCCTCCATCTAAATCTTTCCATAGCTTTCCTTCCTGAATGATTCTGGATGGCATGTCTACTCAAAGCACACCAAACATTAAAGGTCCACCTTATATCCCTGCACATTCCTAAATAAGATCTCATTCACAAATTTCAGAAATTAGAATGTGAACATTGTTTGGCATATGGATGTGAGTATAGTATCATAATTCAACTCTACTGCCTGCCCTGAACTTCCAGTGTGAGTGATGGTCCACAACTCTAAAATTTCCAAAAACATTGACTATTCAGCATTTTTCTGGTATCCAATATTACCTATGCATTATTACTAGACCTTCATTATAATAGAAAAGTGGGGAGAAAAACATGGGAGGGGGGTAACAATGTTTGACAAGAAATGCACTCACTACCTTATGTCACTGTGAAAAAAATTAAATTTAAATAAATAAATAATAATAAACATAAAATATCTTAAAAGAAACTGTCAAACTATCTGTCTTTATTACCTGTTCTCATATATCCACTTTATTGTCACCTCATATTAAAAATTATAAATAGTGTATGTCTGAGTCAAGCAGAAAAGGTCAGATAAGGTGATGTTAGGGAAATGAACCCTAAGATATGTATTCAAATGTTTTTTTTTCTTTCATGTGATCGTTTCTAACACAGTTATAAGATTATTTCTTTGTTGCTTTGTATGTCCCTCCCCCGCAGTATAACCCCTGCTTTCACTGTATTTGATGTCGGTAATGATTTGTGGGGGGGGGGGGGGAAGGAGAAAAACAAATCCTTTAAATAGGGATACTGGTGGACCCCATTGCAACAATGAGATGTCCAAGTCGTTATGTCGAAAACAAAAACTTTACAATTTGGTGCAGGATGGGGGGAAGGTTGGGCGGGGAGGATTGGGTGGGGGGCTGAGGGAAGGATGGGAAGGGATGGGAAGGGGAAACAAAGGAGGAGGCTACAATGCTTGATAAGAAATGTACTCATTATCTTGTCCATGTAATTGTAACCTCTCTGTACAGTATTTTCACAATAAAAAATATTAAAAAATTATAAACAGTCTCAGATTTCAACCATATCAACCCTCTGATAAAATGTACTTAAAGGTTTCTCTTTTCCATCATTTTAAAATATAAGGAGCTAAAGACAAATATAATAAAATACACAATTTACAATGTCTGTGGTAGAGTTTTTAAAAAATAAAACTCCCTTGTTGAATTGAGGGATACCATCATTCCACTCCTCAAGCTTTATTTATTTAATTCTGAAGTCATTCTTCACTGCACTGCTCACACATACCTGAACATCTTGAGCTCCAGTGATTTTTAATGTGATTCTCAACCTCCTAAGTAGCTAAAATTATGGACATGTGTCACCACTCCATAGTCAGTTTTCATTCTTTCATACCCAGTAGCATAGGTGCTAATTTACACTCTAATTTTCATTTTTCTCACTTATTCAATGGACATAAGTTGTAGATTAATTTGAGCTATTAATCTGTAGTTGGTACAAACATCCCAAGTGCAAAATTCTCACATGCTACCTTTCCAGGTACTTCTCTGATCATACTTAGCACTTACCTAGTGGTCTTTTCTTTTCCTGGTGATGCTTTTGCAGAATGTCTCGCATTTCTTACAGAATGCTATCAACTCTCTTCTTGGCATTTTACACCTGACTTGAAAGCTGTTTGACTCTCCACCTTTAGCAGGTTAATTTCTTTACATCTCTTTAATCCTGTTGAACATGGGCATCAGCTATGCTAGGGAACCAGATCTGACTTCCTAGTCTTACTCAGGCCTCTCTTTGGTAGGCATTCCTGTGCTAGCATTTATCAATGCCAAGTACAGTTGTTCTCTATTTCCCATCCCTCTCTGATATGCTATCAGCTTTTTGGAAGCAAGGACCACATCTTATAGGGACTGTGCATTGCAGAATCTCTCATTGTTCTACGTCTGGGAGAGAAAAAAAATGAAAGGCAGTTTCTCCAGTGCAGTGATTTATCCCTTTAATAAGGATCCATTGCTGTAACTAGAATCATTTGAAGTTATCACATGTTAAGATTTTGTTTGTATCCATTATTTTAAAATAGTGTTCACTAAGTACTTCATTGGTGGATAAGTGAACACCTTAGCTCATTGAAATTAGCATAAATTGCTAGGAAACTTATTGGCCAGAAAGTTTCATTTTAGCCTTACACAATAATTAACAGGAATTTTCAACACCACCACCAATTCATATTTCTATTAGCAAAAATACAGAAGAAAAGAAAAAGAATAAAGACAATAAATATCCTATTTGTTAACATAATAGAAAAAATTCAAACAAATATGCAAAGTATTTTATATACAGAGAAATACCTGTCACTTAATATCAGGTGTCAATTATTTTACTTGCTCAGTGCCTGGACCTGAATATTCTTCACACCTGATAATGGGTGGCTCTCCAATTCCCATCAATATGAACCCTTTCAATATACCTAAGACCCTTTCGCTTCAGCTCCAGTCAAGAATATTTTCCAGGTTCTCTTCCCTTTTCAAAGTTCTCATCAAGTTTTCATGCTACAGAGATCATTTCCATTAGCTGACAAGCATGTCATTTCTCTTACTTAGAACAACTTGGCTTCATCAGTTTTATCTCTCTAATGCACTCACTTTCTAGGCAAGTGTTCACCATCTTATAATTATGTCCTCCAATCTGCTTTGTCTTCAATTTTATTTTGATACCTTAAGCTTACTTAAAATTGTTTTCAGGTAAATAATCATCTCCATATTTCTAAATATCCTGGTCAATTCTAAGGTGTCATCTCATTTGACCTATGCTATGACTTAAATGTGTACTATCCACTGTACATGTTGAAACTTTATCCCCAATGTGGACGTTTTAAAGGGAAGGGAATTTGGGAAATGAGTAAATCAAAAGAATGTTTTCATTCTTATGAGTGATGCCTTATAAAAGTACTGGGAAACCTAATATTAAGCCATTTTCACATTCTATTCTTTTGGCCATGAAGATAGAAAGCCTTCACTAAATATTGAACATATGCAACTTGACCTTGGAATTCCAGACTCCAGTACTGGGAGAAAATATGTAGATATTTATCCTATATAAATTTGTCTGTGCCATATTGTTATAGAAGCACAAATGTACAGAAATGACACATCATAACTTTGTAACAAATCATCCCACTTTCTGTGTTGTGAAATTGCCTTTTATACTGATGTGTGTGTGTGTGTGTGTGTGTGTGTGTGTATATGTTATTGGGTTTCTTCTACCTTATCAGCTACTATTCTCCCAGATCTGATTATTAGTGTCATCCTTGTGGTTTTAATCTTTTGTGTTTACTTTTTAAACATATTCCTTTCATATTCTCATGTGGCCCCACAGCTACAATTACATAAATATGCTGACCAGAGGAAACATAATTACATTTACAATTCTTATTTTACCCAAAGTTCACAATGCATATCTGTACTTGGCATCTTCCCTTAAATAGTTAACAGATTCTTTTAATACTGAGACCTTGCTTTCCTTTATTCAAGTTCTGCGTGATTTTAGTTTTCCTATTATTTAGGTCAGCACTTGAAATTATCATTAGTTTCCATTTGCTTCTCATACTTATTATTTTATCAGGTCAAAGTTTTATTGAATCTATCCATAAAGAGGCTATTGTGATGGGACACATTTCTAATTTGAGCTACTCATTAAACAAAGATGGGAGAATGGAAGTTCAGTGCCAGATGGGGCAAAAGTTAAGGAGACTTTATCTCACAGGAAAAAAAGAACTGATGTAACAGTAGCTGCTATAGTGGTTCACAGCTATAATCCCAGGTAGGAAAAGAGGACTTATACATGGATCAGTCTGATGATGGCTCTGGGATAAAGCATGTGTCTATATGAAAGATAAAATAATTAAAGGATTAGAGGAATGGCTCAAATGCCAGCAAGTGCAAAGTCCTGAGTTCAATCCCAAAGGAAGGAAAAGAAAAGAAATATATTCCCATTTTATACCCTTCTCATGCAGTCATACAATTCAATGTATCTTCCATAAAATAAAGAAAATTGAGGGGAAGGGAGAAGTTGGAATGGTATGGTGGAAATAATGAAAGAGGTAAAATTGATTGAGAGTCACTGTAATCTTAAACGTCTTTGGTGAATGGCAAATCCTTTAAACAAAGATAACTTTTAAAAAGTGGGAAAAAGAGAAATATATCACCAATATATACACTACTTGCAACATCTATTGCTGTCACTATGGTCTGGGTCATAATTATTCTTTTTTTATTGTTAAAATATTGTACAGAGTGGTTACAATTACATGGGCAAGATAATGAGTACATTTCTTATCAAGCATTGTAGCCTCCTCCTTTGTTTCCTCTTCCCATTCCTTCCCTTTCCTCCCCCCTCCCCGCCCCCCCCACCCAATCCCCCCAACCCCGCACTAAAGTTGTAAAGTTTGTTTTCGACATAACGACTTGTACATCTCATTGTTGCAATGGATCCACCTGTATCCCTATTTAAAACGATTTGTTTTCCCCTTCCTCTCCACAAATTGTACTGATATCAAATACAGTGAAAGCAGGGGTTATACTGTGGGGGAGGGACATACAAAGCAACAAAGAAATAATCTTATAAATGTGTTAGAAATGCAAATCAAAACAACATTGAGATACCACCTAACTCCAGTTAGAATGGCTAAAATCAAGAAGTCTAATAACAACAGATGCTGAGGGGATGTGGACAGAAGGGAACCTTACTGCATGGTTGGTGGGAGTGTAAACTTGTTCAACCACTTTGGAAAGCAGTATGAAGGTTCCTCAAAAGACTCCACATAGAGCTCCCCTATGACCCAGCAATTCCACTTTTAGGCATTTACCCAAATGATCACAAACAAGACCACACTAAAGCTACCAGCACAGCTATGTTTATTGCAGCATTATTTACTATAGCTAAGATATGGAACCAACCCAGATGCCCCTCAGTAGATGAATGGATCAAGAAAATGTGGTATATATACACATTGGAATTCTGTGCCTCCATCAGAAAGAATGACATTGCCCCATTTGTTAGGAAATGGAAAAGCTTGGAAAAATTATATTAAGTGAAGTAAGCCAGGTCCAAAGAAACATAGGTCCAATGGTTTCCCTTGTTTGCAGTAAGTAGTATATGTCTGAATCAAGCAGAAAAGGTCAGATAAGTTGATGTTAGGGAAATGAGCCCTAAGATATGTATTCAAATGTTTTTTTCTTTCATGTGCTTGTTTCATAATTACTCTTAACAATACTTTACAGTAGTCTACAAACTAATCTCTTGTTATTGTTTAGATTAGAAATGTTTCCCCAAGAAACTCACGATGGTGACTAGATCCCCAGGTGGTGGTGCTATGTAAGTGTAGGAGGGAAGTCTAGAAACTCGTAGACATAAAACTGGTTGAAGAAGTTTGTAACACAACATAGTGTCATTGTCTCTGGTCTCCATCATTCTTCCTGTCTGCCCTGAGGAGATTAACCACTGCCAAATGCTCCTGCTGCTGTGATGCTGTGCATCACCATGCACCTTGTGTCAGTAGGGCAGTGCAAGTTACTTTTCTTGGACATGTGCTCACAGTACCTAGAAAGTTAGAATAAGATGGAAAACTGGTAGCAATGAAACAAGACTGTTTTGTAACTAAACCGATCTATGTCACAATGAACCTCGGCTGTCGGACTTGTTTGCACTAAATAATCTGGAAAAGTTTGGAGAAGCACACTATATAAAGTCTACAATGCAGTAAGCAGGGCTTACTGTATGATACTTGCTGGATCTCAGAAGACCAGTATGTCTATAGAAAAGTCCGCAGTGAAGGCTGGGCTCACTACATTTCAGATGGAAAGAACACTGTCATGAATCGAGCTGGAAATCATTCATGAATCATTCTGGCAAATAATTTGTGTGCATGCTGTTCCATGTCCAGAGAATATGAATGAGGCTTAATTGAGAAGTAATGGACTCATTAATTTGATAAAAGAAACTCCAAGATAGCATAGGTTCAGGCTGCATTATGGTTTTTGCTGAGTGCTTTTAGAGAAGTTTACAGTTGAGATCTAGGAGCAAACAACGGAGCAAAACAATGTGAAAATGTAAAATTTCATCAGAGAACTGGAAACAATAGTACAAATTTAGGAATGAGGAATGTATGATTTCTGATCAGAATAGAGCCATTAAAAGGAAACCAAACACTTGGGATAAGGATATGATGAAGGATGCTTCAAGAGCTCCTAAAGAATTGTCCAGACTCCAACAATGCAGTAGGGTTCCCTTCTCTCCACATCTCCTCCAGACTCTATCATTGCAGGCTCAAGGGTATGAAAATGTCAATTTATTTGAAGGGTCTTTCATCAAGGACAGGATAGTTCTGTGGACCCCTGCTTTCACAGAGACACCCAGTAAAATATTCACTAGGATTCTTTCGTATTGATTAGCTGACCAGCCACTCAGAAACCATTCTTCTATGGTCCCTGGGGGACTTGCTGCTACTGGATCTGTTTAAAAATCTCTGATATTGTCAGTATGATGTTGTTTTTCAGATCCCAAGAGTTGTGCACTTATGGAGGTTTCCACCAAAATTTCCAAGGAAGATCCGGGAAACGAAGAAATGAATAAAAGGGTCAGAAGTCATACAGGCAGCTCCTCAGTGGGTAATGCAGAAAAGTGTGAGGGTGAATTCTAACTTGCATTATTAGAGTTGCTACAATGTTAGGGGTGCCCTGAATGTGAAACATCTAGTAAGAAATGTTCAGGCAGTTTTACCATCAAGTAAAACATCTGAGCTGCAAACAGCAAAACAGTCAGACTTGTCTGCTCAAACTCATATCTTGTGGATCAGAGCCTATAGGACCTAAGACTTACTCTGCAGGGTTTTGGTTGCTTTAGTCCCCATTCCTCCTATCTATGACACTATATATTTCATTTGGAATGGGAATGCTTACTCCATGCCACTATATACCATAAGAATATAATTCGATTTTTGCTTTTACAGAGGCTCACAGGTGAGAGTTTGCCTTGAGTCTCAGGAGATAATTAGAACTTGGATTTTTATGAATGTAAGGACAATGGGGGACTCATTGAGGATAGAATGAATGCATGCACATGAGTCTTTTCTTGATATGGGTGGAATACAATGGTTTGGATATGAAACGTCTCCAGATGTGATGTTGTTTCAGGAATTCTGGAATCTGTTTGGAGGCAGTGGGGAGGGATCTAAGGATATCTTTCAATCTGTGTCCCTCTCTGCTTCCTGTGAGTCTTAAAGAGTGCAGCTTTTGTCACATGTTTCCAACCCATATGCTCTGCCTCATTGCAGGCTAAAAATTAATGCAGCTGACTTTGAAGACTGAACTCTGAAATCCAAAAGCCAAAATCGGAACATGATACCACATGCACTTTTAAGCACTAAAAGCCCTTTAAGTTGCTTTTCTCAGCTATCTGTTCTGGGTGATACAAAAGTCACTCACAGATAAAACTCCTCAATGGATCCCAAAATGTACTTCACACCTGGAGAATTTTCCTTAAGTCAGATCTTGAGATTTTTTTAAAGGTTTACTGGGTTTCCCTTTCACTTGGAATGTTGGTTTCAGCTCTTGCAATAGCTTACAGCTTAATTGGTCCACTACTCTACCATCTCCATATTTTCCCTAAATGCACTCGAATCCCCTTTTCCTCTTTCACCTTCTGGTAGCCAACTTGTCTTACTTTAACTCTCTAGAACCCTGGCAGCCTGCTAGACATGATTTTGATAGGCATTCCCCCATCTAGAATGTTCTTTTTTTTTGAATGTGAGTAGTATTCTCAGTCACCTGCCAAGAATGTCATTTTGGTTAGAACTTATATATTGCTTTTTTTTTTGAGGGGGAAGATATTTAAGACTTGAGCTCAATATCTGGTGTTACCTATAGCTTTTTTGCTCAAGACTGGAACTCATCACTTGAACAACAGCTGTACTTCTGATTGTTTGGTGGCTAATTGGAGATAAAAGTCTCACAGGCTTTTCTGCCCAGACTAATTTCAAATCACAATTCTCAGATATCAGCCTCCTTAGTAGCTATGATCACTTGGCTAAGAGTTGTATTATTATTTTTAGCTTTCCATAGAAGTGCTTCCTTCTTCTGGTATACTTACTTTCCTGTTAAATTATGACTTCACAATATACAGTATCCTTAATGAAATCACACTGTAATCATATTTTGCAATGCAGTATAATTTACAATGTAATATATAGTATTACTCTTGGAATTTAAAATTGTTTGGTCTCCTTTCAATAAAATGTTTACAAATATTTCAAAATTTGTCTTTGTCTTAAATTCTATGCCCTTAGTTCATAGCAAATAATGAATATAGTAGGTTCCTGTAGTAGGAGTTTTCAAATAGCATCTAGATTTTCAGTCTCATGTGCATATATCCTGATCCTTACATGCAGTTAATTACTAATCTACATAGTGATTTGTAATTTTGTAGATGTCATGAAAGTTTCTTTTCCTTTCTTTCTTTTTTTTTTCTTTTTTTTTTTTGTCAGTCATGGGGCCTGAACTCTGGGTCTGGGTGCTGTCCCTCAGCTCTTCAGCTCAAGGTTAATACTCTACCACTTGAGCCACAGTGTGACTTCTGGCTTTTTCTGCTTATGTGGTGCTGAAGAATTGAATCCAGGGCCTCATGCATGCAAGGCAAGTACTCTACCATCAAGCCATCACCCAAGAATATCATGAAAGTTTTGAAACAGAGTTTGATGGACCTGACCTAATCACGTGGCTCTAGAATTTGGAGAGTAATGGGCAAAGACATTTAAAATGTGAGATATTTGACATAAGGTGATGGCTTGGTGATGGTTGACACTTTCTGACAAGGAATGGGAGTAGTTTCTAGGTCCCTAGAGAGACCTTTGTGTAATAGTCTACAAGAAAATGTAGAATTCAATTCCACAAACATAGGGAACTGAATTCTTCCAGCCTAAATATGAATTTTAAACTAATAGTAATCCCTATAGGCACCAGAGAAGCACTTCACCCAATTGACACTCTGAGTTCAGTCTCTGGAATACTAACAAGAGAATCCAGATGTATCATGTGTCTAGGACCTTCAGTCCTAGAGATCTGTAAGTTTAAAAGCAGTTATTTTTATTGGCATTAGTCACTCACACCTGTAATCCTAGTTACTTAAGATGCTGAGATCTGAAGATCTGGATCTAAAGTCAGCACAGGCATACAATTTCATGAGACTCACATCTCCACCTGACTAGCAAAAAGGTGAAACTGGAGGTGTGATCAAATTGTAACGTATCAGCCACTTCCTAGAACAAACACATACACAAATAAATAAATCTTATTTTAAGCTACTCCTTCAGTAATTTATTTAGTAGTAGAAGAAAACATCACCAGTAAATATGCATTTAATTAATAACTTAATTTTTATAATGAAATCATTCAAATGTAATTGGTGTTTCATTATACCATGATCCTGACATTCTATTAAATAAAAAAGACTCTCAGCCTTCTGAAGCATGTCTTTTTGTTTCTGAATAAATGTAAAGTATTAATTTTTCACCTTCAGAACACTAAAATACTTCTTGGATATTAGTCACTCTTTAGTGTAATAAATAATATTTACATTTTCAGTAACTTTTTATAAGTCTTTGATACATGTGAGTCTTTAAATTTACAATGGTGGATTTTTGCATTTTCTACAGACCTGAGTTCAAATCTCTTCATGCTCCACTGGCAGGACTGAATATTAATGATAGCTGTTCCACTTTTACTTTCATAATCACAAGTAGAAGATGATTGATCATGGAAAATTAGAGAGCTGTGAATAATAGGTTATCACCTAGCACCTTCTTCTGAGTTGTCATCTATTCTGCACTGTCACACTATCAGGCAAGTGATAAATTTTAGTCACACTTCCTGACATGTGCTTTCCCTTGTTCTTCAGAAAAATAAATTAGGCTTCCTTCCTATCTGCATATCTTAACATAAAGACAGAAGTATCTGTTTCATGTTATCTTGAAGTGATATAAAGATCACTTTTATTTGATAGTGCTTTAATTTTCCTAAAATCAAAGAGAAACTTTTAGTTCATTTTCTACTTATAGGCTATTTTTACTCATAGACTACCGTAGATCAATTGAAGAGCAGAGTTAAATGTTGATATTGTATAAAAAAAGACCAAGGTAACATCTAATATGCATATCAAACTATCTGTGATAGCTGAATTTTGGCTTTCATCATTTTCTAGAAACTGGGCAAGCACTGTCATTTTTTTTTTCAGGTTTTCTACTGCTTATTCTCATTTCATAGAAAAATGACCTTATTCATCCTAAAATTAAAACTCCCTATCTCTCTATCTATATTCTATGGCAACCTGGATTGTATAGTTGACATTATTGTATTGATCTAATAGTTAATATTTCTGATAAATTATTGTACCTAACTTCTGTGACTTGAGATGCACTTGAGAACATTGTAAATGTTTTTCCTCTGAGGAACTACTATTACTCACTGAAAAAATTCTCATTTTTCTCACATTATAAAGCAGTAGCTGTGCAGAACATATATTTCAAAGGAGTCAGCATTTTTCTAAGATGTGATTAAAAATAAAAGTAGCAGAAGCCTCAGTTCAAAGAATATTGTTTGTTTGATTGCTCTGTAATCTGATGTGATTTTACCTGTGAGTGGGATAAATGTTACAAAACGTGGAAAAAATGAAGGCCAAAGTTCCTACTCTTAACTGCAGCAGTAAGATGTTTTAAGACATGAATTCTATAAACTTTATTCCTGACTTTGCAGTATTTTTTTTACTTCTTCATTTTTCCTTGGAACCTGATTTCTTCTCACACATTTCATTTGCTCCTTCTAAAGTAAACTGTTTAAATCCTTTTTGGGAAAGAAATGGAAGGAATCATAGTCTTCACTTATTTTGGCCAAGCAATTAAAAAAATGGATGTGAACAATACTAACACTATTAGGAAAACTTCAAAATCATGCTATAAGTTTACCAATTACCCTGAATAAATTTTTAGGTTTTGAAACTAAATCGGTTTCTCTATTTGTAAAACAAAGAAACAGAAAGGAGTGTAATAAAAATTTTTATGTTATTAATTAGTTTATTGTCTATTTACTTTGTTGGAAAAGTCATGATTTAATTTATTCATTATAGTCTTAAGAAATTCTCCAAATCAATGGATATTAGTCATAATTTCCTTTCTATAAAAATAAAAATGAAACTGGCCTAATTGTATAGGAAAATTAAACCTGAGTTCCTC
Source organism: Dipodomys spectabilis (assembly GCF_019054845.1). Taxonomy (NCBI): domain Eukaryota; kingdom Metazoa; phylum Chordata; class Mammalia; order Rodentia; family Heteromyidae; genus Dipodomys; species Dipodomys spectabilis. Next base: position 18,149,254 of record NW_024870817.1, on the reverse strand, counting down.
CGTGGATATTTGAAATGACCTAGACATGCTCATTGCCAGTAAAGTAACAATAAACAATCCTGTATAAGTGAATCTATAAGAAGCAGATACTGGGTAAGTACAAGTATTATGAAAATCCTTTATTAGAGTCTAGAGTTGAAACAAGATACAAGGAATAAAAACATGATTGAGACTAGAGAGGCTATTGAAATTGAACAAGTAGAAATGAGCTTTTGTAAAAAGACTAACACAGATACTTTGGGGGAGCAAGTAACTTTGAATAGACATGCCACAAAGTTGCTTTTTGTTGTTGTTGTTTTTGTTTGTTTTTTACATGTGAAGTTAAGAATTACTGCAAGCTCCTAGCCAAGCAATAAAATCACAGGCAAAGCAACAACTTGGGCATTCTCTTGAAGGCTTTGACCTCAGAAGTTATTTATAGAGTGCAAAAGTAATGCTATAGTTTAATGTTTGGGCTATCAACAAAAGTTATAACATGCGTATTTGAGGGAAGCAATGGCTTTTTGGAAGATAATGTATTAATTAAAGACAACAGCTTTAAGAATGCTTCCCACAATTTCAAGCTTCAACTTCTAGGGTAAATAAGAGGTAAGACATTTATGAGCAGATATTGGACATTTCCAAACCACGAAGTGTTCTTGGTTAAGGAAACTGGGTGAAACTTGTTTTATTGAATTAGTATATACAAAACTGCTGAAATTCCATTTCTTCTAAAGAGAATTTCCTGGCATTTTTCTTACCTCAACAAGAACTCATAGCACAGACTAACATCCTCTGGATTTGATCTTTTGCATATCCGACATTAATTCTTCCTCCCCATAAGTGTAATTAGTTTTTACATTGCATATCACTTACAAGGTTGTGTGTTGTTTGAAAGGTAGTATCTTATGTCAATATGTTCTTTGTCTGAACCTTATGTTGTATTGGGTACTTAGTGGATAATGAGTAAACAAATCATTTCCAGGAAAAACTAAATAAAAATTATTATCTGGACTCTGAGTAATATTCCAATTTATATGTAAAGGCTTAATCTCCTAGTATTTTCTACCAGATTTTTTTGTTTATTTTATTAAGGTAGAGATAAAATCATAATAACTTCCAGGCAACTAGCAAAGTTTATCAAAGCTTTATCAAAGTTTGATAAGAATCTTTAAAAATTCAACTGTCAACTAATTGATATGTCAAAAATCTAAAGTATTCCTCAACCTGCTTTTCGCAGAGATTGCAAGATGAACCTCAAAAAATAAAGTCATTCTGATCTTCTAAAATATTATTTTCCTGTTTAAATTTTATCCTATAGTTCACTTAAAGAAGCAACAGACACAACTTTAGAGCAGTCAGACATTTTGTAGCATTTACATTCTTGATTTTACAATATTTGACACTTTAAATTATTTACATATATATAATCTTGAAAGTCTATCAGAGTGTGAAAGTGTAATTCTCTTCCTTACAATAAGTGGCATACAGTAGGTATGAAAGAGCGTTCACATTTATAAAATTAAAACTGTAATAATTAAAAGCAGGCAATTATTCTACATAAATCACTTCTAATGTTACCTGAAAGGTCAGGCACATATTGGTAGTTTTTCTGGGTATTTGATGGCTCTATAATCTGATGAAAAATTTATTTATTATGAATAATATCTATTGTGAATACTAAGAAAATATTCAGAAGCAGTAATAGATGAAGGATAGAGAGTATATTGTAATTATAACTGACATTCTGACATGCTGGGATCAGACAGTCATATTTGCAGATCAGGGTTTCAGTGCATACTAGTTAAATAAGTCATTTGACTGACTGGGACTGAGTATTTTGATCTGCAAAATTAAATATAAAGAGCTTGCATGGCTGTTCTGAATGTAAATGAAAAGAACTTTAATAATCTCCAATAAATGTTGAATGTTATTACTTTACTGACTTGCTTTATTTTTTGTCTTCATGAATTCTGCTTCTAACATTACCTTGTTTCTACATTATTTTATTTCTCTTTTCTGTTTCCTTAAGTTTGAAGATGATCTAGTTATTGAATACCACTATTCTCCAAAATTAGAATTTGAAGCTAAATCTTTATTTAAAATAACTAAACAAAGAAGACATACTCACAATTTCTTTTATTTTCCCTTCTTCCTAATCATAAGTGAGAGGCATGCTTCTTTCTCTCTCCCTCTCTCACTCCATCTCTCTCTCTCACACACACACACACAAAAACACACACACAAACACACACACACACACACACACACACACACACACCACAGAGAGTTATGCTTTTGAGTACCTACATATAGAAAATTAGATATGTGTTAAAATTTACAAATTTAAAATTAATAAGGCTCCTATATTTCAGCTACTATTTTCAATATTGTGATTAATATCAAAGATGTGGATAGATAAAAAATATGCATTGATCCATTTGGAGTTGATTCTAGTGCAGGGTGATATATAAGGATCTAGCTTTAGTTTTCTATAAGTAGTTAACCAATTTTGCCAGCACCATTTACTGAAGAGGCTGTCTTTCTTCCATTCTATTTTTTTTAGCTCCCTTACCGAAGATTAGGTGGTTTTAGGACTTTAGGTTCATTTCTGGGTTTTCAATTCTATTCAATTGCTCCTGAGGTCTGTTCTTGTGCCAGTACCAAGCTGTTTTGATTACTATGGTTTTGTAGTAGTTTGAATTTGGGGGTCCTGCACCAGAATCAACTCCAAATGGATCAAAGACCTCGAAGTCAAAGCAGACACTCTGAAAACATTACAGGATGGAATAGGAGAAACCCTAGGTCTCCTTGGCACAGGCCAAAATTTTCTTAATAGAGACCCAGAAACACAACAAATCAAAGAAAGGTTGGACAAATGGGATTGCATGAAGTTGCAGAGCTTCTGCATGGCAAAGGACATAGCTAGCAAGATCAATAGAAAAACCACAGATTGGGAGAAGATTTTCACTAGCCATACAACAGACAAGGGTCTCATATCTAAAATATACTTGGAACTCAAAAATTTAAATCCCCCAAAAACAAATCTTCAAAGAAACTGCTGCCTAATAAATAAGTGGGCTAAAGACTTAAAGAGAAACTTCTCAGAAGAGGAAAGAAGGATGGCCAATAGACACATGAAGAAATACTCAACCTTTCCAGCCATAAAAGAAATGTAAATCAAAACAACATTGAGATACCACCTCACCCCAGTTAGAATGTCTAGAATCAAGAACTCTAATAACAACAGATGCTGGAGGGGATGTGGACAGAAGGGAACCTTACTTCATTATTGGTGGGAGTGTAAACTTGTTCAACCACTTTGGAAAGCAGTATGGAGGTTCTCAAAAGACTCCACATAGAGCTCCCCTGTGACCCAGCAATCCCACTTTCGGTCACTTACCCAAATGTTTACAAACAAGACCACAATAAAGTTACCAGCATAACTATGTTTATTGCAGCATTATTTACCATAGCTAAGATATGGAGCCAACCCAGATGCCCCTCAGTAGATGAATGGATCAAGAAGATGTGGTATATATACACAATGGAATTCTATGCCTCCATCAGAAAGAATGACATTGCCCCGTTTGTTAAGAAATTGAAATACTTGGAAAAAGTTAAGTGAAGTAAGCCAGGCCCAAAGAAACATAGGTCCCATGGTTTCCCTTATTTGCAATAAGTAGTATATGTCTGAGTCAAGCAGAAAAGATAAGTTGATGTTAGGGAAATGAACCCTAAGATATGTATTCAAATATTTTTTTCTTTCATGTGATTGCTTCTAGCACATTTATAAGATTATTTCTTTGTTGCTTTGTATGTCCCTCCCCCATGGTATAACCTCTGCTTTCACTGTTTTTGAGGTAGGTATAATTTGTGGAGGGGATGGGAAAAAACAAATCGTTTAACTAGGGATACAGGTAGACCCATTGCAACAATGAGATGTACAAGTCGTTATGTCGAAAATGAACTTTACAACTTTGGTGGGGGCTGAGGAGGTTTGGGTGGGGGTCAGGGGAAGGATTGGAAGGGATGGGAAGGGGAAACAAAGGAGGAGGCTACATTGCTTTATAAGAAATGTACTCATTATCTACCCATGTAATTGTAACCCCTCTGTACAGTATTTTCACAAAAATATGTGCTATGAAACCCTAGAAAAATACTCAGCCCTTCACAAGAAGAAAAATTTGAAATTTGTGGCAAAAATAGATGAATATAGTGAACAGCAGGCTCAGTGAAATATGGTGGGTGCACAAAGCAAATGTTCCAAGATCTCAAAAGACTGATCCAATAGATGCAGAGAGAACATCAATAATTGCCAAGAGTTGAGGTGATTTGTTGCGAAATGGTTAAGTTAGTTGTTGGTCAAAAAATGCAAAATCTCAGCTAAACAGGAGGGACAATTTAAAGAGATTTATTTTTCAAGGTTCTGACAATTCAACCACTTTGGAAAGCAATTCCTCAAAAGACTCCACATAGACCCAGCAATCCCATGTTCGGGCATTTACCCGAATGACCACACAAGGCCATACTAACGCTACCAGCACAGCTAATGTTTGGAACCAACCCACATGCCCCTCAGTAGATGACTGGATCAAGAAAATGTGATATATATATATATATATATGTAAATATATATATATATATATGTATGCATACATATCTGTCTATATATCTATATGTGGATATATGTCACATGTAGATATATACATAGATATAGATATAAATAATGAAATTCTATGCCTCCATCAGAAAGATTGACACCACCCCATTTGTTAAGAAATGAAAGACTTGGAAAAAAATGATATTAAGTGAAGTAAGCCAGACTCAAAGAAACATAGGTCCCACGGTTTCCCTCATTTGCAATAATTAGTATATGTGTAGGGTAATCTTACCAGACAAGCAGTAAAGTTCAAAAGTTCTGTATGTATATGATCATATAAGATGATGCTAAGCAATATGAAACCCAAGATAGGGACATAAGAGGTTTTTACTTTGTTGCTGTTGTGTTTAATATACTATGTGAGTTTTTTTGTTTTTTTTTCTTTGTTTCTTTTGTATGTTCTTCCCCAATGGTTTAACCGTGTTCTCACTGTATTTGATTCTGGTGTCTTGTATATACATTTATCCAATTTCAGAAAGGCAAGGGAAATAACAAAATGTTGAAACAAGGATATAGGTTGACCCATTGTAACAATGAGACATGCAAGGCACTGTGCTGTAAATGAACTTTACAAATTGGGGAGGAGGGAGGAATTGGAGATATGTGCAGGAAAGTGATAGTAGGAAAAAAGAAAGGAGGGGGTAAAAACGCTCAATAGGAAATGTTCTCGTTATTTTATTCATGTAATTGTAATCCCTCTGTACAATATCTTTACAATTAAAAAAAGATTCTGACAGTGGATTAAAAACAATATAATGCAATTCTAAAAATTCTTTGGGAGGATAGATCCTCAGCAAAATTTTCAGAATGAGACTATATATAGAAAAAAGGAAGATGGCAGAGGAGAAGCTGGGGGATAAACATGCTCTCTCATAGATACCAGTATTAGTAGTCCAGTGCAAAATCTACAGCTTGAGAGAAACACCAACTGTGTTATCATAGTACAGAGAGTTTGGCCAAAGAGGAAGAACTCAGGCATCTTACTTAAGGACACAGATTCCAGCAACCCTTGTTTGGGGCTGTAGAAGCAGCAGTGGCTGCTGCCACTGGTCACTATATTCAACACAAGGAGCCGGAGACAAAGTTTCTACTCACTGCCAGTAAGAACCAACAAGGAGCAAAATCCTCATTTGGCCACCCATAGACAGTTGCAGACCATGACATGGACAACCCAGAAACCAAGGGATAGGCGTGAGTACCCCAAGACATCCTTACTTCTCACGCAGCAGCGGTCAGCAAGTACCCCGTCCCCCGAAAACTCCATTTTTGATATTGATAGACCCAGTCAGAGAAGTTAGCACAATTTGACCTACAGCAGGGCTCAGCTCCAAACAGAGGTAGCTTTTTTTGCCCTTCCCAAACAGAAGCAGCTTTGCATGGGATGAGAGACAGATTCTCCTTAGTGGGTAAACAGAGCCAGAGGCTACCCTATCCAGCTGCTGCACAGGAAACAACTCCAGTCTTTGAGCAATTGGAAACTTGGTACACCTAATTCCTGAGATTGGCTCCAGGCTGAGCTGATTGAGGGTCTCAGTAGCTAGCCATAAGGGTAAAGCTACTGATCACTGACAAGCCACAGCCCAACCTGCAACCTAGCAACCCAAGCTAGAGGAAATAGTCACCTTGCTCTTTTGTGATACTCAAAGTAGGTCACCTTCCCACTGAACTTGTCTGGGAGGAGGGAGCTAAACTCCTGGGTGAGGCAGAGATTCCTTCAGCCTACTCAACCAAACTGATTTAAGAAACCAATCAACCCATAGGACAAACAAACACCACACAAAACCAGAGACTTCATCACCAAGAGACGGGCTACAGTCTCCCCCCAAAATAACTTTTTTTTTTTCAAAGAACTTTTTTCTATCTAATTTTTTAAAACTGTTACCTATTTTTCTCATTTTATTTTAGTTTTTTTTTATTTTGTTGTTTCTTTTTTTAATATTCTCTTTATACTCTTTTCCCTTTTGGTCTTTTTATGTTTTATTGGATTTTTTTTTTGCAATACTTAATTGCTGTTCTGTTCATCCCCAGATATATACTTGTCCTCAATTATTAGATCTTATCCTTCATTGCGTGCATATTTAATTCAGATATTGATTAATCAATTCACAAACTTTCAGCTTTAACTCCACTAATTGTAGAATTATTTATTTATAGTTATATAACTTTAAGTTTCATTTTATTTTTTTATCTTTCCTTTTTTTAATTTCTCTTCTCCTTTCCTGCTCTCCTTCCCCTTTCTATGAATTGCTCTCACTTTTCCTCCCCACATTCCTCCAATCTTACTTTCTCCTCAAAATTATCCCTAAGCTTAATAATTTAATTTTTCTTAGTCTATTTATCCTTAGATGTTTGTTGTTGAACTAGATTGTGCCAGTTAAGCTGGAATGTATCTGTACCCATTTTGATTGGATCAAACAATCAATGCAACTACAGGATTCTGGTTGCTTGCCTTAAAATAGTGTTCTCTCTCAGAATCAGTTTGGCTATCATACCCCAATGGACAGAATAATCAGAAACACAAGAAAAATGGAAAGTCCAGGCATTTCAACTCCCGGTCATGACAGTCAGACAACAGGGCACTCAACCCACAGGACAGCCAAACACCACACAAAACCAGAGACTCTATCACCAAGAGACTGGTTACAGTCTCCCCCCAAAATAACTTTTTTTTTTGAAGAACTTTTTTCTGCCTAATTTTTTAAAACTGTTATCTATTTTTCTCATTTTATTTTAGTTTTTTTAAATTTTCTTGTTTCTTTTTTTTAATATTCTCTTTATATTCTTTTCCCTTTTGGTCTTTTTACATTTTATTGTTTTTGTTTTATTTCATTACTTAATTAATGTTCTGTCCATCCCCAGATATATACCTGTTTTCAATTATTAGACCTTATCCTTCATTGTGTGCATACTTAAGTAATTCAGATATTGTTTAATCAATTCACGAACTCCCAGCTTTAACACTAGAGGTGAGTTACCCAAATGCTCTACAAATAATACCAGTAAACCTACTGAATGAAAAGTTTAAAAGCCTGCAAAAGTCTCACTGTGAGCATGATAGGGAAAAGTGTGACCATGATGAGACTACCCAAAGAGTAATACAGGAACATCATGGCCATGACAAAGCTAATGAAAGATTAATACAGGAATATAGCAAGCAAAGACTAATACTGGAATAATGTGAATGAGATGAGGCTAATCTAAGATTAATAAAGGAATTGCTTGAGCAATGTGGAGAACAGACAAGGATGAATTGACACATTCGTGAAATCCATAAACAGACTGCTCCAGGAATCCAGAGAATCCACAAAGGGAATGCTGAATGAAGCCCAACAGGAGGTAGTCCAATGAAACCATAACCAATCAACTAAGGGACTTGAGAATAAACACTGAAAACCAAATTAAGGAAGTAAAGAAGTCCATACAACACCTAAAACAAAGCTCCAACAAATAATTTGAAGCCATCAAATCTGACCAATTAGAAGGAAAAGAAATAAAAAACAAAGTAGAAGCCCTTGACAGTAAGTTCATGCAGATCAGATCTCTGGAATTGAAGACAGCCTAGCTATTACAAAGAAAGAGCAAACAACTATTCAAGACAAATGCAATAAATATGATAGTTCTATTCCACATCTAGAAGACACTATCCGAAGGCCTAATTTGAGGGTAATAGATGTAGAGGAGCACTTAGAGAAAGAAGTTAATGGTCTAGGAAATTTGTTTAATAGGATCCTAGCAGAGAAGTTCCCAAACATGCAAAAAGATAGGCCTATTCAGATACAAGAAGCTTAGAGAACCCTAAATAGACCAGACCAGAACAGGACATCCCACCATCACATTATAATGCACACAGGATCAATTCAGACCAAAGAAAAGATCCTTAAAGATGTCAAGGAGAAAAGATCAATCACCTATAAAGGGAAAACAATCAGAATAACTTCAGATTTATCAGCAGAGATAATTAAAGCAAGAAGAACCTGGAATGATATATGACATGCCTTAAAGACAAAGAACTATCAACCAAGAATACTGTACCCAGCTAACCTCTCCTTCATAATGGAAGGTCAAATAAAAACCTTCCATAGCAAAGAAAAACTGAAACAATATATCTCCACCAAACCATCCCTACAAAAGATACTTAAAGATGTCCTTCACATAGAAAACCAACAAGAGCATAATAAAGGCCAAGAAACAGCCCTCAAACAGAGAATCCAAGAAGCTTAGGAAGAACCCAGATGGCAAAGCCCCCAAGAATGTGGATAATATGGCACGAACTACCAAACACCTCTCAGTCCTGACTCTCAATATTAATGGACAAACTCTCCAAATAAGTGACATAGACTGTCTAGTTGGATCAAAAAGCAAGATGCTTCTATATACTGCCTTCAAGAGACACACATTTCCCACAAATACAAACATATTCTGAAAGTGAAAGGCTGGGGTAAATTCTACAAAGTAAATGGCCACCATAAACAAGCAGGAGTTGCACTCCTAATATCAGATAAAATAGACTTCAAATGAAAATTAGTAAGAAGAGATAAAGAAGGTCATTACATACTAATTAAGGGATCTCTCCTTCAGGAGGATATTACAATTCTAAATATCTATTCACCAAAAAATGGAGCACCCAAATTTATCCAAGAAATACTACTTTCCCTCACATCTCATACAGATCCAAAGACATTAATTGTTGGGTGCTTTACCACACCAGTATCCCTGCTGGATAGTTCAACCTGGCAAAAACCCAACAGAGAAACCTCAGACCTAAACAACTGCATAGATCAACTAGATTTAACAGACATCTACCGAATATTTCACACAGCAGCTTCAGAATACATGTTTTCCTCAGCAGCACATGGAACATTTTCCAAAATAAACCACATTTTAGGTCACAAAGCAAACTTGTCCAAATTCAGAAACATTGAAGTTATACCCTCCATTCTCTCATACCACAAGGGAATAAAATTAGAACTCAACACCAAAAACCACCAAAGAAAGCCCTGTAAAATATGGAGACTGAACAACACACTATTGAACCCTGAGTGGGTCATGGAAGAGATTAGAAAGGAAATTCAAACGTTCATGATATTTAACAAAAATTAACACACAAACTATCATCTTCTCTGGGACACAGCAAAGGCAGTACTCAGAGGCAAGTTTGTAGCTCTGAGTCCCTACATTAACAAATTGGAGAGATCTGAAAACAACAATTTAATGAAGCACCTAAAGCTCCTTGAAAAAGAGCAACAAGCTAAACCCAATCCTGTAGATGGAAATAAATAAATAAAATTAAATCAGAATTAAATTAGAGTCCAAAAAATTATAGAATCAACAAAAGAGTTGGTTCTTTGAAAAAAATTAATAAAATTGACAGACTCTTAGAAAATCTTATCAGAAAGAAAGAGAACACACCCAAATGAAAAAATCAGTGGTGAGAATGGAAACATCACTACAGAAAAAAACAAGATTCAGAATATAATAAAGAGATACTTCTCCAAATTTTATGGTAATAAGTTTGAGAATCTGAAAGATATGGAAAAATTCCTAGTAAATATTGACATGGCCAAACTAAATCAAGATGATTTAAACCAACTTAAGAGACCCATATCAAGTATCAAAATAGAAACAGGAATAAGAGACCTCTCACTAAAATATAGCCCAGGAACACATGGATTGACAGCTGAATTCTACAAGGCCTTCAAAGTTAAAGTCACACCAGTACTCCTCCAACCCTTCAATGAAATTGAAAGCAAAAATTCACTACCAAACTCTCTCTATGAAGCAATCAAAACTCTCACGCCAACACCAGGCAGGGACACATCAAAGAAAGAGAACTATAGACCCATTTCTTTGATGAATATTGATGCAAAACTTCTCAAAAAAATTTTGGCCAATCGACTTCAAAAAAAAAATCATAAACCATGATCAAACAAGATTCATTTCCGAGATGCAAAATGGTTCACTGTACTCAAATCAATTAATACAATTCATCACATCATCAAGAGCAAAGATAAGAACCACATGGTTATCTCAATAGATGCAGAAAAAGCATTTGACAAGATCCAACACTGCTTTATGGTGAAAGCTTGTGAAAACTAGGAATCCATGGAACATTCCTCAATATATTAAAGGCTGTAGATGAGAAATCTAGAGCCAACATTATACTTTATGGCAAAAAATTAAAGCCAAGGATGTCATCTCTCTCCAATCCTCTTCAACTTAGTATTAGAATGCCTAACATTAGAATGCCTAGTTAGGGCAATAAGACAAGTGGCAAAAATTTAGAGGATACAAATTGGGAAAGATAAAATAAAACTCTCCCCCTTTGTAGATGACATGATCTTGTATTTAAACAACACCATGGACTCCATTCCCAAGTTACTTGAGCTGATCTGAAACATTGGCAAAGTAGCATGGTATAAAATAAACTCTCAGAAATCAATGGCTTTCCTGTACGCCAGTAATGAGAAGAGTATGGCTGAAATTAGGAAAGCAATCCCATTTTTAATACCCACCCCCCAAATAAGACACCTGGGTGTTAACTTAAGTAAAGAAGTGAAGGACCTCTATGGAAAAAAAAAAACACCTAAAAACGTGAAAAAGGAAATTAAAGCAGAACTAAGGAAGTGGAAAAACCTCCCATGTTCCTGGATTAGGAGGATTAACATCATGAATATGGCAATACTGCCAAAGGCTCTACAAAAATTCAGTGTGATACCTATCAATAATCCAACCTCATTCTTCAATGAAATAGAAGCAGCAATCCAAACATTCATATTGAACAATAAAAGACCCTGAATAGCAAAAACAATTCTTAGCAGAAAGAACAGTGCTGGAGGAATATCAATTCCAAATTTCAACTCTACTACAAAGCCATAGAAATAAAAAATAGCTTGGTACTGGCACAGGAACAGACTTGGGGACCAATGGAACAGGACTGTAAACACAGAAGTGAACCCAAAGACCTATATCCACTTAATCTAAAAAAAATAGAACTGAAGAAAGACAGCCTCTTCAGTAAATGTTGCTGGCAAAATTTGTTAAATACCTCTAGACAACTAAAGCTAGATCCATATATATCACACTGCACCAGAATCAATTCCAAATGGGTCACATACCTCGAAATAAAAGCAGACACTCTGAAAAAATTACAAGAAGGAAGAGGAGAAACTCTAGGGCTCCTTAGCACCGGCTGAAATTTTCTTAATAGAGACCCAGAGACACAACAAATCAAAGAAAGTTTGGACAAATGGGATTGTGTGAAACTGCAGAGCTTCTGCATGGCAAATGACATAGCTTGCAAGATCAATACAAAGCCCACAGACTGGAGAAGATCTTCACTAGCTATACAACGGACAAAGGTCTCATATCTAAAATATACTTTGAACTCAAAATATTAAATCTTCCGTAAACAAATCCTCAAAGAAACAATCTCCCCATCAACAAGTCGGCTAAAGACTTCAAGAGAGACTTCTCTGAAGAGGAACTGAGAATCGTCATTAGATACATGAAGAAATGCTCATCTTCTCTAGCCATAAAAGAAATGCAAATCAAGATAACGTTAAGATTGTATCTCTCCCCAGTTAGAATGATTATAATCAAGAAATGTAGTAAAAACAGATGCTGGAGGGGATGTGGCCAAAAGGGAACCCTACTGCATTGTTGGTGGGAGTGTAAACTTGTTCAACCACTTTGGAAAGCAGTATGGAGGTTCCTCGAAAGACTTCACATAGAGCTCCCCTATGACCCAGCAATCCCACTTTTGGGCATTTACCCAAAGGATCACAAACAAGATCATACGAAAGCTACCAGCACAGCCATGTTTATTGCAGCCTTATTTACCATAGCTAAGATATGGAACCAACCCAGATGCTCCTCAGCAGATGAATGGCTAAAGAAAATGTGGTATATATACACAATGGAATTCTATGCCTCCATCAGAAAGAATGACATTGCCCCATTTGTTAGGAAATGGAAAAGCTTGGAAAAATTATATTAAGTGAAGTAAACCAGGCCCAAAGAAACATAGGTCCCATGGTTTCCCTTATTTGCAATAACTAATACATATGTAGTTCAAGCAGAAAAGGCCAAAAGCTGTGTACATATTACCATATAAGATGATGTTAAGTGAAGTGAACCCTAAGACAGGGACACAAGTGTATTTTTCTTTCTTGCTATTGGTTTTAACATACTTATTATGTACTTTGTGATTCTCTTGTTTCTTTTGTATGTTCTTCCCCCATGGTATAACCCCTGTTTTCATTGTATCTGATTCCTGGTGTCCTGCATCTTGTATACACCTTTTTTATAGTTTGGGGAAGACAAGGGATATAACAACATGCTTAAATAAGGATACAGGTTGACCCACTGTAATAATGAGATGTACAAGACACTATGTTGAAAATGAACTTTACAATTTCGGGGGTGGGGGAGGAGGGATGTGTTGGGGAGGTAGGGAAGGAAGGGATGTTAGGGGAAAAACAAAGGAGGAGGTAACAATGCTTGATAGGAAATGTACTCATTATCCTACTCATGTAAATGTAACCCCACTCTACAGTATTTTTATAATAAAAATATATATGGAAAGAAGAAGAAAAAAATATATTAATGAGTTAAATTTAACCATTCCTCAGCATACAGATTTATGCACAAAATGTTGTACAAAATGAATACATACAACTTTTAAGAAGACCAAAAATGAAATTACCTATATATATGTATATATATATAAAATCTATCTCTAAAAAATGAAATAAACATTTCTCAATTTTTGATTGAATGGTGTATTAAACAACACTTTCATGGGGCTTGAGAATTGTTTCCAAATTTCCATATGCTCATATCTTTTTTGGCAGGGGGTGGAGGGGTCCGGTCATGGGGCCTGAACTCTGGGCCTGGGCGCTGTCCTTTAGCTCTTCAGCTCAAGGCTAGTGCTCCACCACTTGAGCTACAGCACCACTTCTGGATTTTTTCTTTTTGCTTATGTGGTGCTGAGGAATCGAACCCAGGCCTCATGCATGCAAGGCAAGTGCTCTACCACTGAGCCACCTTCCCAGCCTGATATGTTCATATCTTTATAAAATCAAACTAATACCACAAAACATAAATAGGCTTGCTTACAAAAGCTAATAGTTGATGTTCAAAGCAATAAATGTGTTGACTTGGGTGAAGGACTTTGATCAATCAGAATTTTGGTGCTGGCATTTTAATTTTTCTTATATTTCTTAATTAATTTCATAATTAAGTCTGCAAGTATTTCTGAGTTGTTGCATCTTTTGAAAACCTTAGTCATTTCTGGTAAATGGAAGGCTTATTTTCGGTCTGTTTTCTCAAGTTGTACTCATTGTACATGGATAGCTATACCAGAAAGATGTTTCTAAATTGCATCTTTCTTCTCTTTTGCCTAGTACAAATATTATAGTGCCTGATATTCCAAACCAGATAAAGGAAACAGAAGATCAGTCAAAACTTCAAAAACTTAAGAGAATGTGGCAGAATCACTGTGCCAAGTAAACTGCAGTATATCATTCAACTTCTGGTAGCTCTTCTGAGGACATTAAAGTGACACTACAAACTCAATTAGGGTGTCTTAAATTTTCAAGTCTTTTGGATAGATCATTGCCTTCAAGTATGATTTGAAATTTGCCACCAAAATTTTTGAAAATAAATTGCTGCATATAATCTAAATGATACCTTGGACAAATGCTTTGTTGATCCCTATTATATATAATCACAGCATAAAACTTTTCTACAGCCTTACAATCTAAACCTCTCTATTAAGCATAGCCTCTATGCTTAGTGGTAGTCTTTCTATTTTCTGGAGCAAAACTTTTTGTTGCCTGACCATATTATTACCAATATTATTAAGAAGGCAGAAAAAAGAACTCAAAGTATAGTATTCCCAATATTACTAAATGATACATCTATGCAACTGTTAGTTTAAGAAAATTACAGGTGTTAGAGGGAAACAGATGGTGCCAGGGGAAATGATGTGGTAAGATGTTCAAATGTTGACTTTCTGAATGTCAGCACACAAAGTAACATCACCTACATTTTAACCTCTTCTGCTCTTTCTCCCTTTTGGCCCTTACAATTGTTCCTATGTCCAAATACAAAAGACAAAATCATAAAATTTTATTGACATTCTGAATCCTTAACCCCTATTTGAGGTACAAGCAAAGGTCAAATGTAGTTTCTTTGGGAAATACAGGTAGTTTTTGAAAAGTTCAAAAGATGTCAATGTCACAAATGTAAGAGGTTAGTTATATTTCTCTGAACATACTATGTGGTATCAAACTTTTCTTCCTTAACTTGCTCAAAGGAAGCAAAATATTTTGTGTAGAAACAGAAAGATCTTTTAAGATAAATAATATCGTAAGGTGTTTATGCATATTTGTTAGCAACAAAAGGATTAAAAGGCTGAGTTTATATCATCATTCTTTTTTATCCTGACACCATGACTGTCAGATGTAATGCTCATTTCCTGATGAGGTAGTTTTTTTTTTATCATTTGGATATGAAGCACGCAACCTATGAAGTCTCAGGTATTGAAGGCGAGGCTAGGAATGCAGCAATTTTCAGATCCAGGCTATCTTCAGATCCAGGTGATTGAATCCTAAAAGTTCTCACATCATGATTGAATAAATTTACTTGTGATTTCTTAAGATGAGGGAAAATCTTTGTCACTTAGTTACAGGAAGAAGGTCACTGAGGAGCTGCTCTTGGGGTGTATTTTGGTGCATCTTTTCCTCTCTTTTTTCTTTGTCTCTCTGCCCCTCTCTCATCCTCTTTTTTGTACTGTCATATGAACTTTTTTACTATTCTGCATACTCAATATCAGTTTCCTCCAGATCACCTTGCACAAAACCAGAAGCAACATTTTGAAATATCTGAAATTATGGACCAGGATAAAGCCTTATTACTTGAAGTTTTCTAAATAATTTTGCTATGCTGGCAGAAGGTTGATTGACACAGTACTGGAGAAAAAGTGAAGTGTAACAGTTATTTATAAAAGAGAAGGGGGAGATGGGGAATGGGATGTCCAAAAGAGGATCAGCGCATTTATTTTTCGAGGTCAAGAGCATACTTGACAGAGTGTAATGAATGGCACAGTGTCTTTAACAAAGCAATAAACAATTTCAAGTTTTTGGAATGCTTATTGGTTTTTAAAAGAAATTTTAATTTCACCACCTTAAAGTGACAAACCTGAAAGCAAAGAATGGACATTTTCCCACACCAGCTATAATAAATAAATGGCACTAGTTCCTCACCTGTGTTGAGTATGTTCCAGAAAATGTAATACATGAAGAAGATCAACCCTTCCAGACCTTGATAGCACATTCTGTGACACCCAATCCAGGATACTTAGAGTGGACCACCAAGGTAAAGTTGCTGAGGTGGCTAGGATGAACATCATCTCTCCAAATCTCCCTGTGGGAGCTGGTTTCCAGATCAGGAGAAACTTGTGTCTTTGGAGTTCAGCACTGGTTAACAATATACAGTGGTAGAACCCCTACCACTTCTGCGTCAGCATCATTGCATATACCTCCAGTGAAGAACCACAATACAGGTCCCTGGAGCCACTTTAGGAAAGGATAAATGAGACTTGTACACATACTGTGTACCTTCTAAGGAGAATGCAAGATCAGTAACCCAGCATGTCTTCATGTAACCTACTGATCCTGCATCTTCCTTGAATCTTACCATTTTTTTATATTCATTAGTTCATATTATGTTATTCTTTTAAGTAACATATGTTTTAAAATTTAAATATTGACAGAGTTAAAAATATTAACATACTATCAGCTAAGGTATAGTTTATACATTCCAGTAATTAATATATAATTCCACCTTTTAAGTATATCTTATTTAATTTCAATATGGTACTACAAGTTATTTTTACTATGAGAGAGCCAGTCTTCTCTAGAAATACAGTTCACCAAATCCCCCTGGTCTGCCATAGCCCAGCTAAAGAAGCACAGCAAGTGGAATTCCATTCAATTTGATGACACTATATTATTTTTCCTTTGCTTTGTAACAAGTTTTCATGCACAGAGGGGCTTGAATGCACAATGTTTTGTCTCGTGGTTTCTTTGTATTCAGTTAACTAACTCACAGGCACAGGTAGCTGTTTTTGAATTGAGTCTCAGGAGGCTACAATGAAGATTTCAGGCAGGGCAGGAGTGAAGCTCAGTGGTAGATGATGTGCTCAGCATGTGCAAGGCACTAGCTTAAATACCCAGAACAACAAATAAGAAAGACTTAAATCAGAATCCATTCTCATATAGAGATTTGACTCTTCCAACTCTGCCAAAATTACTTTCTTGTTCATCAGATACAGTTATCTGCTTCTTCAAGGTGAGCTGAGAAATCTCTCTCTCTCTCTCTCTCACACACACACACACACATACACTCTCTCTTTTTCACTCCTGCTTGCTAAAAAAGAGTATGAATTTCTTTTATATTTTGTGTGAAACAATAAACAAACTTGTAAGTTGTTTTTTAATTTATTAATATCCTATGGTCTTCTCTTTTTGTTGCCAAACATATATTTGATCTTCAGTGGTGATTTTATCTACAATCTTCCTATCTGTGTTTTCTTACAAAAAAGGAAAATGGGAGTGGGCTCCAGTGCTAGCAACTGCTGCATTCCCAGTAACAAAGAGAGGCATTGAAAGGCTGTCCTGGCTTGACACCAACAGTAAAAATTAAATAAATAAATAAATACAAGGCATTATTTATGAAGCCTGCCTGGTTACAATTTTCCAGTGGTAATTTCTATGCCTTGACTCACTCCTGTCTCAGCATACACATTTAATGAAAACATTATGGAACAAAGCCCAAAGCAATCTGATGTCAAAGCACACTTAACTACTGCTTAGCATGATCAAAAACTCTAAGAACAAATCACTGCGACTCTGATATCAATGGGATGAGCCCTAGTTTCAAAGTGGCTGTGGGTATAGGATTTAAACCACATAAATAAAGCAGCAGCATTTGTCTCTGAATAGCTCAGAGAACCACACCCTTATCTAATTGCCAGGCTAAACCTTTCCCTACTATCAGTTAGGCTGGAGTGTTTGTTCTCTGAGGCTGTTTCCCTGCAGAAATTATCACAAAGGACCAGACAGCTGAGATAATGATGTAACCAGGGTTACTGAACATTTCACTGCTTGCATTAGTGAGAAGATTATATAGTTAATCAATCCACAAATCCTGAGTTCCCATTATATTCAAGTTGTATTAGGGCAAACTACCCACCATAATCAAATGAGATTGTGCCAATGATAGCATGCTGTTAAGTAAATCCTATCTAAATGGCCATTATGATTGTTTAAAGTATTTCCAATCACTCACCTCCACCACTAGTGAAGACAGTGTTTTTAACTGATCTGTCAATTGGAAAAACTTGATTGAAATCATGGCAGTCCAATTCCTTGGGACATATCACTGAGATTTCGTGAGATTCACATATTAAAGAGGCCTTTTGATCACCACTAAGTAGAGGCCTTTTGCTCACCACTAAGTAGGTAGACTGATGTGATGGAGGGAAAGGTCTATTGTGGATGTCTAATACTTCAGACAAGTCTGTTTTAGAAGACAGTATTCTAAATTGAAAGTGTCTTTCTGCTCAACAATAGGTTCAAGAGGCCTTAAAACCATTGTTTCAATTTGATTGTAAATGTATTACTTTGCATAACTGGTACATCTTGTAGATATTAAGAAATTATTTTTGTTACACTGATTAAAGAAAGTGAATTATGCTTTAGCCTTAAGCTAACTTTTCTGTATTAGGATCTAGGATTCTTGTTATTCTCTTTTATTATTTTTTACTCCTTTATCATTCACTGAGCAGCTTCATTTATTCATCATTTATTCTTCATTTCTCTTCCACAAATATAGTCTGAACGCTAGGCAGCATTTTTAGGAAACAACACCAATCCCAGATAATTATTACATTGACTTTGAATACTCATAATGCAATGTTCTCTCTTTGCTTTGTCAAGTTTGGTATTGCTGGAGGGAGTAGACAGGAAACCTAGGTTTCTTGTTTTTGCTTTGTTTTTCCCTTTCTGCTTAGCAATCAGAAGCAGTACTACCAGAACACAGGCAACCAGCAGCTCCCAACACAGATGGCTCTGGTGCTGCCTCCGTGTTCATAAGTGAAGGAGAGTGAAGTTGCAGACCATTATAATATCCTTCCAATCTGCACATTGCCATTTTGATGCTAATGTAATATTCTTAAAGAATATTCCTTGAACTGCAACTTGCTAAACAGATGCATTCTCCTGACATTCCCCTTCATTTCATAGAGAGTTTCAAATTTAAAGGCACATAAAAGTCTCCTAGCAGACTCATTTCAGCAAAGGTACTTGCTTCTATATACCAATTGGAATTGCATACATATGTAAGGATAAATTGTTGTATCAATACTAAACTTAATTTGAAAATTCTTCATCCTACCTGATAATTAAGACCTTGTTTTATTTAATATGGTAATTTATTGCTAATTTGATATAGGGGTCTAAAGCCTAATTAATAAATACCCTATGAATTCTAAATGAATTCAGCATATACTAGCTCAAACCTGCAAGTGACTGAGGTTGGACCTTTTAAAACAGATTCAGTAAATTCAATAAACCCGATAGCCCATTTGTCCAGAGTCATCTGGTGAACATTTTACAAGTCCTTAAATTCAAAATAGAGTTGGTTTGAGGGTGATTGACCTATGAAATGAATAATTCCATAATGATTCAGCATTTGTCTGAAAGAATTCTACTCTTGTTTCAAAAGTCAAATTATGAATTAAATTAAGTTAAATTTAATTGCCACAGGAAGAAAACCACCGGGCAAGAAAAGGGTTGGTATCACAAGCCTCAACAACAAGGGTGGATGAATGGAGTTTAAAAAGAAAAAGACTTTCCCTAGGCCCCTGTATTTACAAATGAAAATTATCTGGCATTTTATTTTGCAGAAATCTTCCTTAGATCTGTGAAAGAATCAGCAGTCTTTTGAGCCATAAAAACAGAATACATGTGGGTAAGGGAGATGTTAAGAGCACAGAAAGCATTTTGTTATGAAATTGGTTGATATTAGGCTGAATTGAGCATGACAAGATAAAATAAAATGGAATGTAAGTGACTTTTCTCAACAGACTTTCAGCAAAAGTCAAATGCCTAGTCTTAAGCTTGGAAGACAATGGTTTGACCTTGACCTGAGAGGAAAAATACAGGACCTGCCTTTCAAGGACAAGGTAGAAGACAGAAAGGCAAAGGTGCACACATGTGCATTCTGGGTCTTGCACATGTTTTCTAGAGGTCCTTGCATACCATTTTGCTTTCCCTATGTTTTCCCAGTCTACAGTAATGAGCATATTTAGCTGAAAGGAATGGGAGAAAAGTGTTCTTTATCAGAACAAAAATCGAGGCATTATTTCCCTATTTAACAAGAGTAGAATAAATAATGGAGAAGTAGAATCTTTTATAGCTGATAATAAGCAGGAAGTTAAATACTGAGACTTGAAAGACAAAAATATACTATATCTACTGAAATATTACCAGCTGTTCCTCAAATTTTGGGTCTTTCTGAGTTTGAACTCACAGAATTATATTTTGTAGACGAGTACTCTACCACTTGAGCCTTACCCCCCAAACACAAATCCTTTTTACTTTACTTATTATTGAGATAGCTTTGTCCTTTTTTACCTAGAGCAGAATTGAACTGTGATGTTTCCAATTTCATATCTATTGTAGCTGTGAACCTGGGATATGAACAACCATACTGTTACTTTGTTGAGATGGGGTCTTATTGACTTTCTTTTTACCTTAATTCCCTTCAGTCTCTCCTTCTTGAGTAGCTGAAATTTCAAGAATTATACACCATATCATGCATTATAATAATGTTCAATATAGTTTTTAATAGTATGAAGGTTATGAGTATATCTAGTACTGTGTATTTAATAAATCTTTATAGAATAAATAGTTGTCTCTGCTAAAATAAAATTTAAATAGCCTAAGTAAATGTTTAAATTCAGACTAATTTCATTAATTAATATGGCTTTTGGAAAAAGTTAATGCAAGCAGTGGTCATTTCATGATTACATATTTCTCAGATTTAACAATACAAAATGATAATAAAAATTGAGAATAACCTAAATTAAAAAATAAAATATTTAAGCCAGGCACCAGTAGCTCATGCCTATAATTTGAGTTAACCAAGAGGCTGAGATCTGAGGATCATGGTTCAAAGACAGCCAGGGCAGGAAAGTCCTTGAGATTCTTTTTTTAATACTTTTTTATTGTAAAAATTGCAACAATGAGAAGTACAAGTTGTCATGTTGAAAACAAACTTTACATCTTTAGTGGGGGGGAGGATTAGGTGAGGGGGAGGAGGCTGGGAAGGGATGGGAAGGGAAAACAAAGGAGGAGGCTACAATGCTTGATAAGAAATGTACGCATTATCTTGTCCATGTTATTGTAACCCCTCTGTACAGAGGGGTTAGAGTTACATAAGCAAGGCAATGAGTACATTTCTTTTTCTTTTCTTTTTTTTTGGGGGGGGGGGGGTCTGGTCGTGGGGCCTGAACTCTGGGCCTGGGCGCTTTCCCTCAGCTCTTCAGCTCAAGGCTAGCGTTCTACCACTTGAGCCACAGCTCCACTTCTGGCTTTTTTTCTTTGAGCTTATGTGGTGCTGAGGAATTGAACCCAGGGCCTCAGGCATGCAAGGCAAGCACTCTACGACTGAGCCACCTTCCCAGCCCCTCTTTTTCTTTTTTTTGAGGGGTTACAATTACATGGGCAAGATAGTGAGTACATTTCTTATCAAGCATTGTTGCCTCCTCCTTTGTTTCCCCTTCCCATCCCTTCCCATCTCCACCCCCCCCATCCCCACACCCCCTTACGACCCCCCCCCCAAAGTTGTAAAGTTCCTTTGTTTTTTCCCTTCCCCTCCACAAATTATATCAGCATCAAATACAGTGAAAGCAGGGCTTATACCCTGGGGGAGGTACATACAAAGCAACAAAGAAATCATCTTATAAATACGTTGGAAACAATCACAAGAAAGAAAAAAATATTTGAATCCTTATCTTGGGGTTCATTTGCCTAACATCAACTTGTCTGACAGTTTCTATTTGTCTCAGACATATAGTAGTTATTTCAAATAAGGGAAACCATGGGACCTATATTTCTTATCAAGCATTGTTGCCTCCTCTTTTGTTTTTCCCCTACCATCCCTTCCCTCTCACCTCCACAACTACACTCCCCCCCCCACCACCTAAATTGTAAAGAACTTTTTAATCTTCAATAAACCTCTCAGAAAACAAGAAGTGGCACTGTGGGGCCAGTGAGAGAGCGCTAGCCTTGAGCTGAAGAGCTCAGGGATAAGGTCCAGGCCCAGAGTTCAAGCCCCACAACCACCAAAAAAAAAAAAAAATTAATTTTTGGGTGCTGGTAGGTCATACCTATGACCTCAGATATCAAGAGACAGATCTGTGGGTTTTAATTCTATTCTAAGTGAGTTCTAGTAGACAAACCCTTGAAACCCTTATCTCCAATTAATCAACACAATTCTGAAAGTGTAGACAAGGCTTAACTAGTAGAGTATAAGCCTTGAATGAAAAACCTGAGAAAGATTCAGAGGCTCAAATTTCAAGACGTAGTACTAATAAAAAAAATAGATAAATACATAAAATCTTGCCTTGCTTTGTTGTTTTTGAGCACAAACGTATGGTTTTAAGTAGTAATATCCTTAGATTTAAAGTAAGGCTTTGCTCAACCCTTCTTATAGAAGAGATAAAATCATTCCTGAAAAGAAAATAATCCCAATTTTAATTTATAGTCATAGTAAACATAATTCTTATTTTTTCACATTTTTATAATGAGCTTTAGTAACTAATCAAAACTGTTATACTGTTATATATCTCAATTAAAACATACCATATAAAACCAGAGACACATGCATGCATATATTCATCTTAAATGTCTGTCTGTAGTCTAGTATAAAATATAACCAGAGATAAACGTCTCATATTATTTGTATTTAAATGTTACTGGCTTCAAAGAAGATCCTATTTTGAATGTTATAACTTTTATAACAGTACATTCTGATTATGAAATGAAGCTTCATATACTTTTCATCTTAATTACTGTAATGGCAATTATTTTTACATACCTTGTTTTATCTAACCATATTTTCCAATGTCATAAATTATTTTTCTTTAAATAATCATGAACATGATTTTTTTAGGAACATGAGTTCTTGTTTTTTTAATGACAATCTAATAATAATATCAACAACTTGTTCAATTTAGGAGGTTGCTGTAAAGATGTTATTAAAATTCTGGGAAAATTCTGCATTAACACTAATTTATACTGACTTTGACAGTTTTTCAGTAATGTGACATTGAAGTAAAATTCACATAAATCACATCCCAATGTATTTAAAAGAAAAAAATCTTGACCTTATCTGTATTTCATTGTATGTTTCTATAAATTTGTAGCATATCAAGGAGCAAGTGAAGTAAACCAGGCCCAAAGAAACATGGGTCCCATGTTTGCAATAACTAGTATATGTCTGAGACAAGCAAAAACTGTCAGATAAGTTGATGTTAGGCGAAATGAATCCCAAGATAAGGACTCAAATGTTTGTTTTTTTTTTTCTTGCTTGCTATTGTTTCTAACATATTTATAAGATATTTCTTTGTTGCTTTGTATGTCCCTCCCCCACGGTATAACCCCTGTTTTCACTGTATTTGATGTTGGTATACTTTGTGGAGGGGAAGGGAAAAACAAATTGTTTGAATAGGGATACAGGTGGACCCATTGCAACAATGAGATGTACAAGTCATTATGTCGAAAAATGAACTTTACAACTTTGGTGCGGCGGGGGGAGGGGGGTGGGGGGGGGAGATGTGGAGGAGAGGGAGGGAGATGGGAAGGGATGGGAAGGGGAATCAAAGGAGGAAGCAACAATGCTTGATAAGAAATGCACTCCTTCCCTTGCTCATGTGATTGTAACCCCACTGTATGGTATTTTCACAATAAAAAGGAGCATTATGACCGAGTTTTAAGAAATTATAAGTGCAGTATAAGTGCTTTGATACATTCATGTATCCATTAATGTATCCATGCCTCTGTCTTTTGGGGTCTTTAATGCTTTTTACTCCTTGTGTATTTGTGCATGGAGAAAGATACACCAGCTGTAAATACATTCTTCATTACTACAAGTATACGTTTGCACGTGACTTGCTTTCAGCTTTCTTTATGCATGGACCCATGAACTGAATAACACAGGTTAAAAAAAAATCAATCCAAACCATCAACACTGCGGAGTTTGAATTCACCTTGAATGCATGGTCACCTCCTTAAGTACTGGGAATGGTTCCTTCCATCCTCTTTATTAACATTCTCACAAAAGTCTCTTTCCAGATGCTCCATACTGATTTCCCACCTTTGCTATGGACTACACTATTATCTAGACTTTGACCAAACATTTTTTTCTTTCTGATATAAAATGTGAATGGCTTTGTATCAACCTCAAGCTTAAAAGCCTCCGATGACTTTTGGGTGCCCTCATGGAACCACAAATGCTTGCAGGATGTGTTCAGTACTTGGAGCTTTTGGCCTTTCTCTGATTCCCATTCTCACTTGGGCTGTCTTTTTTATTATCATTCTTAAGACTTGATGACCTTTCTCTTTTTCAGACAACATGATCATCTTCTCCCGAAGGTTTCAATTTAGCTTTTGAAGTTAGGCTAGGCTACTGGGAAGCCTTTACTGATTATTTTCCCTATGTACAGATCTACTGAAGATTCTTCATTGTTACTTCTCAAACAGCATATTCATTTTTTTCTAATTACCTCTAAAGATATATTATTATATTTTTAAAGCATCATCCTAAGGCATGTGCATACCATAATACAGAGACCTAGCTTCATCAATATTGGCTAGAGGAGTGGGTGAATTAAATGTGCCACAAGTTGCTTGCCGTGAACAAGATTTTTGGCATCAGCACATAAAATAGTAAGTCATACATTAGATTTTCTTAAATAATTGGTGGATCCACTAAAGCTACCAGCACGACTATGTTTATTGCAGCATTATTTACCATAGCTAAGATATGGAACCAACCCAGATGCCCCTCAGTAGATGAATGGATCAAGAAAATGTGGTATATATACACAATGGAATTCTATGCCTCCATCAGAAAGAATGACATTGCCCCATTTGTTAGGAAATGGGAAGACTTGGAAAAAATTATATTAAGTGAAGTAAGCCAGGCCCAAAGAAACATAGGTCCCATGGTTTCCCTTATTTGCAATATCTAGTATATGTATGAGTCAAGCAGAAAAGGTCAGATAATGTGATGTTAGGAAAATGAACCCTTAGATATGTATTTTAATTTTTTTTTTTCTTTCATGCATTTGTTTCTAACACATTTATAAGATTATTTCTTTGTTGCTTTGTATGTCCCTCCCCCACAGTATATCCCTTGCTTTCACTATATTTGATGTCGGTATAATTTGTGGAGGAGAAGGGGAAAAACAAGTCGTTTAAGGATTCAGGTGGACCCGTTGCAACAATGAGAAGTACAAGTTGTCATGTCGAAAACGAACTTTACAACTTTGGTGGGGGGGATTGGGTAGGGGAAAGGGGTGGGGGGGAGTCTGGGAAGGGATGTGAAGGGTAAACAAAGGAGGGGGCTGAAATGCTTGATAAGAAATGTACTCATTATCTTGCCCATGTAATTGTAACCCCTCTGTACAGTATGTTCACAATAAAAAAATAAAAATTAAAAAAAAATAATTGGTGGATCATCATGCTTGTCAGAAGAATATTCAGTCAGTGGAACAGTAACAATGTGTTACTTACCTCAAGTACACAGAAGTAAATTTTTACATCTCCAACACAAATCTCATTGCACAATAAGTGATATTCATAGTTTGTTTTGTTTGTTTCTGATCGATCATGGCACCTGAACCCTGGGCCTGGACACTGTACCTCAGGTCTTCAGCTCAAGGCTAGAACTCTACCACTTGAGCCACAGCACCACTTCTGGCCTTTTCTGCTTATGTGGTACTGAAGAATCGAACCCAGAACCTCATGCATGCTAGGCAAGCACTCTACTGCTGAGACATCTTCCCAGCCCTGATATTCATAGTTTTAATATCAAGGAAGAAATAGACATAACATGTAGGTCTCATCTAATCATATTGTATAGAGGGAGAAGCTAAGGGCCACACAGAACTTATGTATCTATATATTACCCAGCTGATAAGTGACAACACTACTACCAGGATCTATGTGTAAAATCATATACTTTACCTAACCTTATAAAAACTAAGTGCAGGGCTTAACAATGTATAAGTTACTATGTTGGCTGAGTCTGTATGTCCTAATGTTGACCAAATTATACACCCCAGGTAAGAGGAGTTCACAACACTTTTCTGTGGTTGCTTTTCACTGAACCTGAACTATCTGTATTATCTGGATATCTTTAAAACGTTTCATATAGGCTTTCCAATATAAGGTATTATTATACACTAATATACATACAGATATTAAGGACTATTTACCCTATAAATAAGGGAAACCATAGGACTTATGTTTCTTTGGGCATAATGAATTAGAAATGATAGTAAAGGTATTGTTTCAAAGCTAATAAAATTTCTTTCAGATCTTTTAGACATATTAAAATACTTAACTAAAACATAATTCTACAAGTTTATTGGCTTCCATGAATTGCTTAATACAGGTGTAACATTCAAGTAAGCATGAAAATACCCACCTCTTCAAATATTTATTTTCTTAAAAATACATTTTTTACCTGAGTCTCATTTTATGTTTTAATGTTCAAATTATTTCATCAGGCATATGAAACAATAGTGTATATTAATGGGAATATGTAGTATGTGTCTTTTTTTTCTTTATGGTAGAAAATATTTAATTTTTCCTTTAGTTTTTTAAAATTATTGTATATTATCATCATCTATAGTGAATGAAGGACTTACCTCTTCTCTCTTATCACAATCTTTTTATGTATCCAAAGATGGAATATGAAGGATTGAATCCTACCCTATTATCCCAGATGCATCTGGACATCAGGAAAAACCCCAGGACTACAGAAACACACCACTGTATCCAGCTATGGATTGTAGAAAGTTCTTGATACAATTCTGCCGGGGATGGCTTCAAGAAAAAAAATTATATAAACTTCCAAAACAGGTAAAGTTACAGGCATGAACCACCAGCAATGAAGTCAGCTTAAAAAAAAAAAACATATTGAGTTCTAGTTTTTTTCATTGTGTTCAGAGAAGACACTGAATATAATTCCATTTCAAAATATTTTTGAGGCTTGTTTGATGACTCTGTATATTCAGATAAATATCTTTGGACTGTTGAGAAGCAAAAGCACACACTACCTTCTTATTCATCTGGCTTCTTTAACTATAACAAAGATAGTTTGGTAGGTGAAAACTGTTCAAAGTGGTGTGTCTGTGAAGAGAGGATCCCAGAAATTTCTAGCTCTGATGCCATATTGCTTAAACCCACTCAATCCCTCCATTTAGACTGTAAACTAGAAATTAGATATGTCAGATTAGTTCTTATCCAAAGACCTCTGTAGAGTAAATTTTATAGGACCTATGAAGACACAGGCAGTTTCTGTTAGTTGAATCTATGGTTTTCTGTGGGTTATTTTTCCTCCCTCCTTCAGCCATATAGTTGTTAATACATATGGAAAGTAATCTCTTTGGCCTATTTTTTTCTGCACAGCACTTTTCCAGTTCTTACTTATTATTGCCTTATCGTCTCTTTCTTTTAGGTCACATCTTTCAGTTACTCACAAAGATAGTGGGACTGCAAGGAAACACAATCAGAGAAGTGTATCTGACTAGGAATATTCATTCAATTAAAAAAAAGTGAGTTGTATTTCATGTGAATAGGCAGTGTTCTAGAATTCCAAGACAGAGATAATTGCATCCACAGGTCATGCAGCTTTTATTTATGGTTTTATTAAACTGTATGGCTTATTATCATGTTCAAGTCTGTAGACTGTTCATTCAATTTATTTTTATTTTTTCTTTGTTCCTAAAGAATTCTATTTCTATATACCTATTTCTAACTTCCCATTCATAGGTGGTTTTATATGTCTTTCTCTTTAGTTTGCATTGTGATTTCCATCCACTTCATGAAGCTTTTATTAGGAGATCCTGGAGAGCATTAGCATGAGTTCCTGTGTCTGGATTCACAAAAAATATAAATATACTTCTCACTACAATAAGCCTAGTGCCTTTAATCTATAAACCAATCACTCTGAAAAGTTTCTTGATCTACAAGTGATAATAATATCAAAATGTGCTTGGGCAAGTCAAAATTCAAACCTCACATCTTTAGCTTACCTAACCCTCAACTTATTGTGAGGGCCAAATGATAATACACCTTAGAAGGAGACTATCATAAAAAATGAGGGATTTATATGTCATATTCTTTCCTAATTGTCAGGCAGAAGGTAAGACAGACACAGAATTGTTGTCCAATGAGAAATATCCAGTACTTTGCTGATTTTCTAACAGATTCTAGTTGTATCTCCTCCTCAAAGCAATGACAATACAGATGTAGGGGAAACAATTTACTATCATTTCTAATTCATCAGGCCCAAAGAAACATAGGTCCCATGGCTTCCCTTATTTGCAATAACTAGTATATGTCTAGGACAATCAAAAAAGGTCAAAAGCTATGTACATATGACCAGATAAGATGTTGCTAAGCAAAATGAACCCCAAGATAGGGATACATGTGGCTTTATCTTTCTTGCTGTTGTTTTTAATGTTTTTATAATGTACTATATGATTTTTTTTCTTTTGTATGTTCTTCCCTCATGGTATAACCTCTGTTTTCACTGTATTTAATTCCAGTGCCCTGCATCTTGTATATAAATTTTTCTAATTTGGGTAGGGGAAGGGAAGTAACAAAATGCTGAAATAAGCCCACAGGTTGACCAATTGTAACACTGAGATGTCTAAGACACTATGTTGAAAACGAACTTTACAACTTCTTAGGAGGAGTTGGGGAGGTGGGGAGGGAAGGGATGGTAGGGGAAAAGCAAAGGAAGAGGTTAACAATGCTCAATAGGAAAAGTATTCATTACCTTACTCATGTAACTGTAACCCCTCTGTATAGTATCTTTATAATAAAAATATATACAAAAATAAAAATGAAAAAGAAGGAAAGATAAAAATAAAGATAATGCAAAAGTTTAAAAATAGGATTGTTGCAAGCAATGCAAAACTTAAACATTCAAGATAAAAATTATGTTACATTTTTGTTGATTCTGCATTTTGATTTCCATCTATTATATATTTCAAAGTGATTACACTTCTTTCTATGATATATTCAGTGCATATATCATTGCTGTTATTCAATGGTTTTTAATATTGTAAGGGCCACATCAATCTCATCCAGAGCCAATTTGTCCAGTAAATTATATGGAATTAATGGTATCTCAGCAATTTTCCTAAGTTTAATGTGTTTAAATTTAATAAAATTTTGATAGACATTTATCTCCATATAAAATTTAATTTAAATGAATAAATGTTTATAAGGAAAAAATTTCATTAGTCCAAATGTCTTACATGTGCTCAATATTTACATGTTCAGTTCCATTTTTCTGATATATTGATATAACAAGGACTTAATAGGTACTTGTTATAAACAGGCCCCCATGTCTCATGTTGAGCCACAAATAATCAAAAAGTGGTGAACTGCTTAATTTTTGTTTCTGTCTTTATTCTAAGCTATTCTCTTTGTGGTCACTTCAGAATCTTAGGATAGTGCTAATAGGTAACATCTTTATGAACAAAATTAAGGAACAATGGAGCCTCACAGAAGAAACCACTTCTCCAAATGAATGGGTTTTCATATAATGAAATTACACATGAGGGCAGGACCCACTATGGGAACGAGTTTATTTCCCTCAGGTAATGGCAGCAATTCTCTCTTTCCTTTGAAAACAAAGGCTGAAATAAAGGTCAACCAAGATCTACTGCATGAACTCTGAGACAATGAGTCCAGATCTCTGCTGCCCCTCTCACTACATAAACATAACAGTGATTGGGGCTGGTTTATAATAATTATATCTATCTATGCATGCAAATATAACAATCATACCTGTTGAGCTTGTCACATAAATCAGATGGGAAAAAGAAAAAGAAAATGATATGGTAGGTAGAGTGAATGGAACACCTTATGTACATGAATGAAAATACACAATGAAATCCCCCCACTGTAATTGATGTTTCCTATTAGAAACTAATAATGACACTACATAGCTCTCCTATTGCCTCATTTCATTGACTCTTTAGGCCAAAAATTTGTGTTTGTACCCTTCAGAGAGCAGAAAATGGGCTAAGTACCTCCTTGGTCTCTGTCTACAGCACCTATGTGGTACAATAAATATCTTTTGCTGATCTTCACCATTATCACCTCCTTATAGGGGGCCTAGAGGCATGGGGCTAGCATGGGCATGGGAATTCCAGGAATTTTGGCTTGGAATTTTGGCTCCAGTTTCACTGAGGGAAAATGCTGCAAAGACTTGGTGGGTAGGGAAAAAACTTTGAGGCACCAAGAAATTTGATGACTGGCATCATCAACTTCTGACTGAAGATCATAAAATCAATTCAATAAAAACTCATTTATTTTAGTTATGTTTAGTTATGATGTTAGTTGAAAAATATTTGAAGGCATGATTCTACAATATTTATAATAACATAATTCTTAGCCTCAAAGGAGTGGGATGACTACAATATCTGTCCCTTGATATGGCAATTGTATTCAAACTTAATTTAGCATTAGATGAGAATATCTGAGCCTACCTGGAAAGATTCTGTTTTAACTAGAATTATCCATACAGTCTTTCAGACAATTTTCTTGTCAAGCTTTTATGATTATTGATGAGAGGGGTTTATATGTAACTTGATTTGAGTCATTATAATGATTCTATTTTCAAACCATTGAATGTTTTATAAATTCTATAGTAAAATAACAAATAAATCCTTATCAAATTCCTTTTGAGGTTAAAGAATAAAAATAGAGAGAAAAACTAATGACTATAATTATTCATCCTTAATATTAATAATAACAACAAATTTTGGCCTTATTACAGTCTCAGCTTTTTATATCCATAAGGTAAAATAACATTTCCTCATTATATGTTTTATGTGGATAAAATTTCCTCCACCTAGTCACTTATCAAATTCAGACCTGTTAGTGAACTTTCCTATTGGATCTCAAATTGTATGTGGTCCATATCAGTTTCTGCTATTGCATTTTATGTTTTCACTGTTCTTTCCATAGGCCTCTACTCACTTATCTGAACTTCTTTTAACTCCTCATATGAACATTTGCCTGTATTATGGTTTCAAACAGATGAATATTCATCAGTGTGACTGAGGATTATTTCTCCCTAACTATAGAAATGAACTGTAACAGTATCATTAATGAATCTGTAGCACTCAGTTTGTGACTCCTAAGAGCTAGAAAAATACCTCAGTTTCCTCAGATCTAAGGAGATGTGTAGTGTGTCCTAGAATTTTCAGTAAAGTGTAAAATCTGTAATGTAAGTCTTCCTTTCCTTATTTTATCTCCATTTGTCTCTGTAATTATCCTTTTTTTTTAATGAACAATTTACACTCAAATCTGAATCTGTGGTCTGCTTCTAGAGGACAAACAGTTATTGTATAATTTATCATGTCACATTGTATTTTTTTTTCTTTTACCATCTAGTGTGTTTACTCGTAGAGTTATAGGCACATTTTAATTACTACACATGAGGGAAACCATGCAACCTATGCTTCTGTTTATTTCACGTAAAATTATTTTTTCCAGGTCTTTCTATTTCCCTATGAATGGTGCAATATCATTCTTTCTGATGGATGTGTAACTTTCTATTACTCATATATATCATATTTCCTTTTCTTTTTCTTTTGAGATTTTTATTGTTGATAATAAGTACATGTCAATGTATTTATATTACCATCCTGTACATTATTTATGACTTGAAACTTATAGAAGATTTTTTAATATATGAGGAAAATTTAATTACATATTTTTAAAGAAATAAATGTTGAATTATTTGAATAGAACATATTTTTATATACTATCAATTTTATATTTTTACTTTGCCTTTTATTTTGCATTTCATTAATTATTTTTTAAACTGTTATTATATACAGAGTCATTACAATTTCATAAGTCAAGTAATGAGTGCATTTATTTTCAAGCAGAGTCACCTCATACCTTGATGTCTCCCAGTTTTTCCCTCCAACTCCCCTCCCTCATGAGTTGTGCAGTTCATGTTCCATGTAGTGAGTACCACTGTGCTGCATTTGTTCATCCTTTGTCCCACCATTTCTGTGCTCCCCTTAGCCTCCCCAAAACAGATAAATGTATGTACAAGACAAAAGATATAGAAACAACAACAACAACAAAAAGCAGCAGTGACAAAGAAGAAAAGAGGAAGAAATATAAAAAACCCCGTATTTCCATTTCTTGGAGTTTGTTTTGGTAAACATCATTTCATATGATCATATGCCCATAGCTATTGAGCCTTATGATCCTTGACTAATAA
Source organism: Dipodomys spectabilis (assembly GCF_019054845.1). NCBI lineage: Eukaryota > Metazoa > Chordata > Mammalia > Rodentia > Heteromyidae > Dipodomys > Dipodomys spectabilis. The sequence goes on along the minus strand of NW_024870817.1, from coordinate 18,116,991 downwards.
TAACTTCCTTTGGTCCCACTGTGTGGACATCTAGAATTCTGTTATATTTATAATGCCCAAATGTATGTTTTTGTCTTTTACCATCCAGTATGTTTACTTGTAGATTTACAGGCTCATTCTATGACCACAAATGAGGGAAATCATGCAGCCTATGACTCTGTTCATCTATAGAGAGGCCTGAGTTTTCTTTTTGCTGAGAGGAAAAATAGAAAAGAACTATTAGAGGGAGTAAGCAAAGGAAGATTTAGATAAAGGAAGGAGGATCAACCATACTTCTCTATAAACTAAATTTGCAAGCAAGTTGAAATATACAAACGGAAAGTCACCTAGCAGTTCTTTGAAGGAATCACATTAATGGCTGCAGAAACAGGAGAGAGATGGTCTTTCTGTAGAGGCAGTGGAAAAAAATGAAAAAAAAACCTATGCTGAAGCCACCTTTGAGGACTAATATTGTGTCCTTTTTTTGTCTCAACTTTGATCCAATTGATATTTAATTCTCTAATGGAATAATACAGAAATATTCAAGCAACCTAAAATAGGCTTATACACTTCTGTTGTTGGATGAAGAATGTACCCAGTTTGTGGAGTTAGTAACAAGAACTTCCTTACTTACAAATACAGATTTCCTAGTACATTATTTGTCACCTTCTAGAGAAGGCTATTTTCCTTCCAGGCCATGTGCATTTGTGTGGGTGAAGGAAGGAAGCCGATAAGAAGAGGACTTAAGCCTAAAATAGAATGAATCCACTCCCAATGTTTTTCTCACAGACACATAATAATTGCTTTTAGTAATGTCTTTTCCAAAGTTGAGAGCAATAGCACAAGTAAAATAAATGTTTATAGATAACAGGCCTTACAGCCAGTAAAACTGAAACAAACATTCTTAAGTTGCTCCTTAGAGAAGAACACAATTAATTGAAGTCAGATAATTGCATGTGTAATGGCTTCTTGTACACTAAGTACCTGTTTACAAATCAAATTATTCAATTTGGAGTCTCAAGTGTGTGCTTCTATGCCCAATTAACCCCTTATGGTTAAGGATGAACACCTAGTTTATGAAAATGTGGTCTTTAGTATTTTTAAGATGAAATGAAATATAGCACAAAATTTTATGATAAAATACGAAGTAAAATCTGCTGGTTCATATATATGTTGCTCTGAGTCATTTCCAGATACTGTTTGAGGCTTATATATTTCTTTTATAAACTGTATGTAAATGAATTTCTATGCAAGTGATATACATTCTAAGGTATAAAACCTGATGGGCGGGGATGGGAAAGTGGCTCAGTGGTAGAGTGCATGCCTTGCATTCCTGGGTTCGATTCCTCAGCACCACATAAACAAAAAAAGCCAGAAGTGGCACTGTGGCTCAAGTGGCAGAGCATTAGCCTTGAGCTGAAGAGCTGAGGGACAGCGCCCAGGCCCAAAGTGCAGGCGCCACAACCGACAAAACAAACAAACAAAAAATCTGATGGGTAATGACCTAAAAAAGACATTTTTATAAGTATTTGAGTATAGCAACTAAGCTGCAACCATGAAAGTTTAGAATAATTAAATTGAATATCCATTCAGTCGTCCATTCATGGAAATGTTATTGCACATCACATGCCAGGCACTTTGGGAGTTGTCCAAAAAAGACAAGAACTTGATTCCTATATTCCACACATGAGAATATGGCTCTCATCCATACCTCTAAGTGCTTGATTGAGAAATAGGTACATTGTTATGAGCTCTAACCCTAGTATCATACAGAATTTTAAAAAAGAAATAAAGCAGTTCAGTACTTATTAAAGTGAGCAGGCTAGAATATTTATAGCATCATTTAGTCTCAGTTCCCTTATCAATAAAAATAACAATCAGTATAGCATACTATTTTGCATGGGTTAAAATGCTATGAGCATGATACCTTTACATACTTAAAAAGCAATAAAGAAGCAAATGAATTTATCATATAAGTAAAAGAAAACACTTTTTAAGTTATATGATTAATTTTCTGTTATATTTACAGATAGGATATAAAAGGGTATGACAGAGAAAAATTCCTAAGTGGATAATGAATGCCATAGATAGAATGAAATCTTTTTGCATGAATTAAGATTTTATGTAGTGAAATTAGACTATGCATTTGAAGGTCATGTGAACATATGGCTAAGTAATTGGAAGGATAATTCGATAAGAGGGCAAATGAGAATTTATGCCAAAGAAAAATGACAATTTATGTTGTTTTTGAAAATGTGAAGCATAGTTTATTGCTGAAAGGGCTCTCATATGAAAATATAAAACATATAAGAAAACAACTTTTTTCTATAATTCTTGCTTATTTCATATTGAACTCTTCAACTTGAGCAAACTGATTGAAATTATTCCTCTGTATGAAAACTAAAGAAACTTATGTAGACTTGGGATGAAAACCTATTACATGCCTACTTAATTTTTGTTTTTATGCCATTTAAAAGTCTCTATTCGGTAATATAAATTAGTTGCCTTTGTAAGGGCAATGAATTTATTAAAAAATAAATCCATACAAGTATCTCCCCATGAGTAGGATAGTTGGTAAAAGATTGTTATATCCTCAACATTACTGCTTATAACACTTATTTAGGTGACTGAGTATTGACTGTTTGAATTTGGTAGAGGTTTTTGGAACTCTATATTCATTTTATATGGCTTCTGAAATATAATCACATTATCTAGAAGATTTATAGGCTCAGGAAAAGAAAATTTCAAGTATAGTTTCTTTTCTTATTTTGCTAGCTTGTTCTTTCCTCTTTGTCTTTCTCTTCTTTACTCCTTTCCACTTCTTCCTTTTCTGCTGTATCTTCAAGGAGGGAAAAGCAGCATTTCTTTTTTTTCTAGTCTCTTAAAAGGAAGAATCACAAATATTTTTAATTGTTGAATAGATATATCCATATAGGTGTTTCTACAGACATGAAACAAATACAATAAATTAGGCTTAAATAGGAAAGACCAACTCTAACTGTCAAAATCTAACTATATATATCAGTTTTGCTTGTAATGAGGTAATAATATATTGACATAACCAACCAACCCTGTAGTACTGCTAGACTGAATCATGCTTTCCATGAAGTTTCTCTATCTGCACACATCTCCAGCAGCAACCAAAGCAGAGGGCATCTCTTGACATTATGTATTATATACTGCTGATTCTGATACACAACCTCAGAGTGTGATGGTATTGTAGCTATTTTCTGCATGTTTTGCAGTCTCTATTTTTAAAGAAATGAAATGTACTGTTAGCTGTAACCCTGAAAGAGGAGGTACTTTTAATTCCTTTAATTACAAGAGAAGTTATGCATATATTACAAATGGAATGGGTATTCATTTTTCAAAAAGATGATATTTTAACAGTTTTTCAATGTAGAATATTGTAGCCTTATTTTTGCCTGAAATAATTAGAAAAAAAGAAAATACTCATTTGGTCCACTTATCTCATTTAGCAACACGTCTAATTTTTTTCATTATACTTCATTTTTTCATAGTTATTTTTTAAAATAAATGTTATCTGAATTATGGTGACAATGTATATTGAATATATATGTATATATAATTTGAATATTTTAAACATAAACCAATTAAATAGATGTCTCAAATTATCCAAATGAAAAAGGATACATGGGGTAGAAGGCATGGCTCAAATGGGTGAGCAGTTTGACTCTTGGTCTCATAACTACAACAGCAACAAAGAAAGTGAAAAGAAAAGGAGAAAATAAACACACGCATAAAATTTATATTGGCAGACTAACATTTCTTTCTAAAAAAATTGACTAACATCCCAGAGACAAGAAAATGCAATCATTGCCAAATGATTAATAGTTATCTTGTAATGTTAGCAAATAAGAACAGTTTCAGCAGACAGAGTATAATTACAAGGTTCAGTTTATTGAAGAGTTATGAGATTACACAATTTGACTATTCTTTTTCATTTCCTTAACGAATATATAAAAATAAAATGATTTCATCTTCTGATTTCCAACATAGAATCAATTTTTTTTTTACTGGCCCAAAGAAAATTACAAACACAAAACAAGACAAAACCAAAGTAATCATAACAATGTTTAATATACATATCGAGTAATTACCAAATGGAAAGGATGTTCTCTAATTTTAGAAAAATGTAAAACATCAAATGTTATAGTTCTTAGTGATCTTCTGTAGTTTATGTGGTAAAAAGAGAATGCCATTTTTTAAATAGTAAAAATGAAGTCCAATTTAAGGGAAGGCATTTGCAACCCACAGGTAGTAGCATGTGGATTCAGTATTGAGATTCTTATTGTCCCACCTGTCAGCAAGGTTATGTGTCTGCATCTGGCTGGCTAGAGAATGCATGCTCCATTTCTGATTTATTTCTAGTTCTGTCTTTGATTCAATTCCATCATATTCTAAACACTGAGCTACAAGAGAATACTTGTACCTCAGACATTTGCTTTTCTCTTTTTGTTTTCATTTTTACTTGCTTAGTAACAAACTTTTAGCAAAAATAAGAGCTATTAATAATGCATTTATTGTAAATTCTAAAAGATTATTTTAAACCTGCATCCTAAGAGCCCAGCTAGAAGAATGGTAAGGCACTTGGCACATAGTGTAGGGTGAGAGGATTGGGGTAAAGTCAGATTTCTGGGTTTGATTCAATCATCTTTAGTCATTTGTGTCCATTAGACAACATTTTTTTGGGAACGGGGCACTATATCTTACTCATTGTTGCGTGCCAAGACAAACAAATAAATGAACTACAAGTAGTGGGAATTTTAGATTTGCTGACTAAACTGGAGAAATGTGAATTTTGAAGATCTGGGAAAAGTCACACTGCAGGAAGATTTTCTAGAACTTTGGCTTTCTAACTACTGTATCATCTATCTTCCCAGATCAACAAATTCAACAAAGCCAATATACATTAAAATTATCAGACTAGAAAAGGAGGCATTTTGCCTCAATTAGTTATTTTAGATTATATATTTGCTACAAATTAATGATTCTTCATGTATTATATTTGCAATAGAAAACTGTCTATATTAAAAGTAAACTGCATCGAGGAATAGCTGTTTCCACTAATGAAGGTTTAGAACTCTCTTGTTTCTTAAGTAATTGAGAACATTTATTGAACTCTCACAAAGGGTGTATCACATAAGATCAACTTTTATAAAATTGAAGAGATAGTAAGGGATCATTTTTATTTTCATGATTCCTGAGTAAAACCATATATTATTTTTTCATAAAACTGTTTCAGCTTTTGTGCATGTACTAATTTTACTCCTTTTCCATTCTGTTTTCTTAGAAAATTTTACATTTTTAGTTTTTATTAATATTAAGCACACAAAGGAGTTACATTGTTCTATGACTATAATTGCATAAATCATACTCACTTTATTATCCCTGCTTGTCCACCTTGTTTTCTTTATGCATTTTTAAAATTTAATTTTCTTATCAAGGTGTTGTGTGGAGGGGTTACAGGTACATAGGTAACATAATGAGTACATTTCTTGTTGAACATTGTTACTTCCCCCACTTTGTTTTCCTCCCATTCACCTTACTTTCTTCTCCTTTTTTTCTTTTGCTTTTATTTGGCACATGTAATTAGATTATACTGCTTTCAACATTTCTTTCACCACTCTGTCATCATTTGTTTTTCCTTTTTTTATCTCCTGCTGATTATTCCTTTTACATTCATGGCATGCTCTTAAATTTCTGGACTCTACATGAGTGATTCTACATGTGTTATTTGTCTTTCTAAACTGGCTTACTTAGTTTAATATAATGATCTCCAGAATTTGGGAAAGATTCTTTTACTCCAACATGTTCCTCCTTTTCCATAACATGTGCTCAAATGGATTTTTTTTTGCAGGTCCTTAGGCTTGAACTCTGGGTCTAGGTGTTATTCCTGCGTTCCCCTTTGCTCAGGCTAGCACACTACCATTTGTGTCACAGACCTTCTTCCATCTTTTTCTGTGATTAATTGGAGATAAGGGTCTCCTGTTTGGGCTGTCTTTGAATTGCAATATTCAGATCTCAGCCTCCTGAGTAGCTGGGATTACAGTCATGAGCTATCACCACCTGGTGTCAAATGATAGGATTTTATTATTATCTTGCTGACCTTTATTTTTCTCTTACAACCCAAACTAACTATGGGAATTAAAACATCGTGTATAGCATCAATAGTTTCAATACTATTATGTTCTTCTATTTTAATTTTATATTGTTGAACTATAAAGTTTACAAAGCAATAAATGTTGAAGATTGCTAGGAGATATACATAAGGTTTTTAAAGAAGAAAAAATAAATCAGCTAGGTTCATCAAAATAATCATTGTGAGAAAATAAATATATAAATCCTTCTACTTATTTTTATTATTTTAGTTTTTATTTTTTTCTGTCGGTTGTGAGGCTTGAACTCTGGGCCTGCGCGATATCCTTCATCTCTTCTGCACAAGGTGAGCACTCTACCACTTGAGCCACAGTGCCACTTTTGGTTTTTTGAGTGGTTTACTGGAGATAAGCATCTTATGTACTTTCCTGCTCAGTCTGGCTTTGAACTACGATCCTCAGATCTCAGCCTTCTGAGTTGCTAGGATTATTGGCATGAGCCACTGGTGCCCAGCTACTACTTAATTTTATTATTGCCTCAAAAGTTACCTTAAATCCCTTATGTTTGGGAATTACACAATTGATAAGTGTATTTACAACTTTCTAGAAGTGAATAATTTGTCTTCTTTATGTTCCAGAGGTAAACTGGAAACCAATTATATGCTAAAATGCTTATATGAGTTCTGAAATAACGTGTTCACTTTGAAGTCATAACAGAGAATAAATGCCATGGCATAAATGTCTACACATTATGGATATCTTAATCGCTAATCATTACTTATCAAAAGAAAGAAAAAATTAATTATGAAATACTGAGAAATATTCTGAAGGTAGGTTGAGAATATACAGATAAAGTCATAAACCAAGTTATCCTTTAGAAGAAAACAATTGGCAATATTATGAGATTAACTAGCCAATTAGGTAGTCACTTTCAATTCTGGTACATAGTTCATAAAACATGTTGGGGACCACAAAATTATATTCACAAATTTTCTAGTGGGTATTAAGGAACAACTGAAATTAGTATATGTAGTGTGTTACATTCATTGCTTTATTTTTATTTAGGCTCTTCAGAATTTTTTACTCTAATCTCATTCATTGTTTCTTTTTTTCTGACTTATACAATGCTTGAAAAATATCTAAATGAATTTTAGAAGGAAAAAGTAAGGAAACCAAATTATTAGCAAAACTTTTAATTGTATTATTGATTAAATTGGTAGATAAATAAAAGCTAACACAATCTCTTGTTCTGATAGCACTCATAAAATTATCATCCCCAAATAATATATCAAGTAAAACCTACAAATATAAAATTCAAATTATTAATATCAGTTTTTTGTCAAATAATATTGTTTTGTCAAAAATTAAACAGGATTTATGTTGTGAACATCAGCATCTGTGGTACAACTTCCAAAAAGCTAATGTAACGATTTTCCATCTCAAATTACACAAAGACTTCCATGTATAAAACAGCAACAATGTTTATTGTTCTCTTGGTGTGAATTGTATTATTGTGTTCACGGTTTTCCTTCATTAGAATGTGATAAAGCTGTATTATTGAAACCTCAGTTCTACAGTAGGCAAAAAAGCAGCTACTAAAAAAAGACTGATATTAGGATTTAGGTATAGATAAACATTAAGATATATATTAGAATTTTACTATTGAATATTTAAAACACTAGAAGTGTGTTCTAAAACTCATAGAGCAGTTAATATTACTATAGAATATTAAATCATTTACAAACAAGACATAGGAAATATACTTAAAATAACCACTAAGAATTATCAGAATGAATATGTGTTAGGGAGAGAAGCAACTATCAGAAAAGAATAACAATTTGGAAGTAAAACTAAAGAAAAGGTTAATATGCAAAAGAGAGAAATTTAATTATACCTTATGCATATATTAAAACATTATTAATTTGTATAATTATATACCTTAGTATTATTATGCATTAGTATATTACTAATATTATATATACATTATGCATGCATATATCATGCTAAACAAAAATTTAAAAGAAGGAATAGTATGAAATAACAGTTACAAGGCAGGTTCTTACATTTAGTTTTTGCTCTTTGTAAAAGGGCAAAGGCAGCATTAACTTCAGAGATAATGCCAATATGGAACATGGGGTCAAATTGTAGCAGGGTTGAAGTTAGGATCAAAAGCAGAATAGCTAGTGCCCCCAAAAGGGCATCCAGTGTCTAGTCATTTTAGAATCCAAAACAAATTAAAGAGAGAGGAGAAGGTCAAATATGCTCAAAACTTTTCTTTGGGGATTCAGTCTTGGGTGGCAGCCAAGTCTTTGTCCTTTGATGTGAACTGACTTCTATCTAAACTTGTGATAATTTTCGTTTTCTTTTGTTAGTTTTAGCATTTTCCAGCAGAATTTTTTTTTCCTATTCTTACATCGAGAAAAAGAGCAGCCTTGCTTGAATAAAGGGAAGGTCTTAACTAGATGATCTTTCTGTGTTGATACTTGATAAAAAATGGAGTTATTTCCATAGCATTTTGTGTCAGTGTTTTACATGCAACATGGTGATTTCATTACTATTTTGCAACAGATCCTTTTTTTTCTCCAATTTTTGCAAATACAAATAAGAGTTTCAGATTTGGTTAGTATTACATGATAAAGCAAATTTAATTTTTGAAACTTTCATGCAATAGGTCTTTTCCCAAATTGTACTTTAATTGAGAAAAGGAATACATTAAGAATGGAAACTTAGGGAAGATTTGCCACAGATGTGTTTAATAGGAAAACTTTTTAAGGCAAATTAACTTAAACCATGTGCTGGTGGCTCACATCTGTAATCTAAGATACTTATAAGGCTGGGACCTGGATGATTGAGACTCAAAGCCAGATGGAAAAGTCATTGAGATTCCATCTACAATTAGTCAATAAAAATGTTAGAATGGGGGTGTTGCTCAAGTGGTTGAAACTTACCTGCAAGCTAGGATGCTGAAGAAGAGTTCAAGACCCTGCTATTCTGTTTCTGCTTATTTGTACTAACAAATGTCCTGTGGCAATATAAAGAAAACAATATTTATAATCATACAATGGTCTGTCATTGTTGCTTTTCCTCCCTATATAGATATATAGATATAGATATAGATATATATCTATATATGGATATAGATATATATAGATATAATCCACTTATAACTTCCTGATTTCTGCAAACAATATAATCTAAGTTTCTCCCATTATATTATAGTTTTGAGTATAGCTACAAGTAACTGATATAGATTTTATTACAAAATATTAGATTATCAAATAAGCCAAAATATTGAAAAACTAAACAGAAGCTCTAACTCTAAATATTCCAGGATCATCGTTAGCATTTTGTTGTTGTCTTCAGAATTTTCCTAAATATATAAATTCATTTAAACAAAGTTACACAAAGTTCTCCTGATGCTAGAAAAATATCCCCTATACCCTCAATGGCATATACTCTTAATATTCTCTACAAAGCACTCATGATTCTTCAACTGAAGCAATGCTGAGTCAATGTCCAGTGAGTAGTCCTTGTCCAATAGTAAAAAGAATAAACAATAGCCTTATCCAGAAGTAATACAATTGCTGCTTCTTCTTTTTCCTTTGTTTTCTTTTTAATTTTTTATTGTGAAAATACCGTATAGAGGGGTTACAATTACATGGACAAGGTAATGAGTACATTTCTTATCAAGCATTGTTGCCTCCTCCTTTGTTTCCCCTTCCCATTCCATCCCATCTCCCTCCCCCACAACCCCCCTTTCCCCGCCCCGCCCGGCCAAAGTTGAAAAGTTCATTTTTCAACATTACGATATGTACATATCATTGTTGCAATGGGTCCACCTGTATCCCTATTTAAATGGTTTGTTTTGCCCTTCCCCTCCACAAATTATACCAACATCAAATACAATGTAAGCAGGGGTTATACCGTGGGGGCGGGACATACAAAGCAACAAAGAAATCATCTTATAGGGCTGATGTTGGGTCTTCATCCGTCCCACAAAAGACGGAGGTCCCACAAAAGACGGATGTCCCACAAAAGACGGACGGGGTCCGAGGAAAGATAAGTGCAGCGCTTGCCCGTTCCCTAGCCTCCCTCAGCCCAGGAGACAATCAGACACAGCGGGGAGCCAAATCCAGCAGGTAGAAAAACTCGTTTATTAACAGAGAGCAGCCCCTTTTAAAGACAACAAGGGTGGGTGGCATGGTAAGGGAGGAAGAGGAACCAATCACTGTCAAGGTCACACCCTATCATTCACCTGAGCCTTCACTGGCTGGTTAGGCACTGATCAGCAGATCAATTGGGCTCTGCCCACTCAACCCCCTCCCAGAGCCATCTTTGCTGCCCATGTGCTCCACAGGCTGAGAAGGTGGCTCAGTGGTACAGCACTTGCCTTGCATGCATGAGGCCCTGGGTTCCATTCCTCAGCACCACATAAGCAGAAAAAAAAAGCCGAAAGTGGCTCTGTGGCTCAAGTGGTAGAGCACTAGCCTTGAGCTGAAGAGCTGAGGGACAGCGCCCAGGCCCAGAGTTCAGGCCCACGACCGTCCCCCCACCCCAAATAAATAAATAAATAATTAAAAAAAAGCAATCATAAAGATGTTAGAAACAATCGCAAGAAAGAAAAAAAAAACATTTGAATACTTATCTTGGGGTTCATTTCACCTAACACCAACTTATCTGACCTTTTCTGCTTGACTCAGACATATACTAGTTATTGCAAATAAGGGAAACCATGGGACCTATGTTTCTTTGAGCCTGGCTTACTTCACTTAATATAATTTTTTTTAAGTCTTTCCATTTCCTAACAAATGGGGCAATGCCATTCTTCCTGCTTGTTGCTCCTGGGGCTTGAACTCAGGGCACTCTCCCTGCGCTTTTGGGCTGAATGCTAGCACCACTTGAGCCAAAGCTCCATTTCTGGCTTTTTGCTGGTTAATTGGAGATAAGAATGTCAGAGCTTACTTACTTGGGCTAGCTTCCAATGATGGTCAATAGATCTCATTCTCTTGAGTAGCTACAAAAAACGGCATGTACCATGGACACCGGCAGATTGCTTTTTACACAGTAGTTGCATGTAGAAATAAATATGCAACCTGAAAAAAACCACACGGGCTGCTTTCATTACTCTTATGCTTACTTTAATTGCATAGATATTTAAAACAAATTTTAACTAAACATTGAGAAGCACATGATTGGTCAAAGTGTAGGCTATCAAGCATGAGGATTGTGTCAGGAAACAAGCACAGTTACCAAGACCTGATAGGGTTTAAAATGGGTTGCAGAACAGGAAATGGTGAGCATGCCCTATGCCCTTTCCATCTTAAAGTAACTGCATTGTTAGTTTCTCTAGTTGGTGCCATCAATTTCTCAGTTTTAAGCTTCTGTTCAAGAAGAGAGGGACATTAGGAACCTGGATGGAGATATTTCTTGAAAGACTGAGAATTGCACAGTTTAGTGGGTGGATCCTGGAATCCATGGAATATGTTGTTTAGATCTATGTAGTAGGGCTCCCAGATGACTGCCAATACCAGCTCCCAGCATTCTAGATCCAACATGAGGTTTGTATTACAGTTATTTTTAATATGTTTATATTGTAAAAATACTGTATAAAAGGGTTAGAGTTACATGAGTAAGGTAATGAGTACATTTCTTAGCGAGCATCCTGCATACAAAGCAAGCACTCTACTACTGAGCCATCTTCTCAGCTACAGTCTCATTTCTTGAGAGTCATTTTTAATCATTCTTGAACATGGCAGGTTATTAAGAGCAGGCCATTCTTGAAGGCCCTAGAATTTCATAATGGGTCCCTCAATTATCCTAAAACTTAGAATTGCACTTCACTTTGAATTGCTAGCTTTTGAATTCCTCTTTTCTCCTTTTTTCCCCCCATAAGTAGCAGACCTGTTCTGTGTTCTAAATATTTTTCTTATTTACTCTTTTCATCTCCCTTTCAAATACTGTATTGATTGTATGCCTAATTTTGACTTCCTACACACTTCTTAAAATGCATTTTTGAGGTCCAGAGGATTTGCTGCGCAAACTTACCTACTTCATTTTATGTGCACATTATATATCTTGTTTAAATTTTCTTTTCATTCTATATTTCATATCCCAATATTTCTGTTAGTCCTTTATAGGTTTTAATTGATGAGGTTGTTTAAAAATGAACCTATACAATATTTTAAAAAGATACAGCCTGATTTTCTTCCTCTTGCTGTGAGCTAGGTTTTATCAAGAAGATCCCACAAAGAAAATGCGGCAGCAATAATGAGGCAGCAATAGTAATGAACTTTACCTTTACCAACAGCTAGCTAGAAAGTCACTAAGGGTTACAGCATGTGTGTGTGTGTGTGTGTGTGTGTGTGCGCGCGCCCTTCAGTGGCAGATCTTTTATCCTAGGTCACCCTTCAGATGGTGCTGATATCTCCACAGCCTTTCCAAGAGACATTATAATGCTTAACTGTCCAATTATGCCATTTGACACATCCAAATCTAAGAAATGATATGAAATGTTACATAGACCTCCCCTATGACCCAGCAATCCCAATTCTGAACCTTTACCCAAATGATCACAAAGAAGACCACACTAAAGCTACCAGCACAACTATGTTTATCACAGTATTTATTCACCATAGCTAAGATATGGAACGAACCCAGATGTCCCTTAGTAGATGAAGGGCAAGAAAAATGTGGTACATGTATATATTGGAATTCTAAGCCTCCATCAGAAAGCATGACACTGCCCCATTTGTAGGAAATGGAAAGACTTGGAAAAAATCATATTAAGTGAAATAAGCCAGACCTAGAGAAACACATGTCCCATGGTTCCTCTTACTTGCAATGATTAGGATAATCTTATCAGATAAGCAGAAAAGCTCTAAAGCTATATGCATATGACCATATATGATAATGCTAAGTGAAATGAACTCCAAGATATGGACACAATAGGTTTTTCTTTGTTGTTTTTTATTTTATTTTTCTTGTAAAGATCCTGTACAGAGTGTTATTTTTAAGTATTATGTGATTTTTTTTGTTTCTTTTGTATGTTCTTCCTCCTAAGGTATATCCCTGTTGTCATTGTATTTGATTTTGGTACCTTTCATCTTGTATATACATTTATATAATTTGGGAAGGAGAAAGGGAATATCAAAATGCTGAAACAAAGACACAGGATGACACATTGCAACAATAAGACTCTTAAGACACTGTGTTGGAAATGGTCTTTATAATTTTAGGAGGAGGAAGAGAGGGGGATGGGTAAGGAAAGGGGTTATAGGAGATAAATAAAGGAGGAGGTAACAGTGGTCCACAAGAAATGTACTCATTACTCATGTAACTGTAACTCTGTACAGCATCTTTCAATAAAATAAGATTTAAAAATATGAAATCTTGGTTGTTTAAAAGGTATTAAGTTATATAAAATATGTTCTGTAGAAACTAATTTTGTACATGTGGTTCTGGAGTGTTTATGTGTGTATTGTATAAAAGAAATATTTGAAAAGCATGAAGTAGGGCTGGGAAGATTGCTTAGTGGTAGAGTGCTTGCCTTGCATGCATGAGGCCCTGGGTTTGATTCCTCAGCACCACATAAGGAGAAAAAGCCGGAAGTGGCACTGTAGCTCAAGTGGTAGAGTGCTAGCCTTGAGCAGAACAGCTGAAGGACAGCACCCAGGCACAGAGTTCAGGCCCCACAAGTGGCAAAATAAAAGGGAAAACCATGAAGTATTTTTGTATATATGTATTTATCATACACTATATAGTATTGTATTATTTAAATGTCATAATATGTTTAAGTACTTTTTTGTGTGAAATTAAAGGTATTTCTTGTTTATAATTATCTATTAGCTATTTTTAAACAGTAAATATTAGATGATAAGCACTGGTTAAAAATGCAAAGCATCTAGTCACTTATATCTTACACTGTTAAATATTTCAGAAACATACTCATTTTGCAGTTATAATTAGACTGAAAGACAGATGGTCAATTTTAAAACAATGTGTTTATAAAACCTGTGTATGTTGCCAAGTTGTTTCTCACCATCACACATGTCTATAAATTACATGCTCCGTTGAGACAGGATCATTGAAATTGGAGGGTAAGAAGACAGAAAAATAAAGAACTCTGGTGTCTATAGATGCAATATACATTTAATTTCAAAGCAGATATCTAAAAATGCCAAAGCCAAGTATTGCAAAGAGTTTTTGTTTAATCAAAGTTACAGTTGATAAAACTTTTTAAGAAGTCTGACTATTCATTGTTTTTCTACAAAGTAGTAAATGTTGAACCAATAATTTGTATATCTATATTATTGTATAATTTCATGTTATGTGTGACTGTTTTACCTGAAGACAGACATTTAAGCATAATGAAGATAAATGTAAGGGCTCATAGCAATTAAACATTCATTACACAGGGAAGACCAGTGACAACTAGAGTTCCATTGCAATTAATTTACTTTTTCATGCATATTTTGTAAATGCATGTCAGCTTCCTTTTGTTTTTGATTCATAATATTCATTAAGGTTGAATAAATTAAGGTTGAATAAAACAATTGATTACCACCAATAACCTCAATTATTGTTTCCTAAATACCAGTTCTCTATTCATGTGCCATTCTGTATAATCCTCAGGGAAACAGGTCAATCTGATTTGAGAGGATCTTTTAATCTCTAATGATTCACATTTTTTAGTCCAGAATTGCTGATTCACTTTTTTTAATTTAAAATTTATTGTAAAGTTGATATATAGAGGGGTTACAGTTACATGTCAGGAAATGAGTACAATTCTTTATGAAAAATGTACCCCATCCCTCATTATCTGCTACTTTTTCCTCTCCCAACCCCTTCCCCTCCAAATTGTAAATTTCATTTCCAACATAGTGTCTAGTGAGTATCACTGCTGAACTAGTTCACCTTTTGTTCATCATTTCTGTGATTCCTCTTCCCTTCCTCAAATCAGATAAACTTATATACAAGACAAAGGGTCTAAAAATAAGAAAAAAACAGTGACAAAATGAAATAAACAAAAGGGAAAAAAGAAAGAAAAAATAAATAGCTGCAAACAGCACACTAAAGAAACCCCCTCTTGTTTCCATTTCTTGGTGTTCATTTCAGTAAGCATCATTTTATATGGTTATATACTCATAGCTATTGAACCATTGTTATCCTTCCTTAATAATATCCTCCTTTGTTCTCACTGTGTGAATGCTTACAGTGCTAAGATATGGAACCAATCCACATGCCCCTCAGTGGATGAATCAATCAAGAAAACATGGTATATATATATATACACATGAAATTCGGTGCTTCCATCAGAAAGAATGGCATTGCCCCATTCATAAAAAATGGAAAGACTTGGAAAAATTTTTATTAGGCAAAGTAAGACAGGCCCAAAGAAACAGAGGCCACATGGTTTTCCTCACTGTGATAACTAGAATATGTCTATAAATCCACAAGTTAGTCCAACAGATAGTAAAAAAACAAATAATATACTTGGACATGATTAATTAAACAGCACTGTAAGCCTTTACCCAGTGAAAGATTCACTTTCTATGGTTCAGTTTATATGGGAAGCTCAACTTAGGTTAGATGGCAAACACCACCTAATTCAATCAGCTGTGATGGAATAATAATGCTCAAAATGATTTCCTCCTGAAACAATGTCGACAGTGATTAACAAGGGCCTTTCCTTGAAATAAAATGGTGTGTGCTGAGATACTGGGAAAATACTAAAACAAAGGAGAAAATATGGACAAATTAATATTCCCCATATTTGGAAAAATAATAGTAGTATCTGTTCTAATTTTCATTTTTTAAGTTGTGACAAGAGATTTCAATTCCTGTCAGTTGTGAGTACAATGCATCTTGACCAAAGCCACCTCTTTTCATTGTTCTTTCCCATATCTCCTTAACATTTCCATCCTCTCAATTTACCTGCTTCCATTTTTATGTATGTATAGTGAATAAAATGATCAAATTTACCTATCCTTCCCATCTTCATTTCTCCTTTGTCACCTCTCCCCCCAAAACTGGTATTTATTTTCAATGGATAATGGAAACTATTCATGAACAGTACTACAGGAAAACAACACTAAGGAATTAGAGGAATTACTAAAGCTGTTCATTGGCCACTGATTTTATTTTAAAAGAAGCTTTCTTGCTTCATATTCATATTTTCAAATTAGAATATATCCTCTGCATTGACTCAACTTTAAAGTACATTTTAAAGTTAAAATAAATCATTCTATACAATAAAAACCTGTTTGAGTCCTATATTTCTTGCTAGGCAGAGTGCTTGCAAGGGGAGTTAAGGTAAATTTATAGCTTGATAGAAAGTTTTAGTAAAGTTTGGTGCACCAGAGGAGTAAAGCACCTTACTGTTTAAATATTCACCTACATAAATAACTACTCCAATATGATTTCCTAAATTGGTAAGTTTTGTGCCAAAATGACATATGCCTTTCCATTATTTTTCATAGTACCCAAGTGTATATATTATTAAAAGTTCTGTCCAGATTAGGATTTGATTTTGATCATAAATGGAAAAGAAATTGCTGTTTGATAAGGTTGGATATTGCATGGAAATTTTAAAATATAATTAACCTACACAAAGGTTACTATTTTGAGAGGCAGAAGATTTTAAAAATTCTGCATGTATTGAAGATAGACCAACATTTGAAGAGAATTAATCCAATTTTTAACTAAAAATATCAGTAAGATGAAAGTAAGTCTTTTAAACTAAAATTCATCAACAATATCCTTATATTTTGCCATGCTCTATTTAGTATAAGCTAGTCACTTCATCCAGAACTCATTCAAAATGAGGAAACCACAAAGGAACCAACTTTACACTAGTAGCCATTTACCATCATCCTGACTACTTGGGAGAATTAATTATTTAATGATTGTGTTCAACGAATCGATCATCAATGAATTTTAGATTTCAGAAAAGTGGCTAAAACATTTCAATTGTGTTTCTATCGAATAAAAATAATCTATGACATACAATAAATTATCAAGAATAGAACGCTAACATTGATTCAAAATTGTTAGCTAAAACAAAAACCTTACCCAAATGTAACTTAATTTTATTTCTAATCTTCTTCTGTCTCGGTATCTTTCAAGGATACCATATTGCATTCACCGTCTTTTTTTCTAATCTTTTTAACAATACCATAGTTTTTAAGACATGATACCTTTGCCTTATTTTCATTACCTCATATTAACTTACAAAATAATTTGTTTCAAAATGAAATTTTCATACAAATGCCTAGCTTCTCATCACACTTTCTTGTCCCCATTTAGCTCTCTTATTTTCTATTGGTCTTCTTTTCCATAATAGTCTTCCATTCTATTTTCCTGTCTTTTTAAAATATAAATAATGCATATAACATAATACATGCCATATTTGTCTTTTTGAGAATGGCTTATCTAAATTGTCATGATTTCTAGTTCCACTTTCATAAAAATTACAAATTTTGTCTTTTTTTGACTGAATAACTTTTCTGTACATATGCCAGTAATTCTTTCTAATCATCAATCTATCACTTTTTTCTCTTGTCTATCTGTTTTATTTTCTGTATCCTTTTAACCATTAGTGAATACATAGGCACCTCCATAATTTGCCGATTGTATATATTGTCACAATAAAAGTAGGTGTGTAGGTATTTCTACTAGTTGCTGATTTAAATTCCTTCCAACATTTTCCACTTAGTATACCTAAGTCATGTGTTGGTTCTCTTTTTTGTTTTATTTAGATCTTGTCATATATATTTATATACTGCTGCACTGTTTTGCATTCTTACCAATAACATAAAAAAGTTAATTTCTGCCAAATTCTTGCCAGCATTTATCATTTGTTTTCTTGATGATAGCCATTGTGACTGGGGTAAGATAGAATGTCAATGTGCTTTTAATTTGCATTTTTTCCTCATGAGTAATGATGTTGAACATTTTTCATGTATTAATTGGCCATCTGTACTTTTTTTGAGACTGTCTGTTCGGTTCATTTGCCCATTTATTGACTGGCTTGTTTGTTCTAATGGTGTTTAGTTTTTTGAGCTTTCTCTAATATTCTGGATATTAGTTCCCTGTTGGTTAAATAGCTCCCATTTTTCCCCTCTCATTGTGAGTTGTCTCTTCACTCTGATAATTGCTTACTATGATGTGAAGAAGCCTTTTTAATTTAATGCAGTTCCATATGTCAAATATTGCTATCATTAGCTTAGCTATTTGGAGACTTATTCAGAAATTCATTGCTTATGTCTGTACCTGAGGTGATTTCCCTTAATAGTTTCAAATATAAGATTTTATATTAAGGTCTTTGAACTATTTTGTACAATTTATATGCTAGGCAAGAGATGAAGGTTTAATCTTCTACATGTGGATATGTAGTATTTATAGCATCATTTGTTGAAAAGGTTGTGTTCTCTATACCAATTTGTTTTTTGGTAACTTTGTCAAAGCTCAGATGGCCATATTTATGTAGGTTTCCTATTATATTCCAGTGGTTTTTGTGTTGGAATTCTCCCACAGTGCTTTTTATCCAACGATTCACGTGTCATCATTTATACTATTTCCAATTCTGTATAAAAATCAATATTGCAAAGAATGTTTTTGTAGGCTGGAGTTTTGGGGTTTTCATAGGTAGATTCCAGAAGTTTGCTTTAAGAAAACTAAATACAATGCATCAGTCTTGGTCAACTTTCTGTCCAGAAAAGTTCTTCTACTTATGTTCCTACCAGCAATGAGCGAGCATGTTATGTCAGAGTCAATTGAAACTAATTTTTAATATGGGAAATAATTACTCAGTGTTGCATGATTTACATTTCAGTATGGTGAACCTGAAATTTTAATACATCTGAGAACACTCTTATGTGAATTTTCTATTCTATCTCTTTCATTCATACATATGTGTATATATATATATATATATATATAAATAAGTTTAGCATATATTCTTAGCAATCATACTAAAACATTCATTTTTCATATGCATGTTGATTTATTAGAAATAAACACAAAATCCTATACATAGCTGAATGGCTTTGAAACATTTTTTTTAAAAATGATGGTCTTGTTCATAAATAATAAGGTATGTAAGAATTTAATTAACTTCAACTAAATAAAGTACTGTATACTATTTAAGTATTTGACTGAGTTAACAATAATATAATTAACATACTACCTCTAAAATTTGTCTAAACATTTTTGACAAAATAATCTAGACACAAAAACACAAGATAAAATGTGCATGAAAATGGACAAAATATATAATTATCACCACTCAGCAAGAGGAAGTTCATTTTACAGAAGAAAATATGTTCAACATGTTCAAGGCAATCACTACTTTTGTAGCTTAAAATGATAAAAAAGATCCAGGAGTGGGTGGCTTATGCCTGTAATCCTAGCTACTCAGGAGGCTGACATCTAAGGATCATGGCTCAAAGCCAGCCTGGGCAGAAAATTAACTATTTCAAAACTGGAACTGGTGCTATAGCTCAAGTGCTAGGCTTAAGCACAAAGAGGCTCAAGGTCAGAACCCAGGCTTTGAGTTCAAGCCCCATGACTGACAAAAAAAAGAGAGAAAATGTGGCTATTAAAAGATTGTCTTTCCCCAACATCATCACTATACGGAACTTTCTACTATCTTTGTTGGTGACAATTATATCTTTAAGAGACATCATTTTTAAAATAATATAATTTTGTATTATATATCATTGATATTACTTTTTAAGTGGAATTTTCACATTTTTATTGATTAGGTTTTATTAATTTTGTATTGTTTATAGTTTCACAATAGGCATGGGTGTGAAGGTGTCTCTACTGTCTGATCAGTTTGATTCTTTGTGATATACATCCAAGAGTAATATAGCAATTCATTATCTTTTTTTATTGTGCTTCAAGGAACAACCATACTGATTTCTATAGTGGATACACTAATTTATATTCCTGGAAACATTGTATTCTATCCCCTGAATCTTAATCAGCACTTGCTGATGTTGATTTTATCGGTGATTATAATTGTGATTAGGATGAAATTAAATCTCAGGATCTTTTTGATTGTATTTCCTTGATGGCTAATTCTGTTAAATCACTATAATATGCACTAGTTTTTTTTTTTTGTTTTTTATTTATTTTTTGAGATCATTATACATTCTGGATGTTATTCTTCATATCTTGAATAGCTGACAAAGATTTTCTCCCATGAGGTTTGATGTCTCTTAACTCTGAAATTTATCTTTCGATATGCAAATATTTTATTCAATACAATTGCATTTGCCAGTAGCTACTATTATTCTGAGACATTGGAGTACTAATCCAAAATTCATTATGTATATCTATACTTAAATATTTTTTATGTTTGAATGTAGTTATTTTGAATGTTAAGCATTTGCATTAGAATATTTATAACTAGGCATTGGTGGCTCATGAACACAAGAGGTTTTTCTTTGTTGTTGTTGTTTATAATGTACTATGCAACATTTTATTTGTTTCTTTTGTATGTTCTTCCCCCTATGATATATCTCTGTTGTCATTGTATTTGATTTTGGTACCTTTCATCTTGTATATACATTTATCTAATGTGGGGAGGAGAAAGGGAATATCAAAATGCTGAAACAAAGACACAGTATGACCCATTGCAACAATGAGATTCACAAAACACTATGTTGGAAATGAACTTTACATTTTCGCTGTGGGGGAACAGAAAGGAATGGGGGAGGTGAGGGAGGGAAGGAATAGTAGGAGAAAAACAAAGGAGGGAGTATCAATGCAATAATGCTCGACAAGATACGTACTCATTTCTTTACTCAAGTAACTGTAATCCCAACCCAAACCTGTAATCCTAGCTACTCAATAGTCTGAGATCTGAAGATCACAATTGGAAGGCAGCTAAGGCAGAAAAGTCGATGAACCTCATCTTCAACTGACCACCAAAAACCTGGAAGGGGAACTGTGGCTCAAGTGGTAGAACACTAGTCCTGAGCCAAAGAGGTGAACGACTTTTTTTTTTTTTTTAATTTTATTTGTGAACATACTGTACAGAGGAGTTACAGTTACATGGGCAGGATAATGCGTACATTTCTTACCAAGCATTGCAGCCTCCTCCTTTGTTTATCCTTCACATCCCTTCCTAGCCTCCCCCCTCCCCCCCTAATCCCAATCCTTCTCCTTCCCCCCCCCCCCCCCCCCCCCCCCCCCCGCACCAACGTTGTAAAGCTCGTTTTGGACATGACAACTTGTACTTCTCATTGTTGCAACAGGTCCACCTGTATCCTTAAACAACTGGTTTTTCCCCATCTCCTCCACAAGTTATACTGACATCAAATATAGTGAAAGCAGGGGTTATACTGTGGAGGAGGGACATACAAAGCAACAAAGAGATAATCTTATAAATGTGTTAGAAACACATGCATGAAAGAAAAAAAACATTAAAATACACATCTAAGGGTTCATTTTCCTGACATCACATTATCTGACCTTTTCCGCTTGACTCATACATATACTAGATATTACAAATAAGGGAAACCATGGGACCTACGTTTCTTTGGGCCTGGCTTACTTCACTTAATATAATTTTTTCCAAGCCTTTCCATTTCCTAACAAATGGGGAAATGTCATTCTTTCTGATGGAGGCATAGAATTCCATTGTGTATATATACCACATTTTCTTGATCCATTCATCTACTGAGGGGCATCTGGGTTGGTTCCATATCTTAGCTATGGTAAATAATGCTGCAATAAACATAGTTGTGCTGGTAGCTTTAGTGTGGTCTTGTTTGTAAACATTAGGGTAAATGCCCAAAAGTGGGATTGCTGGGTCATAGGGGAGCTCTATGTGAAGTCTTTTGAGGAACCTCCATACTGCTTTCCAAAGTGGTTGAACAAGTTTACATTCCCACCAACAATGAAGTAAGGTTCCTTTCTGTCCACATCCCCTCCAGCATCTGTTGTTGTTAGAGTTCTTGATTTTTGCCGTGTGAACGACTTTTTCTATAAAAAATTTAGGGGAATTCTATGCTTCCCTCAGAAAGAATGTCATTGCCCAATTCATAAGGAAATGGGAAAACTTGAAAAAAATCATATTGAGTGAAGTAAGCCAGACCCAAAGAAACATAAGTCCAATGGTTCCCCTCATTCGTAATAATTAGTATATGTCTAAGATAATCCCAGCAGAGAATCACAGACGCTCAATAGCTATGTACATATGACCATATAAAATGATGCTAATCAAAATAAACTTCAATATATGGAAGCAAGAGAGCTTATTTTTTGCTGCTGTTTTTAATGCACTGTGTGAAGTTTTTTTTTTCTTTCATTTTTTTCCCCCTTTGGTTTATCTCCAGTTGTCACTGTTTTTGACTTTGGTGACCTGGGTCTTGTAATTATGTTTTTCTCTTTGGGGGAAGGGAGGGAGAATAACAAAATGATGAGACAAAAGACAAAAGGTGAACCAATGTAATGGTGATACTCACAAGACACTATGTTGGAAATGAACTTTACAACTCTGCGGGAGGAAGAAGGAAGATTTTGGGGGAGGGAAAGTGGGAGAAAATTAGGGAGGAGGTAACAATTTTTGACAAGAAATGTACTCATTACATTACTTATATAATGGTAACCCCTCTACATCACATTCACAATAAAATTAAATTTAAAAAGTAAACAAAATAATTTTAGGATTTTTAAAAATTTAAGTATGCCATTGCACTTTGATAGAGATTGCATTGAATGGATTTAATTTTCTCAATATCAAATCTTCCCATACATGAACATTAGAGACAGTTGCACTTTTTACTAGGTTTTTCCATTAAAATTTTCACTGTAGAGGTCTTTTACTCCCTTGGTTAGGTTTATTTGTGGTATTTTTGATGGTATTATGAACACGATTGTTTTCTTGGCTCCATTCCCAACACATTCATTATTGATACTAAAAACAATTAAAGCTATTGATGTTTGTACTGAAGTTTTGTACCCTGATACTTTCATTGCTGGAAGTGTTTATCACTGTCAAAATGTTTTTAAGGTTACATGCCAATTTGTAAGTTAAATATAAGAAAATTATACTAAAATTGCATGAATGAGGAAAAGAGAAGATATTTAAATATGAGTCATTTACCTTTTGAATTATGGACAATTGTTTTGAATAACTTTTTTCTCTTTATCATAATGTGTTTTTGTTTTTAATAAAAGTATTTTTATAATGATATAAACTTATATGGACAATTTCTTTCAATGGAACTTTCACAAACTTCTTGTTTCTTTATAATAGACTTCGAAAATTATATCAATTTGCCCTGCTATGATTATGAAAATTAAAAATTATGAGAATTTTGAACCTAGTGTCAATGGGTCAAATGAATCCTCAATACTCAGAAGGCTGATATCTGGAAAATCATGTTTGGAGCCATTTTAACCAAGAAAGTATACAAGACAATATCTCCAAAAATACTAGCAAAAAGCCAGGCTAGAGGCATGATTTAAGTGTTAGAGTACTAGTTGAGCAAAGAAGACAAGTTACAGTAAGGCCCTCAGTTCCATTCCAAGTACTTATTTTTTTCCCTTTTGATTCATGCTTCCTTTAATTAAGTTAGAAATTTTGTTTCTTTTTTTGGTTGAAGTGTGTTTTTTTTTTGTTTCTGCATATATCATGAAATTAATTAGACGTCATTAAACAGGAAAAGGCTGTTACTTTATTTCTCTTCCAGGACCTTTTGTGGGACACAGATTGTGGGTAAGGTACATGAATAGATATGGAAGGAAAAGTTTCACCCAGAAAAATTTTCCCCACCATTCACTATCAGAGAAACTTCTCTGCTTTCTTAGATCTATGCTGGATGATCACATTTTATGGAGAAAAATAAAAGGGACTGTTATGTCATAAAACAAGAAAATAGATGATTATGCCTGGAACTTTCAATAAAAAAATGATAAAAATTAACTGAAAACCAACATCTTTAACATCATAAATGTATCATTTGCTATAGCATATTCTAGATTTCCATCCTAACCATTGTTATTCTCTTACTTGTACACATATCAGGCAACAAAATATCTGTCTGGAGACTTAAAATAATACTTACCTTTTTATAAATACATATATACCAGTGATTCTCAAATATATGTTGCTTTTTTTGCAGCCCTCAAACTTCTGACTCATGTTGTATAATGATTTAAATCAACTAAGTCAAACAAAATTTATGAAATACTTAGTAACTTTTGCATTAGATGAACAAAAATGCCTTAAGATAATTTAAGGGAGGAAAGATTTAATTCACCTTGCCATTTCAGATGTTTCAATCTATCTGTATACGGTGATTATAGTCCTGAGGAACAGCAGAATCTTTATGGCAGTAGCACCATCCTAGGGAGAAAGTTCAATTGATAGTTTGAGAAGTAGAGAAAGCAAGGCTGGAAAGGTACTCAAAGACTAATATACACCCTTTAAAGATATGTTCCCATGACTCATTTCCTCCAACTAAACCCTAGATTATATTAACTAATAGTTGAATGCTATGAACTCATCAGTAGGTTTATCCTTTGGTGAAGGTGGCACCAAAATGATCCAGTCACATTTCCTCTCACCAAAAGCTGGGGAATAGCCTGTCATTCATGGTCTTTTTCACTTTATATATAAACCTTATTTTCAAACACTTTTCTAGAAACGGTGAACAGTGCAGAGCCAGTCCCCCTGATAATCTGGGTATACATTTGGGTTTTTTTCTCCTCAGTTCAAAAAATAACTCACGGACTCTCTCCTTTGCTTAGTTGATTTATCATTTAATCAGTTACTAAAACTATATTAATATTTCAAGGTATGCATGCTATTATTCCTCTTAAGGATAAAAGAATACCTGTGAAAGACAAAAATAGAGAAAACATAGTCAGGCTTACATTTTTAAAGAAGTGTATTCTGAAAAGATGGTATTGTTACATCCACCCAATCTCCATGGAAATGCAGGCAGTATTACCAAGAAGGCTAAGCAAATCACACTTGAACAATATGTTCAGGAAAACTTGGTAATAAAGTGTCCCTATAGACAGTAGGTACCTGCAGGCAAACACAGATATGCCAGCACACAGCATCTTTACATTAACAGCCTGTCAATGGGAAGAAGCTGAAGAAAGACATAGAAATCCTGAAATCCTTGAAAAATTCCCCACAGGTGCACATTGAAAAGATGTGAAGTCTCATCTGAGAGGAACAGCTGAATTCACTGGCACCAATTCATGAGGGAAACAAATAAGTATGACAGTGGTGGAGCAATCTTGGTCCTTTGAAATATGGAAATTAACAAGACAAAATCCCATGTCAAGAAGAAAATAATTGCTTCAAGTGGATTTGAAATGAACCGAAAAGGAAATAAGGAATGAGAAGATTCAGTGAAAAGTGGGAGTGGGAGTGGGGAGCAAAATTGGCAACTCAATAAATTATATGAACATTTTCTTCATCAATATGTCATAATAACACATGGAAGATCTGTTGAAATGAAACGTCCAAGATAATAAAGCAAAACAGTAACAATAAGATAAACCTCCTCTCAGAAGCTCAAACATTCCGAAAATATTAAATACTAATTAACTACTAATATTAAATATATGTAATATTCTCAAAGTGTTAGGATTAATTTTACAAAAGGAGCCAGGTCCACAGAGATAAATGATGCATGATTTACCTGTTTTGTAGAGACTAGATTTATTTCGCTTATAAACTTGTAATTAAATACATTGGGTGTGATACAAGTGTATGTACATGCACTAACTGAAATACAATAGATTCAAGGGAGATTTCAAACTGTAATTTCTTAGAAAGTCAAAATCAAAGGTCAGGAAAATTGAGGTCAGGTAATTGAGGGGTGGGATCAAGGAGGAAAGTGTAGTCAAATGTTGTGGAGGAGAGGGAAAGAATACAATCAAGAATCCAATGTGTGAAGTTAAGAAGAGTAAAATAAATGGTTTAGGGAGGATGAGGTGAGAATATTGAGACGGTTGGCATCGATAAACTTGCCTTACATTCACAAATAGCAAGTCCTTAGTGAAACTCTTTCAAGATAGTTTAAAAAGAAGCAATGAAATATTTCAGCCAACTTCATACATAGTGAATACTGAGAAAAAGAAAGCCAAACCTAATAGCACCCAAGTAAACAGTTAAAGGCACCAGAAAGATTTTTTCACAGAACTGAGTAAAACTGTAAGCCTAGAAATTGTCAAAGCTAAATTTAAAATGATGGATTTTAAAAAGAATAATACAGATCAAATTAAAAACAAAAATTCAAAGTCATGCTGTGGCTCAAAGTGGTAGAGTGCTAGCCTTGAGCTTAAAAGCTTAGAGATATTGCCCAGGCTCTGAGTATAACACCCAAGATCAGCAGCACAAACAATCAAACAAAAACAAAACAAAACAAACAAAAAAAAGAACAGCTAACTTCTCAAGGTATGGGTGGTTCACGCATGTAATCCTAGCCACTAAGGAGCCTGACATCTGAGAAACACAGTTCAAAGTTAGCAGGAAAGTCTGTGGGACTCTTATTTCCAATTAAACAAGAGAACACTGGAAGTGGCACTGTGGCTCAATATGATCGAATGCTACCTTTGAGTAAAAGAACTCAATGACAGCACCCAGACCCTGAGTTTAAACCCATGACTAAAAAAATAATTTTTAAAAATAAAGTACATTTTAAAGTTAAAATAAGTAAGGTAAGTTACACTATGTAAGTAATACAAATCACTTCAGAAATGGAAATGAAAAGATACAATATTAAATTAATGTGTGCTTTTGTTAAGCAAAAGAATTGGATTCAAAAAATGAAACACTAAAAAAGAAAAAGAATATTATATACAGCTATATAAGTGAGAGGTGTAAGCTATGCAAGAGAGAGATCCTGAAGATTAAAAGAAGAAAATTGACAAAATTGAGGCAGTAAAAAATGTAAACAAAAAATTAAGAAAAAATTTTTGATAGAGATGAGAACTGAGGGTACACATACACAAAAGCTATTTGTAAAAACAGCTAAAGGTGACAAGATAAATTACTGTCAAACTTGTCAAACAATGAAATTTTAAAGAAAAAAGTAAAAGTTCCTTTAGGCATTCATATATAATAAGCCTGTTACATAGAAACAAACTTCAATTTTCATTGTTAACAGAAATATTTAATGCTAGATGATATTAAAATTGTATTAAGGTATTATTTAATGAATGATTCCTATACTGGGTAAAATGGAATCTAAATAAGGAGAAATTAAGGATATAATTTGACTAAAAATTAAATTCTCACAGTTTCTTTTCAAAAATATACAGATTTCTGGGAGTTATTTTAAAAAGAAAGATCCTGATATTTAAAGATAATGTTAAATGTATAGTAAATTTTTGCTATTTACATGCATAATTTGGCAATGTTATATGCTAAATCTGTAAAGAATAGAAGTAAGATTGAACACAGAAATTTCCTGGGATAATAAGGTTATTTCTGAAAGTCGGCTTTTAGGAAGAGTGATGTGATGTTGCTCATTTCATTAAAGCAAGCTTATAACAGGGAACCAGATAAATGGACATAAAAGCAGAGGGCTCAAGCTATCACATTAAATTATTACATTAAAATTTCAAGGAGAAATTAAACTCTTCTTTAAAAGGACAAAATATATATCCAGACACTCTCCCACCAAAAGACCAGGTACTGTGAGAAACAGACAGTACAAATGTATAAATCTAATTGATGCCTTGTATAAAAGAAAAAGTATTTTCACATTGATGATTTAAAAATAAACTTAATATGATATACAGAGATTAAATACAATGAAAATGTACCCAGGGTTAGTGTTTTTGAGACAATGATAAAGGAATAAAGGTAAAGTGAAGGTTGATGATAAGGAAGAAATAATATGAAATTTGTAATGACCACATATTTCAGCTAATAACAATTTTAAAGCAGAAAATATAAACTGTGCAAATAGACATACAAGAAAACCTCACTTTAACAATAGGATATAGTCTCAGATCAAGCAAGTGAGCCAAGAGGAAGCACGTACAGAGATCTAAATTTATGATCAATTAAGTAGACATAGATAAGTAACAAATCCTAAAATAAAAAATGCAGCCTGTCTCAAAATGTATGTGGAACTGTCAGGGAAAATAACTATATTTTAATCTATCACATCAATTATTTAGTGTATCAATTTAGACAAGCTCTATCATTTTGCTTCCTAGAATGGTTCTAGGAATGGCTAGTGTTCCCCATATGAAAATCGTTCTAAGACAGGAAGTAGAAATCATGCATCAAGGTGTTTGGTTCACTTTGCTTCAATAAGGTTGCAACTGACACTTTTTAACTCTTGCTATTCATGCTTAATGTGGGATTTTCTTCAGTTTGTATCATGCGAAACCCATCTGTATGAAGGACTTTGGCAAAATGTATCATCTCTTCTACATTTCATTTTGGAGACCTGAAGCTTTGAACTGATGCAAAATCCGGACAGAATTGATAGGAATTCTAGTTTATTGTCAAAGTTCCAGATTGTTCTGTGGGCTGCATTTTGTATCTTTTCCCCCTCTGCTTTACAGGAAAAATAAAATCCTAATCTGGCACTGGTGCCTCTAGACTGTAATCCTAGCTAGTCAAGAGGCTGAGAGATGAGTATTGGGGTTCAAAGCCAGCCTGGGCAGGAAGTCTGTGAGACTCTTATCTCCAATTAACTACCAAAATAAACAAAGTAAAGTTGTCACTCAAGTAGTAGAGTACTAACCTTGAACAAAAGAGATCAGGGACAGCACTCAAGTCCTAAATTCAAACCCAGGACCAACACATAAAAAAGAAAAACAGAAAAAGAAATGAAAAAAAATTTCATTTCTTCCAGGAGAGTTTTTCTATGAAGACTGTATTATAATTACCTCTCACATATAATAAATACAAAGAAACAAAGTCATAGAGGAGAAAGTCCATGGTATCATGACTTGCTCCTTGCCTATAGTCTTCCCCACCCAAATCCCACATGGATCATGTAACACACAGTAAGCAATTTAGTAAACATATCTGGTGTAATTTCCAACCACAACCTTCAACTAGAGGCAGAATGCCCAGGACTTGCTTTGAATTAACACTGAGGCAACTCATAACTAACTTTACCTTTAGGGAATACATTTTCAGAATCTGAGCAGAAAGAGTTCCAAGAAAAATGTAGTTACATTTTACTGCAGAAAAAAATTTTAGTCCTTCAAGAGTTGAGGTGAACAAAGTATTATTTTTCCCACAAGATTTCTGTGATTGCCAAGTTCTTTTAGAGAAAGTCAAGTTTTTTCATGTAGGTTAGTATAAGAAAATAAAGAAAGTTCAACTAATATATTTTAATATATTTTTCTTTAGAAAATATTCTTTTTTCTCTTTTTTATTGTAAAAATATCATACAGAAGGGTTTTGAATTAGATTCTGTTTAGGGATAATATACGCTAATATGCCAATAGAGACTAGCTCTAGGAAGTTTCTAACAGGAAATGGAAAATAAATTGTGAGAGAAGGGGCAAAAATTCATAATGGAAAAAATATTAACTTCATCCTTATAACTTTTATTAAGAAGAATCAAGCAAACAATCAGTTGGGGATGCCCTAAATTTTTATTGAAAATAATATATGTGAATATTGTATCTTTATTCTCAAAGATTACATTATTTAAAGTATTCTTTGCTAAAAGCACAACAAAAACACTCTAAAGGAAAGCAGCATTCATCACTGAATAATTTATATATTTAGAAATACACACTGAACTCTCTAGAAGACAAGTATATCAATTATAAAACATTCCCCATCATTTTAGAATGTGTATTTCATATAAATAATGACATTAGTGTTAGAATTTTGCTGATAAACTTTGCTCTTTCAAAGGTTTCTAATACTTACAAGAGAAAATACATTTGAACTGAAATTTTGGTGACAAAAATATATTTACAATTCCAATTTTTCTACCAAGAGACAATTTCATGGTATATGGCTCTGCCAAGCTACTCAGACGTGGGACTCTATTCAATGAATCTATGAGTTTTTACCTTTGCACTATATACATCAATAACAAATAATAATATACCAAAAGATTCTGGGAGAACAAAATAATTTACTGCCTTGCTTTGTTGAATGAAAACTCCTTTGTTCAACGAATAAAGATAACAATAAAAATTCCAATTTCATTTTAAAAAAGACCTTCCTCCAGAAGCGAAGTGCTTAACATTTAATTCTGTCCTACTTCCCAGAAACAGTAAAAAGACAATAGTGGAAGGAAAAAAAGGAAAAATAAATACTGTGACTTTCCAGTAAAACCACTGCAACTTTTGTTAGTAAGCGTATTGCTTTCATTTGCTTTGTTTGGAGTAGAGTAGAAAGACCTAATGCTTATTGGAATCATATGACCAGTCCAGTATGAAGTCAAACACTTGGAAGATAATTGTATCAGATAAATTTCTCGTTATGTCTGGCATTCAGCAAATGTATCCAACATTTATTGGCCAAAAAGAAGTGGAATCATTTGTTTTTCTCATGAAATCTGTAATTGAGAAGGGCTCAATGGAGACGGTGTTTAACTGAGAACTAAAGATCTATTTCTAAGATGACTCACTCTATCACCATCAAACAGGTACAGAATCTCACTAAGATCTTCAGTGAGATGGAAAGATGAACTCTCATTATTTTTGTGGGCCTACCTTTGTGACCTGACTTTCTTCATGGACTGATATCTAGGTTTGGAGATCACATATTGTAAAGGAGTGCAAGCAGACATTTTTAATGCTCTAGCCTTAGAAGTCAGCAAGGCAGCACAAACATGTATTTGGCTTCAAGAATGGAGCTAGATTTTTATACCTCTGCATGAGATATAATAAAGTTCTAGAAGAATGTTTATTAGTTGGAAAATATTGTTAAAATCAGTTAGAAATTAAATTTTCCACAAAAGCATGTAAGATATATAAACAATTATATGCTGACTCAAGCTTAAATTATTGTGGGAACTTTTTAAGTAATTGATGTAAGTGAACCCCTGATTTGGGTGGTGGTATTGAAGACTGGGTGAGAGAGCAGAGAATGGAAATCTCTATTGATAAGATAGGAATTAGCTCTTGAGGAATTTGCAGCCAAAAAAGTAGAAAAGTTACACTCACAGCTACATTATGAGAGATATTCCAATTGAGATAAGATAAAGCTCCTATGGATTAAGTAGATGGAAATCTGGGAGAGATATTTAGTGGAAAAGAGGAAGTTGTCTCATGTTAATAGAAAGAATAAATTTGAAAAGCCTATAAAATATATGCTCAGGGAGTTGATAGGTTGTGAAATATGGATTTCAAAAGGGAAAACTGACTTCATATTCACTTTACAAATGCAGTGGTTTCCTGAATTTGTGGCTTATCATTATTAGTAACTCATTGAATGAACATATTTTTGGTTTATTTATCTTAAATATTTAAAAATAACATTTTTCAGTTTGTGTTTCCCTTTATATTAACCTTCTTCTTGTCATTTTATGTTTCTCCATTCAGGCAGCCACACAATGCATATTTAATTGACATGTTTTATGGATACAAGAATAAATCATTGTTTCCCCTTCTAGACCCAAAAGACACTATTTACTGCAATGAACAACCCTTGTCATGTCAGCAACTCTCATCCCTGCATTGTCTGGAGACAGAGAGTAGTGCAAGCCAACATAACCTCAATGAAAGTAAATCAAGGTGTGGAATCCACAAAGCATCCCTTCAAGAGATAAACTATTATTCCTCTGAAACATAATTAAAAATGATGCTGAACAGAAATAAAAATGAGTTGGGCAATGCATTTTGCGAAAGAGTGTTTTCCCTAATAGTTGGCAGAAGGTTGCAGAAAGTAAGTTGAAAAAAGTTCATCAATAAGTAACAATGCATTAGCATGAGTGATTTTTCCCAACAGCTTCATGAATCTTTACTCAGAACAATTATCACTGTGTTTGTACACACTGTGGAGTCCTAATGTTGAGAAATCTATTTTAGGGATGAAATCTAAATGAAAGCAAGTAGCTGAACACATTTGACATGTTCAGAAGATTAGCTTTGTCAGAAATGAACCTAGAGCCTAACCAAACCAATGGTCTCTGTCCGCAGTAATCCAGATGACAGTCTTTTGGTTACTTTTTCCCAGCATAATTAAATGTCCCAACATGTATCCTTTAAATTTATCTCCTTTTTATAGTAAAGAAGATATGTATTTTTTATCTTATAACTCAGAAAAGTAAATTGTATGCTCATAAATATCCAGTAGCAATTAATTTAAATTATATTAAGAGATGATGAATTTGTAAGTTTCTAATATAGATATGCAAAATAGAGAGTGTACTTCAGAGAGTATATATCAGAGTGTATGTTGTAATGATTCAAACGTTATACAGAAAGAGAGAGAGCATGGACAAGAATATGAACAAATGTAATATTAACAACATTTTGGGGGAAGTATATTTAGCTCCTGTTTTGAAAGAATAAGTTTAATGTACAGATTTTAAGTATGATGATCATCAATTTTCCCATAGTCTGCTGTTAGAAACTCTAGACATGTAAACTTTTAAATTCTTGTTGTTTGTAAAAATCACTTCATATGACCATTACTACCTTTATGAATTTCACAGGATCTGACTTCTCTAGTACAGGGACTGCTTTGCTTGCCCATTTTTTTTCATAATGCAAAGAAGTTCCTGGATTTCTTGAAAGTTATACAGTAAGAAGTAATTCACAGGGCATATAAACATGCAAAACTGTTCAACATCATATGATATTATGGACCTGCAAATCAAATCTGCAGCATATAGCAGATATATCAGATGTATATTTAAATATCAAAACAAAACAATTAGATAATCTCACCACACTAAATGTTGTTGAGGGTGTGTCCTCACAGAATGCTCACTTATTGCTATGAGGATGCAAAATATTATGTCAGTTTGGAAGAGCTTTTTTTTTCTTGTAAATCTATAATAATGATCTGGCAATAATAGCTTTTGGTGCTTCCCAAATAAATTCCCTGGACCACAATAAAAAAAAAACCCTGCAAATTCATGTTTATATTATCATTGTTGTCAAAACTTTGAAGCACAAAAATGTTTTTCAGTAAGTGAATGAATAACAGACAACTGTACATGCACAGGTGTGCATGAAAACACATACACAATGAAATATTGCTAAGCAGTGCAAGCGGCAAAAACACAGATATATGAAAAAATTGAGGCTGAAGGTACTTCTGCAGAAGGAGAGAAGGTAAGTATGGGAAATTTTAGGTATGTGAAACCATTCTCTTAATAAAAGTACAAGAAAGAGTTCTACATGGGAACTGTATGTTTTCTACTCATATTCTGTTAT
The DNA here is from genome assembly GCF_019054845.1 of Dipodomys spectabilis. Taxonomy (NCBI): domain Eukaryota; kingdom Metazoa; phylum Chordata; class Mammalia; order Rodentia; family Heteromyidae; genus Dipodomys; species Dipodomys spectabilis. Next base: position 18,083,539 of record NW_024870817.1, on the reverse strand, counting down.
CTTTATGTAGCTCAGAATAAAGCCTATTCACTAAGTTTTAAAACTAAAGTAAATTAAAGTTGATTGAATGGGTGGTTTCAAACTGTCAGTCAATGTTACAATCAATGTTCTTAAAACCAACTGCACTGTAATTTAATATATCACCTACCTTCCTGAATGTTATACTACTAGCCTGCTTTGTTTAAATTATCCATGCAGAGGAAATGTTGGTCAGATTCAAGTGTTGACTCTGAATTGAGTACAAAATTATTGTGACAGACTTCTCTAGAGGAAAAAACCCAGTAAGTCTCAACTTCCTGGTACAACTTACAATCTTTCCATTTTACTGTGGAGCAAAACAATAGCCATTTACTAAAAAATGCACTTCAAATTTAAAATATACATATTTTCCTTGACTAGCAATTTGCAATATAATGTTCTCTAGTGATTCTGGGTATAAGCATGGAGTAACAGCTCCCAGTCAGCTATACAATATTGAAGATGAAATGAATGGTCTTCTACAGGAACTGCATGACTACCCTTTGATGTTAGCTAGATAAATCTGGAAAAGACATTCTGACTTTCATTTATTGAAAAATAAGGTCATTCTAAGTTGTGGATCATATATGTATATATTTCTCCCTCATGTATATAGTTTCAGATGGAGTTTATTATGAGTCTTAATTTATATTTGTTAAGAAGTCCCACATTAAGCCAATAGTAAACTGAAGAACCAATAAAGCCAGTAGTAGAATTTGTTGAGTCCAAAGATTTGAGGATTAAAGAAGCTGATGGTCTTGTTCTTCTCAGACCCAAAGATAGGCCTAAGAACCTGGGAAGTTCTGGGGCAAGTCACAGTATCAAAAGCTTAAGAATGCAGAGTTCTGATGTCCAGAGACAGGGTAAAAACAATGTCCCATCTCTATATTGTAGAGCAGGTTCTCTTTCTTCTGCTTGGCTATTATAACTAGCTTCTCAGTGGACTGTGTAATGATTACCTGTTCTGGTAAAGGGCAAGGTAGAGTTTCTTACTCAGAGTAACCTCCTCTGGAAATATTCTCATAGACATATCAGAAATGATTCTTTACAAGCTATATCAGATATTATTTAATTCAGTCTATTGGAAACCTAATTTATAAAATTATCAATTATTTATTGGTGTGATATAGTGAATGTTAACTAATTCACTTTAAATGTTAGCATTGATGGCAATGACTATCATTTAGTAACAACTCCTGTGTCATAACACGACCCATTTTTAAAATTTAATATTTAACTGCATACTTAGAAACCTATGGATTAATCATTATGTACATGTAAAGAAACTGAAGTTTAGAGAAATTAAATAACTTGCAAAAATTCACACCATTATAGAGTGACAGAAATCAATATTCTAACCAGGCCAATTATGACTCAGAAGACTCAGTTTTTCTCAGATATTTTATATACTAAGGTACTAGATATCCCCTATAATCTCAAATATAAGGGAAAATGAAGATATTATCAAAGTTTAATACACAAACACATTTCTTTTTATTCTTTAATGCTGTGTGAATGCATTTATGTTGTGGGATAAAGACCCACTAATTAGCAGGGATCTGTGTAATACTCATGTGACTTTCCAGCTGGTGAGGTGAGTGTTTTCCTTGTAATTCATCATGAACTTGTGAATTGCTGTTGCTGCTGCTTCTTTTTTTTTTTTAATTTTATTTTATTTTATTTGAGAACATACTGTACAGAGGGGTTACAATTACATGGGCAGGAAAATGCATACATTTCTTACCAAGCATTGCAGCGTCTTGTCCTTCCCTCAAACCAGTGGGGTCTCAGCTGTCATCTACAGAAACTGATGGCCTCAACTCCTCAGTATAGGAATTTGGAAACGTGCAAACATAAGTAAAAGAAACTCTTGGTAGCAGTAGTTTTCTTTTTTTAATTTTTTTTATTGTGAAAATACTGTACAGGGGGTTACAGCTACATGAGCAAGGTAATGAGTACATTACTTATCAAGCATTGTTGCCTCCTCCTTTGTTTCCCCTTGCCATCCCTTCCCATCTCTACAACAACAAAAAATCAACAAAAGAAATCATCCTTATATAAATAAACAATAAAAAATTCTAGTTTCGTAAGGTACTATGGATAGAAGCTAGAATGGTTATTTTCCCATGTGGAAGTCGAAACCATAGCTATTTTAAATTCTTTGGTATATTTTTCCATACTTTTCCATTAGATGCTCAAGTATATTCATATAATACACCAGGATCAATCATATCTCATCATTTAGGAAGAAATAGCTGTTCTGGCTTCAATGAATTTTCATTATGCTCTGTGTAAATTTATTTCTGTAAATACTATCTTCACTATAGAATTCACTGCACCCACAAGTTCTATGGATATTTAGTTACTTAGGGGAAGTGACACTAGAAACTATTGACTTAAACCTTTATAAAAATTTTACTTTTAATTGGTAAATAATTCCATATATATGTATATCTGGTACAATGTGATATTTTGAGCTACTAATTGATTATAGAAATATTCTAATATACCAATAAACACATTCTTTACCTCATCAACCTATCATTTTTATAGTGGAAATATATTTTCACAATTTTTAACATTATTATTCACTTTAATAACTCAATGCATTCACTTCAAGAGATCCCTAAAACACTTTCCCTCACAAAGTTGAAACTTTCTACCATTTCTACATATTTCCTGTCGATATCTTTTCTTTCCCTCTCTTTTCATTCATTTTCCAATAACTGATTTTTCATCATCTATTTAATGGCGTTGACACTTATATTAACTTACCCTAAGATATCGTTTTAATCATTTTAAGCATATTATTTTCCATGTTTTTAATAAATTATCAAGTTAGCCTGATTGTATGAAAAAGGTATCTGATGAGTAGCTGTTAATGTGCCTATTAGTATAATGGGAACAATTGTTCCTATTAGGTATATATTTATGACAAAACATGGACAACAATCACTTTTATTTTCTTCTATTAGTTGAGAGAATATAAAACAACAGTCTTGAAACTCGTGTCATTTTTTTCCTGTCCACATTTAGTCTTCCCATATTGTTTCTTTTATTAATAATAAGTTTTTTATTATTAATAAGTGAAAATATGGTATAGAGGGGTTACAATTACATGAGCAAAGTAATGAGTCCATTTCTTATCAAGCATTGTTGCCTCCTCCTTTGTTTTTCCCTTATCCACATTAAGTTTTTTTTTTATTTGTGAACATACTGTACAGAGGGGTTACAATTACATGGGCAGGATAATGCATACATTTCTTACCAAGCATTGCAGCCTCCTCCTTTGTTTACCCTTCACATCCCTTACCAGCACATTAAGTTTTGAGATTAGCAACTCCCACAGATTAATGAACATGTGGGAAGTTCATTATGTCATTATATTCAATAATATGGAACAATTTACAATAGCTTGCTATAGATGATACAAATCTAGCTAATAATAGAAATGACTTCATATAGTGTTCGAAGAGTATATGGAGATGAATACTTTCAAGACTATCTTTTTAGATAGAGTCTGATTTGCTTATTCTCTACCTGCTGATTTTATTAGTTATAATCATGAAATAATATATTGCTATTTTTCTACTCAGCAGTGTAGCTTTACAAAATCAAGCTTTCTTCTTTCTACATTCTTGAACAAGTGGAATGATCATAGCTGTGACCTGAGATTCAATAATACACATTGTGATGGTGACATTTTAAACAAAAGCTCATGATTTCTTGAAAAGTAAGTCACATTCTTAAGGAAAAGCTTAACTGTGCAATGAAATATTTTAAATATCCATATTTTAGTTTTATCTTCTGTGAATCAATTTTCAGATATATTTTTGTTTAGAGAATATGTAAATCTAGTCTTCCATATCTTCACAGTAAATCTGTTGTACAATTTATTTATAAGACTCAAGTTTTGATAAAGCATATGCATAAAGAAAAGAATTTTTCATGTTTTTTGTATAGGATCCTGAATGTCTCAGACTTTGAATAGTAGTAGAAGTAATGCAAAGTTCTCTTTTTCTGCTTAAAACTTTACTGAGAATTTTTGTATTTTTCTTTATCCTAAAAGGAGGCCAGGTTCCAGTGGCTCATGGAGCCTGTAATCTTAGTTAGTTACGAGGCTGAGATCTGAGTATCACAGTTCAAAGTCAGCCAAGGAAAGAAAGCCTGTAAGACTGTTATCTCCTATTAACTATCAAAAAAAGCCAGAAATGGAGCTTTGGTTCAAATGGTAGAGCACCAGCTCTGAGCAATAAAACTCAGAGACAGTGCTCAAGTCCTGAATTGTAGCTCCAGAACTGGATATAGCATAAATAAATAGCAACAAAATAAATAGTCCAAAGATCTATATACTTAATATTCCTATAAGGAAATTTAGTTGTTAATTGAGTTGTTAAGCCTTACTCCTGCTTTCTAATATGGCTATTACAAATCCTTTCTTGGTGTATTCTTGCTATTGGATTTTCTTAACAAAGAGAGGGGGAGTATTATTGACTCTTAATGGATTCAAAAGAGATTGTTCATTTTTTTTGCTTCAATCAAATATTCATTAGTAATATATTTTAGTATGATTGTATAATTTTTTCCTGTGAAATCTTATGATTGAGTATAAATTTGATGAACATCAAACAATCAGATCAAACATTTTAGATGGAAAGATAGTAAGATTTGTTGCCATAGCTTGGCATTAGAGATAAGGAAATCATACCCAGGGAAGTACATGCAAGAGAAACTTTTGAGAGAAATCATAAAATGCTTGATTAAAGTATTTCTTTGGTTGCCAACAGAAGAGAATTCCCGGGAAATGATTTAAGTTGTAAGTTATAGCTATGCTGGGGAAAACAAAAATAAAAGGCAGTTATTATTTGCACCTACTTTTCAATGGAAGAAAAAACACACTGTTCTATACAATTCCTTTTAAGGAAGAATTTCTACTCACTAAAAGCTAAAGCAGGAGCTCAGGTTTACCACAAAGAGATCATTACAACAAAACTAGGCCATGATTTACCACAAGATCTTCAAATTCCACTTCCAGAGATTTTTGGTCAAATTATATTCTTCTTACTTGACATTGAATTGGTAACTCCTAATAAATTTGAAAGAAAACTAGAATTTCTAAACATAAAATCTACTTTTAATAAAAAATAAAGCACAAATGTGTGTCTTTTACAATGTCTTTTATAACTGCAAATGTCCAAATATAGTTCTACCTCTCATCCTAGAAGTTCAGTGCTTTGGCTCAGTGCAGTTGGCTCATGCCTGTAATACTATATACTCAGGAGTTTGAGATGTGAGGATTAAGGATAACACCAGCCCTAGAAGAAAAGTCCATAAGACCCTTATCTCCAATTAATAACTCAAACACCAGAAATGGAACTGTGACTCAACAGGTAGAATACTATAGTCTTGAACAAAAATGCTCAGGGATAGTACTTGAGACCTAAATTCAAGCTCCAGGGTAGACACAAAAAGAAAATAACCAAGAAAAAGGAAATGAAATATAAAGGTTCATTTCTTACACATTTGCATGATATGGACTATTTTGTTATTTTTATATTATAAGTCACTATACAAATGGGTTTCAATTGAACATATCAAGTTTTGAGTACAATTTATCTTGATCAATGTCAACTCTTCCCTCATTCTTCCTCTTCTTATCTAACCAATCCCGTCTATCCCTACAAGCTACCTGGTTCCATTTTTACAATGCACATTGCATATTATGACTGTATTTATCCACCATTTCTCTCCATGACTCTGTTTTCCTTAATTTTAGCCCTACCTCCCTAGACAAAATACATTTTATCTTTCTGGTGTTTCACTTTGTTAAACTGTCAGTTGTGTAAAGGAGTTGCAGCATTTGAATACTCTTTTTTTGTCTAACATACTTTAGTTAATTTGATGTATACGTGCATATGGCCATCTATAAGTTTCCATGTAAGTTTATAATTTAGATCTAACTTCTATATATGAGAGAAAGCATGTGTCCTTTATATTTACAAGCCTGACTTACTTCAGTATGTGTAATACTTTAAATAAATAGCTTCAACTTTGAAATTAGAATAATTATAAATTTTAAGATTGTAAGTCTTAGAAATGATAACGTTCTGAGGAGATCAGGGGAAGTGGATGAACACCTGAATGTTGATTTTAAAAGGAAGGACTTAAATGGACAATTCTGTATTACCTTTTGAATAATTTTGGAAGAATAGGGAAAGAGTCAATCTTTCTATTTTAAATGTTAAAAATATTTGATATAGCTTTAATTTGGATACATACTTTAAAGCATATTATATGACTGAAATTTAGCTCCCTAATATGAGAAATTACTTAATTTCCAAGTAATTAACCATGAAATAATAAGAAGGAAACAATGAGGGTACTGTCTCAGAAATTGAAAGTAAACATTTTTCATGACTCAGGTGTTGTGTAGATTTTTAAATGTACATCCCAATTTTAATTCTAAGCATGTCGCAAGAATTACAATATATTCTTCTACTCACCTTCAAGCACCTTATATTAGCATGAAATTTAAAATATATTAAACAATTAGCAATATCTTTGCTAAAGGGAGTGTGTGTTTTATTTTTAACCCTGGTCCATCCCTATGGTTGGTTCTTCATATTTTGTATTACTGATTTAATATAGTGAATGTACAATAAAATGTAAATCAAAAATTAAAAAATCACCCGGTGCCAGAGGCTCATGCCTATAGTCCTAGTTTCTCAGGAGATGAGATCTGAGGATTGCAATTTGTAGCAAGCAAAAAAGTCCCTATGAGATTCTTATCTCCAATAAAACTACTCACAAACCTTAAATAGAGTTGTGACTCAAAGTGATAGAATGCTAGTGGAGCAAAAGAGGTTAGGAAAGACACTCCAGGACCTGGGACAGATTTTTTTAAAAGGTAAAAATATAACAATTACTCTCTCAAATTTCTTCACTCAATTCAAGACTCATATCTGGCATTCAATATTAGGTGTCCTGATAATATCTTATATAATCAATGGAGGAATGCTTCGAAATGTGAGAAAATGTTGCAATATTCAATAAGAAATTTTATCCAAATGATTGCAAAATTCACATACTACTGTCAATTTATTTTATTTTTATATGATTTTATTGTAAAAATACTATACAGAGGGGCTACAGTTACATGAGCAAGGTAATGAGTACATTTCCTATCAAGCATTGTTACCTCCTCCTTTGTTTTTCCCTTACCATCCCTTCTCTCCCAGCTCCACAACAACTACATTCCTCCCCCAGGCTAAATTGTAAAGTTCATTTTTAATGCAACTTAATTACTTATTTTGTTTTCTTTTACTGACAGACTACAGTAGTTCTGAAAAAAATAGATTTATTTTTCAATGTAACTTTAGTGAATTTGTGAGACTATTTTAGATAGAAAAGTATAGAAGTATGAAAAAGGTAACCAAGAAAGTTATTAAGTATTTAAAAATATGTTATTAAGTCTTATGTTATTAAGTTATTAAGTCTTAAAAATATGTATCTTAAATTGAATTAAATAAATTTTCCTCCATTTTATTAATGCTATGTTTCTGTGGAGTTTTTTTGTTGTTTTTTTAATATATAGCTTTTATTGTAAAGATACTGTACAGAGGGGTTACAGTTACATGAGTAAGGTAATGAGTACATTTCCTATCGAACATTGTTACCTACTTCTTTGTTTTTCCATCCCTTCCCTTCCCACCTCCCCAACTCCTCCCTCCTCCCCCGCCTAAGTTGTAAAGTTCGTTTTCTACATGGCGTCTTGTACATCTCATTATTACACTGGGTCAACCTGTATCCTTGTTTCAGCATTTTGTTATTTCCCTTCCCCTTCCCAAATTAGAAAAAAAATGTATATACAAGATTCAGGGCACTGGAAACAAATACAGTGAAAATAGGGGTTATGCCATGGGGAAGAACATACAAAAGAAACAACAAAAAAAATCACACAGTACATTATAAGCACATTAAAAAGAATAGCAACAAAGATAAAACTTCTTGTGCCCCTATCTTGGGGTTCATTTCGCTTAGCATCACTTTATAGGGTCATATATACATAACTTTGGACTTTTTCTGATTGTCCTAGACTTACACTAGCAGTATGGAGGTTCCTCAAAAGTCTACACAAGAGCTTCCCTATCCAGCAATCCCACTTTTGGGCATTTATCCACAGGATCACAAACAAGGCCATACTAAAGCTACCAACACAACTGTGTTTATCTCAGTATTATTCACCATAGCATATGGGAACCAACTCAGATGCCCCTTAGTGGATGAATGGATCAAGAAAATGTGATACATCTATATCTATATATAAATATAGATATAATTTATTCTATGCCTCCATCAGAAAGAAGACACTGCCCCATTTGTTAGGAAATAGAAAGACTTGGAAAAATGTATAGTAAGTGAAGTATGTCAGGCCCAAAGAAACATAGACCTCATAGTTTCACTTATTTGTTTTGTTTTTTATATTGCTTGTGGGCTGGATCACTGGTCTTGGGCGCTGTCCCTGAACTCTTCAGCTCAAGGCAAGTGCTCTACCACTTGAGCCCCACTTCCAGTTTTCTGGTGGTTAATTGGAGATAAGAATCTCAGAGTCTCCTCCTGGGCTGGCTTTGAACCAAGATCTTCAGATCTCAGCCTTCTGAGTAGCTAGGATTACAGGCCTAAGCCACTGGCACCCAGCTAGTCTGTTTATTTTGATTAAGGAAAATATATATGTGTAAATTCTTTTATCAAGATTTCCCAACGTAACTCAATTCTTTGAAATATATTGTTCTTCTATTGACTGGAACTTAATTATTCTATAATAATAGGTATATTATATATTTTTTTCTATCAATAAGATTTGGATTGAACCCAGTGCAATAGTTATTGGGACAAAGAAAAACTCTACTGTCCCCAAATAGATTGCAGGCCATTTGTAGAGTTTGGACTCTTTTTATGTTATTGTTTTATTATTTTATTTTGTTTAGTGTATGGGAAATGCAAGATGGTTTGGGTAAAGTTTGAATCAAAGTATTGATCTACTAGCTGGGATTGCTAATAGAGACATGTTTGCTTGGTTATCCTCTTCAGATTATATTATTTCCTGTCATTGCTATTCCTCTGATTTATTTATTTTATGGGGGAAAAAAGTAATGTTATGCCCTGCTTTGGTGACCAGAAGGAACAGCTGTTATTTTCTATTCTTGGAAAAGTTGCCAAAGATAGAAATAAGTGGGTAAATGATGGTGTAAAGACTTTGAAACCTGTCTCAGCAGCTGTTGCTGCAATGGCATGGTACAATATGCAAAATGTTGTCTCCACTGCCAAGTTTTTCTGTACTTTTGGCAGTGAATCCCCACAGTTTTCCATCTGTATGGCTGCTGTCATTGTAATGGGGCTGTACGAGTTAACGTGGAGAAAGATGCAAGATCTTCCTTTCTTCAGCAGGTATGATAAAGGGAAACAAAGGGAATTAATTATTACTAGTGATCTATATACATATATATGTATGTGACATATATACATATGTGTAATATATATACATATATGTTGTATATATATATATCCAGTTATATATATACATATATTCAGATACATATCTTTGATTCAATACTATATATATACTAATTACTAAATATGTTTCAATATGTTATACATATTAATAAATTTTAAAGAAAATGACTGAACATTAATATATGAATGACATACTAGACCAATTTGCAAAGATGCCTATAACTATAAGTTCTATATTCTATTCTGTTTATTTACATGACCTTTTATAATACTTGTGATACATTTTTAGATGGCCAGTATCAAATTTGATAAGTATAATTAGGGGAAAAATAGCAATCCTAGTTAAATAATAAATTAAATTTAAATCAACTGGATGCTCAGTCTGCAAAAGTGAAGAATACATATGTTCTAACACTTAAAAGTGAAGAATACATATGTTCTAACACTTCAAGTGTTAGGCGACATTGATTGATCAGATGGAGGAGGAAGTAGAACAAATACCTGGGTTGTATGCTAAGCACCTAGTCAAAATCTTGCTTAAGTGAGCTTTCTATGTTCCCTACATCTATTCTTACCTGCATCTGGTGAGAGGTTGTGTAAGATGTTGTAAAATTCATTTAGTATGCCTTTATTTATTTGGGAATATCTATAAGTACATTCTATAAAGTGTTAAGGTTACTTTCAGCAACTAAAAATAATACTGACTTGACTTTAAGAAGAATTCTGGAGAAATATCAGTAATAAATTGCCTGGTGTGAGCAGTACTCAAGTTTGTATGCAGCACACCATGCTAGTTAGACTGATAGCATGTCACTAAGCCATACTTACACCAATGTTTTTCTTTGGTTATATTTAGGATCTGGTATACTTGGAAGCCTGAGTGTATGGCTGAGCTGCATTCTTCCTATGTTTCAGGTTATAATAGCATTGAGGTCAAGGGCATATTCCTGCCTGTCCTGATTCCTTCGGGGAGATGGAGCCAGATTTTTCTGTCTAGGTTGGCCTGGAACTACAAACTTTCTCGTTTCTGCCTACCACTTAGTACATGCCAACTAAAGATTAAATTGTTCCAACTTTTCAAAAATTCTTCTACTCTTGTTTCTTTTTCCTAGGCAGATTCAAAAATTCAGATTAAAAAAAATCCACTTTAGCCAGGCATGATGGCTGTAGATTACATCTGTAATCCCTTCACTTGGAAGGTTGAAGCAAGAGGATCTTAAGTTCCAGGTCAGCCTTGGCTACATAGTCTCTTTCTTAAAAATAAAATACAATGGAATACAATAATTACCTTAAAGATTCTAGCTGTTCGGGCTTGGAAGGTGGCTCAGTGGTAGAGCACTTGCCTTGCATGCCTGAGGCCCTGGGTTCGATTCCCCGGCACCACATAAGCAAAAAGAAAAAAGCCGGAAGTGGCGCTGTGGCTCAAGTGGTAGAGCACTAGCCTTGAGCTGAAGAGCTGAGGGACAGCGCCTAGGCCCAGAGTTCAGCCCCCATAACCGGACCCCCCCCAAAAAAAAAGATTCTAGCTGTTCATAATGTATCAGCCCAAATGAGTGAATGCAATTGTATTGCTTATATTAGGTGCAAGATCAAACTTGCCAAATTTTAAATGTACTGGCAAAGCATACATATCAATCAATTAGTAAGTAGAGACTGAAACATACTAAGTATAAGCACTCAATAAGTTTTCTAGTAATTACAAAAAAGATATTGTTAAAAATAGATTTTTCCATAGCATAAAATTTGCAAGAAATAATTTGTCATTTGTGTTTCATTCATGTTAAGCATATGTCGTATTTAAACTAAATTAAATCTATTTATTCCCCCAAATATATTTCACATCTTTATAGTAAAACTTACCTAATATTTTCTCTACCTTTTTGAGTTATACAGGACATAATTATTGTCTAATCAATCAACTTTCATACCTGTAGTTTATAACCTGGGTTTTAATTGCTATTATTCCAAAATACATCACTGTCCAAACTTCAGTGAGGAAAACTTTATTTTGTTACCAGGAAATTCTATGATAAAATTAATCTCATAAGATCCTTAATGTTTTATAATCAAGAATGTCTCTTCTGGGCACCAGTGGCTCATGTCCATCATCCTAGCTACTTGGGCTGAGATCCGAGAGTCAGCCCTAGTAGACAATGTACACACACACACACACACACACACACACACACACACACACACGCACACCACCTCTTGCTTGCTTCTTTTTAGTTATCCTTCCTTCACCCCAACCCTAAGCAATCACTGATCTATGGACTGTTGCTATAGTTTTAATTTTTCAAGAATGTTGTAAAGTTGAAATCGTGCAATTTGTTTTACACAAAAGCCTTTTCAGACTGGCATCGTTCCCTTAATTACATACATTTACTTTTACTATTTCTTTGTGGTTTGATAATTCATTTATTTTTACCATTGAAAATCATTCCATTGTGTGAAGGAATGAGAGTGTGTGAATTGCATCACCTACTGAGGGCATAAAGGTTGCTTCCAAGCTTTTGCAATTACAAACAAAGCTACTATAAACATCTGTTTCTTGCATCTTGTGCAGACTTAGACCTTTAATTTTGCTAGTGTAAATATGTGATTCCTGAGTAGGTAGATTTTACATGAAAATGCCACGTGGTCTTCCAACCATATGTAATAAATGAAATCATTGCCCTTCATCCTACCCATCATTTGCTGTTCTAATTGTTTTAAGATTTTGGTGTTTAGGAGTTGATTTACTATGTGCCTTTATACTCATGTGTGATAGCCAGAAATTATTTAGGTAATTATTTGTTATCTTGGTGTCATTTTTTGATGAAGCTTGTCTTCAGGTGTGCATATGTTAAGTTATGCCACTTGTTTCCTTACTGTTGAGTTCTAAGTAGTTTTTATATATTTTGGATAACAGTATTTCATTAGATATTACTTTGCAAAATGTTTCTCCCAATTTATGACTTATTCTCTGATTCACTAAGTAGTGTCTTTTCACCAAGAGTGACATTACTATTTTAATGGAGCATCTTTCATCTTTTTTTCATGCCTTTAATATGAAATTTAAAATGTCATTGCAGTTTGGGTATGATGGTGCATTCCTGTTATCTCAATAATGCATGAGACAGAGATGGGAGGAATGTAGTTCAATACCAGCCCAGGCAAATGAGCCTATAAGACCCTTTCTCAAAATTAAGTTGTAAGTGGTGGTACCTCACTGTAATCCCAGCTCTGTAGGACCTGGAGGTGAAAAAATCATCGTCCAAAGTTAGTGTTGAACAAAAGCACAGGATCCTGTCTGTGATGAAACATACAGTAAATTCGTAATTGGCAAGAGGGACTGCTTCAGAGATTTAGCACTTCCCTTAAAAAAACGGACTGCGATTCTTACATCTCAGACTCCTGAGTAGCTAGAATTATAGGCATAAGCCACTCATGACTGAGAGTAAGATTGCATTAAACTCTTCAAATGACTAGGTTTTTTTCTCTCCTCCTAGCTTTGTCTTCTTTATATGGTATTGAGTTATCATGTTCTTCAGATGTTGGTAAAAATCTCATTGAAATATTTTTGGTTTTTAAGACTTCTTGACAGTCTTCACCTATTTCGACTTCCCCATTCTCTCCCACCTGCCTACTATGCTGTCATTTTGAGTTTAAAAAAAACATAAAAAGGGTTTTATAGGAAGCACATACCATGATAGAAGTAAACATTAAGGGTTTTACAAAATGTTAGACAAAACAAGGTGAGAGACGATGAAGAGCTGACAGAGTTGTCAGTCTCCGAGTAAAAAAGAAACGGAGAAACTATTGACTGAAAGTGTCCTGTAAGTTAAGGCTAGTGTTTTGAGAGTCCTTAAGATAAACGCATGAGAGCAAAACTGTGTTTCTTGCTTACAATTGCATTATTGTCTTTCCTACGCTTAGTCACTACCAGTCTGTGGGAATGTGGGTGTTGGTTTGAATATGAGGATGATTTCAATGCAAGTGAAGGAAGTGTTAGGTTGACAGACTCCCTCTCAATGCCGTGTGCGATAAACCTGCTTGTGGCTGCTACACTTCATTTCTTTCAACTCATTTCCATTGTATCTTTCTCCATTTTATCTTTAAACTCTGCAATTTATTCTTTTTTTAAATTATTAGTTTTTTATTGTGAAAATACCGTACAGAGGGGTTACAATTACATGAGCAAGAAAATTAGTACATTTCTTATCAAGCATTGTTGCCTCCTCCTTTGTTTTTCCCTTACTATTCCTTCCCTTCCATCTCCACAACTACATCCCCATACCCCACTGCCTAAATTGTAGAGTTCATTTTTTGACATAACGACTTGTACATCTCATTATTGCAATGGGTCCACCTGTACCCCTATTTAAACAATTTTTTCCCTTCCCCTCCTCAAATTATACCAACATCAAACACAGTGAAATTTATTCTACACAGTTTCACTTTTATTTAATTTTCTTTTTATTTATTTTGTTTTTTTATTGTTTTGACTGTACATTGTACATTGTTAGTCATGCCAATGCTTTAAATTTGTTTTTATGTCCTTAACTCATATGGGCAGTTGGCCAATGAGAAAAGAGCATTGAATGGTTACATAAATATACTCCTTTCTCCATTCCTGACATCTCAGCTCTAGATAATATAGTTGCTTCTGATAAATCTTAAACTATTGTCTATGTTAATAGATGTTTAATTTATGACTATGTATAGCATTTGTAATGTAATGTGTGTACTATACTTATAAAATAACTAAAATGTTTCATATTAATAGTATTCTTATGTATATTGGACACATTTCTTCTTTTTATTTATTTATTTATTGGCAGTACTAAGATTTTGAACTTGCTATGTGAGCTCTTTACTGTATGAAATACCACCCACAATTTGTGTTTACTTTTTTTTTTGTGGAGAACAACTTTAACTATAGTTCTCATACCTCTACCATCTGTGTAGCTGGAATTACAGGGGTATATTTCAAATAAAATATTTATTATTATAATAGACTTACAGATCTTCCTATGTGTATAGCATTTTGTTCTTGGTGGTGTTGGTTATGGGACCTGAAATTTGGGCCTGTGCGCTGTCCCTCAGTTCTTCAGCTCAAGGCTAGCACTCTACCATTTGAGCCACAGAGCCACTTGCGGCTTTTTCTGCTTATGTGGTGCTGAGGAATTGAACCCAGGGCCTCAAGTATGTAAAGCAAGCACTCTACCACTGAGCCAACTTCTCAGCCCCTGTGTATACTATTTTGAGGAGAATAAAAATGATCTCTACTGCTCAAAGTTTCTTCTCTTGTCATAAGATGGAATATCAGAAATGAAAATGGAACAAACTGTTGAAGAGATTATAAATTGTTATTTAGATTATGATAAGTAAGCAGACTATTAAATGCAGCTAATGGGTACAGGTAAGATAGTTATACTTAAAAAAATTTCTCATTTGAAAATGCCTTTCTTGCTATCTAATGCATGATTCAATTTTGATGATGAAACTTGGTCAAACACAAAGCAGAAAAGGTCAGATAAGGTGATGTTAGGAAAATGAACCCTAAGATATGTATTTAAAAGGTTTTTTTTTCTTTCATGCATTTGTTTCTAATGCATTTATAGGATTATTTCTTTGTTGCTTTGTAGGTCCCCCCTCCACAGTATAACCCCTGCCTTTACTGTATTTGATGTCGGTATAATTTGTGGAGGGGAAGGGGAAAAACAAGTTGTCTAAATAAGGATACAGGTGGACCTGTTGCAACAATGAGAAGTACAAGTTGTCATGTCGAAAACGAACTTTACAACTTTGGGGGGGGAGGATTGGGTGGGGGAGCAGGGGGAGGCTGGGAAGGGATGGGAAGGGTAAACAAAGGAGGAAGCTACAATGCTTGATAAGAAATGTACTCACTATCTTGCCCATGTAATTGTAACCCCTCTGTACAGTATTTTCACAATAAAAAAACAAATAATATATTGAAAAAATAATGTTAGTTAAATAAAGATTTATTTCTAAGATAACTTGGTAAATATGGAAAATTGCTCTTTAAAAAAAGACTAATAAACTCATGTGCAAGTAGTTGGTCTCATTGGTTCTCTACTCAAACAGAAATATAATTTCCAATATCTCCCTTGACTTGTTCAATTATAAAGGAAACTGGAAAAGATAAGAGTTTTGTCATAATTAACAAGGAAAGTGATATTCAACTAAGTCATATATGATTAACAAGGCATTATTCTGATTGGGAAAAAGTTGTATCATTCCACAGATTATGAAAGGAGAAAAAAAAGTGGATAATTTCTAACTTCCTTTAATTTCACTGCCATTTCTTTAATGCTAGTTGATAAAGAAGTTTATTAAAACTGATGAATAGAAAGGGTACACAATCTACTAGACAAAACAGCTGTGAATGGATGCTCCTGGTAACTAGAATTTAAAATATCATTTGAGTTGTAGCAAAGCATGTTAAAAGAAGCATAACATTTTGCTGAATGTAGAAATATTTCCTAACAGAAGGTGGTGGTAAATATAAATTCAGCAATGCATCTTGAGTCTGCAATATTTGAAGTCTCAAATGTACATTGAGAGCTACATGAGCCTGCACCTGCATCTTGACTTTTCATTTAACATTCAACAACAAACTGAATGGTAAAAACACAGCTCAATTTGATGCCAGAAAGTGGTGAATTGCTAGAAATATCTTTAGTAAAGACAATACTGGACCTTGCTGGCAGAGGAGATAAACAAATGAAAGTTCATTTTAGGGCACGTTGGTATGTAGGTACTATCAAAGCATCCTAGAAGAAAGGCCTATAAGGTAGGTTGAAATGTAAAACCTGAATAATTGAAATATGTTTGAACTTAATGAAAATTATTCTCAGCAGTACTGGTGGTTAGAGTCATTTAGGATTAAAAATATTTTAAATACATATCATTAAACTTCAATATGATACCAGCCCACTTGCTAGTGTTCTCATTTCCTAGACTTAGAACTGGAGAAAAAAATAAGGATATGCAAAATCACCTTGAGAGATATATAGATTTTTTGTTATTTTTATTCTTTTATTCTTTTATTTTTGTATTGTTTTGGTTTTTTTTGGGAGGGGGGGTCCAGTCGTGGGCCTGAACTCTGGACCTGGGCACTGTCCCTCATATCTTCACCTCAAGGCTAGCACTCTACCACTTGAGCCACAGCGCCACTTCTGGCTTTTTTTTTTTCTGCATATATGGTGCTGAGGAATCGAACCCAGGGCCTCATGCATGCAAGGAAAGCACTCTACCACTGAGTCACCTTCCCAGCCCTATTCTTTTATTTTTATACATTAAAAATACTGTACAGAGGGTTATAGTTACATGAGTAAGGTAAGGAGTACATATCCTATCAAGCATTGTTACCTGTCCTTTGTTTTTCCCCTACCCTCCCTTTCTTCCCACCTCCACAACTACACTCCCCTCCTCCAGCCCTCCCTACCCCTCCGGCCTAAATTGTAAAGTGTGTTTTTCAACATAGTGTCTTGTATATCTCATTGCTACAATGGGTCAACCCATTGTTGTAACCGTATTTAAGGATTTTTTTTTTCCTTCTCCTCCCCAAGCTAGAGAAGTGTATATACAAGATGCAGAGCATTGACATCAAATACAGTGATAACAGGGGTTATACCATGGGGGAGAAACATACAAAAAAATTAAAAAAAAAACCCCACATGGTACATTATAAATAGGTTAGGAACAATAGCAAGCAAGAAAGAAAGAAAACACAAGCCAGGCCCCTGTGGTTCATGCCTATAATCCTAGCTACTCAGGAGACTGAGATCTGAGGATCACGGTTCAAAGCCAGCCTGAGGAGGAAAGTCTGTGACACTCTTATCTCCAATAAACCACTAGAAAACCAGAAGTGGCAATGTGGCTCACCTGGTAGGCACTCACCTTGAGGAAGGACAGCCCCCAAGCCCAGAGTTCAAGTTCCATGAACAAAAACAAACAAACAAAAACACTTGTGTCCCTATCATTGGGTTCATTTCCCTTAACATCATCTTATCTAGTCACATGTACATAGCTTTTGGCCTTTTCTGTTTGTCCCAGACATATATTTAGTTATTGTGAATAAGAGAAACTATGGGACCTATGTTTCTTTCGGAATGGCTTACTTTATTTCATTAAATTTTTTCCATTTCCTAACAAATAGGGTGATATCATTCTTTTCGATGGAGGCATAGAATTCCATTGTATATATGTCACATTTTCTTCATTCATTCATCTCCTGAGGGGCTTCTGGGTTGGTCCCATATCTTACCCATAGTGAATAATGCTGCAATAAACATAGTCGTGCTGGTAGCTTTAGTATGGTCTTGTTTGTGATCATTTGGGTAAATGCCCAAAAGTGGGATTGCTGGGTCATAGGGGAGCTAGCTCTATGTGGAGTCTTTTGAGGAACTTCCATACTGCATTCCAAAGTGGTTGAACAAGTTTACACTCCCACCAACAATGCAGTAAGGTTCCCTTCTGTCCACATCCCCTCCAGCATCTGTTGTTATTAGAGTTCTTGATTTTTGCCTTTCTAACTGGGGTGAGGTGGAATCTCAATGTGTTTTGGTTTGCATTTCTTTTATGTCTAGAGAGGTTGAGCATTTCTTCATATGTCTATTGGCCATTCTTATTTCCTCTTCAGAGAAGTTTCTCTTTAAGTTTTAGCCCACTTGTTTATCAATCAGATTGTTCAATGAAATAGAAGAAGCAATCCAGAAGTTAATATGGAACAATAAAGACTCCAATTAGCAAAAACAATACTCAATAGAAAGAATAGTGCTGGAGAAATATCAACACCAAATTTCCAACTCTGCTACAAAGCCATAGTAATCAAAACAGTTTGGTACCGGCATAAAAACAGACCTCAGGACCAATGGAATTGAATTGAAAACCCAGAAGTGAACCCACAGACCTTAGCCATCTAATCTTCGATAAGAGAGCTAAAAAAGTAGAATGGAAGAAAGACAGCCTCTTCAGTAAATGGTGCTGGCAAAATTGGTTAAACACCTGTAGAAAACTAAAGATAGGTCCTTATATATCACCCTGAATTACAATCAGCTCCAAATGGATGAAAGACCTCAAAGTCAAAGCAGACACCCTGAAAACATTACAGGAAGGAATAGGAGAAACCCTAGGTCTCCTTGGCACAGGCTGAAATTTTCTCAATACAGACCCAGAAACACAACAAATCAAAGAAAGGTTTGACAAATGGGATTTCATGAAGTTGCAGAGCTTCTGCATGGCAAAGGACATAGCTAGCAAGATCAATAGAAAGACCACAGATTGGGAGAACTTCACTACCCATACAACAGACAAGGGTCTCATATCTAAAATATTCTTGGAACTAAAAAAATTAAATCCCCCAACAAGAAATCCTCAAAGAAATATCATTTACTTGTATTTCATCAGAATAAAAATCTTTCCACCTAAGGACTAACTAAAATGCTCATTTTCTGTGTAAAACCATTGTAACATTAAATAGTTGCTTTGTAATATATTTGAAAAACAAGTGATGCATTCAAAATAAGCAATCAGTAGTTTCATTGTGGTAAAAAATGTTTTATTGTGTAGCTGAATATTTTCCTTTATTTTTAGCATATAGAAAATTTGTTTCCATATTCACACCAGATTTCAATTTAAAATATGCTCAAATTGGGTATACCAATTTATTTAATTTACTTATTTTAATCAAATTGAAGTGTATGCTGAGATGCCCTTTCCAAATAATTACAAAGTATCTTTAGTTTAACCTAGATGAAGTGCTTACATTTAAGAACTCATGTGAATAGGCTTTCTAGCTATTACCTGAAATCTGTCCCTGAGCTTTTGACATTAAACAATTAAGCTCTATTTCTTGACTTTCAATTACGATATTCACTATCCCACTCTATATTTGATAGGTTGATTAATGAATCACTAGAGCAATTTCAGTACTGTCAAAATAATGGGGAATTCATGATATTTGTTCTTGCTAACTAAATTTAAAATGTTAATTAGGGTTCCAAGGCAGAATTTCAAAAAGGATCAAAAAAAAGAAGAAGAAGAAAAGAAAAAGAAAGGAAAAGGATGTAGTGTGAGAGAAAAGCGTAGCTATCTCTATAAAGGTGTTATGGAAAGTGCTCTGAGGAGACTTGGGTATGGGCACTTCAAGAGAGCATATAATAATATCCCATGTCTTGTATTTGAAACTTTGCAATAAGATTATATAAGGTTATATAACACAATGAATATACCTGTACTGATGTTTGAACTCAAGTCAAGGATGTTGTCCTTTAGCGTTTTTAATCAAGATCATCACTTTACCACTTGAGTCACGGCCCACTTCCAGATTTTTTTAATTTATTTTTTTGTGAACTTACTGTACAGAGGGGTTACAATTACATGGGCAGGATAATGCGTACATTTCTTATCAAGCATTGCGGCCTCCCCCTTTGTTTACCCTTCACATCCCTTCCCAGCCTCCCCCCTGCATGCCCCCACCCAATCCTCTCACCCTCTTCCCCCCACCAATGTTATAAAGCTCGTTTTTGACATGACAACTTGTACTTCTCATTGTTGCAACAGGTCCACCTGTATCCTTAAACGATTTGTTTTTCCCCATCTCCTCCACAAGTTATACTGACATCAAATATAGTGAAAGCAGGGGTTAAAATGTGGGGAGGGACACACAAAGCAACAAAGAGATAATCTTATAAATGCATCAGAAACAAATGCATGAAAGAAAAAAACATTAAAATACATATCTAAGGGTTCATTTTCCTAACATCGCATTATCTGACCTTTTCCGCTTGACTCAAACATATACTAGATATTGCAAATAAGGGAAACCATGGGACCTATTTTTCTTTGGGCCTGGCTTACTTCACTTAATATAATTTTTTGCAAATTTTTCCATTTCCTAACAAATGGAGCAATGTCATTCTTTCTGATGGAGGCACAGAATTCCATTGTGTATATATACCACATTTTCTTGATCCATTCATCTACTGAGTGGCATCTGGGTTGGTTCCATATCTTAGCTATGGTAAATAATGCTGCAATAAACATAGTTGTGCTGGTAGCTTTAGTGTGGTCTTGTTTGTAAACATTTGGGTAAATGCCCAAAAGTGGGATTGCTGGGTCATAGGGGAGCTCTATGTGAAGTCTTTTGAGGAACCTCCATACTACTTTCCAAAGTGGTTGAACAAGTTTACATTCCCACCAACAATGAAGTAAGGTTCCCTTCTGTCCACATCCCCTCCAGCATTTGTTGTTGTTAGAGTTCTTGATTTTTGCCATTCTAACTGGAGTGAGGTGTTATCTCAATGTTGTTTTGATTTGCATTTCTTTTATGGCTAGGGATGTTGAGCATTTCTTCATGTGTCTATTGGCCATCCTTCTTTCTTCTTCAGAGAAGTTTCTCTTTAAGTCTTTAGCCCACTTATTTATTGGGCAGTTGTTTCTTTGAAGACTTGTTGTTGGAGGATTTACTTTTTTGAGTTCCAAGTATGTTTTAGACATGAGACCCTTGTCTGTTGTATGGCTAGTGAAGATCTTCTCCCAATCTGTGGGCTTTCTATTGATCTTGCTAGCTATGTCCTTTGCCATGCAGAAGCTCTGCAACTTCAGGCAATCCCATTTGTCCAACCTTTCTTTGATTTGTTGTGTTTCCGGGTTTCTATTAAGAAAATTTCGGCCTGAGCCAAGGAGACCTAGGGTTTCTCCTATTCCATCCTGTAATGTTTTCAGAGTGTCTGCTTTGACTTGGAGGTCTTTGATCCATTTGGAGTTGATTCTGGTGCAGGGTGATATAGAAGGATCTAGCTTTAGTTTTCTACAAATAGTTAACCAATTTTGCCAGCACCATTTACTGAAGAGGCTGTCTTTCTTCCATTCTATTTTTTTAGGTCCTTTATCGAAGATTAGATGGCTATAGGTCTGTAGGTTCATTTCTGGGTTTTCAATTCTATTCCATTGGTCCTGAGGTCTGTTCTTATGCCAATACCAAGCTGTTTTGATTACTATGGCTTTATAGTAGAATTTGAAATTTGGTATTGATACTCCTCCAGCAGTGTTCTCCAGATTTTTGGTAGTTAATTGGAGAAAGAGTCTCATTGGGGCTAGAATGTTGGCTCAGTGGTAGAGTGCTTGCCTCACATGCATGAAGCCCTGGGTTTGATTCCTCAGCACCACATAAGCAGAAAAAAGCCAGGAGTGGTGCTGTGACTCAAGTGGTAGGGCTGAAGAGCTGAAGACCTGAGGGCCAGTGCCCAGGCCCAGAGTTAAAGTCCCACGACTAACAAAAAAAAAGTCTCATTGATTTTCCTCCCCAGGCAGAATTTGAACTGCAATCCCTAAAGTTCAGACTCCTGTTTAGGCAGAATTACAAGCATGAACCACCGGTGCCTGGTTCTTATTTTTTTTTCTATTGAAATTCTATAGAACTTTTAATTTAGAAATAACCATTTCCACCCTATTCTACCAAATGAAAATCCCACTTTTGGGCATTTACCCAAATGATCACAAACAAGGCCATTTTAAAGCTATCAGCACACCTATGTTTATTGCACAATTATTCACCATAGCTAAGATATGGAGCAAATCCAAATGCCCCTCAGTAGATGAATAGATCAAGAAAATCTGATATATATGTGTATATATATATATATATATATGTGTGTGTGTATATATATATGTGTGTATATATATATACATATATATATATATATGTGTGTGTGTGTGTGTATGTGTGTGTGAATTCTATGCCTCCATCAGAAAGAATAGCATTGCCCCATTTGTGAGGAAATGCAAAGACTTGGAAAAAATTATATTAAGTGATGTAAGTCAGACTCAAAGATTTAACCATTTACTTTGGACATTGAATGCAGCCTACAATTCCTCTAGGAACCAATTTTTCCTGTTGAAACATTTGTTTGCTGTCATGTAGACATGAATTACGTGACAGAATTCACAGGATTTCGAAAGATTAAATGAGACAGAGTAAAAATATCTAAAGAGCCTTGGGGCAAATATAAAAACAGCCCAGCCCACACAGAAAAACTTAAACAGTGATAGAAATTCTTCCTTTGATAATTTACAGAGGAAAATAAAATTTGCGAATTTGCTACTGAAAATAGGAAAGTTGTTTATTATTATTATTATTTATGATACTGAGGATTGAACTCAGGACCTCAAATTTCCAGACAGGTTTTCCATTTTTTGAGCTATGCCTCCAGACCCCATTTTTAACTATTTTTAAGAAGAATTATTTATTTACTTATTTTTTTGTTGTTGTTATTGTTGCTGTTGTTGTTTTGGGGGGAGACTTGAACTCTGGGCCTGGGCACTGTCCCTAAGCTCTTCAGGCAAGTGCTCTACCACTTGAGCCACAGCGCCACTTCCAGTTTTCTGGTGGTTTATTAGAGATGGACTTTCTGCCCAGACTGTGTTTGAACTGCAGTCCTCAGATCTCAGCCTCCTGAGTAGCTAGGATTACAGGCTTGAACCACAGGAAGCCGGCTACTTATTGTTATATTTTTGTTGTTGTAGAATTGATTTGCAGAGGGGTTATAGTATCAAGTAATAAGTAATGAGTACAATTCTTTTTGAACCATGTCTCTTTCTTCTTCCCTCACTTTCTCCTAGTTATTCTTTCCTATCCCCACCCACAAAATATACAGTTCATTTTCCACATAGTGTCTACTGAGTACCACTGTTGTCTTTTATTACTATATATATGTATACATATATATGTATATATATAGTGAATATATATATATATATATATACATATATATATATATATAGTGAAAATACCGTACAGAGGGGTTACAATTACATGGGCAAGGTAATGAGTACATTTCTTATCAAGCATTGTTGCTGCCCCTTCCCATCCCTTCCCATCTCGATATCCGCCCCCACCCTCACTCCCCGCCAAAGTTGTAAAGTTCGTTTTTCGACATAAGAACTTGTATATTTAATTGTTGCAATAGGTCCATCTGTATCCCTATTTAAAAGGTATGTTTTTGCCCTTCCATTCTACAAATTATACCAACATCAAATACAATGAAAGCAGGCATTTTACAGTGGGAGAGGGAAATAAAAAGCAACAAAGAAATCATCTTACAAATATTTTAAAAACAATTGCATGAAAGAAAAAAAAACATTTGAATACTTATCTTGGGGTTCATTTCACCTAACATCAACTTTTCTGACCTTTTCTGCTTGTCACAGACATATACTAGTTATTGCAAATGAGGGAAAACATGGGACCTATGTTTTTCTGGGTCTGGTTTACTTCACTTAATATAATTTTTTCCAAGTCTTTCCATTTCCTAACAAATGGGGCAATGCCATTCTTTCTGATGGAGGCATAGAATTCCATAGTGTATATATACCACATTTTCTTGATCCATTCATCTACTGAGGGTCAACTGGGTTGCTTCCATATCTTAGCTATGGTAAATAATGTGGCATTAAACATAGTTGTGCTGGTAGTTTTAGTATGGTCTTGTTTGTGATCATTTGGGTAAATGCCCAAAAGTGGGATTGCTGGGTCAAAGGGGAGCTCTATGTGGAGTCTTTTGAGGAACCTCCATACTACTTTCCAAAATGGTTGAACAAGTTTACCCTCCCACCAATAATGCAGTAAGGTTCCCTTCTGTCCACAACCCCTCCAGCATCTGTTGTTATTAGAGTTCTTGATTATAGCCATTCTAACTGGGGTGAGGTTGTATCTCAATATTGTTTTGATTTACATTTCTTTTATGGCTAAAGAGGTTGAGCATTTCTTCATATGTTTATTGGCCATTCTTCTTTCCTCTTCAGAGAAGTTTCTCTTTAAGTCTTTAGCCCACTTAGTTATTGGGTAGTTGTTTCTTTGAGGATTTGTTGTTGGGGGATTTAATTTTTTGAGTTCCAGGTATATTTTAGATATGAGACCCTTGTCCATTGTATGGCTAGTGAAGATCTTCTCCCAATCTGTGGTCTTTCTATTGATCTTGCTAGCTATGTCCTTTGCCATGCAGAAGCTCTGCGGTTTCTTGCAGTCCCATTTGTCCAACCTTTCTTGGATTTGTTGTCACTGTTGTCTTTATTTACCCTCTGTCCTACCTTTTCTGTGCCCCCACTGCCTTCCCTAATACAAACAAATACACAACACAAATGGAAAAGAAAACAAAATCAGCAAAATTGTCAAGTAAAATAACTCTTGTTTCCTTTTGTTGGAGTTCATTTGGTAAAATATTGTTTTATATGATCATATACACATAGCTATTGAACCTTTGTCAACCACTCCTCAGTGTGTGAATGTGTAGAGTTCTGTTTTATCATGTCCTCCTGTATAACACACACATACACATACATGATTCAGTGTGTTTACTTGTAGTTTAGAGTCACATTCTAGTTATACATGAAGGAAACCATGCTGCCTACATTTATTTAACTCTGGCTTATTTTGCTTAATATAATATTTTCCAAGTCCTTCCATTTCCTTATAAATAGCACCATATCATTCTGATGGATGAGTAGAATTACATTACGTAAATATACCACATTTTCATGATTCATTTGTCCATTGAGTACATCTGGGTTGATTCCATATCTTGGCTATGGTAAACACTGCTACAGTGAACATGGTTGTCCTGATGGCTATAGTGTGGCGTGTTTTGTGGTCCTTTGGATAAATGCTCAGAAGTGGGTTGCTGGGTCATAGGAAATCTCTGTGTTTAGTCTTTTAAGGACTCTCCATACTGCTCCTCAGAGTGACTGAACAAGTTTCCATTCTCACCAACTTTGTAATAGAGTTCCCTGTTGGCCATATCTCCTCCAGCATTTGTTATCGTTAGTTTTCCTGATAATGGTCTTTCTAAGTGGAGTGAGGTAGAATCTCAATTTTGTTTTGATTTGCATTTCTTTTATGGCCAGAGATAGTGAACACTTCTTTATGTTTTTATTGGACTCTTTTTTTCTTCCTCTAAGACGTCTCTCTTTAAGACTTTAGTCCACTTATTGTGTGAGTTGTTGAGGTTTTGAGTTTCATTTTTCAGAGGTTTAACTTTCTGAGCTTCTAAATTTATTATAGATATGAGGCTTTTGTCTGATGCATAACTAATAGAGATTTTCTCCCATTTTGTGGGCTTTCTATTTATCTTGCAGGCCATGTCCTTTGCTACATAGAAGCTCTTCGGTTTGATGCAATCACATATATCCAGTCTTTGTATGAATTGTTATGATTGTTGATCTTTACTTAGGAACATTTGACTCATCCTTAGACAACCTAGGGTTTCCCTTACCCCTTCCTGTAATATTTCTCAGGATCTGGATTTACATTGGGATTTTGGTCCATTTAGTATTGATTCTATTACAGGGTGATTGATATATGAGTAGCTAGCTTCAGTTTTCTGCATATTGATAGTTAATGTTACCAGCACCATTTGTTGAAGAGTCTCTCTTTCTTCCAACCTGTGTTTTTGGCTCCCTTATCAAATATTAGGTGTCTCTATGTTTCTGGGATTATTTCTTGTTCTTCTATTCTGTTCCATTGGTCCTTGGGCCCATTATTGATTATGCTCAGAGAAGGCCTCCTATCACAGACCAAATGACTTATTCATGCCAGTACCCACAGTTCTTTCTGTTAATATTTAGTCTAACAAAACTTTCAGCTGGGATGAAATTGCATTCTGAAATTCCAGTTTCATAAGCTCTATGTGCACAAACTGCACCCAACTGTTAGTTAAGACTGGTGAGTCTTGTATGTGTGCCTTTGATGGGCCCACAACTCTCAAATGGCTAGAGTTTAAGGTATGAGTCATTGGCCCTACTCTGATTTCCTATTATTTAGTTTGGATAATTTTTATTATATACACATATTATTCCTTATCATATTATGTTAAATGACTAACATTAATGAATTCCTGTGACATCTCTAATTTGCCTCAGAATACAATATGTGAGGAAAAGTAAACAAGAATGAAAATGGCCATAATGAATCAGTTCCTGCTACAGTGTATTGTGAACAGGGAGTTCATTTTATTTAGATTTTTAGTTTTACATGTTCAAAATTCTCCAAAGAAGGAGTCATAAAAACTTAAAATGTGTGATTGTTTTATTCAATATGTGACTTTCTTAACCTAAATTCAATATTTATAAGGGGTATAATATGCCAAGTCTACCTCTTGATATTGTGTTTCTTGAAGTTCTACTAGAAGTGTATAAACTTACTGCCATGCTAGATATTAACTGAGGTCTCTATATGTCAGTTGCTGTTGCTATTTGGCTATGACACTATGAATAATGATTATAGTACTAATACCAGGTTGAGAATGTTCTATTGGTCACTTAAATAACTCTGAAGTGTATGCTATGGTTCATTTCCAGAAACATGATGTTTACAACCTTTAGAGGCAATGTACCTTAGCATATGAAAATACAAAATAAGCAGAATAATACAGGAATGCTGTTGTAAAGAACATTGAAAATGAAAAAGAAAGCTTTATTGTAACATTTTGCAATGGCTTATAACATGTAGGCAAAAACATTAAAAGATCCTTTGCAATTCATATTGAAGTTTCTGTTTCAGGTATTTTAAAAGCTCGTGTGCATCAGAGTAGAAAAGAAATTGCCTTAATGTAAATATGGTCTGACAACAACTATCCTGGACAAAAATGTGAAACTGGATTCCCTTAGATTCAGTATGTTTGCCTTTTACTAATATTTACAACACTAGTGGTGCTGTTTTAAAAGTCTAACAGGTAGTTTATATTTAAATAATTACCACTGCAATAGCAATAAATTATGATAAAAAGTTATGGTAAATTATTTTAATGTCTAATGAGAATTTTCTTTAAACCATTGGGTCATATCTTTACTGAAATATAAGCTAATAAAAACATTTTCATCAAAATTGTTGACTGAATGAAAATGAATTAAGATTTCCTAAAACTTGAACCAGGAAACAAAGAAAATGATTTTTATCTTTAAATTGTAATTTTAGTAAATTTTTTTTCAGGTAAGGGGAAGGTTTATTCAGTAGACCTGCTGGGACCAGGCAAGGTTGGCACTCTACGTGGCTGGGAAAGGCCTGGGAATGAGAGAGAGCTGGAAAGAGAGGAAAGAGAGAGGAAAGAGCTAGAAAAGAGCAAGCAGAGCGAGAGAGAAATTTTAGTAAAATTTTCACAGTAAACTCCGTTCAGTCTGTAATTAAAACAAACAAGCAATTATAATGAAGTACAATGCATGTTAAAAATGAATTGCTTTTAGCCATCTAGTTCCTTTCATTAACATAATCAAAATAGGTCTGAGTCCTTGCAGAAAAGAATTTTCTTGTGTAATAATTTTGAAATTATATGTTCACACATGTTTTACTTATTGGCAAATAGTTCTAGCTATTGGATCAGAGATAAACAGTATATAATATAAATAAAAACATTGGATTCTATAATGGGCTGTAGTTCATGGAATTCATGAGAATAGCATTAAGTAGTAGTGTATATTTATTCATGTGTTATGAATGTATTTCTGTTTTAATTTTTATTTTTATCTCTACAAAGTTGTACAGAGATATGTCTATTCAACAAAGTAGCTTATAAGTACTACCATCCTTGACCCATGATGCTGCTTTCTTCATTCTACCCTAGCCCTCCCAACTCCAACCTATATCTCAATTGTCTTAATTTTGTAGAACATGTGTTGAATTTTATGACTGCATTCTCTCCCCCTTCTCCAATGTTAGTTATATCTGTATCTAGTAACCTTGGTTTTTTAATTTTATTTTATCCAGGGCATTTTATGTTAGAATAATTTGAGTTTAGTTATTGACATGTTATAAATTTAACTTTTCCAAGTTTGTTTTTTTTTAATTTTCACAGATTAAAGTATTAATCAACTCCTTAGTTGTGATCAAAAGCAAAAAGGTAATTACGGTAAACTTGTTTTCTTAGTGTTTATTCAGTGTGCGGTTGGAGTGAATGGATAATGGTCCTGATAACCCAGAACATCGTGGATATAATGTCCCTGAGCACTTTATCACATCACCATCATGTAGTGTTGAGTGGTTTCCTGCGGCTTTTAGTTGGGAAGAAAATGTAGGGGAAGAACTCAATTTATCTATTCAAAAACCATTCTAGTTTGTACAATTCTATTATCTGAAGGTGTCTGCTATTTATTTTTTTTTTGCCCTGCCTTATGGTGAATTCAGCTCACCTTTCAAAATTGTTAAATAATTTCCCTTTATAATACATGTATAATATATGTGTGTGTGTGTATATATATATGTAAATATATATATATATATGTATATAATGTATATCCCTTGCTTTCTTTGTTTAGATCATCCGTAAGGATATTTCAACCAGTTTAAAAACACTGGTTTGATATTGTTCCTATATGAAACAATCCACTTAGTCCATTAGTCTATTAGTGTGTACAATGGCATACATTGCACAGTATCAAAATTAGACATTATACTGATGGCCAAGACTACTTAAAGGTAATCAAGGGGTGAAACTAACAGCCACTGAATGATGACAGAATTTTAAAAATATTGTAGTGAAGGAAGTCTGTTGCAAAGCATTCCAACATGTTTTGGCATAGAGCTATGTTGTTTTCTCATATTCTGCTCTCCCTCCTTCCCTTTCTTTTCTCTTTTCCTCCTTTACCCCTTTTACTTTCCTTGAACATATATCTGCATGTTCTTTCATACTTTCCTTTCCCTGCAGCTATAGTGAAGTTTTGAATGGCAGCACAAAGCATCTTAAAAGTTCTATATCTTGATACTTGTTTTCTGTTTTTCTCCTGACAGAAACATAGCAAATGCAAGTATTAAATGAATCCAGGCATTAGACATTGATGTGTAACTATCGAAAGATAGTTAATTACTGGTTTAGGCTTCAGCAAGACATGTGTAATTATTATGATTTGTGAAGAGTAAGTACCTTCCTATGTTCCTTAGCTATTATTTAAGCTATGGCACATGTCTCTAATGAGCATAATGATAGACAACCACATTTCTTAACATAATGAATAGGAATCAAATGCAATCATCCATGATGGCTCAGAGTTGTTGTTCTTAGAGAATGGATTTAGCCAGTGATATTTTATCCAGTATTTTGGTTTAGAACATTACAATTTCCATTATAAAAACTTTTAGATTTTGGATCATTTTTCATACATACTGTTGATTGCAATAATAGGTATTGTTATTGAAGTATTCTGCAAGCAACACCAGTATTATTACTCATCTATGCTAAAGTTAACATTTGAGTTCTTAGACCAATATGGTTCAGTGAATAGCTCTTTCCTTTTACATATGTTCTTTGTAACATTAGTCAGTATCTCTGTTGGACAGATTATATGGTGCTTGTTTATTTCTATTATTTAGAATCAAGAGAAGCTAAAAAAAAAAGAGAGAAGCTAATTTGAGTTTTCATTTCTTTCTCTACTCAGAAATTTCTAATTTCACATACATAAATAACAGAATGCAAGAGCCACCTCACAGTAAATATTTATATCTTAAAAAGCATTTCCTCTCCAGTAGAAATTGCCTATAAGAGCAGATTTTTTTTTTTCATTCTGAAATTTAGAAACCTCATGGTCAGTATCAGAGTGACTAAAATACTCTAAGTGATGAATTTTTTTCCTTTTATCTCATTTCTCGTGATCATAATTAATCTTGCTATTTCCTAGTAGCTGGTATCAATATTTTGACTACTAAAACAAAATTGGGTAGCTACAATAAGGGAAGTTTTATTCTCAATAAAGTTATAAATTTAATGGGTTTTAGAAAACAAATGAGCTAAAGAAACCTAGATACTCAGGAGGGTGAGATCTATGGATCATGGTCTGACTCAGCTCAGGTAGAAAAGTCAATGAGACATCTTAGCAATTAATTTACAAAAAGCTGAAAATAAAGGTATGGCTCAAGTGGCAGAGTGCCAGCTTTGAGTGAAAAAGCCAAACAAGAACTCAAGATCCTGAGTTCATGCCCTAGTACCAGCACCCAAAAACTTACATTTTCACTTAAAAAGTAGTGAATGAAATTTCATATTAGTTTACTTATTAAATGTCTCTATCAACATGTCCCATTTAGTCACTGAAGGAGCTGTACATATAATAACCTGAAAATATATGAATCATTGCTTAGAATACCTAAAGCTCAAATTAAGTAATATTGGACTTTAGCCTGTATCTGACAGAAGGAAGATTAATTCTAACAAAGGAAAGGAAAATAAGAGGAGAAAAATATGAGTAACTTCATTTGACTAACACAATTAATAATGAAATATATTAATAATGAATATATTTCTTATATTAAAATATTCTAAATACAGTATAATATCATAATGGAAATATGAAAGTCAGTGTACAATATAGTAACTAGACAATGTATCACCATGTAACCCAGACTGCCCTCAAGCTCTATAATCTAACTGGTCCTTCCCACTGCTGGCATTATAGGTACAGAATAACACATGAGGCTGGTAGGAGAACTTTCAATCTGAACTTGTTTTAATTTGATTTATTCTTGAAATGCAAATTCAGGCATGGTGTTTTGGAGAGCAAGGTGAAAAGCCCTCTATCTTCTCAGCTGAATTGAAAATTATCAAGAAGAGTTAGAAATTCACCCATTCTGATCAGATACATGTTATTAATAATATTTAGCATTTTCTGAAGTTTGGCATTCTCCTTTCACCAGGTCATTTCCATCCATTACAATACAATGTGGGTATATACATATATACACACTATATATCTTAGACTTAAGTAATACACACACACACACACACACACACACACACACACACACACACACACATACACACACATATATGTTGGGTGTTTTAAATTGGTGTTATTTGTGCCAGTCCTGGGATTGAACTCAGGGCTTGGGCAGTATCTCTGAGATTTTTGTTGTTATTGTTAAAGGGTAGCACTTGATTACTTGATTCACAACTCCACCTCTAGCTGTTTGGTGGCTAATTGGAAATAAGTTTCATGAACTTTTCCTGGGCTGACTTCAAACTTTCATGAAGAACAATAGTCTGCTTGATGGACAGGCTGACCAGGATTTTTTAATGATCTGAAAAATTAATTAATAAAACTTTAATAAGCTCTGTGAAGGTTTTAATATGCTATATCAATACAAGTTGGAAAATATGAAGACGTGTACCAGTATTGCTCATGCATTTTTTTCAACTCACTGATCCCAAGTAAATAGAAAAAGACTTAGTGACATTTTAGTGTATTCAACAATAGAAATGTTAATTAAAAGCTGTATATATTTCTCTTGTTGAGGTTGAGAACATATGAAGTATAAATGAATAACGTTTAAAGATACTTTATAAACATGGAATGAAGTTCCATAACTTTACTGTGCCTATTGTAAAAACTTATTTCATTCTTTCAAAACTATTTATTTCCTCATTTTTTTCCCAAGATAAAACATCCTATCAAAGATATACTATTTTGACAATTAACAAAAGTAAAATTGGTTGACCTGTTTTAGTAGCTAGTAAATGGAAATGTTACTCACCGATCTCTTTCTATAATTTATAGCTAGAGTACCTGCCTAGCTACAAACCCCATCATTCATGATATAAAAATATAGATATCTGATCTGAAAAGTAATACATAAAATCCAGTAAATGCTGAATTGCAAATTGAGTGGTCAGATTTAAAATTTTAATAGTTTCTGACATAATTTAACGTCTGTAAAATTTACCATGAGTTTTAAGGCAAGACATTTTGATATGATTGAAGGCCTAAAATCCACCCTTTGAAAATATATTGTTAGTGAAAACCATAAAAAAATACACACATCTGATTTTGTTTTATATCAAATGCACTTAATGGAGGTAATCTCCCAACCAACAGAGGCTGACAAGGTTACATGAAATGTGTTCTCCTTTCTAAGTCATAATCATCCTGTAAGATGAATCTAAATATCACCTTTTCCATATGTTTATCTTTTTGTATATCAGTGTTTATTGTTAGTTACTTTGACAAAATATATAGTAATAATTATATATACATATATATATTTCTGGCTCTCTACTATAACATTGAGCTATATTTGATTTCCACAACTATATTCCCAGTAAAGTCAATTCACAATTGGGAAAGGTATCTGTAAGTAGTTAAGTATTCATATTTGGCAATACATATATGAAGAATGAAATTAAGTAAACAAGATACCAAGAGATATGGGGTGAGATGCTGAGTCTGTCTACTTAGAAGTGACCCTGTTAGTTTTCAGTGTCATAGTTGAGGTTGTATCTTTGGTTTATGTTACTTCATTTTCCCCTACTTCATTCCTTTCATCATTAGTTTGCTTTATAAAGTTCTATATTTTGCCTAGTTTTAACATTTCACGTATAAGGGAAAATATCCAGTAATTTTATTTCTGTGTGCATAAGCATATATCATTTAGAACACTGGTCTCCAGTCTCATCAATATTGAGACAAATAGTAGGACATCCCTCTATTTTAGTTGAATCATATCCAGTTAGGTGTATATACAACATATTTTTATTCATTAGCCATCATAAATAATTCTGCAACAAACATGAGAACATACAAAGCTTATGAGGTAGCAATTTTAACTCTTTTAGATACATACTCATAAGATAAATTCCCAGGTCTTAAGATTGTTCATTTTTAGTTTTCTTAGTACCTGTATATTGACCTATTATGTAGGACTATCAATCTACACCAACATGATATACTAAGAACTCCTTTTCTTCTCACATTTATTAGTGTTTTTAGCTCTTCTCTTTTTCATAATAATGTGTGAGAAAGGAGAGTAAGACTACCAAAGAAACAATGAGGGAAATTTCTAGTCATGGCTAAAGGTGATTTGCTAGATGATCTGTGTGTTTGTGCTGACAACACAGGTCCATCCTGGGGTGTCTATCCCATAGGAACACAGGGGATGGAATTTTAGAAAATACATATGAACTTATGTAACAGTGTTTCTAGGCTTGAGAAATTCTAACAATCTGAAATGGCCTGCCCTTAGCATGCCTGGCTATAGCATGGAAAAGAAAGTAGCTTGAAAGTAAAACTTGTAATACTGTTATATAATTTTTCCACAGGACTATATAGATTCTTTAGAAGGAAACCGGACTGGCATTATCTTAACCCCTAAAGAGTACATTTATAGTGTAAATGAGCTACTATACAGAGAGGTTACTGAAGAGCCATTAGCACCAGAAAATTAATGAGATTAGAAGAGATGAGTCAGTTGTGATTAGAGTATATTTTATAGAATAAGACCTATAGGACATTAATGGATGTTACCATGAAGAGAATAGGGAAACCCCAGCAAACCTTAACTTTTAACTTAATACTGATCATGGCTTTCCAGTTAACCACAAATAGATTCCTATAGTAGGAGATTTAAATAAAACCTCATTTTCCTGATTCTTTTTTTACGACTTTTATGACATTTGATATTTACTACCAAGAAATGATCACTTATGAACTTAAAAATATATATATGTAAAGTAAGCTTATATTCTATTTAAAAACAATACTCTCTTTTAAAGACAATTTTGTGACTCTATTAAGTTGAATAAAATGAACTATGACTTCCTACATGAAGTTTAAGCATTATAATATTTTATATATTTACTCATTTATATTGACTCTACACATTTGGAAAGAATTATTGCAAATACAGCAGTCTATCCTTAAACCCAAGCCAGAATCTGGTGATAAAAATAGACTATGATATTATCAGGGTGCAGTTTCTCCAGTTTTATATATAGAAGTGTTCTCTAAGTTTAGACAGGTAATACAAACACCACTTCAATGTTTACTTCATATCCAGAAGCTATTTCATAAAGTAAAAGGCATATTATCTTTTGTCCCAGTAATCCAGGACAAAAAGTAAACAAAACAAAAACACATAAATTTCATTTCCAATGTCACTACTAGACCCTTACCACAGTTTATTTATCTCCTTTTCAATACTCTGTATTTGTCATCATCTCTCATGCATGCTGCCCATGCATTCTCTTTTCTTCAGTTGTCTGGCTCAGTTATGCTGCCTTCCAGCTACCTGGCCCAGGACTAACATTACCTTCACTCACTGCTATAGGTCCAAGTTCCATCTTCTTCGTTGTAGCCCAGAATTGTCCTATTTACCATGAATCTCTGACCTTCTTCCATAAAGTAAAATGTTAGTAAAAGTATACTACAACGAGAACTACATAGGGAACTTATTTTAACTCAAAACTCAGGCAAGAAATTAAGAGATTTATGCAGATCGAGAGGGCTTTTCCTAAGTGCCCTAAATCCTTTTATTTTGTCCCCTGTACAAAGGAGGAGGTAACAATGTTTGATAGGAAATGTACTCATTACCTTGCTCATGTAACTGTAACCCCTCTGTACAGTATTTTCACAATGAAAACGTATTTAAAAAATAGTTGTTATGAACTATGTTATCACATTTACAATATAATATTCCCTATGACATTTAAAGCAAGGTCATTTCTTTAATCTATGTAGAAAAAAAGGACTAAGAAATAGTTTAGGGCATACGCTCTCTCCTTTGCATAATTAGAAATAAAGATTCTAGAATTGTCCTTTTTTCTTTTCTTCTCTGAAGAAATTGAGGATAGTCAGTGAAGAAGTAAAGTAAAACTGTAGTTATTTATAATAAAAAAATGGAAAATCATTGGAAACTAATTTGGGATGAGAAGAATCCAGAGAATTTATCTAAGATATCTATTTGAAAATAACATTTGAAGAACAATATTAGGTTTAAGTTTCCAACTTTTAATTTAAGAATTTAAAACCTAACAAACTGGTATTCAATTAGATCTGTATATTAAGAGCATAATATTTGAAAGAATTGTTAAAGTGTCCGTTATATTCATGGATTTCATTTCAACATAATTAATAGAAATAGACTTGAACTTGAGGCTAAATAATAATTTTGAAATATTAGAGAGTGAAAAAAAATGATCTATTTGGGCACTGGTGATGAGGATTAAAAGAAATAAAATTAATAAGTAAGATGTGAGATTTGTATGTGAATAAAAAAGAAATAACTAAAAAAATCCAGAAAAATAGCCATATAATTTAACATTTTTCAATGTAAATAAAATGAAGGGAGATGGGAAAATTAAAATTGTGTTTGGTATTTCTTGACTGGTAAATCTTACAGAAGAGTGAAAATTTAGAGATGGTTAATCACTTGATAAAAATCTTTCCTAGAGGAACCTACATATGCTTTCCAAGTTTACATTCCCACTAATAGTATAATAGAGTTCCCTTTTGAACACATCCATCCACTATTTGTTATTGTTAGTTTTCTTGATATTGGTCATTCTGACTGAGATGAGTTGGGATCTCAATGTTCTTTTGATTTGTATTTCCTTCATGGTCAAAGATGTTGGCCATTTCTTTGTAAGTCTGTTCGACATTTTTATTTGTTCATCTGAGAAGTCTCTTTTTAAGTCTTTAATCCATTTATTAATCAGATTGTTGTTGCTTTGAAGATTTACTTTTGGGTGGTACTTTTTGTAGCTCTTAGCATATTTTAGATATTAAGCTCTTGCCTTATGTATAGCTGGTAAAAAAAAAAAAAAAAAAAAAAAAAAAAAAAAAAAAAAACTGCTCCCATTCTGTGATCTTTCTACTTAGTTTGTTAGCTATGACCTTTGCCATGTAGAAACTTGTAGGTTTGATGAAATCCCAATCTGGCTTTCTTTGATGTATTGTGATTCTGGATCTTGACTGAGAAAGTTCTGGCCTGTACCTAAGAACCCTAGTGTTTCCCTTACAAGCTTCCCTGTGACCTAGCAAGTCCATTCTTATTCATTTATCCAATAGAACACAGACAAGACTCACAAGTGACCAGCACACCCATGTTCAATGAAATATTATTTACCATAGCCCAGATATGGAATAAGCACTGTTGCTCCTCAGTGGATGAATGAATCAAGAAAATGTATATATGCCTAATGGTAGTGTACCATCCATTTTGAAAGGAAATGAATAGTCTTGGCAATATTATATTAAGTGAAGTAAGCTAGACTCAGAGAAACAGGTTGCATGGCTTCTCTTATTTGCAGTTGTTAGAATGTGCCTATAAATCTACAAGTAAACACACTAGGTGGTAAGCAAATGTTACAAATGAATTAACTGAAGTGTAATAGACTATAAAAAGCACAAATATTGTAATTCTTTAAAAAGACCCAACTCTTTTAGCTCTCAATAAAATAAATAAGAGGAAATAGGCACTTGCAAGAGGGAAGGGTGGGATCAAAGGAAAGGGGTAGAAAAATGAAGGATTGAACCGGGGAGAATGCAGGCAATATTTCATTGTATATAAGCACAGAAGTGAGAAAAATAAAGGATGGGATGGATTGAAGAGAGGGAAAATGTTGAGAAGGAATGATACAGATCAAGATGCATTGTCCACATGAATTGGTTTGTTAAACGGCAAAATAATCCAATATATTACAAATTTAAGGGAAAAGGTAGATTGGGAGGGGAGAATGAGAATGCTGAAAAGGGTACATTGATCCATACGCACTGAATTCATAAACTGCTTTGGAGAAGGGAAACTGCTTTGCAAAACTATCTAAAGACAATAAAATATTAAAAAAATGTTTGATACTAAATAAAATAAATCTTACATTAATAAAAATTCCTAGGACATTGTGATACTTAAACATTTAGTAACACTTATCTCTCTTACCCCACATATGACATTAATCCTTCCAAAATACAA
Source organism: Dipodomys spectabilis (assembly GCF_019054845.1). Lineage (NCBI taxonomy): Eukaryota > Metazoa > Chordata > Mammalia > Rodentia > Heteromyidae > Dipodomys > Dipodomys spectabilis. Next base: position 18,046,281 of record NW_024870817.1, on the reverse strand, counting down.
AAATTGTCATATAATGACCTCCTTTTTCATAAGTTTATATGCCCTTGTCTTCCTATATTTTCATGAACATAACCACATAAAATGTTTTTCAATACTCTAACCATTTATAGTATTATAACAACAGTAACAATGTTCATGTCTTTTGTGTTAAACACGATTTTTTTTTTAAATTTATCTATTGAGATGTAACTGACACACAGTAACTTACATGCCTGAGTAGTGTGCACTATGGGAAGATTTGGCATAGCTACAACTTGTGAAACTTTCACCTCAATCAAGATAGTGCACATTCACCATTTTTCTGTTCTTTCTTGTGCCTTGCTACTTACTTCCTAGACAACCGCTGGTTTTGTGCTATCACTTACCTGCTTTTCATGTTCTTGAAATTTGTATAGATGTAACTAAACTATAAATGCACACTTTATAAAGTCTTCCTTCTTTTTTCTTTTTTATTAATAAGTTTTTTTATTGTGAAAATACTGTACAGAGGGGTTACAATTACCTGAGCAAGGAAACAAATACCTTTCTTATCAAACATTGTTGCCTCCTCCTTTGTTTCCCCTTACCATCCCTGCCCTCCAATTTCTCCCCCCCCCCCGCCTCCCAACCTCCCCTCACCCCTACCAAAGTTGTAAAGTTCATTTTTCAACATAATGACTTGTCCATCTCATGCAGTGGCTCCACCTCTATCCCTATTTAAACAATTTTTTTCCCTTCCCCTCCACAAATTACACCAACATCAAATACAGTGAAAACAAGGATTATACCTTGGGGGCTGACATACAAAGCAACAAAGAAATCATCCTATTAATATGTTAGAAACAACAGCAAGAAAGAAAAACAATTTGAGTCCTTATCTTAGGGTTCATTTCGCCTAACATCAATTTGTCTGACCATTTCTGCACCGGAATCAACTCCAAATGGATCAAAGACCTCAGGGTCAAGGCAGACACCTGAAAACATTACAGGAAGGAATAAAAGAAACCCTAGGTCTTCCTTCTTTTATTCAGTGCTATTGAGGTTGTTTTGTGTTATGTGTATTTAGTCCTTTATGGGATGATTATATTTCAGTGTATGAAGGAACTAAAATTTGTTCATTTATTTGCCTTTCTCTGAGAGTTTGTTTACAGATTATAGTTATTACAATTAAAACTATTAGAGGTAGTTAAGGGGCAGTAGTTTTTCTGGGTATGTGTTTACATATAATTTTTGTTTTTAATTGTGGCAGTACTGAGGATTGAACTCAGGGTTTCAATCTTTCTAGGCTGGCATACTTAGATGAGCCAGGCCACCAGCCCAACTTTTTACTGGTTATTCTTAATATTAAAGTTTCATTTCCTTTTAGGCTCCAGGATCCACTAGAATCTATTTGAAAGATTCCTGTCATTGCTGAGTTTACAGGTGTGCACTAGTTTGAATGGCTTACCCACTGGAACATGGAGTGTCATGGATTTATCTCTTTGATCTGTGTTGGTACTGAGAAACTCCCAGTCTCAGACTTAGACATAGTTTGGGATGACAAGATAAAGCCACCAGAGTCCAACTTGCTTCCAGGTCTCTTGAGAAATCTAAGAATTGAATACCTATATTGTATTGAAGCTGTAGCTTTTAACATTTAAAGAAATGTACAAATTATTTTGCCAGAGTTGTTGTATTTTAAATTCTCAAAAATACTGTGCATATTTAGGCTATTCTCAAAGGTGTATAATACTCAATAACATGTGTGTTCATTTTTCTTTAATGACTGATAAATTCTACAACTCAACAATCTATGGTAATATGCTTGAACAAGTATATTTGTTTTTACATTTATTTATTTATTTAGCTAGTGTATCTTGAGGATCCCGCATATATTCAGGAAACAAGTTCTTTACAAAGTATAATATTTACAAACATTTTCTCACAGAATTTTGTTTGTCTTACTTTGGCAAAGTAGCAGGGTATAAAATTAACCCCCCCCCCAAAATCAAAAGCCTCCTCTGGGCTCCTTTATTCTGGGGGAGGCTTTTTTCTGTATTCCAACAATGAGAAAAGTGTGGCTGAAATTAGGAAAGCAACTCCATTCGTAATAGCCCACAAAAAATGAAATACCTAGGAATTAACTTAACCTAAGAAGTGAAGGACCTCTATGATGAAAACTTTAAAAACTTGAAAAAGGAAATAAAAACAGAACTTAGAAAAAGGCAAAAACTCCCATGTTCCTGTATTGGAAAGATTAACATCGTGAAAATGGCAATACTTCCCAAAGTTATCTACAAAATTCCAAACTCATTCTTCAAGGAAATAGAAGAGGCAACCCAAAAGATTGGAACAATAAAAGACCCCGAATAGCAAAAATGCTCCTCAACGGAAAGAACACTGCTGGAGGAATATCAATACCAAATTTCAAACTCTACTATAAAGCCATAGTAATCAAAACAGCTTGGTATTGGCATAAGAACAGACCTCAGGACCAATGGAATAGAATTGAAAACCCAGAAATGAACCCACAGAACTATAGCCATCTAATCTTTGATAAGGGTGCTAAAAAAATAGAATCGAAGAAAGACAGCCTCTTCAGTAAATGGTGCTGAAAAAATTGGTTAACTACTTGTAGAAAACTAAAGCTAGATTCTTATATATCACCCTGCACCAGAATCAACTCCAAATGGATCAAAGACCTCCAAGTCAAAGCAGACACTCTGAAAACATTACAGGATGGAATAGGAGAAACCCTAGGTCTCCTTGGCTCAGGCCAAAATTTTCTGAATAGAGACCCGGAAACACAACAAATCAAAGAAAGGTTGGACAAATGGGATTGCCTGAAGTTGTAGAGCTTCTGCATGGCAAAGGACAAAGCTAGCAAGATCAATAGAAAGTCCACGGATTGAGAGAAGATCTTCACTAGCCATACAACAGACAAGGATCTCATATCTAAAATATACTTGGAACTCAAAAAATTAAACCCCCCAACAACAAATCCTCAAAGAAACAACTGCCCAATAAATAAGTGGGCTAAAGACTTAAAGAGAAACTTCTCTGAAGAAGAAAGAAGGATGGCCAATAGACACATGAAGAAATGCTCAATATCCCTAGCCATAAAAGAAATGCAAATCAAAACAACATTAAGATACCACCTCACCCCAGTTAGAAAGGCAAAAATCAAGAACTCTAACAAAAACAGATGCTGGAGGGGATGTGGACAGAAGGGAACCTTACTTCATTGTTGGTGGAAGTGTAAACTTGTTCAACCACTTTGGAAAGTAGTATGGAGGTTCCTCAAAAGACTCCACATAGAGCTCCCCTATATCCAGCAATCTCACTTTTAGGCATTTACCCAAATGATCACAAACAAGACCACACTAAAGCTACCAGCACAACTATTTATTGCAGCATTATTTACTATACCTAAGATATGGAACCAACCCAGATGCCCCTCAGTAGATGAATGGATCGAGAAAATGTGGTATATAAACACAATGGAATTCTATGCCTCCATCAGAAAGAATGACATTGCCCCATTTGTTAGGAAATGGAAAGACTTGGAGAAAATTATATTAAGTGAAGTAAGCCAAGCCCAAAGAAACATAGGTCCCATGGTTTCCCTTATTTGCAATAGTTAGAATATGTATGAGTCAAGCAGAAAAGGTCAGATAAGGTGATGTTAGGAAAATGAACCCTAAGATATATATTTAAATGTTTTTTCTTTCATGCATTTGTTTCTAACGCATTTATAAGATTAGTTCTTTGCTGCTTTGTATGTCCCTCCCCCACAGTATAACCCCTGCTTTCACTGTATTTGATGTTGGTATAATTTGTGGAGGGGAAGGGGAAAAAACAAGTCGTTTAAATAAGGATACAGGTGGACCCGTTGCAACAATGAGAAGTACAAGTTATCATGTCGAAAATGAACTTTACAACTTTGGTGGGGGGGTGGGGGGAGGGTTGGGTGGGGGGGCGAGGGGAGACTTGGAAGGGATTGGAAGGGGAAACAAAGGAGAAGGCTACAATGCTTAATAAGAAATGTGCTCATTATCTTGCCCATGTAATTGTAACCCCTCTGTACAGTTTTTCAGAATTAAAAAATAAATAAAAAATAAAAAAGAATAAAAAAAGAATTTTGTTTGTCTTTTTATAATGTTTTCTTTTAGCTGGGCTCTGTTGACAAGCACCTGTAATCGTAGCTACTCAGGAGGCTAAGATCTGAGGATCATGATTCCAAGCCAGCTCAGGCAAGAAAGCCCATGATACTCTTATCTCCAATAAACTACTCAGAAGAGCTGGAAATGTTGCTGTGGTGCTATCCTTGAGCACAGAGAAGCTCAGGGTCAGAGCCCAGGCCCAAGTTCAAGCCCCGGGACCAACAAAAGATAAAGTTTTCTTTTATGGTTTCTTCTGCGAATTTTAAAGTTCCAAACTTGATGTAGGTTTAGAACATATTTCTCAGTCTAGTTAATTCTTTATTATTTTTAATTTCCCCCTTCCCTCCTCTTGTTATCTTTCTTGCGTTCACATTTCTCTTTCATACTTCCTTCCTTCCCTCCTTCCTTCCCTCCTTCCTTCCCTCCTTCCTTCCCTCCTTCCTTCTTCCTTCCTTCCTTTCCTTTCTTCCTTTCCTTCCTTCCTTCTTCCCTTCCTTCCTTCCTTCCTTCCTTCCATCCTTTCTTTCTTTCTTTCTTACTTTCTTTCTTTCTTTCTTTCTTTCTTTCTTTCTTTCTTTCTTTCTTTCTTTCTTTCTTTCTTTCTTTCTTTTTCTTTCTCTTTCTTCCTTCTTTCCTTCCTTCCTTCCTTTCTCCCTTCCTCCCTTCCTCCCTTCCTCCCTCCCTCCTTTCCTTCCTTCCTTCCTTCCTTCCTTCCTTCCATCCTTCCTTCCTTCCTTCTTTCCTTCCTTCCTTCCTTCCTTCCTCCTTTCCTCCCTTCCTTCCTTCCTTCTTCCTGCCTCCTTGCCTTCTTTCCTCCTTATTTATCTACCTGCATGTTAATTTTGGGTTATTCAGACATTTGCTGAAAGACAATCTTGATATCAATATTGTCTTTGCATTGTCTCAAAAACAATTACCAGACTGACTGTATTTGTGTTTGGTGATTTTTGTATAACTCTATGTGTTTGTTTGATGTGCTCATCTGTCTGAATCAATATTATATTGTCTTGGTCATATTGACTACAGCTTTCTAGGATGTTTGTATCAGAGGGTTTTAGTCTTACAAACTTGTAATCCTTCATGTAATTTCATTGCTAATTCACAAATTATTTGCCTTGCCAGGTGAATTTTATCATAATTGTAATTATTTCTACATAAGAGTCTTTCATGTTAACTACTTAGAACACTAGAAAAGGACTGACATCTTAACAATACTATGCCCTTCAAGTCATATATATGCTAGGCTTTTCCTAATTTTAGTTGGGTAAAAACTTGAAATTATCTAATGGATATTTTGTAGGTTCAAGTATTTTATGCCTTTGTGTATTAATGCGTATAAAACTTACGTATTTGATAACATAGAATATTATTTAATTTAATTTTTAATAGTGCATAGCTGGTGTTTAGAAATATATTTGATTATTTATGTTTGTCTTATTAATCTGGGTAGCCTAAGATGCTACTTTATCTGCTTCTCAACTCCTTGTCTAAAGTGACTCACATGTTATCTACAAATAAAGATATATTTATATCTTCCCAGACTCCATGCATTTTCTTTTATTTTCTGTGTGTGTGTATGTTTGTTTCATTGTGCTGGGCTTACATAATTATCGTACCTTTAGTAGAAGGTTGAATTGGAGTGTTAAAAGCAGACATGCTTGTCTTCATCATTTTATGTTTGAAAGCACAAGTGTTCCTTATATAATATTTAATCCGTTTCAAATCTATTCAGTATCTTTTTCATATTACATGTTAAAATTGTTATCCTTGGAATTTTTATTTAATTTTATTCCTTATTTGACTTTATGTATTTGATATGACCAATATAATTATAATACTATTTGATGTATTATAAATACATTACTTCAAATGTACATTTCTAAAACTTAAATTTCTTTGTGTCATTTTGACAGATTGATTTCTCTCATTATGAGTTTTATTCACTTCTTCATTTACATGTCTAGCTTAGAATTTGCTGGCTAATTGGAGATAAAAGTCTGACAAACAAGTTGTTTGCCCTGTATCGTTTCAAATATTAATCCTTAGATCTTGGCCTCCTGAGTAGCTATGATTATAGGAAACAGCTTTGAGCACCTGGCTTCTTTTGATATTTTTATATATTTTTTTCCTTGAATGTAAATGGATTGAAATCTACCAAATTTGGACATTTTATTTAACCTTAACTTCTGTGTTAAAATATAGAAATTTAATCACTTATTCTTGTCTAAATTTTTATTTCTCTAATTTCCATTTTTTTGAGATCAAATATGAATCCATTAATAAAATACCTTTCATTAATGATTAGAATTAATGTCTACTAAAATTTTCACAAAAGGATGATTTCTTGATAGTTTTTTTGGTTACACTTTCTTATTTGTTCTTCAAATTTTTACAGTTTTGGTTTTAATTATTTTCCTAGAAAAAGCACATTGCTTAAATTGATGTATTTTGTGGCTAGCAAGACAAATGACTTAGTAAACATACCTGAATAGATGAAATGCCTGGAATTAAACTAATACCATTATCAGGTTGATGTAACTTCTGTGATTCAGTTTTATTTGTTAAACTTAGTTGTAGAGGTGGGAGGGAAGGGATTGTAGGGGAAAAACAAAGGAGGAGGAAATAATGCTTGATAGGAAATGTACTCATTACCTTGCTCATGTAACTGTAATCCATCTGTGCAGTATTTTTACAATAAAAAACATTAACACTATTTCATGTAGCAAACCAAGTGAAATACCAATTGTCTGATATTTCCTGCTGCCATTGCTGCCCTTGTTTGGGGAAATAGATGCTCATTTTGCTCATTTAGAGAATTATCAGTCTTGTTAAAAGAATCAAAAAGAATATAGTAACTGCAGATTTTGAAAATGTATACACATAAGGATAAGTATATAAAGTGTATGTTTGCACTTTCCTGAGCATTCATAAACAGATCTCAAGTAATAATGAAGTGAAAGATCATATAGAAAGGAAGAGCAGGTTCTTAATAATAACAAAACCATAATTACTGAACAGGTTTTCTCATGAATTAATGGATTTTTATCACCAGAACCAGCCAAGTAAAATCAAATTATCAAGTACGAGTGATTTTGTTAAAGATTCAAGCTCTTAAGAAGGTTGGAATCAATGACCTTCACAATCCATTCAAATTAAAAGTAGGTAAGAATTAAATGCACACAGGAGCCAATTGTCCTAGAATAAAAGCAATCCTTTTGGCTCTTCTCCATTTTGATACATTAAATGAAAAGTTCAGCCTCTTTAGCCTTAAGCTTTTTTTTTCTCCTCTTCTAACCCAAATTATGATGCAAACCTTATGTCTTAACAGATTGAAGCAAGCACTGGACAACTCTTACACTGCCCTGTTGTGTATTTTGTTCTAACAAACAAAAGATCAGGTTGTGTATTTTTTTTTCTTGCTCATGAAATTTATAATGAGTTATTTCCTCATACTCTGATTAAATGAACTAAAAGTGACTAATAGGTCATTTTTAACTAAATTCTGATTTTATCATTTGATTCAGTATACATCACAATATTTTACATACAACTCTCCGCTTTAATCACATTGGATATTAAACAATTCAGTATACAGCAGTCTCCCACAATCTCAATCTTCTACTTGGGTCAGATAGTCACATATATACTACATATACCTGACCAGATGGCAGAGATCTTTTTGTCATTGACTATAAATCATTTACTTTAGTCATAACTTCTCCACTTTTTATATATGGGTGCATACTTTGATCTCTAAACTTCAATCTCGGAGTCATTTTTCAAGAGACTCTGTTATGCTCTTCTATTTGGAAGCGAATTCACATTTCCTGGGTCTGTGAGATATGCCATGGTACTTTCAATCTATTCCACTTAATGATTTCGTTGCTCAAGAGGAAAGCTATAGCGATCATTATTTGTGATATACATTTACCAAGAAAAGGAACATCCCTGACTAGTTGTGTGATTCATCATCTTCTTTAATGGAACATCAACAAGAAGCAAATTTTAAGGCAAAATTATACATCTCTGCTTTTATCTCTTACTATGTTTGCACAGTTTTGAGTTAAGCTGTTCAAAATCAACAACAACAAAAAGCACAAAAAGTGTATTGAAGGAAAGTTAGGTTTTCATACAAATAAAAATATCATTTTTATCATTCAAGAAAAATTAAATATCTTGAGCACAGCAATAGACATAGATTATCTTTTATACTTTTAGAGGTATGTATTAGAAATATAAATTAGCAAGGAAAACACAAGTGTTCTGTATGTTTCAACTTACTAGAAACTCATTTTTAAATGTAATCTTCGTAACTAATCTTAGAGTTGGATAATGTTAGTATTCTTTTTATTTAAGTTTTGCTCGAGAAACTTTATTATAAAACTTCTATAGATTTTGAAATTTGAACCTGGCTCTTCTATTAAGAATTGGATTTCTTCTAAAATATTAAAATACTAGGAACCAATAAAGACTTTTAAATAAAGAATTCTATGATCAAACTAATTTTCTTCAAAGTTTTTTTCTCATATATCTCTCTCTCATTGACTTAATCATTTAAATAAATTAGGTATTAGAGCTTTGTTCCAATTGTCTTTGTCTTTTATTCCTTAAAGAAAACTATTAATGATGATAACATAATATCTATCTATCTATTTATCCACACACAATAATATACCTTTCAGAAGGTGGGTGTGATTTAGAGGTAAACAAAGGTCAACTGTTATTGCATGATGAAAATCAATTTTTTCTCCTTTTATTGCATGAATTATCCATGTAATTATGGAAACTTTGAAGATTAATTCTTTTACTTGTAAAGTAATGTAATTGTAACAGAGACCTTATATTCAGAGACTATAAGGACAAAGCCAAGGAAAGAGGTTCTTTAAAGGCAAAGGGCATCAAGCAATCAGTGGTTAGGATGGAAAAATCACCTGAAGTAGCATCTAGACAATTCTACTTGTATTCTTCTTAAAGCAGTTTTGCTGAAATGAGAGTGAAAGTTAAGTGATGATTAGGAGATAAAGGCTGTGGTTCCATGACCTCAAATTATCAAACTAATCACTACCTTTCAGAAAGTTATATGTCATAAATTTGGAAGTCCTAATGTATGCAACTAAAAGAAGAGCAGCCTGCTCCAAAAACACCTACAGACCTAAAAAAAAAAAGAGAAGGCAGAAAGCATGAATGTCGAGCTAGAACTTTTTCTTTGTTCCTTTCTAATAAATTAATAAACATACGACTTTAGTATTAAATTACCATGTTTTAAATATGTAAATCACTTCCTATTTTCTGTATTAAAACTTGATTAAATGTTAGGTACTAGGCATGTCTTCTAGCAGAGTTGTTTCATATGGGAAAATATCATATCAGAATTTCATGCAACAAGACATCTAATGAGTTTCTTAAAATATCTCATGGGATCACCTGGAATGAAATGTGTACTAAAGACAAAGTATTAGAATCTTGGCTACAATAGAAAGACACTGTCACAAAACGAAGCAACAATTACAGAAAAAATTGATAGAAACAAATAAATTCTGTAGCAAGACATTACAATAGAGATGATAAATCAAATACTGTGATAAGGGTCAGAAACTTTTGAATGAATAAGATTTTTACAGAAAGAAAATAGCTTCATTTGGTTCTAAACTCTCAGGTCAAAAAATTACTAAATAGTTAAGGAATTATTGTACTCTAAAAACCACAATCTCATAGATCTGCATTCAAAGAAGCTGATTTAACCAGAAATCAAATGTTACTTGAATTTAATTCAGTCTTCCAGGGATTCTATTTGAAATTTAATGCATTGAGTAGGAATTGCATAAGCCCTGAGAAATAAAATGAATGAAAATATTGGATGAATGAAATTAAAATATTTCCCATAGTATTTCAAGACCTGATGACTCATTTTGTCAGCAGAAGCAACCTTACTTATTACCACTTGGCTTGTACTCCAGGCACTAACTTTTGGGCTTGCCTTGAATAAAGAATGGTGTGATTATATCCTAAATAATTGATATGTAAGTTACTTAAAAGCTAGCCTACAAGTGAAATGGTAACTCTGCTTTTCTTTGTGCCCTTTCATTTCCATTAATCCTTTCTTTATGGATGTATAGTAAATTACACACTGCATGCAGTTTCATATTTCCATATAGGGATATTAATGCACTTTAGTGATATTTATCCAATATATTTTTGTAACTTCTCACTCTCTTTTCCCTTTCATTCTGCTTTCCCTTCTGCTTTCATGACCTTGCTCTACTTGATAAAAGAAAATCTGGGGAAATATGGAATATTTGTCCTTGTATGACTGGTTTATTTTAATTAATAAGATGACCTCCATTTTTCCATTTCCATCCACTTTACAGCAAATTTATAACTTCAGTCTTCTTAATGGCATAATTGAATTTCTATTGTTTGTGTTTGTGTGTATATTACATTTTTAATTCATTTACTCACTTGTAGGCATCTATGTTAATCTTATAATTTGGCTATTCTGAATACAAAAAGCATGATTTTATACACACACACACACATATATGGGAGGCAAGAGAGTGAGAGAGACAGAGAGACAGAGAAAGAGGGGAGAGAGAGAGAGAGAGGCTTCTGTAGTGATCTAACTTTGATCATTTGGATATATATAGAAATAATAGAGTTGAGTGTCATCAGACATCATGAGCTCTGATTGTTTCTTTTCTTCAGGTCCCTAGGATCAGCTTAGTATTAAATGATTAACCTCTCTCAAGAGGACCCTTGCTGATATCCATTTGAGATGTAAAGTGACCAAAATGCTTTTTTTCTCTAATGCTATTCTGAAACACAAGAGGAGTCACTGTCAGACAATCATCCTACTGGATTTAAGGAATAACTGTGCTATTTTCTACAGATCGGTTTTCATCAGGTTTGTCTGGCTTACTTGTGGTTGTGAGCCAGATTTGGAGCCGTGGTCTATTTCTACCTACTATCTATACATTATTTTCTCTTTTTAAGCTTCCCTATCACCACTGCTTCTTATTTTTTTAATTAAGAAATTATGTATAGAGTACCTGTCGCCACTTTCTTGAATCATAGTTCTCTGCCTCTTTCTTTCCTTGGACTAAAATCTTTCCTTTGTTACCCTCATCTTTCTCATTCACATTTGCAAAGAAGAAATCTTGCTATTTCAACATCTTGTCCTATTTTCATCATTTCTGCATAAAATTATAGTTTTCTAATTGAAAGAATTAAAGACTTGAACATTACTACATTCATTAGCCTGGATATATGGGAGATTGTTGCTGGAGTTTGTGGGTGTAGGTTCATTGAGAAATAAAATTATAATCTGTACAAAGGTCAGATTATATTTTGCCTCAGGCTCCAATATCACTTTGTTTAGTCACCTCTTCTATACTATATAATGTCATCCTTGCCATAATATCACTTGAAGAAAGGATTTTGCTGTGTCAAATATATTGTTTGCAATGTGACATATGTAAAAATAAAGAAAGCTGTGGAAAAGAAAAAAATACAAAAGTACATCTACATACAGTTAAATTTGTCAGGAAAAACTGGACTGACAACTTGACTAGAACATCTTAAGTTGTTGTAACATTGCTTAACAGGCTAAGTCTTGGACCTACATATAATCTATAATAATTAAAAAGATGATCATAAAATCATTCTGGATTTATTGCATGAATAGGAATTTACAGTTTCAATTAAATGTGGAACATGTAACCACTTTTACATCATCTTTTCCTTTAGGAAGTAAAAGGCTACTTATGTAATGTATACACATTTAAACATAAATTAACAAAAGATTTCACCATCTTCTTGAACTGCCTCATAATCTATTTTCTATTGATCAAAGAAAGAAATCACTCCCACTTTTATTTCAATGGGTATGATATGCTATAAAATACTACATTCCCTGGCAGCCAAAATACTAGAAATTATACACATATGATTTCTGTAATGGAATTATGACAAGGAACACAATCAGAATATTTATTCCTATTTTAATAAGGCTAGTTGTAGCCCAGAAGTGAATATGCAGCTAGTCAGTGGTATAGTTTTCTCTCCTCATGTTTTATACTGTTTTATTCATGATACTTTTATTATCTCTCTATTTAATTTTTGGATTATTTTTAGTGTCAGGGTATTTGTACTGAGTAATAATACCATCATATAAGCAATCTTGTAGTCTTGACATTAGGACCTGCTTAAATTTCTGAAACTTTAGACTAACCATCAAACTACAAAATAATAAGTGGTTATGTTATTCCACACTGATTACTTCTTATTAGCAAAGAGTGAACATTGCAGACATGGAATTACTACTCCTGTTTTATTTGTGGTTCTGTAAAAAAAAACACTCATCACATAGATAATGATACATTTGAAAGAATAACCACAGTATAATTAGGGCAAGTGCTCAAAGTTCATTGTCCTTAAAATTTAAGAATTAAGAACTCAGTCATCCATTATGAAAAAAAAAACTTGGTAATTTGAGGTATGGATACAAGTGAAGAAAATAGAAAAAGGGACAGCTTTAAGACAGTTATAAAGACCAACACTTCTTTATGACTCAAGACTATTAAATTGAACAGTTTTTTTTTTTCAAATTTCCTTCTTTTTTAATTCTATTGTATTCCTTTTTTGTTTTGTCTTAATATTTATATTTTGATATATTGATTATATATTTGATATATCGGGTTAGATGGATTAATAATTTATTCTTTAAATCAGAAACATTAATTATTGTAAAGGAACAGATGACACTAAAGGAAATATACTCATCTGGCTCATGTAATTGTAATTCCACTATACATCACCTTTACAATAACAATAAAGTAAATTAATTATACCAAATGAATCCTTGTGGAAAAGGCACTGGAACTTTGTGTATATAATTCCAGATATTTTCAATATAAAATTAGAAGGAATTTTTTTGGTGGGCTCAGGTAAAAGGCTTTGAAATTCCATCTCAATTAAGAATTGACAATGGAGGCACATGCTTGCCATTCCATTTATGGGAATCTGAAATAAGAAAGCTGGACATTCTAGGACAGCTCCGGCAAAATTTGCAAGATCCCTTATCAACAGAAAGTGTTAGCTATGGTGGCAAGTGCCTGTCAGCTCATCTGTGACAAGAAGCATAAATACAAAGATTGTAGTCCAGGCTAGCCCTGGCAAAAACTGATACCCTATCTCAAAAATACCAAAGTCAAAAAGGCTGGTATGATACAGTTTCTGAGTAGTAAGCTGGAAGCATTTAGTTCAAATCCCACAACAGTCAATAAATGAGTGAATAAATGAAAAATCACTGTGACTAAACATAAGAATGAATAGCATCCAGCAATGAATAAAATAATTGCTGGGAATTTATGAAGCAAATTTTTGGAGAAATGGTGAATGCTTTCTTTTCATAATGCATAATTTCTTGTCTAGATAATGTTATGATATTATAAATAGTGATTGTTTAGAATTCAACTATACATATAAGGACATTTACACAGATTTGCTCAAAAGAGGCTATTTGATATAATCAGATTCCATTTCATCTTTGTTGTAGAAATTAAAAATCTTAGAATAGCATTCTTTATAAGACAAGAGTCTGGTTATAAATTAAATTCCACAAATTATATGCCCACACATAAATTGGAAACACAGAGGAGCAGACAGAGATCAAGTAGTGCCAGTTTATTTTTATTATTTTTATTATCTGTTTACAAGAAGATTAGTGACAATATGATCTTGTGGCAAAATTCTAGTATCCATCCTTTGAATTTCTATATCTAGAGAAGCAGTTGAGGCAGAACAATGGTAGAATGTTATGTCCAATAACAATGAACAAGTCATGTATGTCGAGAAATGGGTTGGCAGCACAGCAGAGGAAACAACAGCTCCTGAATGCAATTTCATGATTCACATTATAGCATGGCAGGTTGGTTTTCATCTCGGTCATTTAATAGTGTTCTCAAAAGCAGTATCTCCCTGGAACATTAGCTCTGTCGATTTCTGTTATTCATGGGGCCTATCTTATGTCCCATTTATTCATGCCTTCTAGTGATTTTGAAAGTAACTAGCTACCTCTATTAAATCCCTCCCTACCTAATTTCCATTGTGTTTGTTCTATATTTTACATTGAAGATTACTCATTGCCTGAAAAGAGTTTATTAATGGGAGTCTTTTATTCTTCTGGAGATCTTCTCAAAATGTTTCAAAATATGTGTATTTGGAAAGAGTTTTGCAATAGAAACCAGGAAAAGATTAATCATCTTGGAAAGTACAGATATAAGGATTTGAAGTTCCTGAGTAATTCACAGAATTGGATATTAAGTCAGGATGAAGTAAAACAAAATAAATATTTGTAATGGATAGATGACAGAAGTAATTTACATGTATAGTGTATTTTACAATGACATTTTAAAAATAAAAACTTGTTTTGGTCCTTGTATCTACCCTTAACACAGGGCTTCAGTAAAGTCTATTCTACTTTCAACTAATCTCTGAGTCTGAATTGTTTGTAAATCAAATCTCAGACAAGGCCTAAATTTTACCATTTGTTTGAGCAGCAGTAAAATAGAACTAATCTTAGAATTAAGATATAACATATAAAACTTTAAGGCAGTGATAGGAAGCAGTTGAGATAGAGGAGATTATATAAATGATTGGTTTTTTGGAAGTGATTAATGGTGTTTATATGTGATTAGAGTACCTTAGAAAGTTATAGAAAAGTAAGATAGGGAAAGATGAATTTAGAGTGCAACATTTATACATTTGAAAAATATAACATTAAGAACATGTAGTTTCCTCTATTTTTTTACTTGTGTAAAACAATATTAAAAAGTATTCTAGTAAAAAGAAGTAGAAAGTTTTCTATGACAAACAGTTTTTCATTTTAACATTGTTTTAAACAAAAGAAAACAAAATCTGGTAATACTACTCTCTTCTCTGGTAATACCTAAAATACACAGTAAAATGAGGTGCAGGCATGTTTCTAGTGGGACTCATACATAAGCAAGTGGAAAAGGTATAAAGGCCACACTCATTAAAATATCGACATAGATTTGTGCAGTAGGGAGAACTATCTGGAGATTTGATCAAATTTCTCACCAACAATGACAGTGAACTATTTTCAATATTGAAAACTACTTTGTCAACTGCAAAAAAGAAGGCTCCTCAGGTCAATCTAACAGAATAGCATTAGAAAAAAGTATGAGAGTATTAAAACATGTTTCCCATTAAAACAGTACAGGTAGTTGGAGAATATAGACAAGATTGGAAACCATAACCCCTCCTCTGTACAGTATTCTAACAATAAAAACTTATTAAAAAAGGAATTTGGATACAGTTAAATAATTGAACATTTTAAATGTTGTTCATATACATTAGTAAGCAATTTAAAAGGTTTACATGAGAGTGATACATTATTTGATGACAAATGACCTGGAATATCTAAGATTGGAAGTGAAGAAAGGTATGTTATAGAGATTCACATGAAATTCAAAGGAAATGAAATAAAGTTTTGACAGTGATGGTGCTGAGTGTCTGATTTTAGAGGCACATAAAGAGAAATTAAGTAGGATGGTAAATGGGCATGATAGAATTGAAGCAAAAAGCCATGGAGAAGGCCTCAACTCTCATGTATGATTACAGTAATAAATATGGAGAAGTTACTGGAGCATAAAAAATGAAGAATTTGGGGTTCTAATGTTTTTGTCAAATCATTGGTTACGCTGGGAGTTTTTGTGTCCCCAGGGTTGGAAAATCATTACATGGCAAATTAGTATGTACACAGTTACAGCTATCACATCTTTTTAAAGACTTAAGCCTATCAGAAAAGTGTGTTTGTACACGTAATAAATGCCCCTTCTATTAAATCATTTTGTCAGGAATCAAACAAAGTTTTATTAAGACAAAGTAATTATGGTTTAATGAATTATAAATGTATCAATAAAGGTGCAACAAGTGAAAATTAGCATTAAATGTAAGTAATTTGTTGAAGCTACTCAATGTGATAAGAAATAGTAGATAAAAATAAGTTTTATTCATTCATTCATTCATTCATTCTCAATGGGTAGAAGTGCTAATCTGCCATGATATTATAGTGATATTTGGAACTAAAACAATTTAATTTTAAAAATTGATAAGTTAGACAATCAAGAGCAAACCGTAAATGTTTGTGAGTTCAAAAGCATCCACTCATATTCCTTCTCCTGTAATGGTATGTCTATAATTTTTGATAATGGACTCAATGTTCTCTGCAGAAAAGCACAAATCAATTTGATGCTTCAGCAGAAAATAAGTCTTGTTTTAGAGAAAATTAATAATTTTCTAAAGGAACTAGTGAAATTCCCGGTGAAAATGTGGATTAAATTCTAAGATATGATCAATCGTTTGTTCAGAGCTTAGAATTTCCTTAGAATGTATCAGTGAGCAAAGGATTTATCACTGCTTCTATGGCTAAATTCTAGGCATTGCTCTGGAAGATGGATTCAAGATGGGAGTAGTTGTGAAGGTGGGAGGGAAGGAATGGTAGGGGGAAAACAAGGGAGAAGGCAACAATGCTCTATAGAAAATGTATTCAGCACCTTGCTCATGTAACTGTAACCCCTCTGTACAGCATTTACAGTAATCAGATAAATACTTTTGAAAAGAAATGCAATGGGATGAAAAAGTTTAAAAACATGGGTGTACTGGTGAAGTTAGGCAAGTAAAGGAATAGAGAATGATCCACAATATCTATTTTCTTGTCACACATATCTTAATTCTTCTACCCTATGTGGTACTAAAGCAAGATGAAGTCACCTAGAATTCCCACCTAATTTTTTTTCTGTGTTGTAATTCTCTACTATAACTCATTTTATTTTAAGCAGTAAATTTTATATTTGAATGATAGTCAAATGCATTAGCCTTACAAAATTTGTCATGATAAAATGGTTCACCTCTACTAAATGTGTGTGTTTGTGTATATATATATATATATGTATGTATATATATGTATACTTTTAAAATGAACAAAATTAAAATATTTATCCTTATCAGTGCTTAAAACATAAAGCCTAATGAATATGATTGATGATAGACACATCTTATAACATGGAAAATTCAGACATAAAATACATTACAAGTAGCAAAATAAAATCTTATAATTGGTCCGTGGGTTAGTTAGCAAACATTCTGTACTGGGTAAAAGAATAGTTCATATTAGGGTAACAACATATTTAATACACTCCTCTGAGCTAGGCTAGATTGTTAATTGCTTAAGTGTATGATGAGTAGAAATAGAACCCATGCTGAAAGAGTTCATACTTTGTTAGGAAAGCAAAATAATAGAATCAACAATTACACTGAAGGTTAAATGTGTGTAAAAGAAGGTATCAGAATCTTATATAAAAAAAAGCCCTCAAATGGGACATTTACTACCAGTGGAGCAACAGTATGAGAAAGTGATTTCAAAAGGATGGAAAACTTGGTCAGCAAGGTTAGAACCATATTGCACACATGTGATTACAGCAGTTGGTAGGTTGAAGCTAGAGGTCTAGAGTTGGTGTGCAGCCTGAGACATATAGGGAGGCCTTGATTCAAAACACAAAATCAAAACATAAAATATACCTTCACACGTCTTGAAGAATGAAAAAAATTCTCATAATTTATAATTTTATATTTCTTCTTGACAAAGTGAAAACTTTATTCTTTGAAAATAAAAAGAATGTGTTTTTATCACTTTTATTCATTATGGACAAAAAAAGAACATAGATAGCTATGATCAGGCATGGACAAGGAGACATAATTCCAGAAGTGGAAGAAAACAAACATTAATTTGAGAGTTCATAAATAACTTGTCAGTACAAAATTTATGAAAAATGCTAAAAATATCAAATGTAACTTAAGCTTTTTAAAAAAGTAGTTAGATACAGTGGGACACCCTGCAATCTCGGTACTCAAGAGGCTATGACAAGAATATCACAAGTTTGAGGCTTCTTGGGAGACATAGTGGATTGTAGACAAGATTGGGCTACACAGTAAGGCAAACAAAACCTTGAAAATAACTGTATCAAAACTATAGTTGAATCAGTAGTAATGATCTGTCCTGGAAGTAACCACTAGGCTCAAGTAGTTTTATAGGATTATATTCTAAACTTCAGGAATTGGGTCTTAACAATTTGATTTTAACAGGAATTAAGTTTTGACAGGAATAATTAAACTGTAAGGGGAGAAACAGTGAAAAATTTTACTTGAGCATTATCCAATTTCCTTGAAAAACCTGAATTACATTAAAGCTTGAATCCTCAAATAATTTTTATCTTATTTATCAGTTAGGCTACACAGTCACTAACTATGCTTTACTTTCTCCCATTTTTGGGTACCTAGGTTTTTTTCTATTTTTTTGTATTTTTTTTTACTTTTGTATTCTTTTGTCTGACATTTTTTAGATGTTCAACAAATATTTAATAAATGGTTAATTTAGAGAATACATGCAATGACTGAAAATTAGTGACTAAAAGTCCAAAACCTAAAAGCAAAAAATTATATAGAGAAATACTGGATCAGAGGGTAGAGAGGCTGATCTACAATAATGGGTAGAGAAATAATCTGAGAATTCCAGTGATGACATATGGTGAGCCTCTGACACCATTAGTTAATTGTATGATGGTAACAATGACACTGGCCTTAGTGATGTTCAGCTTAAAGCATCTTTCAAAAAGCAGGTAGTTTAACTATCTTCCTGAAGAATCAGAATGAGATTTTGTTGTTTGTTTTGGTTTCAATACTGAGGTGTGAACTCAGGGCTTGGGTGATAACTTATGCCTAAGGCCTTCATTCTGCCCCTTGAGCCAAAGCTTCACATCTGGCTTTCTGGTGGTTATTTGGTAATAGGTATCTCATGAACTTTCCTCCTTGGTCTGGCTTTGAACCATGACCCTCACATCTCAGCCTCCTGAATAGCCAGGATTACAGACATGAGTAAGCAGCACCTGAATGAGATGGGTTTTTTGACTAGGCATTATTTTTTGTGGGTGTGCCAGTTCTCAGCATTGAATTCAGGGACTAGGCACTGTCCCTGAGCTTTTGTACTCAAGGCTAGTATTCTGACACTTAACCATAGTTTCACTTCTGACTTCTTGGTAGTTAATTGGAGATAAGAGTTTCATGGGCTTTCCTACCCAGGCTGGCTTCAAACTGCTATCCTCAGATCTGACTCCTGAGTAGCTAACATTACAGATGTGAGTAACTGGTACTGGGCTTGACAAGGGATTTTTAAAAGAATGTGTGTGGGGAGAAGAGAAGATACATGAAGATGGTTTGACATTTTCAAGGACCACATCTTTACAGTGCTTCTTTTAGTCATGGATATCCTATCCTTTATACTTTTCTTTCAAAGAGTTGTTCATACTTAACTTAGAATTTTTTCTTAGTCTTGAGTGTTTTTCTTCTTTTCTATTATCAGCATTAATTGGACAAAGAGTTTCATTGTAATGCTAAAGTATTTAGGATACTTTCATCACATTCACAGTATTATTTTGATCAAAACTGAGTTTTCTTCTAACTCTCTTGATTGAATGGGTACTATTCTGTCAATTTGACTAGTCAAAACTTTCACATTATAATTCATACTCTAGTGACTACCACAAATACGTTATAGGGAATAAGAGTGTCGTACTGAGCCTTCCAGAACGTTCTTTTCTTTCTCCCTTGGGGTAGAAGTACACTTCTCCATCCTCTTGATGTTCAGAGGGATCCCGGAACTCATTTGGACCATTGACTTATCAGTGGGAAGTGCACTTCCAAGAGAAATTTTGAAAGCCTGTCCACAACTTAATTTTTTCATGTACATGCCTTCAGTCTTCTGGAGACAATCATGGAATGTGAGATTCCATCACTCTTTGTTTCTGTACAAAGTTCAGTGGTCTTATAGCAAGGAAGATAAACATTCTTTGTTTGTTTGTTTGTTTGTTTTTGGTCAGTCATGGGGCTCTGGGCCTGGGCACTGTCTTAAGCTCTTCAGCTCAGGAATAATGCTCTACCACTTGAGCCAAGTCACAGCGACACTTCCGTTTTTTCTGGTGGTTAATTGGAGATAAGAGCCTCATGGACTTTCTTGCTCGGGCTGACTTTGAACCCTGATCCTCAGATCTCAGCCTCCTAAGTAGCTAGGATCACAGGCATGAGCCACTGGTGCACAATTTACACAATTTTTTTTTTTTGGTCGGTCGTGGGGCTTGAACTCTGGGCTTGAGTGCTGTCCCTGTGCTCTTCAGCTCAAGGCGAACTCTCTATAGTATGAGCCACAGCACCACTTCCGGTTTTCTAGTGGTTTATTGGAGAGTTTCACGGCCTTTCCTGGCCAGGCTGGCTTTGAACCGTGATCCTCAGATCTCAGCTTCCTGTCACTAGGATTACAGGCGTGAGCCACCAGCACCCGGCTCAGCTTACACATTCTTAAAGAAGTTGCATACAGAGATTTGAATTCAGCAAATCTGATTATGGGTGAATTATTTTTAGTATTATTTGACTATTGTAAGTGTATTCTCTAAACCCACATTTCTCTCCAAAAGCATTTATAGTTTTAGGACATTCGTGGACAATTTAAAGGAAAAACAATACCAGTATATTTATGAATTTGTGGTTCTAAAGGATAGTAATATTAATAAACTAATGTTAAATACATAATCCCTGTTATACTAGTCAAAATACTAGAAAAAATAGAATGAAAAAGAAAAGGGGATGTGAATGAGAAAGAGCGAAAGACAGAAAGAAAGAAAAGAAGGAAGAAATAATAAAAAAATAAATTGAAAAATAGTCATAGAACTTGAAATGGAGAAGAGAAAGAGACACAGAGATTTCATTTTGTTTCATTATTCCCTAAAGTAATTACACACCTTTTTTGTTGATTTTTTTAAATTTTATCTTTTTTGTTTATTTATCTGTTTGGGGGAGGTAAGTGGGGTCAAAGAAATGGCAGGAAAAGGGAAAAATGCAATAATACTCACTAGACATGTTGAAAATGAAATATATAACTTGGGATAGGAATGGGAGGGAAAGAGAAAATATGTTTAAAAATAAATGTACTCTTTTCTGACTTATATAACTGTATTCCCTGTGTACATCATCTTTATAATAATATAAATACAATAAATATGAATATAAATGCAATAAAATACATTGAAGAAAACAACAACAAAAGAAAAGAAAGAAAATACATACTTACAGTCAGGTGCTGACGGCTCATACTTTAAATTCTAATTACTCAAGAGGTTGAGATCTGAGGATTGTGGTTTGAACAGGGAAGAAAGTTCATGAGGCTCATGTCCACTAAAAAAGCCAGAAAGGGCCCTTGGCTCATGTGGTAAAGTGCTAGCCTTGAAAGAAAAGAAAGAAAGAAAGAAAGGAAGAAAGAAAGAAAGGAAGAAAGAAAGAAAGAAAGAAAGAAAGAAAGAAAGAAAGAAAGAAAGAAAGAAAGAAAGAAAGAAAGAAAGAAAGAAAGAAAGAAAGAAAAGAAAGAAAGAAAGACAGAAAGGAGTGCTCGGGAACAGCATCCAGACCCTAAGTTCAAATGCCTGGACTAGGACCAAAAAAGAGAGAGAGGGAGATGGAGAGGGAGAGAGAAAAGGAAAGGGAGAAAGAGAAAGAAAAAAAGAAAATACTTCCTTGGGTTTGACCATCGTCTCTCTTATTTAAATCAAATATTGATCTACTACATAGAAGTGATTGGTCATATATAGTAACTTGGAGTTTGTTTTTATCCAGAATTATTTTTTTTAAGGTTTGAATGTTTCTGATTTCCTTCAAAATTTTGTGTTGAAGGAAAGGAGATATTTCACTGTCCTTTAATTGCCATGAAAGAGAAATCAAACTTTATGATTGGTCTCATAAGTCAGTTAGAGATGGCATAGCAAGCCAGGAGGACTGCCAGAGTTAATGAGCTGCTTCCTTTTGAAAGGCTTCTTTTAAAGACACTGTGCTTCACCATGGTAGAACCAATAAAAAAAAGGAATCAGCAGGACATCAGGAAGCCTTGTAATTAATAAGAGGGCACAACAGACTGCTGTTTAATCTAATGTGACTATGCCTAACTCTAGACAATAACAGCATGAGTCTTCATTTACACAGGCAATCTATCACTTTTCCTCCCCAGAAAATAAGAAAACACCAATCTGTTCAAATTTAAAACTGCTGTGGCAAAAATAAACTTTGCAGAGACAAAAAAGAGTCTAAAATGTTGGAGATCGATATGAGTGAGAGCAGCTTAATCTCTGGTATCTGACATGCAGCAGAAAGTGGAAATTCCATTTACCGTCTGTGACTCAATATCCTAATGACAAATTTCTGCCCTCCAAAGTAACATGAGTGGTCTGGGGCTTTTTATCTAAAATCTTGAGAATTATAAATTCTCTCTAATGACTGGGCAATGGAGGAAGAGGATGGTTTTAAATATTTCTTTAGGTACTCTCTGACTAAAGAAGAAATGAAATCTTAGAACTCAGAGCTGTGCTTTGATAATATGGGAAGGAAGGAAGAGATTTGTGTCAGATTCATTCAGGCAGCAAGCTTTACTATATGGCTGCTCCTTTTTTTTACACATTATTCTAACTATATGAGTTATGAGTCCTGAGGTTTTAATTTATTTTATTTTTTTCAGTCATGGGGCTTGAGCTCAGGCCAGGGCATTGCGTTCTTTTTGCTCAAGAATAAGGCTATAACACTTTGAGCCACAGTGTCACTTTTACTTTTCTGGTGGATAATTGGAGATAGAAGTCTCAAGAACTTTCCTGCCCAGGCTAGCTTTCAACCATTAACCTCAGATCTAAGCCTCCTGAGTAGCTAGAATGACAGGCATGAGCCACTAGTGTCCAGCCCCTTGAAGACAGGTTTTATCCCAGAAATAAAAATCAATATGGGGCTGAGAATGTGGCTTAGAGGTAGAATGCTTGCCTAGCTTGCATGAAGCCCTAAGTTTAATTCTTTAGTACCATATAAACAGAAAAAGCTGGAAGTGATGCCATGGCTCAAGTGGTAGAGTGCTAGCCTTGAGCCCAAAAAGCTAAGGGACAGTGCCCAAGCCCTGAGTTCAAGCCTCCGGACCAGAAAAAAAAAGAAAGAAATCAACCAATCAATGGTAACATGAAAAAGTATGGTATGTGGTGACTCCTTCGAGTTTAAAGAAAAAAAATAATTTATTATTGTTTTGAGGGAAATATGTAGTAAATGGAATTTTATTAATTAGGACAATCTATTGATAAATATTTACCCTAATTGATCCATCTACTAGGAGAACATGATCACGATGAGGAATGATTATTAGAGGATTTACTTTCATCACAAGTTTTTTTTTTATTATTATTATATTTTGTCGTTGTGGAGCTTGAACTCTGGGCCTGGGTGCTGTCCCTCAGGTCTTCAGCACAAGGCTAGTGCTCTACCAGTTGAGCCAAGCCACAGCACCACTTCCAGTTTTCTGGTGGTTTATTGGAGATAAGAGCCTCACAGTCTTTCCTGTCTGAGGTGGCTTTGAACCCTGATCCTCAGATCTCAGCTTCCTGAGTAGTTAGGATTACAGGCATGAGCCACCAGCACCCAGTTTCATCAGAAGTAATTTAACAGGACAAATTTTGCAGTAAGTCTCTTTGCAGAGGAAAGTTGAATGCATGGTTAGAAATATAAGAGAGGAAGATATTTTAAATGCTATAAATGACCTTTGACTCTTGCCAAAAGCATAAAAATGCAAAAAGTCAACAAACTGCATGTTCAAAAATACCATAATTTCATCAAGAAAGCACTTCCATTTTTACTTTGTTTTCATCGTTGATTATTTAAAGTTTACTATTATAAAGTAAAAGTTTTGTCAGAAATAAAATTAATGTAAAGAATTATTATCTGAAACTCAGTGGTTTATACCTGTAATCCTATGTACTAGTGAAATAGATATTGGGAACTGTTGTTTTGGTTTATTGAATGCACAAAGGTATACAAGATTCCATCTCAACCAATGGCTGGGCTTAGTGGCCTGCCACTGTAACCCAGCTACAAGAGAAGCACCGTGTCCAGGCACTTCTTTTGTATGTCTGTCATCTTCAGCAAAATGGCAAGCGCAAGTAATAGCCAAAGACTACCTGGATGTAAATAGAGACACCACTCCCCATCTTGAAATAGTCACTATAAACCAGAGCTAGAGGTGTGGCCCAAGTGTTTTAGCATATGGCTAAAAATGTTTTAAAAAGAACAATTAAAAGTAGCGAGTCTCAGTCTGTAAATGACAAATTTCTAACTAAAATTAAAATTTTAGGTTTGCAATAGGAATTTTGAAAGAGTGTTTCCTTTGTGAGTTTGATATAGTTATATAAGCAAATGAATTACTTTGTTTTACATTTATAGCTTTATGGCATATGTATCTAATGGCAGGTTTGAAAATACTGGCAACCATGGATAGAGTTAAATTCTCTAAATGCCTGACATTGTTGTTATCATTCCCAATTTTCAAGTGAACTAAAACAGGCCACAGACAGTTATACTCACACTTCTAGGCAGCAAAGCCTTCTAGCAGTGTGGAAACTCCTCTGTGTGTAATGTTTAGTGCAGTAGACTATTTCTACCCTATTTATTCTTCCTTCCTTCAGATGCTTAACTTTGCATTATAACATTTTGATACCTCTCTATGGGAGCTGTATTTTATTTTTATTTTATTTAAGACATTGCATATTTTCAGATGAAATAAATTTTACATTGACAAAAAAGCTTAAAGAATAAATATAAACATAAAAGATTTTCTGAGATAAAAATTCATCAATTTATACTCTTCACCATTTTTAGCTATTCAGTATAGTATCAAATATATTTGTATTGTTGTGAAACAAATTTAGAACTTTTTTGGTAAGTGTGAAAGTCTATATCTGTTAAATAATAGCTCCTTTGTCTTTTCTCTCCCATGTCTCAACAGCCACCATTTAACTTTTTGTTTCTATGAATATGACAATTTTCAATAGATGTAGTAATGGAATCCCATAGAAGCTGTCTCTTTGTGACAGCTTACTTCAATTAGATCGATGACCTCAAACTTCACCCATGTTGTAACATTTGATGAGATTTCCTTTTATCATAGGGTTGAATAGCATTCCATTTTATATATACCTAGTATGTACAATGATATCTAAAAACAGCACTCATAATCTTCAGGAAGTCAGAATAATTCATAGGAATGTATATAGAATGAGGATGTTATATCAATCTTTTTCTACATTTTTACTTTTTTTGTTTTTCTGGTGTTTTTCTGCATTTTTTATTGTTGGTGATGTACAAGGGGTTACAGTTACATCTTATACCAACCTCCATTCCTGATGAAGCAGTGACTTCACCCCAAATCTTCAATTTGCTTTGCAAAGTTCTTAATTCTTATTCAGTTAAATATGTGAGAAGGCAAATTTCCTGATGACTTGATTTAAAAAAAAATAGAGACCTAAAATGTATGATGATAGAGAATTCTCAGAAAATCAAAGGAGCAAGCAGCAGATGGATTCTGAAAACTGAACATCCCATCCATTTATATGTTCACAAATACGATGTCTAGATGTTTTAGTTCATTGAAAAATCTAGACATTAGGCAGATGTTATTTCTTTGAATACATATCCCTCATACATTTTAATGGCATTGCATTGTGTATGTTGTGGCCATACATTATAACTACAGACTGTCAGAGGGAGTACTGCAGGCACAGCCATGCATCCATTTTCTGTTCTTATTTAGGAAAAACTGCCATGCTCCCCATTGACTCTGTGGTATTTAAAAATACATTCATATAGCAGACAGCCACTCTATATTCATGTGAGAAATGCTTATCAACTATCCATCGTATGCCAAGAAACAGGCAACACTTTTTGATTTTACAACAAAATCTGTGTAAGCTTTGCTTAGAAAGAGTTTATAGCCTGCCAAGAGTTTTGGTGAGAGGAGTGACAAAGCAGCTGAGTGTTAACCAGAAGATACACATTTATACAGACAATAGTAAGAGGAAACTCTCAGTTCTATATTACAGGGAGATGGGAGGTAAAAGTACCAAGAATTGTAACAGTATCTCAGGGATCAAAGAAGTACGTGACAAAGCTCACACCATAAACAGCATCATTTACTGGAGGAACTCTGAATGGAATGACATGAGAGCAAGAGTGCTGAGATGCCAGCAGAAGGTCAGGAAGAGTAAAAGTGACCGGCATACCTGATACAATTATGGTAAGTCTCTGCAAAGTACTGTACCTAGATGGGTTCAGGTGAAGCTATTTCTGAAATGGTTGTTAAGTCTATGTCATGGATAGTTTCATACATACATCCTATGGCCAAGGATTTGAGGTGGTACAGAAAAATACAAAGAGAAAAATATGGAATGAATAGGTTTTCTTGTTGTTTGTTTTTGTTTGTTTGTTTGTTTTGGATCCAGTCGTGGGGCCTGAACTCTGGGCCTGGGCGCTGTCCCTCAGCTCTTCAGCTCAAGGCTAGCGCTCTACCACTTGTGCCACAGTGCCACTTCTGGCTTTTTTCTTTTTGCTTATGTGGTGCGGAGGAATCAAACCCAGGGCCTCATGCATGCAAGGCAAGCGCTCTACCACGGAGCCACCTTCCCAGCCCAATGGAATGAATAGTTTATAGAATGACTAAAGTAGGAAAAAAAAGTTGAGAAACAGAGAATCATGATCTATTTCTAATGCAATGACGGTGATGGAAAATCAAATTAGATTCTAAGTGTCCTGGTTGAAAACTAGAGAAGGAAGAGCATGAAATTTCAAGATCACCAACATTTATGATGTAAAGATGACAATGTAATAATGAAGAAATGAGCTGCATTATTCTAAGTACAAAGAATACAGACCATTGAGAATGAACATTTTCTATAGCATACAAGAAAAAATTCTACTGTGAGTCTTGAAAACAGAAATAGGTATGCCACAGTATGATCTGAACAGCATCTTGCAATAGACTTAAATAAAAATACCACGTTGTTTTCCCTATCTTTATCTATGACCTATAGCTTAAAGCAAAAACATAATTTGACAAAAGTCAAAATGATGCAGTCTAAATTCAAATTTTTTAATGATTTACATAGATTCAGGAATAAACTTGAAGCTGTGAAGTAATATGCATTAGTGAACTGACCAAACTAACAAAGAAATTCCTTCTCAAGTGGACAACCTTCCCAGTGGTTGAGAATGTACTATATTAAGTGATTAGTGATATTTTTGCTACAGTAATGGATTATAAAACTTTCATTTCATAATAAACAAAATCCCCAAGTTTTCAGTCCACCAAAGACTAACTAAAGAAACTTAAAGTGTTCTAGAATTTTATTTGTTTCTATTAGTTTAAAAAGACACTATCTTGTTAAGTAGAAACAAAACTTGAATACCATGACAGCTTGTTTATTACATAGTACCAGGACATATTATTCTTTATATATGTCTAGACTTTGAAACAACCCAACTGTAAATAATCAGGAAAAAAAAACAAGACTTTGGAATCATGGTGAAAATAATCTATGGATTCATCATCAAATCCATCATCCATGTGAACCGTAGTAAAATTAAGGGGCAAAAAATAAGTTGGCTTGAGATTTCAACATTGTTTATTTTATAGTTCAATATATCACAGATGGGCATTATGCAAAGTGTAATGACTTTGGTCTGATAGACAATGAGTTGACATGCCAATGGAGAGGACAGATGACAAACACAGCTATACAAATAAACACATAGCCTTGTGCTGGTAGTTATCACCTGCCATCTTGTAATCATAGCTACTCAGCAGACTGAGATCTGAGGATTGCAGTGTGAAGCCAGCATAGTTGGAAAGATTCTGAGATTCTTATCTACAATTAACTACCAGAAAACTGAAAGTGGAGCTAACCTTGAGAAAAATAGCTCATGGACAGTGTACAGACCCTGAGTTCAAACCCCACAACCCTCCCTCCCCCACCAAAAAAGAACTCCACAGTAGCATAGTGAAGGATTCATCAGCAAAGAAACAATAATTTGAATAACGATTCTTGAGGCCTGGTGTCAATTGGAGAGGTAATTTCTCTAGACATAATTATGTTCAGACCAAAACATTTGCAGGTCTATGGTGATTTGCATGACTGAAAATTAGTCTTTCATTATTTCTTTGAGAATGAGAGGGAAAAAATCATCTGAAATTGATCTCTTGGAAGGTTTTTCCAGCCAAAGAGGCAATAATAAGGTAATAAATAAGACTTTATGTGAGTGCACAGAAAGAACTTATTGAACGATTACTATGTTCTACTCCAGAACTTTCCTCCACGGTAGTTTTGCAAAGTAGAATTTCAAAATTTGGAAGATTATTGCTCTGATGTAAGAGTTGCTATAACTGTGTTGTAGTTTATTGTAATTAAATAAAGGGGGTTGTGCATTCATCTTTTGAATAATTTTTCATCTCTCTGTTCTCTATATGATTCTTCAATAAGCATAATTCTTACTTTAAGCTTTATTTTAGTAAGCAATTCACCTAGTCAGTGTATCAACACCAACGTATGTTTTCTCATTTTCAAAGTTAATTACTGAAAAAGTTCATGCTTTCTAGGACAAAATATATGCCTGAGGATTTATCTCTTACATTTGAATTTTATCATCACCAGCAGGCCTTATTTCCTGATTTATTATGTATAATGTCATTTTGTTCTGTAATATACATAAAGAACATTTTCTGTGCTCTGTAATTGAGCAACAAGACCTTGACAGCAAGTATCTCCTCTGTTTCCATACAGTGTAAAAGAATGAATGCTGAATGTAAGTGCTCAGTCATCAGAACAGTGCACTCTCCAAGGGAAAGAAAATACTATAGTCTCTTAATGCTATTAAAATATAAAAGAAAACGAAATAGCTGTAACCACTGCATATACTGGTTCATATTATTAATTTGGGAATGCTGTCCTCACCAACAAATCAGAAAATCCCATTTCTGCTAAGAGTTATGAAACTATTCAGGAAAGAAATTACTTATTTTTCTCTTGATATTCTCAGGGAAATGGCTTATTTTTGCATTTTACTTGATAGTAAATCTATGAAAATACATCCCAGGAGAATCTAGTAACTTTGAACAAAGAAGAACATTATGTTGATTTTTGTTTGCTTGTTTCCACAGTAACAGTGTAGCCTCTGTTAGAAAGTAACCCCTTTAAATTCTCTTATTTGCTGCAAGATGCAAAAGTTCAAATATTTTGTTATTATTTCAAGTAAAATACTAAAATGAAATTATACTCTACTATTACCAGGGAGATTACTGGGCAGAAAATATCCCCAAACATTAACACTTTGATATATGAAGTGTTTACAATATTCTGAGATTACTTCAGTGTAACTAGATTGGCCCAAGTATTTTTTCCCCCCTTGTCATGATCAATCTAGGAAAAATAAAATAAATAATCTTACATTTTAAAATTACTTGTATGATTTTTTTCAAGGAGGGTAAAGACCGACTGTGGAAATTAAGCTGTTGTGCAGAATGTAGATTCACAAGATAAAGAAGGCTTGATCATCTTCACTACATTACATCCTAGACTTGCTACAACTTTACTAAGTTCATGTCCTTTAAAGGAATGAAAACATATATAATGCTCTTACTGATCATCAAATCACCATCTTTTTTGAGGAAGCATTTGGTTTACTGTTTGGATTAGCAAGAGTTTAGCAAGAGAATGAATGGAGTACTATGCCTAAATCATTTAAGTCTCTATGAAGCTCTAGATTTGAGATGATACCTGTTCTACCCGCATTCTTCAATTTTTGTTTTATATTGCCCCTTCAATTTCTATGTCAAAGCCTATGTCATTTGAGCATGTATAAATTTGAGGATTTAATGTATAGCCTGATACTATAATTTTGTAATTTGCAAGGTCTGAAATGTTTTCACCATACATAAAGGAAAGTAACTATATGTCAGATGATGAACACATTAACTAGCTTAACTGTGGTACTCTTTTCATAGTGTGTACTTATAATAAGACATCAAGCTACATACGATAAATATGTGTGTATAACAATACTAACTCAAAAAACTTTACTCAAGTGATAAAAGTTCTTTAGAACACTAAATTTAATGTCAGTTTATAAAATTTAACTCTGATGAGGCAATAAACTTACTATGGCCACAGTTAGGTTTAAAAGTTAATAACTAATTTTGGAAATATTTATAAATTATCTCAACAGCTATTGCAGTGGACTTACATAAAAAACATTGCCCAAAGAATCAAAATATTTTAATTCTTCCTATAATTTATGCCAGCTAAACAAAGAATAACCCTTCCAAAAACATCTCAAGATATTGAAAGAAATATTAAAAGACATTTTTAAAAAAGTTAATGTACAGTATGGCAATTATTAGGTTCAACTTTCACTTGACTCAGGAATGAACACTGATATTTAATGATAAAGCTGTTTTGTTTGTAGTGTTCAGTTTTGTTATTACTCATGTAAAAATTGTGTCTTCTATCATAACAGAATTGTTTTGCTTCTTAGCTCTAATTTTCTGATATTTATATTTAAATATTGTCATGTATTCCTCTACTGTTTTAGTAGAACAATTTTAATTTATTATTTATTGTTTTTTTGCTGGTCCTGGGGCTTGAACTCAGGGCCTGGGCACTGTACCTGAGCTTCTTTCTGTTCAAGGCTAGCACTCCACCATGTGAGCCACAGCACCACTTCAAGCTTTTTCTGACTAGTTGATTGGAGATAAGACTCTCATGGACTTTCCTGCCTGGGCTAGCTTGGAACCAAGATCCTCAGATCTCAGTCTCCAGAGAAGCTAGGATTTCAGGTTTGGGCCACCATTGTTCAGATAATAATCTAGTTTTGTACATTTTGTAATCACTACAGTGGTGCTGTAGCTTAAGTGGTAGAGTACTAACTCAGAGCAAAACAGAGCTCAAGGAGAGCTTCCAGGCCCTGAGTTCAAGCCCCACAACCAGCATCTATCTATCTATCTATCTATCTATTTCATTTACAATTAACTCTAATGTATTTCTATTTGTACATTAGGTATTTGTATTTATTCACTTTAAGTACTTGTATTTAAAGTACAATATTTCCTCCTTTATTAGATGCTAATTGTATTATTGGCAAGGAGAAATTTGTACTGTGACTGCATATGGAACAAACAAAAATGAACATAATTTATGCTTTATAAAAACTGCAATTTACTCTTGACTTTAGAATTATCAGTCTCTTTAGGAATTTTTCTTAGGTATTCAATAAACAAGCAAACTGCTTTCACAGTTTATTTGGAGTTAATATTTTATGTATGAGAATATGTATAAATATGTTTTTCATTTATAAATATTTACAAAATTTTATACAATATTTGTATAAGTATTTATAAGTATGTTTTTCATTTATCAAGACATTTCATCTTTAGAGTGACTTAGAATATATTGTTCTAGATCTAAGGTTTTTTTTCTAAAAATGTCATTACGAAAGATGATGACATCATCTCTTTTTCAAGCCTGCTTAGACTCATATCAAACCACCTATTGTAGTATTAATGCTATTTTCATAAGTGATTGTTAAATATTTTTCTAAATATCACCAATGCCTATGGTTTTAAAGTTTCTTAAGATTATTTTATCAAATATAAAGTAAAATGATTTTGAATTATTATTCTACTGCTCCACATTCATCCAGGTACCAATTTTAAAAGTTGTATTGTTCTTCATGGATATTAAATCTCAGCCAGTATATATACAATGTTAAGAATAATATAATTTAAGAACATTTGTAGTTATTATTTTCTTCCATTGAAAATATTTATTAATCTGTTATACGTCTAATACCATGAAAGCAAGGCCATTCTGTACTGCTGGAAATGACACTTCTGGTGGATATGTCTATTTGTAGAGGGTTATTGGGTTCATGCTCTTGGAGAAGAAGAACTTGACAGGTTAATTTGTCTCTTATCTCTGAGCTTCATCCATTCAAATCCTCTCACCCCTATCCCCAGGCAGAAGCAGTGTCAGTCTTCCTCATTGACAATGGCACTTACCTGTATGATTTCTCTTTAATTACTGGCCATGAGAAACTTGTGTCAAAGACACCAACAAAGAAATGCAGTAAATGTTTCTCTGAGTTATTTAATATCCTTTGATGTTAGTGGCAATGGACAGATTTTAAACACAAAGGTCTCTAGGAAAGAGAACGTAATTGTTTAAGGCTTTTTGCAGCCTATTAAAAACAATGCCATATACCTAACTACCTGATTCCCTATGCATTTTTGTTCGCTTGTTTTATCTGATTTTGATTTTTTATTTTCCTGTGCCTTGCATTTCCCATATATTATATTTTTTTATTTATAATCTATAATTTGGTGGTCTTTTCTAAATTCTCACAAGGCACAAGGTTCATGACACAATATATAATGACTTGGTCTAAGCAACCTCTAAAATAAATTAGTGTATGCTATGATTATGAAAACCCAAGGTACTATAATAATTAAAATTTTTGTTTGAGTGCTGAAGCCTTTAGTACTAGGTATTTGGGAGGCTGAGATCATGGAGATTATGGTTTGAGGCCACCTTGCTCATACAATTTCATGAGACTCCCTGTCAAGCAATGGTTGGGTACAGTGGCACATGTTTATTCTTCCAGCTATGGGGCAGAGCAGAATGGCTTGGTTCACTGATTCATGTCTTCCCCAGTGATAAAGGAAAGCACAAACAAGAGAATAACAGTCCCTGCCAGATGAGGTACAAAGTGAAGTTCTGCTTAAAAATAACAAATGTAAAACAAAGTTCTGGAGGCATGGATAAAAGTTCAACTGGGTAGAGAGTCTGCCTTGTTAGAAGGAGACCTTAATTTCAGTCCCTAGTACCATCACAAAAATTAGTCTGATATTTTATTGAAATTCTATACAGTTAAGTAGTTAAAATGTAACAGACCTATAAGGGATTTAAAAGGGCCTTTTTTAGTTTTAATTTGAGCCACTAATTGACTATATAGCACAGCTTCTTTAGGCAAATATGTAACAAAATGTGAATTCATTAGAATTTAGCTCTATGAGCCTAGTAATATATAAATTCTGTTGACAATAAGCAGGTGTAAGTAAGAACAATTATTTATTTATATGTAAGTAGAGATTTTTCTCTTCAGGGAAGAGAACTGGTTGACCTCTTCTGCCAAAACTGTGATTTTCAAAGTAGAGTATAATCTAGTTAGAAAAGTAAATTCACATGACCCATATCCATCCAATTTACTCAGAAACTGGACCTGGGGCCATCACAAAGATTTCCTCTGATCTCCAGGTACTATAAGAATATACACAGTTTTACAATCCTCTTTCCAGAATATCCATTCAGACCTAGAAAAAAATATTGAAGAGAAAGTTCTAACATTTGATATAAACTAATTTTATAACCATTTCAGGAATGTTAGAGATTAACAGTCTGAATTAAGTTTGTATTAATAAAGCTGTTTAGATAAAATTTTCACAGTATAGGGAAAAAAGATAATTAATTGCTACTACTCAGTTATGAGAACATCTCAGAATGTGGTTAATAGTTGGAGATACTCAGGGTGTCTCTGAGAATGACAATGACTATCCCTTTCAGTAATCAAAAAAGATCTACATTGTCCCACTTGTCACCAAAGTAGCTAACAATATGTGGCAGAGAAAACCTTTGAGAGTCCCAGAAATTCACATTTAAAATTACAAGGGTCACCAAGACACTATTCTAAAATTAATGAGGCATAAAAGCAGTCAACAATGACATGGGGGCTGAGAATGTGACTTAGTGGTAGAGTGCTTGTCTAGCATGCATGAGGCCTTGGGTTTGATTCCTCAGTGCCACATAAACAGAAAAAGCCAGAAGTGTCACTGTCACTGTGGCTCAAGTGTGATAGAGTGCTCACCTTGAGCCAAAGAGACCAGGTCCAGGCCCTGTGTTCAAGCCCCAGGACCACCAAAAGAAAATGAAAAGTGGTATATTTTTTAAAGAAAAGAAATAAACATTTCCCTAGGAACCAGTAATTCCGTTTTCAAGGATGACACTGAAGCACAGGAACAGTAAATCTTTGAGTTAAATGACAGAAATTCTAAGGAAAAGGGACTTAATAGAGAGAGGTATTCCGATTCAAGTGTAACATATATCTAAAATACCATTGTGAAATAGTGAACCAATGCAGCCTAAAACAATGGATGAGTGGAAAGGGAGATAGGCCATATTTGCGGGATGAAGCCCAGTGTGAGAGGAAAAGGGATTAATTTGGTCTAAGTAGTTTATTTCCTTGAATGAAAATAGACTAATGAAACCAGCTCATGCTATTTTAAGAAGGGGAATGAAGCTAGGGAGAATGAGTAGGGGTGATATTGTGAAGGGTATATCATATTCACATATGGAAACCCAGTGAAACCACTTATTACATAAGAAATGGATTATAATACAAATACCAAAAAATAATGTAGAGGGTTCTCAAGATGTGAAGATTCTAGAATTCATAAGGATACCATCATTTATCAAAAGAGCCTGTAAAATCTGTAGTTTGCTTTTAGTTGTATGGCCATTTTCTCAATATTAATTGTGCTAATCCATAAATGGATGGTTTTCATCATCATAATAATTTTTATTTTTTTCTTGAAGGTTTAAAATTTTCATTGTGGTGATCATTTACAGACAGAACTAAGTTTATTCATTTATACTTTATTCTATTTTTTGTGGGTATTGTGAATTGTATTGTTTTCCTGATTTCTTCCTGAGCCTGTTTATTGTTGGTGCATAGAAAAGCCAGAATTTTGCGTGTGAATTTTATATCCTGCTATCTTACCAAAATAATTTATGGAAAACTGGCACTGTGGCAGAGCAGGAAACCAGGAGAGTTTTATGGGCTAGACCATCTTCTATTATACCAACTCAGTATAATTTGAACTGACTGAAATTCACTCAGCTGCTCTATTACTCTCTTTTTAAGGTGGTACCAATGACCTTACCTTCTTCCACCTTTATAAATTCCATCACCTTAACAGGCTAATACTAGCACCTAGTTTCTCAAACAGGAGCCTTTTCCAGTCATTCACAAATCATACCCAAAACATCACAAGTGATATGCAAGGTTTGGCTATTGACTTATATTGGCTTTCCTTTATACCAATTGATTAAAAAGCCATACTTTTCCTCTTACGTGTATAAATAGACACAATTTTCAAGAATTCAATTGATCTAATCCTAATATTGTTATGCCTTAGGCAATAGGGAAGGCTGAAGAATGGGAATGAAATTGTAGAGCTGTCATAATAGTAAAGATATTTATCAGTTTATCTATTCAGTATTTTCATTGTTTATTGGAGTTATTCCACTTAATGCAATATTCTTGTTATTTCTACATCAAAACTAAGGACATAACATTTCTATTTCATTATAATTATGAAATAGAAATTATATGTTCCTATTTTAATGAAAATATTTCTTTTATTAAATAGAGGTCACAGTTAAAATCATGTCTCATTTAATAGACATTCAAATTATATGGTAAAAAGAAAGCACATAAGCCACATGTTTTATATTATTTTAAACAGTCTGCAGAATAAGAAACAAAATTGCTATGGATATCAAATAGAAGGTTGATCTTTTTGTACTGGAGAAATAAGAAAGTAACCGTTTGCCTCCAAGATCTAAAGCAGCTATTGTCAATGATGTTTAAGAAAACATTTGTTTTACCATGAAGGGGTAAGTAGGTTAGGGATGGACAAGAATCTTGAAAGGGGTGACAATGATTAAGATATATTATGCTAATAAACTGCTTTGGTAAATAGCGACTCCTTTTTACTACTCGTTTAAAAAAGGGAAACATTTGTTTCACAAATCTGAGGAATGATAAAGATTTGGATAGAAGTCTGCATATAAGTGGATTAAAATTGTATTTCCTTCACTGTTACCATTTCCTTTGCTATAATAGACTCGGATGTTTTAAATCGCAAACTGTTAATGAAGTTCAGAATCAGAAGCCTGGACTATAAATGAGCAAGTTCTTTGGAATGTTGAGTAAACCATGGTCTTTTATGACATGTACTACTTGTAATGTTTATTACTACCGGTAATGTTGACTACATAACCATGTCTAGACTTTGGTTTCTATCATAAATTAACTCTTGCTTTATCTATCAGTGACTCAACACAGATAGAGAATAATATACCTTTGCTTTATGGTGGTATGCCTTTATCAATGTAAGTAAAATGTTTATTTTGCTTCAGTTTCAGTAATAGAAATAGAGATACTACTGAAGTTAATCTGTTATGGAGAAATCAATTCAAGCTTTTATTCACGCTGTGTTTTCTATAAATTAAATATTCCTTTGGAAATCTCAGTTTCACACTAAGCTTTGTCTTTAATTATTGCTTCTGAACCCATCAGATCTTTTATCAGAAAGAGAGTTAAGAGACTCCTAGACTAAGCTCAGCAATGGTTCTTCAACTTGATGTAAGTATAATTCATGGATAGTTAACAGATGTCTATGTTTTGACAAATGGAGCCTAGCACTGAGGAGCGTTTAATCTGAGGATTGTGGTTCAAAGCCAGCACAGATAAAAATGTTAGTAAGACTCTTATTTCCAATTAACCAAAAAAAAGCCAGAAGTGGAGCTGTGGCTCAGGTGGTAGAATGCTATCCTTGAGCAAAATAATTTCAGGGACAATGTCCAGGTACTGTGTTTAAGACCATGGACAGGCCCCTATGCCCCTCTCCCTCACCCCCCCCCCCACCCCCTGCCACACACAAAGAAAGCATTGATTTTACTGTTACCAAAAGTTTGAGTTACCTAAATTTTCACTCAGAGTAATTGATGTTTAGTTTATGTGCCATATAAATATAAATAGTATAACTTGTCAGCTAACTTAAAAAATATTTTTATGCAGATATTGAATTTTGAAATCATGGCTTGCACTCTAACTTGGCTTTCTTTCTTCAAGTCTTGTACTCTACCACTTGAACCACACCTTCATGTTTGGCTTTTTAGCTTTTTAATTGAACATAAGAATCTCAAGGATGCATGGTGCCAGTGGCTCAAACCTGAAATCCTAGCTACTCAGAAGGCTGAGATCGGAGGATAGCAGTTCAAAGCCAGCCGGGCAGGCAAGTCCATGAGACTCTTATCTCCAATAAACCACTAGAAAACCAGAAGTGGTGCTGTAGCTCAAGTGGTAGAGCACTGGCCTTGAACTGAAGAGCTCAGGGACAGTGCCTATGCCCAGAGTTCAAGCCCCATGATTGACAAAAAAAAAACCCTCAGGGAATACAGGAATGAACTACAGACCCCAGGAAGAAAATATATTTTATTAATGCCCATATTTCTAATTAAAAATATGTGACTTGGTTCATGTGAAAACATGGGCAAACAGCAGAAAAATGAAAATTCATCGGGTTAAATAATCAAAATAATCATATCACATTCCTTCATTTTTAACAAAAAGGTAGCCTTAATCCAGTGGCAAAAGCTTGTCAAAAGTGTAATACATGAAAGAGGTAAATGATGTAGAGGCATCACAGAGATTATAAGACACCGTGTTGTTCACTTATGATCAGCTTATATTGCTATTACAGACAAAGGAGGAGGCAAAAATGCTTGACAAGAAAGGTACTCATTGCCTTGTCCATGTAATTGTAACTCCTCTGTACAGTATTTTCACAATAAAAAATAAACATAAAAAAATGGGAATTTTTTTTAAAGTTCTTACATGTTCAAGTCTGAAGAAAGAACAGTTCAAGGGCAAGATGCTGGCCATTTCAATTTTCTGGCAAGGGCTACTCTGCTTCCAAAATATAAACTGTGTACATGATCCTCTGGAGGGAAAGAATGGTAAGCCCTCAGAGGGAAGAAGGACAAACTCCCTCTCCAGAACTCATTTGTAGGAATATTGGGTTCTCTATGTAAACAGTGCTCTCCCATGGCAATGTACTTTTATCATTGATGTTCACATATAGGGAAATCCATAGTTATAGATGTATGAATAGCCTCTATTGTTTTTAGTCTCGCATTACTTAATATTTTAGGTCAACTGAATGTCTCCAATGAGATATGAGAAAAAGGAAGCATCTCCTAGTGGCAGAGAAAGGAAGGCTAGACTTTAATAAACTAACTTGGAAGCAGAAATTGAAAAATTGTTTCTTAGGAACCAGGGTCATTAGATTCTTGTGAAAAATAGTACAATTAGTGTAATTAAGAGACATATTACTGAGGTAGGAATTAGAAAGATGATTGGTTTAAAATAGGTAGATGTTTTCACCAATGCCTAGATTTCTAGGTCACACAGAACAGTTGCTTAAACTGTGAATGTTGATGAGCCTGCAAACAGTAATTGATGAAAACTGATGTCTAAGGAGAGGATACACAAGTATTCTAGATTACAGTTCCAATTTCGGTGAAAAAATGTAAGATTTAGAGCCCCCTATATGATATCTTCCCAAGGACTATGATAAAAAAAAGTCTTTCATGGATAACAAGTGTTAAATTTTTATTCATATTGCAAATGAAAATTTATTTAAACCCATATGTGTCTTCATAGAGTAAGATTATCCAATGAAAAGAAAGATTGTTAGAAAGAACCCCAGATTTCCCTCAAACTGTTGGGGCTCTCTGACAGAATTTCTGTGCCCAAGCTCTGATTTAAGATACCTTTCATGGGTTAAGGATCTTGCAAATGGGGTTTCTGTATCTTTATAGAGGAGGCTCTGTAAATTTCCCTGAACTTCAGCAAGTTAATCTCTGCTGCTGCTGTTTTGCAGTGGACCTATCAACTACTAGATAGGCAATCTACGGTGATTCATTCTCCCTTAGTTTTCTCATGTTCTGTTTGTTATCTATGTCAAAAAAAGAAAGAAACAACAACAATAACAAAAAACATTGACATTCTGTCCTGATAATAAAGTTTTTTGAACTGCTTTGCAAATCTTTCCTTTTAACCAAGGAAACACTGTAATACTCAAATTCCAGAGAGCATTAGAGTCAAATTAAATTGTCTAGAGCAAGAAAAAATTTGTCAGTAAGATGTTAGTTGACATAAATGAAGTGAAAGACAAATTAAATTATGCATGTGTCTGTCTGAGGTGCATATTAGCAGTTTTGATGCAGTGTTTCCTTTGAACAGCTTTAAAAATGGTATTTTTTATGGTTATAATCTAAAGTCAAGGTTGGGAGTGCCTAAGGCAGATAAAAACAAAACATTTGAGTAATTGAGTGATACTGAGACAAGTCTGAGCAATGAATAAGCAGTGCAACCTAGTCAGATATTAGAAGAAGTGGAATAAATCTTCAAGGCCTTCCTTATAAATATTCATTCACACCTACTACACCAAATACTATGTACATTCATGTGCCTGCATATCTATCAAAGGCTAAAAGTCCATGAGCTAATCTCCATAAAACTAAAACTAGTTTATCCCCAGAAAACCAAATCTATTAGGTAGTGTCTCTCTATACATTTTATTCATTTGTTTTAGGTTTTGTCAGTGCAAGTGTTTATAACCTCATTAGCTATTCATATTGGCTCCCAGAGTACATAGATATGCAATTATAGAAATATAGTAAATTTTGTGTGTGTTGCCCTTCTGTTTTACAAGTATTTCTTTAAAAAAATGAATGTTTAATTCTTTGATGAGTTATGGAGAATATATCCACATTAACAAGCATAGGGTAAAATGGGCAAAGAAACAAGGAGCAAAAATATGCACTGGCCAGACTCATGCAAATGTATTATGCATGTTCACAGGGAATTTTTGAATATATTTGAACAGGTTTATACTTACTAAGTGTCTAAAATGTAATAAAGTGAGACCTGGAAAATTCTACAAATGTGTATTGTTACAATTTCTTAAGTGCCATGTACATTTTAGTTTGTGGTTCAGTTTTAGTTGATATATTGTGCAGTGATTGGACATTCACCAATGTTTCTGAAAAGCTAGAAAGTATTCTTGTTTTTTAATATATATACATTTTTATTGTAAAGATATTGTAAGAAGGTTCACAGTTAAATGAGCAAGGTAGTGTATCCATTTCCTATCAAGCATTGTTACCCGCTCCTTTGATTTTCCCCTACCATCCCTTTCCTCCCCAACTCCCCACTCCCCTCACCTCCTGCAAAGTTGTAAAGTTCATTTTCAACATTGTGTCTTGCACATCTCATTGTTACAATGGGTCATCCTGTATCCTTATTTGAACATTTTGTTATTTCCCTTCCCTTCCCCAAATTAGAAAAATGTTTATAGAAGATGCAGGACACTGGAATCAAATACAATGACAACAGGGGTTGTACCATGGGGGAAGAACATACAAAGAAACAAAAAAATCACAGAGTATGTTCAAAAGAACAGCAAGAAAGAAAAAAATCTCTTCTGTCTCTATCTTGGGGTTCATTTTGCTTAACATCAGGTTATATGGTCATACATACATAGCTTTTGATTTCTGTTATTCCTGTTTTTACTCCTTCTCCTCATCCTTTATTTTTTTTCATTTTGCCAGTTCCAGGTTTTAAAGTAGGGATCTCAATATCACTCAGCTTGCTTAAATGGAGCCCGACTACCTGAACTACGCTTCCAGCCTGATATTTTGTTGGTAATGGGTATTACATACAGTGGCTTGAACTCAAGTCTTGCTCTCTTGCTTGGCTTTTTATCTCCAGCCTGTTGCTCTGTTGAGTCACACCTTCACTTTCTTGCTGGTTATTTTGACAATAAGAATCTTGTAGGGCTGGGAAGGTGGCTCAGTGGTAGAGCGCTTGCCTTGCATGCATGAGGCCCTGGGTTTGATTCCTCAGCACCACACGGACCCAAAAAAAAAAAAAAAAAAAAGAATATTGTAGATGTTTCTGTAGAAGCTGGCTTCACAGAATGAATTTGCCTTGTCATTCTAGGGAGTAAGATTAATCTTGAGCCTCCTACTCAGATCCTATTTTCTTTTTATAGTGATTTATTTCTTTTTTTTTTTTTTTTTCCACAGGAAGAGAAATGAGTCCCTTTGCAAATCCATATTTGGAAATGATATACTCTGCAAATCAAATTGTTTTAAAATTGCAGGTTGCAATTCAGTGGTGTGCTTGTAGAATATAATGGATAACCACAGACACTTTAAATGAATAAAACAGATTTATTTATTATTTATCTTTTATTATTTATCTATTTATTATTTATTATTTATCTATGATAAGGAAACAGTTTTGTGAAGCAGCTATGTGTTTGTTTGGTCTCCATATAAAATGCAGTTTTATATTGTACACTGCTCAGAAATGGTATTGGTCAGCCAGGCTCTGTGACTTATACCTGTAATCCTAGCTACTCAGGAGATTGAGAGCTGAGGGTAAAGGTTCAAAGAGAGCCCAGGCTCACTTGAAACACGCGTGCCTCCTTGAGAGACTTACCTCCAGTTAATCAGTGAAAAACTGGAAGTGGGGTTGTGCCTCAAGTGATAGAACTGCTGATTTGAGTATAAAAAGCCAAGCAAGAGTTGTGAGGCTCTGAATTCATACCCTAAAACCTGCACACAAAATAAATAAATACATACATAAATGAATGAATGAATGAATAAACAAGTGTTGCTTTATTAAAAGCGCTCATCTAAGTATGCAGCAAAGGAATGTTTGCTTGGTCTTCTGCACAGTAGTTTCCCCACGTTGAATGTCTGCTTTCCCAATGTCTTCATCTCTATCTGTAGCCTTTTTACTATGATATTTGTGTGACTGAAAAATTCCGTCAAAATGATTTCCTAAAACAATGGAACTCCCAAGAGTATTAATCCCCACTTCTAGAGAAAAGAGCACTGTTTCTCAATTTTCAATAGTCTATTTTCCCCCTCCAGCTTTAACCTCTCAACATTTTTGGCAATATTGGATATAAATTTCAATTAGGGGCCCCTAAATACACTATTATTGTGTCTTTTTTATAGGCACCTATCTGGATCCAAATAAATAAATGCCTTTAAGATGCAGAAAATTTATTTCTATTTGAATTTCTCATTGAGAAGGTAATGAACTATGTTTTCTTTTTTTTTTTTTTTTTTTTATTGTAAAGCTACTATACAGAGGGTTCTTTGCAACTAGTAACTTAGAATGTAAATAAGAAAGCACAAGTTTAGCTACACACTGTGTTATTTAATTTTTTGTTGCCAATCTTGAGACTTGGAGTCAGGCCCTGGGTATTGTTCCTGAGCTTCACTGCTCAAGGCCAGCACTGTACCATTTGAGTCACACCTCCACCTCTTCCTTTTGGTGATTAATTGGAGATCTTCCTGCACTGGCTTTGAACAGCAATCCTCATATTTCAGCCTCCAGAGTAGCTAAGACTATATGCATGAACCACAAATCAATCTTCTATCCTATTTTTTTTATTCTTTTGTTGGCAAGCTTATACTGCTTTCAGTATACTATTTGATAGAGAAAAAAATAATTCAACTATTCATATTGTTATTCCTTTTGATCTAATTGTATTTTTTCTCTATAAGGAAATATTTTCTAACATGTTAAAGAGTAACTTATTTTAGGGGCAGGGAAGGTTGCTCAGTGGTAGAGCGCTTGCCATGAATGCATGAGGCCCTGGGTTCGATTCCTCAACACCACATAAGCAAAAAGGAAAAAGCTGGAAGTGGTGCTGTGGCTCAAGTGGAAGAGTGCTAGCCTTGAGCTGAAGAGCTGAGGGACAGTGCCCAGGCCCAGAGTTCAAGCCCCATGACTGCCACCCCCCCAAAAAAAGAGTAACTTATTTTAAAATTCAACTTTCTTTATAATGAGTAATTTCTACTACAGTAAAAATAATAGCCCTAACAATTTTTAACCTCAATTTATCAATTATTTTTATTAAAATCAGTGATTAACATCTGTTTGAAGCTAATTGAGATGAGTATGCAAAATTAAATACAAGAAATACAGGATACATGTCTTCATTTCTGCTTTCTTTAGTGAATCTCGGTTCATGATATTAACCGAAGTCCTGGTCATGTAAGTTTGGTTTGATCCCACATCATGTTCTCATCAGACTCAACAAAAATTGATTCCAGGGTTTGACAGTTCCATCTGTATGGGTTGGGTTACTTATATAAAATTACAGTTATGTTCAAAATCATATTTTTTGTTCTTAAAAATATATACAGATGAAAAATAGCTAATTTATTATGCAAAAGTCCATATAATCCCACAGAAAATGAAAGTTTTCTCAGAATGTGTGATTGACTCTACTTCTATATAGAGTAGAAAAGTCATCAACCACTGCTTTACACTCAGAGGACATAGTGATGTACTTAGTAACAGGAACACTTAATGTTTGCTTTAACCTAATGTACTATTAAACAATCTATTTGGAAAAAAGTTTTGACCTGAGTTTCCCACTCAAAAGTAATCACTATTTTCACAATTTTCTACTCAGCACAGCTCCAGGTCAACCATTGTTTTGTTTCCTATAAACAGAACAGTTTGTTTGTTTTTTTTCTTTTTCTTTCTTTTTCCTTTTCTTTTTTTTTTAAAGTCAGTCTGGGGCTCGAACTCAGGCACACTGGGTATGGTTCCCGAGTTTCTTTTGTTCAAGGCTAATACCCTACCACTTGAAACACAGCTCTACTTCTGGCTCTCTTTCTTGGTACTGCTATTAGTGGAGATAAGAGTCTCACAGACTTCCTGCTCTGGATTGGCATCAAACTGTGATCCTCAGATCTCAGTCTCCTGAGTAGCTAGGAGTATAGGCATGAGCCACTGGTCCCCAGCTAGAACAGTTTTCTTATTCTAAAAATGTATGGAAATTAAACCATAGTTCATGTGTATTTATGTCCTTAGTTTTGTAAATCCAATGCTTTTCCTAACCATCCATGGGGTAGCATGAGCCATTACTCATTATTTGTATCTATGTAGTATTTGGATATACAACAAAACTACAAATTGCTAGTTTATTGCTACTGGGTACATAGGATGGTTCATGCCATGGAAATCAAAAAGCTTTAAGAACATTCCTATGAATACTTTTGATTTGTCATTAATAAATGATAATAATAAAGTTATTGTGTCTTGCATGTCTTTATATTCATTCAAAACAATGTTTTTAGGAAGTATTTTTGTGTTATATTTTCATTTTTACTTTCTTCATTAATAATATTGAGACTATTTCTTGGACATTTTGTTCATTTGCATGTCTTTGACATACTTTCAGTTTTATGTCCGTTTTTATTGAATTGTTGATCTTTTTGTTATTTGTGTTTTTATATATCCTGATGAAGGGTTAAA
Organism: Dipodomys spectabilis; assembly: GCF_019054845.1. Taxonomy (NCBI): domain Eukaryota; kingdom Metazoa; phylum Chordata; class Mammalia; order Rodentia; family Heteromyidae; genus Dipodomys; species Dipodomys spectabilis. The sequence goes on along the minus strand of NW_024870817.1, from coordinate 18,001,942 downwards.
GTCTTGAGGTAGTGACCACTTGTTGCTTGTTTAAGATCAGAAAATTCTGTCAAGCAGAGCAACATGTGCTGGTAATCCAAACACCTGGTTGGTTGTGTGCCTTTATAGCCCTGCAAATCTTTAGCTTGGGGCTCTCCTCCTAGGCTCCGCTGTGTCAGAGTGTAAGAAGAGGCCCAAGCTGCAGCCCGTTTAAATAAAACCTTTAAACAGCTGTAGAGTCTGACTCTTGGTGGTCTTCTTGGTGGGGGTCCTGTGACCTGGTCCCAACATATTAGTGAGGGCTCATCCGGGATCTCCCCAAACACCCCCAAGACCTCAGACTCCAAAGGTAAAACAACGCTGTCTTTGTTAATTTGTCTTGTCCTGTCGTTGTCTGTTTGTACTTTCATTTTCCTTTGTGAGGACAGCCGCTTCGATTTGTATTGTGTAAAGGGTTATCGAAGCGGACATGCTTGCACGACAACCCTGGAGGAACTGGGAGACGTCCCAGATCCTCTTGTGTGTGTGTGGGGTCTTTGGAACCCCGCCGTGTGAGTTGTGGGGCAGGGGTCCTTGGAACCCCACCGTGAGAATTGTGGGGCGTGGGTCAGTTCGGTGTTGGGCCGGAACTGACCAAGAGGGCCTCCTAACCCAGGCCCAACTCACCCACTGTGTGTCCACTCCTTCTGCTGTGGGGCGTGGGTTGGTGTGGAACCCCGCCGTGACAGGAGTCAGCAGACCAATTCGGGAGATCTCCACTTCCTAACTGTCAGGCCTGCATGTGTTTTGTTTGTACTATTTATTGTTTTTTTGAACTGTACTACTGATGGGACTGGAAGCCATGGGCAACACTCCATCTAGCCCCCTAGACTTACAAAAAGAAACTAAGAAAGAGGAAAAGAAATTTTACCCCTGGTTTTTCAGGAAGATAATTTGGAAGAAGAAATGTTTCCTCCCCCATAGTCCCCTTCACAGGTTCCTTTTGCAGAACCTGAGAATGATCAAGAGGAGGAGGGAGCTATAGAACTAGCAACCTGCCCTTAAAGTTTGTGAGGGGCCAGTCATTCAACGAGGCAGTGGGATCAACCCCCTTTCTAATGCAGCTGTTTTTCCCTTACACACCGTAGGTCCTATGGATGCAGATGGTCAACAGCAACTCCAATATTGGCCATTTTCTACCAGTGATCTATACAATTGGCGCACCCAAAATGCCCCCTTTTCTGAGAAACTCCAGGATTTAATTTGTTTGCTTGAAACTATTCTATTTACTCATCAGCCCACTTGGGATGATTGTAGTCAGCTTTTACAGGTCCTTTTGTACCAGCAAAGAGAAAGACCATATTTGAGAGGCAGCCCGGAAACATATCCCTGGCCCCACAGGAGTGCCCATCATAGATCCTGCCATGATCACTGCCTATTTTCTGAGATCTGACCAATTGGGACTACAATATGGTTGAAGGTAGGGAGCGACTCCTCGTCTATTGCCAGGCTCTGTTGGCAGGTCTCAAGATGGAGGCTTGCCGACCTACTAATATGGCCAAAGTTTATGATGTTAGACAAGGAGGAAGTGAAAGTCTGGTAGCATATCTTGAGCAGCTCATGGATCTTGATACCCAGGAGTCCGCTCAGATGATTATATTTGCCTATATAAATCAAGCTGCACCAGACATAAAGCGAAAGTTGCAGGCTCTAGACAGATTTGGTGGAAAGTCTATTAGGGATCTAGTAACCGTGGCAGAAAAGGGTTACAATAAGAGAGAGACAGAGGAGCAAAGACAGAAAAGGAAGGCCAGAGAACATGAAATTGAGTGTGAAAAGAGAGATGGGGCCAAGGAAAAGAGGCCAGACTTATTGGACTCGCCACTATCGCATGCGGAGCATACCTGGTTCACCGATGGCAGCAGTTTCATTCGAGATGGAAAAAGGTACACGGGCACAGCAGTCACCACGAACACTGAGATAGTGTGGACAGAAGCACTCCCCCAGGGAATGTCTGCACAAAGATCAGAACTAGTGGCACTAACAAAAGCCCTACAAATGGGAAAAGGGAAGAGACTAAACATTTACATGGACAGTCGGTATGCTTTTGCCACTGTGCACTTCCATGGAGCCATTTACCAAGAGAGGGGGCTGCTGACAGCTGAGGGAAGGACTATTAAAAACAAACAACAAATTTTAAGCCTCATCTGGGCCTTATGGGAACCAGCAAATATTGCCATTATGCACTGCCTTGGACATGAAAAGGTAACTGATTCTATAACCAAAGGAAATAACTTGGCCAATTAGGCAGCTAAAGAGGTGGCCCTTCAGCCCAGAGTGGAAGTACCTACTCTAGTAAACCCAAGGCCATGAGCTTTGCCTCCTGAGCCTCAGAACTCCCTAGAAGACTTGGAGTGGATAAAGAAAATTCTCATGGCCTATAAATCCCTGGGCAGAGAAGAAGAAAAATACTGGTGGAAAACTGGTGAGGGGAAACTTACCTTGCCACAAAGATTGGGCAAGGGGATTCTTAAGAGAATCCATCGGGCCTCTCACATGGGAACCCGAAGAATGCAGGACTTGCTCCAACACTCAGAAGTAAAAATTAGGCAAGGAAATCAACTCATTGAGGACATTGTTAAAAATTGTAAAGCCTGCCAGCTCACCAATGCCCCAATTAACCGGTTACAAAAGGAACTCGCCTCCGTGGAGATAGGCCAGGTGTGTATTGGGAAGTAGACTTTACAGAAATTAATACTGGAAAATTTGGATATAAATATTTGCTAGTTTTTGTAGACACCTTTTCAGGATGGGTTGAAGCCTACCCAACAAAGCATGAGACCACGAATGTCATGGCTAAGATTCTGAAAGAAATCCTACCCAGGTATGGCTTCCCATCCACCATCAGGTCGGACAATGGACCGGCCATAGTCTCAAAAGTAAGTCAGGGAATAGCCGTGGCACTGGGGACGGATCGGAAATTGCACTGTGCTTATAGACCCAAGAGTTCAGGGCAGGCAGAAAGAATGAATTGGACTCTAAAAGAGACCTTAACTAAATTGGCCTTGAAGACTGGCGCAGACTGAATATCGCTCCTTCCTTTTGCCCTGTTTAGAGTAAGAAATTCACCCTATCAGCTTGGCTTTACTCCTTTTGAAATAATGTATGGACACCCTCCACCCATTATCCTTAGCCTTCAGACTGAATTGCTTGCTGATTTGGATGATACTGAATTTCTGTGTAAGCTTGACTATTTACAGCTGGTGCATAAGAGTATGTGGCCCCAGCTTAGAGCATTATATGATTCTGCTTCTATTCCTACCCCCCATTTGTTTAAACTAGGGGACTGGGTGTTTGTTCTAAGACACAACTTGAGATCTCTGGAACCATGGTGGAAGGGACCTTACATGGTGCTACTGGCTACACCTACTGCCCTTAAGGTAGATGGCATTGCTGCTTGGATCCACTGCTCCCATGCCAGACCAGCTGGCTCCTTTGCCCTGGACAACTGTGGGGAAATATGGGAAGTCTCCAAACATCCTACCCAACCACTCTGCATATGCCTCAAGAAAAGAAAAATGGACTGATTGTTATTGGTATTGTTGTTTAATAGTATGGCTAAGGTCAGAAAGGGTCTATACCCATTTAAGATCGAGAGCTGTTGGAGTTTAGTTTTGGGCCAGAGCCACAAGATTGTGTCTCAGGGCCATAATTCGGGGGGGGGGGGGAATGAAGGGTTCAAATCTTGAGGCAGTGACCATTGTTGCTTGTTTAAGATCAGCAAATTCCGTCTAGCAGAGCAACACGTGGTGGTAATCCAAATACCTGGTTGGTTGTGTGCCTTTATAGCCCTGCAAATCTTTAGCTCGGGGCTCTCCTCCTAGGCTCCACTGTGTCGGAGCGTAAGACGAGGCCCAAGCTGCAGCCCATTAAATAAAACCTTTAAACAGCTGTAGCGTCTGACTCTCGGTGGTCTTCTTGGTGGGGGTCCTGCGACCTGGGCACAACACTGATATAATTTACACTTTTAGATTTATACTGTAATTTTATATGCAGTTAGAATTTTTACTAATTTTACTAGAATTTTAACTAATGCTATTTTCTGATGAATAGAACTTTCGTTACTAAGTACAAAAAATTATTTTGTCCTTGTTAATTTTCTTAGTATATTCCTTTTGTTTCTTCTAGAAACTTGTAGACATTATACTCTTTTTCATGATTCATCACAAATTTAGCTGTATGATGTGATGTAGGAATGAAATGTCTTTCTTTTGATATATGAAGGTTTAAAATGGTAAATCCATTTCTTAATCCTTATTGACAACTTTATTGAAAATGTATTTATTGAGAATGTGTCCATTTATTTCTCTAAAATCTATTCTTTTACTTTAATATTACTGGATATTATTATAATAATTTCAGTCTGCTTTTTTTAGCTTTACAAAACTATTAAAATCAGATCCTATATCTCCAAGTAATATGTA